>NC_091814.1:46512500-47762500 GCF_041296235.1 Equus asinus
CCGCCCACCTCGGTCGTGTGTTTCCTGTGATTCGGAGCAAGCACAGGTGGCGGCAGAGGGCCCAGAGGTTTTGCACCTTCCCCAGCGCAGCCAGGGGAAGATCTTGTCACTCACCTGTCCCCAGGGTCCCCATGAAGCAAGAACGGGGGTTGCCAGACATGGGGCCCCAGCTTGGGCAAGTTAGAGCTGCGGAGGGAGGAGGACGGGGGGCAGGAGCTGTGAGAACTGAAGAATTTGGGGCAGTGGGGCCCAGGCCTGTGGATGGATCATAGCAGACTGCACTGTTTGACACAAATACAGACTTCTGGGCCTCTCGCTGGAGATGCCAACACAGGAGCTAATTGTGCCCTGCTCACCCTGCCAAGAATGTTCTAGAGATCTAACCCACTTGGTCCTCACAGCCAACCCTGGAGCAGGGGTCCTCCTCTCTCCCTGTCCAGGCGAAGAGGCTGAGGGGTTCAGAGTTGTCGTGACTTGTCAAGGGGCGGAGCCAGGATTCGCAGAGTCTCAGTCCTTTCCCATTACTGGTTTGGGAGTTTGTGAAGGGCCGTGGAAACTGCCCTTTTAACTGAGGCGGGCGACCTGGGGAGCACGCTTGGAGAGCTGAGCTGCGAGGCGGGGACGCCGGCACAGCCTGCCTGCCCCAAAAGACCAGGGAGGCAGCTGTTTAGTGATGTCACCTCCTCTGGAAAATGCCCCCGGGCCCCATCTTCCTGGGATCCTATCTGCCCAGTGACACAGCAGAGGGTGCCAAGAGGGGCCGGTCCAGGAGGGCCATGTCGGGGCGGTCTGGTGAGCATGTCCCACTCCCCGCACCACAGAGGACCAGCCTCTTTGTCCTTATCAGCAGACTTCTGTTGAATCACCGAGAGCCTATATCCGCTAGGTCCTGGGGACAGACGGAGGAGGAAGCCTGGGTCCGAGCATTTATGTGGGGTGTCAGGGAACGCTCCCTAAATTACACCAACTCAAGTCCTTCATCAGCATAAACTCTTGTTTCTTTTACCTTTCTTGTCTCATAGACTCAGACTCCTGGATTCATGCTGTGTATGTTAATCCAGGTTTCCCCGAATGTCAGGCATTTGCATGCCCTCTTCAAGGAATTTCATTGTAGCTGAGCACTTGTGCAATTATTTTATATATATATATATATATATTTTTTTTTTCCCCCTTAAGGATGATTCACCCTGAGCAACATCCCTTGCCAATCTTCCTCTTTTCTTCTTTTTTATGTGGGCTGCCGCCACAGCATGGCTGCTAACAGACAAGTGGTGTAGGTCCACTCCCGGGATCAGAACCTGAGCCACCAAAGCTGAGCACACTGAACTTGACCACTAGGCTGCTGGGGCTGGCCCTACTTAATATTTTTTAAATTGACCCACACTCTTTTATTTAAAATTAATTTTTTTAAAAGGAAATTTTTTGTGCTGGTTATATGTATTTCTTCATACATAGTCCAGTGATTCCCAAGCTCAGGATCCAGCCAGGGTGAAACCCTGTCACCCGACTGTCCCCACAGCCCCAGTGGAACACGGGCAGGGATCACGCAGGGCGGGGCTCCAACTGCAGGAGGTTAGCACTGAAGGAGGAGGGGGAGGAATGTCCTCGTACCAGCCAGATTCGTCTCATGTACATGCTCCATGCTTTGGGAAACACTGCTCGGGCAGCACTCTCCAGCCTGTGGTTTCTGGAAGAATCTATGCTGTCCTGCTCCTCTGAGTCTGCACACACTGCACTCCCCGGAGACCCTTTCCCTGGTCTGTCAGAAGAACTACTCTTCCTCAGCCCTTCGCCCTACTGTGGCCTCTTGGTAACACCATCCCGGCCCCCCAGACAGAGCTGCTCTGTCATTCTGCCCCCAGAGCCCTTGGCACGTGTCCCAGCTCCATTAGCAAGGCAGGAACCGGGCAGAGAGAGCGCAGGTCCTCTCTGCATCCTCGTGCCTAGCAGAGTTTTTTTTTTTAATGATAACTCTGGAATGGTTATCACATGCCAGGGTCCATGCTAAGAGCTTTATATATATTCCCTCACTTAATCCTTGCAACAACTTTTATTCCCATTTTGCAAATGAAACTGAGGCCTACAGAGTTTAACGTTGCCCACCATCGTACCGAAAGTACAGAGTGGGGATTCAAACCCGGGTCTGTTGGATTTCAGGGCCTACACAGCTAAACACTTCCCTCTCCAGCAATGATCGTTGGAGGGTGACGTATGTTTGGTGAATGAATAAATGGTACCAACAAACGAATGAGTAAGCCACAGACCCAGAATGGTGTTCTCCAGGGCTGTGCATGTCCCGTCCAAAGGCCCGGCCACCAGGCTGGCACTGATCCGTCGGGTGGGAGGTGTTGAGACTGGAGAAAAGTACACTGCGGTTTTAGGCCACTAAGAAAAGGCCCCGAGTTTGTGAGCCGGTGGAAGTGAGAGGCAAGTAACCCTGGAAGGCGGTGTTGCTCATGCACATGCTCCAGCCTCGGCTCTGGAGGACGAGCTTCCTGGGAGCTGGGCCTGGTGGTGTTCTCACCTTCTAATCCCAGTCCTGGAAAAAAGGGTGCTCAGTGGATGCCTGCTCAGTTCATTCATTAAATCTCGGGTTGTCGATTTTATTCACTCGTTTGTTCATTCCTGATAGGCTGTCCTTGGTTCAGTCTACTGTGCAGAGGGCTCCCAGCTGCCCTCCCCCTGGGCCTCGGTTCTCTCTCTATAAAATCCCGCTGTTAGACTGGTTCTTGGAGGTCCCTCCAGCTACAACATTCTTGAGCCTCGGATCCAGCCAGGTGTGGGGTGTGCGGACCTGTCTCTCTGGGACACTGTGGCTGGCCTTCCGGAACAGGGCTGGGGCCATTAAAACCTGGTCCTCATGCCCTGGCCTCTGGCAGGTGACTCCTGCCACAGCTGGGAGAGGAGCCGCTTCTTCTGCCCAGACAGCAGGCGTTGGAAATTATTCAGGAATAACAAACAGGCCAGAAACATTTGCATAAGGAATCACGCAGAACAATACATGTTATTTAAACCATCTCTGGTTGGCAACAGGAGCAAAAAGCAGCTGAGATAAATCTGCAATGCAAATCAGCCTCATTTGGAGCCGAGCTTCAGCTCGTTTGGGGGTGGGGGCGCTGCAAGAGATGCAGAGAAGAGGAAGCATCCTTGTCTCCGTGCCCCAGCTCCGTTCTCTCGCTGCCTTCCTCTTGCTCATGTGCATTTTCTCATCTCCCTCCTTCCCTCCCTTCTTTAGAGATTAATGGAAACAATTTGTCTTCTAATGTGACTACAGCTTATGAATTCTTTGTCTCCCTCTAATCCTTTAAATTATCCACATAATAAAATATGTATCCAGTGATTTCAGGTCACAATTTGATCTTGGAGGGAGTGGGGAGGGGCAGGTGAGCCGAAGCGAGCCCGTCTCCTCGTTTGTTCCCCTCCATTCATCTTTATTTGCCATCCTTTTTTCAGCTTAATGATCTTCCTCTTGCTTCCTGTCTGCTCTCTGCCCACCGCGCCTCCGTGGTGTGCCTGGTGTCCCTGCTCAGGAAGGGGCCGCCCCGGCTGTGAGATGGGAGCTCCCTGCTGGCTTCCTGACCTGGCAGAAAGTGGCCTCCCTCTTAAGAGCAGCGGGAAGGTTCCTGACTGCCTTGGGGCAGCCAGTTCTGGAGAACTAGGCTTTGACTACCTAAGGTCCAAAGGCCTCTAAACCCCAGGGCTCCCCAGTCCACGGGTCTTAAGGGGGTGACAACTCAACATTCACTGGTCTGGGTGATGCCCCTCATCTGCACAAAATCAACTGACAGCTCCCTGAAAAACATGACACCCGTCCTTCTGGGAACGTCTGGCAAACTCTCCATCAGTCTGCTGAGACCCCAAAGTTGGCTGCCCTCAGAGCCATTTAAAGGGGGCCTTCCCCACTGTCCATCCTGAGGGAGGGGTCTCCCTCAGGATGCCAGTGGGCCGTGCACTCGGCCTGCCCTCCTGAGAACCCATGGGCCCCCTGGGACCACAGTATACACTGATGCATCTTGTGGCCTGGCTATAGGTGACAGCCAAGGGGTGGGCTGACCACAGACCTTCTGGCCACCCCTACCCGGAGCAGGAGGCTTTTTATAATTTGCACAAAAGCATCACAAGGACAGGTTCGGCCCTGTCCTCATCACCATTCTAGTTTGCACATTGAGTCCTAGTTCCCACAGCGGACGTGCCTGTGGTCCAGTGAGTCAGGGCATCTTGGTGGATGTTTCCTCAGGCCCCACGCTGAGCTCACACCCTCGTCCATGGAGCAGGCAGTGTTAGGGCCAAACACTGGCCCCAGCGTGCTGAGCATCTTACTCAGTCTCCTTTAGAGATTCCTCCATCTCAACCAACACCCCTGTCTACACCCCGTCCCACCATTAATGTAAACCCCTCACGTCACGGGAAGAAGGATTGCTCAGCTTCATGCTCAGCGGAGCCTGTGAAATTCGAGACCCCTCTGCTGGTCAGGGAGGCCCAGGGAGCCTGGCGCCTCCTTGGGGAAGAGCAGGTGGGGGAGGCGGGCTTGGTGTTCTCAGGGCCTGTCTGGAAGGTCTCCAAGTGATGAGCAGCAGGACGAGAGAAATGGGCTGCAGGAGAACACTGGGGTGGCAGCAGGGAGCCTGTGGACAGAGCAGGCAGGTGACAACTGGCTGGTGACTGAGTAACAGCCCGGGTATAAGGTGAGGCCAGGGCTGACTGAGTGGGGCCCTCACGCTCGTACCCACAGACACTGGGAAACAGGGAGTCTCCATGGGACTCATTTGGAGGCCAAACCTGCCCTGAACTGAGCTATTTATGGGCTTTTATTTCTCTCTACTCGGCATGAATATGCATGGCTCTCCCAGCAGAGGTATTAACGTGCTGACTGGGGGAGTCGGCCCAGGCCTTGCTGGGCCCTTACACTCCAGAGGGGTTAGGCATCGTGGCACCCCCTAAAATCTGAAGCCTTTAGGATTCTGAAACACACAAGGCCCCGTGGGTTTGGGCTAAGGGGTGTGGCCTGTGATGTATGTGTCTGAGGGGTGGCGCTGGGCACAGAAGGGCGGGAACAGACGGGCCAGACTGGATCAGGGAATGGGGGAGAGGCTGAGCGGACCAGGGGGCATGAGGGTGCGGGGGAGCCCAGTTGAACCCTGGAGAGTGGGGCCACGAGCTCCTCTTCGTCTCCCAAGAAGGGGATGAGTTTTGAGTTAGAACTTCCCATCAGAAACTGTCTTTAGAAGGGGCCGCCCGAGTACACCGTCTCCCCTTGAGAAAATGGGCTTAAATTGTAGAAGACGAGGCTCAGATGAGGTGCCAGGAAGCTCTGCTGGGTCCTGATGGTTGGACCTCAGCGGGGCGGGTGCATGTCTGGGGCCCGGTGGCTGGCGTGATGGGGCTGCTCCCTGAGAGGGGCTGCGAGGAACACACAGGGTTTGGCCAGGACTGAGAAGGCCCTGGGCCCTTTGCTCAGGATTCTCTGCACAGACGTCTGGGTGGGGTCCAGGGCCTGGGGCTCAGTGGATCCCACTTTGGAAAACAGGGCCGCAGGCGGTGCTCTTTCCAGAACCAGGATTCAATCCTTCCCGGGAGCTCTCTGCCTCCCCATCCTCCCCGCTCGCCCTCCAGGCCGAGTTTTCTCACCCCAGCTAAAGTGGACTGCGAGGCAGGGAAGCCAGAGATGCCGAGAAGCCACATCCCACGGGTGCGGTCCCCACAGCATGGGGATGCCTCAGGGAACTGTTCCGTCCTCTGCTTCCCCCAGGCACAGACAGCACCTTGCTGTCAGACGTAAATGCTTTTTTGTTTTTCAAAGAACAGAGCGGGGCTGACCTTAGAGGATATTCAATCCACTCCCTTCACCTTACAAGGGGAGAAACTGAGGCAGAGCCAGGGAAAGTGGCTCAGGGCCCAGCTTCTGGGTCCCTTCTCCCTGCTGAATCCTGTACCGCCCCTCCTCACAGCCCCCTTACTCCCCCCACAACCTCCGCTCCTCATTCCAGGCTGAAAAAACTTCTTCCTGAGGATGCACACGTTTTAAATGTTTGGGGACAGTTGTCATGCCGCTCTGCGGTTGTTGCTTAGCCCAGCAGTCCAGCAGTGGATATTTAAAGACTCTTTTTTGGTCTGAGGCGGCCTTCCCTGCCTCCCTTCTCCCGTCCTCTCATCCTGGGGTTGCCCGGCTAGTCGCAGTCCTTCCAGATGGGATCCAGGAGCCTGGGGGTGCTGGGCCAGCCTCTGGAGACATGTGGGAGAGGTTCTCGGGGGAGCTGGGCACAGGGAAGAGCCTCCTGTCCCCTCAGAGCAGGACTGGAGCCCACCTCCTCCAGACGCCAGCCTGTACAGTGGGTGCGGGCAGCTGGGGTTTCCCGGAGGCCCTGCATGTCAGAGAGGAAGTTGGAGGAGCGCGGGTTCTGGATCCAGACTAAAGGCGGTGGACTCCAGCTCCTGTGTGACCCTGAGCCAGTTAACATCCGAGCCTCTGTGTCCTCATCTGTCAAATGGGATACCAATTGCCACCTTAGAGGGAAGTCAGGACCAGGACCTCCATGCTTACCCTCACTCGTTTACTGATGGTATCTTCTGACCCCTAAAACAAGACAGGCCTGACGAGGCAATTTAGGGGGACAATGGGGTGATTACTTGAAATTGGATTTTCCATGAAAAATCCAGAATGCACAGTTTGGCTGTTATTTCCTTTGGTGATAATAGATATTTAATTATATTATCTAGTAAGTGTAATCGCCGTTTATTCAGCAGGTTTTGTTTATTTTAGTTTACATGCCACATTTTCATTGAATTCCCACAAGTATTAAGGAAAGTATTATTCTCGTGATTGAGATTCTCATTTTACAGATGAGAAAGCTAAGCACAGAAAGGTTGTGATCTTACCAAGGAAATCTAGTGGACGGAACCAAGACTAAACCACCACATCTTGACTGCTAGACTAGTTAGGGCTTGTTCCATACCACCTCACTCTAAAACCTTTCTTACCTTTCTAAAGGAAGGTAAATCATTTCCTTACCTACCAAACCCGTTCCCCTGTAAAGCTTTTCTGTCTTCTGGAATTGGAATTAGAATGAGTAAATAAATTGCAGTATATTCCTACAATATAATACTATACATCAGTCCAAAGAAACCAGAGCTACGCATATCAACACGAATCAGATTGAAGGAACATATGTCGAGAGAGAACTGAGCTGCGGAAGAACATACACCGTGTGACGCCGTTATATGTTTAAAAGAAGTGAACTTGTACCATATTTTTAAAATAATAATATGTCCTTACCATACAACTCAGCAATTGCAATTTTAGCCATCACGTTAGAAGAATGAAAACTTCCACTCACACAAAAGCTTCTACCCAAATGTTCATAGCAGCTTTATCTGAAACTGCCCCAAAGTGGAAACAACCCAAGTGTCCTTCAGTGAGCGAGTGGTTAAACACAGCTGGTACGTCCATACAGTGGAATACTACTCGGCCACAACAAGGAACAGACTGTTGGGAGATGCAGCAGCTTGGATGGGTTTCAGTGGCATTCTATTTAGTGAAAAAGAGCCAATCTTAAACGATTGCATATTATATAATTCCGTTTATATAACTTGAAATGGCAAAGTCATAGAAACGGAGAACAGATCAGTGTTTGCCAGGGGCTGGGGAAGGAAGAGAGAAGAGAGTGGCTTTGGTCATAAAAGGAGTCTTTGTGACAGAACTGCTCTGTATCTGATTGTGCTGGGGGTCACACGCATCTTCACATGAGGTAAACTTGCATACAACTAAACGCACACACACATATGCACACACGCACTCATGAGTGCACGGATAACTGGTGAAATCTGAATAAGGTCTGCGGGTTGCATCAAAGTCAGTTTTTGGATTGTGATATTGCACTATCGTTTTGCAAGATGTTACCACTGGAGGAAATTGGGTGAAGAGCACACGGGCTCTCCCTCTGCTATTTCTTACCATGCACGTGAATCTACAAGTCTCTCCAGATAAGAAGTTTAAAAACATAGTGTGAAGCATAAAGACACAGAGGGACAGTATAGACCCAGTTCAGGATGGGGTAACAACTCGCGGGGTGGGAGGGTAGGAGAAAAGAGAGTAGAATTGATTTTCACCACATTTGATATTTCCTTTTTCACGTTGGGTGGTGGACACATGGTTGCTTATAACACTATTTGGTATTTCTTTTGGGAAGTCTAATTATTCCATAATTAAAAAATAATAATCCAAAAAAACTCCCCTCCATTTTAAGAAGCAGGACTGAAGCAGAGTAAAAAGGATTCAAACCCAGTTGTGAGTCTGTTGTATCTTTTTTTCTTTTTTTTTGGAGGAGGATTAGCCCTGAGCTGACATCTGCCACCAATTCTCCTCTGTTTGCTGAGGAAGACTGGCCCTGAGCTAAGATCCATGCCCATCTTCCTCCACTTTATATGTGGGACGCCTACCACAGCATGGCTTGCCAAGTGGTGCCATGTCCGCACCTGGGATCCAAACTGGTGAACCCGGGGCCGCCGAAGCAGAGCGTGCAAACCTAACCGCTGTGCCACTGGGCTGACCCCAAGTCTGTTGCATCTTGTGTCCTGTGCAGAGCCTTTCTGAGTGAAAAGCTGCCATCTTTTGCTATTTGGCAGACAATCTTTGAAGAAGCCCTGGAGTTCTGTGACATTAAGCTGGTGGATCTGCATACCCCAGCGCTGTCTCAGCCCCTGGATAAAGCTCTTACAACCAGGCGATGTTATTTTGAGCGGCAGAAATCAGGGCCGCCTGCCCTGTCTGGCCAGCTTCTCAGAGGGCTCAAGGAGCTTCCCTCGGCCTCCCCAGCAGAAGCAGGGACGAGGGAGCAGGAAGGGAAGGGTTAAAAGACAGGAGGGCGGGACCTCACTCAGCTGGGCTTGCTGGCAATCAGGGAGGACCAGGGAGCAGAGCCTGGGGAAGCAATGGACTGTTTCCCGGGAGCCCTGGGACCGGAGCATCAAGGTTTTGTTTGGAAATTGCAAGGATTTGGTGTCTGTCAAGTGTCATTAGTGCACTGGGAGCTGGGCCGGCCTTGAGAGCCCGGCGGCGTCCTTGCCTGCAGGCTCTCCCGATAAATGACTGGGGGATTGAGACTCAACAACGCTGGAATCAAAATGGCCGCCACACAGCCTCCAAGGGTCTCGCTCCAGCTCTGCTGTGAGTGAAATACCCCAAGAGTCCCCAGCTTCCTTGTTGCCCCTGGCGGCCACTGTAGCCCAACGGCCCTGCAGCACTGGGGCAGGAGAACCCAGACCCAGGGCCAGGGCTGGCAGCACACTTTGTCTCAAAAATCAGCCTCTGGCCCTAAAAAATGTTAAGAGACTAAAGATTTATGTAAACCTTGAGAGAGGGAGGAAAAGAAACAGACTGCACTTGGTTTTGCCCCCACTGCCTTCCTGGCTGGCTATATCACTTAGGCTCTGCACCAGTAGGGTGATCTAAAGCTGGAGAACGAGCTAGTGAAAGGATAGGAAGGCCAGTTGAGAGCCAAAGCCAGAAGGGATGTCCTGGAGTGGTTTGTGTCTGCTCTGAGTAAGGGGCAGGCCCACAGCAGACCTACCTGTCTGGTGGTGCAAGATGTGCACTGTGCAAATCCAGGAAGCACCATGTACATCATAGTCTGTGGGAATGGTATCTCCTGGAGTTGGGCACTGCACACCTGCATGGCTGTCTGTGAGTGGACCTGGGAGGGGCCCAGGACAGTCACATGTCCCTAACGTCTGTTAAGCAGCTGCACTGTGACAGGCACTGTGTGAAGGGTTTTATGTCTGTGATTTGCAAGTGGGGATTTTGCCCTCTGTTGTAGATGCACCAAGGAAGAGGCCAGTGTTCGCTTTCCAAGTAGAGGGCTCTGGTTTCCATCGACTTCAGTGCAACTTTCAGATGGCTTCAAAATTGTGTGTCCAGCCTGCCTTAGGTAGTATCTACACAGGTGTCCACGTGCACACATGTGTGAGAAAGGATTAACAAGCACAGGTTGAGTCTGGATTCATCTGGGAGTCGGCTATGAGAGGCCTGAGTCTTCACTCTTTCTCGGCTTCCATCCCCTCCCAGCCTGTCTTCCTCTGGACCGGAATCCACTGGCCCCTTTCCCTGCGCCAAAGGGCTGTGAAGCTGCGGGAGGTCCGGTCTGATGACGAAAGCTGTGCTTCTTGGAATGGGGGTGAGAAGCCCCCAGAAGGTGGCATTGTCTTGGCGAGGTTGAGCAATTCGTCCAAGAATATCTAACTAGTACAGGGCAGAGACGGGACCATGCCGGAGCCTGACTCAGTCTAAACCCTTTGTGACATGTTGCCTCCTCCGAAGCCTGCTGGGCACTCATTCACAAGCTGGACAGACAGGAGCGGGACCTTCGCTGTGTGTGATAACCTCATCCCCGGAGCCAGCATCTGAGGACACAGACCCCCCCTCCTTGGGGCCATCACCTGCCTCCAGCTGCCCTCGCCACCTGTGCTCCTATTTGCGACGCTCTGGGGTGGGGCCCAGGGCAGTAACGTGTCGCTACCATCTGTCAAGCTGCTCTCCCAGCAGGAGCTGTGTGAGGGGATTCCCGTATGAGAGTTTATCCTCCAGCGATTCTGCAGGTGGGGTTGTCGCCCACTGTACTGCTGGGGCAGGACGGGGGCTGAGAGTTTGTTTCCCCCACCAAGGGCATCCAGCCCTCGCTGACTCGACGCGTCTGACTGCTCGTAGGGTGGTGGAGACGGGAGCGGGTGCTCCTATTACCTGTCAGCTGCAACTCCAGAAGGTCACAGCTCCTTCAAAATCTACCGCCTGCCAGCAGCCTGACCTCTCCTGTCCCGGAAAATCATAAAAGTCTGTGAGGAACCTTCTAAGATGCCCTCAGATCAGAGGATCTCTGAGCCGGTTAGAGGCGTCGGGCACTGGGGGAGCCAAGGAGAGAGGGGCTCCCTTCTGCAGAGCGGGGTGCCGTGGGCGCCACCTATTCTCATGCTCTGAATTGAGGTGCCCCACATGCTGTGCTCTGAGGCGCCACGTGGAAAGCAGGAAGCGATTACGGGCCCAAGGGAGTCCTGGGGAACAGACACAGACTCCTAGCAAAGCGCAGGTCTGCAGCCTGCATGAGTCCCGGTGGTCCGGCTGACGTCCCTCCGTGGACCTCCAGGGCTTCTCCTCTAGACCAGCAGGCTCCCTCTCAGGGGCCTCAAGGCATCCGAGGTCCCTCTGCCACTCGAGTGCTCACATTCTCCTTCGGGGGGCTCCCAGCCTGAGTTCCAGCAGCCGCTCTTCTTCAGCACCTTCGTCCCCACGAACTGACACCTGTCCCCTCTCTCCCGTCGCCTCGGTCAGCCGCATCCAAACTTCAGGCTGGTTCGTCTCCTCCTGGGCCCACTCAACCTTATCTTGGATTCCCGACATCCCAGGACGTGTGTTGCCATCGCTCCGTTTCCAGTGGGTTAACGTCTCCTTCGTTGAGCACAGTGCTTCCTACACCCGCAGGACAGCGGCCGTTTGCGGTCACAGGTGGTTCTTCAAAGAGTTCAAAACACGTGTAGGTGCCTGACCCCCTCTTCTCCCTGTGGGGGTGTGGTGGGGGCCAGGGAGCATGGGAGCAGGAGAGGTTTCTATTTCACAGCATTGCCCGCCAAAGCATGAGTCAGTTATCTGACTCGAGCTAACACGGCAATTAATAATGTAATAAGATGCAATTTATAGGCACTCACGCCTGAAGGCCTCTGGTCCCAAGGCCCTTGGTAAAAGGCAAAATTAAAAGCATCCATAATCTCAAAGAGGACAAGCGCCACCAGAGCTCCCCAGGGCTGAAGACAGGTTGGGGCCGCCGGCGCTCCACCAGGGGACCGCAGCTCAGGCTCCCAGCTCTCAGGGGAATGTCCACCCCCCGTCTCTGGACTTGGCAGGGTGGAAAGTCTGTCCCGTGCATGACTGCCAGCCTCCCCCCGCACAGACGCCAACAGACCTCAGAAAAGCCTGCCACGCGTTCTTTCCTGTTGGAAGGGGAGGCCCAGGAAAGGCAGAGACGGGCGTCACTTGGAATCCCAGCTCTATCATTTAGTGGCTGTTGACCTTGAACGCCTCTCTGTGCCTCAGTTTGCACTTTTCAGCATTGCCGTCAGGGTGAAGAACAGCGACAGAGGCGTTTTGAGTTTACAAAGTGCTTATTCTCAGGCGTCGTTTTCTGTAATTCTCTGACAACCCTCTGAGGTCTTACAGCAGAGACCCGCTGGCTATCTATTCTCCAACAGACGCCTCCCTTTACTGCAGGCGGCAATGTGCAAAGCTAAAAGATATTTCTCAGCCTTCCTTACAGCTAGGGATGGTCAATGAGATGTAAGCAAATGTTGTTGGGGGAGAGGGGTGAGAGGGAATCCCAGGAAAATTCTTTAAGGGGGCTGACTCAGCTGGGAGTGTGACCTTTTGCACATCCCTTCTTGCTTCTAATTTCAACCTAGAATTCAGATACGATGGTTGGCACTCTGACAGCCCTTCTGGACTACGAGGTGAACTTGAAGTTGGAAGCCATATGCCAAAGCTAGTAAAATCATCAGATAGAACCTGGAGCCTCCCATGACTATGGAACACCCATAGCAGCTTCGAACAGCTTACCTCTAGATTTTCTTTATGTGAGAGGATAATAAACCTCTATCTTGTTTAAGCCAGTGCAATCCATCTTATACTGGGATGTATGATTATCCTGCCTTTCAAAGGGGGACACTGTGGCTAAACAAAGTCAGTGTGACTCCACCAAAGGCCAGCCCTTCAGGTTGACGGGGCTGCAGTCACATCCCTGAAAGAGAGAGTGCTGCCTTCCCACAGTCCCAAACTGTTCTTCAGTTTGCAGACGTCTGTAAACGTTGCGAATCCTGAGATGCTCTTCTTTAGCCTGAAGACAGAAGCCGGTCCAGCTGCACTTCAGCGCCGCCGTTTCCTGCAGGCTCTTTCACGGCTCTACCTTTCCTTTCTGTTTCTCTCTCCTCTCACCCTTGGTCTTCTGCCACTCTGTGCTTCCCCAAAGCCATTTTACCCACCAGTGGGAGACTACCGTCTGGCACCCCTGAGTCCTGGACTAAGCGTGTGTGTGAAGGAGAGGACAGTGGCAGCATCTGCTTTTGCCTGTCCCCGGTGGAACCGAGACAAAGCCATTCGTGTCTTTTTTTTTTTTTTGAGGAAGATTAGCTCTGAGCTAACTGCTGCCAATCTTCCTCTTTTTTTGCTAAGGAAGACTGGCCCTGAGCTAACATCCGTGCCCATCTTCCTCTACTTTTTATATGTGGGATGCCTACCACAGCATGGCTTGCCAAGCGGTGCCATGTCCACGCCAGGTATCCAAACCAGCAAACCCGTGCTGTTGAAGCAGAACGTGTACACTTAACCACTGCGCCACCGGGCCGGCCCCTGAGACAAAGCCATTCTGCCCCTGGAGCTGCCTCTTGGATTTCACGCCCTCGCTGCCCACACTGCCAGACACTTGAGGGCCTGTGTTCCAGTCCTCAGTCAGCCTCCTCCTCCCACTGGAGTGAACAAGGAGTGGCTCCGTCTGCGGAACCTCTTGGAAGCCCGTGAGAGGTCGGCAGTGGGATGACAAGCATGGCTGTCACAGGAGGGCGGGCTGGGGTCAAACAGGCCCTTGGTCCTCTGTGGCAGACGGACAAGGAGACTTCCCACATCCTGGGAAGATGCACAATTTAAGAAGGAAACGCAAAGTTTCCATAATACCTCTCAAAGTGAAGCTTGGAAACGGGACTTGTGGCTTTTGCCATCCTCTGATCCATCCACTGGCTAAAAACACCTGGAGTGTTGGTCTTTGGTTTGGCGGGTGGATTCAAGAGTGCTAAGCCAGACAGGGGCATCCTGGGAGAGCCCTGAAGGTGGAGTTGGCAGTCCCACCACGTGAGGGGCAATTCCCATTCCTGGACCTGGCTGGGCAGGGGGGAGTGGTGGAGGTGTCCTGAAGACCTGGGGACTCAGAACGTAAGAAAGACTTTTTCCTGGTACACATAGTGTTCTGAAGGGAGAAAAGAGGTCCATACTGAGCTTTTCACTCCTTACTCAACCCCAAAGCAGAGGAGCCTGGGAAAATGCTCCTCTCTCCCACTGATCGACCAGACAATTGAAGCAGATAATAATAATAGCCAACACTTACATACCACCTCCTGTGCGAGGTACTGGCGTGTTTCACATGTATTAACTCATTTAATCTTTACAATAACTGTCTGCAGGAGGTGCTGTTATCCTACCCACTTTACAAAAGAGAGCAGTGAGAAACAGAGCAGTTAGTAACTTGCTCATGGTCACAGAGCCGGAGAGCAGTGGAGACCCTAACCGAGGTCGTCAGTGTTCCCAGTCGTTACAGGTGCTGCTTCTCAAAAGACGCCGGCCTTGGGGGTTTCTGGGAAAGCATGGATGCACAATCACTTCGGTTCAGTCCCCAGCTCTGCCACTTAATAGACAGGTTTTATCATTAAGGTAATTAGGGCATTAAAATCTGTTTCATATGAGGAATATATGTAAAACGCCTGGCCCCACTTATTCCACGATAACCCATTACTTTTGAATATGGTCTCATTTTTTCCAAGCATGTGTCCATTGCCACTTCACTGTGCTCATTTGAACCTCATCACCTCAAGAGAAAGAGCAAGGTTGGGTTCAATTATCCTCGCTTTGAATATGAGAAAAATGAGACCTAGCAATTTTTCCTGAACTCCTTCCAGAACATTCTTCTATCTCTTTTCCTTGCCTTTTAAAAGTCAAATCTTTTAAAAGATTCAAACAGTACAGACGACTATAGAGCAGCTTTCCCATGCTCTTCCTCAGAACTCACCACTATTATCTCCTGGGACACATCCTTCCAGTCTTTTTTCTCAGCACAGAGCGTACTCACACATGACTTTTAAGGAGCACACATGCGGCTGTGCTGTGATCTCTGTGTGTCACGTGTGCTTCACATGTCACTGTCAAGGGTCTGCTCCACTTTGTTTGGTTGATGCCTCCATGACATTCTGCAGTATAGATGTATCGTTATTTATCCCCTCTCCTGTCGTTAGGTGTTTAGGTTAGTCCCAATTTTTTAAGATTAGAGTGAATGCTGCAATGGCTACTCTCATTCATACATTTCAGCGCACCTGTTCAATGGTTTTTGTGGAACGGATTTCTAGAAGTGTGGCTGTGGGTCTAGTAGCATGCATATCGAAAAATTTTAGGTGCTACCAAATTGTAATCCAAACGAGTTTTGCCGTGTTTGAATGTTTGCCAACAGAGGCCAAGAGTAGCCGTTCTCTACTCTCTTGCCAACACTGGGTATTTTCGATTTTCTAAACTTTTATTTCTCCAGTGGGTGAAAAATAACAGCCTATTGTTTTGAATTGAATTTTCTGAGCATCTTTTAAAAATATTTATTAGCCATTTGTATTTTTCTACAAAATCTCATTTGTATCCTTTCCCTCTTCTTCCATTGGGTTTTGTCATTTCTCTATGGATGTACAGTAACTCTCTCTATTCTAGATGTTGATTTTTTTCCTGTGGCATATATTGTAAGCATTTTCCCTCTGATCTTTCTCTCTCTTTTGTTTTTTTTTTTTTTAACTTTTTGATGTCTTTTGATGCATAGATCTTTTTTTTTTTTTGAGGAAGATTAGCCCTGAGCTAACATCTGTTGCCAATCCTCCTCTGTTTGCCAAGGAAGACTGGCCCTGAGCTAACATCTGTGCCCATCTTCCTCTACTTTATATGTGGACGCCTACCACAGAATGGCTTGCCAAGTGGTGCCATGTCCACGCCCGGGATCCAAACTGGCAAACCCTGGGCTACTGAAGCAGAATGTGCAAACTTAACTGCTGCGCCACCAGGCTGGCTCCTTGATGCATAGATGTTTTAAATTTCTATGTAAGTATTGCAACTCTTAATTTTTCAAATTATGAAATGTTCCAAACTTACAGACAAATATAAAGAATAATATAAAATCTATATACTCACCACCAGCTTAATAAAACCTTAACATTTTGCCACACTTATGTATTCCCATCATCTTCTAATTTTTATTCACAGTTTTTGTTTTGCCCTTTTAAAAAACAAAAGATAATGTTTATTTTTTCCAGCAAACTGCAATTGTATTTCCTGACATGTTTTGTGCATTTCTGTGCTCACCGTCACTTCTTGTGGCCCACCTCTTCCCTCTGGGTTTCCTTTGTTTCTAAATCATGTGCATCCTTGATAGGGCTTTTAGTGAGAGGCTGTGGATGTTAATTCTGTCAGTATTTTTTAAGGCTAAAAATGTCTTTATCTTGCCTCACTCATAAGTAATAGCTGTGGCAGTGACTGCTAGCTGCCCCGCCCTCACCCTTGTCCTCCTTCTTTCTTAGAAACAGAACTGGAACAATGCTTTGTTTCGGGCAGCCGTGTGCTCAGCAGAACGACGCCATTTTCTGGACTCTCACAGCCATCAGTGACCAACGAGATGTAAGCAGAAGACACTGAGTGGGGCAGTCTTCCTAAAGGGGGCTGACTTAGCTAAGAGGAGCACACTTTCACCCTTGCCCCACTTCGAGGGACACAGCAGCCTTCACGAACAATGAAGAGAGAAGCCGAAAGCTAAGAAAGCAGAGCAGAAGCACGGGGCGTGGGACTCGGGTTTTGTGATCCCCCATCCCACTCCTGGGCTGCCACTTCTCGTCCCTTTGATGTGAGACAACAAACACTTTACAGTCATGCGCCACATGACGACGTTTCAGTCAATGAGGGATCACATTTACGATGGTGGTCCCATAAGATTAGTACCATACAGCCTAAGGGTGTCATAGATTATGCCAGCTAGCTCCATGTAGGTACACTCTAATACGTTCGCACAACAACGAAATCACCCAGCGATGCAGCTCTCAGAATGTATCCCCTTTGTTAGGTGACGCACAACTATATTTGATTTTTTTAAGCCTTATTAGGTCTTTGATGCTAACAGCAAAATTCAATTCTAGGTTGAAATTTATTTTTCTTGCACCCTTTCAGAGTGATGTTCTATTGTCCTTGGCATTTGTTATTATGCGCGAGAGGTCTGCTGTTAGTCTAATTGCTCTGTTTTCTTAGCTGGTAATTTTAAAGATTTCCCCGTGATCCTTGTTATTCCTTAAAGTGTCTGTGAGTCGATTTATTTTTATTTATCTTGCTAGTTACTTAGAATGCATTTTCCATTTAATGACTCATGTCTTATCAAATTTTGGAAAGATTTCAGCAATTGTCTCTTCAAATATTGATTTTCTGCCATTCCTTTCATTTTCTCTTTTTCTGGAATTAGATTAATGTTAAATTCTCTCTCAATGTTCCTTCTTGTCTCTTAACTGTAATGCATTACACATATTACAGGTGTGTGTGCATATGTATGTGGGGTTCTGGGAGAATTCCTCAGTTCCATCTCCCAGATTACGAAATCTTTCTTTAAGAGTGTCCTGAATTTTGTTTTCCTCTAATTTCTAGGATTTCTAATAGGTTCTCTTTCTTTTCTTACTCTCCTTATTTTATTGCTGCCTAGTTTTGTTCAATAATTTCTATTTTTTTCAATATGGGAGTTATGGCTTCACTTTTCTCTAAGAACACACTAAAGATACTATACTTAAAAGTCTTTGTCCAATTTCATCTAAAAAGTTCTCATCACAAGAAAAAAATGTGTAACTCTATGTGGTGATGGATCAAATCATTATGTTGCACACCTGAAACTAATATAATGTTATATGTCAATTATAGCTCAATTAAAAACAATGTTCTGCCATAAAAAAAGAAAAAGAAAAAGCCATAGCTAATTATTAAAATACTATTGGAAAAATATAAATAGAAGGATAGTTGCTAAATATATACACCCACTTTTGCTTAAAATCATTTGCAGCTCTTTACTGCACATAGAATAAAATTATAACTCTAAGCAAGGCTTGCATGAACTGGCATGGTTACTGCACAACCTCATATCTCACTGATATCCTCTTCAATACAGCCATGTTGGCCCATATTTAGTTTCTTAAACACAAGACCTTTCCTACCTCAGGTCCTTTGCTCATACGGCCCACTTTTTGTAATGCTCTTTGCCCAGTGTTTGATAAGACTGACCTTTTCTTTGTCCTTCGTGTCTCAACTAAAAAGACACCAAAATGTGAGCATAGTAGAATTTGATATAATTTATTTATATTTCCTTCTTTTTATTTTTTTGGTTTGAATTCTTAAAATCTTTACATTTTTAAATCTTTAAATGTTAAAATATTTATTTCATATATGTTATGTTTTCAAAAGGAAACAAGACACAATAAGTTTATTTTACTCTTTAGTATGCTTGAAATGTGTTTGGTAAGAAACAAAAAATTGATATCACGTTGCCCCCAAAATAATTACACAGCTGTCTTAACGCCATTTATTGAAAAAATAAAATTAAAAAAATTAATTTGACCTAGAGTAAATTTGTGTTGCAACTGCTTTGCTGGCTGTCTGTATTAGCTTTGGATTTCTTTATGTATACTGGAATTTGGTATGAAGTTTCATTTTGAGTGGGAAGTTTTTGTTCTGGTTTTTTCTCGTCCTTCCTTATCCTTCCTTATCCTCTCTATCTAGCTGTTTGCTGGCTGCCCTGCCCTGGCTGGCATTGCCAGGTGACATACAGGATGCCCCATGACATTTGAATTTCAGCTAAACAACAAATAGTTTTCTAGTGTGTGTCTCAAATATTGAATGAGCTGTAATTATACTATAAAATTATTTATTATTTAACTGAAATTCAAATTTAAGCGGGTATTTTGCATTTTTATTTGCTAAATCTGGCAACCTTACACCTGAGCCCTCTATAGCCCCACACGGAGCCAGACCGTATATGGGGATGTGCATTACCCCTCAATGCAATATTTAGATTATTGAGAAAAACAAAATAAAACAAAACAAAAATCTGCCTTTTTAGGTCACACAGAAAAATCTCGCTACCTGAAAATTGAGAATTTCCTTTTATGGGACAGGACCTTCTGTCCCCCTTGCCCAGCGTGGAGACCACCGCTGGATGCTCCGCTGTCCCCAGCGCCTGCAGCCGCGGAACCGCCCCGCGCGTCTGACGTCACCGCTCATCATTTGTAAGGCCACCCGGCAATAGAGCGTTGACGGGTGTCCACACAGGTCAAGATGGTTAGATGTTGTGAAATCGTGATTTACAAAAGAAGGGGAAGAGGCAGTTCCTGGGCCCGAAGAGTTTATGATCTATTTTGAAGTCAGAACAAACACAAGAAAAAAGATGAAAGGAAATTTTCAAAATAGAACAAGAGTCAGTGCCAAACAATTAGACTGAAGAAAGCAGTGAATCGAGATGGTGTTCTAGAAAAGGAAACCAACATTTACTGAGCATCTACTGTAAGCCCCGGAGATGATCTCACTTAATTCTCATTACGGTTTTATGATGCAGGATTTGTCTTGATTTCATAGAGGAGGAAATTGAGGCTCAGAATGATTGAATGTCTTGCCCTGTGTCACGTGATGAATAAACAGGTCTTCTACCCCCTCCCTCTTTTCACAAAGCTCTGGGTCAGTGTTGGTCAGTTAGCACCAGGAAATGCTGAGAAGGGAGGTCAAATAATAGCGGTCACATTTTAAGACCTTAAAATGCCAAAGTTAGAAAAATATGAGAGCAATCTTATTTGAAAAGGACTAGCCTGCAATGTTTTCTACCAGTTTTTCCCATACTTTCCTAAAGACAGACCTTGGATGGACCAAAAGATGTTGGCCAAGGTCTTAGCAGCAAAGGAAAGGAGTTCAGAACTATGGCTACTGATGTTTGCGTTAGTCTCTTTGGATGTCGATGCCCTGAGTTCTTCGAGCCCTCGACTAATTCTGGAGGGCTTAGAGTAATCTGAATCACCACACTAAATGCTGCTATGAAGTAAACTGTGGCCAGGTTTGATGAATTCCATTGCGGGGTGAGTTACTATGCTCTGGGAGAGCTGGCTGCCGTAAAGTTTTATATCCTGAGCTGGGAATGACTGTGTTTCCTCAGAGCGGCAGACACCAGGAACTTATTTCTGTCTTCCCAAATACGTGGCAGTGAAGTTTATGGCATCACACACCATCAACCTGTATGTAGTCACAGCTCTTTTCTGGTGCCTTCTCAGCCTCTTCCAGATAATTTGGAAGGCACAAGCCAGGGGGATGTTTGCCACAAGTTGAGCTTGCTGGCTGCCCGCAAGTAAGATGGAAATTTCCCTTGTGCTGCCAGTGTAGAAAATGACGATATTTATGTGCTGTTACCCTGAGCACTGAATTGGGGGAAATGGTTAATCGTGTCGGAAGCAAGTTGGGAAACCTGACAACGGAGTTTGTGGGCCTGAAGAAAAGTATAAGAGAAATTGGAGAGACGGAAGGATGTGGTCCCAAGAGCCTGCCCCTCCTTCCAAAAAGCCTTGAGAAAAGCAATAGAGAGAAGTGAGCCAGGAGGGCGCACACTTTGAATCACGCACACCACTGCTTCCCAGGGCTAGCCGGTCTGATCAGAGATATGGCTGAGTCTAATCAACCCTTCAGAAAAAACCCTAATGTTCGTGTTGACTTTATAATTTCCCATTTCCATACATTCATTCTCCCGTGCAAGCATTTATTCAGTGAGTATTTATTGAGTGCCTACTGTGTATCAGGCAGATTACTGTCACCTGGGATACAGTGAGGGGTAAACACTAAGATGGTCCCCACCCTGATAGTTCAGAGGGAGAGGCAGATATTAATCAGTCAGAACCACAGTGATATTACTACCAACAGGAGTTCCTGGTATTCTGAGGTCTAGTCTATGTGTCAGGCACTGTTCTAGGAGCTGAGGATATGGCAGTGAACAGGGTGAAGTCCTGCCCTCATGAAGCTTACATCCTAGCACAGGAGACAAAACATAGATAAACAATGATTTCAAAATAAATCCATAATGTAATATTGAGTATTAATAAATGCTATGATAAAAATAAAGCAGAGTAAGTGATTGGAGTGTGACTGTGTGGCTACTTTAGGTAGGAATGTGCAGAAGGGCCCTTCTAAAAGGATGACTCTTGAGCAAGGAACTGGAAGAACTGAGAGAGGATCCCACAGAGATCTGGCAGAAGATCGGTCCAGGCTGAGTGAACAGCATGTGCAAAGGTCCTGAGGCTGGAAGGAACTTGGCTGTGTGTGGAAACAGAGTGTAGGTAGGAAATAGTGGCAGGAATGAGGTCAGCAGAGGGCTATTGCAGGAGCACAGGGGGAGATGGGGGGCCTTGGACCGGGTTGTTGGTGGTGGAGGAGGTGAGATGGTGTAGGCTTTGAAATTTCCTCCATCATAGAAGATCCAGCCTGATCAGGGCTGCCAGGGCAGACTTTCCTGAGAAGGAACACTTGCACTGAGGTCTGAAGCCTGAGTAGAAGTATCTAGGTGAAGAGGGAAGGACAGAATATTCCAGCACATAAATAAGCAGGCCCTGTCGGGAGAAGCTGAGTCTGAGGTACTGAAAGAAGATCTGCGTGCCTAGGCAAACATGAGGAGGGAGGTGACGCTGGGGAGATGCGCAGGGCAGACCGTGGGGGCTGTGTGAGCCGTGTGGAGGACCTCGGGCTTCTTTCTAAGTGCTGTGGGGAGGCACAGGGGGTCTTTCAGCAGGAGGGAGCCAGTCAGAGGTGTGTCTTGGAAAGCTTCCAAACGCGGAGTGGAGGAAACTCCATTTTCCTACAACGTTCACCCTCTGCGGGGGCGCCTCCTCTCCCGGTTCTGCGGACAAGGAAACAGTCCCAGAGAGTGGACGGCACTTGGCTGGTACCCAGCGATGGCGGACTCCGAGTCTAGAGGGAGAGCCCTTTCTTCCTGTTCCCACTCACTGCACCTTCCGCTCCTCTCCCCAAACCCCCCATTCTTGACTAGAGTGCTTAATAGTGACCCGCGTGGTGACAGTTGTTCTGACCTGTTCCTACTCAGACAGGGGGCAGGTCACTTACCATCTTTCCAGGACTTTGACTTCTTTCTCTGTGTTGGAAAATTCCAAAAAGGATGCAGGTGTGGTCTTCGTGTTCCTACCCCAATCAGCATTTTTGAATTAAGCACTGTCTTTGTCATGGAGTCCTGGAGGGGTAACCCACTGTGAGTAACATTCATTTATTCCTGCCAACATCACCCCTCCCGCCTTGCCTCCCTCTCTCTCTCAGACTTCTACTAGACTCTGTCTAGGCACCAGGAGCCCCTAGTTTACAGGAACAACCCTCGGCCAATCTGGAGAAGAAGATATGAAAACCAGCTGTCACAGATGAGATTGATAATGGTGTGTGAAGAAGTTGGCCAGATGTTTCTCCTTGCTGGAGTCCCGGGGGCCGTAAGGAGTGTGGAGGGAGGCAGGGACTGGGCTGTGAAAGAGCAAACAGGATGCAGAAGGAGCTTCCCAAAGACCCTTGCGACTTAGCCGCATCTAATCCAATAGGAGAAACCGAGTAGAAAAAAACCTCTGTTAAAAAACGGTCTTGGTCCTTCCAGTCCTCACAGATTGTGATAACAAGGAAGATGTGGGCGGATGGAGGATGGAGTTTTCAGCTGCTATGGAGGAGAGGCCCAGAATTGGAGGCTAGTGCTCCCTGAGGCCACCAAGGGAGAGAGACCCCAAGAGCAGCAGCGGCTCCGGGGGCCCTGGGTCATCCCGCACCTGCCTCTCCCCGACTCCGCCAGGCGCAGAGGGCATCTGATCCTGCGGGCGGAGGGGCTGCTTGGGTGTTACTGTTCCCAGTGGCTGCGGGCTGTGCTTATTTATTTACTGATTTATTTTGCCAGTCAAACTCAGGTTGATTGACAGGACTCAGCCTGCCCCGGGCTCTTCCACCCGCCCACCACAGCGCACAGAGAAATAATTAGCTCCCGAGATGTCGGGAACAGATGTTGAACTGACATCTTCCTTTACTGGTGTCAAATTCAGCACTTTTCCGGCCTCCCCACAATTTCCCAGGCGCCTGCTGCCTCCTCTGACGCCGCCTGCCCGTGGGGCTGTCCCCTCCTTCAGGGAAAGCCAATGCCTCCGCACTGGCCCGGCCCAGAATGGCCCCTTCCTCCGCTCTCAGCCCTTCTCAGCCTATTTGTTCTGTTGTGATGGACATGGGGGGAGCGAGTGGCTTGGGGAGGGTCCAGTTTCTCCGTCTTAGAAAAAGCTCTGGCTCTCGCTGGTTCTCAGAGCCTGGGGCTCCCAGTCTCGGGCAGCGGGTAGGCCATGGACTGCTTCATGTCAGGCAGTGAACTTTGTCTCCTTGAGGCATCCTGAGGCTTCTTTGCAGATGCCGTCAAAGTAGGGTGCCCTTTCAAAAGCCATACCTAGGTCTGAACGGGGTACAACTTCTGTGTTCAGAACCTACTGGAAAAGGCAGGGTGGGGTCCTGGGGGTGTGTCGGTTATGACACGAGGTTGGGCTGGAGAGGCTGTGAGAACACTTGAGAAGGCAGAGTGTACTGGAATTTTCTCTAGGGAAGCTGTCAGTCGGGGCTGACACAGAGGAGCCTCTCAGGGCTGGCAGGAAAGTTCTTTATTCCCTCACTCAGCTAGTCCTCTTCTGTGTGCCAGGCACGGTGCTAGGGCCTGGGGTGCTGGAATGTGCTGCACGCGGTCCCTGCTCTTGAGGAGTCTACAGCCGGCTGGCCGGGGAGTCTGGCGGCCGTGCTAAGGGGCTGACCTTCATCACGAAGCTACCGGGGAGCCTCTGAACAAGTTTAAGCAGGAGAGTGATGTGATCCGATTCGCAATCTAGAAAGATCACTCTGGAGGCCGAGCGGAAGATGGATTGGGAGTGGGACACTGAAGGACACCAGGGACTTCATTAGAGAACTCGTTATTGTCTGGCTGAGAAATGACTGGGGTCCGGCAAAGGCTGAGGCAGCAGGTAGGGAGGGGAAAGACATTTTGGAGCTATAGTCAGGAGAATTTAGGGATTGGGATTAAAGTAGGTTTAAACTCATTATCTTACAGCCTAGAGAAAGTTAAAGGATCTATTTCAGGTCATGCAGCCTGTAAGAGGCGGCAAAACCAAGATGGGACTTCATCACCCTGACGTCCCTTGAGGATTCTGTTCGCCGCTCAGAAGCGGCTGCCTCTCCCTCCAGATGAAGACGGGGAAGTCACCCTGCCCCGTTACCTCATCTCGCAGAACCTGAGGGTTGGAAGGTGGTCTCATCAACACTTTACATAATCACCGAGCCTGTCTATGGTCTTCCCACCAAGGACGTGACCCGCCCCTGGACACAGGGAACTCACTGCCTCCTGGGGCTGTGTGAAGGCTTCTTCCCAGAACTCTACCCAAATCTGTCCCCAGAAGACTCTGCCCATTAGTTCTGCTCTGGGAGGTCACAGAAATGCAACACAACACAACACACCACACATCAGGCTGGAAAGCTCCTGTGGAAAGTGAATTCTCACCTCAGGAGCAACATCTACTTGGGAGAGGGGTATGAGCTCAGGCGTTTGTCAAGCATCAAACATCAGGGGTTGGGGAGGGTGGGCGAGTCCTGCTTCTCACACCTGCCACCTGGTTCAGCCTCTCCCATCACTGGATGTGGGCACTACTCACCTGGGTGGTGCGGGAACCACGTGGAGAATGTTTCGCTCTCCACAGCCTGGATTTCTGGATTCCACACCCGGTATCTCCATATCCTGCTCCCTGTGATGTGCAAAGCCATCCACCAGGACCTTGTCTGTCCCATTAACTACCTGCTCACCCACTCCCACCTGCAGATGGGGAGTGAGTCAGCGTGAGATCTGAGAGCTGCAACGTTGTCCCGTTCACTAAAACTCTGCAACCAACCTAATTACCTGATTTATCGGCTCAGATACGAACGGCAGCTCCATTTCTAACTTTTAATTGGCTGTAAAGTCGTGTGCAATCATGACCTCTTACTAAACTCTTCCCATTAAGCTTTCATGTTTACAGAGCACCGTAAATTCGGCTCATCAGTCCTCCAGAAACTTCCCCAATTTCTGCCTCTTTCTGTGAAGCCAATTAGCTTCCTCTTTGTCTTGCGGGTTTCTTTGAAGTCCCAGACTTCCTGAACTACAGACCCAGCGTGTGTGAATCTGCCCTTTCCTCTTCCCCCTGCCAACCTGGAGATGCTCCGGCACTCGCCTTTGCCCCACCAACTTACTGCTGGCCCATCCTCTGGTTTCCCCTTTTTCAAGCATCTCTCTCACTTAATTAACCCTTCTCCTGCTTGGGTCACCTAGGCCTGCTACCACTTGAACCTCACCTCAGCCAGGCACGTTTCAACATTGTTCAAAGGACCCTGTGCCCTCACCTCCTAAAGTGACCCAAATTTATTAATACAAGTTTTGCAGTAGAAAAAAATAAACAAAGTTGCAAAGATCCCCCCGAAAAACATGGATAGTGACAGAAATGAAACAAACATGCACCCAAACCAGGGTCCAGGAAACAGAGAAAATATGCCTGGAAAAAAATGAAAGAAAACTTAAGGTTTAATAATAATAATAACGATAGCAATAATAAACAGAAACAGGTCAAGAGTATAGCTGCGTAATAGACACGTAAAAAGCGGAATATTGTTACAAATGAAAAAAATACTAGAACTGACTCTGGAACAACAAATGAGTGAGATATAGGATGAGTAGGGAAATTAAGTAAAAACATAGAAGGATTAAGTAAATGGATAATTGTAATGCATAAAAGAAAAATAACAGACTAACCAAATAGGAAGATTACTCTGTGGAAAACAGAAAGCAGGTAAAGCTTAACAAATATGGAAATAGTAAATAAAGACGTAATAGTAGATAGTTTCTCAGAGCTTTTTTATAAAAAGCTAAAAGACGAAGAATTTAATCTGTATAGAGTCTCTTTCAGGGTTAATTACCAGAGAAAGATGATCAGAAAATACCACTGTAAAGCTTTAAAGACAAAGAAAGGATATATCAAGTAAACAGAAAGAAGAGAAAGACAAAGTAGCTGGGACCTTGCAACCTGAACAGCAGAAGCAGGGGGAATGAGGATAACATGTATAAGACTCTGAAATACATTGTCGCATATCTACCTCCTAGACTCCAATAAGAAAGAAGGGAAACTCCTCCTGAAGGACAAGGAGAGTACAGTAGATGACGGTATTCTTCAAGTTACCCTGCAGACCTGGTCCTGTTAAATTGACAGTGAAAATACTCCATAGCATCAAAGTTATTGTAAATTAGCATACAAAAGAAGAAAAATGCCTCGGCAAGCTCTGTCTGTTCCTTCCTTCCTTAAATGTTTACTGAGCCTCCACTGGGCGCCAGGGACTGGGCTGGGTGCGAGAAACTCGCTCTCTCAGGTGTTTTTTATTTCATAGTGACAGTGATTAAGATGCTATAGTATTGGCTTAAAAACAGAATATGGGAGATAATGGAGATTCCAGAAATAGACTCTAAAGAAGAAATAGTTAAAAAAAATGTGACAAGTAAAGTAAAAGGAATCATGGGGAAACAAATAATTTGTATGTTTTGCTGGGATCACTAGAAGCATTGCAGAAAAAAATTCAGATCCATAACTTACACATATAGCGCCGGATGCCTAGGTGGATTAGAGACACAATATTAAAAAAATAATAATAAGAAAATAGAATCTTGTCCTTACTCAGCTGTGGAGGAGGGCTAATTACTTCCTGGCTTGAAGCATAACATTTTCAATAATAAAGATGACAGGTTAAGATTTACACAGATTCAAAACTTCATGAAAAACAGCAAAACTCAGGTATAAAGGAAATGAGTGGGAAATATGGATCACAGAGATGATGGAGAAAGTCTGAATTCAAACTATAAAGAGCCTACACAAATCTGCAAGGGGTGAAGCCACATGTCTGTGGAACCTGCAGCTGGGGAATGTAAAAAAATATCTGTGCAATAGTAAAGTTAGCGAGGAAGATAATCCATCTGATGTAATTAATTAAAAAAAAAGAAAAGGAAAGGAAAGACAGATAAAGCAACCATGGGCCCCTGCTTCATATGTATTCAAAAAAACAAACTAAATCAATAAAACCCAATGCTGATGCCGCTGTCTGCAGACATTTCTTCCCACCACTGCCATCAGTGTTAGTATTCTCGAGGCGAGGACAGCCCAGGAAAAAATACCCAAACACGAGTACATACTTTGAGCCAGCGTTTCCCCTTCTAGGAGAGTCAAGGAAAGCATTGCCTATAGATTAAAAATCTAGTGTTAAATAGCTGTTTATGGGAGCATTGCTTATAATAGTGAAAATCAAAATACTGACAAACTGGGAAGAAGTTAAGTAACCAGAACTTCATCAGTTCAAAGGAATGTTATCAAACCATTGGCCGCAAACCGAAAGTTTTTCAAATACTGAAAAAGTGTATACAAAAATTTTAAGAGAAAAATGTAAAATGTAAGGTCCACTAATTAGCATGATGAGCGTAACTAATTAGAAGTTGTATATATTTATGGAAAATGATAGAAGACACTGTAAGCAGTGGTGACGGCTGTAATGATTTTAAAAAAGCCAGCTTTCATCGACGCTTTACTGGTTTGCCATGCTCTGTGCTATGTCTTCTAGGAAGATTATCTCATTTAATCTCCTCAACGACGTATGCAGCAGGTGTGACCGCCAGGGACAAGTGATGCTCTCCAAGGTAAGTAACGTGCCCAAGGCCACACAGCTAGTAAATTGCGAAGCTGGGATTCAAATTCCAGAGTCTGAACGAACACTGCCTAATCCACCCCAGTTATTTCTTGAGACCTACATTCTATGTGTTCCCTACTTTCTTTCTTAGAGCAGCCCCCAGCTGACTTGTTTTGGGGAGCTGTGGGGGCTCCTCCAGAAGGTGCTAGCTGTGGCCTTGCCTGGGGAGTGGGGGTGGGGGAATGTCTCAGCCGAAGGTGCAGAGAGTCCTGTCAGAGGGTGCTCTGCTCCCTAACTCCCCCTCACCGCCCTGCTCTCACTCCTCCCGACCTGCAAGACCCCCAGCCCATGACCATGAGATGGTGTGTGGGGTTTCTCTTCCTGGGACCGCCTCTTCCAGCCAGGCCACTTCTGAAAGGTCCGGCTCCACATCACTCCCTACCAACCCACTCACTTCTCTCTCACACACCTCCTGCTTCCTGATGAATATTTAGCACCAACCTTCTTTAAAACGATTCTAAAGCATTGTTTTATAATCAAGCTCTTGGTCTGAGCCCAGTATCCCCCAGAAGGGCCTTGGCCACCCTCCCTCCCTCCAGCACACTTCAACCACATTCCAAAAGGCAGAGCAGAGCACTTCTGAACACTCACGTGTGGCTTCCTTGCAGGATGCTGCGTGTGAGGTCAGGCGGCATAGGAAGCCTGAGCTGCGATGGAGACCTCCCGCAGGGGGTCCGGCAGCAGCCCCAGGGGGGCGAGGCTGCCAGGAAGCGGGGAAGACCAGATCAGCAAGCTGTTCCCGGCTAAAGCAGAGCTTGGGGAGCTAAGGCCCGCCCTCCCGGCTAAGAATGTTTTTTACATTTTTAAATGGTTGGGGAAAAAAGCAAAAAGAATATTTTTCCTGTGATATGTGAAAATTATATGAAATTCGAATTTCAGTGTCTATAAATAAAGCTTGACTGGAACACGGCGACATCCGCTTTGTGCCCATGGGTGGTTACCCCACTGCCCTGAAAGCCCAGAATGCTTGCTGTGTGGCCCTGCACAGAAACCCGGCCGACCCCTGGTCTGGAGGAGCGGCTGTCTGCTTGAGGCTGCCGCGTGACTGCCCGCCAGCTCGGTGCTGCCGAGAGAGGGGAAGGAGCCGAGGCTGCGGGATCAACCATGCCCTGTTCTGAGCTCTCAGGTCTGGGTCTCGATGGAAGTGACTCCTGCTCTCTCTCTTTTCGACCTTACACGGAAGACCTCCCATCCACGTAACCGTGCAGTGACACACGGCATTTCTTTCCCTGTGACCTCCTCTTCCATTCTAGGGCTGTGGCATGAGTTCCTGCAGAGGAAAATAATACTTGTGACCACAGGGCCACTTACCCACAGCTCAGAGAGGGGGCTGAGGCTTGGGTGGAGAGGTGAAGGCTGTCTTCAAGGGGCTTCGATGTTGTGCCCCTGGTCAAAGCAGAATGATTCTAGCGTGTTCCCAGAACAGGCAATATGTCCCTCCTCCAATGAGACAGGAGTCCTAACCATGAGGACGCAGCAAGCTGGCTTTCTGCATCAGAAATACTTCTAGGTCCACCCACTGGGCTCACTGGCACTAGAGGTCCGTTTTTTGTTTCTCTTGATCTCCTGTCTCCTGACCCTTTCCTTAGGATTCTCAAGAGGGGCTTTTCACTTAAAAAAAAAAAAAAAGGAAATTAGTCCCTGCTCTCAGCCCAGAGAGTTTATTTCATAAAGTTGTTTCAGCAAGAGAATAGAGAAGTACTATGACTCATTGTAATAAGGTAGATATTGTGACAAGAAAGATGTTAACATCTTAATGAAAACCCTGAGGGGAAATTTGCATAAAGCAGTCTCTTTGTTGCTTAAAAAGAGCCACTGATGCCTTATTAAAAAAAATCGAAACCTAATTTTGTTAAATATTCAGTCTGGGAAATATTTGGAGTATTTTCCTCATCTCTCGGGTGTTTTTTTCCTTGACAGACTCGCATATGCTTCTAGTGGCAGAGGCTCCAGTGTTCTGAGAGCCCACCTTCCTTGAGGGCCTGCGGTGGGCGCACTGCCTGCTTCCTTCTGGAGCCCCATGCGGTCTGAAGGCCGGGAAGAACCAGAGGAGAGAGACTTGGACCTCTGAAAAGACAGCAAGAAAGCCCTTTGCTCAAGTCTCCCCCTCTTCCTACCCTCACCTATTCTTTCAACTCCACTGAAAGAAAAACTCAATTGGATTTTGAGTCTCCTGAAATTTATTTTTAACTTTGAAATTTCTGACATTTTTGACAGATTGTTGCTTGAACATCCCTAGTGACAACGAGCTCACCACCTCTTGAGGCAGAATATGCTATATTGGAATGGAATCTACCTCCCGCTAGCCACCCCCACTGGTCCCAGCCCTTCCTTCAGGATTAATATATCACCCAAGCCCTCTTCTTCATGGCAGCTCCTCACACAGTTGTAGGCAGTGATTGTATATCTTTTTAGAGTCAATAAATACAATAGCTGAGTTTGTTTTCCCCCCCAATCACATAGTAACATTAAAAAGTTCCACTGAGCCCCATCCCTCTGGCTGGTTTCTGGTGGCATCGCAATGTCAGTAGATCTTCCACAAGAGAATGTCTCCTTCCCTGTTAGCCAGGGTGTTCTCTCTTCTTATGCAGATGCTTCTCCAAAAGAAAAGACTGAGGGAAAAGTAGAAGGCAAACCTGTATCCTCCCCAGGGTTAGCAGCAAGTGATCCCAGGGCCAAAGGCTTCAGCTGCAATGGAGTTGGTAGCTGTCTAAAAGAAGAGCTGAATTTACACTGCACCCCCCCAGGAGGCCTGGCAAGTTCTTGGGGGGCTAGACTCTATAGCTCCAGCTGGTGTCAGGCACTATGGGAAGTCTGGGGAAGATACCTGTATCCTCCTGGGTGTATACCCAGGAAGGGGACTTTGCTGAATGCCAGGGGATAAGGAGAGCAGAGCATCCTTGCTAGGGGACAGGGACGTTTGATCAGTGGGGGCTCACTGGGTAGAAGGAGGAGGCAGGTCCTAAATAAACCAAGTCAAGGTTACTGGCCTTGCTCAAGGTCAGGAGGTAGCTCAGAAAGAGGTGAGTGAGCAGAGGTTTCCTCCCTCATTCATTCACCTCGCCACATCCTCCCTCCCCAGTCCAAGGAAATCTGTTTGCCAGTTCCACAGATCCAGAAAGCACCAATGGCAGCCTGACCGCCCGTGGGTACCCGGAATCCCTGCTGCCTTCCCTGCCTCTCCACACTGCCTGGCCCTGCGTCCCGGCCCATGGCTGCAATCACTTCTCTTTGCATGGATTCTGCTGGGGACAGGAAACAGACAAAAACAAATGGCCAGCCCTTCTGTGGCCCAGTTTCCAAGGTAGGACATCTATATATAGCAGGTCAGCTCCAGGGCGAGGGCCCTGCTCCCGGGCAGTCGGACGCCCAGGCCGAGCCAGACCACAGAGGAGAGATGACCTCCCAGGGGAATATTCTGGGGTCTATTTTATTTTAAGCCAATAGCCAGTCTCAATGTGACTCTATGGATAAGGCAAAAAAAAAAAAAAATCCTGCAAAAATGATCTTTGTTTGTCTCCTACTTCATAGCCCTACCCAGCTCAGTATCCCATGAATAGCGTACAAGGATAGCGGTCAGAATTGGACCTGTCCACTTCATTATCTTTCTTCCTCCTCACTGAAAGACCATCCAGGGGGATACAGAGTATGGACAAATCCACTTTGACAACCGTGGCTCTAGTGCCCTCAGGGCTGGCTAAACCTGGGAGGACCTTAGTGTCCATTTGCTCAACCCTCGTGTTCTTTCAAATGAGAAGAACAAGACTCTGAGGGGTCGAGAGCTGAGCCTCTCAGATGTTAAGAGACACCTGGGCCACTTCAATTTTTTGAGGCTCCTTGTATAGTAAAATAAAGGAAGCAATTAAAAGGGAGAGTTATAACAATTGTGGAATATCCTAAATGTTTACATTTTATAAATTAGAACTCTACAGAAAAAATGCAGCACAATATACTTTAATAGTCACAAAATCTAGAAAATATTAATTCACAGTCGCCCTGCACCTCAGGCAGTGTTGTATAGTCACGAACCCAAATTCAAAGTTGAACAATGACCGACTGTCTTCTTCCTCCAGGCCCATCCGTGTATCTTTAGGATGGGATGAGTAATTTTATCTGGAGAGAAGGTCAGAAGTCTAATTTGAGGCCATCATGGTGTAAAGGCCAACTGGCTGTCCTGCCCTCTTCATCTCTTCTGAGCTTTTCCGGAAACCAGCAGTGTGCTCTTGACCCTTCATGTCTTCGTCAGGGTAGAGGACTTAACTTTGTGTTTTTGGCTTTCTTTGATTTACTGTCTTACTAAAGGCCTGCTTGTTTAAAACACATAAAAATCAAAACTTTTATTTTGTGGCAGAACCATCGCTGAAAGCAAATTTAGGGGCAGAGCAAACCAGCAAAAATCCTGGGTCATAGCAACCTATTGGGATTGTGGTAGCCACCTCCAAGATGGTGGCCAATGATCCTCCCCTCCTACATACCCTCCTACATTGACTAGGGCTGACCTTGCAACCAATAGGATACTGTGGAAATGAGGGAGTGTGACTCCTAAGGCTGGATCAGCAAAGACATTGTGGCTTCTGCCTTGCTCACTCTTGGACCCCTCACTCTGAACGAAGCCAGTAACTGTATCCTGAGGATGCTCAAGTAGCCCACAGGCAGGCTCAAGTGGGGAGGAACCGAGGCCTCCTACAACAACTAGCACCTCATGAGTGCACCATAAAGTGGATCGCCCAGTCCCAGCCAAGCCTTCAGATGACCACAGCTCCAGCTATCAGCTTGACAACAACCTTCTGAGAAACCATGGGCAAGAGCCACCCAACTGAGCCACTCCCAGGTTCTTGATATTCAAAAAGCGTGTGTGAAAATAAATGTTTACTGTTGTCGTTAGTTGCTAAGTTTGGGAGTAATTTGTTATGTAGCAAAATGACTGATACTGTCATTTTACATAACATAGATAATAAGTGACTAACCTGGGTCACCCAGATTACTGTTTATAGTCATTCACCACCTTCTCCTTGCCTGGTCTGGCATCTGAAATTCTTGCACTTGAGGGTCATTCTTATCTGGGCATCTGTTTTCAGGAGTATCGTCTTAAAAGGCAAAGGCCTCTCTCTCTCTCTTTTTTATTTTAACCCCTACACTTCAGTGAACCAACCCCTGAATGGACATTAGTTCATAGCCAGCTGAGAGGAGGGTACTTCTGGGAGGTCAGACTTGTGGGTAAGAGATGGGAACAAACTTTTGCTGTTGATTAGAAAATAACTGAGTATAGACTCAGAGTCAGAGAACTCAGCTTGAGTTCTTCATCTGTAAGCTGTGTAACCTCATGGACCTTAGCTTCCTCATCTGTACAATGGGAATAACACAAGTATCTGATTCATTGTTCCTCCCCCAACAAACCCACAAGGATAAGCAATAATAAGACATATGAAAGCATTTTATAAGTCAGAAAGATTTACACAAAAGTTGGCTTATTTAAGTACAATCTCTAAACAAAAATTCAGCTGCCAAAGATGGGAATAGGTGGGCTCTTCCCATTTAAGTGCCTTTTCTGTGCCATGAATTATCAGGAGTGGGGACATACAAATGAATAAAATAAGTTTCCTGTCCTCAAGGGGTTCACAATATTGGAGTGATAAATAAGAAATCAGGCAATTACCGTAGAGTGTAAAAAGTGCTAAGCTTTTCATTTCTTCATCAAGCACTTATTGAGTGTCTTTCTCCACAAATCAATGTGCTGGACGCTATTGACACATGAACAATGAGTAGGAAGCCCATTGAGAAGGCTGCCAGGAGGAGGTGTCACCGAGTTCAGTCAAGAAGTTTGAGGAGGAGAGCGTCCATGAACTTTAAGGATTCAGGCACTGCAGGACTCAAGGAGCCTCAAGCTGTGGAGCAAGCACCAGCATGGGGACTTGGGGCCACTTCCACATCTCAACACCCCAGGTAAAGTCAACACCGCTGAGAGAAACCATCCCTGAAGGATGACTGGAGAGTTTGGGGGGCCCGGTTGATTTAGAACCCTGTGTAACCAGTTTCCACCAGGTCAACAGTGTGCCTGAAGCCCAAGTGGGAGAGACTGTCAATTTCCAGTTACCCATTAGTGTTCTCTCAGCCCCAGTCCTCCTGGTTCTGCTCAGTTATGGGCCCTTCCGCACCATGAGTGACTTAGAGAATATCAACTAATGTAAATATTAGCCCAACTCATAATTAAGTTAATTAAACTAATAATTAGGAGGATGAATTTATTGCACAAGGAGTCATCTAGAGTATGCCAAGGCCAATTAAAATTAAAATTAAAATTAAAATTAACTACCATTTGGGGTTCCCTGTATCCCCGACCTCACTGTTGGCTCAGACCATCCATCCTTGACTGTGCACATTAAGGAAGCCCCTTTTCCTTCATGCTCACGTCCACTGCTTGGAGCTTACAGCTGCAGAGACGAAGTGGAGAGAGCAAGCGTCCTTCGGGATCACAAGCCTGTTTTCTGATGCAGAGAAATGTCCCGTTGCTTTCAAATGAGCAAGGCAAAAGATCAGTTGATTTCATTTCCTCATCCAGATGGACGATTTCCAAGTGCTGAAACTGAACTAGATGCTTAAACCCACTTCCTTCCTAGGCGCAGCCCTGGCAGCGTCTTCTCTCTCTGCTGCTGTCTCCAGCCCTCAGTGACAAGTGAGAGGAGCTCAATGTGCATAGGCATTGAATTTGATTTCCAGGATAATGTATCCCTCAAAGGTGCAGAATCCCCTAATGAGGCTTAATATAGGCTTTTATTCACTGGGTAGAGTTATCCAGAGACCTCTGAGCATAAGATGGAGCAGAGACAAGTCATACAAATGGGTACTAGGAGTCCAACATCTTTGCCCAGAAAGACACTTTTTTGAGGGATTGTCCTTCTGGGTGAGGAGCCTGAGGATTTTGTGTCCCTCCTGCTTGTCTTTTACAGACAAGCCTCTTCCAGCTATCACATCCTGGCTGACCTGCTCTGCTCTAAGTCATTGCTACTTAGGATAGTGAAAGGAATATGACTCTTCATGCTGATGGGGAAGAAAGGATGTCAGCTTCCCTCTTTGGGTTGGTCCTTGTTGTAAGCTGCACTTGGGCCTTGCTGAGCTCAGTCCAGCTCTGGGTCTCCATCTCAGGCTCAGATCAGCATATCTTACTCTCCTCTCTCTTTGTCAAAGTTCCCAGGGACTCAGCTTTCCACCAACAGCCACTCTGCGCCTGGGGTTCTCCCTCCATGAGGTTCACTGTGAAGGTCAGTACTGCCATCTCGGTTTCCTCCCTCCTTTCTGCTCCCTGAATGACAAGTACTCAGGCCCCCTTTGCCTGTGGTCATCTGCTACAAATCCTGGGCTTGGCCTTCAGTTTTCATTCTGGAGTGTGTGACTCAACAACCCCTGGATGTCTGGCTCGCTCACTGCTAAATAATTCACTCACAATCAGCAGCCTCAAGGCGTATGTGGTTGAGATTTGTGCCTCTGCAAAATCACACATTTCCACATGTCCAAGATCTTTGGGGCTGCTGGTAAATGGTGAAGGTGATAATGTTAGCTTCTTGGATGCCAAGGGTCTACTGAATCAGAGTCATTGGGTCACCAAGTGTAAATAGGAAATAAAGATTTAATTGGGAATGGCTACCGTTATTGTTTGTCTGTGCAAAGGATCACTAGCATGAACAGATGCCAGTCCTAGGAACTCTCAAAAGTCTATCTTTGCCCTAGTAGTAATGCTTGGGCCTTCTTGGGCAACCAGTAGTGCTTCAAGCCCCCTTGTTTCTGTATCCAAATTCTCCATTACCCTTCACTGCCTGGGCTGCACAGTTGTCAGGTGGCTGTTAGTTTTATGGTGACTTTGAATGTGGATCTGGTGTTCCTTACCTGGGAGAACCCATCCATCAATGCTATATAGGAAGAAAAAGGAAATGTTAACTACCAAAGGAGAGATTTTTATCTGGAAACTGAAGATGTGAGATCAAATACACGGAGATCAGGCAAAAGAAGACTGTCATAAAACCGTGGGAGAGGCAGGGGGTGCTTGAAATGGGGCAGTAGTGGTGGGTTTGGAGGGGAGGAGATGGTTAGGAAAGGTGCTAGTAAGCCAAGTAGTCAGAGCTTGGTGACTAATAAGCTGGAAGAGGTCACTGAAGGACATTTCAAAGTTTCTGGCTGAGGTAATTGAGGAAAGGGTGGTATATTTTTAGATATAGGAGATATAAGCAGGATGAAAATGTGGTGGGTAAGTTTTAAGAAGTTTGTGGATGTGGTAGGACTGGAAGTCAAAGGAATTCTGATTAATTAGTAATCAATTTTTGCATGTAAGTTTTATCTGGTCAATTTACTGGACTTCTCTTTGATCTCATGAATAAATACAGTTTTGGATATGTTTGAGTACCCTTGTCTGCACTTGAGAATTAGAACTATGGACTGGAAATAACATTTGGGAGTCGTCCACAAGTACAGGACATTAAAGGCATGGATCTAGATAAGAGTGCCTAGGAAGACTACGAGGCCAGAAAAGAGGAGAAAAAGAAGGCTGAGGAATGGATCCTGGGGGAGGAGAGTGAGCAACTGAAATGGAGCAGTAAGGATAAAATAAGAAAAACCAGAAGGGAGTGCTGTCTTAGAAGAGAAGGGAAGGGAAGTTTTAAGGAGTCAGCGGCTGAGACTGTTAAATGCTGGAGGAAAAATTAAGTAAGGTCAAGTGGGATAAAATCCATCACATTCGCTGTTTAGGAAATTTGGGAGATCATCAAACCATTTTCAGGAGACAGCAAGAAGAGAAGCAAAAATACATTTCCCCTTTTCTAAGAGTATTTTATGTTAAAAATGGATGTGGAATTTTGTCAATGCCTTTTCCATCTATTGAAATAACATGGAGGGTTTCTCTTTATTAATGCAATAATTTGCATTACTAGATTTCCAGTTTTAGCCATCTTTGTGTTTTCAAAATAAACCCAACATAGTCATAATGAGTGTGGTGTATGAGTATGCTGAATTAAATATTTTGTTATTTTATTTCATTAAAATTCCATCAAAAGTCATTTTGATATATAGTTTAAGACTACCGCTTTTTATGCTACCCACATGCACTGTTAGTATCATAATTATACCTGTTTTATGAAGTGAACTGGAAAGCATTACATCTCTTCAAAGCCCTTGAAGAGTTAAAATAAAGAAACTGTCTGTTTGAAGATTTTATAGAATTCATCTTTAAAACTGATCATAGTGCCTTTTTTTGGGGGAGGGGGGAGGTTTTTTTTAAGGTATGTTTTTTTGGTGAAGAAGATTGGCCCTGAGCTAACATTTGTTGCCAATTTTCCTCTTTTTTTCTTTTGGCCCCAAAGCCCCAGTGCATAGTTGTATATCCCAGTTGTAAGTCATTCCAGTTCTTCTATGTGGGATGCCACCACAGCATGGCTTGATGAGTGGTGTGTATGTCCGCACCCAGGATCTGAACCAATGAACCCCAGGCTGCCAAAGCAGAGCATAAGAACTTAAATAGTCAGTCACGGGGCTGGCCCCAGGAGATATTTTTTAATTATATTTTCTATTTCTTCCATGGCTATTGATCTAATTTGGATTTATATTCTTTAAAAACAAGGTTAGTAGTTTATATATTTTCCTAGCAAATAATTCTTTTGTTCTAGACTTTTAAATTTAGTGGTGAAGATTGTACACAGTACAGTTTTATAATCTTTTATCTTTATTATGTTTTCTTTTCTTTCTTGACCATATATTTCAAAAAGTTGTCTTTTTTTAAGGAACCAAAATTTATTAGGTCTATTTTAAGTAATTCATTGTTTTTCTGTTATCTTTATTAATTCCTTACTTCTATTAAAAATTATTTTGCTGTTTTTGAGCTTCTAGCTCCCTCATTTATTATTTTAATTTGAATCAGATTTTTTGTTTGTTCAGTATATTATATTAAATTTTCTATTCTTTTCTTTTATTAACTCAGGTAAAATGTACATATAGTGAAATAAAAAGATCTTTAGGGTACAATTTGATAGGTTTTGATAAATGCCTACAGTCATGTAAGATATAGAACTTTTCCCTCCTCCCATCTTCCAGTCAATTCCCACCCTCCCATTCACAACTACTATTCTGATTTCTATTGCCTTACAATAGCTTTGCCTGTTGTTGAATTTCATATAAATAGACAGCCAAGCAAATGTTTGAAGTTCCTTGATTAGGACTCATTCTGAAACTTATTCTCTATTGTTCACAGCTCTTCCCTCTGGGCTCTTGGTTCCACTTTCTGAGACATCCATCCTTCTTCATGAAAGGTAACATGTGTTTGCAGATGAATACTTGTCTTAATTTTTTTCTTGTCAGAATTTTAAGGGCCCAAACATCTCTTTTTATTTCGTATTTTCTCTCTTTTCCATCCAACTGGCAGTGTTTTTGTTGATATAATTCCCTTGAAAGCTTTGTGGATCTCCTGGGAATCTTATTGAGATCACTCCATTGGACAAAAGCTACCCCATAAATCTCCTTGAGATAAGCCCTTCTCTACTTTGGGGTTTTGCTGTGGGACATCACCCTTAAGCTTCTTAGAAGTCCTATTATTTGTTTCAGAGGATTTGTTAGGGATATTCTTGAAATTTTTAAAGGATCTTTTTTTTTTAACGTAATGGTATACTGAGGTACCACCTTTGATATTTCTGAGGTTTTAACAAAGAATATTACAGCTATACCCTTGACTCATCTTTAGAAGATGTTTTTCTGGTAGAACCCTGGACTTAATCTTTGCTCAGAAGCTGTTTCTTAATTTTATCATCCTTCGCTGTCTAAAGAAGATGAGAATTTTCAAAGCCGTAAGCTCCCAGTCCTCCCTTTAGTTGTCTTCCTCTTCTTACCTTTCCTATAAATACCATAAGCATTTTGCCTGTAAATACCTCCAGCTAGATCACCCAGTTTGTTGAGTATATTTTTTATTTTCCACATTACTGCAAGTGACAGTATTGCTAAACTTTCTGTCACTACATAACAAAGATACCCCTTCCTCCAATTTCCAATACTCAGTGAACCATATGAAACTGCAATATTTCCAGGTAAAAAGTGGTTGAATGTTGGACAATTTCATATAGTTCAACCTAATAGATACCCCATTTCTGTTAGTTTTGTGAGTGGGAGGAATTACTGGCAGTTGGCTTCTATTTAGTCGTTCTCAACCTTGCCTGCACACTAGAATCACCTTGGGGAGCTTTTAAAAATCATGATGCTCAGGCTGCATCTCGGAGCAATTAGATCAGACCCTCCAGAGGTTCAGCTCGGGGCTCACAAGTTTCAAAGGCTACACAGATAATTCCAAGGTGTGGCCATGCTTGAGAACTATGGATTTAGGGCGTGTATGTAGCTTATTTTCTGGGATAAGACTATCCAAATGTCACTGTGGCATTCAGTCATCTGGGACAGGACCCTGATTCTCCAGCCCTAAGACTGACTGGAAAGTTGAAACTGTAATGCTAGAACTCCCCTTTTAGAGGGCAGTATTTAAAATCTGACTGAGGTAAACACTGGAATAAGTTGTTCTGAAAGTAGGAAATTAGAACAGCTGTTCTATTACCCTGTGAGTAATTAATTTCCTTTATTTTGTACTCTGGTGCCCATGATTTTAAGGGTTCACTGGAGGACCAATGGAAAATTCATTGCTGTTTTTAGAGCTTTTCTTTTTTACCTGTTGGATTCATGGCTTCCCTAGTTTTGTAGATTTTCTTGTCGATCTTTCCCCTCTTACCCTTCAGAAAATTCTTTCGATGTAACTACTAGTTGGCTCCTTTCTTGACTTCCCAGTGCTGGATTGGATTTGTCCCCATATTTTGTGTGTCATTTCTGTGATTAAGGAATAGAAGCAATAGCACGTGTTCAGGCGGTTAACACTTACTAGCACTTGGTAGGCACCAACTCCTTTTCTAAGAGCCCTCCAGCTATCAAATCATTAACCTAACTTTTGAGGAAGGTATCATTATTTGTATTTTCAGGGTTCTCCAGAGACACAGAACCCACAGAAAAAAATTTATATAAAGAAATGCGTCATGTGCTTACGGAGGCTGATGAGTCCCAAGATCTGCTGTTGGCAACCTGGAGACCCAGCAGAGCTGATGCTGTAGTTCCGGTCCACGTCTAAAGGCCTGGTAACCAGGAGAGCCGATGGTGTGTTTCAGTCCAAAAGCCAACAGGCTTGAAACCCAGGAAGAGCCAATGTTTCAGTTTGAGTCCGAAGGCAGGAAAAAGCAACGTCCCAGTTCAAAGGCAGTGAGGCAGGAGGAGTCTTCTCTTGCTTAGGGGAGGGTCAGCCTTTGTATTCTACTCAGACCTTCAACTGATTGGATGAGGCCCACCCACATTACGGAAGGCAATCTGCTTTGCTCAGTCTACCCATAGAAATGTTAATCTCATCCAAAAACGCCCTCATAGAAACATCCAAAATAGTGTTTGACCAAATAGCTTGGCATTCCGTGGCCCAGTCAAGTCAACACATAAAATTCACCATCACATTTTTATTTTATTTTGTAGATGAGGAAATCAAGACACATGAGAAGTTAATTAACCCAAGCTCATGTGGCTACTGAGTGATGGATTCAAACCCAGGTAGTCTAGCTCAAGAGCACACGTTCTTAACCATGACACACATTACCTCTCTAACCACAGAGCCCAGTTTTATGTGCATTTTGAGGAAGGCTGTGGTGGAGTAGGGAACTTGTGAAAATGTTGAATGTTTGGAAAACTTCTATGAGTCAGGGGAAGAGAAAGCTCATTAGGGATAAGGGAAAACATTGCCACCCACACTGAGAGCACTGGTGAACCTCGAGAGCCAGGGTTAGTGGGGCAACTTAGATTTGCAAATCAGAGCTCTCCGGGCAGCCCATATTGCTAAAATGGGGTGGGACACAGTCTGCCTAGCTGCTCTCTTCTTTCTGGTCCCTTGATATAGACATACAGACCATTTTTGCTTAAGGGTTCTATTGCTAATACTTAAGAGAGAGCAAGAAGAAAGGGGGTGGAGGTATTAAAAAAAAACAAATTTGTGGGAATTAAAAAAGTCTGGAACCTTACATCATTCTTACATGAAATCATCCTGTTTCTGACTCTTTGCCTATGTTGGTAACAGGAAGCCCTGACAGTTCCCCGCTCTCTTTTACAATTTATGAGGGGGGACTGATCAAAACTTCCCTCCTCCTCAGTCCGCTGGATTCTTTCACCAGCAATTTAAAAACGGCAGGAGCACAAGTTTTTTCCAGACAAAATTTTACTCAGGATCTCAATACATAAAACACATAAAAGCAGCATGTGGTAAGGATAAATGTATAGAATAAAGTCAAACTTATACCTTTTCCTAATTATTGCAAAGCGAATCAAAGAGAATACTGAGTCTATTTTGATGAACACAAAAATTGGAAATCATGATTGTGGCTGGCACTTGCAGTCTTACGCAAGTCTCAATATCCAGTTTATTTCTGTGATCTGTTTTGGATATACAATATCAAGAAAATCCCGATTCAAACAGATAAGTGGCTTACCTTGCAATCTTGAGAATCTGTTCAATCAAACAGATCCAAAAGCATTAAAGAGGATTTGTAGGATTTTTTTTGCTTCAAAGTTGAATCACCAACAATATTTAACAACTTGCTCACTCCCTTATCATAAATATAAAAGTCAATCAATAAACACCCCACACTTACAAGAAATGCTAAGCCTGTCAATTTTATGACAGTAACATAATGAAAAGTATTATGATTTTGCCTATCACATATTAATTATAGCTCAGTTCAGGCTGAGTAAATGTGCCTGAACTTTGTTCACAGCTATAGAAAAGTGCCTTGAGAAGAACCTACCACCTAGTGGGCATAAAATAAATGTCTGTTGAGTGAATGAATGAACATACCAACCTTGCCTGGTATCTCATTAAGTATTGACTTACATATATGCATTTTTATTTTTACTTGTGCATGTCTGATTTTCAAAAAGATCAGTGCAGAGCTACAATCTTCATAATCAATGACTCATTTACAAGACTTTCAAATATACCCCCAGATCTGGCAACACAAGTTTTCTCCAAGATTTGCATGAGAATGAGCTAATAAGGCAGAATGAAGTTGATCCGTTGCTTGGTTATCTTCACTGTCAAAGCTAGCATAGCGCATGCTTGAGATTGTGTTGAGTCTTACTACAGTTTCAAAAATTATATGAGAAATTTGAGTCAAAACATTTGTGGAACCCAAATACGTCATGGAACTCAGGGTACACTTGGGTTCCAAGGAGCGCCACTGGAACCCACTCCTGAAGGTTATGGAGGCTACCTCCTCCACAAGAGCCCCTCCTTGCAGCACGCAGCTCTGAAGGCAGTGAGGGCACGCAGAGGGCAGCCACGAGCAACTGTTCCAGTGTCCCCCATCAGTTTGAAGAAGTTGCCCTTAGCTTACTAAAACCGTAACAATTTCATGACCAATTTTTTGTTTTTATCTCTCTCTATGTGCCAGGCACTGTTCTAAGGACTTTACATTTATTTAGTCATTTAATTCTTAAAACAACCATACTTAGATATTTTCATTATTATTCCCATTTTACAGTTGAAAGAGCTGAGGGTGAGAAGGCACACAGCTGGGTGATGGTGGAGCGGGGATTTGCTGTGTGGACTGACTCCACAGCCTGCCTGCCCGGGAAAGCACCACCCCACATTGATGGACGATGGGGCTTCCTGAGGGCGACTTGTTGGGTTTAAGAGTAGACACTGACAGCCTCCCATTCACTTTTATATTTAATTTATTTCCTTATTTTGACTTCAACAATGATAATAATGACAAGAATGCACTTAAGTATATTGGTCCAAATGATGTTGGTAAATTCAAGGCTGAGTTTGCTATTTCAGGACAATCAGATCTCAAAATTGATCAAAATGACCAGCATGTCGTCAATCTCAAATGCCAGTTCTAGTGAGATGTTTTTTAAAAATTCTATAGAGGTGTCTTATTTACTTGAAGAAAGGATTCGTATTACAGATTTTATTTAAGGCAGATAAACTAAGTACAGATTAAATGCACTATTGTGGGGGAGCAGATGTGAGGACTCTTCTCACAACAGTCGTTTTGATTTAAACTACTTGGAAACCTTTGTTCACACAGTGGCTTGAAACAATTTGGTGTTCTGTTGGCACAAGGGTTAATACCAGCATGGGATCCCACCATGCCGCTTATGATTCCAGCATGTGATTCTATTATTTTTTAAGGTTGTGATTAAAACAGAAATACAAGAGCCAGCCCTGATGGTCTAGTGGTTCACATTCAGCACTCTCACCACTTTGGTGGCTTGAGTTCATTTCCCCATTGCAGAACCACACCACCTGTCTGTCGGTAGCCATGCTGTGGTGGTGGCTCACATAGAAGGACTAGAAGGACTTACAACTAGGATGTACAGCCATGCACTGGGGCTGTGGGGAGAAAAAAAAAATAAGAAATACAAAATTTAAAAAATCATTAAGGATTTTTGGGAATACTGAGACTATATCTAGGGACAGCCCCACACCTAGATATCTGAGGATCCTGGTTTGAGAAGCACACACATCACAGTGTTTCCTTGCATCTCAGCTTTCCACATGATGTTCTGACCCCACTCCACAGAAAGAGAAGAGAAAAAGCTTCTGTAACGACACACTGTTTCTCAGCTTCCTTTGCTGGGAGAGCAGCCACACTGAGGTTCACCCTTGGATAAGGAAGTGGGGAGGAGTGATGTATGAGTCAGACAGGAGCTGAAGGCTGGCAGCCTCCAGATGCTCCATGGGCCCATCTGCCAGACCCAAATGTCAAAGGCCTTTTGCTCTGCAGCTGCATAGGCAAGATGGGCATCTTCACTCACCACCCACAAATCAAAGAACAGATGGGTTTTTGGCTTGAAGAGGCGGTGGAGAGGCATCTGAACTTTATTATATTTGTTTTGTTTTTTTAATTACCTTTTTTCTTAACTGAGCTGGAAGTGGTACTTGTGTTTCATCATCCAAGAGGCCCTAATTAACATGCACTCAGAGCCACCCCCTCCTCTGTGGCATCTCCGATTAAAGTTTGCTGTTGTTTCTACCACCCTCAGCCCAGCGGCTTACACCTGAGCAGTACCCTCACCTTCCCCAGCATAAAGTGGGATGCGTTACCCTGGAGGTCCTTTAAGTAGAACTGAGCCAGTGTGCAGGGTAGAGCCCAGCAGCTCCCTCCATACCACTTCCAACCCCCAGGGGGCTCCTACTTGCCAGTGCAGTCTCCTCACTGGGTGGGCCCACAGATTCTCTGGCTTCAGGATTGCACTCTCCGTGCCTGCCCGCCTCTGGTCTGGCTTCTGGCCTCTGCTGTCTTGCTCAGTCTCAGCTTTGACAAGTCTCTTCAACTTCAGATCCTCCTGCTTCTGGCAAAATACACCACGGCTGCCACTTTGTGGTTTCCTAAAGCACATCTTCCATGTCTTTGGTCATGTTATCCCTCTACTGGAACGTTCTTCCCCCTCTCTTTCTATCTGACCAACACAGCTCCAAGAAGCTTATTTAATATTTCCCCTCTACACTCCAAGGCTGAGTTGAGCCTCTCTATTCCATGTTTCCATAATGCCATATTCTGTTATAATCATCTTTTTAGATGTCTGTCTCTCAAAGTCTATTCAACTTTGAGCTTCTTTTCATCCTCAAGATGTAGCACAGTGCTTGGCATGTAGTCACCAGTACATAATATTGTTTTTATTGGATGAATAGGTAAATGAATGAATGAATGAATAAAAAGCTGTACTGGTCCAGGAGGTCCCACCTTCCTGGCCACATCTATGTCTCTTAAACCAGCCAAGGAGATTCCAACCCTGTTCTGGTCTGTTTGATCATCTCCTCTTTATCAGACACCCAGACCCATTATACAGGCTTATCTTCAGTAGGAAATATCCTGGATGTATGCATCTTCACCCTCCTGTAACTAAATACATTTGAATAATGATGCTGCTGCTGAGAATAACTACTATAATAACAACCCTATCCATTTGTATAACATTTCATATTTTAGGTAGTTTTAATGTGAGTTGTCTTATCTGATGCTACAGGCTTTTTAAATGCCTATTTTATTTAAATAAGTGGTAATTTATTATTCTATCTTCACAGAGGAGGAATCATTTGAGGTCCAGGGAGGTTAAAGTAAGTGGCCTGGTTCATACTGTTTTATGATTCCTTATTTTGGTTTCATTTCAGTGGAATCATACCAAGTCGTCAAAGCAAGGACATGTTCTTAGCTTTCTGTCACCTAATGTAAATTAGTTATTTGGATCATTTCTGTGAGAGTGCTTCCCAACTTTTTCAAATATAAAGATCACTTTTTGTTGCTTAAAAAAATCTTTATAATGGAAAATTTGGCACAAAATAAACAAGTAGAGAGAAAAAACAATGAATCCCTGTGTATTCGTTGCCCAGCTTCCTAACATTGGCCAAGCTGTTTTCATCTATCCATCCTCCTGCCATCTCTTAACATAATTAAGACACTAAAACTATTATCTCAACTAGCAATATTAACAAAAATTCCATAATATAATCTAGTGCCCAGACTGTGTTCAAATTTCTGCAGTTACCTCAACAATTTACTTTCCTGTTTGTTTCAGGATCCTGTCAAGATCCATAAATTGAATTTGGTTGACATCTCTTTAAACCTGTACCAGTTCTCCCACTTATTTTTTTTATTATGACATTTACTTGTTGGGAAAACCAGTTAATTTCTCTGCTAGAATTTACCACATTTTAGATTTGGCTGATTTCATCTTTCTGCTGCCATTTGATATGTTCTTCAATCCCTCATTTTCCAGAAATACTTTTTTTAAACATAAAAACTTTTATAGATTTCCTTCTCCCTGTCTTAGTCAGCTCAGACTCCTATAACAAAATACCATAGACTGAGTGGCTTGAACACCATACATTTATTTTCTCACAGTTCTAGAGGCTGGAAGTCTAAGATCAGCGTGCTAGTATGGTCGGGATCTGGTGAGAGCCCTCTTCCTGGCTTGCAGCAGTCTGCCTTCTCACTGGGTACTCACGTGGCCTTTCCTCAGCGTGGGCGTGTAGAGAGAGATCATTCCCTCCCTTTCCTTATAAGGCCATGAATTTGATCACAGGGTTTCCACTCCCATAACCTAATCTAAACCTGATTAACTCCCAAAGGCCCCACTTCAAAATGCCATCACATTGCGGGTTAGAGCATCAATGTGTAAACTTTAGGAGGACACAAACATAAATCCATAACATCCCCCAAACCCCATCCATAATCCATACACAGTAGTGGCTGGTGTCTTTGCATGTTCACTAAGAAAACTCAGAATGACAACAAGCCACTGTGAATTCAATAATACTATAATCCAAAATTAAATATTGTTAATGACCATATTATTGCATATATTTTGTTTTAATGAAGTCCAGCTTTCTTTCTTTCATGGATCATCCTTTTTGTGTTGTATCTAGAAGCTATCCCCAAACCCAGGGTCATGTAGATTTTCTCCTATATCATCTGCTAGGAGTTTTATAGTTTCGTATACTACATTTAGGTCTTTGATCCATTTTGAGTTAAGTTTTGTGAGGAGGGTAAGGTTTGTGTCTAGACTCATTTTTTTTTTTTTTTGCGTGTAGGCATCCAGTTGTTCCAGTACAATTTGTTGAGAAGACTATCTTTTCTCCATTGGGCTGCCTTTGCTCCTTTGTCAAAGATCAGTTTGCTATACTTATGTGGGTCTATTTCTGGACTCTCTATTCTGTTCCGTTGATCTGTCTGTTCTTTCACAATACCACACTGGCTTGATTCCTCTAGCTTTATAATAAATCTTTAACCTGGGTAATGTCAGTCCTCCAACTTTGTTCTTCTCCTTCAATATTGTGTTGGCTATTCTGGATCATTTGTGTCTCCATATAAACTCTAAGATCATTTTGTCGAGATCCCCCAAATAACTTTTGATTGTGATTGCATTGAGTCTGTAGACCAAGTTGGAAAGAATTGGCATATTGATAATATTGAGGCTTCCTATTCAGGAACATGGAATATCTTTCCATTTACTTAGTTTCTTTTTTATTTCATTCATCAGAGTTTTGTTGTTTTCCTCATATAGATTTTATACACATTTTGTTAGATTTATATCTGTGCATTTCATGTTTTTGGGTGCTAATGTAAACGGTATTGTGTTTTTAATTTCAAGTTCTACTTGTTCATTGTTGGTATACAGGAAAGCAATTGACATTTGTACACCAATCTTGTATCCTTCAACCTTGCTGTAATCACTTATTAGCTCCAGTGGTTTTTTTTGCCAATTCATTTGGATTTTCTATACAGATAATCATGTCATCTGTCAACAAAGACAGTTTTCTTTATTCTTTCCTAATTTGTATATCTTTTATTTCCTTTTCTTGTCTTATTGTATTAGCTAGGACTTCTAGTGTGATGTTGGAAAGTAGTAGTGAGAGGGGACATTCTTGTGTGTTTTTGATCTCAGTGGGGAAGTTTCCAGTTTCTTACCATTAAATACAATGTTAGCTGTATGACTTTTGTAGATATTTATCAATTTGAGGAAGTTCCCCTCTATTGGTAGTTCACTATGAGTTTTTTTTTAATCATGAATTGGTGTTGGATTTTCTCAAATGCTTTTTCTTCATCTATTGATATGGTTATGAGATTTTTCTTCTTTGGCCTATTGATGTGATAGATTACATCAATTGGTTTTTGAACACTGAAGCAGCCTTGCATACTTGGTCATGGTGTATAATTATTTTTATACATTGTTGGATCTGATTTCCTAATGCTTTGTTGAGAACTTTTACATCTGTGTTCATGAGAGATATTTGTCTGTAGTTTTCTTTTATTGTAACATCTTTGTCTGGTTTTAGTATTAGGGTAATGCTCGTCTCATAGAATGAGTTAGGAAGTATTCTCTCTTCTATATTCTGAAAGAGACTGTAGAGACTTGGTATAATTTCTTCCTTAAATGTTAGCAGAATTCACCTGTGAATTCATCTGGGTCTGGTGCTTTCTGTTTTGGAAGATTATTATTTATTGATTCAATTTTTAAAATAGATGTATAGGCCTATTCATATTGTTTCTTTTTGTGTGAGCTTTGGCATCTTATGTTTTTTGAGAAATTTTTCTATTTCATCTAGGTTATCAAATTTGTGGGCATAGAGTTGTTTGTAGTATTCCTTGGTTTCCTGTTGATGCCCATGGAATCTGTAGTGATGTCTCCTCTTTCATTTCTGATATTAGTATTTGTGTCCCTTCTTGTTTTTTTCTTAGTCAGCCTGGCTAGAGGCTTATTGATTTTATTGATCTTTTCAAAGAACTAGCTTTTGATTTCATTGATTTTTAAAATTGATTTCCTATTTTCAATGTCATTATTTCTACTCTAATTTTTAGTGTTTCTTTTCCTCTGCTTACTTTGGATTTAATTTTTCTTTTTTTCTAGTTTCCTAAGGTAGAAGCTTAGATTACTGATTTCAGATCTTTCTTCTTTTCTAATACATGCATTCAACACTGTACATTGCTCTCTAAAACTGCTTTTGCTGCATCCCACAAATTTTGATAAGTTGTGTTTTTGTTTTCACTTAGTTCAATATATTGTTAAGATTCTCTTGAGATTTCTTACTTAACTTCTGTATGTTTAGAAGTGTGCCATTTAATATCCAAGTATTTGGGGGATTTTCCAGTTATCTCTCTGTTACTGATTTCTAGTTTAATTCCATTGTGGTCTGAGAGCAGACATTGTATGATTTCTATTCTTTTAAATTTGTTAAGATGTAGTATATGGGCCAGAATGTGGTCTATTTTGGTGAATTTTTCATGTGAGTTTGAGAAGAATATGTGTTCTGCTGTTGTTGGGTGAAGTAGTTTATAGATGTTCATTATATCCAGTTGATTTATGGTATTGTTGAGTTCACCTGTGTCCTTTCTGACTTTATGCCTACTAGATCTGTCCATTTCTGATAGAGGGGTGTTGAAGTCTCCAACTGTAATAATGGATTCCCATTTCTCCTTGCAGTTCTATCATTTTTGGCCTCATATATTTTGATACTCTATTGCTGGGCTCATACACATTAAGAATTGCTATGTCTTCTTGGAGAATTGATCCCTCTGTCATCATGTAATGCCCCTCTTTATCCCTGATAACTTTCCTTGCTGTGAAATCTGCTGTCTGAAATTAATATAGCTACTCCCATTTTGTTATGATTAGTATTAGCACGATCTATCTTTTTTATCCATTTACTTTTCATCTATATGTGTCTTTATATTTAAAGTGGATTTCTTGTAGACAACATGTAGTTGGGTCTTGTTTTCTGATCCACTCTGACAATCTCTGTCTTTCAATCAGTGCATTTAGGCCATTGATGTTCAAAGTGATTATTAATATAGTTACCATATTTGTTACTGTTTTCTATTTGTTGTCCTTGTCTTTCTTTTTTCCCCCCTATTTTTGTCTTCCACTCTTTATCTGTCTTTTGTGGTTTTAATTGAGTATTTTACATGATTTCCTTTTCTCTCCTCTCTTTGCATATCAGTTATACTTCTTTTTTTACTTTTTTGAGTGATTGGCCTAGAGTTTGCAATATACATTCCACTTTCCACAGGCTGCCTTCAAATAACACTATTCTGCTTCACAGATAGTGTGAGTACCTTATAATAACAAAATAATTCTAATTCCTCCCTTTTGTTCCCTGTATCATTACTGTCATTCATTTTGCTTATACATAAGTGTCCATAATATAATACGTTGTTGCTATTATTATTTTGGAGAAACTGTTATTTGTTATATCAATTAAGAATAAGAAAAATAAAAGCTTTTATTTTCCTTCACTCTTTCCTTCTTTTATTCTCTTCCTTTCTTTATGTAGGTCTGCATTTCTGACCTATATCGTGTTCCCTCTTTCTGAAAAACTTTTTTTAACAGTTCTTGCAGGCAAGTCTACTGGCAACAAATTCCGTCAATTTTTGTTAGTTTTATGTATATTTGAAAAAGAACAGTGCACAAACATACAAGACATCTTTCTTATTCAGATAATGTCGTGGTACAGAAGAAGCCAGGGGTCCCTGGGCTCATTTAATGCCCCTGCCCCACTTCCACCAGAGGCCACTAGCCTCAGAACAGGTTGGCAACCACTGCTGTAAAATGGTAATTACTGACAACGCCTTGATAGGCTGTTCCTCTTAGAGGTGTTTGCATTTAACAGGAGAAAATGCTTCATACCATAGGAAGGCCTTTGGTTTCGGTCCATTCAGCGAGGCTAGTGGGATTCCTAGCTGCTCTTTCTCTAAAATGGATTTAAACACTCAGCCTACGGTGAGAGTTAGGAGGAGGCCACTTGAGTGGAGTTTCCAAACAGGTGTGTCTGAGATGTTGTTTCCTTCAGGCCATGAGGCAGCTAGAGCCCTTGGACCTGTTGTTCATGGCCTAGTGCCCTAAATGCCATCCCTGTTAGCCTAGTGTGCTATGTCAATATTGCCATTTTATCTCTGTACTTTGTCTTTAAAAGGATTGGAGGCACTGAGGAAAAGCTGTGTCTGAGAAGGAGTTTTTGATGCCCTGAGAAGCTGCTGCTCTGGATTTTCCTGGATGACAGTCTGGAGGGTCTGACGCAGGAGGCAGTGATGGAATTCATGTCTTCTTGGTTCAGCTGGGGATATCATCCTTGTGTACAAAGAGGGAGGCTTTTGGATGACTTGCCAAGTTTTCTCAGGAAGTTGAGGCTGCAGGTTAAAAGGGTTTATTGGGAGCATGTTGCAGATATGTGGGGGCTATTCTTTAGAATACACACGGGCCCAGAGCAGTAAGAGAGGGAGTTATTTTCCGAGCTCTTCAGTTCAGTGATGGGTAGGCTCACAGTTCAGTTGGTGAGAGCTGCACTAATCTGGAACTTAGTAAGTACTGGCCCAAACGCTGCTCCTCTTCTATCTTATTTATCCACGGTACCCAGACACTGTCCTTCAGACTCATGAGGACCTTTGGAAGTCACAGGAGCAACTCAGGACCATGGTGCTCAGAGGCACAATTTGGGGCCTGCGGAAGAGGGAAGGGAGATGACAGGGAATGTCGCAGACTTGGATAGCACAAGAGTTGGAATGATCTATGTGAAGCTGTTCTAAAGATCACAGCTGTTTAAAGGACCTCTGAAGAGAGAATCTCCATAACCTCCTTGAGTTTAGCACCAATAATAGGAAGAAAGCTGGTATTTTACCACGGCTTTACTGATCAATCAATGGATCGTCTATTTGTCCCTGTGTGTACATGTCCGTGTGAATGCTGCCTTTTGCAATGCTTACCAGAAGAAATGTAAGTTCTAGAAATGGACTATCAAAAGACTTGTTTTTGCAAAACAGCTTGGGAACAAGGTCATTGTATAAAGGAGTTTTGGCTTTTCCTTTTTAATGGAAATTAGCAATTTATCTTAAGAAAGCTATTGAAAGGCCAGTTGGTTTATTTGCATAATGATAAAATGTGCCAGCATTTCTCCTCTTTGCTATTATCAATGAATAGAGACACACAAAACCTCAGTAAAAAGACATTAGATGCCCGAGCATCTTTTGGATCTCCTTTATCAACCAGTCAGCTTCACCAAATGAAACTGGCACTTCTGTAAAAACATATTTCTATAAAAATCTCATGCAACCAATAAATCCTGTTTAAATGTATGCTGGGCAATATACGACTTCCTTCTCCTTGTGTGTCATCTGCTTATTATGTTATCTTAACACATAGAAACACACTCCTCTCTTCTTCCAACAACTGCATTTAACTACTCCATAAACAGATTAACATTGATGCAGGAAATGGAAGCACTTCCTGATAACTTGTTGGACATGGGGATCGAGAAAAAGGAGAAGCCCAGGATAATTCCCTGGTTCTGCTCTTAATGTCTGGAATAGCCGCTGACTGAGAGAGGAAAAACCCCCAAAGCTCAGTTGCCTTTTAAAGTTAAATACTTTCAGAACAGAGTGAAATCTCTGTGATTGGTTTTAAGATCTGATATCAGATTGAGCTAAAAGAATTTGTTAAATATTTTCTAAAGCCCAGACAGAAAGAGCTGACCTCCAATAAAAACACTGGACTTCCAGGCTCAGGTGAGCTTTGCAGCTTGACAACACTTCCCACGTGCTGTCACACATCGTTGCTGGGAGGATTAAAAGTGTCCCCATGTGACTCCACCGGGAGAGGACACCTGGGAGCTTGTGCCTAGTTTCTCTTGGACTTTGCCTTATGTACCTTTCCCCTTTGCTGATTTTAAACTGTATGCTTTTGATGTAATAAGGATGAGTCCTTATTTGTTTGTCCTTCTAGTAACTAACTCACTGAGTGAGCTTCAGGGTGGTCTTGGGGACCCCTGACATGGAACCTCAGAGACAATAATTTGGATGGAGAAGGTGGACTGGAATAAACTTGAGACTGTCCCAAAAGACCCTGAATTGCATAGGAAGGTAGAGGGGTTTGCAATAACCATGGATACTGAACAAGTTCTTGTGGAGTGTATCCTTAAAGTTTATCGTGAGAAAATAGATTGGACTCCAATTTGGTCCTGCAAGTGAAGAAAGGGGTGAGTCTGTTGGGGACTCCAGGAAAAGACTCTTCAAATCCTTCAGACAACATTAAGGAGCAGGTCCTGATACAGATGTGACTTTGGCTCCCATCTCATGTCTGTGAATGACCTTGAGCCAGAAATAGGAAATTTGATATGTAAGCAAAGACTGGAAAGGGAGCTAGATCCATTGCCAGATATCCACAATGTGGCTGAACATTTTCAAAGAGCATTAGGACAAAAGCAGAATAAGGCTAATGGCTTACAAATAAAACAGCTAGATAGCCTCACCCTAGTCAATAAAATCTGATAAAGGATCCTCTTAGTTCACACACTTGTAGATGTTATAAGCGAAAAGGACATGGGACAAACAATTGTCCTCTGCTAGCTAAGAAACTGTACAGAAAAATAATCAAGCGGGGCATGGACAAGTGCCCAAGTTTCAGGTTCTGTTTGAACACCTCTGAAAGAATTTCATATTACTCTGCAGCAGGTTAGAATATGACCATTGCTTGCTTCTTCACAGGATGGGTATATTCTTTTCCTTGTGAGAGAGTTATGGCTCTGAACACGGTGAAAAATTCCTGATTTAGTTTTCCCAAGCTTGGGAAGTCCAGTCTGTCTCTCAGGTAACAGGAACATCCATTTTACTAGGACTGTCATTAAAGAGTTTTGTAAAGCCTTTTCACCTACCCAGAAACTTTCCTAACCACGTCACCCCAAATCGTTGGAAAACTGAAAAATACAGATGGAACTTCGAACTAAAATTAACAAAACTCTCAGACCTCTGGAACTTCCATGGCCTCAGGTCTTACTACTGGTTTTAATGAAAATGAAACCAACTCTTGGGGTTTATAAACTCTCTCTTTATAAGTAAGTACAAGGCTGACCCATGTGACTAGAAATATCACTTCTGATCCTAGACTCGGCTCTGTTTCATGAAAATTAGTCCAAATCTGCCAGAAACTCGTGTAGTACATCCAATTTTAGCATCAGTAAATATGGGCAGCCTTTCCTCAGCATCCTTTTAAACAACACTTGCATGACCTAAACTCTGAGAATGTGCTTTTCTGGAAGAGACATCAGAGGCAGACAGACTTCAAACTCCAATAAAAAGAACCTTATTAGGTTCTGTCAAGAAAGAACTAACACAGGAGTAAAACTCCAAGGCGTTGACCTTTGGATTTATGTCTCTCAAATAAAGAGACACAAGCCATTCTGAGGTCACCGGAAGACTGTCCTGGCTGAGGCTTTAAGTGAGGATTGTGACAATCTTAAGAAAGGAAGAGACAGCTTCTCCCCAATACCTGGCTCAATGGAGCAAATTGCTCCAACAAACTTCCACCCAACAGCTGCAAAAAAATCCAGATTTCTAGAGTCAGATTATCATGCTTTAACTTGCATTTCTTGGTCTTTGTTTTCCTAGGTAATTATTCTTTCCTCTCTGCTAGTTAAAAAAATCTGCTCATGGACACTTGTGAACCCTTAGCTATGACACCCACAAGGCCCCTGTTGTAATACTGCTCTTTGCATCCCTAGTCACTTCTTTGTGAGAGTCCAATATCTGCCTATGATTTGCTCCTGATGTGGCTAAAATAGACAATCAAACCAACTGTTGGCTTTATACTCATTTTTCTTTGGTTGCCACCCATCTTTCTTCAGTACTAGCCCTTTGTTAATGAATCAGTTGGTTTCCTCAACCATTTGGTGACTTTTTAGATGGCAAACACAAAAAGAAGCCAAAGAGCCAAAAATGTACTGTCACATCACACCTTAGAAGGAAATTTCCTATAACCTTTTATAGGAACTGGCCTGTGTAACTGAGCGTTTCCAGAAACAAACCTTGGAAAGGGCTTTGAACCATATGGGCCATGGGGCTGTGAACAGTTGGGAGGAGCTGCCTTCCTTTTGCAGACCTTTGCTCACCACTCAAGCCCAACTTCACATTCTTTCATTTCAGATCCACCTCATGATCTCTCCTCTATAGTCTCACCAGCCAGTGCCAAACCACTCTTGTCGAGAGTTGCCAAAACCAGATTTAACAACTTCATTGGGATACTTTGGCTGATTACTGATCTTTGGGAGGCTCCCAATAAGTGGGATTAGATTTGTGGCCAGAAAGCCTAAAACTCACAAGCCAGATGGGGATTTGTGATCTTGAAAAACTGACGCCTGCCTTCAGATAGTCTCCGACAGCACCCAGAGTTTGTTTTGGCTCAACCCACCTCCCCTCTGGAAGAAGAGATTTTTAGGTAACTTGAAAAGCTGAGCCTTGATTTGATACCACAAATCTTAATCAGTAAGGAGAATTCTGAACTATTTTCTTCTTCTTCAAGCCTCTTTGTTATTTCATGTCTGAAATAAAGGCCCAAAAAGTCTGGAAATTCCTATAGTATTTTATGGCTCACGCGTTGACAGGGGAGCTAGATGATGCTACTAAGGCCAGAGAAGTCCTGACTCGAGAGGTTTATAAGATTGGGCAGATGGTAACACACAACAGAGTAGCCTGGATACAGTATTGACCTTTCAAGGGGGATCATGGGCTATCTTAGGGGGAGAATGTTGTACCTAAATTTCTACAGATCTGAGAAACCAGCATAGAAATTAGAAAAGTAGGTAATTTAACTAATACCTCCATATCTGGTTCTGTAGGCTGTTCCCATTGGAATGGGATCTTTGCTCTTGGATGTAGCTGACTCTTAGCTTAGAAGTGGATTGCAAACTCTGAGCATAATCCCTTTCTTTGTATTAGTCATATTGCAGTGCTCCAATTCTGCTGTGCACTTGCTGCTCCATCGAAAGTTCCATCAAATGATCAGCCAGCAAAAAGCAGTGTGTCAGTTTTCTATCACTGCCGTAACAGATTTCCATTCACTCAGTGGATTAAAACAGCGCAACTTCAGGTCACAGTTGCGTGGGTCAGGAGTCTAGGTTGGTTTAACTGTTTCTCCTGCTCAGTTTTCAAAAGGTTGAAATCAAGGTGTTGGTGGACTGGGCTCTTATTGGGAGGCTGTGGGAAGAATTTGCTTCCAAGCACATTTAAGTTGTTGCCAAAATCCTGTTCCTTGCAGCTGTAGACAGAGTGCCCCGTTTCCTTTCTGGCTCTCAGCTGTGGATACCCTTAGCTGCCACAGGCCTCCCTTTGGTCCTTGCACGTGGGCATCTATGTTTCAGAGGCAACAAAGGCACGTCAAGTCCTTCTCTGACTTGGAATCTTTCTTCTTTTCCTTCTGCTGCATCTCTTCTGCTTCCAGCTGGAGAACTGGGTCCATCAGATCCTCCAGGATCATCTTCCTGTTTCAAGATGAGTAGCCTTAATTACATTTGCAAAATTCCCTTTGCCGCATAACATCACATACTTGCAGGTTCCAAGGATTAGGGCTAGGATATCTTTGAAGGCTGTTATTCTGCTTGCTGCAAACAGGAAAATCTGATGCCTATAGAGGTAGAAACACCTACAATCAGAACTTGATAAATGGCCATGACACCTCAAACATCAGTGCACATCGGGGTTGATCACAACCCTAGAAGGTAATGGTTTATTCTCCAGCTCAGGCTGGAAATGGCCACAAGGAAGGGCTAGGAATTGAGACACATGTGACAGCGCAGTCTCACTGTTTGCAAACCAAATTATGGAGGCAAACAGTTTTCTTATATGCACAAACAGCTCTTTTATCAGAATAATAATTTGCTCACCTAAATAAACAAATTGCTTATCAAACAAGGTGGCGCATTTCAGGATTCACATCGAGGCCCTCTCTTTGCTGTGTCCACTAGATTTAAACTACTATGACAGGAGCTTTGCCTAATTCATTTAGGTGCTTCCCTAGCACCTTAAACTCTTTGAGCCCAGACTCCAACGTGCTATGACTACTCTTCCTTAACTTCCCCTTTTGAAACACCGCTACGACTCTGCCAAGATGGTGTTCTCCTTTCTGCAGTAAGTTGAATAAACTCAGTTTTGCTTGTTCCACAGGTTAATCTGATGGGTTCTGAGGGGCAGTTGAATCTCCCTGTGGGCACCTCCTCTCTCCTTGATTCCTGGGAAGCAGAAGTGGAGTGGGGAGGGGACACAGCAGAGACCCATCCAAGGTCCAGGCAGTATCGTAGGTTTAGCCTGTGTCATTGATGAGATGGAATGCCTGAGGGGCCATGTCTGCATAATCGTTAAAGCTCTGCCATCCTATGACAGCTCTGCACAAACTTTCAAAATCCATCTTATCAGCACAGCCGCACATGCTCTAGCCCAGGGCAAGCCTTCAGTTTTCTGAGAAGATTGGTGTTGTGTAACTGTGTCATTCAGGCATGGGGGCGCTGCTCAAGCTTTCCTTCCCCACCGAGCTGGGTGAGTCTAAGGGAGAAGAAGGAAACAGTCCTGTCCTTGACCCTTCACTCCAGGACAGCACCCAATTGCAGGAGATCAACGGGGGTTGTTTACTGGGCTGTGAGAGCTTGAAAGGTGGAGATCCTTAATGTTCCCAACTTCCCCCCACAAAGAAGTGTAGGCAGGAGCTCAGGGAGTGAGGAAGAGGGTGTTAGGGCAAAGCCTGAGGACTTTCTAGAAGTCTGAAGTAAGAGGAAAGCAATGACAGATGGAACTAAGAACTTGACCTCACCTCTGAGGACTCAGGGCTCCAGGATCCTTTCCAGAATGTTCAGACCTTAGGAGCGGGGAGGATGGGTGTGTGGGTGAGGGGAAGGGGGATTGTTAGAAGCTTGACTTCCCTTCATGGGCTCATGACTACTCTCCAGAAAAGAGGGCTCTTTCATTTCCCAAGTGGCTCATCACTGAGGAAACCCATCTCCCCCGTCTTTCGTTACACCAAGATTCTGGTCTCTTGGTTCAGGGGTCATAGGTAGGTGCCCCACTCACTGGGACTGAGGCGGGGTGCAGTGTGGTCCCTGTTCTTCGGGGTCTGTTTGATTGGGAGGAACTGACATGACATCTATGCCATATCTCTTGTGGAGACCGCCTCACGGACAGCATTGGCTCTGCACACTCCCTTTGTTACTCTTCCATTCCAGAATAAATAGCCCAGAAAGGAGGAAGGAAGAGGGCAAAGGAAGTGAGAGTTCAGAGTTTCTGAAGCTTCAGGGCTGTTATGGGCTGAATTGCGTTCTCCCAAAATTCATCTGTTGAAGTTCTAACTCCCCATATGTCAGAACGTGACTGCATTTGGAGATTGTCTCTTTAAGGAGGTAACTAAGGTAAAACGAGGTCATAAGGGTGGGCCCTAAGCCAGTGACTGGTGTACTGACAAGAAGAGGAAATTTGGACACAGGCACATACAGAGAGAAAATCTTGTGGAAGCTCAGAGAGACAACGGCCACCTACAAGCTGAGGAGAGAGGCCTCTGGAGAAACCAACCTTGTCCACACCTTGATCTCAGACTTCCAGCTTCCAGACTGTCAGACAATCACTCTGCTGTGTAAGCCACCCAGTCTGTGGTACTTTGTTATGGCGGCCCGAGCTGACTAATACAAGGGCTTGAGGCCATTGGTACCTAGAGGGGTTGGAATAAGGGAGGGGCATCATCAAACTATCAATTATGCTCTACTTGAGGACTTCTCTTCTGCTATTGTGACTTTTCTTCCTCCCCGTCTCTTGCTATTTCCTTTTTCTCATTCTCCTGTCCTTTTTATTACCAATGTTTCTACTTTCAGACTTGAGTATAAAACAAGTGTTTAAATTTTTTTTTTTTGGTGAGGAAGATTGGCCCAAGCTAACATCTGTGCCAATCTTCCTCTATTTTGTATGTGGGACGCTGCCACAGCATGGCTGGATGAGTGGTGTATAGGTCTGCACCCAGGGTGCAAACCCACAAACCCCAGGCCACTGAAGCAGAGTACACAAACTTAACCGCTATGCCTTGCGGCTGGCCTCTGAGTATACAACAAGTCTTGACGCAGAGATTCAGAGAACCGATCTATTCTTTATGAGTTGGATAAATGCAAAAAACAGAAGGAAAGAAAGAAAAAATAAGGAAGAAAGAAATAGTGAGAGAAAGAAAGGGAAAAGGCCAAATATCACATAATATCAAACTTAAAACATAATATAAAACTTCCTTTTGCCTGTTACCATGGGCCCTGGCAAGTTGAATGGGGGCAGAGAGCATGGATATTTAGGATGGCGGAGGGGTAACAATTCCTACGTGTTAACAGAATATCTTGCTGGAGGAAATCTTAAATCCATCAGATCCAACTTTCTTACTTTTGAACTGTTGATAGGATTCCCCTCAGGTGTTTGACCGAATTTCCCTCCCTCTCATCGAGCGTGCTTGGGGGAGCGTTGGTAGGTAATGGTGACCAGGCCAAGACAGTAGAGATGCTCCAGCCAATCACAGCAGTGCTATACTCCACCCCTGGCCCCATCACTGATGTGCTCTTGGTGTGTCTGAAGAGGGTATGGAAAGGGATCAGAGGATTTGGGTTCGCTCAGGTATTTGGATCCCACTTTGCTTTTTCCCCACCAGCTGGAAGCAGGAAAACAAGATGGCACGTTCCTAGCAAGGGCCCAGTCTCCCTTCAGTTGACCCTGGTGGAGACCAACCACACCACCTTTGAGGACCCCTCTCCTGGAACAGTGGCTAAATCGGAACCATCCCAAATCAAGGCAGGGCAGCTGTGGAATGCTCATTTGAGGTCAGTCTTCTCCTCTGCCAGGTGTCTGCTCAATGTCACCTCCCTAGCCCACAATGACCACGTCATATAAAAGATCAACTCCCTCTCCACTTCCGGGGACTCCCTTTCCCCTTACCTGGCTTTATTCACCTGCCGTTTTACGTGTGCGGAGTTTATTTTTGTTCTTCATTTTCGTGAGGAGCGGGTGGTTCCCCCACTGGAAGGTGAGTCTTTGTTTTATTTGCTGCTGTATTCCTGCTGCGTGCCTGGGACACAGCAGTCAGCAATGTCTCCTGAATGAATGAACTAACAAAGCTGAGACATTTATTCAGGTTATCATTTCAGCTGACCTCACCGACAGGTCACCCAAGGGAGCAGGAAGCCCTGAGAAACCACACTGTGGAACTCCATTTTCCCCTCCCCCACTGGAGGTGGGGAAAAAGTTTCCCTCGACCCTCTTAGGGTCCCTGACTGGGTCTGAAAATTAAACTGACAAAGACAGATTAACAAGAGAAAAGTGCACAAATTTTATTAAGATTTGACCTGTACGTGGGAGCCTTCGCAAGAGAATCACGACTTGAAGAAGTGACCAGAGCAGGAAGCTATCTGCTATATCTTTGTCTGCTGTATGTGCTATCTATCTTTTAGCAAAGAAACAATAAGTTTGTGAAGAATTGACAGGACTGAGGGGTTTGGGCTAGGGGATGTAAGAGGTGAAGAAGTCACTAGGAAGATAACGGTTAGTTTAACAGGGTTTGCTTGTACAGATTTCTCAGCCCCACGTCCCCTGTCTCTGGTGATGAGACTGTCTTCCTTCCTCAGTTCAGGGCGGGAACCTGCACGGGAGTTTCACGACTGTTTCAGGGAAGAAGGGTTGGGGTGGGAGCTCGAAGTGGCCTTTCTGCTTCTGCCCTTTTCTCAAGCTCCTTCAGCATAAAATATTCAATATACCAAGCTGCCACATTTTGAGGTACAGTGGCCTGAACTCCATCTCCACTCCATATATTTTTATGCAGGTGAAATCAGCTTAATTTAATAGCAATAATAATCTATGCTGGTGCATTTAAAATATTTGAGGAGAATTTTCTTTTTTTTTTTTTGAGGAAGATTAGCCCTGAGCTAACTCTGCCAATCCTCCTCTTTTTGCTGAGGAAGACTGGCCCTGAGCTAACGTCTGTGCCCATCTTCCTCTAGTTTATATGTGGGACACCTACCACAGCATGGCGTATTAAGTAGTGCCATGTCCACACCCAGGATCCGAACCTGTGAACCCCGGGCTGCCGAAGGAGAACATGCGCTCTTAACTGCTGCGCCACCAGGCCAGCCCCTGAGGAGAATTTTTTTCAACGTTAGTGGATCTCCATCCTTTTTCATAGTCGGCCCCATGAGTCTCAGCAGCAGCTTTTCTACCATCCCGAGAGAATGAACAAGTCATAGGACTGACAAAGGGCAGTACCAAGATTGCATCCCCACCTGCCATCAGTCATGATCTTTCTGCTGTGTCAGGATCCCACAGCATGGAGGATCCCACAGCATGGAAGATCCCATAGCATGGAAGATCCCACAGCGTGGAGGTTCCCACAGTGAGGAGGTTCCCATAGTGTGGAGGACCCCACAGCGTGGAGGATCCCAGCAGTGAGAAGGATCCCACAGTGCGGAGGTTCCCACAGTGAGGAGGTTCCCATAGTGTGGAGGATCCCACAGCATGGAGGATGCCACAGTGGAGGATCCCACTGTGAGGAGGATCCCATAATGTGGAGGATCTCACAGTGTAGAGGATCCCAGCAGTGAGAAGGATCCCACAGCATGGAGGATCCCACAGTATGGAGGATCCCACAGCATGGAAGATCCCACAGCGTGGAGGTTCCCATAGTGTGGAGGTTCCCACAGTGAGGAGGTTCCCACAGCATAGAGGATCCCACAGCATGGAGGTTCCCACAGTGAGGAAGATCCCACAGCGTGGAGGCTCCCAGCATCCTGCAACTTCACCCTGCCCCAGTCCTTAGCTGCTGAGGGACCCCTGGGCCTGGAAAAAGCATCATTCCATTCTTTCTTTATTTACTACAAAATATTTTTTACCCTCTACTCAGACATAGTTTTTCCAAGATGGATTATCCTTAAAATGTGGAAAATAATTCCTACCACACAGGGTTTTAAGGTTAAAACAAGATAACATACATGGCAGTACCTTGGAAGCTCCAAAGAACCAATGGCTGACACTTTAAGCATCCCAATACATTCAGAAACCCAACAGAATGGATAAGAGACTTGGCAGTGGGGTGAACAATAAACCCGAGTGTAGCTCAGAGGAAGGAAGGGTAGGTGCAACCCAAACAGATGTGCGGGGATGTCCATTTCCTTCCCTCATCTTAGGGGGTGGGCAGAGAAGAACCCATGGAGACAGGGGCTTGAGCCAAGCTTGGAAGGTGGGAGGAAGACAGGAGACATTCCTGAGCCTGGAACAGCAGAGGGCATCACAGAGACCACAGCACGGTTAGCGTGCTCAGGGGACAGTGAGGAGCGGACACACATACTTTGAGAAGGAGAGATCAGTGAGGAGAAACAGGGTAGGGCCTACTGTGGAAGGTCTGCACAGTGGGCTAAGGAGTTTGGTCCCCAGGTGATTGGTGACGGAGAGCCCGTGAAGCTTGGGGGTGGAGGAGTGGCGCTACCACGGTGCTGTTTGAACAGTCTTCTCGTGGAGCTTACGACGGAACTGAAGGAGAGAAGTTTCAGTGTTAGGATCCCAGGCGCACAGTCTAGGCGGGAGGCGACGAGACCCAGGTGACCTCAGTAGATCATGTTGGAATGGAAAGAGAAGCAGGAAGAGACAGGACAAAGAAGGAACGGGAAGACTTAGGACCTGACTCAGCCAGAGAGAGGGAGAGGGAGGTACAGCCAGGTGATTTCAAATCTGAGTGACTGGGTGAATGGGGGTTCATTAATAGAAACAGAGAGGTGGCCCTGATTTTCGAGGGCAAATAATGAAATCCCAAACTAGGCATTGTGAGTTTAATATTGGAACCTCTGAGTGGAGGGGTCCTACAGGCAGTGGGAAGTGAAATGCTCAGGAGAAAGATCAACCCCGAAAATAGTGTTGGGCAGTATTCACACGGAAGGTGACAGATTTGCAAGAATAAAGAAGCATTTCAAATGTGAAAGTCTAAATGCCACCACCCTTTCTTTTTTTTTTAAATATTTCCTTTCCAAGGGGAAGCTTTTACGAATTATTTCATATACCAGGTAATTTATAGACAAGATCAAAATAAAGGCCAAACAAAACTCCAGGCCTTTGAAAGGGACCACGCTCCCCTCACCACGCCTTCTGGCCTGGAATTGGTGCCGCTCTGCAGGGTCCAGCAGAGAAGAGCCAGCTGCCAGGGGGGCGTTCAGGCTTCCCGGCAAATGTGAGGCTTATTCCATGCCTGGGGTTTGTCTAAACAAGCATCCTCCCAAGAGACCAGAGAGGTGGGAGGGAGGCAGCATCTTATCTTGGGGCCGGGGAAGGAGAAGCCTATCAGAATCAGTGGAGGTGGGGGCTTTTAAAAACAACACATATGCCCCCGAGATTTTAGTCCACTCTTCCCTCTGGTGAGGCTCACTCCATGGGGAGCTACTGGTACTGAAGGGAGAAGAGGTCTGTCTGATGTGTGGACAGGATAAAGATCGACAGTGGCTGGAGGACGGAAGGCTGAGCAGAGCGACGGGGAAGAAGGCAATCAAAGGATTTAGAGCAGCAACCATCAGAGAGCGGCTCAGGGACTCAGAAGGGAATCAGACAGGGATGGAGGCTGAGGGGAGGATGCAGCTGAAAGTGTTGACGCCTGGAAAGGAGGACAGAGTGAGGCTGTGTGAGGATGTAAAAAACCTTTGGATTGACTGCCCCACTGTGGTTATGCAACCACCTAAGAATTGGCTCTTTTGAGAGTAAGATGCATTATAAATAATTTATTTTAGGAATTGGTTATGCAGAAGTCCGTCCTGAAGAGAGTTAAAGCCTTTCACTGAAAAGTGGTTAGTTTAATGACAGCGTGTAGCTGTGTCCTCAATGAGCAGGAAAAAAATCAATGGGACAAAAATGAACTATTTTCCATTCATTGATTTTGTTGCCCTTCAGAGTCACATCCACTCACTCAGTTGCGTTTTACACTTTTTGGGCTCCTCATGGGGAGCCCTGTCAACACTGAGGGCACCTCAGAGACACGAAGGGCCAGGACTTCTCCCCAGAGAAGACTCCAAGGGGTCCCCAGGCAAGTGCGTGTGTGGCCACAAGCCACCTTTCTGCATTTCTGAGCAGAAACAGGCACTCCTGAGGGACCTGGCCCCTGCACTGTCCCTGACTCTGTTGTTCTGTCACGTCACCTCCCCGAGCCCCAGCTGCGATGTTTCTCTCCCACTCCCAGGCACTGTGGCCCTGGGTCACCACAGGTCCCTGCTCCCTGCTTTCAGCCAGGTCCTCGCTGTATTACTCAGCAATCCTCCCTCTTTTACATGGTGACTCCCTCCACAAGTTTACAATAGCCGTTCCAAATGTTTCTCATTCTCCTTAAGCTCCAGGTCTATTCTATTCCTGGGGAACTTGAGTAAATCAAGACCTCATGTGACCTCCTTCACCTTCCTTCCTCTTTTCCTGTGCATCTCTTCTCCAAGTTTCAGGGGGCTGGCAGACCAGCATATTGATTGCAAAAATGGCCTTGAGTCTTTTCTTTCCTGTATCTGTGCCCCTTGTAGTGTGACATTGTACTTCCTCCAGTCGAGGTGGACTTTCCCCTGCTCCCCTTGAATCAAGGATGGCCTTGTGACTTGCTTAGACTAAGAACATGCAACAGAAGTGATGGTGTGCCAGTTGGAAACCAGGCCTTAAGAACTTGTATGGGCTTCTCCAGCTCTCTCAGAACCCTTCCACTGCCCTGAGAATTAGCCCAGGCTAGCCTGCCGGAAGACGGGAGACCAGACATGAGAGCCGAGGTGCTCCAGCAGAGCCAATTCACCAGCTGACTGTACAAGCACAAGCCAACCTAGCTGAGATCAGCCGAGCCTGGTCCAGAAAACACAACTGACCAGCCGACTTGTAGACCTGTGACACAAATTAAACGTAATTTTTTAAGTCATCCAGTTTTGAGGTGATTTGTTATGCAGCAATAGCTAACTGATACAGAGAATCTTTTCCTTTCTGGAGCTACTCTGTTCCCAGTCACCTCCTTTTCCATCTCTGGAGGGTCCTGGCTCCCTGACTTCTCCCTTTTCTTGAAGCCTTCCCCCCCGCCCCCCGGCTGCCTCCTCTGCTTATGCCCCTAGGGGCCAATACACCATCCTTCACAACTTCTGCATTGCTTCCTTTCTTCTTTCTATTGCTGAGTTTGGTGAGGCGGTGGTGATTTCTTCTGTCAGGTTCTCCCTCTGGTCTCCAGCAGGTTGACCTTCATCCTCAGTGCTCTCCTTAGGATGTCTCCCAAAATGAGCCCCCAAGGGGCATCGACCAGGCCACCTTCCCTCCAGAGGATCTATCAAGGTCACTTTCAGAGTTAGGGTTTGAAGACCTCTCTGTGGCCGTTGATGCTGTTTGTCCCACTCCCATGGCTTCTGCTGCCCTGCCTTCTCCTCTCCCTTGTCCTTTTCTAGCTACGCCTTCTTCTCTCACCATCCTGTTCCTTCCACTCCTGTGACCACAGACACCTCCAATTTTCTATCTCACGCTTCCCTCTTGCCCTTTAATTTCCTTTAAGCAAATGGCTCACAAACACAATCTCGAGCCCTGGCCTTACATCCCATCATGTGATTTTAAAGTTCTCATTAGACACTTTCCCTTGGCTGTCTGGCCGTCCCCTCAGACTCAGCCTTTCTGCATTCTTCTTCTTTCCTTCTCCTTTAAAACTACACCCCCCTTCATTATTTCCACCACTTTCACCATCATTTTCTCTATCAGCCAAGCTTGAAATCGTTGATTTCACCCCTCCTCTCGGCCCCAGATGGAAACCTTTGTGGAGAAGCCCTCAGTTTTATTTTCCCACCATCAGCACGGCCACCTCTCTCATTCAGGTGGTTATGATGTCTTGTCTGCCCACATCCAGTTCTTCACCAGCAACTCACCCTGACATTCCAGCCGGATATCCTTCTAGAACATCTCTTTCATCATGTCAGTGCTCGGCTCCCAAACCTCCCATGGCTTCTGTTTTTCTTTCTACACCTGATTTGCCAGGACCCTTCTGTGGAGAGCCATTTAAAACTAGGCTATTGGAGTCCCCCGACTTGGGAGGGGGTACAGGAAGATGTAAGTTGCCCTAGCTTCTCCTTTATACGGGATCGTGTTCTGAAGCTTTCTTCCCAGTAGACCATCCCAGAAGCCGAATCTGACAACGAGGGTCTCAGTGGTGATCTGTGAGCTACAGACCGCTGCCCTCCCTGTGATGTCTTCTCTGATAAGAAGGCTCCCTACACCCAGGGCCCCCCTTGCTCCGCTTTGTCTGGACTCTTCTCTGACTTCTGACTTTCTCCGTAATCTGCCTGGACAATATGTGGACCTCCCCAGCCCTTACGGTCTGCGTCTGGTTCCCTCCGGCTTCCACTGCAAGCCCCGTGGAATTACAATGCCTGCATCAAGACTGCCCTCCTTCCTGGGAGATGTAAATTCTCACGGCTGCGCTGTCCTGAAAGCGGCCTCTGTGGAATGAGCTCATTTTATGGATCATCACATCGTCCCAGGGCATCAGCTGCTTCTCTCTGCCCCACGTTGACCCAGCTGGGAAATGCGTCTATTTTCTTTGATTCATGATCTTTGCGTGTAAAGCAGACTTTGATGTCAATTTGGAAGGGGGATTGAGGGTGATTATTTACATTGCAGCAATCCGCATCTTCAAACTAAATGGTAGATTTTTCTGTTCTGAAAAGCTTGTTGGCCATCTGCCTTGAGACTGTTTCCAAGACTTCTTTGCCTCTGTCTAGCACCATCCTCACCCCTCACTCCAGGCTGGGCTGCTGGACTCTGATCTCTTCTTGTTCTGTTTATGCAGAGCCAGATAGAAGAAAGGCCCACCCTTGGTTTATTCATATCCACCACATGCTCAGCAAAACTGAGAGCTTCTTTTAACCAGACACAGCCTCCTCGGAAAGCTGCCGTGGTCTCAATACCCTCTCTGTGCTGCCCCCACTGTGCAGCATTTCCTTCCTGGGCCTGGGGTCCACTCTGCTCCTTCCGGCCTTTCTCTCTAACCCCGTTCCTCATCATTCCAGCCTGGCTGCCACTATGGCTCTGAGAATCAGCTGCTGCCTGGATTCCCTGCTGCTGCCTGGATTCCCTGCTGCTGCCAATTGTGAGAGTGTTCTGGAAGTTCAAAGGTTCTGTGTACACCTGTGAATATGGCCTCCTGAAACTGTTCCTGCTCTCAGGCCCTGCATCTTTCTGAGGCAAGCTTGCTGGTAGAGGGGATGTGCCTCCCCATCCTCAGGTGTAGTTCACCCAGATTAATTTACTGAGGGTTGGTAGCACCCTGGCTCCCTGCCTCCAGCACCTAATGTGCTGTGTCCCTGGCAATGGGCTGGGAACACGAACTCTCGCCTCTGTGTCCCGGGCAGTGATTTTCCCTCCAAGGCACAGTGCCTTAGGCTCTTGGGGGTTCTGGGAACTTAGTGGGCTAGCTTCTTCCAGAGTGTTCTTAAGACATAAGCTGATGTGTTTGTCTCGGATTTAAAACAGCCATTTCCTTGGATGAGCTCGTTATAAAAATGGCGGCCACCTCTTGGAAGGCACATGGCAGTGGTTTTGCCCTTCACTGAGGATACTGTAACAATGACAGAGTGTGAGCCAATGGGGTCTGCGGTGTCTTCCCTGCTTAAAGTGACACCAGATCCTTGGCCTTAAAATGAGCATTTCTGGCTGCTTAAACTTAGAAACTGGTGGTGGCTTTGCAAAGTGGGGGCTCACAAATTGCACAGTGGAGCAGGAGCTACAAATCTAACCTACAAGCTGCAGGCAGATTACGGCCTCTGCACAGAGCGGGAGCCCGCAATGGGAGCTCCCTCCTTCCTCTTCCTTGGCTCACGACTGCTGGTGGAGAGGCCTAACAGATAAGAGGTCATGGACGCAACTAGCCTGTTGTCTCCCATGCTTCCCTACGATGAAAAGGCTGCCCTACGGCCCAGTGGCAAAGTGGTTAAGTTCCTGCTCTCCGCTTTGGCCACCTGGTGTTTGCTGGTTTGGATTCTGGCCGCAGACCTGCACACTGCTTATCAAGCCATGCTGTGGCAGGCATCCCACATATAAAGTGGAGGAAGATGGGCATGGATCTTAGCTCAGGGCCAATTTTCCTCAGCAAAAAGAGAAAGCTTGGCAGTGGATGTGAGCTCAGGGCTAATCTTTCTCAAAAAAAAAAAAAATAATGGCTGGAGTCTCTCCTTTTAGTTCCTCATGTGTGGCTCTCTATTTTGTGACATGTTTGCCTTTTAGAGCCTTGATGCTCATTCATGGATCTAAGAAAGGATCGTCTGGGGTGAGGAGGAGGCAGGCACTGAGATTTTCCTCTGTCTATTCAGAGACAGCCACATACAATGAAGTAATGAGGGGTGGTCTCTGAAATCAGGGACCTTACAATCTAGTTGAGGTGATGAGATGACACAGCCAAAACATTCCTCTGTCTGAGTCATTCCTTCAATAAATACTGTACCAGGCACTTGGACACACAGAGCTCGGGGAGAAAGACACACTCAGGGAGTTCATGTGTGGTTGGGGGACACAGCTATGTGAGGGGATCATTGCCACCCAATGTGGTAAGTGTGACGAACACACTCACCGTGCCCTGGTTGGAATCTCTAGGAAGAGTTCACAGGAGTAGTGAATCTTTAGTTTAATTTTTAAGGATGAAAGCAGTTTTTCTCACAGAGAAGGTGGTTCTAGCAACACAAGCAACATGTGCAAGATTATGGAAGCATGTTGACGGCAGTAGCTTCTGATGAGACATGTGGGAGAAAATGGGACTGAAAAAACCATGTAAAGGATTGGCATTTAATATAGACAAAGAGCAAGGATTGAAGGATTTAGCCTGAAAAAGAACAAAGTCTGATTTGTGTTTTATTTTATTTTATTTATTTTTTTCTAGGAAGATTCATCCTGAGCTAACATCCATTGCCAATGTTCCTCTTTTTGTATGTGAGCCGCTGCCGCAGCATGGCCACTGATAGAAGAGTGGTGTGGGTCCATGCCTGGGAACCAAACCTGGGCTGCTGAAGTGGAGCATGCCAAACTTAACCACCAGGCCACTGGCCAGCCCTAGATCTTTATTTTAGAGAGAAAATTGAGAAAAGGTGGAGAGAATGGGTTGGTGGGGGAGGGGTGACACTGAGCTAGAGACCAGGATGGAGGTAATTATGATCATCTGGGTGGGCAGCGATGAAGGTGAAGGGGACAGATGGGAAAGATGGCCATGAACCCGAGTCCGCAGGGCTTGTCGGCTCCCTGGAAGTTGTGGGAAGAGAGAGGGCGGTGGCCTGAGGCTCCGGTTTGGGTGTCTGGATGGCCTGAGCAAACGCTTGGAGGAGAGAGCACCTGGCGCATCAGGGAAGTGCCCTGGGAACGTGGAAGGGAGTTCCACATGGTTGGTGCACATTGCAGGAAGGAAGGGGCTGGAGGCGACGCTGGAGAGAGGGTGAGGGGCAGATCTTGGAGCATTTTACATGCTTGACTAAGAAGTGTGACATTCATTCTGCAGATTCTAAGTGCCACTGAACGGCTTTAAGTAGGAGCAAAATGTGAATGAATTTGTGTTTCTGAATTATCACTAAGTTTATAGGTGATGGTGGACAGGATGTCCTGGAAGGGGTATAATTTGAAAAAGAGGGTCGAAGACTGAACTTTGAGAAATATTCTCATCTAAGACATAATGTGAGGGACCTGGGAGAGAGAAACAATGAAAAATCAATTGAAATTCTGAAGTGGGTGGTTCTGAAGAGCAGAGAGGATCATGGATGGGTTGGCAGCAAGACCTCATGAATAGATGGGACTTGAAGCATGGAGGGCTATACACGCAATTGGAATATCGGAGGCAGGGCATGGCTGGGGTAAGGTAGTTAACTCAGGGGCTAGATTGGGTTTCTTTCTCTGTCAAAGAGGATACAGGAAAGCTTAGAACCAGCCATTTACGTGGCTGCTTTACCCACAAGATGATGGGAAGGTCTTAACCACAGTGATGCCCAGGGCCACTGTTTGGGGTAGAACTTCAAGTCTTTCCCAGGGAACTTGCATGTCATACAGAGTAGGTCCCGCCAGGTCCCCAGGACCAACCCAGACTTGCTGTGCTGGCTTCTCTTCCTAAGAAGACTTTGAAATAAAGCAAAGAAAGACCAATGGTGAGACCAAGGAAAGTCTAGCTTCTCTTAAACAGAGAGGCGACTGAACCTGGGGCAGAGTTGGGGATGTGGGAGCGGCCAGGACCCTTGTTATCTGGGTCTAGCTTTCTCTAGGCTGGGGCTGCTCCTGGGCTGTGTGTGCTCTGGCCTCATTTGCTCCTGTTGTCTTTGTGACCTAACTTCCAGCTGGCCAGTGGGCCACTGCAGCTCCCTCGACTTCACTGCACAACAGACGATGATGTCATGGGCTACGCTTATTTTTAATGGCTCCTTAAAATTCTGGTCCCATGCCAGCGCTTACACAGCTATTTCTGCTGAGTGTCTAATCAGTAGGACCAAGATGTGAGCTGGGGTAATGCGCAGGGGAGCAATCGTGCTTGCTAGCTTTTTACATGAATGAGCACCTCTCTGTACCCCATGCCAGCCTGTCCTGGTACTCGCCTCCCTTTACCTCAGGAGCAATTCAACACAGCAAATATTTACCAAGAACCCACTCTGCACCGTGGGCTGGTGCTAAAAATGTGCACCCTATTCTTTGCCTGTCTTTTGAGAAATCAGTTAGGGCTGGGAATGAAGAAACGTGGCTGTTAGAAGCACTGGCCATCAGGCCCACCAGATTCTCCCCTGTTTGTCACAGCCTGGAACGCTCACAGAGTGTGGTTTTGTGGGTGCCTGGGCATGACTTTTAGCTGAAAAATATGTGTGTGCACATACCATGCACCCAACACATATATACTACGTACTGTTTTTTTTTTTCCCAACTGAAGTGAATAAAACTGGAAAGAATCCTACGGTTCAATTATCGATGGAGGGAGTGACCACTGCTATGATGTCAAATTAGTTTATCACGTGAGGTGGTTGTCACCTTAGAAAGCAGACGCTTTGGTCTTTGGAGGCAGAAAGATCAAGGTTCAAATCCCAGCTTTACCAGTTACCAGCTGGGACACGGGGAGGGTCAATAATCTTGCCAAGCGAGCATTTACTGGGTGCCGATCGCTGCTAAAAGCCCTGTGCACAAGCCATCGCATTCAATCCCCACCACAGCCTGGCCCCACTGGCGGCTATGGGGTTAAGGGTGGCGATGCTGAGAGCACCAACACAACGCCTGCAAACCCAGGTTGCACACAGCTGGACTTTGCACACCGGAGTGGGACACAGGACAGGTAAACTTTGGTAGGGACAGAGGACGAGCCGCAGGAGTGCTGCAGCTGGAGTCTGGGGTTGTGGGTCCGCTCCAAGACCAGCTGAGGAGGAGGTGGGGATGGGAGGAGGAGGAGGATGGCAAGGCTGTGCTCAAATGGGCTCTGAGGAGGCACCCAAGGCATATTTTGCCTGCGTCCCAACTTTCTCCTGCTTAGTGCCCTGCTGGAGGGTAGCTTGGTGTATGAGTCTGCTCAGGCTGTGGAAGGAAAATACCACAGCCTGGGGGGTTTAAGTAACAGACATTTATTGTTTCACAATCTGAAGGCCAGAAGTCCAAGATCAAGGGGCAGGCAGAGCTGCTTTCTGGTGGGACCTCTCTTCCTGGCTTGCAAACAGCTGCCCGTTCTCTGTGTCCTCCTGTGGTCTTCCCTCTGTGCACATGTGGAGACAGAGAGCTCTCCGGTGTCTCTTCTTATAGGACCCCAGTCCTATTAGATCAGCGCCCCATGCCTATGCCCTCATTTAACCTTAATTGCCTCTTTAAAGGCCCCATCTCCAAATACAGTCACATTGGGGGTTAGGGCTCCAACACATAAGTGTTGGGGGACATGAACATTCAGTCCATAACACCTGGTGGTGTCAGGAAGAGATCAGCCATCAGCATCCACACATGCCTTTCCTCTCCTGCCTGAAGTAGTGGGTAAGAGTGGGCACTCTCAGGCCAGACTGCCAGATTTGTATCCTAGCTCTACTACTTGCTCTCTGGGTGAACATGGGCAAGTTTCTTAAGCTCTTTGTGCCTCAGTTTCCTCCTCAGTGAAATGGGGATAGTAATATTCCAGCCTCATAGACAAATTGTGTGGATTACATGAAATAAAGCATACAAAGCTATGAGTGAGGAGCCGGGCACACAGTGAGCACTCTGTAAGTGTTTGTCCATGAACCCAAACTAGGGAGTGAATCATTATTTACTCAATTTTTTTTTTTTTTTTTTTTTTTTTTTGCTGAGGAAGATTTACCCTGAGCTAACACCTACTGCCAATCTTCCTCCTTTTTTGCTTGAGGAAGATTAGCCCTGAGCTAACATCTGTGCCAGTCTTCCTCAATTTTGAATGTGGGTCGCTGCCACAGCATGGCTGACCAGTGGTGTAGGTCCATGCCTAGGATCCAAACCCATGAACTTGGGCTGCCAAAGCAAAGCTTGCTGAACTTAACCACTATGCCATGGGGCTGGCCCCTACTTAAATCTTTTTTGACTGAGTATTTTTCCTATCTGTGTAGCTGCCTGGCCCCATTTTAGATTGTGTATGCATGTGTGTGGCAGGGGTGGGGGAAGATGCAGATTAATTCAAAGACACAAGCTCTTCCCTCAAGAACCTACAGTTTTCTTTGGATAATTTATACCCAGGAAATGATTAAACAGCAACAGGAATATCATTCAGCATCTGAGGCAGTTCCCCTGATGTCATATTCAAGGGCTTTTTCACTCTACAAGGCCGGTCCTGCTTGCACATCCCTGGAAGGAAGCTCCGGGGGCTCCACTTACAGTTACAGGTGAAGGAATCTTGGGTGAACCCCCAAGGAGCCTGTGACCCAAATCCTCCCTTGCAGGAGGTTTCCGAAAGGAGAGTTTCTTTTTCTATCTGCTTGTTTTGGCCTTGACTTTTGCCTGTAGCTGCATAAAGACTGCTCATTTCTGTTCTAAAATCCTGCCAGGGAAGATGTCCTACATCCCTCCCAGCTCGCTTTCTTATCAGGGCCATGGGACAGGGCTACCTTGTGCTCCTGGTCTGTCAAAATCTTTCCAGTGCGCCTGGTCCTTTACTTTTCCCGGGAGTTAAAACATGAGAGTCCGACCACCCTGGGCAATTGTGCATCTCAACCCTTGTCCCCCACCTCCCCCGACCCTACACACCCTACACACTCAGGGAGCTTCTTCCCCATTAGATTTATTTCTAATTAATTAATTATTTGAGTACTTTTTAAACATCTTTAATGTGCCAGGCATTGTGCTGAAAGGCGAGAACACAGAGATAAACACAGAATCTTGTGGGGAGACAGACAAGGCCACAGGTACAGAGGAGAACGGCAGGTCCTCTTACCAGGGCCACGTGGAACCGTGTGAAGGGAGGGAGCGTCTAGACCAGAGAGAGGGTCAAGGGAGCCTTCCTGGCAAGCTGACGCTTGAGCTGAGTTTTAAAGGATGAGTAGCAGTTTGCTAGCCCAGGAAAGAAGTAATGGCAGAAGGAATTGTGAACGCGAAAGCTGGGCGGCACAGAGGTCAAGCCTGGCTGAAGTCAAGAGTGTGTAGAGGGAGGAAGAGGGGACAAGGCTGGAGAGACGGCCAAGACCAGCTTTTTATTACTTGTGGTAGAGATGACATTGTTCTTATTTATGGATGGGACGACTGAGAGTTCACCTCTGGTCACAAAGCTAGGTCGTGGCAGAGCTGGATAGAGTCCCGGGGGGCACTGAGCGTAAACCGTGAGCTGGAAGGAGCAGAAAAAGGGAATTCTCACTGCTGATGCATTTCCCTATTTTTCTGGATGGCCTTTCTTCCCTCCTCACATGACTTCCTTGGCTTAGGAAAATTACCCCTTTGCTCCCTTTCGAGGACTTACTACTCATCCTCTATGCTCTTCCTTTCTCTTCTCTCTTATCTTAGGTGCTACCCTTGAAGGCAGTAACAATTTTTGGTGGATTTAGTCCTGTTGTTGTGCTCTGGCTCAGCACCCATCTTTCAGATAAGACATAAAATTAAAGTCCTAACTGTAGTTCTGAGCTAAGATTTCCCCCAGATGCTATTCTCAAGGGCAGGTGGACACTTTGAGCATTCGAGCAGCATTCCTAAATGCCTCCTATGTTCCGGGAGCTGGGCTAAGAGCTGGGGCTACAGAGAGGAGAAAGGTTCATTTGCTGTGCTCGGTGAGTTTGCAGAGAGACCCACAGACAGATCCTTTCCATAACACGTGGCAGAGGCCTCTTCCTAGACATTCTGAATGAATCAGATTGTCATGGGGAGGAGTGGGTTGTGGCGGTAGCTGCGGACTCTGTATTTCTAATAGACGCACTGGGTGATTCTTCTGTTCACTGAAGTTTGAGGACCACTGCTCAAATGGCTAGGGAGGAATGGTCACTCAGTTCTAACTACTTTCCACGTAAGAAGTACATATATATTCTTCACTTGGGATGACGAATATTTAAGCTCCAAAAGAATCTCCAAATATAAAAATAGTGCTAGTTATTACTTAATGTTTACTGGGCTCCAGGCATTGAACAACACACTTTATTCTCCATCTCAGTTAATTGTCTCAACAGTTTCATGACACCTATATTATTATCCCATTTCACAGATGATGATTAATGAGGTTAAGTAACTTGCTAGTCAATGTTCCCCACTGGAGCCCCTCTCTAACCCTGAGCAAGGCACTTCTTCCTGGAGTTCCTCATCTCTGTGTTGTAACTCCAGGTCAACCGCCACATCTCTTTCCTGCTCCAAGGCCTCCTGGGAGTAGGAGCCCATTAGCCTTGCGGTTGCCTGTGTGGGAGAGAAACAGCTGCGGGCTGGAAAGCAAATGGCCAAGACAGCCATGGAGAGGGTATCTGATGAGTTCCCCTGCCCTCCCAGCCCTGCTTGTTGTCTTCCCTGTTTCTGTGTTTACATTCCACCTTGTAATTAAGCAATCAGCTTTTCTCAGTGATTATTCACGGTCTCAGCTGGCAAAAGTCACCCGATCTTTGGCTTGAGGCCTTCTAGTCAAAATGTCACCCAATGCATGTGCTAATCACCCGGACCCCCGCTGCCCTGCATGGCGTGCACACTTTGGAACCGAGTCAAGCATGATGCCCTCAGTTGCAGCCGCCCCACCTGGCCTGGCCAGGGCGACTGTCCTTGAAGTGTCTCCCTAGGACAGCAGGCATTGTAGATTTTGTCCAGATCCACCCATGCCCATTGGACTGGGGGTGGTGGCGCCTGCCTCCTGTTCACACTCTGTGGGGAAGGCACTGTCAGCCCCTGAACATGGAATGAAACCCACTTGGGAGGAGTTCACAGACAGGGCCCCCACTGGCCCGTCCTTGCAGGACTCGCTCTGTTGCCAGACAAAGCACTGGAGAAGATATGGTGCCGAGTGTGGGCACCCCAGCCCATGGGAGTAGACTTAATCAGAGCCATCCACCCTTGACATTTATGTGAGGGCTGAACAGACAGTCTGCAAGCTCACAGCTGAAGTTTCTCACCTGCTTAATAAATAACTGCAAGGTGGAGGGTTTTAAAAAAATATATGCTAAAGGTTTATAGTGTGAAAATTTTACGGCTGCAGAAGCCACTCTTTCTTCTCGGTTCCCTTTTCTCCCTTATCTCTACATTTTATCCTCCTCTTTGCCAGGGCAGTCAGTTTCCATCCCTGAGTTTTCTCTCCCTTCCTCCCCCTTTTAATCACACTTTGACAATCTTTCAGTCCTCGTGTACACTGGGCAGGAACTCAATTTGATTTCGTGTCGTTCACATGAGACGGAGCGCTACGGTAAAAGAAAGCGGCAGAAACAGTGGAGGTGTCTGAGGACTCATTGCCTGGGCTTTTAGAAGCTCCTGGAAGCCATAATTTATTTCTTATTATTCTTTACATCTTCTTCCTCCCCTCCCCTGTTGCTAGTATTTCATACCTGTGCATTTAATTAAGAAAAGGGTGAATGCAGAGGCAAACTGGAGCTCTGGTTTCCTGTTCCTCGGAACCAGCATTTGTCATCTCTGAGAGGAAAGGATCAGCTTGCCTCCAGGCCCTTTCCAGCTCCCTTTTTATGTCTGAGCTTTGCTGGTTGCTGAGTGAAGAGGATGGGATGGGAGCGGGACACCTTTCCTGTTCTGTGTGGGGCTCCTCTCTGCGGCTCATCTGTAGCCTCATGGTACCTTCTGCTGGAGTCGCTGATCCACCTTCAGCACGTTCCTCTCCCACACACCAATCTGATCTTGTCCCCGATGGCAGAGGAGTAGGAGAATAGGGAGTGGGAGGGGCAAGATGAAATGTGATGCAGGGGGTAAAAACGAGTCAGTGTCTCTTAGAAGAGGACGTAGTACATGAGGTCAGAGAGAAAAGCCCAGAAATCCACCCATTCAGGTAAGATTTATTGAGCATCTCCTATTTGCCAGGCATAGTGGCCAGTGCTGGGAATACGATGTGGCCAAAACAATCAGGTGCTGGCTGTCGGGAATGCTTCTTCTAATTTAGAGTGGAGGTAGAGTCAGGAATGCCTCTTCTAACTTAGACTGGACTCGCTCAAGCTTTAACGTGCATGCAGGTGACCTGGGCATCTTGTTGCAATCAGGATTCTGATTCAATAGGTCTGGGTGGACCTGAGATTCAGTATCGCTACCAAGCTCTGAAGTGGTGCCTATGCTATTGGTCCAAGGACAACATGTTGAAACCAAAGATCAAGAGGAGAAGGTGAGTCTTGAAGGGGCTGAAAATCCTGGAGGGAGGAGGAATACCCAAACTGAGTCAGCAGCCAGACCGGACAGAAGAGCAGTATAGAACAAAAGCAGGGGCAGGGGTTTGAGGAATCAAGGAAGCGGTAAATGGAAATGGAAGGAAAAGGCAGAGACTGGTAGAGAAGGGAAAACAGAGGAGGAGACTGGCGGTACGAGCAGTCCAATACGCGGAGTGTATGACTCTGGAGATGAGGGTTCAAGGCCAAATGCCGGTCTTCCTCAGAAGTAGGCTCAGCACGGAGGCCAGGTCAGGAAGGACAAGGCCGTTGTCTGAAGCCAGAGGAACTAGGAGGACAGAAATGGAAAGGGCCTCTGAATTTGGGGCTCCCAATCAGAAGAAGAAGGTGAGAGACAGAAGACGAGCAAGTCAATAACACCTAGCTAACATGCAGCAAGGGTAGGGGAGGGCCAGCACGACTCAGTGAAAAGTGCCCATTAGGGAGAGAAATGAGGCATTCTTCTATTGTCAAGGAGATCCTGTAACTCGAAGTAGGCAAATAAAGGCAAACTCGTTCTTCAGAGACTTCCTTAAATGAAGGGGTGAAAATTGTTTGTAGTCAGCCTGATAATTTACGGCTACTATATAGCCTGTCCTTTCAAGGTGGCTAAGGGGACTTGAAAACAGTTGTTCCTTCTACCGTTGAAACATTCTCCCTGCAGTTTAAAGCCATGAGTTAGTGATGTCTGAACGAATGAGGCTCTCGGGTCTCCATCTCCGTCACTCCCATCCCTGGCAGAGCGGGGGTGGTTGAGCCAATCTTGGTTCCAGGGAATGAGAGGACCAGAGATGGTTCTGTATGAATCTGCCCTTCCCCTTCTCACTTCTTCTCCTGCCTCGGCACATTCAGTGGGCCCTGCCACCAGCCAAAAACAGTGATGAGACATGGGGTCCTGTGTCTGGCTGTCAATAATCAGAGGAGTCTATGCAACCAAGCATGGGGTCAGTGGCTCGGAGGCTCTGTCGCCTGAACTCTACTACTGTAGAGAGAGCACGTCACTGCGCCCGGGAAAGAAAGGGTCCCGTCTGTGCCTGTCTGCACCCGACCAGCCCTAGAAGACCAGCCCTGTGTTCCTAGATCCCTTGTTCTTTCTCTCCCTCACCTCATGGGTGGATTTTCTTTGAGTCTCTTGCTCTCATTAGCAAATGGCACAGTTGTCACTAGAGAAGGAACGGCAGGCAGGAAGGGAAAAGGCCAGGAGTCTACTGTGTCTGCAATGAGGAACACGGTCACTTCCATGGCTCCTGAAACAGGCCTCCCATAGAGGAGAAAGCAGGTGGGCCAGCCTTGCTCCATTCCCTAAAAGAGAGAGCTGAAGCGTGACAGAGACAGGTTGGATGTGAGGGAAGGTTTCCCCGAAAGGACGAACCTTTGGGACTGCAGCGGACCATGAGACCATCCCAGGGGTCTAGAAAGGCAGGAGGGCTTTTTGTTTCTCTCGTGATGTTGGAGTGTGACCCCCACAGAGAGCCCACCTGAGGGTGCTTCCCTCCTTCTGATGCTGGGTTTCTCCACCCGTGTCATTTGGGGGTGGCCAGGGATCCTTCACCAGCAGCAGGACTGATGGAGCCCATGCTCCCCATGTCAGTTTGCCCAAGTCAGGCCTTGACCTCCTAGGTGTGGTGACATGTTTCCTGTAGGGCTCATAGTAGTAGGACACCTGGTCCTGGGCACAGTCCTGATGTACCTTCTGCTCCAGCTGCTGAGGAGGAGTCCCAGGTCCCAGGGGTAGACTCTCTGGGTTCAGATGCCAGATAGCCACTGAAGATGATCCTCTTTAGTCACTGCTGGTGACTCCAGTCCTTCTCCTAAGGGACCCAGGGTAGGAGTCAACCAACAGGTGCAGGATTCTCTATGCCTGTGCAACCAGGCTCTGAGTTAGGAAGTATGGGGGCCACAGGGGAGCATGGGACCTCATTCTTATGTGAGGACCTCAAAGAATATTCAGGAATATACCTGAAAAGGCCAAACATACTCACGAAGAGGTGAAATGCCACCTGCCAAAGCTCATGAGCCCCACCCAAGGGCACGATGCTGTCAGCAGACGAGCCCTGAAGTGGAGCCAGCTCCCGCACGAAGGCTGCGGATGACCACTGGGGTCATCGTGCTTCACCCGCATAAACCAACTGTCGGTTTGGGGCTTCCGTACCCCTTGAAATCTGGATGAAACTGGTTTGATATTGGCCCCCAATTCCATAGATTATTAAAGTTAAAGTGTTTTCCAAGATTTTCACTGATCTCTGAAGCAGTGGATGGGTAGGCTTTTGGCAAAGTGAAATTTCTATTGTCCTTATTTCCTTTGCCTCTTGAATTCCACCTTTCTGGAAGGACCTCTCTGCCCCTCTCCATACTGATGCCAATGTGAAAGTCATCTTTTTAAAGCCTTTCCTCTCCAACCAAAACTGTCACTCTCACTGAGCCCTGTGCTTTCGCTAGATTCTAACGCAGACCTTGGAAAGCACCATCAGGCAGGACAGCCCCCTGCCATCTCTGCCCCCTTTCCTCCCCCGCCTCCCGCTTCCCTCACTCCTGTCTCTGAGGGCCCCAGTCCACACTTGCACTCCTCAGAGCAGCCTGCCCTCCCCAGAGCCTGGTGCCATTTGATTTCTAGGACACGGGGGGAAGGCCTAGTGCCATCATGAGCTCTTCTCTGAGTACATGCCCAACAGAGACTGCTCTTTTCTGAAGAAGAACTTGGCTAGTGGCTACACAGTGACACAGGCTTCTCCACTTTGCTCCCTTATGTTGTATGGACTTTGGGGATCATCCTCTTTTCACAAATAAGGAAACTGAGACTCAGAAGTTAGGTGAGATAAGAGGTGAGAGGCCTGTACAGGGTAGAGGAAAGACCACAAGTTAGGGGGTTAGGCAGAATTGGTTTGAATTCCAATTCCACGCTTTCCCAGTTGTAGAACTGGTAGATTACTTGATCTTTCTGAGCCGCCTCGGTTTCCTCCTCCGTAATTCCCGCCTAGCATCTTCTTGGGAAGAGCAACTAAGATAAAACAGGCAGGGATGTCTAGCACAATGGCTGGCATAGAAAAGGCATTCTGTCATGGCGGATTTGGCCCAGGATTTAGACTGGGGATGGCAGGCCATGTCTCCTGTTGGCCAGGGCACTATCTGACTGTGGCATCCCCCCCATGTCAGTGAGGGTCAACCACACAAACAGACCGGTAGGAGATATATATTGAGTGACTTATTGCAAGGCATTGGCTTATGTGATTGTGGGGACTGGCCAGGCAAGTCTGAAATCCACAGGGCAGGCTGTCAGGAAGGGCACGCTGGAACTTTCTGATGTGGCTGGAGCTGCTGTCCACAGAGGGAATTTCTTTTTCATCAAAGACGCTCCAGGTCTGCCCTTAAGGCCTTTCAACTGATTGAATCAGGCCCACCCAGATCACTGAGAATAACCTCCCTTACTTAAAGTCAACTAATTATGGACTTCAAAAACATTTACAAAACATCTTTGCAGTAACACCTAGGTTAGTGAATAAGTGGAGACTGTTGCCTAGCCAAGTGTGATGCATAAAACAGACCATCATACCCACTAAACCATGAGATTCCCCAAAGGCAGAGCTGTGACTCCATCTCTGCATTCACAGGCTTGACATCAAGCCACCACAAGGCAGGCACTCAGTCCCTGTTTGTTGAATGAATGCATCAGTGGAGGTCAGATTATAGAGTCTCTTGAGGGTCCTTCTAAGTAGGTTGAGTTTTATCCTAAAGGCAGTGGGGAGCCATCGCAGGATCTTGAGCAGGAGAGGAAGGGATGTCACTGCTGCTTTCTCTGTTGAATCCTGTGCCAGCAGCCAGCTCCTCTCTGAGAAAGGCAGGAATGAAGTCTGATGCCCACATCCCTTGTGGGTGGATTGCTTCTGCTTGGGAGACATTTCTCTTGAGTTCTTTCTAAAGGGTAGAGACTCCCTGGGGAATGTGTTCCAGACAGGCCGCTAAATTTAGTCCTCTGCCTTTTTACAAAAGCAAAACCAAACCATGATATCTTACCCTAGAATTATGCCGAGGCTTTTGAGGAGAGTGAGTCTCCGTGTGGCTGAGGCAGAGGGGTCCCTCTCAAATGTGATCCTGGGGGCCCTTTCTTATGGCTGCTACTCTGTGGAGGGTGGGGGTTACATCGTTTCCACTGGGGACTAGATGGTGACTTGGACCAGGCAGCCAGTGGGCTCCCAGGCCCCACGTGCAGAGAGGAAGCGAGAGCAGACGCCGGCCCGACTGGAGTCCTGGCCTCGATTGTCTCTCCCAGAGGAATTAGCCATGCTTCAGTGGACACAAAGCAAGGGCTTTTCACATCTCGATCAGAAAACAAAGGACAAGAGATCTAATTTACTGCTCTGCATCCAAGCGCCTGCACGGTCTCAGAGCCTCAGTAAGTCCCTGGCTACAGGGGAGACCTGGAGGAGCTACGGGCAGCGCCGACCCTGCATGCTCTTGCTGATCTTCCGGACAAAGCAGGCTCACTGGCCCTGGAAGGAGCCAGACTGAACGGCCACCAACAACTCCGAACGTGGATAAATGTGTTTATTTCTTCTTTCAATGATCTGGTGGGTGAATTGTCTCATAACCTCTCCTCTCCCCAAAGACATCACTTTTGCCTTTGAAAAGACTTAATATTGCTTTCAATCACATCAGTATCATAATTCTTAATGAATTGAAGGGGGTTTTCTTGCTGCTTCTGGGGTGTCTTAAAGATGTCTGAAGATTCCCCATTGGGTCTAGAGACCCATAGAATGGAGCCTCACACACACTCCTACAAGTGATCATGTTGAACCCGAGGACCAGGAGGCCCCTGAGGGGCTGGTCAGTTCATCCTGTGGGCCTGGGCTGCTCAAACTAAGTGAGTTCAGTTCCAATCAGTTCAACCAGTATTTACTAACCCCTCCTATGCCATTCTCTGTGTGTAAAAAGATAAGTTGGATGTGTGTCACTGTCCCCAAGGGACACTGCTGAGTTGAGGAGACAGATACAGACCGTGATGATGTGGGATGGTCTGGGGAACAAGAAAGATGGCCCAGGGTGCCACATGAACCTGGAGGAGGGCACTGAATCCGCTGTGGCTGGGACAGGCTGCTAGAGGTGGAAACACTTGGACTGAGTCCTGAAGGATGAGGAAGAGTTTCCAGGTGAAGACAAGGATGAAGTGGAGGAGAGGAGGGCATTCAAAACAGAGGGAATAGAATATGCAAAGTTGCAGAACTGAAAACAGCATGAGTTGGGGCAGAAAACAGAGACTAGACTGGTGCCGCTGGAAGGCGAAAGCGTGAGGCCACAGGGCTGACCTCTTGCCCTCAGCCTGGGGAAGGGAGTGGCACGGTCAGCCTTGGCTTTACAGGTCTTCTGTCTGCTGCTGAGAGCAAGACCAGAGGCACTTAGGACTAACTCTGCTGTTTAGGTGAAAGATAATGTGTCCTTGACCTTGGAGAAGAGAGGACAGACTAAGGAAATATTTGAGAGAAATCATCAGGCCTTGAGGATTTGGATAGCATCTCCTTAAACCTTTTGAAACAGCATGCCTGATACTGTGACTCTTTCTCCTGTCTAGCCTGTGTCCTTCCCGAGACAGGGTCAGCTTACTGCCCGACACAGCTGTGGCTTCTTCATGCCGAGGGCTGCCTCTTCACAGTTTCAGGGAAGTCTAGAGCTAAGACCCTCAGAGGCACCCTCTGCTTTTCTCTGTTGGATCTGATGCTCGTCTCTGATTCACTGTAACTCCAGTAGAATGCACAGGTCTAGTTGGTGTGGAACCCTGGCTTGGGGCCTCTGAGGGCCCAGGACTCCTCTCCCAGGCCTCAGCCATGCTCGGCTTCTCAGCAGAGCCCCTTGCAGCCTCACATGGGCACGCTTCCAAGCTCCCTCAGAGTCGGGGGGGAGCAGTACTCAGTCAGATGATTCATAGTCTAAATTGGGGTGCAGAAGCCTTGGTGAGCACATGTCTGCCAAAGTCCCCAAGCATGATGCGGGTCGAAGTCTTATCCTTGGTGGCATCTGTTTGCTCATCTGTCAGGGGAGCTAATAATACTCTTACTGCGTGATCCTCCCCAGAATCCGGTGGATCAGGATGTGCCTGGGCAAGGCTTGTGCCCAGAGAGGGTGAGACATGTGGCGTGTGCTGCTGGGGCAATGGGTAGGGTTTGACCACTTTCCGTCCCATACCCTGAAGACACCCTTCCTGTCCCTCTCATGCTTGGGAGGCTCTGGAGCTGAAGGTGGCGATGTCCAAGTAAAGTACCTGGATGTTCTTAGATGCCCCTCATCTCCAGACAACAGAAAGAGGGAGGAATCTGCTTTTGCTTCTCTGCCCATTTCCAGCCCCGAGAAAGACCACAGCCTTCAGAGCTCACCTTCCCTCCACCTGGAGGGCGCCTCACCCTCGTCCTCGCCCTCACCCTCAGGAAGAGGTGGAGGGCTGCTTGCTTAAGGAGCTGGTCCTACACCTGCTAATTGAAGCCCTGGGCAAGCAGCTGCTCATCTTCCCGGGAGGCAGACACTGAAACATAAAGCTAAAGCTTTAGGAGGGAGCGGAACTCCAACCACGCAGCCCTCAGGTACTTAATGCAGCTCCTCACCCCAAACAGTAAGGAAATGGGGCTTCTGAGACTTTCCTGAGGAATCTAAAGCTCCTTTCAAATAGCAAGGAGACAGTCTGACAGTGGGGAGGGGACTTCTCCGAGGCTATGTCTCCTTCAAGGAGACTGAGCCTCCCTTCTGAAGCGCCTGCCTGCTCCCTGCACCCAGAGTTGGAGATCCTCTTTACGGGAGGCTCAAACTGGTCTTGAAGCCTAGTTTCTCAGTTTTCCTCTGCGCATGTGGAGATGAAGGAGGAGGAGTTTGAGAAGGAACAAGGAATGTCGAGGAAGCACCATCAAATACAATTTCCTTATTCTAGAATGCAATAATAAGAGCATTAGGCTTTTCATCATGCTTACACACGCCCTTGATCCTCAGGGAGCCCCTTGGTAGGTGGGGTAGATATTTTGGTTCTGTTCCCATTTTAAAGATGAAGAAACTGAGTCAGAAAATGGCAAACTTGGTGGAAAGAGAATTGGAGTGGGGATGAGGAGATGTGTGTTCTGGTCATTAGCACGGCTAGACATGCCAAGTCTCAGATCCTCCTCTATAAAGTGAACAACTAGCTGTGTAGATCAGCAGCTTTTGGACTGGAATTCCCAGGACAATGAGTGCTTCTGGACCCACCAAGAGGGTGAAGCATGGGCCAGGAAGCCAGAACCCAAGAATTTCTATGCCTACTTCAATCAGAACACCCCACTTTTATCTGTCACGTATTAGGATTCCACATGGAATTTCATTTGAAGACAGGTTTCTCTGTTTGAAAACCATTGGACTAAATAGTGTCTAAGGACCTTTCCACTTCCACATTCTGTGACTCTCCCGAGTCCGGTCTCCTCAGCCGTGATCTGATGGCCTCTCTACCCCTTCTCCTGGACAGGCGGGTGACTGAGAAGCAGCACAGCATGGGCTGTCTGCCTCAGCCTGGTTGCCTTCACTTTCATCGGAAGCATCTCCCCCATGGAGATGGAGTGTGGACTGGAAGCTTTTCATCTGGGCGTCTCCAGCACCTATCACATTGTAGGCATCACTAATGAGGGGGGACAGCTCCATGCCATGTGAGAAGACTTTTAGAAGAACCTGCTCTCCAAAACATTCACTTGACCTCTGGTCTCTGGAGAGGACAGGACAGTGGCGTAGCCTGTGGGGCTGAAGGGAATAGTGCCACTAGGGCACTAAGCTCCAAGATTAGTGAGTTAACATGAAATTGCTACTAGCCAGCGGGTGGGGTTACCATTTGTGACAGACTTCTGCTCATAAAGGAAGGTATGAATAATGCAGTGGGTGGTCAAAATATCTGTTCATCCCATGGATCTCTGGCTTTGGAATCTTTAAATTGTTTGCCACTGGCTTTCTTCTCATTCAAAAATAAAGGGAGTTATGATAAAGGTGAGATCTCCCAGAGTTCTTTCATTATTGGTTACAGGGGGTGAGAGAGAGAGAGAGTATTAGGTGATTTCCAAGGATATCTCTTTACTTCCCATGCAGCCATTCACAGTCTTTCTTTCTATTCTAAAGCAAGGTGGTGACCTTTAGATGCTGGAGGTAACCCTATGGCACCACAGAAAGAAGGACCAGTGGAGTGGGTGTGGGAAGCAGAAGTGAAGACATCAGCCTGGGATCCGCTTATGACACTGGACATCTGAATGCTCGCCAGAGGCCATGACCACCACTAGATACCACCACAGTGCATTGAAAATGACTTCCAAATGCTCTCGTTACCTTTTGTTGCATCTTTCACATCTTTTGTTCAAGACTCTAAGTCCTGATAGAAAATATGTGATTGGCTGAGTGCTAAGTAATCGGATTAAGTCTCATGGTTGGTCCCTGGCTGTACAAGTAGTAGAAGAAATTTCTTGCCCCTTGGTTTCTATAGTGGGAGGTGGCCAATGAAAAGGAGAACCAAAAATTACCCTCTATCACGATTTCATAGAATAAGGAAAAGGTAAATCCATGCAAGTAATTTGGGACATGTGGCAGAAACTACTAGCTAATTAACAAAGTTCTTTCCTCTTTTTCCTGGACACAGAGTTGGACCGTGTTTTCTAGCCTCCTTTGCAATTGGGTGTGGCCATATGAGTGAGTTCTAATCAATGTATATGAGGAGAAGTGGGCCATTCCCTGTGTATTTCCTCCGTGTACACTCCCATACATGCTCTTCCATGCTCCTGTTCCCTCTGGCTGGCTGCAGTGGAGATGATCACCCAGGGAGACCCTGAGAGCTGTATGTTGAAGACGGCAAATCCACATGAAGGAAGGAGGTTAGGTCTCTGAATTACCTCCTGGAGGAGAGGTGCCTGTCTGAGCTTTTACGTAGAAAAGAAACATGTTTATTATGTGAAGTCATTGAAGATTAGAGGTTTATCTGTTACAGCTGCATGACCGTAAGTGAAGATTGGGTGCTGTTAGGAAGAGGGATGGAATCTAGACAGTAAAACAGTGTGCACATCTCCATCTCCAAGAGAGGCAGGGTCGATAACAGTGTTTGGAATCAGACTGTAGACGGTCTTGAAGGCCTAGATATCCAACAGGAAGCCCAAGAAGTCGGGTCCGCTTTGGTCATCGTAACACCACTCGGTGTATCAGCAGTGCTTTCTGGGTTTAAGGCAGTCTCCTGCAGGAGAGTTCAGACAGCTTTATTAACCCACTAAGAGCTGCTTTTCTTAGGCAAGCAGGAATATCAGCAATTCATCCACCTGGCTTGGCAACTTGGGGATGACCTATTAACGGTGAAAGGAACTATTGGCCAGGTTGTCAAGGTGATGTTTTGGAATGTGCCGGTTCCTCAGTGTCCTCATGGGACTGGGCATCCCTATGATTCTTGTCTTTGCTTTGCCACAATCCAGACTATTTTCCCTTCTCTGGTCACAGTCCCAGAAAGAACACTAGACCCGGAGTCAGGGAAACTAGGTTCTAAGTCCCCATTCTGCTACAGGTGGTGGTATGGCCTTAGGAAGTTGTTTTACTTCTTTGGGCTGTGAAGGGAATGTGTTGGACTTGTTGGTGGCTTGGTGATTTTTTTCTTCCCACTCTATCATTCTGCCACGATGGATTCCTAAAGGCGGTGTGGATCTGTTGGCCCCAGGGAGGTAAATGAACAAGCACCCTGGCTCGATGCAACACCTCCTGCGTTGACCCTGTGCTTCTCTTTAACTCAGTTCAGCAAACCTTTCAATCGGCAGCATTACTGAGGTCCCCCCTGAGCACGGCACCATGAGGAGTTACAGAAGAGGACGGCAAGTCTGTCTTAGGAGAGCTTGAATTGGATACAAGTCTCTGGACTTCTAATTGTAGTTTAGCGGGGTAGGGAATGGGCTGGTATTTATGGGCATGCCAAGTTTTTGGAGGGGGACTAGTGATGCAAATAAATTCCACAAGGGCACTGAAATCAAGCCTTCTGGGTGCTAATCCAGTGTGCAGGTCCTGCGTTTTTGCCTGCTGAGTGTCTATGCTCTGAGGACCTCTTAAACTTCAAGTGAGCCTGTGCTCTCATGAAGGAGCTTGGAAGGGCCGAAAGGGAGAGCCGAGAGCCTCAGCTGCCAACTCAGGATGGGGGTGGAAGCTGAGGAGGAGTCTGGGGCTCTCCCCCTTTCATGACATCCACCTTCCTGGGTTGCTTGGCCTGCTGTGGGGAAGGGTGGAGCCAGCCCTCACAATGGGCTCTGCCAGCGACAAGGGGCTGAGATGGTCCTGCAAGGCCCAGTCTGGGGCTGTGCTGGCCTGGAGGGAAGAAACTGCTATTCTCTCAGGAGTCTCTGCCCTCCCTCCGTGTCTTCTCCCTCCTGGGAGCAGCTTATTCTTTGGAGACCTCTCTGCTGACCATGTCTGTTCTCATGCTCTCAGGCACTACTGAGGTGCCTCTTCCAGCTTCCTTGTCAGTCTTAGGGTCCCTCTGTCACAAAGGCCCGGGGTTAGGAATGTGTGAATCTTGGTCAGCTCCAAGTCTTAACTTTAAAACAGCTTCCTGTTTTCAGAAGTGGCACCAGCATTGTTTGTGTGTGTGTGTGCGCGCGCGCATGCTGGGGGGTCAGTGGCAGGGGTGGAGAAGTAGAGGTTCGGGAAGTGTGTTAGTTTCCTAGTGCTGCTGTGACAAAGTACCACAAACTGGGTGGTTTAAACAGTAGAAATGTATTGTCTCACAGTTCTGGAGGCGGGAAGTCCAAAGTCAAGGGGTCTGCAGGGTGTGCTCTTTCTGAAGGCTGTCAGGGGGGTCCTTCCTTGCCTTCCTAGCGTCCGGTGGCTACCGGCAATCCTCGGTGTTCCTTGGCTCATAGACGTATCACGCCAATCTCTGCTTCCATCATCAGATGGCGTTTTCCCTGTGTGTCTCTGTGCCCAAACTTCCCTTGTCTTATAAGGACACTAGTCATCAGATCAGAGACCTCCCGAATCCTGTGTGACCTCATCTTAACTTGATTACACCTGTAAAGACCCTACTTCCAAATAAAGTCACATTCATAAGTAGGAGGGGTTAGGATTTTTGTGTGTATATTATATATATGTATTTATTTTTTGAGGAAGTTTAGCCCTGAGCTAACTTCTGTGCCCATCTTCCTCTACTTTATATGTGGGACGCCCACCACATCTGGGATCCGAACTGGAAAACCCTGGGCTACTGAAGCAGTGTGGGAATTCTACCGCTGCACCACCAGGCCGGCACCTAAACATATACATATATATATATATTTTTTTTTTTTTAAAGATTGGCACCTGAGCTAACAACTGTTGCCAGTCTTCTTTTTTTTCCTGCTTTTTCTCCCCAAATCTCCCCAGTACATAGTTGCATACGTTAGTTGCTGGCCCTTCTAGTTGTGGCATGTGGGATGCCTCCTCAACATGGCCTGATGAGCAGTGCCATGTCCATGCCCAGGATCCGAACCAGTGAAACCCTGGGCCGCCAAAGCAGAGCATGAGAACTTAATCACTCAGCCACAGAGCCAGCCCCTAAACGTATATTTTTTGAGGACACAACTCAACCAACGTCAGGAAGGTACCTGCCAAAGTAGGATTCTCACCAGTTAAAACCATTGAGTGAGGTGGAACCCGACTCGCTGATCTTTTATTTCACACAGGCATTAACAACGTTCAATTTCCCAGTGCCAGCTCTTCACATCTCATTCCTCGAGGAGTCATTCAAAGTGAATAAAGAACAAGAAAAGTGGGAGCTGAAGCTACTTTTCTGTTTTTTTCTGAAGCAAATTCTTACGAGTGAAAACTGGAAGGTGAGTGGCTGGCCTTTCTATGTGTCCGTTGTTCATTCACTGGTGTTCCATGGGTTACTGTTGGTCATTAAACCCACTCAAGAAGAATCCAGCCCCTGAAGACAGGAGCCACGTCTTAAACTCCCGGCATCTCTTAAGCACATAACCTAGTGCTAAACGCACATAGAGTGAGTTCTTCACGCTCGTGAAAGGAAAGATTTATTTCTAGGTCTTTCCATCCCTGTCCCCGTTGTGCCTATGAAGTCATTCTCTCCACTCTGAGTGAAGGATGAGGGTCCCAGAGTCTTCAAGCCAGATCCACGGCCTTCCTGTGCATGGCCCCCGAGTCAAGCGGCATGATGGGAGAGGATGGTTTGAGTCTGGTCCCATTATTAATGTTACGCTGTGCTCCCAGAGCTCTTCCTGTCTCCACTGAGACCTTCCGTCATGTCGTGCTTAGTCCCGCAGATCAGGAGACGTCAGTCCTCAGCGAGTTCCAGGCAAGGACAGCCCAGGAGATCTCTGCATTTCACCCAAGCCAACGGATCTGCTGTGCCCTTAAGATCATAGACGGAGGTGGCGTACAGACTTATAAGACATTGATGCTTCCTTATCCAAAAAAAAAAGGTAAATGAATAGAACTTGCTAACACCAGTCGTGTTCGGCCTCTGGGAGTGGTTTTGGCAGAGCCAGCGGGCTACCGGCCTGTGACCCTTATCTTATCCCGCACAGTTTGGCCATTTCTGATTGTGTCGAGGCCCAGGCTCTTGCTCTGAGCCAGTTTCCCCGAGCAAGGACTGTGGCTGTAGTCAACACATTCCGAGTTCCTAGAGAAGCCCAATGCAGGGAGAAAATGGAGCCTCGGGGATTGTTTTCGCCCATTGCTTAGTCCTTGTTAGGCCTGCGGCAGACTCCCTCCTATTTGCCCCTAGGCCCTGCCACTATGCCTTATTTTCATACCTGGAAAATACATTTTAGGCAAAAACTAAGCTGTAATGGACATGTTAGGATTTATAGCCTCAGTTTTATCCAAGTTTCTCTAGGATTCAGGTCTGTTGGGGCATCCAGGGAAGCTAAGCCGCAAGGGACTTGCAGCAGAAAGAGGGGGACTAACTGCGACCACAGGGAGAAGGGGGCACCTGTACCTGATCCAGGACGGGGAGCCGCCCCCAGAGTGAGGGACCATTCGAAAAACAGCCATGGGCTTCCATTCATATTGGCTTCATCAGCCCCCGTGGTCTCATGCCTGACCCTCAGGGTGAGGAGGTTGCCAAACAGGCATGGTAAATACCCAGAGAGTTATTTCTAGACCCTTCCAGAGACACTGAGGGGCCAGCCTGACAGCAGCCTTGGGCTGGCATTGGCTGCTTCAGCAGCAGCTTTGCTAACAGGGTTTGGAGTTTGGGGCAGTGATACCAGCTCTGTAGGAAGCAGTGCTGGTGACAGTGGTGGTGGCCTTGGTATTGTGGGTTGGCCATGGCAGCCCTCCTCGCTGGGGTTAGTGATGCTGCAGAAGTACAGGCCCAGTGTTGGTGGCAGCCCCTTTAGCTTTCTGGTGCCAATATTGACAGAAATGTCACCTGGGGAACTTGGGGGACACCAGCAGTCATGTGGTGACAGAAGTGGACATCAGTGGTACTGCTGCCATTTGGGGGTAATTAGAGACACCACCAGAGTGAGGCAAATTTGAATCCGAGGGAATAAGCACAGGTCCATAGAGCTAAGGTGTTTTCTCAGAATCCACAAGAACACCCCCTGGCGATGCCTGGGTGGAGCGTAAAAGGCAGCAGAATTCCACAGAACGGAAAGGAGTGGAGTGGGAAAAGTCCTGCTTTGTGCCTGTGGTCACTGTGTTACCCGTGAAGGCTGGTGGAGAACATGAGTCACTCTGCAAAGATGGAGCATCCCAACATGCAGCTCGAGTGGATGGAGACATGGTTCCATCAAACCAGATGTCACAGATCTCAAATAGAGACGCCACTTTTTAAAAAGGCAGACATTTTTGAAAATGCAGAGGAGGTGCTGGACATGTACCCTTACTGAGAGGACAGGAGACGTGGACCCTTGGAAAGATAATGTGCTCGGAGAAGAGCTGAACAAGTCGCATCGACCCTGTGGGCCCAGCTGGTGGCCTCATCAGAACTCCGGGGGAATCATTTTCTCTCTGTCCCAGGCCCTTGCTCTTCTCTTAGCAAATTCCTTTTTCTTCACTTTCCAAGGCCAGAGGAGTATTGGCATGATTTGTTCCCACAACTCAATTTAGTTTCATTCCGTTCAATTCCACAAATATTTGTTGAGCGAGGCAGTCCTCAGCCTGGGATGTGGAGAACACACAGATGAGCCAGACACTGTTCTTGCTCCCAACAGGTTTATCATTTCCATGGGCATGGAGGTGGAATAACACGAATGCACAGGTGTCAACCTAACTCACACACACCTTTCAAGGGTCATCTCCCTCCAAAATATATCGGGAAAGAGAAGGAGTAAATGAGGGAGTTGCTGCCACTCTTCTCCGCCTCCCTCAAGGAGGCTTAAATAGGACTGCTCTCTCTCCCACTGTAGACGGCAGGCAGGCTGCACTTACTCTTTGTTCTGTCAAGGCCTGGTGAGGTTTACCAAAAGGCTAAGGTAACAACAAGGCGATGGGGTTGAACCAAAAAGATATGTTCAAGGCCTAAACCTCGCCACCAGTGAGTGTGACCTTATTTGGAAATAGAGTCTAAATGTAATCAAGTGATCAGGCTAAGAAGAGGGGGCCCCTAAGCCAATGACTAATGTCCTTATAAGAAGAGGGAAATTTGGACACAGAAGGGCAGACACAGAGGGACGATAGAGGTAGAGGTTGGCTTGCTGCAGCTGTGAGCCAAGGAACTCGAAGGAAGGCTGGCCGCCTTTGGAAGCTAGGAAGAGGTGAGGGGGTCTCCCCTACGGGTTCCAGGGAGCACGGCCCTGCTGACTTCTGGATTTTGGACTTCCAGCTTCCAGAACTGTGAGACAATAAATTTCTGTCGTTCTAAGGCACCCAGCTTGTTATGGCAGCCCCAGGAAACGAATGCAGGTGGAATCAGCTCATGGAACGGGGAAACCAAAAGCTTTAACTGAGTACCACTTTCCCCCAGTTGAGGGAAGAAAGCTACCCAAGGAGCATAATCCTCCTCGGGATCCCATCGTTGGCACCCCTCAGCCCCGCTCTCACTCTGTTGTCCTTAGGACTGTGTCTTTGTCGAAGTCTCTCCTTGTTTCTTGTTTTTTTGGTGGCTCTCCACACATCCACATGTGGCCCACAGGGAGCCATCTTTCCCTAGGATTTGTCACCATCCCCCAGCAGTTCATTCCTTCATGCTTGATTTATTCATGGTAGAGTGCCACCCAGGGTGAGAGCCTTCAGCATCAGGGGACCCTGCCTCTCCTGAGTGGGGACAGTTGCTTGCAAGGAAGTGTATACTCCACATGTGGCACCTTTGGGCTGGCGCCCAGTGTCCACTGCAGACCACTTCATATTTCCCAGTTGCCCATAGGTCACACACAGTCAGTAATGCTCAGACCCCATATACTCTCTCAGCTAAGGGCAGCAAGCTCTCGGCTCGGGAGTCTGACTGAATTACATATGCAGTGCTCTCTCTTAACTTGTCTGGAGCCCTGCGCCTCTTACCACGTGAGCAATTCATAAAACAAAAAATAGTAAGTGACAGATTCGGAATGAGAGCTCCTCGAGTAGAAGACACTTTAAAAACCTGCCAGAGTTTTAGTCTATATTCAGGTTGCATATTTCTTCCACTCTGCAGAACCTATGAACTGAGCAGATGCTTGGGGTCAAGCATGACTGAGAAATGGGTGATCTTATTATTGGACTTAGTGACCTGGGAATGGAGAGAAATGAAAAAAATTTTTTTTTCCTTTTTTTAAACCGTCATTTCTGTTTCCATCTCCTCCTTGGGGTTGGCGCCACATGCATGTCACTGATCACAGGATACCAAGGCCCTGCAGCCCGGCTTTCCTGGCCATACAGGAGCCCAGAACTGGAGAAGCAGAGGCTGGAGCCCACCGTCCTGAAGGTCAGGCAGATTCCCCCCCAGGCTGGTCTGCCGTGGTGAGCTGGCACCCCAACCACGCCGTGCTAAGGAAGCAGATGCCGTTCCCACCCCCATCCCGCCGCTCAGCTCTGTTCGAACATCTCATTTTCTCTCCTGGGCCTCTTGCAAATCCTCTGTTTATCCTGCTCTTTCTCTCTCCCACCTGTTGACTGGCGTGTTCTTTCCGCCCTGGATTCTTCGCTCCACCGCCCACCCCTTCTCTTGCCGGTACGCACTATCCACTCAGTTGCTCTTGATACCAGATAATTTGGTTTCTGATTGTAGGGCATTAGATGGATTTAAAGATTTCAGTTCATTGCTTTCTAGATTACAAACCCTCTTCATATCACTGGCCTGCTCAGCCTGCTGGAGCCTGGGTCCTGCCACTTCCCCGCGCGCCCTCTAGAGGCGCCCTTGGCCCAGTCTCACCAGCGCCTCACTGCAGACCTGGCTGGACAGCGAGAGCCCGCTGCTTGGTGCTCACCTACGTCCGCGCATCCTAAGAAGCGCTGGCCCCTGATGAGGGTTGGCCCCGATGTCCGGCTTTCTCAAGCTGAATTTTCTTTCCTCTTCTTGTTATTAAGCTTAAGATGAGAGACCCGGATGACCCAGGAAAATCACATAAGTTTCGTGGAATCTTGTCTGGGCTTTCCTGCCCCCTTTGGAAGAAACTGCCTGAGTGCGGGCCGGGTGGGGGGCGTGGGCGATGGGGAGGCGCTGAGGGAAGGGAAGTTCTGCTTACCATTCGATGGTTCAGGAGCAGGGAGCTGTGGACGGATTCCAAGAACGGAAAGCCCAGAACGAAGAATCGCTATTTGAATATGGTTTTGTTTTGAGCTTTGTTTTAACCTCTCCGTCCCTCAGTATTTTCTTCTATGAAATGGGGATAATGATGCCTAACTTATAAGGCTGTTATGAAGAATGCATGAGAGTATATATAATATATAATAAGTATGTATACCATACTTTCTTTGGTCTTTCTCCATATATACGTATGAACAACAGTATCTGGTACCTGGTAAATGGTAAATAAATGTTATTTATTATTCCTAACTTTGACTGTAGGAAACACAGCCCTAGAAATGGACCCTCAGACTCCATAACTTACCTGATGTGTGAATAGAGTCAATTATTCAATACTATGTTATTATCATTGATTATGTTGTTTATATTTTTGTCGTATTATTATTTATTACCAGATAGGTGTTATCTTTGAGCCTACACACTCTCATTGGGAAATGGGGTGGAAAATTGCTGCTCTGCATCCTTCAGAGGCATCCCATGAGACGTCAGGGGCTGCTCAGTGCAAAGCTAGGGTCTGGGCAAATGCGGGTAACAGTGCGCCTGAGCAGGTACGCAGTGGATAAAGGTCCACTGCATGGATGCTGCCCTTCCCCACCAGCAGGGCTCCCGTCACCCTTGCACCCCTCTTCCTCATCCTGTGATCCCAGCAGTGGCCTTCCTCCAAAACTCACCAGTGCTGGGTATCTACTACTCCCAGTAAGCTACTGCAATCACACTAGTACTTTCCTATGGGAAGTGGCATCAGCAGTTTTCACCTAGTTGTATCACTTTGGGTAAGTCATCTTACTGCTCTCTAGTTGGCGAAGTTGAGCCAGATGATATGTGGGCTCTGCCACCTCAAATGTTCTGTGAATCTAAGGTTCCAAGAAACACAAACAGGTTCAAAGGACAGATGCCAAGTCTGGCTTTCTCAAGTTTGGGGACTAGTCTTCAATAATGACACTGAGGCTATAATCCAGGACAAAGCCTATGGCTGCACAGGAAGATGCACATGGATGCCAGGGAGAGCATGTCATTCCGAGGGCTGGATCACTAAGCCTGGAGGTCCGCAAGAGCCTTGCCATGTAATGAGCCGCAATGATGACAAAGGGCAGCTACCCATTCATAGGTTAACAGGTGGCTCACAGGGGTGCATGCAGGACTCGGGGAGAAATGACCCTTCCATCCATGAAACATGATGACTTCAAAATCTGGCTGGTGGGGGCATGGGGACACATTGTTAGATTTCCCTGAAAGATCCCTGGCCAAGGAGAGGCCACTGGATATAACCAGCTGTGTCAGGGTGGGTGTGTCACTTTCCTTCTGTGGACCCTGGCACCCTCACCTGTCAAATGGGGCAGATAGTGGTTGGAGGAGATCAGTTATGAGGCTCTTTCCGGCTCTGACATTCAAAAGTTCATTACTTCCTTCCTTCTAGACTCCTCTGGCTAGCAGCCCAGACTTAAAGCTGGTCTCCATGTAGGATCTTGTTACCTACCTCCTTACGGGGCCTTCTCATTCATCTTCATCCTCTTGTACAGGATCAATGCATGCTCTCAGCTACTTAGGGAACTCTTTTCCTTCACTTTTCTTCTGAAGCATTTAAATAAATGAAATCTAGTATGTAAAGTGCTTACCACAATGCTTAGCTCGTAATACTGTATTCATATGTATATGTGTGTGTGTATATATATATATAGTACTAATATATGTCTTCCTCTAACCTAAATATCTGTGTCGTTTAAAATACTTTTTATTGTTTGAAACTCAGAGTCACTTAGCTTGTTCTTTGCAATAAAAAGCTTTCTTTCGAAAGCAGCTCGTACGTTCAAGTTCACAGCATGGTGGGCCCTAGTCACTTCAAGGTGCCCAGCACCATATCAGATTTTGACAAAGGCAAGGCCCTGTCTTCAAATCTGACAGAGGCCCCAGGAGCATGTTTCCTCAAGATGCAGCCCTGGCTTATGTCAGACGGGATGTGCAAAGTTGGGATACTGATACAGGAAGGGATGGCTTGCTTACAAGGCCAAAGAAACTCAAAATCTGACTTTGAGCTGTTGAGTTAACACTTTCCAATAGTGCTATTCCAAGTGAGAAAATACAGCTCCATCTCAGAGGGGGCTTGAGCTGGCTTCTCTGACCTGGGCTACCGTCAAAATTGCAAAAAAAAAAAAAAAAAAAAGTGGTCTGGATCCTCTCTCACCCACATTACCAGTGAGGAGAGCAGCAGGCCTTCACAGACCATCTCGAGGCTCGCTCTTCCCTGGCTGCCCAGAGCCTCCCCTGCAGCCTCACACTCCATCCTCGGAATTCACTCTTAGGGATGCAGAGCCAAGAGCGGAGATTATTGTTCTCATTTTTTGGAAGAAGAAATGTAAACTCAAGAGGCTATAAATGGATGACAAAGGAGAAGGCAACTGGGTTTGGGGAGAGGACAGGTACCTGGCTAGATGAAGATTAGAACCTGTGTCCTGTGAGCCGCTGTGCACGGCTTAGAAAAGCCTCGCGGACTGACTCCTGGACGGGGTAGGAAGACTATAAAGTAAATCAGCCTGGCCCCAACAACCCTGACCCCTCCTTCAGAAGCCTCACAGGGAGGGCGTTGCCTTTGTACTTGTTCTAACTGTGCAAGCTTTTCTACTTATTAACAGAGGGTGTAGAGAATGTGGCGGCAGAGCAAACCCAGAGCTTCCCTCTGACGGCTGAAATAGGGAGGATGGGGAGCCGAGAGGGTCAGTGGTCTCCCATGACACAGCGGGGGGCCTTCCACCTGCTCCAGATCTGAGTCCTGGGGTCCTACCACACTCCGGCCAACTGGAGAGAGGAAGTCAAAGAAAGGATGGTGGGGGAGAAGGTGGGAGGAGATTGGAATGATAGCACTGGGACTAGCCCGAGAGGGGCTTGCTTCTTAAGGAAAGAAGAAGAAAACAAAAGTAGAAAAAAGAGGAGCTGTAAAAACAGAAGAGAGGAGAAGGAGAATGACTCTTCACTTAAGAGTGATAGATAAAAAAGATGAAGAGAGATACGGGGAGTGAATATTAAAGGCCTTCTGGAAAAACCAAACATGAAGCCCAAGTGCCAATGGGTGCCAGTGATGCTTTTCTGAAAATTGGAAAAGCGTTCTGTTGGCCACTCTGGTGCCTCTGGCAAAATTCGTTCCATATTTGTGGCACTTGAGCTAAACTAGTGGCCGACCCTTGCTTTAAAGGGTAATAACTTCTAAGGCTGATCCAGATTGCTGTTGCCAGCAGGGACTCAGAGACAGACGCCTGGTGGCTGAAGGATTAGCAGGAGTCCCAGCGTGCCAGCCTCGGGGAGGGGAAGGAGAGGAGGAAGCAAGGAGGAAGAGAAAGGTTGAGAGGGTAGGAGATCAGATAAAGGGCCCATCTGAGCAGTCATCCTTCCTCCGTTTATTCATTCGCTGGGGATTTAATGAGGTTCCTCTGCATGTCACTCACCGTTCCGGGAGCCATTATCTCAGTTAATCTTCACTATAACCCTGTAGTATAAATATTATTTCCTCCATTTTACTGATGAAAAAACAGGAGCTCAGAGTACATTTCTTAAGGAAGAAAAGAGAAGGCTTAAATTCTGTTCTGCCTGACTCAAAACCTTACTGCTTGCAATAAAACATGCTATGAGGGAGCTAAAAACGACTAGATATAAAATATGCTCTCAAGTGGCCATATTTATTGAACCTGTTTGCAAGAACCAGGTACTGTTCTAGGCTTGGGGGTACATCTCAGGCAGAGGCCCTGCCCCCCTGGGGAGTCGTAGGTGCGGTGGGGGACCAGACAATAAGCCAACAGGAAGATGGACTGTAACAGGCCAGCTGGCCACTGGAGGGGGGGGTGTCGGGAAAGCCTTCTCTGAGGGGCGCGTGTGAGCACCCAGGGAGCATGATCAGGTGTGCGCCCACAGAGGAGACAGGGACTCAGTGAACAGCTGCTGAGCTTCTCCCGTGTTTTAGACACTGCTCTTGAAACTTTCATTCATTATTCCATTTGATCGATACAACACTGTGGAGAGAGAGTCGTCCTTATGCACCTCACCCTCCCCGCCCCCGTTTTTTTAATGAAGGAGTTGAGATGTGGAGAGAGAAGTGACCAGCCAGTGGCTGCACATCTTGTAAGTAGTTTAGCAAAGGTGAAACCCAGGTCAGTCTGACCCCACGTCTAGGCTCTCAGCTCCTTCGGATCACAGTGGCCTCTCGAGGCTCAGAGCCGAAGCCAGAGTCCCATCAATGTTCAGCCAAGCAGGAGCCAAGGGGCAGGTGCTAAACCCAGGAGGGATGTTAATTCATAAAACCAGGACCAGCCAAAGCTAAGAGCAAGGGGGATTTTTTTAAAATGAGTATGTTCAAAAATGTTTACAGAAATAATAGCTAGCATGGATGAAGCACTCACTGGGGAGCAGGTGCTGTTCTGGCACTTTCCATGAATTAACTCACACAACATCTACAGCGACCCTATGATGAAGGTACAATGATTGTCCCTGACACACATCTGAGAAAACCGAAGAGCGAGGTACTCTGCCCGGCTGACAGAGCCTAAGTGCCAGAGCGAGGATTCAGCCGCAGCAGGCCAGTGTGGTGACAGGCTTCCCTCTGGCTCTCCCTTACCTGCAGTGAAGGTAAGGGCTGAGGAGCGGGAGGTGAGAGCTGGGCCGTCAGAGGCGGGAAGCTTTCAGCCGCTGCAAAGTCAGACTGAGAAACCAAGGAGGGCGAGGATCGCAGAGTGGTGGCCACAAGCCAGGATGGACCCTGGCTGCTCCGCCCGCTTAGGCTGCCGCTGAGGGACTTAGGATGCAAAGCAGCAGGGAGGCAGCAGCAGAAGGAGGAGCCTGGTCTCTCAGACTAAGCTCTCTCCTGCAGGAGCGAGGGCTCAGGGAGGAAGGGGGAGCAAGGATGTGAAATGTCTAATATGGCCAGTGCGGAAGAAGCTGAAACCTAAAGTAAGGCCTCCATTTTCCTATTCAGAGACCAGAGCAAATGAATACTGGGGCTCCAGGAGCAAATGAGAGTAAGAAGTTTGTGAGGAAGGAAACCCATGCTTGGGACAGCCAGGGAGGGGAAGAGTAGGGGAAAGGAGTAGTTTTGACTCCAGGCCGTCCCACCACAGTGTGGCTCTGGAACTCCCAGGGAAAGGCGCTTCCCCTGCTTGCCCTTGTCTAACAGGAAGGGGAAGGAGGCCGGCTTTCTCCTGTCTAATCCTTTGCTGCGCTGAAGGGAGACATCTGCTCTGCTCTTGCTAATTTAGTGTGGGAAGCCTGGCTGGCTCTTGGGTGCAGATAATGATTCCGCTGGCTGGCAGGCAGGCTGGGGAGCCAGGGGCCCAGCTGCATCCCTTCCTGGCCAGCATTCCATCATCCAGCAGCCCGCCCTCCCCCAGCAGGCTGCAGCTGGTCAGGCATGCTGTATGCAAAAACAACCGGGCAGGAGGACAGGCAGGGTTCCTGCCTCACATGCGCTCAGGTCTGCAGCCTCCCAGAATGTGAGGACTCTGATTAGAGCCCTCTGAGGTGGCGATGCTCAGACAGGAGCCAATGGAGTGGGAGGGGTCTGGAGGAGGTCTTCAAGGCTGGACATGCTGAGGATCTGGGGGGATTTGCCAGGGATGGACATGGCCCCTGGGACTGCCATCCTCATCAGGTGGGCACTCCACAAGCAGGACAGCAGAGCTCTGTGATGCCAGTGGTAATGGGTCCTGGGTTCTCCTGGAAAAACACAGGTAACCACACAGGCTTCAGAACAACCCATGCTCATGTCATCTTTCTTCCTTGCATCCAAATGGCGTCTTCACTCACCCCTACTCTTGCTCCTGCTCCCATGCCCAAAGCACCTACCTGTTCCTGGGTTCCTGGTTGAGTACTCCTCACCTCAGCTGAAAGAAGACCCTTAAGAGGAATTTGAATTTTCCCAGGAAACTTAGAAGAATCAAAAGTTAAGCCAGCTTGACAAAAACCTGACACAAATCAGCTTAAGCAAAAGGAGAATTTATCAGCTCCTCTGACTGAGAGATTCAGGGCTGGCTGGATCTAGGGCCTCAAACAACGTTGTTCGGACTCCCTTTTGCCCCCTCTTTGGCTCTGTTTCCTGTTGGTGTTGGCATCATTGTTTTTAACTGTGGATGGAATTCTTCCAGAAGGCCAAGGAAGATGGCTGTGGTCAACTCCAGGCTTACATGGGCCCTGCTTGGCAACCCCATTAGGAAGAGAACTTCTCTTTCCCCTTTTCTAAGAAAGATTCTGATTGGTCCTACTTGGGACGTATGCCCAGCCCTGAACTCATCTCTGGGTTGGATTTTAGTTGGAACTAGGTCAAGTGTCCAGGTTGGTGCCTGGGGTGGGGGATGGGCAGGTTTTGGTTCTGGAAGAAGAAGAAGAAGCGTGGGGGAGAGGTAGTCAGCAGGCGTAGTAATAACTACTATTCCCCACCACAGTGCTGTTTGCCATCTTGTGGCACCAGAGTAGGAGATTTGGGGCAGGGGTCCCTTCCCTCCCACTCCACTAACACATCAGGCAGATCCTGGCTCTTCAGTGGGCGGACAGAGCTTACAATTATCCAACTGCCCACCTTCTTCTCCAGCTCAGGCAAGCCCCCACTTACAGGGCAGAGCTTTGCTAGGCTCCTTCTACCCATCAGTGCTCTAAAACCTTCTTGGGGCCACTTCCTCATGCTCCCTCCCCCAACCAGTGCCTGCCTGTAACTCTAGCCTTCCTGTCTGGGTGGCAGTCAGTCGGCTCTCCAGGCATCCCAGACATCACCCTCCTTGTGTAATGAGGTCACCAAGGCCTGCTGAGTCAGGCTGGGGCTGAGCCTGTGCCTGGCCCTCTGTAGGAGGACAGAGCCTTCTCTATCTCCTTGTGAGGGTAAGCTTTTGAGCTACATTGTTTTGTGGTCATCTTTAAGAATTCCTTCCTCTACCTCCCAGGAAATAAGCCCCAAATGTTGAACTAGTTCTTTATAAGCAAATCTCTTGGCCCTTTGGTCAATGCAATCCCATGAGTCATTTACTCCAAGCACCCAGACAAGGCTTAACTGCCCATACAATGTCGTAAGAAGTGGCTGTCCTTCCTGAGCTGGACCGCTTTTAGGAAGTCCTCATTATCAGGCAACTCTGACTGTTGGCAACTTCTGCTCTCCTCTCTTCCTTTCTGTTGGCTCTCCTCTCTTCCCTTTCTCCCTGGGCCCTAGGAACAATATCTAGCCCCAGACCCCCACTTTAGAGGCAGCTTCCCCAAGCTGCCTTCTTCAGGATGGCCTGAATGTTTGACTCCTGGTTTGTGTATGATAGGTGCTGAGAAGCCTGGCCGTTGTGGAGGCTCCTCCAGTCTGCACGTGGTCAGGGCTGTGGGAACAGGACCCCACGGGAGTTTATGGGACACTGTACAACAATCTTGTCCTCCCTCCCCCAGGGCGAGACTCTGAGAGGGCAGAGCTGTTCCATTGCTTTCCGGGAGCCAGTTATTTCCAGGGCTGCTGTGCCTAACACTCCTGGGCCCCCTCCCTACAGAATGTCACTGCTGGGCCCCCATCTAAGGAATGTGGCCATGAAGGGTCTGTTGTAATTAGGTGTGGGGGTGCACAGCTCACAGCAGGCTCTTCTCTTCAGTGCGGGGCAGAGTCGTGTTAGGATTGTGAGGGGTGCCCGGCCTCCTCACCTTTGCTATGAGGAAAAGATTTGGGGTGAGGAAGATAAAAGAGGAAAATTGCCTCCCAAATAGAGTTTCCAATCTGGGAGAAACTTTGTTCTGTCCACTCAGCTCTCCCCTTCAACCTAGCAGACTTAGTTGGAACCTCAGAATCAATCTCTCTCTCTCTCTCTCCGCCTCCTGACTTCCTCTGTCTCCTGGGCCCAGCCTTGGAGTGGAAGTGGGCAGAGCCCTCAGTGCACTGCTAGATGCTTCCTGAAGGCCAACAAGGTCCCAGCTCTCAAGGAGTTTACATCCTTATAAGAGGAAAGAGCAATAATTTGTAATTCTACATAGCTGTGGCCAGGCAAACACAGACTTTGGGAAAGGACAGAGGGCAGGGTCAGAAATTGTGTAAGAGGGAAGGGCTGGGGACCTGGAAGGCTTGCTCAGGAAGAGTTACCTGGATAAAATGGGCTTTGTGGTGGTGATGAATAACCTGGATCTTGCCCACTGCTCCTCTTCCCTTTCTCCTCCTTGGTCAGAGCCCTGAGGCCATCAAGTGTCCTATCTGGTGTTTACACCAAACTTCCTTTCTATGCTCTTTGAGGCAGCGGTATGATGTTGGCCTAGGCTAGCCTGGGAAGAGAGGGCTCCCCATGGCTGTTCTGGACTTGCCAAGTCCCAAAGAATCCTAAGTTCCCTTCCCTTTTCTGTCAAAAAGCCACAAATGTATGTTCTGAGTCCCAGCATCCAGACCTCAAGTTCTGGAAGGTTGGATCCCAGGGACCTTCTGGATGCTGACTACGGTGTGTATTTTCCTTGGGAAATTACGCCAGTGTGATTGACAGACTGTGGTGCCTGATTGTCTGGAGACAGCTGAGTGCCTGAGGAGATGCTCGGTTTGGTCCAGCAGCATGAATGGAGAACTAATAGCAACACGGAGGAGGGCTTGGGGACTGGAGTGCCAAGTCAAAAATAGAAAGCAGGGTGGGGCTGGCTTCATGGCATAACAGTTAAGTTCGCGCACTCCGCTTTGGCGGCTCTGGGTTTGCTGGTTCTGATCCTGGGTGTGGACGTAGGCACTGCTTATCAAACCATGCTGTGGCAGGTGTCCCACATATAAAATAGAGGAAGATGGGCACAGATGTTAGCTTAGGGCCAATCTTCCTCAAAAAAAAGAAAAGAAAAGAAAAGAAAGAAAGAAACTAGGTGCCGGTCATTACCAGCTCCAAAGGAAGATTGTGACAGAGGTGTCTTGGCTCTGAGAGTAGATCAGAAGTTAAGGAACCCACAACTTACCTTGGTCTCAATATCGTCTTCAACTAATACATTATTTGGGTGGTTGTTATGAGCCAATCCACAGTATTTTGTGGATATCCACTGGGTACCAAGTACTTTATCCACAAAGATTAAAGAATATATAAAAATCTTGATCCAAGAATTGAGGAAATAGAATTGAGATTCTGTCCTCAGTCTTCTTAGTTGTCTCTCCTGCCGATGGGCCCCATCCAGCAACTATCATGTCCATGTAAATGGCTCCAGATCCACATCACCAACCCCAGATTTCTAATCTGAGCTCCAGAGACATACTCCAACCATTGCTTAGACATCTTATCATGATACGTAGTCACACCCTCAGCAAACATGGCATGCCCCAAACCAAATCATCCACTAACCTCACTTCCCCTCCGCCCCTCCCAAACCTATCCATTTCCCAAAGTTTGGCATCCTTCAGCCTACAGTGATCTTTTACTCTCCTCTCCCTATGTCCTGCTATCCTTCGAGACAACTCAGATCTCATGTTTTCTGTGTATGAAATGCCTGGGGCAGTGGAGCACAGTGGAGTTTGGCTTGCCTCTGTCTCCTGAGTCCACACTCTTAAGGTCCAGGGGAAAAGCCGCTTCCTGTGTGAAGTCTCCCCAAATCCCTCCCAGGCAGAAGGAGCTCTTCCTCCTCTGGGCCCCCAATATGAACCTCTCTTAGCCCTTTCTGTAACCCTGCTGCTTTCAAATGTGAGTCTCTGATGACTTCAAATATTTCATTTCCACTTCCTAATACATTTAGTAATTTCACATTCACCAGAAACAGTTCTGCCATCCTGAATTTCTCCTTTTTTTGCATGGACTAGTGCCTTCTTGTGGCCTTCTCCTCTCACAGTAATGGATCACACTTCCAGCTTCCTTGTAGATGCCACCTCAGCACTTGGTTAGTGTATGCATTTTATTTGAAACATCCTATGAAATCGTGTGATCACTTCCATGTGAAGACAGAAGACAATGTGGTACTTCACAAAGAGGATGACTTCAGAGTCAAATAGATGTGCGTTTAGTTTGAGCTCTACACTTAATGGATGTGTGACCTTGATCAAGCCACTTAGCTTTTCTGAGCCTCAGTTTCCCCATTTGTAAATTGAAGGGTACTGCTTACCTTGAAAGTTCACACTGTGCTCTCCCTCACCTCCAAGTCTGCACATGCTGTGCCTTCCGCTTACCTCTCCCTCACACTTTGCTGAGATAAATTCTCATTCCTCAGGCCTAAGCATAGAGGCTAGCTCCTCAGGAAGTCCCTCGGCCCTCAAGGATTGGGTTAGTAATCTTTTCTATGTGCTCAGTTATTACATGCATTTGCCCATGTCTCAGCACTTACCCCCTGAACTGTAATGGTCTCTCCTGCCCACCTCTCTTGAGGAACTGGGCATTCTATGAGGACAGGGACGACAATTTGTTAACCATCACATTCCATCTTTGTCCTGCTCTGTTGACTTTTGATCCAAAGAAAGTCAGACAAAATGAGCCACTTTAGGTAAGGAATTCATAATTCTGAAATTCCAAAGAATTGTCAATAGCTCACTGGGTGATTATTGGCTGAGTGCATTGCAACAGTTCTGCTCATCAAATTGCTGCCTGCATCTTAGCACTGCATTAGGCGCTGGACAACCATCTGCTTTTGGTACAGGTATTGAGTGACCTGTCTTCTGAGCTAGTGTTAAAACCTAATAGTTTCCAACTTCATGAGATTTCCAGACAGTTTTCTATATGTGAAACTACCCAATTCACCAAGAAAATTAGTTTGCTTAGAGGATTCTCATCAGTAATAGCAATTTCCACAGTTTATTTGACACTCATAGTTGCAAATAATTCATTTTAAAAACTCAGCTACATAGAAATTTGTGGTAACAATCTAGGCATTTATCATAAACAAAAGTAATGATGGCTATGGTGCTATCTTCTGTTTATATCAGATGCTATCACATCTGAAGTGTACATTAGTTGTATATGATACACATTAATAACAGAAGCTCCAGGGTCAGATGGCCTCTGTTGCAACCCCATCCCTGCTATTCACTAGCTGTGTGATCTTGAGCATGTTTCCTGATCCCCTCTGTGCCTCAGTTCCCTAACTTATAAAATGGCAATAGTAGCATCTGCATTATGGGTTATCCTATGGATTAAGTGAGCTAATATGTGTAAGGGCTTATAACAGTGCCTGACACCTGCTAAATACTCTATAAGTGCTAGCTATTATTATTTGCTAAGAGTGAATAAAGCCTAAGAAAGGTGTTTGTATAGAATTATCTTGAAATTCCCTGTTAGCTGCAGTTGTCTGTCTCTATCATTCCAATCCCTCAGCGTTTCTATTCAGTAGGGAGGGGGCAGCATTATCCACATTTTACAAACAGTGAAATCGAGCCGTAAAGAAGCAAAATGTCCAGTGAGTCACAGTTGAAACTGGGACTCAACTTTGTAGATGGAAGTGCGAGGACCCTTCCCACTAGGCTGTGAAACTGTATATTTTAAAAGAATGTAAAGTATCCCTTAGGAGCCTGTGAGCAGTGACCCTTGATGGCCCTTCTCTGCTGCAGTTCTCCAGGGATGTTCAACAAGGTCACTTCTTTCTCCATCTCTGAGATGATCTCAGGCCATGACTTCCCAGATATTTTTATTACCAGCTGTCAAAAAAAGCCATATTCAGGTGATAGATGGGGTCCCGGCTAGATAACCCCCTCTGGTTCCTTACATCCCCTGCCTCTTTAAGCATGCAATTTCTGGGTTGTCCTGGGTATAGACATAGCTCACTTGGCTGCAGACCCTAACTCTTTGGAAGATGTTTCTCTGCTGAGCAAGGACCTTAAACCACTCGGAACCCCAAGGCTGATCTTTCAAAACATTGTCTCCCCAACCCCTCCCCCCATCCCAGTGCATTCTTCTGCAATCATCGGCAAAGGATCTTCTCCCCCTTCCTCCACCTCCCTCTCCCTTCCTGTCTGGGTTGGCCAGAGGGGAGACGCTGGCTGTACAGGACCCTGTATGTGCAGAAGCAGTCCCCAAGAGTTTGTGGGTACAGGGAGTGTTCCTGTGTCTGAATCTAGACTGTTCAAGAGGAATCAGGATGCTTTTCTTTTCTGTCCACTAGGGGGCTGCTTGTAGGGGGATGGAAAAAACGGAGGCTTAAAAAAAATATCATGCTGCTGAAATTTCACCAAGAGGGGAAAAGAGAGAGCGCGTGAGAGAGAGACAGCAAAGCAGTCCCAGGCTTCCTCGTCTCTTTCACGTCAGAGGCAGGAACCGACTGTGCTAAGGCTGTTGGCTCAACACGCAGAGACGGAGAAAGGCACAGACACAGAGAGTGAGAGAAGAGGGGTCCTCCCTGACCCAAGGAATTACCACTAGTGGAGTAAAGCCACCTGACTTTTTGATCTTATTTTGGTTGCCTCCTCTTTCTCCTTCCACTCTAGCCCTGCCAGCTGGGGTTTCATTTCTTTCGTAGAGCCTCCTCACTTCCTCCCAGAAAAGGAGGAAGGGAAGAGAAGAGAGAGGTGGGTTCTCTAGGTGAGTGCATCAGCTGGCTCCAGCCTGAACAGACAAGAATTCTCTTCGCAGGAAGCTCCTCTCGTTCCCCTGCCGCCCACCCCCAGCCCCGGTAAGTCCAGCGCACTTGCTCCTTTAATTTCCGTGCTAGCGTGATTTCAGCACCACGGAGAGCTATGAGATGCCATCGGCTCCTGTGTGTCTCTGTGTGTTCCCGCAAGGCGTTTGGCACTAAGGTTGCATCTGTCTCTCTGCTGCCAGTCGAGCCGGTTTCTGCGTAGGGAAAAGAAAGGTGCAAAACTATGTCTGCCTAATTAAAGGTAGATGTGGACTATGGCCTTATGGGGGTGTGTGTGTGTGTGTGTGTTTGTGCTGTTGCATAAGACAGGTGAGGTCTGAGCTAAATTGCCAGTGGGTTTCTGCGTGTTTCCATGTAGGACTGTTCTTTTTCTATGTAGATAAGAGGGAGGATTTGGGGAATTAGTCACGCACCTTCTTTAACTCTTTCCCAACAGGCCATCATGGAGGGAAAGTGTTTCAAGGAAAGTCTGGGGGGTTGGGAGTGGGGGTAGAGTTAAAAGTTATGCTCTTCTGAGACAGCTCTGGAGGAGGTGATTTTTAAAATGTCAATTTCCCCAGGATTCTCTGGGCTCTTGCTGTGGAGAGAGCCCAATCTGACCTTTTGCTTTCTCTCCTAGTATGAATCCGTGGCCAGTGGCCAGGTGCAACAGGTGAACATCAGGTTGGGGCTGAGGTCCCCCTGACTTCATGGTGGTAGGAAAGCGTCAGTATCTTGAGCTTTGCAGAGGTTGGCCCATGTGGATTATACTACATTTGCAAGGAGGCAGGAAGTGCCCTCTGCTTTTCTGTCATCCTTGACTATGTATGGTTGGAAAGAGGACAAAGTCTATTCTGCCTTTTCTGCCAGTGAAAGACAGCTCAGGAGAAAGATTTGTCTCCATATGTCTGGGGAAGCAGAAGTAAACCTGACTCAGGAGGCTTGAAGTAGTGCTATGTCCTTCAGTACTGAGAGGCTCCACAAATGGGCTCAACATTACTTTAGGCTTCATTGCTATGACTCTTTGCAAGATGCTCCTCCAGCTCCTCTGCTTCCTGCCTCTCTGAAATATGTTCAATAATTCCCTGAAGTTGTGTTGGTTCTGCCTTGGAGACACTATCTACCTGCACCTCTCTTCAGTCCTGGCCACACTTGCTTGGGTGGGGCCATTCAACAAGTGGTGCTGGGGACTTCCTTCAATCTCAAAGTCTCTATGGAGCCAGCATCCCAGGGGGCTATTTTAAAGAGATGTGGCTTCTTGTAAAAGCAAACCTTGCTTTGACTGGCCCCTAACTATTTAAGGTTCTGGTCACTTCCTTCAAGTATGTTGGGACAGGAGAGAGTAGAGGTGTGGGGGTCCACTCCTTCCAACTGCCAATGAACTTGAGTGGTGACTCTCTGTCTTGCTTTTAATTCAGCACCTTGGGCCCCTCCTCTAAGCTGAACAAAATAGTCTCTGCCTCTGGTTGGGGAGCCTTCTGGATAAGAAACATAGTCCTGAGTGAAATGGTACCACTGTCTTTTTTTTAAAATGCTTGCCATTGGATCCAGAAACCTCAGCCTCTCCCTAGAATGGCAGGAAGTACAATGCAGAGAGGAAAAGAGTGAAGTCAGAGGTTGTAATGGTAGGGAAAAAAGACTGAAATAGACAAAGCAGAGCATCAGAAACCAACACTGACTCATTCATATTTCAACTCTCCCAACTTCTCTCATTCTTAAAATCTCCGAATTTGAACAAGAGAATGGATGGATTTCTGCATGAATTTTAAGCCTGAAGGCTTAAAAAAAATCCATGCCCTTGCAGTGGACCCTATCCAAAGCCACTGTCTATTACTGAAGTCACCATACGTAGTGGTAATTATCTCAGTAATGCCATTAAATTATCTCTGAAAGAAGTGCTCAGTGCCATTACTGGGCCCATTTAATACATGGGGACAGATAGGCACTTAAAGTGGTAGGCCAGAGGGTAGCAAAAGTGGAAATAGAATTTCTGTTCTCCTAATATCTCGTCACCTGTGAAATGCATAAATGCTCACGTGTGGGAGAGCAGGGATGGATTGCTCCCCAGTGGATAGATTTGCAACCGAAGCTTTTTAGTGAACTCAGTGTGGAGCACTGGCTTCTCCCTGGTGAAGAGTGAGGATCAGCCAGGAGTCTCAAGGTGTTGCTGGCCTTAGGTTCTCAGCCAATAAGATGGCTAGGAGCCAGATGAAGACCTCTCTGGGCTTACTGTGAAGAGAGAACCCCAGGCTGGTGGCCTCCAGGCTGAACTGATGTCACACACCTGATTGCCACACTCACCTTGCCCCAGAAATCCCAGTTGAAGGCACCCTTGTGGGACGGATTGCCATGTATGTCTTGGCTTTAGGTGTTTGATGACTTTGCTCTCCTCCAAGTCTTCTCTGGGAGACCTCTATCCAGTTCTCTGAGGCTCAGAATGTGCGGAGGATGATTGAGGAGCAGGGGAGCTGGACTCTGAGTAGCCACAGAAACTCCCAGGAGAGGAGTGGGAGACTGGACACAAGCCCACCCCACATCCAAAACCTCCACTCCCCTGGCAGCCCTAGCCCTCATGTCTGGTCAGCATTTTGGAGAGAAAGCCATCGTGTTCTCATATCCAGCCCTTACTCATGGAGCAGGAGCAACTCTGATGGGCTGCCTTTGAGATCTGGGGACACAAGAGATGTGGGAGAAGGTGGAGGGAAGGAGAAGGTTGGCATCCTGCCCTATTTCCTACAGCCACAGGTTGCCATCTTTTACCTGGTGAGTGCCACTGTTCCTTTTTTTCCCCCCTAATTTACTTAAAAAGAATTCAGGTGTAGTTTGCATGTAAGAAAACACACTGATCTTAAGTATTCAGATTAGTAAGTTTTGACAATTGTGTACACCCACTTGACCACTACCCCAAATAAGGTATAAAAAGTTCCCTTGTTCTTCTTTCCAATCAATCTTTCCCTCTCTAAACCCCGTCACTTTCTGACTTCTCTCACCACAGCTTCCACTGCTCCAATTTGCAGTGGAAATATATTGCTTAATGTGTTAATTAATAGATGTGTCATGTAGAACCTAGACTTTTAAAAGAACATTTCAGAGGTCTGAGGCTATCACTGTAGGGTAGGTGGCAGACAGGGTTGGGGAGGGGTGCATTCTTCATCCAAGTTTACGGTCATGATGTTGGGAAGTCAAGTGGTTATTTCAAGTGTGTGTAAGTCACAATAAAGTCCAAATAGGAACTGTGGAAGCCCCTGCAGGCCCCTACCTCTGCACTGAACCTGAGTTATTTGATGGTACAGCGCATGGAGATGATGTTGAAATTTCTATTAAAAACTTGGAATTCAGCATTGAGGTGGCAGGGCATGAGTCATCCCATATGGGCTCCAGGAGGGTGAAGTGAGGAAAGAATATCCGTGTGAGCTTACTAGGGAAAGAGAGAGGAGAGTTCACTGAGGAGACCTTATGCCATGAAATTCAGCTCTGTCCAAAAAGGTTGTGGCTGAGGAGCTGCTAGTTCTTCCTTATTCAAGAGTGGCTTTAGAACCAGAAGACGCTTTGCAGAGACTCCTGTACCATCATACTATCATGACTCCATCCAGGGATGTCTCCATTCATCCTGCTCCCATCCCTAGTTGTAGGCTGGGGCATGGGGTCTCTTCTATTTTACAATGAAGAGACAGAGGAGTTATCACAAGGTTTTGATGACTTTGGTAAATATATATATATATATAATATACAAATACACACACATATATATATGTAATTGGTAAATATATATATACACACACAATACGTACATAACCAGTCCTGATATCTTGCTTGTCCAATTCTCTCTCACTCTGTATCTGTAGATGCTCTGTGTTCAGGGAATGTTGGCTAGAGATGGGGCATTTTGTGCCCAATTCGAACATGAGGTCCTCAACTGAAAAATCAGAGCTTCTAGCAGATCAACCAGTATATCGGAGTCTTTAGTAGACCTCAAAATTTGTCCAAGTAGGTCATAGAGTTGCTTACATGCTTGGTGGGAAAACATGTCCTCTGCCTCCCTCTACTCTGAGACGTTACTTCCCTGTCCCGGAGCACCTCCTTCTCAGGCTCTGCCCCTTTGCGGGATTGCCTGCCTCAGAGAATGCACCCAGCCGGCTCAGTTATGGGAAGGCTCCTTCCTGAGTCAGCTCTCCCTGCTGGGGTGCCACAGAGGGAAGAGCGCATTACTAAGCCACTGGGTCATGGCAAGTTAGGGAACAGCCACAGTGAGGATTCGCTAACGTCTAGGCAGAAGTTTGTGCAGAAATGCAAAATTTGAATAATCTCCACAAAGCCAATTCCAGTAGATGAATTGGGAGAAGTGCAAAGAAACACCTTTGCCTCCTCTTGACTATAGGCTGTGTTAATAAAGATCAGATGAGATTCCCCACGTAACTGGAGTATCATCTGAAGAGCAAGTTCAATGGGAAGGGGAAATTGGAACAGAGGTGTTTAAAAGCTATTTTCCAACCAAAAATAAGCATCACTACATCTTTACCTTGGAACAGGACTTTGGACTAGAGCTTTATTGATACATTTAGAACTTTATTGATACACAGCAAGTAACGATTATGTCAGCTGGCAAAGGGAATTTAAGCAGCCTTGCCCTCTTCTCTTTCCCTCCTTTGTATACATAACATAAAATTTACCATTGTAACCATTTTTTAAGTGTACAGTTCAGTGGCATTAAATATATTCACATTGTTGTGCAACCATTATCACCATCCATGTCCAGAACGTTTCCATCTTCCCAAGCTGAAACTCTGTAACCATCAAACGGTAACTCTCCATTCCCTCCTCCCTAGCACCTGGCAACCACCACTTTACTTTCCATCTCCACGAATTTGACTACTCCTGGTACCACATATAAGTGGAATCATTCCATATTTGTGCCTGGCTTATTTCACTCAGCATAATGTCTTCAAGGTGCATCCATGTTGCAGCATGTGTCAGGCTTTCATTCCTTTTTAAGGTTGAATAATATTCCATTGTATGTTTGGACCACATTTTGTTTGTCCATTAATCCCTTGATGGACCTTTGAGTTTTTCCTCTTCCCCTCCTTTAATTCTGGCCAATTCCCTCTGCTTTGCTCTCCAACCAAGTGGGAACAGGAGACTCTGGTCTCTGGAGTTGAAATTCTTCCCCTTGCCTGTGAAGACCAAGCAGGTAACTTCCTGGAGGCAAGTCGAGGAGGATAAGGAGGGCAGGTGCACTCCCCCGCCAACCACATGAGTGGGGTCTGTTTCGCGTACTCTGGCCCTCATTGTTAACTGTTCAAAAGATACAGTTCAAGTAGACTAGGATCCTAAACCCTCCTCTATTCCCCACTGTAAGTGCCCCAGTCTTACCTCAGAGAGGTACCAGGAGACAGGGAGAGCCCAGCTCTCATCTTTGATGGGCCTGTCTCCTGGTCCTTCCCAGCTTACTTATCATAAGGTGAGACTCCATAATGAGAGAAGGAGTTGTGGGGTCAGGGATCAATGAGCCAACAGACTCAGTACAGTTCTTGACGGATTCTAGCCCTGACCTCCTAGGGACCCATGTCCTTAGAACAGGCACTGCCCAAGCCCTCCCCCACTTGGCTGCTATGATAGCATCTTATGCTCTGGCTGTAGATGACTCAATAAAGGGTATTACAGGACCCAGGAGGAATTCATGGTTCTATTATTCTGGGTGTGTCCTCATCATACCACATGGTATGAAAGAGGAAAAAGCTTAGAACACTGATCCCATAACAGTATCACCCTAGAATGGCTACCGTTTGATGACAGCTTGGCAACATCTCTGGGCTGGAATTTGGTCTTTGATTCTAGTGCACATAAGAATTCACGTTCCTGGGCCCTGGCAGCTTGGATCTTTCTATTGCTTAATGATAATACCAGCCAACATTGACTGAGTGCTTGCTATGAGCTTTGGCCAAGTGCTTGGCACCGAGAATGCCCTTAATAAATGTTTCCTGTTATTACTATTAGTAAGCACTTTAAATACTTTGTGTAATTTAGTCACTAAAACATTAAGACATATACAGTTACCCCATTTTACAGATGAGGAAACTGAGGCATGTTGATGGAAGTGACTTGTTCAACTTTTTACAGCTAAGATGTGACACAGCAGGGACTCAAGCCAGGATTCGAAGCCTGTGCTGTAACCGCTGTCTTATTTTGCTTTATCATTTGTTTGGCAATTAATGATGGCTCCCTTGTGATTTTTCTTAAGCACTTTTAGAGGAATTTTACATCTTGCATTATTGCTAAATCCAAGTGCCTCTCAATCTAGATTACCTGTTCTACGGGGGCTGGGAGAGTCCCACACAGGACCTGGCACATAGTAGGCCCGATATACATGGTCTCATTTGCTGCTGGTTCAGCTCACCCTAAGTATAGGAGTTCCCATGCTTGTTTCCCTTGTGCAGTAATAATAATGGAGTGTTCACAATGTGCCAGGCACTAGACCAGGCCGTGCAGTCCACTATCTCGCCTGCTTCTCATGGTCATGGGAACCAGCCGCTCTCACTTGTTGGAGGCGCCTGTGTGGAAGGCGCTCTGCTAGGTCTTGTCCATACCTCCTCTTAGTCAATCCTCACAACAACCCAGGAGGAAGGTTGGCAAGGGAAACCCTTGTCTCCAGCCGAATGGGAAAGGGAGACTCTGGTCATGGCACAGCTTGAGTTGAAATAGTTGCTTTTCCCAAAGAAGACCACAGAGAACACGCAGATGAGGGAAACAAAGCTCCTGAATTCAGAGAGGCTAAATAGCTCACCTGAGGACACACAGCTAGCAGGTGGCAGGGCTGGTTTTGAACCTGGTCTGTTTGAAGCAGAGCCCAAGCTCTGTCACTCCTCTCTGCTGCATCCTTTCCCACCCTGGGCCACGCGTGCAGCAAGAAGCAAGACCTGGGGATTTATTACCAGGACGCTTGGCTTCAAATTTCTGCTCTCCCTTGTCAGGACCTTGTGCCCTTGGGCCATAATTTATCTGTCTCAATCTGAGGTTCCTCATCAGAGCCTCTCCACCCACCCTCCCCACCCCAAAAAAGCCTACAGAGATGAACATGTCTTTTTTTTTTTGGTGAGGAAGATTGGCCCTGAGCTAACATCTGTTACCAATCTTCCTTTTTTTGCTTGAGGAAGATTGTTGCTGAGCTAACATCTGTGCCAATCTTCCTCTATTTTATGTGGGATGCTGCCACTGCGTGGCTTGACGAGTGGTGCTGGGTCTGTGCTTGGGACCTGAACCTGTGAACCCCAGGCCACAGAAGCAGAGTGTGTGAACTTAACCACTATACCACCAGGCCTGTCCCGAGCATGTCTTCTTCAAAAGGTTTTTATGACAATTAAATGGGGTGCAGGTGCCTAGGATGGCATCTGGCAGAGCAAGAGCGAGTGTGCCACCTGCTGTTTCCTGTGTCCCCGGGGCTGGGGACAGCCAGTGGTATTTGGCATTTTAACAAGCTAACAATTATCTGGGCTGACCTGGATTTTATATTCTCCTCCAGTGCTAATGGGCTGGGCTGGCCCTTGTTTTACATCACCTTGATTTTAAGAGCATGTGTTGGCTATTTTTTCTTCTTCTCCTTTACCACCAAGAGCCCGGCAGGCTGGTATTTAAAAATATCTGAAAGATGCCTCTTGCCAATTAATTACCTGGAAACTGTACCAGACTGACATTAATTTGAGCCTTAAGGAGACCCCGTGTTTTGAGCCCCATTCCACGCTCAGCTGGAGACCAGCCACGTTTGGATCCGAGTTCTCTCGCCTTGCCCTCCCTCCAGATTCTTCTGCCATTCTGAGTTTTATTTATGAAACATTTTCTCTTCCTTTATAATTATGTTTTCCATAAGAAGAACATCTAACAGCTACCTCCTGGCTGGGCTAGAGTAATTGTTTGAGTTTTTTGATGGCGTGCAATTTCAAGGGCTTGACTTTATATAGATTACCTCAAATTTATCTCAGCAAGCCCTCAGGAGAGGAGCACTGCCGGCCTCGCATGGTGGGGTAAACCCCGCAGCCAGCGAGGGCCTGCATCTGGTGGATGATCTGTTGATCTAAACGGAATTCTGTAAAACAGATACCTTACTAAAGCAGGTTTGCCAGCCTGTTCTGCTGTCTCCTCTGAGCTTGTCAGTACCAAGGTTGACAGTGGGGCTGGGGCCAAGCAACAGGTGCAGAGAGATGACAGCCCCCTGCCCCTGCAGCCTCGCCCGAGAGCGGTGGGCGCGTACAGACAGGGAGAGCAGAGCACCGGGCCAGCAGCTCCGCCAGCAGGAGGGCCAAGGCCCGAATAGCCGAGGAGAGCCCTGCAAACGGCTCTGTTGGAAAGGGCAGAGGCCACGCAGTCTAGAAGGGGCTGGCTCCTTGCGGTGACCCAGTCCGTGCCTTAGGGAGACGGAACTTATAAAGCCAGCCATAAGCCTCCCGTTCAAAGCCATATATATTTATAGAGGTATAAATGAAGTTTAATGCCGGTGAAATCACTATAAAAGCAGAAGACTTCATCTGTTTCTAGACGTCAGGTGCAGAGCAGTTCAGGGCTTCCTGCCTTCTTCCAGCTGAGAGCGCCGTGCCCACAGGCTCCCACGCGGCCCAGCTGCAGCTCGGGAGCAGCCGGCGGGGGTGGGAGAGGCAGAAGGTCTTCCGAGCATCTGCGAGCGAGGCCCCCAGCAACGAGGCCTTCCCCTATCTGCGAGGGCTGTTTAAAAGCAGCGAGGAAAAAGAGAACGAGGAAAAAGCACTGCCAAAATCAAGAGGCTTCAAACAGTCAGGAGTCTGGCTTTAAATAAAACAATTTGAGGAAGGTTGGCTTTTCATCTGCCTCGGAAGCTGCCAGGTTTCGGCTCCTCATCGCTCCAGATGGAATCCAGCAATGAGACTGCAGGGCCAGTGCGGACCGGCCCCACGCCTGGCGTGTCTCTCCCTGCCTGCCTTGAGTCCCCTTACTGCCCATGCTGGGCTGGCAGAAATGCTTGGTGAAACCCTGCCAGACAAGGGTTTGAATCCTGGCACTGCCACTGACTGGCTGTGTGGCCTTGGAGAAATCATTTGACTTCTCTGAGCCTCCATTTCCTTGCCCATAAGATAAATAGTTCCTACCTCTCAGAACTGCAGTGTGGGTTAAACGAGGTGTCATTTTCTATGTGAAGGCTCCTAAAAGCCCTGAGCACATGGAAAGTCTTCAGTCAATAGAATTTTACAGATGGAAATGTCTCTGGCAGAAGGGGTACATTTAGAGGGTGGAGGTTAGGGGTCACGTGGCTCCTTTGACAGTCATTCTCCCCACGGGGTTGGGGAGGCCTGAGACAGGCAGTGGACCACTCTCTTTTCATCTGGTTGCCAGCTCTCCCCAGTCCTGCAGAGGCCTCAGGGCCAGAGAGCCTGGGGCAGCCACTCCAGAGAAGGTTAACTGACCAAATAAGAAAGGCCTTATCTCTCTGGGATTGCCTGGGGCTGGGCTGTCTGCCCTGCAGATGGCTCCCTGGAGAGATCAGAGGAGCAATGCTGCCCACCTGGGGTAGGGTTCCCTGGGGAGCACGTGCCCTTCCAGACCTGACCCTCAAGAGGTCAGCAGATCATGCCAAAGACGTGGGTTTCACTCCTGGGTCACCCTCCATCCAAGAGAGGGGCCAAGTGGAATATTCTGGAGGAGAAGAAAGGGTGCTATTGATCTGGACTCTGATATGAACTGAGTGGGGCGGGGTGGGGAGGGGACCACTATCTGTCAATCTCTTATTAAAAATGGCTGAGGCACAGTGCAAGAGATATTAAAATGCAAAATAAGGGTGCCATGCCCTCCTCCCCACCCCCGCCCCTTTTTTCATTTGTATTTTATTGGCTTAATTTGTTGAGAAGGAAAAGCTCAGGCTGCCATCCTTGGAGAGTGGGAGGGAAAGGGAAGAAAGCCACCAAGAGGGCCTGTGGTGGCTTCCTGGGCAGCATCCTCCCTCTGACCCACAGGGGTCCCCTCCCAGGCGCCTGTGGCATGGCTTCTCTGTGGCTGGAGAGCAGGAGATGGAGGAGTACGGAGCTTTCTCTCTGCACACGCATCTTTCTGTTGCTTCCATGCTTTCCGGGCGGGGTCCCGTGGGCCTTTGGTGACCGCATTTCACAGCGGGGCCAGGGGACCCTACCTGACATGCCCCGACTCTGCCACTGTGGGAGCCCTGGGAGGAGACCGGCTTCTGCTCCTTGACACGTTTTGCCCCTTTCCTTTCAAGTTCTTTAGGTGAAATGTTGCTGAAGGGGCTCTTCACCAATGGCAGGCAAAAGGCTGCCAGAAAGGGTATAAAATAGCTTTTTCATTTCTGAAGTTTTGCGTCTCAACCCAGCTAGGCTTGGCAACTGGCCTGACCAGATCCTGTCAGTGATGAGGGACGAGCTGTGGGCAGTGGTTACCAAGACCCGCTTCCAGAATGTTTAGGATCTCCTGGGTCCAAAAATCACCAGCTGGGTCCCAAATAGCTCCTGGTCTCTTTTTCAGCAGCGTAATAAATCCTAACACCTACATGATAGGAACAATTGCCAGGCAGTAATCTGAGTACTCTACACACAGAAACTTACTAAATCTATACAGCCACCTCTGAGGCAGCTCCTATTATTATCTCCATTTTAAAGATGGGAAAACTAAGGCACAGAGAGATTATTTAATTTGCCTGAAGACACACAGTAAATGGCAGAGCCAGGATTTGAACCCAGAAACTCTGTGCACTTAGTGACCATGCTATCCTGAGCATCACTCAGAAACTGCCAGGTTCCCTGTTGCCAGAGCGAGATGCAAAAACTGGACAGTCATAGTCCTCACAAGCTTGGTTTGGATCACTAAGTTCAGTTTAAAAATAAGACCAGAGCAGTCACTATGTCTCCCAGGTGCTCAGGGCTGTCACTTCTTCCACTCCCCCTCCTTTGGGGAGTCATTCTGTTTTGTTTTTTTTTTTTAACAAAACCTCATCTATCTCCTTCAGGATGAGAAAAGAATCCAGCTCAGAGCAGGTGAGTTTTTGTCAATGCATTTTCCTTCACCCGATCTCACAAGGAGGTGTCAGTTCTCATCTGTCCACAAATGCCTCATTCGCTTTGTGGTTTATCCACTTCAGGGATTATATGGGCCACACTTGTAACTACCCATTCACTTGTGGGCCACTTCTTTTAACTCTCATTTGCGATTGTGCAAAATGGAGTTCCTGTAACGGATCCTCAAATGATCGGTCCAGCTGGGAAGAGCGTGGCGGGCAGATGCAGTGAAGCCCCATTTGTTCCTGTTGAGGTTCCTTGTTCAGCTGTGGGGACTTAAATTGAACACCTGGCAGCCAGGACCACCAGAAGATTGCAGGGGAGGCAGGGAGTGTTGGCCGGGGACATAGGGAAGTTCAGTGTAGCCCAGGCGTATCCCTGCTCTGTAGTCAGAGATGGAGATGGCGGCAGAGCATCAGCCAAAGGAGCAGGTGGGCCGTGCAGTACTTAGAGCCCCCCCACAATGTGCCAGACGCAGTGGCAGACTGAGCAAGAGGCAGCCTCATCCCAGAATAGAAGCACTGGGGACAGGAGAGGCCTGGGCACCCCAGTGCAGTTTTGGTTAGAGGCTAGTGTTTAGTTCTTGCATCAGGGCTGAGGGGGAACTTGGGGGCAATGCACATCCCAGCTCTGGGAGGGGTGATTCAGGGCAGAGAATCCATCCCAAGCTTGGGTCAATCTCCCACAGGCATGAGGACGCAGGGAGGGAGAAAGAATGTCAGTTCTGAAGGCAGTTGACCTCAGCTTGGGTCTTGGTTCTGCCTAGCTCTGCCCCCTTGGTGAAGTCACTGAACCTCTCTGAGCCCCTGTTTCCTCTGCTCTAACATGAGGATGACAATACCTCTTAGGAATTTTGTGAAAAGTGAATAAGGTAACATCAACGGGGCTCCTGGCAATTAATAGATATTCAATAAATGTTGATTCACTTTCCCCAGTAGCGATAATTTCTTGCGTTTTTGTTGTGCTTTGTGATTTTCATAGCGCGATTATATATATCACATTTGATCTGCACAGCCATTTGTGAAGGAGAGCAAAATGACTCATGAATTACTCCCATTTCACAGATTGGGGAATGACTATAGAGTTGCAGTGGCTTCTCCAAGATAGCACAGGTGGCAAGTGACAAAACTGAGATCACGACTCTTGCAGCTTGGGTTTAATCATTTCTAGCCCTTTTTGTTGTGCTGTGACTGGGCTGGTAATTGAACTCACAGAGATTGAGAAGACCCTCTTCCCAGATGCCCAGAAGACAGAACCCGCTTCCGTGGCCTCTGTAGCATCTCTGGGGGTACTGGGCAGAGGCTGGGGTGTCCTGCAGAGGCTTTGGCACCAGGCTCTTCAGTCCTTTCATTTCTACATGTGTCCTGAGATAGCTCCCTCACTAGATTAGTGCTGAACGCTATGGCAGCCGAGTTTCCTTTGGGCCAGATTGTCTTGGTTTTCCTGCCTCCCCAGCCAGCCATCTTGGGGACCCGAGTCACTCATCACAGCCTCTCCACAGGGACCAGCTCCCACCTCGTTCCACCACCAGCAAAGGAACATGAAGCCCGTGTCCCGCAGGCCAGTAGCCTCAAACGTTACCTCTACAGAGAAGCCCATCCTAATAATCTCATCTAAAATTGCTCTCCTTGACACCAAAAGTAAAGGCAACAAAAGCAAAAATCAACAAATGGGACTACAACAAACTAGAGAGCTTTTGCACAGCAAAGGAAACCATCAACAAGATGAATAGGCAACCTATGGAATGGGAGACAGTATTTGCAAACCACAAATCCAATAAAGGGTTAATATCTAAAATATACAAAGCTCTCATACAACTCAATAGCAAAAACACCAAATAACCCAATGGGCAAAGGACCTAAGTAGACATTTTGCCAAAGAGGACATACAATGGCCAACAGATACATGAGAAGGTGCTCAACATCTCTAATCATCAGGGAAATGCAAATCAAAACCACAATGAGATACCACTTCACACTTATTAGAATGGTTTTTATCAAGAAGACAAGAGATAACAAGTGCTGGTGAGGATGTGGAGAAAAGGGAACCTTTGCGCACTGTTGGTGAGAATGTACACTGGTACAGCCACTGTGGAAAACTGGATGGCTATTCCCCAAGTAATTAAAAATAGAACTACCATAAGTCCAGCAATCCTACTTCTGGGTATATATCGGAAGAAAATGAAATCACTATATTGAAAGGTATCTGAGCTCCCATGTTCAAGGAAGCATTATTCATCATAGCCAAGGTATGGAAACAACCTAAGTGCCCATCAACGGATGAGTGGCTAAAGAAGATGTGGTACGTATATGTCTGTATGTACAATGCAATATTATTCAGCCTTGAAAAAGAAGGACATGCTATCATTTGCAACAACATGGATGAAGCTGGAGGGCATTCTGCTACGTGAAAAAAATCAGACAAAGACAAATATTGCATGATATCACTTACATAGGAAATCTAAAAAAAGTTGCAGTCATAGAAACAGAGTAGAAAAGTGGTTGCCAGGGGCTAGGGGGAGGGAGAGAAAGGGAGAGGTAAAAAAAAAAAAAATAATAATATCAAAATAAAATAGCTCTCCTTGTCACTCTCTCTCTTTATTTTTATTTGTCACATTTATTACCAACCAACATAATATATATTTGATTTCTTCCTTATTATCTATCTCCTCTCAGTAGAATGTAAGCTCCCTGAGAATAGGGACTTATTGTGTCTTATGACTTAAGAATTCTGTCTTATTCACAGTCACATTCCTAGCCTGGAACACTGTGTTGAGCAGATATTTGTTGAGTGAATGAATGAATGGGTTTTCATCCAGTACTCCCTACTTCAACGAGACGTTGCCAAAGACCGACTCTGAGCCAGGCATTGTGTTAGTGGCTGGATGTGGAGTTGGATGAGACATGGCTCCCTGTCTTTGAGGATCTCCCAGTCTGGCTGGGGTAGAGGGGAAGGCACAAAGATAGGGAACCACCTCACAGCATAATGAAGTGCTAACATCTGGGAATAAGCTGTGTGTGTGGTGGGGGGGAGGGGGAAAGCGGTGGGGTGGGGTGACTCATGCTGCTTGGGGTATCTCATTAAGCTCCGCAGAGGAGATGATAGGTGGGCTATGTGTTAAGGGTGCATAGGCCTTTGCCAACCAGAGAACAGAAAAGGGGCACTCCAGGTAGAAGGAACAGCATATGCAAAGGCTCAGAGTCATAAAAGGGCATGTTGAAAGTTAACTGTGATGTAGCTGGAACACAGGATCATTGGGTCATGGTGATGCGGTGGTGAGAATCTTGGAAGATGATACTAAAGAAGGAGGTTGGAATTTGGGCCTTCCTCTTGGGATACCCATGGGGAGAATTACCACCTGCTTGGGTGCTGTAGGTGTGAAATCTTAAGCTGTATTGTAGCGTGCAAACTTGTTGCCTCTTTCATCAGAGAACTAAAGGTGCAGCCTAACCAAATTTTGTTCACCATTGAGATATTCTTTTATTTTAACCATATCTTGTACTGCAAGATCTCGAGCCAGGGAGTGATCGTGGAGACTTGGAGGTGGGCGGATGGGGCCTGCAGACCCCGGATCCCTTGTCTCTGGGAGACACTGGGGAGTGCTGTTTGGCTCTCAGTGTCAAAACACGAGGCCAGTTCTCCGCCACTCATGCTGCCTTCTCTACTCCCCCCGTAAAGATGACATCGCTCTGATTGGTAGTCCAGAGGTTAATGGTGAGATTGTTCAGTGAGAATGAGGGATAGACAGCCAAAGAAAGAAGAGCCCTGAGAGCAGAAACCTTGAATGCTCATTCTGTTTCCTTCAGCTGTGGCTTGTTTAAGAAGATTGTCTGCTCTGTTTCTTCAACTCCTTCTCTTCAGGAGAGAGGATGCGGCTGGGAGCACCCATGCCAGGGCTCTGGTCCGAGAAAGTGCTTCCCTATTGATTTGTGTGTCAGCAATTCAAATAGGGGTATTTATACTGCGGCTGAGCACCTAATAAAAATTTAAATTATCATTTAAAAAAACCCGGAAGGGTGTAACAACTGTTCAGGGAACAACCTCCTAAGGAGAGTGGATAAAACAGCCACATGCACAGTTCTAGGGCCTCGGGAAGGGAGCTGGAAGGCGAGGGCTGTGAGGTTAGCCAAGATGTGCCTCCTGCCCCTGCATTTCTCCTTTTAAATGCTTCTCCCTCCCATCCAAACCCCTCTCCCAGGCTCTGCAGCTCTGACTTCAGACCCGGGCTTCATCATTCGTTAGCTGTGGGGCTTGGGCAAACGACACACATTTCTCTCTGAGCCCTCCTGTTGCATAAACAGGAGGAAATGACAGCATCTCAAATGACATTGCATAGGCAAAGCTCTTGGAGCAGAGCCTGGCTCATAGTAGGTGCTTAACAAATGCTTAGTTCCTAACCCCCTTTCCTTTGCAGGAGCGCCTCTTCCCACTCTTCCCTAAAAGCCATGCCCTGCAGCCTACTAAAATTGGATTGCAGCCCGCTGCTGTCTTACTTGAAAGGGTCTGAGCCACTAAATCACACCTATGTATAAATGACTGGTAACGAATTAATAGGTTAGGTGGTGGCACTTATGGAATGGAGAGGAGAGAAATGAAGGAAGCTTTAATAGCAGAATGTCAGAAACCAGTTGCAGGCCTCCACAGAGATGTTTTGGGTGATGGGGCTGCTGAAATGTCCCTTAAATTATGCCTGTTAGAAACCACCTCTCTGCTCCTCTGTAAGGACAGGTGATACACAGCTCAGGAATCAGGGGATGGCTCTCTCAAACTTTAATGAGGGCAGCAGAGGGCTCACCCACCGCCCTGACCATTTCCATGCCCTTGACAGTGCCATTAACTGCACCTGCTCCAAAGTCCTGACCACGAGCTGCCCAATTCTGGCCACTCCTCTTTTCTTCTGCTCTAGCACTCCAAGTCCAGTGACCTCACAATTGCGTTGCTCTCTCCGAGCCCCTGACTCTGCCTTTTTCACTCTCCACCGCCTCATTTTACCAGGCTTAGAGTCCATCCTCCATCTTTACCATTAACCCCTTGCAAAAACCTCTCAGGACTTCTTGTCCTGTACTCAACTGGAAAACCCCAACCTGGCTAAGTCCAGTTACTGGCCATGCTCACATCTGAACAACCACACTTTGCCAGAGAAGAATAGATCGTTGTGCAGCCTGCTGTCGCTTTACAGTTATGGCTGTACATCTCAAGTGCATGCTGGAAACAGTCTGGCAATTCCACAACATTTCCCTCATCCATTTACTTTTCCACTCTCCAAAATGACAATTTTACATCTCCTTTCTCCAAAGACTGCCTACCGTCCCTTTTTAATGCCTTCCAGCTGATGGCCGTACCTGGTATTTGACAGACAGGCACTCCTTCATCTTCCTGCCACTGACTCCACACCTCTTGCTGTCACTGTGCCTGTCCTCTCAGTCTTCCCTCGTTACTCATGGGGGTCATGACTCTGCTCCTCGCAAAGGCCAACCCTCCTCCTGTGTTGTGACTTCATCACCTCGCCCTTCCTGAGGACTTTGTTCCTGCAATGGTCACCACTCCTCTCTTGAATCTTCTATTTCTCCCTCACGACTTCATTTTCCTGTAGGTAAATAAATGTGCTCTGATGTCTCCTACTTGAAAAAACATGAAAGCCTCTCCTGATTCCACTCTCCTTCCAGGTTCCACTCTATTTCTCAGCTGTCAGCAAAACTTATTGAAAGCATTGCTGTCCCCCATTCTCATTACCATTCTCTCTTCGCCCAGGCGGGCTTCCAACATCACCACTCCACAGAGACAGCTGAAGGGCACCGGTGGCCTCAAGTTGCCAAATCTCATGGTCATTTCTCTGTTACTTTCATCCTTGGCCTCTCAGCATCATTGAGCAATTATTCCTCTCCTTTAGCCACTATCTTCCCTAAGCTTTGGTGACATGCACTGCTTAGGTTTTCCTTCCATCCCAAGGGCCACTACTTTGCTGGTTTCTCTTTCTGTACTCAATGTCTAAAAGTTAGAGGGCTCCAGAATTCAGTCATGGATCTCTCTCTCTTCTCTAGTCTCATGTTCACCGCAGGTGGCCACATACCACTTGTACGCCAATAGCTACCGAATCCATGCTTTTAGCTCTGACATCTTTCTGGAACCCAGCTTAGAGAACTCAACAGTCTACCTGGTATCTCTACTTTGATATTTAATAAAGTCCTCCAACTTAAAGTGTCCAAAGAGAATTCCTGATTCATTGATGTCCTAAGCTTGTTCTTCTAGTCTTCCTCTTCCTGGTAAAAAGTACTACATCCAGCTGGTTGATCAAGTTAAAAAAAAAAAACAAAACCTAGAAGTCATCGTTATTTCTCTTTTTTCCTCACTCACCACTCCATGTTCAGTCCATCAGCAAGTGCCGCTGCCTCTACCTCTAAGGCACTTTTCAAATCCTTGCTTTACTACTAATGCCCCCACCCCTCACTTGGACCACTGCAAAGCCCCCGACTCTTGATCCTGATTGCACTTGTTTCGGATTGGCTCTCCCGGAGCCAATCTATGCTGAAGCTAAAGTGATCTATTGAAAATTTAAATCAGATTTTCTTCCTTCCTTTTTTAAAATGCTCCACTGATTTCCCCCACACTTAAAGTAAAATTCAAATATCTTACTCTGATCAGCAAAATTCTACATATCTCTTTGACTTCCATTTGATACCTCTCTCTAATATTCGCTCTCTTCCACTCATATTGGTTTATCAAAAACATCAATCTCAGCACCTCAGGACTTTTGCAGTATCTGTTCCCTAGGATTTAGAGAAATCTTAGGAAGCATCTAATTCAACTCTCTCCCTTTGTAGACAAGGAGACCAAGGCCAGTGGTGGGAAGTCTCATAGCAAAGCAGTGATAAAGCCAGGACGAGGTCTTTTGATGGCCAGCACAGTGCTCTTTCCACCAGAATGTGCTGGGTGATTGCTGCCCTCTGAATGCTTCACCAGTGTGTCATCTTGTGAGTTGCAGAGACCCTCACCTTGGTAGAAGCATAGATCTGGGATCTGGTTCAGTCTTGGCTGTGATTTTAAGCAAGTTAATCTGGTTGGCCCTAAGCACTGTTGTGGAAATTGTAGTCCTTAAATGTTACTATGGAGAGATTTGGGACTTTTAACAAAAATCTCATAGATCCAAAATTTCTGGGCAATATATGACTCCCTGAAAAAAGATTTGCCTTTTTTTTTTTTTTTTTTTGCTCGAGGAAGATTTTTGCTGAGCTAACATCTGTGCCAATCTTCCTCTATTTGGTATGTGGGTTGCCACCACAGCATGGCTTGACAAGTGGTGTAGGTGTTCGCCCAGGATCCAAACCCATGAACCCAGCTGCCAAAACAGAGCATGCAGAACTCTAATCACTAGGCAATGGGGCCAGCCCCTAGATTCCCCAGTTTTTGGTCCACATGGACTGTTTAGTAGATAACAAGGTCAAACTGTCGTTACAGTTCCCTTGTTATTCCTTAAGCAAGTCCCTTATCATTGCTTGGTCTCTTCCTCTGGAGTCATCCACGACCTGTCCTGTAGAGAGGATCTTCATTTCAGTCTGGCATAGATCTATGGCCTCTTCACACCCTTATTTTCATTTAGCTGTCACTCCTCACGTGCCACATTGGGGCTCATTCAAGCTGATTTCCACAGTTCCGCCCTCTTCCACCTCTCTGTTGACTTGCCTATAATCAAGGGTTATTTGTATATCAGACTTACCTCAGTGAAAAACAGTGTCACTTCAAAGGACTTCATATCATGCTATTATATAAACTGTTTTGGAAAAATAAGAATATTTTAAAAATACTCAGCCTTCGTTATAATTTGTGATCATATTTTTCTTTCTGCTTTTCCGCTTATATTCTTTATCATTGGCCTGACTTTGAGTTTTAAAAGTCTACACCTCAAATGCAGATCTTGCCTGAGCATTTGTTGACCTACTATCAACAAAAAGAATGTTTGCTCAGTCACAGAGCATATTCTGCTTTGTCTATCTACCTTCTGCAAACACGGACAGGGAGGGGAGAATGTCCTTCTTTGTGCAAACCATCTGAACAACACCCTCTACCTCTTATTTGGCTCCATGTACTTTAGGAGATGGAGGGATATTTGGGGTATAATTTTACTTTCATTTTGAGATTCAGATCCAAACCACAGAGAACCTCTCTAATCAAATTTTAAACTTAAAAACTATTAAATAGCAACAACCCGGACTTCATCTTACACCCCCAAAGATTCCACTAGTTTATTTCTGCTCTCATTTCTTGGCCTTCTATTCTCCTGCAGTACATAATGTTGAGTGGATGCCCAAATCATCTGTTTGAGTAAAGATTAGTTGGCTAGTGTTGGTTTGGCCATTTACTCCTCATCTGGATGATCTTTGAGATGTTCTTGAAGACTGATGTTTTAGCATACCCAATGGCACTAGTAACTTTATATCTTCTTCTTTCGTTATATTTACTATCATTTAAACAATCTATTTTCTGCTTCATTTACTTGCCCATTCTATGAAAGAAGCACTGGAATCCTCAGGGTGGCTCCTAAACACTCTAAGCTTTCTCTCCTCATTGCATTTTTTATGTACTTGGCACCTCAGAAGCTTTCTCCCCTCACTCCACTTCCATCTCCATGACACATTCTGGAATGCAGAAACGAACACATCGAAGAGTCCTGAGGTGAGAGACACCAATGGTTCAGGAACTGCCCTAGGTGATGAATAGCCAGCAGTGACGAAGACCTCTGAGCTCATGAGACATACATACATTCTAAGGGAGACAAATCCATGGTCAAGTTCTCTTGACTTTATCTCCTCAATATCTCTTACATCTGTCCATTTCTCTCTATCTCTAGCCTGCTAGCACTTTATTCAAACTATCATCATAAGCCCCTCACTGTCCTCCCCACATCTTCTCTTGCCTTCTTCTAATCCATTCTCTACACTTTAATCAGAGATCTCATCAATATGTATATCTGATCATGTCACTTTCTGCTTAGACCTTTAAGCACTTCTCATTGATCTTAGGACATAAACAAAAATCCTTAACAAGGCTCTGCATGGTCCAGCTCCTGCCTCTCTCTCTAGGCTTGCTCCTCCTCACTCTGGCCTTTAGACACCCTGGACTGCTTTCAGAGTCCCCCAGACTCCTGAGGCTCTGTTCTGTGCTGTGCTCTTCCCTCTTTGCCTCCCTCCCCTTCCCTCCATCCCATCTCTACATACCTTCCTTCCTCTGCCTAACTTATCTTCATCTGTAAATCTCAATTCAGCTGCCCCTTCCTCCAGGGAGCCATCCTTGGATCTCCAGACTGGGCCAGGTGCCCCTGATACATGCTCTTATAGAACCTTGTAAGTGTCTGTTTATCATTTAAAGTGTTTTAGTTGTGAAATATATCATATACACAGAAGCGTACATAAAACTCACACATCAAATTTAATCAATAATAATTATTCAAATTTAATCAATAATAGATGCAACCACCTTTAAGGTCAAGCAATAGAACATTGCTAGGACTTCAAGGACACCCCTGTACATCTTTTCCTGATCACAAACCACTCCCTCCACCAGAGATAACCGCTTTAACTGCTTTCCTGACTTCATGGTCATAATTTCCTTAATTTCAGCAGGTTTAGAATTTATCAGCTTAGAAATATATATATTTATAGTTTACATAATATCAATTTTATCAAGCTTGATCAAAATATTAAAAATAAAAATATCAAATTTCATATAAATGTATCAAATTATCAGTTTAGAAATATACACACATATATAATTATATATACATAAGATAACTTAATTAATACCCAGTTTCCCAGTAGTTAGTAAGCTCCTAAGGATCAGGGATGCTATTATTTATTTTTTTGAGGAAGATTAGCCCTGAGCTAACATCTGCTGCCAATCCTCCTCTTTTTTGCTGAGGAAGACTGGCCCTGAGCTAACATCCATGCCCATCTTCCTCTACTTTATATGTGGGATGCCTGCCACAGCATGGCTTAAGAAATGGTGTGTAGGTCTGCACCAGGAATCTGAACTGGTGAACCCCGGGCTGCAGAAGTGGAACGTGCAAACTTAGCCACTGTGCCACAGGGCTGGCCCCCAGGGATGCTGTCTATTTTGCTCACCTCGTACGCCTAGGGTCTTGCCTAGCCCCTGGGACACAGTAAGGCCTCAGGAGACATTTAAAAACTAGGTGAATGGAGATGATACCCAGGTGGACTCCAGATAAGAGCTGAGCTATTATGAGAGTCCTTATGAGGCTACAAATTGCGGGGTTAGGACATCTACTGCATACGAGGAACATGTTCAAAGGCATCTGCCACTTTCTCCCCAGAAACTTTAAATAAATAACAAAGGTGATTGAGCAAGCTCTAGGGGGAGATAATTATGTCTGTCTATTTGCATCTATTTATTTATGTAACTATCTATTTATGTATCTATCCAACCATGTAATATTATACAATATGCAACTATTAAAATAGGCTAGAAAAATAGAGCATCGTAGAAAAGCAGGGTGGAAAAACGATAACTGCCTTGTTAGCTGGCCTAAGTGTTGGCCTCCATTCATGACCTACAGGAATAAACCCTGTACCTGACAGCAACTCAGACCAGAAGACAGTGAGAAATAAAGTAAACTGTGTCTCAGGGATTTGATTCATGAGGGAGAAAAACTGTGGCAGGATCATGGAAACACATGAATTATTCACAATTCAAACCAGGTAAGAGGAAAGAGGAGGAGGGAATGACCAGAAAACACACATCAAGAAAATGAAGCTCTCCACGGCCAGGGAGAGGCCAGGGAGGGTGGCGGTGGGAGCAGCCTAACACGAGGGCTGAAACCAGGAGTGACAGAAGGAGGGAAACCAACTCGTCCCTCGGGCAGGTGAGCCGAGAACTCCTGGCGGGAGTGAGCGTGGCTCTATCGTCCCGGGGCCAGTGAACTGAAGGAGCATCCCTACCTCTGACAGCCAGGGAGTAGCAGCCGGCGCCCATGATTGAGTTTACGATAAAAGCTGGTGCCAGGTTCACTGCTGTCCTGTGATTGCCAAGGAGGGGAAGGCATATCGGACTGGGGCGGCAGGTGGAGCAGGGGTGGGGGCTGGTGGGGCTGGGAGTGGGGTAGAGAGGGGTCAGGAGGGTGGAGGGGTGTCACCCTCCGGAAGCACTGCTTTGTTCTCCAGTTGTGTGTGAGTGTGTGAGTGTGTGAGGAGAGTGGGGAGCCATGGAGAAAAGACAGGCTTGTTCCTTAACATAAAAGAGAGATTGAGGGTTGTGCTGAAGTGAGAGGGAGCCCATTGTGAGGAAGAGACCTGGAAGGGAACCTGAAGCCGGAGGTCAGGAGCCCAGTGAATGCAGGAGCGGAATGAATGAGAAGCCAAGGTATCTTCAGGAACAGGAGGACAGCTCAGCTGCTTCCAGCGTGAGTCAAGTGAGAGGCAGCCGGGGTGTGGGAGCGGGTCCATCTGGTTTAAAGACCCGGGTGGGGCGGACACGGCCGGTGCCTGCTTGGTTCTCCCCTAAGAGCACAGCTCGGTGTCTGCAAGTGTTTATAGAGCACTTACTCTGTGCCAGGCTGGGCGCATAGAAATAGGTCTGCTCTCAGCAAGGTTACATTCTAACTCAAGGAGACAGGTAGTAAACGTGTAAACAAATAATTGAATAAGGTTATTTTTACATACCAAAAAAGTGCTACAAAAGCAATGAAATCAGGTAATGTATTAGAGATGAACTGGGCAAGTGGGGAAGTGGAGGGTGCTGCTTTAGCCAGGGTGGTCAGGGAAGGTGACATTTGAGTTTCACCCTGAAAGATGAGCAGGAGCAGCCTTGTGTGTGTCTGGGAGCTGCACGAAGCCAGGAGTTCAGAAGGTAGCTGAGTAATGAAGACAAATGCAACCAAGAGGACAACTCAAACCCAGGGCATGTGCCTCACGGAACCTGGGTTGCCTTAATCTGTAAAACAAGAAGGTTGGACTAGCTGACGGCTAAGTCCTGCTAGATCTCAGGAAGTCTTCATGGAGAAGGTGGGACTTGACCTGGATCTTGAAGAAAGATCCTCAAAGCACTAGTGAGGTCATCTAAACCAGCACCAAAGGTGCATAGTTTCCTAGAACCTTTAATGAGAGCAAAACAGGAATCTCTGCTTCCCCTCTGCCCGAGGCGTGGTCGTCCTTCCTCCACCAGACACGAGATCTTTGTCCTAAAACGCAGCCTGTGTTCCATCTCTGCTGCCCCTGGAAACTTCGTTGAAACTAAAATCCATTACTTCCTGTTCCCATCGCAAAATACTTTTATTTGGCCACTTATCTCATTATGCCTTTTAAAATAGTTAACAAAGCCACCAACCGATCTGTACATCTCTTTCTAGTTGTAAACTCCTTGTTAATGTCTGAGCCCTGAGCACAGTGCCAGGCTTGGGGTAGGTGTCTCGGCAGAGGTTGAAAGACCGAAGGAACTGCGGATGGGGGGGTGTACTAGTCTGTTGGGCCGCCATAACAGAATACCACAGACCGAGTGGCTTAACCAACAGGAATTTATGTCTCACATCCAAGATCAAGGTGTCAGCGGGTTCAGTTCCTGGTGAGGACTCTCTTCCTGGCTGGTAGATGGCTGCCATCTTGTTGTGTCTTCACCTGGTAGAGAAAGAGGGAGCTCTGTGGTCCGTCTTCCTCTTATAAGGCCACTAACGCTGTCAGACCGGGGACCCATGCTTATCACCTCATTTAACCCTAGTCGCTTCTGTAAAGCTCTGCCTCCAAATACAGTCACACTGGGGTTAGGGCTTCAACACATAGATTTTGAGGAGATACAATTCACTCCATAACAGTAGGTAAGGATGCGAGTGAGTGGGAAAGCTCTAGAAACAGTTTGAATCTCTCTCTTTGGGCAGAAATGCGTTGCTCAGAGGGGGAGTCCTGGAAAAATGGCAGGGAAGTCGCCTGCCGGGAACCTGCCTCCATCTGAACTGCTCCCCTTGCTGAGGCCGGGACTGCTTCACCTGTGGTTTTTCCCTCTGACTCTGTGGAAATGAGAAAACTTAGGAGGAAAACACACTTGGCTCCCTCAGGGTTCACCCTGGGGCGAGTAAGAGAATCAGATGCTTGTCCAAGCACTGGTTTTGGCAGTGAGGAGGGTGTTGGGAGAGTGGGAGGGAAGGGACAACAGTGGGGGAATAAAGGAGCAATTGCTCTGTCTCCCGGCAGGGCTCCAGGCCAATCATCCCATCACAGCTTTTCTAAGGAGGAATGCTCCGGCCTGGACATCTTTGCTGCAAGACTAGTCATTCCAGGGGAGCAGCCAGGGGCCAGGCAAGAAAAGCAGAATTAATGAATGCTTTTTGAATGCTTTCTTTGTCCTAAGGCTATTCTAAGTGCTTTGCATGTATTAACTTATTTCATCCTCATATTGGTTGCCTCATTTTGATGGGAAGACTCAGGGAGATGAAGTAACCTGCTTGCACTCTCACAGCTGGTGATGACTGCTGTGAGCCTCAGATTTGCGCTTTGCAGGCAAGACCCTAACCAGTGCACCATGCTGCCAAGGGACCATGGCATTGGCTGTCACGTGCACCTTCCAATCGGAGGGCTGCAGAGGGGGCCTGAGGACCTCTGCCGAGCAATGGTAGCCTGGTCTTTTTAGGTCATGCCCCGACTCCCCTGACATTGCCGTGTCTGAAGCCCATGGTGGGCTGCAGCCCGGACAGAGCTGCCACCTCTTCTGAGGCTTGGGGGCTCTAGGTGGGCTGGTGTCTGCACTATGAGCTTTTTTTTGGGGAGCTTTTCCTCACCCAGGTTTCTGTAGGGTGGGGGCCAGAGATAAGGAGGGACATGGGACCAGAGGAGAATGGAGAGAGAGGACAGAGAAATGAGGCCACAGAAATACCTGAGTGGCCACAGGTGACAAACAACTGCAGCCTCATGTGACCTCCTTATCTGTAACTGGGCAGGTGCAAGCATCGAGAGGAGGGACAAGTAAATGTCCCTGATAGTAAAATTCAGAGAGGCCCCTGGCCAGGAATAGTCTTCTTGCCCAGCGCCCTAAGATGGTGGTGGAGATGGAAACGTGGACTCTCTTATAGGGGTGATGTCTGCATCCTGAGAAGCACTATATGGACTCAGGAGACCTGATTTCTGGGCCCACCTTGGCCATGAACAACCCATGTAACCTTGGACAAATCATAATCTTCCCGGGCTTTGTTTAAATAAAGCGGCCATATGACGGATCTCCAAGGCCCTTCCAACTCTTACAAGGTTCAGGGCTTGTCTGACCCCTTGGGGTACCAGAGTCTCAGTTCATCAGTTTATTCAGGACAGGATGAGAGTGTTAATGCACCCATCAAGGAGAGAATAAAAGTCCCCATGATTCTGCCAAGCTCCCAGGCCAACTCAGCTTTCTAAACTGCCCAGACTTGAAAAGCTCCCCTGAGTGACCAGCACTGCGGGTTCTGCCCGCTCCTCCCCTTCTTTGCCCAACTGTGACCTTGGCCACCTCATCCCCCATCCAGGCCTCCAGTTCCCCCGCTTCAAGGGGGCAATGGCAGTCCTTGCTGCCTGCCTTCCTCTCCTGGGTTTTATGGGATGAATAGGATAATGTTTTCTAATTACTTGGTGCTCCTCGGAGCACGAGTGCTGTGAGTCAGGATAAAGGACTCTTCTAATCTAGTTGCTTTCAGAGATTATTCATCCAGAAAAATAAATGAGCATTTAAATGAGTGTGGAGGCTGGGGAATGCAGGCCAGAGAAGGCCACGACGGAGGCGCGGGGGCAGGGGCCAGGACGGAGCACTGTGGGGTGGTTGGCAGACACCCCCTGCTCTACATGATATTTTATTTGACCTATGACCTCCTGCTCCTTGAGCTTCCACTTTCTTTGCTCTAGAATTCCCCCAGACTCATGTAAAATACGTGTTATTAGCTCATTAGGTGGCTGTCCCAGCAGAGACCAGCTGCTGTAGGAACCTTTGGTACTTAGCAGACAGAACCTCTGCCACGTATTACAGAGGGAGGTAGACCGGGATCTCCAGGCCCAGCCTGGTCCCCCGGAGTGCTGGCTCTGAAAATGTTCACTGGGGAAGCTGGCCTTCTTGATTATACGGGTAGCCATGAGAGGGCAGCACAATTTATTAGCTCTGTATATATGTGCACACACTCACCCATGAGGCCAGTCTGCATGAAGACAGCGACTGTGACATCCATACTCTTGACTTTGACACCTGACAAAAGGGACATGGTTTAAATGTCACAGCAAGGGCCTGTGACAAGGGTAGTTAGGAACGCAGATGTCTCCATGCTTGACTACACCGTAGGAGGTACTAGGCCCCTGACCCTAGGTGCCACACTTTGGTGGACTGATTTTCTAACTTGGAATTATTTTTAGGAGGAGAAAAAAAGTCTGTGATAAAAATCCTAATGTATTCATTCCTTTATTCAACAGCCAGTTAATTTACAAAGTAGTTAATTGGTCCAAGCCACTGTTAAGCAACATAAAGGGCAAAAATTGTTAGACTAATAATAATTATGATTAGCGCTTTGATGAAATAGATAGGAATCATGGTTCCCATTTTGCAGCACCAGAAACTGAGATTTTAAGTAACCTATCCAAAGTTTCATAGCCAAAGATTTGTTCATGAGCTGTCAGAATGCAAGCTTAGCTCTTCTGGCTCCAAGTGAGACACTCCAAAGGAATGGTTTTGGTCTTTCAAAGAGGTGACAATTAGATTAAGGGGCTATGACAAGACCATGTACCACAGGGCAAGGAAGAGCAGGGCATGTACCATGAGTGACGTGTGAGTAAGTGCTACAGGAGTTCTGGAGAGGGATCCGGAAAGGTTCCACCGAGGAGGTGAATTTTGACTGGGCCTGGAAGGATGGGGAGCATTTCCCTTGTTGGAGAGAGAAGTGGAGGTCACCCTAGGCAGAGAGAAGGGTGGGGGCCCAGTTACAGAGGAGGGAGTAGGCAGAGGGTAGTTGCACGTAGCAAACACCCTGGCTTGGCTGGAGCAGTGGTCCGCAACCCTGCCTATGTATTAGAATCACCTGATAGCCTTTCAAATTACCAGTACCTAGGCCCACATCCAGCTACTCTGGTTTAATTGGTCTTAGTCATTGGTCTCATCATTGGTGTTTTATGAAAGCTCCCTGGGCGGTTCTGCTGTGCAGCTTGGATTGAGACCCACTGGCACTGGGGAAGGACTGGGGGATTCCAAACTAAGGCTATCACGTGCACCCAGGTTTGACACAAACAGAGTCTGAATAAAGGTGGTGATAATGTGAACAGGAAGGGAGACAGGGTGAGAGTTCTTTGAAAGGCAGTGCCTCTGGGCTGATTGTCCATGGGAGTGTACAAGTCATGATGACTAAGGTTTGATCGTGGGTGCCGTTCACAAGAATGAGAGGTACAGGATGGAAAGCAACAAGGTTGGGGGTGGGGGTAATGTGGGAAGAGGATGATTTATTTTTAGACATCTTGAGTTAAAGGAAAATAATTATTGGGCCATCAGACAGGATTGCCCAGCAAGAGTCATGTAAGTGTAAAGCTTGAGCGAAGAACCAGGAATGGAGAATCTTGAGAATTTAACCTCCATTAGAAGTGGTGGCTTAGGCTGAAGGAGTGCATGAGCTTGGAGAGAAAGCAGAGAGAGAGAAGAGCAGAGGGCTCAGGTGGGAACGCCTACATTTGGGAGGCAGAAGGACAAAAAGAGCTTTAGAAGAAATTTCTAAATGGAGAATTGTCGTATTTGCATTAGCCAGTGTCTGGGTCGGGTGGGTGATGGGCAACAGAGTCATTTTTCATGGGCCTGGCTGCCTGCGACTTGGAAATTGATCAGCTGAGTCAATAGCTCTGTGCTCAGACTCAAAGCCCTGGCTGATGTGTGTGCAGGAAGTAGGGCAGAAGCAGTCCTGCTTTCCCTCACCAGAAACCCAGCCTGCTCAGGCATCTGGCGGAGAAACCAAGCTCGTTTTGCCACCATCCTTGGCCTCTAAGTCCCTGTAGCCTGAAGGAGGAATCAATTCAGAGCCACATAGGTTATGAATTCACCCATCACAAAGAAGTCCTTTATTCTGAGCTGTCCCAAAGATGAACTCCTGTTTTCCTGGGGGAGACAATTCTATCCACTGTTGCTGTTTTAAATGGATCCCACGACAGCATTTCTTGTGACATCCCAAGCATCACCCTATGGGACCAACCTAGTCCCTGAGAGGAACTCTGAGGATTTCGCTGAGATCCATCCTTTGAGGGTCCCAAGATGAACGAACTCTAGCAGCAGAGCTGAGGAGGGCAATAATCAGGAGCACATGAGCTGTAGGGGGCTTGGGGCATAGCAAATGGCCAGTCTTCGTCATGGAGGACAGTGGAGAAAAGATTCCCAGGTGGACAGGCAGCTCTCAGATCCTCATTTAACCTGTCTTTGGGAAGAGCTGTGGATGTGGAAAGAAAAGAATTAAGATGCTGTGGGGGAGAAAGAACATTTTAGCATCTTTGGGCCCCTCATAACCCAAAAGGAGTCTTGGGAAGCCTCTGTAAGTGGCATAAAGACTGTCGGGCCATGGAATGGGTACCAAGAACATTGTCCCCCCCTCCCCACCAGCCCTAGCAAATTAAACACATGCCAGCATGTATTTTAAGGCAGTACTTCTTGTCCTTTCATGTGAGCATCTTGTTAAGCACAGAATCTAATTCAGTGCATCTGTGTTGGGGCTTGAACTCCTACGCATCTGACAGTTTCCCAGGGCATGCTGAAGCCACTGGTCTACAGTCTACCCCTGAGCAGCAAGGTTTTGGAGATAGTTGACTGAATGAAAGCCAGAGAGACAGCTGAAGGGTTGGCTTTGTCTCCAACCTTTGCCCCCATCAGTTCTGCCCTCAGATGGCTTTTGGAACTGCCTTCCTGAATGCTGGCCAGGGAAAAGGACCCAGGAAGGGGGTGGCAGGAAGATGGGCAGGTGGTCTCAGCAGGCTCCTTCCTGGCTGAGTCACAGCCTCTGGCTTCTCGTCATCTTGCATATTACCCAGTGGCTGGCTGTCTCAGTTTATTGGCTTCTGAGGCTCCTGGCTCAGGCAGAGTAATTACAGTTGAGGCCCTGATGAATTGGAGGCCAGTAATTAAAGCGCCTATTGATTTTCTACTTAGGAGTTCCCTGTAGCTGGAAACAAAGGTGGGGAGGGGAGAGAGATAAACAATCCGGGCAAGGTATTTTGAAGCAGGGGAGTGTTCAGTGTGTTAGCAGTCACTGAGGAGGGGCTGCGGGGTAATCGTTTATCACTGGCCCATCTCTTTAGAATTTGAGAATTGATCGGCTAGTCAATATGCTTCTGGGGCGCAGTGCCAGTGGAGTAAGGGGAAGGAGGATTGTCTTCTGCAAAGAGTTCATCCTTAGATCTCCAAACCATGAATCTGTCTCGTTTTGCTGCTTCATTTGGCTTATTTTAATTATGAATTGAAGCCATCGCCTTGTTTATATCATCTGCCTTCTTCCGGCAACAATGAGCTTTCCATCACTAGAAATTTGTTTCTGGTCGCTTCTGAGGCCAGACACTGGAAAGCGGGGGCTTGGGAGAGGGGTGTGATGGGGAGGAGAAGGTCTTAGAGGGAGAAGGGCTGAGGGCAAGTAGGGGGAGCTGGAAAGAGAATGACTCCAAAGAGGGTCCTGGAGGCTGGCCAGGGCTGAAGGGTGGGAGGAGAGTGGAAGAGAGGGGACAAAATCATTAGAGAGAACAAACTATATAAGCAGAGGGCGGGGAGAATCCAGAGTCCAGAGAGAGAATGGAAGCAACAGAGAGAAAAGAGGCAAAGAGAGGAGGGAGAAAGAAAGGCCCGGAGGTTGATGTGAGCTAGAGAGAGGTGAACAAGACAGGAAGAGGGTTTTTGGTGGAAATATAAAGCACATTTAAGTCTTATTTCACGATTGCTTAAGTTATTTTGGTGCTTTTAACTCTTAATTCATCTTCCTTTCACTGAGCTAATGTGAAGTGTGAAAGAACAACTAATGAGAGGAAGGCCTAACTGGCAATTTTATTTTTGTCAGCTCCGGGAGCTCTCTCTTCCTTCTCTCCCGCTGGGTCACTTGATCAGAGACGATTCTTTTGTTTCTCAGAGAAACGTTGCTCTCCTCCTAAGCCTTTTCCTCTCACCCCGTCTTCACTGCTGCAGCTGGTTTGGCTGCTTAATGATGATGAAGTTAGATTAGGATCTGGGTTTTGATAATGATTGAAGCTGGGCAAAGAGAAGCGTTTTAGCATAAAGCAAGCTGGAATACAATTACCCATTTTCCCAGTCAGGACGGACAATAGCGGTGGTGGGGAGGGCTGAGTTGTGGAGAAGGAAGTGGGCTGTTACTTGTTATAAGTTGCATTTAAAAAAAGTTCTATAGAAATACTGAACGAATTTATTCGCCTCATTCAATCTAACGGCACAATGTGCTTGCATTGGAAAAAAATCTGCCTCGAGTATGCCCAGTAAATGGCAAAAGGGGTTGGGGGAGAGAGTGTTGTTTTGTGTTAAGTAGCTGCTGTGTGTAGACGGTTGTATAGGGCGCTGCCCACAGCAAACCCGGGGCCTGCCCTCACAAAGTTTAAAGGACTCCAGGGCTCGATTCTTATCTGTGGCAACATTTATCTGCCTAATCTTAATGGTTCCCAGCCTATCCCAATGTCACGCCCCTGCTTCCTCATGTGCCCCTTTGCACCAGCCTGCCAGGTCCCGACCATTCTCCTGTGTTCCCCACCCTTCACCCAGTTCCCTCAGCCGGAAGTCCATAGACATGGTGGATTTTTCCCTTATGCCCCCAATTCACTGGGTCACCAAGCCTTGTCATGCTACCTGGTCACTCTTGGACCCTGTTCCTTCCTTTCCATCTCTGCACCCCAGGCTTGAGTTCCGTCCCACATCGTCTCTTACTCGGACTCTTGGGTTATTACGACGGCCTCCTCACTGGTCTCATACTATCCTGTTCGAACTTCTGTGCTACCCGCAGAGCAGTTTATCCAAAATGAACACCTAACAATGTTACTTTCAGTTTTTTAATGGCTCCTCACTGCCTGCAAAATGGAGTTCTTTGCAGCCATGTGAGATAGGCAAGAGACGCAAGTTCTCTAAGCCTAAGATCGCTCACCTGTAAAGTGGGGATTTTAATGGTTGCTCCACGGGGTCCTTATGAGAAGGAAATAGGTAACGTGAGTAATGTGAGCACAAGGCCTGGCACGTAGAAATTACCAGTAGTGGGAGGAGCTGATGGTGGTGCTGGTAAGAGGAGGAGTGGTTCTTATTTTTATTGTTACAGAGGAAATTCTTTATGATCTGGACCCAAATTTATACCTACAGCTTTGACTTTCCCTGAACTCCAGATTTATATATGTGTGTGTGTGTGTGTGTGTGTGTGTGTGTGTGTGCACGCGTGCACGTGTAACTGGCCACAGCTATTTTCACTTGGCTATCTAACAGACATCACAAATTTAACAAGTTCAACACTGAAGTCCTTGCATTCTGCCTCCCGTATGTGCTCTACCTGTTTTTCCAACTCAGTAAATGACGATTCCTCTCTTCCAGTAGCTCAGAGCAAAACCCTTGACTGCTCTATTTCTCTCACCTTCCATATTCAGTCCCTGTGTAAGTCTCTATCTTCAGAATCTGTCCAGAATCCAGCCCCTCTCACTCCCTCTCCCACTTGGACCCTGGTCCCAGCCTCTCTTCTGCCTGGATTACTGCAGTGGCCTCCTCCCCAGCCTTCCTGCTCCTGTCCTACCCTTTATGGTGTGTCTCTTCGCAGTGGCCAGAGGGCTGCCTTTATAACAGAAGTTGAATCACTCCTCTGCCCCCAACATTCCAGGGGGCCCATTTCAGGGCACTTCTCCATGTGATCCTCCATCCCCGTGCTCTCTAACTTCATCTCCTACTGCCCTGGCCCTCGCTCACTCTGCTCAGCCAAACTGGCCTCCTTCTGATTCTTGAATGTGTCCGGAAGCTCCTGCCTAGGGCTTTTGCGCCGGCCGTTCTTCCCTCTGCCTGAGACACTCTTTCCCCAGAGATCCACATGCCTTCCTCTCTCATCTCCTTCAAGTCTGGCTCAAATGACACCTTCTTCATGATGCCTGCCCTGGTGGCCTTATATAAAATTGTACCCCCATCATTCCCAATCTCCCTTACTTGCTTCTCTTTTCCACTCAGCACTTAGCATCTCCTAACATAGTATATAATCTACTTATTTACTATGTTTCTTGTCGATCTCCTTCCTATAGAGTGTAAGTTCCATGAGAGCATTGAATTTTGTCTAATTTGTCCACTGTTTTATTCAGCAAATAGAATGGTGCCAAGCATATAGTAGACACTCAACAAATCTTGTTGAAAGAGGCTTTTGCCATTCATACCACCTGTCAGCACTAATATTGTACCCCAAGGAGCTCTGCTTCGGGCACATTGGGACCTTGGTTTATAGACATTTCTCTAAGACTCCAAGTTCCATTTGCTCTCCAGGGCCGGCTCACAGTACTAGATGAATGCTTAATGTATAAATACTATTGATACATTGGCCATAAGTAACTTGTATAATTAAAGATGCAAATAGAATTTTCTTTCTTGTTCAAAATGGACCAAGGTTCCATTTGTCTGAAATGGTTGCCAGCAGCTGAAATGCTTCCCTCATAAGGGCCAGAGTGTGCCCCCCATTTCCTCCTCACCAAGCTCACAGTTCATTTGTCTGTTGGCGTCATAGCAACAGACCTTGAAGCCTGGGGGAAGCCAGTGTCCGAAGGTAGACGTCTGTCTCTGAGCAGTGGCACGTGTCCTTCTTATTCAATGCAGTGAATTCCTTCGTCAACCTCTCACAGGATGTAAGAGACAGAGAAGTGGAGAGGAGAAATGACTTACGCGAGGTCACATACATCAGCCTTGATGGAGAGCTGCGTAAATAGCAGGCAGCAGCAAAGCTCTGTCTGTGTCCGAGGCCATCTCGTGGGAGGCCTGGAGTCCCAGGGTGAAGAAATGATACTTTATTTGGCAGGGAAGGGGGAAACACCGAAAGCTTTTGAAGAGAAAAGTAACGTGACAGTAGTCAAAGCCTTAAGAAAATTCATTTGGCAATGATAAGAAAGGGAAATAGGAAGGAGAGAGCCTGAGACTGGACTATGGCTGTAGTCTTTAAGAAGTGGTTAGGGCCTGAATTTGGAGAGCAAGAATGCAGAGACAGGCAGATTGAGGGACCAGCTCTAGCTAAACGATCATTTACAGGGCTGGGCAAGTAACAGGTCTTAGGAGGGCTATCTGGAGGGCTCTGGAGCATGGCCTCTTCATTTATCACTCTGCACACTTCCAGGGTGATCTCTGCCATTCTCATGATTTCAGCCACAGTGCCACAACTCCCAGGTGTGTAACTTCAGCCCCAGACTCTCCCTGACCCATGCACATTTCCTAAGCTGCTCCCATGGGAGACCTCACAGAGACCTCATGCTTAGCACGTGCACCCAGAGCTCACCATCTCCACCCCTTCCACCCCACGGCTCAGGAAAGGCTTCACTGTCCAGGCAGGAACTAGGCAATCATCCTCAGTCCCTCCCTCCCCATCTCCACCCACTCACCAAGTCCTCCAGCCATGCTTTATACACCTGTAAAACCTACCCACTTCTTCCTCTCTCCTGCCACTGCTCTAGGCCTGGAAACCGTTCTCTCTTTCCTGGATAATTGCAGTAACCTCCTACATGATCTTCCAGTGGCTACTCTTGCCACCCTCCAATGCATTTACTCTAATGAAGTTTTATGTGTTTTTAACATAGCCTGAGTGAGCCTTGAATAATGCAAACCTAGTCATACTTTTTTCCTACTAAAATGCACCAATAGTTCCCATTGTCCTTAGAATCATCGGCTACATCCTTAATATGGCTTCAAAGACCACTGCAATCTCCACCCACATCTGTCTCTTCCTCACTTTGTATTAGAGTGAGTTGCAGAGATGTTGGTCTCACCTGAAAGCCACTGAGCTCTCTGAAAGTGGAGATCACATCTGAACACCAAGCAGAGTACCTGGCACAGGGGAGGTGTATTAGTCAGGGTTCTCCACAGAACCAGAACCCATAGGATAGGTATATATGTATATATATACATATATAGAGAGAGAGATAAAGAGACAGAGATAAGAGAGACAGAGAGAGATTTATTATAGGAATTGGCTCACATGATTATGGAAGCCAAGAAGTGCTGCTGAGACTGGCGAGGCAGTGAGCTGAAGGTGCAGATGGAATTAATAGACAGAACACAATCTATATATTCAATGGGACAGGGGACCATCAAGGACCGAGGTGAGGTCCCTCTGATCAACACGTATTTATTTGCGGGTAAAGAATCACAAGCATAAGCATGTACAAGAGCAGGAACTCATGCCTGCAGGGACACACAAGCCAAAGTCCAAAGGTTCTATTCTTCATCCTTCCGACACACAGCAGCCCTATCCCAGGTCATTCCCTTGGGGAGTATCTTAAGAACAATTAGCAAGGTATGCCGGTGGCGTTCCATTCCTGCAATGGCCTGGTGTTCCCAAGCCCCTTGCCTTCATGCTCGATAACATACTCCCCTCCAGCCTTGGATTCCAAAGCACAAGCCATCTGGTATAATAATTATGAGAGTCAGCAGATCACAGATCTCTCAGCCACCCATTTGGAATTTATTTTTCCTAGGCTTAAAGCCTAGCAAGAATGCTGCTATGATCTCCTGCAGCAAAGAAGTCCTATGATCTGCTGTCTGCAAGCTGAAGAACCAGGAAAGCTGGTGGCGTAATTCAGTTCAAGTCCAAAGTCCTGAGAACCAGGGGAGTCAATTGTGTAAGTCTCAATCCCAGTCTGGAGGCCTGAGAACCAGGAGTGCCATGTCCAAGTGGAGGAGAAGATGGGTGTCCCAGCTCAAGCAAGAGAACAGATTCATCCCTCCTCTGTCTTTTTGTTCTGGTCATGTCCTCAGTGGATTGGGTGATACCCACCCTCATGGGTGAAGGTCATCTTCTTTACTCAGTCTACTAATACCAATGCTAATCTCTACCAGAAACAGCCCCTCAGACACACCCAGGAATAACATTGACCAGGTACCTGGGCATCCCTCAGCCCAGTCAAGCTGACACCTACAATGAACCATCACAGGAGGTGCTAAAGGTATCCCTGAAGGAAGCAGTGGGGTGTTGAGTAGGCGCAAATACTACAACAGGTCCAGAAGATAAGGGCTGAGCAAAAGCCATTGGAATTGACACAGGAACAGAAAGTCTGTGGGCCCCAGCACAATGTCTAGGAGACATCACTGAGCCAGGGAGACCTTACCCGCTTGGCATGTTAGGGGAGTGAGCATTCTGGCTGACTAACGTGTTTACTTCTGGTGAAGGTCCAAGTAAATTTTGTTTTCAACCCTTGCTGGCAAAATTGCTTCGTTCTACAACAAATGTGTTGATTATCTTGCCGTTAGAAACCGTACCAAGTACAGAAACCCAACTAGTTAATAAATGAATGGTTTTCTGGAGTTTTCGGGTCATTTGGACCTTGGTCTTCTATGGTCAAAGCAAAGGTGGAGGATGCGTCCTACCTGGACTTTTGAATAAACTTCTGATTTCTCCTTGGGCGATGTGTGTGTATGGTTGAGGGCGAGGGAGGGAGTCCTATCTGGGCTGTGTTACAAAGAAGCTACATGGCATCGGGAAAGTCCTTCATTTTCTCCCTGGTGAGTTCAGACTTGCCGCACCAACATTGCAGAGCTGTCATGAGGATGGCATGAGATAAGGTGCTTGAGAGACCCTGCCGCCCCCTGCCTGGCACGTGGGAGATGCTCACTTCCTGTTCCATGGCCAGGCACCCGAAAATGTGGGACAAAACATAAAGCTATAGAATATGTCCTTGCAAAGCACAGATGTTCAATGTGGGGACTTCAGTTTTCTTTCTCGCTCTTAAAAATCATGGAATTTGCGTTTTAGCCCTAAAAATTAAGAGCACAACAAAAATAGTTAATTAAAGTTGTTAGTTAACCCAGGTTGTACTTTTCATTATCTCCCTCCTGAGGATAGCAGGGAAGTGTAGTGGTTTGGAGGAAGGGAGGAAGCTGCACTGCAAGACCATTACTCTTCCCTCTGGACCTCAGGCCGGTGCAGGGCGTGGCCAGGAGATCCTGTCCTTGCAGGGGAAACTGAAGGGAGAAAGGAAGGAGGAAGACCAGCTGGGGGCCAACGCAATTCTCCCCGGGAGCCCAGGGCAGGGGCCAGTGGCCGCAGCTCTGCCTGAAGCGGGCGTTCCTGTTGCTGACTCTCGGCAAATGGAAAATAATGTTATGCTGTGCTAACATTTTCCCAGCGTTGCTGCATAAACAAGTTGGGAAATTATACCTGGGTTCTAAAAAATTAAAAAAAAAATAAACACGCAGTGCTCTTTGTACCTGTTCTTAGTCATTAAAAATGTGTTTCTGAAGTGCTAAATTTATAGTTAATTGCACAGTTAATTCATTATGTAGCACTATTTTTCCTTTGTAAAACTCCACATTAAAGCAAACCCAACCAATTACTTGAAGTCTTAGAGATACCACAAAAGGAATGACTTCATTTAGTAAATAATTTTAACTTAAGTAATTATTTACTGAAAGCAAGAGTTTGTTGATTGCCTCAGGAGGCTGCTTGCTATTGGCCTCATAATAAACCTTCCATGTAATTCTTGATTAATTACTGGCACCAGCAATATTTTATTTACTTTGAAGAAGTTGGGTTTTACTAAGAGGTTACAAAATACAAAATATCTGTGAAGCAACCCCTCTTGGTCTTTTTCAGGCTCTTGAACAAAAGGGAGGGGAGTGGTTCCCATTGCGTCCCCCTTAGAAGGTGAGACACCCAACTCTCCTGTCCCTCGGCGTTTCTTTATAAACTAGGCTACCGTTCCAAACCAGGGTATAGACAACCCCCTGTTTTTTCCTTTTGTTCTTGTTTGCCACATGCTTCAAGAGGTCATGCACATAGTAGGTACTCAAATAAATCAGATAAATGAAAATATATAGCAATACCAGCAGCAGCATTTAAAAAAATATACATGTCCGTCAAATATAGAATAGGAATCAATAGCATTCAGAGGAATTTTTTTTAAAGGCAAGATAATTAAAGTAGTTCAGAAATAGAAGAAAAGTGGCTAAATGAGCCAATCATTTTCAACTTGTTTGGAATTGCAACCTGGAATTTTGATAGTGTTCCTACAGCGCTCCAGGGCATATGCTTCCTTCGAAAATTAATGTGAACTAGGAGAGTGTTCTAAGAGTTTTGTGTATGTCAGAAATACCCTGGAGGATCAGAAAAGTCACACTTAGGGATCATTGCTCCAATTTTTAAGCATCTGTAGGCCTCAGATGACAGGCTCGAAGCAAGACCAGTGAGGCCAAGCCAACGGGCTCCTCACTGCTCAGGTCTGCTTCTGAACAGTGCAAGGAGGAAAGAATGACGATGGGGCCCTCATCTCTGGAACAGATAACCTTCTAACCATGAGGAGCAGATGGCCAAAAAAAGATCTTGAAGATTAATCTTAGAAAACAGCCCGGTTTTACTTAGAAATGTTTCTTGGGAATGACCATTCATTCTCTTGTCTTATTTGAAGGGCTGTTTATATAGAAGAGGAATTAAAATTGACCTGCGTGGCCCCGGGGTGCCAGAATCTGGAGCAATGGGTGGAAGAGTCATAGAGAAGGAGATTTCCATTCAGGGTAAGGGAGAAGTTTCCAATAGACCAGGAAATGGTGTGTTCTCATGCTAACATGTTCAAGCAAGGATGTACATCCCAGAGATGCTGAGAAAGATCTAAACCATGTGTGGTGGGGGTGACGGTGAGGTGGTCAGGGGGTGGGGGTGGCTGGAAGAGTCCTCTGATCCTTACCACATCCTTTGAGACGTCTTACCCCATCTTTTCCTGCTTCCCTGGATATTCTCAGCTTGTTCATGTCCTTCTTAATGGATGGTGCCCAGTGCTGAACATGGCACTCCAAACTCAGAGTGGAGTGCTGAGTAGGGCAATGGCATCCTTTGATTTGGACTTCATATTTTATTAATATAGCCTAGACCATATCAAGTCCTCCTTTTCACCCAGGCCTGAAATACAGTAGTCTCCTCTTACCCTCAGTTTCACTTTCCGAGGTTTCAGTCACCTGCCGTCAACCGCAGTCCAGAAGCAGGTAATTCTCCTTCTGACGTATGGTCAGGTCAATGGTAGCCTAATGCTCTGTCCTAATGACTATGTCATTCAGCTCACTTCATCTCATCACATAGGCATGGTATCATCTCACATCATCACAAGAAGAAGAAGGGTGAGTACAGCGCAGTAAGGCATTTTGAGAGAGACCACATTCACATGACTTTTATTACACTATATTGTTATAACTGTTGTAGTTTATTATTAGTTATTGTTAATCTCTTACTCTGCCTAATTTATACATTAAACTTTATCATAGGTATGTATGTATACGAAAAAACAGTATATACGTAGAGTTCGGTATTATGGGGGTCTTGGAACATGTCCCCCATATATAAGGGGGGGACTACTTTATGCCATTTGGATGTTTGATACGGAATTTAAAGTCAACCAGATCCCTGTGATTTCCTTAGCTGAACCGCTACCAAGATAGATCTCCAATATGCTGACCTTACAGAATGGATTTTTTCAAGCAGAACTTTATGCTGTTACATTTTATCTCATTAGTTTCAAACTATGATGTTATTGGCCTGGGAGGGGGGAGTGGGTAATTCTGAAGGCTGATTCTATCCTCTGAGACAATAAATGTTCCTCCCTCTGGGTCTTCTGTGGCATTGTAAGCATGTCTCCCACATTTTCATCCAAGTTAGGACAGGCCTTGGCAAATCATGGGAAATATCTCTTGGGACCTTCCTCTAGGTAAAACAATCACAAGCTGAAGAGGGGGCGAAGATCTTAGTGGATGTCTAATTCAACTTTTTTATTTTATAGATTAAGAAACCTAGATTTAAAAAATCAACAATCTTGGGGCAATGTTGTTTGGTCAGTTGCAAATCAATCTATCTTTATTAATATCTTGACCACATATTTCCACCTTGTCCTTGAAACATTGTGAAAAATCTTGCTGATCCTTCAGTCAAACGCACACACACACACCCCCCCTTGGTTTGTTATCTATTTTTATCTTATGTTGGCTTGAATGGATCAAGTTTTTCTTTCCAAAGGCTCACAAGCCATCTCTTTATCCTTCTAGAATTTAGATCAATTTTCAGTGTAGGGACTACTTTTATATTCAATTTCATAAATTCTAGAAAACAATGTAACTTCTAGATCAAAGCGGCTCACTAGTTGGTTTTAAAAAAATTTTTGGCCAAAACCAAAAAACAAAACCATCAACCTAAAATCCAATTCAGAATATGTTTTAAACTTTGTTCTGGAATTGGGGAATCTACAATAGCTGAGTTCAAGGCTTTATTGTACCTCCCCAAATTTCCCAAAGCCAATGTGTCCTTCTCTGGAGAGTCTTTCTCTCTCCCACAGTGTGGCCGCAGTATTAGGCTGTCCCGGGCAATGGGTGGCAGAAACCGTGAAACCTGGGAGTTAGTGACTATGGGAAGTGGCTACATCTGCAGGCTAGGTTGGACCCCGTCTGTCTCAAGCACTGGACGAGCTCAGCCCTTGATGGGCAGCTTCTGAGACCATCCTGCCCTCATCCCAGCTGGAGGAGACTCTGGACTCCAGCTCCATCCCCATTATGCTCTTTGCATTTTTATTTTCACCTTCTTGAGGAAATAAAACACCCTCCAGGCCTGTCGCCTTCCTCCCTTGCCTGTATACACTGCAGAGGAACCTAAAGGAAATTATCCAAAGAAAGAAGGGAGCCGTGGATGAGCGTCTGCGGGTGGGTGTCTGTGAAGGCACACATCATCTGAGTGACAGGTTTGCATGTAAACAGCCGCAACTCATGAAAATAGTTTTTAATCTACTTGAAAGGCATATTCTGAGAAGGAAATCAAGTTCCCTCCAGGTGCGGGGAAGCTCTTTGAAAGAGGAGCTGCTGCAGCAAAAATACAAGCCATTATTCGACTCTACTTCTTATGACCCTTTCTTTTCTTCCTTCTGGGCCACCTCCTCCGCCCCTCCCCGTCTGTGAACTCCTCTCCAGAGGGCTTTTGACTGGAGAGAGGGAACAGAGTCAGAGGAATTACTTCTCTCTTTCTTGGCAGATCAAGGCCAAGCTCCATCAACTGGGCGCTGCTTGACTTTCCACCGAATGTCTATCTAATCCTGTTTCCCATCTTTTTTCAAGACCTCCTTCTCTTGGCAGGCCGGTCTCCCATCGCCTCTCCTTTCCCATCCTCTGTGCTGCCCACCAACGGTCCCCACCCCAATCCTGTGCTCCTTCAAAGGCTCCACGTTGTAGTCTGTGGCACAGGCTAATCCTTGACTAGAGTCGTCCTGTTGTTCCACATAATAGTGTAAAGGATTTTTAAATTGAATTAAAATTTTTATTGTGGTAAAATAGACATAACATAGACTTTACTATTTCAGCCATTTTTAACCATACAGTTCTGTGACATTAGGTAATTCACATTCTTGTGCAACCATCGCCAGTACCCATGTCCAGAACATTCTCATCATCCCAAACTGACACTCTGTCCCCAATAAACAGTAACTCCTTAGTCCTCTTTCCCTAAATTTTAATTATATAAATAATAGGGCAATACATTGTCAAAATAAAATAATACAAGTAAGGTACAGTTCTCTTTGACTATCACATTGATACCAATCCCTCTCTGAGATTTAATGACTGCACTTACCTATATAAATATGTATATACATATAAACATATAAAATAAGGTTTGTAGCTTTTAGAAAGTGATACGTACATAACTATCATATCATATCATAAATGATTTTTACAATGATATCATATCATTGTACTGATACTTGCTATTTTCACTCAGCCATATGTCTTTAAGATCATCCCATGCCAGTACCTAGAAATCTACCTCATTGCTGGGGTTTTTTTGTTTTTGTTTTTGTTTTGGTGAGGAAGATGGGCCCTGAGCTAACATCTGTTGCCAATCTACCTCTTTTTGCTTGAGGAAGATTGTTGCTGAGCTAACATCTGTGCCAGTTTTCCTCTATTTTGTATGTGGGACACCGCCACAGCATGGCTTTGTGAGTGGTGTGTAGGATCAAAACCCATGAAACCCAGGCCTCCCAAGTGGAGTGTGCAAACTTAACCACTATGCCACCGGGCTGGCCCCTACCTCGTTGTTTTTGAGTGCTATGTAGTATAGTTATGCCATAGTTAGCCATTCCCCTATTTAATGGTTTCCAGATTTGTATGTCTTTAATTTCAATAGAAGCCACCAGATTACCTTCCAAAGTGGCTGTACTAATTTATAGTCCATCCAACAGTATATGAAAGTATCTGCTTCCCCACAGTCCTCAACACTTGAGGCCAATAAAAGGTAAATTTATCAAGGAGTTCCTTTCTGCCTGACACTGTTCTGAATGCTGTATGTGTATGAAATCACTGAATGCTCACAACGACCTATGAAGGTGGGTATTCACATTATTACCCCTTTAGAGACCCAGAGAAGCTAGGAATCTCATGCTGGGGCACACACACTGGCAAGTGGTAGAGCCAGGAGCCAGCCCCGGATAGTCTGACTTCAGAGCCCCTGCCCTCATCCATGCCGCCATTTTACCTGATTACTGCCCATCCAGTGGCATACCGGGTGCCTCCTGGTGCTTTAATTTGCATTTCCCTCATTGCTAGTTGGAGGGAGCACCTTTTCACAGGTTTACCGGCCATTTGTCTGTTCTTTTTTTGTGTGTTGCCTGTTCGTACGTTTTGCTCTTTTTTCTATTAGGTGGTTTACTGAATTGTAGTTTAACAAATGGTTCTGTCTGATTTCTTTGGTGAAGGATCATTATTTATACCTTGATAAAATGATCAGTACAGCCGAGTGTTAACTGAGTCTAGACCCTAGCCTAGCTATGAAAGGTGACATATATGAAATTTAAACATTCTTGCAGACATTCAAGAAATTTTCGTACAAACGTGGACATCCATTCATTCATTCATGGAATATTTTTTTTTAATTGAATGATACTCTGAACCCAGCACTGTTCAAAGGAACATCACAGATCATAGAAGGGTTAGTAGAGATCTTATTCAAAACCAAGAGCTATTAACCTTTACAGCAAATGGATCTAGAATGAATGTGGTACTAATTGTTTCCACCTGCTTTTACCAACAGCCCCTCTACTGAAAAGACGTGGACTGTCAATTAACCCCCCCAAGAATTTGCCAATGTAAATATTTTTGAAGTTTATATATTATTAGCCTTTCAGTGAGGAAATTACTCTCAGAGAATATTTATTTTAATCCTCTCTCCCTCCTTTCTTTCTTTCATTCTTTTTTTCTTTTATTTAAAAAATTTTCCTGGAACATCAAAATATAGTGCCCTGTACAGAGCAGATGCTAAGAATTATGGAAGGGTATTTTGGATTACCATGTTTGAGCAGGAAACTGTCTGTGGTAGCAAACTGAAAACTTTAGGAGTAATTGTGCCTTTTAAATGAAAGCAGATCCAAAGGATTTTGTGTGTTTCAAGCACGTTTTCATCCCCAGTAGAAGGAAGAAACCTACATCCTCATTTGGTATTGATCCAGAACAGCCCCGAAATGCAGGGCATTTAATGGCTCCAGATGTTTATCGCTGTGCATTGGGCAGCTGCATCCAACTCTAACCCGAAATCTCACAGAACTGTGATGCAGACCTGCCGTTCAGACGGAAAGCCTTTCTTCCTGGAGGCTGTTTCTTGGTAGTGCTCTGTGCGCGCACACACACCTGCTGAGCCTCGAGGTAGGATGGTTGGGAGGGCGTTTCTGACCCTTTACCTCATTTCAGCATGGGATAACCAGACCCTGTCCCCTCTTCATAATGTTTCCTGCCCCTCATCTGCCAAGAGGCTGGGTCCAGGCTGCCTGGTCTCTTGCCAAGGACGCCTTTCTTCCTGTCTGTGGGTCTGGAGGAAGGAAGATTCTCATGGATCCAAAAATCAATGTTTCTAGGGACTTCCATTCTTTACATTACAAAGAATGCTGGCCTGGTGACAACCCAGAGGCGGCATGTCAGTCTAAGAATAGCTTGGGGCACTGTGCAGGTGGCTCCGTGGGTGAGGGAACTGAGGAGAGTCTGCGATGCTGCTATATTTGCTGGCTTCTTCTCACCGAGTGCACGCTCGTGACCTGCAGTGTGGGGTCCCAATGTGTGGCCGTTTAGCACGCATGGAAGATGCAAAGGCCACAAAGTATGCCTCGGAGTCACCCTCAGAGTATCTTCCTTTGAAAATATCCCTGGAAAAAGAGTAACTGGACTTGCTATTTATAGAAGACAAAATAATTAAGGGACAAGACTGTTTAATCAGGGTGCCAGTAAATAAAATTGATTTAGCATCTATTGTGTTACAGAGAGCTCTCTGTACTCCACTATAAATTGGCTGAAATATCTGTGTTCTAGAGCCTGTGATCTGGCTAGTGAAGTCAGAGTGTTGGAGCTGGGAGGCGTGGCTGAGGTTCTCTGGCTCAGTCCTTCTTCTGGTTTAACATGTATGGGAATCGCCTGGACACCTGTGAAAGTGCAGACTGTGGCTCAGTAACTCTAAGTGGGGCCTGCATTCTGCATTTCTAACAAGCTCCTTGGTGAGCCCCATGTTGCTGCTCCTCCACCAGCACACTAGGTTGTTGAGAGCCCATGTGCTCACCCACTGCTGGGATTTCTTAATTGGAAGCACTGGTAACACATAGTTGAACAACATATTGGACTGCGTGTCACTGTAGCCGGGTTCTAGCACTGCCACTCAGTAGTGGGTAACCTTGAGCAAACCACCTTGCTCCAAACTTTACTATTACTCCAACTCGAACCTCATCCCTAATCTTTAAAAGCCCCCCCTCTAGCAGGTGCGTGCGGTGGGGTGTACGCTGGCTCACTGTGGGCTGTGGAGACAGGACTTGTTGAACTAAGACTTTGCTCTAAATGGCCCCACTACTGGAAGGAGTGTTTTTATGTTTTGTTTCTGATTTTAGGAGAAACAGTTTTGAGAGGTATGCGTGGGGCCTTAAGCAAGGCCAGAGCAGGGAGAAGAGGTGGGTGGGGTAAGTGGATCTGGGAGGCCCATTTGGATGGTGAAGAGAGGGGAGTGGCAGGGGACTTGTGAGAGAGGGAGAGGAGGTAAGCGCACGGTGAGAGGGGAGGCAAGAGGAAAAAGATGGAAAGAGAAACCGTGAAGGAAGAAAGTGATAGATTGTGCTGGTTGAGGGCAACAACTGAAGCATGAGCCAGTGTTTTGGCAGCAGGCATAAAAGTACAGGGAGAGACTGGAGAGAGAGCGCACGGATGACAGGTCAGGCGCTATCGAGGGACGTGGAGTGAAAGAAATTGCAGAGGAAGAGAAAAATCAAAGGCGCATTTTATGGCAAAGACGCAAACTGCCAGGGGCTGAAGATGGAGTTTATTTGGGCCAGAGGCCTGAGAAATCAGGCTGAGGGAGGAGGACGAAGCCTTTGAGGTAAAGTTTTCTGAGACTGGAGTTTGCAGGTATCAATGAGAGGGAAATATGGGACAGAGGACTGGGCGGAACATGGAAGAAAATAGCCCTTTCGTGGAGATGTGGAGCCTGTCGGTGTCACAGTAGGGGAGCCATAAATGGGATCAAAGGAGGCCCTGATTCCAGCTCTGTGGTCTGCTTGCCCTAATGCTCTCCAAGCCCAGCCTTTGCAAGCCCAATGCCCATGTCCACCTTTACAGTGGCAGCTGGACAGGGGCGTGGCAGGCAGCATGCGCAGTGCAGCCTCCCTGAGGGCAGAGAAATTTCTCTGAAGTGGAGTCCATGTGGAGAGCACCAGTGTGCGTGGAGGAAACCAGACAGCTGCACTTTGCCCACATGCTTCTCTTGCGAAGGGCGCAGCACCCCGATCTTAGCAAAGGGCTGAAAGCTACAGGGTAGCGAGTTTGAAAGCCACGCCCTCAGTCCTGAGCTTGGTCCTGCGGCTGCAGTAGTGGTGTCTGCAAGAATATGCCTCATAGAACCCCAATAACGGGCCATGGAATTGACCAAGGTCCCCAGCAGATGTGCTCTGAAGTCGACTGCTGAGTTAGCTGGAGCCCATGCTTCCATGGCTGCTCCCAGCCAATGACTGAGTGTGTCCCATTCCTGGGGGACAGGGTCTCTGACAGATGCCTTCAGCTAGAGGCCTGCCTGACAGCCTTGCCAAACTCTTTTTAAAAACTTTTCTTCTACCTTTCTATTTATTTTTTTAAAGATTGGCACCTGAGCTAACATCTGTTGTCAATCTTTTTTTTCTTTTCTTCTTCTCCCTAAAGCCCCCCAGCACATAGTTGTGTATTCTAGCTGTGAGTGCCTTTGATTGTGCTATGTAGGACGCTGCCTCAGCATGGCCTGATGAGTGGTGCCATGTGCATGCCCAGGATCCAAACCGGCGAAACCCCAGGCCGCTGAAGTGGAGCGCATGAACTTAACCACTCGGCCCCAGGGGCCAGCCCCCTTGCCAACCTTTAAACCTTTGTTAGATTGCACAGCTATCTAGATGCTTCCACCCAACCTACCCTCTCTCCTTCACTCAGGGTCTGGCGTGCTTGGTGGCGGGACAGCTCTCCCAGCCTTACCCAGCTCCCCCCGTTCCCTCTCTCACAGACATTTCCCTTAATGAAATTCTTGTGTGTTTAATCCTGTGACCTCAGCTTCTCAGAGGACCCAGACTAACACAACTAGGGACCAACAGGAACAGAGGGAATGAGCCTGATTTGCATCAGTTAATGACATAAATATCAGAAAGGGAAAGAATTCTTGGAAAAACGTGCAAGCAGAAGAGAAGGAGGAGAGCCCAAGATGTGGGAGATGTCAGGGAAGATGATTCTGGGAGTCTCCCACTCCCCTAGTCATTCCTTTGACCCTCTTCCTGCTGATTTCTGCACCCTCCATAATCTCTATTTTAAGCCTTTCAGTCTTGGAGCACCAGCTCCTGACTTTCCCGCTCACTCCCTCTAGCATCCCCAAAAAGCACAGCCGGTTGATCCTGCCTGCCAGTTGATCACTGTCCTCACCCCTCTGGCCTGGCTCCCTCCTTATCCTGCTTAGAGTCCCTTGATCTTCATTGTCACCCCATGCGTAAATTCAATTCCCTCACCCATCTCGTCCTCCAGGGGGCTGGCTGGCAAATCCCCAACCTTGGTTAAGTCCAACTCTACTCCACACTTGTACAAATTCAGCTTTAAATGGCTAGAGAAAAAAACCTCCCCAAACTAGCCGTGATGTCATGGCCACAAATCTCAAGTTAGCCCTCCTCTCTGCTGGGCACTCCACCTCCACTGTCCTAGTCCATTCACTCTCCTTCTCTCCTGCATGGCTATTTCTCACCTTCTCTCTCTTTGCAAACCTCCCCTCTCCCTTTTTGCTATCATCTGATTCTCCTCCCCTCATAGTCTTTCCCTCTCAGTAGTGGCAACTTCCTTCTTCCAGTTACTCAGGCTAAAATCTTGAAGTCATCCTTCATTCCTTTCTGTGTCTCACATCGTACATCCAAGCCATTGGCAAACCCTGTTGGCTCCACCTTCTGAATATCTCTAAAATTGAACCACTTCTCGTTGCCTCCCCTGTCTCCATCAGCTTGCACCTCATTACTGCAGTGCCTCCTGTGGGTCTTCCTGCCCTGATCCCGCCTCCTCACCCCCAGTCTATTCTCCACACAGCAACCAGAGTGATTACGTTAGGTCACGTCGTTCTTCTGCTGACAACCGTCCAGTAACTTTCTAGCTCACTTAGAGCAAGATCCAAAGCCCTTACCACAGAAAGCCGTCATGTCTCCTGCCTGTGTCGCCCACCTCATCTCTTGCTGCTGCCCACTCTGCTCTTTCGACTCCAATCTCACTTGTCACACCTCCTTGCCCCTTCCGCTCCAGCAACTCTTCTCACTGTCCCTCAGACCCACCTGGACTTCAGCACCTCTGCGCTTACTGTTCCTTCTTCCTAGAACACTCCTCCCCCATGGCTGACCCCTCAGTTCCTTCAGGTCTGCTCTGAAGTGTCCCCTTTTCCATGAGGACTTCCTGCCCACTCAGTACAGACCACTCAAGCCCCTGTTCCTGCCCCAGCGCTGCCTCCCTCTGCGCCCTGCTTGGTCTTTCCCCTGACTTAGCACTTATCGCCAGCTGACACGGCCATCTTTGCTTGTTCGTTATCCATCTTCCTTAACTAGGATGTTAGCTCCACCAGAGCAGCCTCACGGCGTCACACAGCAGGTGCTCAATGAGTAGTTGTGGAATTAATAAATTAACGCAAGTTGAAAGAGGTAATGGAATCTAGCTGATGGGAGAAATACAAGGGGAGAGATTTAGACCACAGAGGAATATTCTCTGGGAGGATGTTTCCATGGGGAAAAACAAGTAACATAGAGGTAGAGTCGGAGAGCTCACTGTGGAAAGGCAGGGCTGACTCCAAAGTTGGGATTCCCTCCATGAACAGGAAGCTGGCTCTCTGAGCCTCGGTCCCCTTATCTGCAGCTTGAGGGTGGGAGTCCCCTACCTCCCCAGGTGATTGTGAGGCTTAAGTGAGATAGTGCTGGCATGAAGCCCAGCAAGTGGTGGGTGCTCACAGGGATCAGCAGGGCCAAGTGCGCCTGTCCCACCCCAAGTGGGACTGAGGCTGAGTATCAGCCACCATCTGCTGTTTGCAAGATTAGTTAAATCATGGAAAACCGGCTCAGGTGAGGGGAAGAGGCCCTCGGGTGGAGACGGTCTCAAGATTTGAAACTACTGTAGCGGAGGATGAGAGGAGGGGCTGGGGGTAGTGGGCAGGCCCCCTCAGCCTGCTGGGGGCTGCGCTGGGCTTTTCCCTCCTCTGTCTGTAGCCAGAGGAAGGAGCAACCTTAATGGGAAACAAGTGGTGATGTATTTCTGTATTCAGAACACTGACATTGCTCCAGAAAGAAATGAGAGGAGATTATGCAGGAAGGGAATTGAGTCTGTCAGGAGCTTCAAGAAAGAAAGAAAGAAAAAAAAGATGTAGAAAGGAGGTGTTTGTTGCTCTTTGTTCTGGTTTTTATCTCAAGAGTCTGTTTATAAAAATGTTCTTTCCTGCCCAGCCTCCTTCACTCCTGCTGGACGCCGCCCCCCGCCCCCCTTCCCTGCTCTTATTTGAGTTAAAGCTTTTTCCTTGATTAAATAGTGAATAAAAGCTCTTCCCAAGTCTGGCCTTCCTGGTGCTAGGGAGAAATTACAGATATATGTACATACATATACATGCAAAATAGCCTGAGATAAAGAGGCTCAAGACAAACAGGTTTCTGGTCGTTTTTTTCTTTTAAAGAAATGTCATTCATGAACTACAGTTATAAACAACACAAATTCAAACTAGGGCAAACCAGCCTAAGTGCAGCTAAATAGTTTGATTTAATAAAGCTCTTGGATTTAAAAGCATCTATTTTTATTTAAAATTATGATATTCATTTTAACAAATGGGTTGGGACTTTCTCCTCTCGCGATGCGGTATCTGCCAGGTACTGAGCTGCCCCTGTTATTGTCCATACCAGGAAGGATGATCCAGTTCATAAGCAGTGTTTCTCTTTGGCCTTCTTTTCTCAAGGCTCATCAATTAAGGCAAACTGTTTGCAGTGAATCATGTGCACAGATGATCTGTCTTCAGTCTGGAAGGACTGGCCTTGCACACTCCTCTCCCATGTTGCAGCTCTTCAATCATGTCCCGCAGCTATAGAGAGGAGGAGCAGCAATCCTCCCAGCTGCGCCCACCCCCCTGGCCCCGGACCTGTGGGGCCTTTGCCCTTCCGTCTCCCAGCTTCGGAGGAGAATCCCTTCCCTCTCCTCATGCAGAAACAGTGACATACAAAATGGACCTTGGAATTTTGCAAAGATACTAAAAGAAGGCAAAATAATTTTTAGTGGCATAAAATGAATGAACAAACAATGTACAGGTTTCTGAGCCCTAGTTAACTCATGAGTAGTTACAGGTTGGTGAGCAGGTTTTTAGGTTCACAGATGGCTCTGTAACTAGGAGAATGAACAGAAGCACAATTCTGATACTTAAGACTTGTTTCCTGCAGATACTGGCTAATCTCTCTCCATCCATCCATCCATCCATCCATCCAACAATTTTTTATTGGTTGACTAAATTGTGTAGGTACTGGGGATGTAGAAGTGAGCAGAAATAGCTCCGTCTCTGGCCTCATAGAGCTTGTAGTCTATTGGGGAAGACAGTCATCAATTCAATAATCACCCTAATGAACAAATAATAATAAACTGAGGAAAGCGTCCTGAAGGAACGGGATATGGTTTGATGAGAGCATATTACTAGATGAGGGGTCAGGAAAGAGTTCCCTGAGAAATTAATGCTTGCAACGTGATCGAATGGATGAGTAGGACTCAAACAAGGAAGAATGTAGGGGTGCATTCTGGAAAGAGGAACTCGGGGAATGTAGGGAATTTGAAGGCCAGCCAGAAAGTCAGTGGGGCTGGAGCTCAGAGAGTAAGAGAGGGTGGTAAGAGGCAAGCCTAGAAGAGGAGTTCAACTTAAACTGTGTAAGTCATCTACTGCTGCATAACAAGTTGCCCCAAACTTAGCAGCTTAAAACAACAAACATTTATTATCCCACAATTTCTGTGGATCAGGAACTCAGGAGCAGGTTAGTTGAGTGGTTCCGGCTCAGAGTCCCTCATGAAGTCACAGTCAAGACATTGGCAAGAGCTGCAGGGCCGCTGACAAGATAGCGGACTCCCTTGGTTGGGGGCAGGAGGCCTCAGTCCACCATGCAGACCACTCCACGGAGATCCTTGAGAATCCTCATGACATGGCCACTGGCTTCCCCCAGAGCAATGATTCAAGAGAAGGAGAGTAAGAAGGAAGCCATTAATGCCTTTTTAAGTCCTAATCTGGGAAGTCAGACACTGTCACTGCCGCCACATTCTATTTGTTAGAGGCGAGTCACTAAGTATAGCGCACACTCAAGGGGAGGAGAATTAGGCTCCAACTTTTGAAGGGAGGAGTATCAAAAAACTGTGGACATATTTTAAAACCACCCCACAAGCCATGGAGGCCTTTGTAGCCTGATTAAGATGCACTCATTTGTTAGGGCTGTGATAACAAAGTACCACAGACTGTGTGGCTTAGACAATTGAAATTTTTCTCATAGTTTTGGAGGCTAGAAGGTCAAGGTCAATGTTTTGGCAGGGTTTGCTTCCCCTGAGGTCTCTCCTTGGCTTGTAGATGGCCATCTTCTCCATGAGTCTCCACATGGTCTTCCCTCTGCCTGTCTCTGTCCAAAGGTCCTCTTCTTATAAGGACACTAGTCATATTGGAGGGACCCACCCTAATGACCTCATTTTAACTGAATTACCTCTTTAAAGACCCTATGTTCAAATCCAGTCACATTTTGGGGTACTTCGTGGGGTACAACTTCAACATATGAATTTTGTGGGGACAGAATTCAGCTGATAACACAAGGATTTTGGTATTTATTCTTCGAGCAACAGGAAACTATTGAAGTAGATTTAAGCATGGAGGGTAGCACTAACAGATTTGCACCTAGACATTTCTCAGGTTGTAATGTGGGGATCTGATGAGAGGGGTGGCTGAGTGAAGGTTGACTGGAGATCTTAAAGTTGTCCAAGTGAGAATGGATGGGTGTTGGGTGTAAGGCGGTGGCAATAGAGACAAAGGGAGGTTGAGAGATTTAAGGGACATTTAGGAGGCAAAGTTGTTAAGACTGTGGCTAGATTGAATATGAGGGTGAGAACAAGGAGAGTCAACAAGGATGCTTGACTTTCTGGCTTGTTCCCCTGGATGGTGGTGAAGCTATGGCTGAGACAAGGAATGATGGAAGAGGTCCAGGCTCGGGGTGTTGGGGGAAGATTATGAGTTTGTTGGTTGTGTGGTGCTGAGGAACCTGGTTGTGAGCCAAGTAGAGATACCCTCTAGAAAGTTGTGGAGTACTCAGTTCTAAGACTCAGAGGACAAGTCTGACTGCAAATATAAGTAAGTCTGTACATCATCAGCAGGGAGACGGTATGTGAAGAGAGGGCGTAGGTGAGATGGGCCAGGTCTGAGGGATGAGTGAGAAGAGAAAGGGGCCTAGGGCTGAACCTCAAAGAACCCTGGCTCACACACACACTGGATTTTTAAGCCTTATGCCTCTAATTTTCACATACACTGAATTTGAAAGTAGGGCTTAGCTATGTCTTTGTAGAACTTGACATAATATATATGAGAAGAAGTGAAGGGCAGGAGAGCAGTCCACATGCACTTCAGATGGTCCATGACCTTATTATGCAAGAATGTTTCAAGCCAGCCCTGATGGCCTAGTGGTTAAAGTTTGGTGTGCTTCACTTCAGTGGCCCATATTCGCTTCCCTGTCACAGAACTGCACCACCTGTCAGTCAGTAGCCATGCTGTGGTGGCAGCTCACATAGAAGAACTAGGACTTACAACTAGGATATACAACTATGCACTGGAGCTTTGGGGGGGGGTAAAAAAAGAGGAAGATTGGCAACAGATTGCAGGGTGAATCTTTCCCTGCAATTAAAAAAAAAAAGGTAAATTAAAAAAATAAAAAAGACTGTTTCTGCCCATCTCCCTTGTGCTGGACACAGGAAGGATGGTGACTTCTCCATCTCACACATGGATGCATGTGTGCTGGACATGAGATGAATCCAAAGCCATCTCAGACCTTCTATACGGCAAATTCTAGAACAGTCACCTGTGGGACACAAGTAAGGACACAGTGTTTGCTTCATCCCCCATCTCTCCTTCTGGGTCAGGAATGAGCCAGGAGAGGAAGGCATCATGGGTGATGGGTAGAGATGGGGCTCCTGGGGGACCTAGGCAGAAGAGGAAGGGAAATCAATCATAACAGGAATGAGATTTCTCTCTTTTCTCCTGGTGTTAGAGCTACTCTCCTTGGATAACCACATTTCTCGCATGTGTCCCAGGGGAGGGTCTGTGGAAAAGGGGCTCCGGGGTAAACAGATCATCTCAGAAGAGGATTTCTGTCAGGGGACAGAATTTGTGCTCCCAAACTAGGATGACTAATTCAATGTCACACGTGTGATTGAGCACCTTCTCTGTGTCCAGTATGTGTGTAGAGCACGTTCTTGGCGGAGGAGGGTACTTGATGGAATGAGAGAGAGGTGACAAGTGTGCCAACTCTGGCCTGAGATTCCTGAGGCGATAATAGGGAACAAACCAAGACGGTCCATGATAACGTGGTATTCAGGATGGCACATACTTTGGGAAGGATGGTCTCTTTTAAAGACTTTGCTCTCATTACCTCTAACATCCCACATATTCTACTCTTTCTCATGGTGGTAGCTTATTGTCGGAGTCTCATCACTTGTGTAGAAGCTCCACAAACACAGGGGTCTGGGTTTGTTTTGTTCAATGAGGTATTGCAAGGACCTAGAGGGGTGCTTGCACGTAATAGATGCTTGATAAATATTTGTCAAATGAATGAATGAACAGTCTTCAGAATCCCGTGAAGCAGGACTGCTGTGGATCTCCCTGCCTGTCATGATGGCTTTACAGGGCTTCATCTGTGCACAGAGCTGTGCATAATAAGAACTCTCTCTTAACCTACTTGTTTGCACACATTGGAGGAAAGTAGGCTCTGTCCTGGGGACTTGTGAAATTTATGACACTTCCTCCGATGGCTCCCACTGTCCCTTGTATGAGACCTTCCTCTCCCCTCCCCCATCGATGACCCCATTCAGGGCAGAATCTCAGCATGTCCACACTGCTTACACCCATTTACCCCTTGGTGTGACTCACCTTTCCCCACCGTGCTCCCTCACCTGTGCTCTTGGAAATGAACCCACTTGTTTACAGTTGCAAAGTGAAAAGCTTTATTCCTCAAGTGCACAGATTTCATACACTAAGCAGCAGGGACGGTTGGTGGAGGGAACTTGGAGAACTCTTAGGTTACACTGCCTGTTGCTGGGGCAGGTTCCATGTACAGAGGAACCTGGTCCATTTCAGATGGATGTGACAAGAGCCCAGGCAGAAGGGACACCACAGTCAGGCTTACTTCCCAGATGGCCCCTGCTTTCCTCTCTGGAGGACAGCCAGGGCCCCGTCTAGCTGCACGAGATCATGTTCCAAGCACTTCCGGGGGCAGAGAGCCCAGGTCTTTCCTTGAACCTGGAAGGTCCCGCCCCAGCTCATACCCCTTCCTCCAGGTTCTCCTTGACGTCCCTGTGCTTGCGTGCCTCTGCCCCAAGGTTAATCGGAATCGAAGATCACTCTTTCTCTCCTAGCCCCTTTTCTGACACCCAGGGACACATTTCTCTCCCTTCATTGTTATTTTCACTTCTGGTAATAATGTTTTTAACTGTGAAGTGTCACGGGAACCCAACTACTTTGCCAATACCAAGTGCAAAACAACCTAATTAGGAATGAAAATTAATTATATATGAAAGAATCTCTGAGGGACAGTAGAGATGAATATGGGAAGCCCCCTCAGAGGAGGTAGGAGTTGGATGAGGTCTTGAGAAAGGATTTGGAGCAGTTTGGGGTGGCAAGGGATGGCCGGGTAACATATGATGTATTTAGCAGCTGGTGAGAGGACGAGCCTGGAGAAGAGGTTTGTGTTGGGGAATAGAGTGAAACAGGAAACCCGATTTCTCTGCACGGAGCTGCAGCCTGCTTGTCTGTCAGCTAAGCTAGCAGGTTTCCCTTAATCTGAGCATTGAAACCGACAAAGAGATTAATAAACCAAGTTCGGGGCTGAGAAAGGACAGGACCTCCCGGAGAACGCAGTCAGGCCCTGTTTGAGGCTCAGAAGCTGATTTGTAGGGCACGGAAAGAAGGAACTGGCATTGCTTAGTCAGTGAGCATGAGGGGTAGAAGGCCAGCGATTTCCCTTTTTTCTTTTTTTTTAGATTTTTTATTTTTTTCCTTTTTCTCCCCAAAGCCCCCCGGTACATAGTTGTGTGTATTTTTAGTTGTGGGTCCTTCTAGTTGTGGCATGTGGGATGCCGCCTCAGTGTGGCTTGATGAGTGGTGCCATGTCCGCGCCCAGGATTAGAACTGACGAAACACTGGGCCGCCTGCAGCGGAGCGCGCAAACTTAACTACTCGGCCATGGGGCCGGCCCCCAGCGATTTCCCTTTGCAGTAGCCTCTCTGAGCCGCAGTTGTCTCAGCTACAGAAGGGGGAGAATAACAGTAGCTCTCCTAGGCTTGTTGCAAGAATTAAATAAATAAGTTAATAGATATGAAACTCTCAGAACTGTGCCAGGCACCCAATAAGCTCTTTATGCTGCTGCTGTTGCTACTGTTATTATTGTTGTTGTTGTTATTATTTTGAAACCCTTTAATCTCTTTGCTTCCTGGAACTTACTTCCTCCAGGTTCTCTTCCTAACCTTCTCTTCCTAACCTTCTCTGCAGCCTCCTCCTCCTCTGCTTCACCTCTGTGGGTTAAGGTGTGGCAGGGAGAGAACTGGTCCCCTTCCTCATCTGTAGCTATACACTCTCCGTGGCGATACCCAGCTACTTATGTGGATGTTTGATTCACATCTGGAGCTTAAAATGTTCCAAACATGAACTCTTGACTCCCTACCCCAAATCTCCCAACCAATTCCCCACCCACCCCTCCCCATTTCAACAAGTGGCACCGTGATTCACCAAGCTGCTCGTTTCCAAAACCTGCAGACTTTCCTGGTCTCTCTCCCTCATCTCTCATATCCAATCCATCGGCGGGTCCCGTTTGCCCCTTCCCAACCACATCTGGCATACGTTGCTTCTCTCATTCCTTCAGTGGCTCCATCCCTCCCTAAGTTTCCATCACAGTAGCCTCCTGCTTCTCCTTTGTTCCACGTTAACACTCCTCCACTCAGAGCCAGAGGGAACTTTAAATAATTAGATCGGATCAAGTCCAGCGACCTCTGATCACGATCAAAATTAACTATACATGGCTTCCCCAGATGAATAAGCCAGCAGGCTCCAGCTCCCTGCTTCTCCCACCGCCTCTCCCACCGCCCCTCCCTCCTCTCACTCCCTCACCTGCTGCTTCATCACACTGGTCTTCCCTTCTTCCCTCAGACCCAGCCAGCTCATTCCCACCCTGGGATTCCTAGCGGTCCCTCTTGAGGGTCAGGTGACAGGCTCCTTCTTGCTATCCATGATTCAGTACGAATGTCACCTCCTCAAGAGGACTTCCTGGTCACTCCATCTAAAAGTAGCCACCCAGTCACTCACTTTCACATCAGCCTGTTTTAACTCTGCACACACTTATCGCCAGGTAACACTTTCTTGTTGATGTGTTTGTTGTCCTACAATGTACAGACACTGGAACAGAGACCTTGTCTGTCTTAGTCATTTCAGTATCCTCTGCCTATACCAGTAACTGGCACACAGTAGGTACTCAATAAATATTTACTACATTTATTGAATTTAAAAAACACAAGGCAATATAACTGAGTAAAAGTACATAGTGTCTGGGTCCAGGCATGAGCTGAAACCCTGGTTCTTCCCGCACAACCCGGTTACCTTGCCTGTAACCCTGGTTACAGCTGTGTGACCTTGAGCTTACTTCTCAACTACTCTGAGCCTTGATTTATTCATCTGTTAAATAGCAGAACCGCTTACCTTGCTGAATTTCAAGATGATTGCATGAGATAATGAATTCATATAAAACACTGTGCCCATTATGGATCCCCACAAATATTACCTATTTTTATTAACATTGAACCTCTGGGTGGCAATGTAAACTGAGGCCTCAGGTAATGGAGAGAAGAGCTTCGGGAGAGAGAAGCCCTCTGCCCCTAGGCTGAATAGAAACAAAGTGGGGGGAGAAAACCCCAGCCGCAGCCTTCCATCGCCCCCCTGGCTGGCCACCCTGTGGCAATGCTGCTGTTGGCAGTGCTGTTAAAATGTACATAAATATTGGCGCATTCTAATGGGACTGGATCGAGGCTGATAAAGGCAATGAGAGGCAAGGTTATTGATGTCTGTCTGAGGGCCTCCGCGGGACCCAAGCCAGGGCTGTAACAAGGATCCAGAAGTTGCATCCAGCCAATTGATTCTCTATCACCGCAGGAAGACACACGTTCAGGGGCGCTGGCAGCCTGGCGAGCCAGAGCCCGCTCTGATGGGAGCACGCAGATGGTCCCGCTCCCAGCGCACCCCACCACCCCTCCCCAGCCTGCCGGCCTCTAGTCTAAGAAGTATTCGGCACCTTGGATTTGTGTCACTGAAAACAGTGGAAGAAAAAGCAAGGTAGGCACAGATATTTGGCCATGCTGCGTGGTGTCCCTGGGGAAACAGCAGCTTTTGGTGACCTGTTTTTGATAGGAAGGACGTAAATAGAGAGGCACTGGAGCGCTGCCCGGGGTCACCGTGGGTGGCCAAGCTGCTGCAGGGTCAAGGGCCCCCAGCAGGAGTCAGGAGAAGCTCCCTGAGGAGCTATGGTCCCAGCTCAGGCCCCTGGTCCTCTTTGTGCTTCACACTTGCTGTTGGTGGCAAGGTCCATGATGTGGTGCCACGGAGACAGGGGGCTGTGAGGCCTGCAGGGGGCCCAGAACTGTAATGATCTGTGTGCCTGCTGTGTCCCTACTAGACAGTGAGCCCCTTGAGGTCCGTATCTGTGTCCCATCCATCTCTGGATGCCCAGAGCCCAGCACCGTGCCAAGCACTCGGAGGTCACGTGGTGATGTTTGTTGAGTGAATGCACAGACTTGAGCAGCACTGTCTCTGGCTCCCATCGCAGAAGATGCAGGCCTAGCCTGGTAGCATGGAAACAACTCTCTCTGAGAAGGGCAGATGGTGAGAATGCCAGCCACTCAGACAGCACCAGCATGTGGGTGGGGAGGTACTGGGAGAAACTACAGAAACCCAGGGCTTGGGCCCCACCGGCTCTGACTTTACCAAACAATGATGAACCCGCCCTCGCTGCCTCTGGATTCTGGATTTCAGGCAGCTTTAAGCATTGCTTATTGGGAAGGCCCAGCTCCCAGGCACTCCCAATGGCACTGCCATTTCCTCCTCCTCTAATTGGTCTCACCTCCCTCTACTTGGAACAAAACCAAACAAAACTTGGGTCTGCAAAAAGCAAAGGCATTTGGGTCTCCAACAGATCCACTCCTTCTCTTACTGATTGATTCCTTCCTTCATTCATCTACTCAACTAACAGCCATTTAGCATCTGCTGTGCTCTAGGCCCTGAGATTCCCAGGCAGTCACACAAAAGGGAACAGCAAGCCTCATCATGGTTATTTAGAAAGCTCACCACTGCTTTTCCTCCAGGCCACTTCTTAAAGACAGGCTGTTTCTGCAGTGCTCATTCTCCAAGGCTGCGAGTCCAGCAGAAAGCGCACGAGCCGCAGGTGTGCTTGTCCGTCTCAGTCCACCTGGGCGGGGGCTCCCCCTGCACCAGCCTGGAATGCCGTGGACCCCCACACACAGCGGAGCTAAGGGCTCACTTGGCACAAAACATCCACAGCCTAGTTACTGAGATATCAAAAGGTTCTCACCGGAAGTCGGTCTCCGCTCTCAGATGCCTGTTCTACCATCGTGCAAAGGGGGGAAGCTGGGAAAAGGGAGTGCTCAGCACTCTGGCCCATCTAATTTAATTTATAACTTATGTCACAGCAGCAATTAGTATGTATTGTTTACATTCCTTCTTAACACTTTCCCCAAATCCCTGGGTGTTTGAGATGGCTGATGTCTTCACGCCCAACTTGGAAGATTCGAGCGTGTTCTGGGGGAGGGGGCATGCGGGGAGACTGACAGCAGAAGATGGGGAGGGCCAGGCAGTCTTCAGCCTGAGCCATATGGGCCACATCTCGCTTGAAGTATGGGATCCTGACAGGAGCATCTGCCTCTCATTGTCTATGGCTCATGTTTTCTCGGTGCTGGGGAGCAGGGTACCTGATCATGAATTCAGTCCCCACCATTGTCTTCCAAAAAGGAAGGAAGGGGCACGGGAGATATGCCTGGGGATGAGGAATCTCAGCCCATCACAGCTTCAGTTTGTTTGGGGGTTAACCAAGAAAGATTCAGAGACGGGGGAAGAGGCGAGCTGGAGGTTGCCTGGGAGAAAGAAAGGAAAAGAAAAGAAGGGAAAGAACATGTTGCTTTATTTCGAGCGCTGTGTTCTTTCTATTACAGCTTGCTTCCTTCCCGTGGGTGTAAAGAGTTGACAGGACTCATGTAGACTGAGCTTTTGGAAAAATAAGTGTGTATAACAAGACCATAATGCAGGGACGAAGGCAGGGTAGGGAGGAGGGAGTGGGCAGAGGGGTTCTTGAAGGACTCGGAGGGTACCACTGGGGCTGTGAGAGACAAGAAAAGGCTGTGGTGGAGAGGAGAGAGGGCCCAGGGCAGGCTGAGCACCCCAAGATCTCTCCCACCCACGGAGGGAAAAGAATCAAGGGTCCTGGTGGTAGGTGGAGGGAGTGAGTTCTGCAAACTCAGATTGGTTAGGAACTCTCTGTGTCTGTACACAGTCTTCTAAATTAATGATTGGAATAAGTGTTGCTAGTGTTTTCTATGACACTTCTTAATGACTCTGGGGTAAGAGTGTTATTTGTCTTATATTTCAGCTATGCCAGGTGTACTGGAAAAAAAGAAGTAATAAGCAGTATTCCATTTAAATAATTCCCCAAAGGATTCCATGTACACTTAGGTGGATAGAAAAATCAAATTCTGAGGTTTTTCTTTCTATGGAAAAACTGTGTGTGTGTGTGTGTGTGTGTGTGTGTGTGTGTTCAGTAAAAATTCAGACCCACTCGCACATCTGATGGTAGCAAGTTTCATGCAAAAGGGACCATATTGCCGATAATCCTACTGCCAAACAGTGAGCATTTTTTAAGACCCCTTCTCTCATTTCTTCAGATCCAAATGAAATCTCTGAGCAACACATATGAACCACAGTGTCAGGGGGAATATAGAAGTAAGACAGTTAATGGGAAAAAAACATTAGATTTGTTTGAGTAAAAAGGAATAAAGGACACATATTAGCTATTTCTTGATGAAAGGATTACGGAATTTTGCAGAGGGAGATGGTTCCAGAGATGACTGTGAACCTGGGAGAACTGAGTCGCTGGCCGATGCAGGGAGGGACAGCTGCCACTTGGACACACTTAACATGACGATGTCTTCAGTCCCAGGGCATGGGCTGTGACTGCTTTTCTCCTTTAGGGGTCACAAATCAAACCAAGCCAGCTACACTGCTTTATCCTGCCCCCTTCATGCCCAAGGATACCCATTTGAGAGAATACTGGCCAGAATTCAAGGTCACAGGCAGAATGAAACTTATGGGCCCAAAAGAGGTCAAACTTATGAACTTAACCTTATTCCCACAGTTTTCTAGCCAGTGGAATTAACTAGGCAGAGATGGCTGAGAAAGTGGCCTTTAGTGTGACCTGCACGTCAGTGTTCAAGAAGTATTGTTCAAATAGATGAATGAACTGTTAGCTGAAGAAACAAGTCATGGCGGAGAAAGGTCGTAGGTCAGTTATTGGATTTGTGATTTATGCGTAAGAAGATGACTGGTGAAGTTTCAAGTCATGTCGTTGACTACCTAGGAAAAAACAGGCTCGAAGTAAGTTGAAGAGCAATTACTGAGGGGCAGGAAGGAATGAGAAGTCCTGAGAAGTGATTGAGAGAGCAAAGTGAAGAAAATGCAAGAAAAGAGAGGACCCCAGAATTCCAGGGAATTTGGATATCCAGAAATGTAGAGTCTTGGAGAGCTGGAGAATGAAGACTCAGATCTAACATAACCTAGAGAGGAAGAACCAAGACTGCTTGACAACAAAAGGAAACGGGGAAAAGCCACCAAGGGAGGGCGTAATGTCTGAAATTCACAAAACTGTCATGAATTTGGGATTTCCCGAAGTTCTCACGAATACCAGCGTGCGGTGTTAAGATGTGTTGCTTCAATAAAAGGGCCTCCATGGTCAGAGCAGGAAACTACCGGGTCAGACTATGATGTACAGAGCTCTTGCCACAGACCTCAGAGCCTTTAATACGATCGTGAATCCTGTCAACGTCCATAAGGAAGATACAGTGCGGGCATTTTCCAAACAGAGTTGACAATAGAGCAGTTTTTCATGGAGCACGTGACAGGGTGGCTATTCAAAGAACATACTTCAGGAAATGTTGAATATGCTTGCTTCAACTGGGCCTCCTTGAGCTGTGGCAATGTGGTGTGGCAGGAAAACTGTTAAAAAGGGAATGGAAGTTCTAGTCCTCGCCCCTGCCACCTGCCACCTGTGTGGCTTAGGATGTGTTATACCACCTCTCTGGGTTGCAGTTTCCTCATATGTCAAGTGACGATGAGCTAGATGATACTGAAGTCTTATCCTGTCTGAGTCTTTATCATTCTAATCGGCTCCCTTTGAATATTTGGAACCACGTGCATATTATAGGACGGATGGGTGAAATCCGTTCATCACTTTATTGATTGTCTCCCTCACTAAGTTCTAAGTTCTGGGACGGCGGGGTCTGCTTCTATTTTATTTGCACTGTCATAAATGTAGCACCTGACGCAGGGCCTGAAACACAGTAGAAACCCAGTACATTGCGTTGAATGGAGGAGTGAGTGGCTTCCTATTTGGTGAGCCATCATGTCATGCCTGCAGAAAGGGAGATGGCGTGCTAACACAGGGGACCTTCAGGCTTCCTCCAGGGACTGAGTCAGCCTGATGCACGGCTCCAGCACAGAGGCGCCACGTGGACATTCTTCCAGACAGTGCTGGCCAGACATCAGAGTCCATGGGGCTCCTGAGTCCCACAGACGCTGGAGGCAGGCTCTAGAAAGAGTTACGGTCTCCCCTTCCAGGAGCTGGGTGGCTCCTCCCCACCGTGGTGACAGGCTCCCACAATCACCCTCCTGGACGTGCAAGAGCGCACGCGGCTCAGAATTGCCTTCTCACAGGACCGGAGCTGCCTGAACGCAGAGCTGACGGCTTCATTGTCAGTTTCTGCAGCTTGGTGGCTGGCAGCGCGAATCTATTTTCTCCCACTAAATTAATCACTGTTGGAAGCTGATCCCCTGGGGTTTCCCCAGGCCCGCACCAGCACGCACTCTCTCTCCTGCGCTCTCCCCTGTCCTCTGGCCACTCTCCTCAGTCTGCCCTCTCCTTGCCGCTTCCTCCCACCGTGGTGTCTGTACCTCTCAACTCTCATGCCTTCCCTCCCACTGCAGGTATTTGGGCTGAGGTGGGAGACAGCCAGACGGGTGCAGGCGTGGAAGCCACACAGGTCTCTGCGGGAATGTCCAGAAGATGGGGCGCAACTGGCTGCCCCATACTGGCAGGTGTGGACAGAGGAGGCAGCTCAGAAGTTCCGCCTGCCAGCTCACCCCGGGCCAATCTAGGTGTTTTCAGGACCTTTTCTGGAGAAGGGTGGCGGCCCTAGAATCACTCCTTGAGGAAAACTGTTCCATTAAAAGCTGCTCTGACTTGGAGATTGTAGGGTTGGTCACACCCAGACTAAATTCCATCAGTATTGGTGACACATGACTACTTATAAGGAGCCAGGTATTTACCTGACTTTTCTAGGACAAGATTTTATTATCTTTCTTGATTATACCTCAGTGGGGTCCCTACTCTCTAAAGGAATAAGCTCTGTGTGTGTATGTGTGGGGGGGTTCAGTAAGGCGAGAAGGGCGTGGAAGCTCGTTCCAGCAGACCTTTGCTATAGGCTGAATGTTGGTGTCCTCTCAAAATTCACATGTTAAATCCTAATGCTCAGTGTGACAGTATTTGGAGGTGAGGCCTGAGAGCAGTGATTAGGTCATGAAGGTGGAGCCCTCATGAACGGGATTACTGCCTTTATAAAAGGGACCCCAGAGATCTCCCTCGCTCCTTCCACCATGTGAAGACACAGTGAGAAGATGGCTGTCTCTGAACCAGGAAGCAGGTCCTCACCAGACATCGAATCTGCCAGCGCCTTGATCTTGGGCTTCCAGCCTGCAAAACTGTGAGAAATGGGTTTCTGTTGTTTGTAAGCCACCCAGTCTAGGGTATTCTGTTATAGCAACCTGAACAGATTAAAACACCTATTTGAGGATCCTTTGAGCACCGTATGAAGACACTCAAGTACACAGCCAGAGAAAGGGAAGCAGAATCAGTTGTCATAGGCCCACAGACCCCTGCCAACTTGGTGCCAACCCTCTGCCCCTAAACACCATGGTCTTTAAGCTCTGGGAGTAGCTTGGAGTACTTTGAGTCTTGTTGCAAACAGAAGAATGGTGGCCCTACTGTTCTGTGGGCTTTCCTTATGGCTCCAGCTCATGTGGAATGCTTCCTGGAACAGGGAATCTTAAACTTTTGGACAATTAGAAGGGGGAAGACATTTCATTCCATCACCCACAGCTAGTGTGTGGGGGGGGTCTCCAGGAGTGAGGGGCACCAGGCTCCTGCTCTTTCTATTGCTACAAGAGTTGGAGAGAATGGGACCCTGGCACACCCCTTTCCTACTCCCCCTAAAAGTCCAACCAGCCCATGAGGGAGGGAAGGAGGGAAGAGAACTGACATCCGTCTCTGAGCAGGCACCTCTCAGAAGGATGTTCCTCTCTGCCAGAGTTCTGGGATCATGTCTGATTCATAAGGACAGTCTCGAGCGAGCCCATCATTCCATCCTAGGGGGTAGAAGATGGCAGGAGTCGGGGAGGGCGGCAGGTACTGCCTTCCAGTGAAACTGAATTTAAAGTAGAATCCGAAATTAAAGGAAATCCATACTCCTTAAGAAAACCCGAGGAAGATTTAGATGTGGGAAAAGTGGAGGCTGCGGGGCATTACTCACCTCTCCGAGCCTGTGTCTTTGTCTGGAACACGCGAATTCTAATCCCCTCTCCGCAGGGTCGTTGTGGGGATTTAGGAGCTTATGGATATAAGCACCTGAGCCCTGGGGAGGCTGGCGGTAAGTGATGGCAATGATTATAATATTCATAACCGCAAATGAGCATGGGCAGTAATTAATTCGTTTTAACTTTTTCAACATGCCTTATGTTTGTTGCTCTAGGCTCAGTTCCAGCACCAAGAGCCTGCCTTAGCAAACTGGGGATTTAAGATACGGGATCCCTGCATTTTTCTCAGAGCCATCCGTGGGCTGTTGGAGGTCTCACCTGATTCAGGAAGCATCTCTGGTGACAAAACGCCCCTCAGTGAGCAGCACCTACTAAGTGCGGGACTGTGTACTGGTTTGCTGGGACTCTTGCATTAGCAGTTAGCTGTGGTTCAGGAGGGTGGATGGAGAGGTATCCTTCCTCAGCGCCCTACCCTTGGCCCGCCCTGAGATCACGAGAGCCAACCTCAGGATGCTGGGCGAAGCGCTGCAACACAACAAGCCTGCAGTCCCTTCTCTCCTTTCTGCTTAGATGCCTGCCTCACTCCCCATCCTGCCCTGCCTCTTCCCCCGGAAAAAGTAGTTCAGGTCTGGGATTCTGCCCGAATGGCCTGTCTGAGTCTGGCTTACAGAGTGCGTCATCTTTCCCACAGATGGGCTAGTGGACACCTCAGCTCCCAAGGAAGTGACTTCTTAAGTCTATCCTCACGTTAGGAAGGAAACACCCCGTCCCCTGGAAGGCAGGAGAGAGGAGCATGCTGTGTGAGAGACGTTATATTTAATCTAATTCGCAGTCCTCGGCTTTCTGAAGGATGAGCGGGCAACCCGCAGCATTTCCTCCCAGATGGAGTTCTGACCGTCTTCCTCCGCGCTTCTCCCCTCCGGCTCCCTCTGTGCATGCGCAGTCTGCCTCGAGAGCCAGCTTCTCTCCTTGGCTTCAGCCTCAGCTGGGTCCCGCTGGCGTCCACAGTGAGTCAGCCCCCTTGTTGCCTCTTCAGAGTCTGTTTTCACCCTGGCCCGGGTCTCCTTTCTCCTCCTTCTTGGCTCAGGTTTCCTCCCTCAGCCTGCTGCCCTGGTCCAGTGCGAGGAGCTCTTCTTTCCTCCTCAGCCCCATTGGCCACACCAAAACGTGTGTCGACCCAAAAGAATATATTTGTAAATAAAAGGTGGGCTCGCCTTTGGCCCTTGCCTCCCTCTGCCCCCCCATCCTTCCTGTCCCTTTTTGTCTGTGTGCACCCGCATTCTGTCCACACCTGCAGCCCCTCGAAGGTCTTCGTACATGCCAGCACTATTCTGAGTGCTTACAGTGTCTATAAAACCCTTCAATCTTCATGACGGCCCTGCGAGGCTGTACTAATATTATCCGCATTTGCACAGAGGGGAAACTGAGGTCAAATTGGTTCCCTAACTTACCAGAGGTCACACCACTAGAAATTGGTAGCACCAGGATTCAGACCCAGGCAGTCTTACTCCTGGGTCCATGCTCTTCCTACCGCGTGAAGTCGTTTCTTTACACAAGGACGCATGTAAGACGCGCGATTCTGCTCTTCTGTTTTGGGACACACGTTGGTATTTAGTCCTCACACTCAGACCCTTCCCTCCTCCCCTGCCCTCTCTCTGTGCTAGCTCCCCTCCATCTGTTGCTGCATCTCTCTTTTGACTTAACACACCCTTGGACTCTTTGCGGCTTGATCTCCGTCCCTCTTGCGTTTCTACAGCCCCAGTGCTTCGCCTGGAGCTGTCTGCCTTGTGTCTCCTTGTAGTTCCCCCCATCTTTCTCTCCCCTGCCTTGGTGTGAATTTTTCAGCTGTCATTCTGCCAGCATCTCTTCTCTATGTCTCTGTCAGTGTCTCCTTCTCTCACTGCCCCTTTCCCATATCAACACCCTCCCGCCTTCTTGCTCCCCCTCTGCCATGCTTCTCTTTTGTCTCCCTCTCTTGTTCATTTAGTGGCCCCATTCATTACATCAGGGGGCAACCAAGAGCGTCTCTGTCTGCGGCTCTGCCTCCCCGCTCCACCCCTCCGCCTTCGCTGAGACTCTCAGCTGTAGACGGGAACCACATTCAATCCAAGCCCTGTTCCTCGCCAAAGAAGAACAATGAACCCAGGAACCACAGAGGCACAAGACAGAACGTCTCTGTATCTCAAGAGACATCCCGGTCTCTTGGGACAAAATGGCTTCTCTTGGTTTATTTATAAACTCTGGGCTGGGTGGATGCCCCGCATACAGACGGAGCAGCTGGCTGGTGATCGGGTTCAGTTGGGGGCCTATGTGGTTCTCAGCTAGTACCTCCTTTCAAAGCCAAGGCCGAGTTGTGTTGAGGTGGAGGCTACACAGGCATGACGTAGGTCTGTCATCCCTCAGTCCTCAGGCAGACAGGAGCATGGTGATGGAGGACCTATGGGTTTCACGGAGGTCAGTGACCATAGACATGTCACTAGTACTCACATCACCCAAACTGGTAAAATACAGAAGCCAGAGCGATGAAATAACTCAAGTTGGAAGCAGAATTCAGGCCCTCTCCTCTGTCTACAGGGTTCTCTCCTCCTCCACACTGCCTTCCAGTACCGGGCTGTGATCACATGGGTCACACAGCCTCCTGGTCCTCACTGTGGCTGATGCATGGATGCCTTTGAGTGGGACTTGCTCACACTTGCTTGAGACTGGCCTCTTCCAGCAAATCTCTGATTCTTGCAGCCTCCCCACAATCCCTCCTTTCCTCAGTACCCCCCATGCACTTTAGTCTTTGGTCTATGCCTTGTTGATTGTGGTCTGTGCCATCATCATTGTGGCTGGGGGACATGTCATGATAGAATGAACGAGTAAGTAGGCATTTGGCCTACCCAACCGAGCCATAGGCATTTTGATGATGGGGTCATGTCTCTGTTAATGTTGTGTCTCCCCCTTCTCTAGCACCTGGTTTAGCATTGAGCACCCACTGGGTACTCAGTATATATGGTTGATAGTCCAGGGAGCCTGCACCTGGCTGGAGACTTGGAGACCTCTCCCCAGTTCCCCAGCTGGCTGCTAAGGCAGCCTGTCCCACATGATGTCTGCAAGTTCAGAGAGGCAGAGCCGGCCTCAATAGCGTGGCAGATTTGTTCCCAGAAACCGGCAACGGAGGCTGGGGCCAGCCAAGCGAGACTGCCAAAAGCCCTCCCTTATTTTACCCTGACCCTTAAGGGTAAACTTTATCAAGAGCAAAATACACAGAATTAGCTGAAAAAGTTCTCTTTTCTTGAGCCCCCCCTGCAAGTCAGAAGCTGCTTCTTGGGAACTGTTTTTCTCACTTCTGGGAGCAGAATGGTGTCCACCTCACTTGGGGATTCCCTGGGAGTATGGACAGACACAGTGGCAGGGAGAAGGGAGGAACCCAGTCACTCTCTAGAAAGAGGAGGGCAGCACAGCCAGCCACCACTACTGACTGCAGCTTTGCCTCTGTACTCTGGTGGTGGGCATGGTCTCACCTGGGTGGTGTCTCCTAGTCTCTCTACCTGCCTAGAAGGGCCAGGCCACTATGTGCCAAACCCTTTGGTTTAGGCCTGTCTTGTTTATTTAATCGTCAGTGCCGCCTTTGCCGCTGGATGCTGCCTTTGAGAGATCCCTTTGTCCAATGTCCTGCAGCTACAAGCTAGTGCACTCCTAGGCACTCCTCCCAGAACTGTCTCCAGGTCGGGAGAGGAATATAGGGCGTGAAGAAGCAGACAGGAGACGGGGTAAAGCAGGGAGGTAGGATGGTCCCAGCACTGTGTCCATCAAAGGGGAACCCTCTCTGTGAGCTGAGGAGCAGCAGGAGGGCTGCCAAGCTTGCATAGTGGTCCGTGAGGCTGGAGGGCAGGAGATAGAACGGTGGTTTTCAAACCTGGCCATGCATAAGAATGACCTGGGGCATGTTAAAAAAAAATCCAGATGCCAGGGCCCCACCTTGGAGATTCTGATTCAGTAGGTCTGTGGTGGGGCGAGAGAATACGTTTGTTTCAAACGTCCCTCTGCACTCCCCCCACCCTCACCAGGTGTCTGGGAGGCACAGAATTATTCATTTCTACCCCAGTCCACCTCCCCAGAGGGAGCTGTCACTCGTCCTCCCTCATTTCCACTTCCCTCATCCTTGGTACTACCCTTTTCTAGGATGGCCGAGGGTAAGAAAGAGGAGATTTCATGTACCAGGCTGGGGTTGGGGAAATAATTGAAAGAATTGTAATGATATCTACCAATCACGGGTGCCACAAGCTAACTCTTGAATCTTATAATTGATGCCCATTAGGAGTAGCTTTTTCTTTATGATCATCTAGAAAAGAACGAACATTTGAAGGTGCCTAATGCATTTCTCTGTGGGGAAGCACTCATTTCTGCTGGCACTTACTCCTGGCTCTCTGGCTTCTTCCCTCCTCTTTCTCTGTCATTCTTGATCTTCCTTTTTCTACTTAATAAAAAACAGCTTTCATTTCTGTAGCCCGTTACAGCTTTCAAACCTCTTTCCTGTGTATTATTTCTTCCCAACAAGAATCCGGCAAGGCATGCAGAGATTTTTAATTCCCAGTTAATAGATGAAGTTCAAAGTGTTCAGTGACTGGGCCAAGGCCACTGAGGGGTAAGTGGTAAGTACGAGCTCTTTTCCCCTCACCCAGGCCCTCACCCCGGCTCCTTCCCCTCCCTCCTGCCTCGGCTTGTGCTCCCTGCTAGAGTCAGAGTCAGACCAGTTCAGAGGTTTGCTGCTGTAACGAAAGGCCTGTGACGACGTGGGAGGGCGTGGCCCTGGGTGGCCCAGAGTGAGGAGAGAGAGAGGTGCTCCGACGACGTGCTGTCCAGCAAGGGGAGGAGTTGCCCCTCCTGCTGCTGCTTCAGGAGAGCTAGAGTAAAACTGCAGTTACAAAGAGGGCTGCTCCGTCCACCGCCCAGGAGCAGAAACAGGAAGAGGCAATGGAGGGAAATCAAAGAAATGTGCCTAGAGGCCAAAGGGGGGTAGAAAAACACGGGAGAGAGCCTCCTGGAACATGCTCGGGCCACACGTCCATCCGGTGCTCTCTCCCAGCGTTGTGTTCTGGCTCCAGGCGCCCTTTGGCAGTGGAGGAGTCAGTGCGTTTACACCACTGCCCACAGGTCAGCTCTTCTTTCTGGGTCTCCCTTCCTGTCTGTCTTTGCCGGTGAAAACAGCACACCGTAGGGAAGTGGGAAAGCGCTGCCCCGGGAACACGTGCCTGATCCCAATCCTGTCTCTGCTACTCATTGCCTGAGTGGCCTCAGCCTCCTCACCTGTGGAATGGGGACACTGGTGGCCACCTCCCAGCGCCGCGGTGGGTTTGAGTGAGATCACGTGTAGAGGAGCTGGCGCTTGTCTGAGACCCAGGATATCTGAGTCCTCCTTGGGGCCCTGCCTCTAACCAGCTCCGAGAGCAAGAAACTTCAAGGTTCTTTCTGACATGAGTGTTTAACAGCTCTACACATGTGAGAGCTCCTGAGAATGGTAAATACCCTTACAAATGTAAGGAATGATTGATACGTACTAGGAGGAGACAAGTGAGGAAGGGGGCGCGAGAGAGCATCCTTCCACTTCTTGGCTGCTTTTCCTTCATTTTCAGCTTTTTTGTTTGTTGCTGATGCATCCTCTGGCCTTTCCAGGTGTGATTCTCATCATCGGTCTTATTCTAGTCCTGTCAGGAGACCTGTCCTTTGTTTCAGTCCCAAAGAGAGTGGCCCTGCCAGCTGTCCGGGCCCCTGCACACAGCGGGTCTGCATGGCCCATCTCTGTTGTGGTCCTGGCACTCACCGGGTTAGTTATGAGCCACCCCAGCTTCTCCCTCAGAGGTCAGTTGACTCCCATGAGGCCTCGAGGCAGTTGGAGCTGAGTGCCAAGGGGTGAGTTGTGCGTCTTGTCCTCCAGTAGCTCATGTTCAAGAGGTCCAAGGCTCAGCTTTCCCTCTCCTGAGACAATCCTGTCCACCGCCGCCCAGGTTTGCTGTGGGGATTAACGCGGACACACGGTGGCTGAGCCCACGGTGAGATATCGCACGCTTCAGACCCGCCACATCACAGCGTCGTTGCCCTATCTTATCACCTGCCACTAAAGATCAGGATGTGAAAGCCTCCCGTTTGTGAAGCTCAGCGTAGTAGCACCACTGTGCTGCCACAGGGGGAAGCTCAAGATAGTGCTCCTTCCTGGCAGTTTCCCAGGCACCATGTGCATCTGGGATTAATATTCCCAACACCACCCCCTTTGAACGTTAACCCTGACACTGAGCCTTCCCTGCACAGCCACCCAAAATTAGGTGCGATGTCGACAGCGTCCAGCGTTTCCAGGGCACCTTTCGTTCCCCAGAGTCGATGCCACTCACCCAGGAACCAAGCCCAGTCTCCTTCCACACACCCCTCTCCCCACTCCCCTGCATGGGGCCAACTCCCAGAGGGGAAGTGGCAGCTGTCTAATAGCTATGGCCCCATGCTCTCAGGGAAGTAGGCGCTCAGACCTCAGGAAGATGGTGGGATGTCCCTGTTTGGATTGCAACACGGCCCAGCCAAAGTCCAGCCTCTACTGCAGACAGGGGGGTGTCCAAGCATGGTCATGTTCCCCGGGATGTTCAGGATGCACCATATTTGCATACCAGCACTGTTGATTTCATGTGCGTGTGTGTATTCTGTGCATGTGAGTGCATTTCTGCTGTGTAGACCCATGGCGATACCTTTGTGCTCGTGTGGACCGCATGCACATGGGAGCATGTATGCGCTGCACATTCACGTGATAAAGCTGTGTGTGGGTGCATCTGTATGGTTGAGGGGGGTTTTGAATGCAATATTTATATTCAAACTGCTATCTGCGTGACGCTGGAGATCCAGGAAGGGTGAAGGGGCCCACCAGCTCTGAGATGGCAGTGCCAAGCCGTGCTACCCTCTGTGAGGCAGGTTCAGCCAAGAGGCTTGTAACACTCAGCAGTTATCTATACAGCTGCAGAAGATCCACACAGCCCTGTTTGCACATGCATTGCTAACAAGCCAGTGGTGACAAGCTGATGTGTGCAATGGGAGAGAGCAAGAAACAGAAGAGAGTCCTTGGCCACCTGGCTGCTCGCCACTCACCACCATTCTGCTTCTCCCTTGCAACCTTGATGCACTCTCCCTGCCTTAGGTGTCTGGAATCCCCTCGCCCTGACAACCACACAAGCTCGACAGTCATTTTCCAACTCCAACCACCGCCATCTCCCAAATCCTGCTCCCCCCTTCAAGCCTTCCCTTCTTTCTCTCTTTCTGAGCTCTCGCTGAATTAGATTAGTCACATTCTTAATTAACTGTGCTGGTGAGAGCTCTATTAGGTATTAAATGTTTGTCACAATCCAATTAAAAAATCCATCACAGTAGGATGGGTTCTCCAAGGCCCAGCAGATTGAGGCTGGGGGTCCTGGTGCTCTCCTCACCACTAGCGGATGGGTCAGAGGAGCAGGGCCCAGGAGGCCAGGGGGGCAGGCGGGTTCAGAAGGCAGTGACGGCTGGGGGAGGGGCTCTCAGGGAGGCCACCTGGCCTGGTGCGAGGACGTCACAGTCTGAGAATCCCAGGTGCCTGGAGAATTCAGACTATCATAGGGTGGCCCGCTGTCCCAGATTACCCAGTACTGTCTTAGAGGGGGTGGTTGGTCACTTAACCTATAGCATCACAGCTTCCCCTAGCCCCACAGGGCAATGGGGCAAGGCAAGTATTGTATGTGTGTGTGTGTGTGTGTGTGTGTTTGCATGAACTGGCACACTTATGGGGGCCGGCATGCGCTGGGATGGAGAGGGCCAAGATTGATGGCTTAAGCCCAGTGGGAAGCTTTTTAACTCGAGGAAAAAGAATGGAATCGGATGGAGCTGGGCTGTGGTTTCCAGGGGTCCAGCTCTAGGCCAGAGCTGCCATTCAGAACTGTGTCTTTCTGTTCCACTTGAAAGAGACTTGCTCGGGAGGGGAGCTATCTCTGGTAAAAGGAGAAGAAAATGAGCATTCATTCCTAGATGCGCAGCCTTTCTTTCTGCAGTTCTGGGCCCTTTCTCCTTTTCCTTTAACCTTTTCCAGTTGTGGGTCCTCCCTCTGCTCCTCCTCCCTGACCAGGCTGGACACACACAGTCTGCTCCCTGACAGTTGAATTGGCCAGTTTTAGATTCCCAGTTCCCTGCACACCACACCATCTCTCCCTCTTCCTCTTGGCCACCAGGAGGGAGAAGAAAGGAAGCACACAGCATTGTTAGACCCCAGTGCTGGGCCCCAGGTGAGATGGTAAAAGGAGAAGTCTGAACGTCTGTGCCAGGCCAGTGTGTGGCCACAGTAAATGTGGCACGTGCCCCAGTGCCTCCCAGCCTTGATCATATCACATGCTTCGGCCCTTCAAATCTGCTAATGTGCTTTTTGAGATTCTTGTTCTTTGGGTGCATCTTTTGTGGCTCTGTTCACCAGTAATAACTACACAATTATTGCTTCTTATTATGATTGGCATGCCAAAAAACATCTTATCTCTCTTAATGCTTTCTAGTTCTACCCCCTCATACCAGCAGATCTTGAAATCCGACCTTCCAAGAAGACTGTCTGGATTTATGTGGCCAAGGGAAGTGTTTACTCACTCAATCGAGAGGTCCTGTGGGGCAGGAAGCGTGCTCACTCATCTGCACACCCTCAGCACGTGGCGCAGTGCTGAGGGTCATGGGAGGCGCTTAAAAGCATTTATTGACTGACTGAATGAATGAGCTCACATTCAAGACTTCCTTTCTTCTTCTTCCAGGGCCCCAAATACGCTCACCCCTTTGCTTCCACATAAAGCAAACGTTTAACCATTGCCGTAGCACCTACGCCTTCTTCTGAATGCCTCTCCGTTCTCTATCAGAATCATCTTGTCCATCTTAGCTTGTAAATCCCCAAAAGGTAGGCCCCCTGTCTGTTTAATTGTCTCCCCACAAGACTTGGAGCTGTGCTAATTCTCTGGAGAAATGAACATCCTGGTGGCCCTTCATGCTTTCATTTGCTCTGTAACCACCCATTGAGTGCTTAGTCCTGGGCCAGGACCAGCTCAGCCTTGAGGAGACCAGGAAAGAAATGTCACATGCTGCCTTCCGCTCAGAGAGCTTGCAGTCCGGTTGCGGAAGAAACAGCGAAGCAGCAAATCAAGGTAGATTTCAATTAAGGGCCGCCCGTGAACGATGCAGACACACGCACTTTAGGATTTTAGAGACGAGGAGGGACCTGTTGTTCCAGTGGCCATAGGAGGCTTCACAGCCTGAGTGGGACTCGGAAGATGGGAGGCGCTGTGACAGTGCTGTGCGGGGCATTGCTTCCAGGCCAGGAAAGAGCACAAGATATGCAGACTTGGAATCAGAAATAAGTGTATTGATTGGGGGGTAGGGGGCGGGGGTGCAAAGAATGGAGCCCAGTCTAGCGGGAAGCAGCATTTGAGAATTGAAAGGAGTATATGAATGGAAGCTGATGACAATGATAAATCAGCCCCACAGCTCACATCCTGCGGGATGCACCTGCTTCCTCTTCCGTCACAAACCTCCAGCTAGCTGGGAACCCAGGGTCACGTGACACACAGAGAGGTTTGGAAGGTTCTCAGGAGCTGCCGGCAAAAGGAGTTGTGGGATGTCTTCTGGGCTGGTTAGAATTCACCTCTCTGAATTCATGGGGGTTTGGCCTGGACACAGGCTGGCCTCACTGAGAAGGCACACAGAAATTGCCTTTGGAGGGGGCAGGATGGGCTGTCAGCCAATGGATATTAAATGACAATGACAGTTCATCCTCACTCAGGGAGAAGAGCAACAATTAGGGTTGTCCCACCTTCTGCTCACTGCGCTAAGAAAATAAAACCAAGTGATCGATGTCAGCACATCTCTTTCCCTCCTGCGGCACCAGTGCCTGGATAGTCCCGACTCGTAGGCCGCAGTCGGGGTAGCTGCTGAATAAGGATGCCAGACCCACGAGGTTCTCCTTCCGGTCCATGTTGGCCATAGGTAGACAAGCCAGGAATTGGGAACCGGCAGACCAGGCGGGCAGGGCAGCAACAAGCATTTGTTGAATGCCCGTGCTTGACACTTCACCTGAGTTATTTCGTTGGGTCGTCACAATAGGTCTGCAAAAATGTTTTACTGTCTCTGTTTTACTAGTGAGGCAATGGAAGCTGTGAGATAAGTAACTTGCACAAGGTCACTCTGTTTGTGGAGTGGGTCTGAATCTATCCAGCCATCTCTTTATTCAAATATTTATTGAGAGTCTACTAGGAGCCACCCACTGGGCCAGGCCACTGTACTGATGCTCGTTAGTGAAGATTAGTGTCCCCTGTCACACACACAAAGGTAGAGTGCTCAGGCTTCTTTGGATAAAGGGAGCACATGACAGGGCCAATGATCTGGCCAGGGCTGCCCTGAGGACTTATTTGTCTACTAGTACCATGTAAGTTTCTGGGCCTAGTAGGGTCAGGGCTTCCAGATTTAGCACATAAAATACAAGACACCCAGTTACATGTGAAGTTCAAATAAACAATGAATAATTTTTTTAGTATAAGTATATCCTATGTAATCTTTGGGATATACTTATACTAAAGAAAATTTGTTGTTTATCTGAGATTTAAATCTAACTGGGTGTCCTGTATTTTATCTGGCAAACTTACCTCCTTGCTGTGTCCCTGCCACCAGGCTGAGTGAAGGGTGGCATCTCCATATCCATTCAGGGTCCTGGCAGCTACTAAAAAGCCTCTTCCAGCCCAGGAGTCAGGGTGGTCCCCACTCCCTCACGCTTGCATGGCCAGTGCTTCTCAGCATGGCCAGTTCTTCCACAAGACAGCAAATCTGCCCAGCTGTGCCATGTCTGCTCCTGAGTGGGGCTCTGCTCCTGCTTCTCATGGCTCCTGAGAACTGAGCGCGGGGGAGCTCAGTGGGCACCTCCACCTGGATGGCTACAGACCTCCCAAACAGCAAACCCAACATGTCCCAAACTGACCCACCGTCTTTTCCTCCAACCTGCATCTCTTGCTTGTTTCTTATATTAGCGAATGGGCTCCCCCAAACCAGAAACTTTGGCCACTCTCTCTTTCTGGAACCCCCCGGATAGTCAGTGACCACATGCTGTCTTCTTCCCCCTTCAGGTCTCTCACCTTGTTCTCCTCTCTTCATCTCCAAAGTGCCAGCCATCATCATTCCTCACCTGGATTATTTCAAGAGCTTTTAACTCCTCCTAATCCAGCTCCCGTGGAGCACTCTCAGGGTGATTTTTCCAAGATATAAATCTGATTCTACACTTGTCCATATTCAGATTGTCCCTGGCTCCTTAGCTCAGCATACCAGCCTGTGCTGATTTGCCCACATACCTCCTTAGACCCATCCCACTCCCGCCCACCTACGTCCCTCTCTCTATACATCTGAAACGATTGCACTTTCCTGAACGCATCATGCTCTTTCCTAACTTGTACTTCAAAATTCAGCTTAATTATCATCTCCTCCAGGAAGCCCTCCTGGCTCAGAGGTCATGGAGATGTTCCTCAGGGTTCCCCATGCCCTGGGCATGCTCGCCTAATTACTTCTCATGCTGTTGTATTTGACTTTGTATTCCTGTGGGGAGCTTGGTGTCTACACATGGTACGTGCTCAGTAAATGGGAGCTGAATTAGTCAATGAATAAGCAATTACAAGATTGAAAACTGATTTACTTACCAGCTGCCTGAGTTCACAAAATGCCAACCTAGGCTAAAACCACTTCCTTTTCCCTTTGGTGTTTCCATGCAAGCCCCCTTCCCTCTCTTTTTACTCCCTTCTGTGTGAGGAGGCAGTACCAGCAGCTCACCAGCTTTCTCACAGCAGGCTTCCCCTGGACTGGCGCCTTCAGACCCTGAATGGCTAGATCCTAATGTTATTGAAATCCCCAAATGGGCTTTGACAGCTCTCAGGGGTTAATGAAGTAGCCAGTCTTGTGCCCCCGGAGACAGGAAATATTGCTGGGGCGAAGGTCGCAGCATAAATTAAATGAATTTCATGACCCCAATCTGGTGCCTATGCAGATATTTTCCTGCACTCTGAAAACTCGGAGTGGCCTGTGACTGCTGGCTGACTGTGCCCGGGAGAGAGGACTAGGAGGAAGGAGGAGGTGGGGCTGTGGGTCGGGTGGAAGGACCAGGAGGCACAGCACTTGTGAGTCCCATGATGCCACGCAGTGCAGGAGGACCGAGGGCCCACCCACCCCTGAGATTCTCCCTCCCCCGAGGGCTGGGAGCCAGATGCTGGGAGAGTCTCTGCTCCCAAGCTCGAGATGCTCAGATGCAGGAAAGGTGAGAGGCAGAGGGTCATTCTCTTCTGAGAACGTAAAGGCGATGAGGCAGATGGCTGCGTTCTGGGGGAACCAGCCCTCCTCTTTTCTTGCCCACCACCCAAAGCCCGTCCCCACAGCCATCTCACAGACTCCACATCAAAGGTCTTACAGGTTACCTCTCCACCCTCGCAGGCTGTGCCCGAAACCCCTGGCTCAGCTGGTGGTGGTGAACATTAACACTCTTGAGGAGCCTTTTTTGGAAAACTTAACACGTGTTTCTACTAGAAAAAAAGCCAGCTGGGTAATTACATGCCCTGTGACTGGAGCACCTACAGTTTTACTAAAAAAATGATGAACTGTTTTCTTCCTGAACTGGCGTGTTGTGTGCTCTGTAGAGGGGGGGAAGTGGGGCACAAAGTGACCCCCACAGTGTTGACCACCACGTGGCTGCCCTCTTCCATGGCGGTGATGGAGGACGATGCAGAGGGCAACCGGGAGCGGGATTAGACAAGCTTGGAGTTTTTGTTCATTTGTTTATTCAGCAACCACCTTGCTTGGCAACAGACCTTCCCAGAGAATGTTTCCTGCTCTCAATTACAGGGAAGAAGGGAGTTCCAGAAGACGCAGTGATTATAACGGTTACTACATTTCATCTTTCAAGTGCTTTACTGTCATTATCTCTGTAGTACTCATGGCCCCTAGTGAGATCACTAATTATTGCTTACTGCTGCCTGCTGGGAAAATGTGGGGAAACTGAGGTAGAGGCTGATGTGCTGGCTACAGGCTAAGGAGGAGGGCCATGCAGCTGCTGGGCAAGCTCCTGAGAGGGGCTGGCTCCTGGGGCAGGTCTCCCCCAGCCCTGGGAGCCACCTCCGTGGCAGAGGCCCAACACTTTGGGGCTGAGCAAATGGATCTGCCTTCCCAGGGAGGCTGTGCACACTGGACCTAGGAGGCCGGGACAGTAGAAAGACTGTGGGCTCTGGTGTCAACAGATCTGGGTTCCAGTTCCCACCCTGTCTTTTGCCATCTGTGTGAGCTTGTGTAAGTCACTCGCTTCTTTCAGCCTCAGCTGTTCACTTTTAAAAGAGAGGTGATGCTGCTGTCTTTGTAGAGCTGTTGAGGTCATCAGAGAGAATGTGTGTAATATTTGCACGGTGCCCATCACAGGAGTGTTCAGTAAATGCAATTATTATGCTTATTACAGCTATTCAGTGTCGGTCCCTGACTCTGTTTTGAGATGCCAGGTGGCAGCATCTGTGACTGCCAGCAAGGTTTGCTTGTCCCCTCTGCCCAGTCCCGGGGCAGTCGAGTCACTCCACCAGGGTGGACTGCATCCCAGTTCCCAGGGCGCAGGTCTCAGAACAGCTGTGGTCAGATGAAAGCATGCTGCCTGCTGTGGGGACACCATCCTGCGTGCAGGGGGTGGTGCTGAGACGCGGCAGTTAGCAGGAAGCAGACACTGCGGCTGGTGGCTGACGGTGACATGAGACATCTCTCCTTAAACAACCTGAAAGTCACCTGACCACTCAAACTGAGGTCCAGCAGAGGGTGGGGGCTCCCCCCTTGCTCCCGTGTGCCTCTCATTCTCACCGCTTTTCTCTGGTAAGATGCTTTCTATGTTAATTTCGCTTATACAAACTTCTTGCATAGAGTACAAACAAGAGATGCCCCCAGCCCCCATTCCTCCTGAAGGAGGACCCTGAATCTGCTCTGATAAGGCTGGTTGAAAATATAGACTAGACCTTTGTTTTTCAAATGTGAATAATAAGCATGTGAATTACCTGTGGATCTCTTTAAAAACGCAGCTTCTGGGTTCAGTGGGTCTGGGGCAGGGCCTGAGAACCTGCATTTCAACAAGCTCCCTGGTGGTGCTGATGATATGGAGCTATGGTCACACTTGGAGTAGCCAGGGATGGGTCTTCTTGGCTGACCTTCTGCTGACTGAGACTCTCTCCCCAGGTTTCTCCAATTTGTCCTTCCATTCCTACCAGCTCGGGTGGCCAGATCCCTTTGCAACATACAAGAAAGGCCCATCTGATCTGGAGTGTGCAGGAGGGAGGGTAGAGGCAACTGGGATGCAGGGACAGGGGGGCAGGGTGTCAGGGGAGGGAAGGAGGACCTGGAGCTGTCGGTGCTGGACTTCTCCCTCCTCATCTGTTCCAAGCAGTTTCTCCAACAACACCCTTCTTCTCTCCCAGTTTGGGTTAGGTTTGCCTCCTCAGTGCTTCTATATTCAAATTGCCTGTTTACTTATGTGTCTCCCCAGCTAGACTGAGAACCCCTCAAAGAAGGACCTTATTCAACTTTGTCTTCCCAGCACACGGCATAATGCTCAGCACATCGCAGATGTTAATAAATGTTTGTGAATGCATGATGGATGACTCATTCACATACACGCTGGATGGGTTTCCCTTCCTGCCTCTTTATTCACTCATAGTCTATGAATGTTTATAAAGCATTAGACGTGGGCTGGGGTATAAATCGAAGGCTAAAGCATGGTCATTGCTGTTGTGAGGTTTCTAGCTCCTGGGGAGAGTGACTGTCCATAGGGAATCGTCAGCAGAGCAGACTACTTCGTGTTGTTTGGTGTGGGTCTTGGCTTGGGAGAGCACAGAGGATGGAGAGACAAGATGTGGCTTGAGGAGTAGAAGAATGTGTCACGGAGAAGGTGGTGTGCTGTCCAGGCCTTGAAGGATGGGCAGGTTTTCAAATGGTAAAGAAGGATGGGGAAGGCCATTCAGGAAAAAGAAACAGTGTAGTGAAAAGCGTGGATATGGGCAAGTTTTAATTCACAGCCAGGCTCTGTAGCATCTAGAGTGGGCTTCTAAAGGTGGAGAACTGAAAGCTGTTAGGGCCTTAGTCAGGCCCAGCCAGCCGGGCCCTCCTCCTGCTGGGAGCAAGGAAGCAGGCTTTACGAATGACATACTCAACAGCACACACCTCAGCTTCTCTTTTTCCCAGCAACGTTAGATTAGGAATGCAAGGTGGCCAGCCATGAAGAAGTCTCTGGAGCCATCAGGACCTGAGATGAAGATGGAGGGGAATGAGGAGGACAGCTGGCCTCACTCTGTGGGGCCTGGAGCCTCTTTCAGGGAGCCAAGGTTGGCCTAGAGCACTGGGGTTTGGAAGCTGGGGTTCCGAGAGGAGTCAAAGAGAGGCAGGGGCCGTAGTTCCACTGCAGCACATCTAGAAAGCTGCTCGGTACAGTTGTGCAGGACAAGCTGCTCTTGGCAGCCACTCGTGGTGACTGATGGTAGGTCCTTAGGAAAGAGGCAGGAAGGCAAAGAACCAATTTCTTTGGACTATTGGTCAGAGAGGTGGAATTGTCAGATGTCCCATCTTAGAAATGACACTGCAGACAATAATTGCCCCTGTCCATTTTGGGCAAGTCACACAAGCTCTCTGAGTCTTAGTGTCCTCATCTGTATAATGAGTATAATAAATATTACCTCCCTCTCAGGGTCAAATGAAGTTTGAGTTCAGTTATATATGTCAAGCCCTTAAGACAGGACGGGTACTCGGTAGAAATTTAATATATGACTATTTAAATTTTTTATTAACTCATGGTAAACTAGGAGGCTTTCCCAAAAAACTGGCCCCTTCCAAGAGGGAGAAGTGATCTTTGTCATTAGTGGAATTCGGGCACATAGTAGGTCCTCAGTAAACAGGAGCTGCTGAACTCAGCTGTCCTGGACTTTCTTAAGCAAAGGGAGGCACCCTTGTCTCCAGGTTCCATTGCACCATTAGAATGATGTTGCAGGGCATTTCCTGTTTACAGCATGCCTTCCTACTGGACCATAAAGTACTTAGGAGAGGAAGAGGTAATGAGAATTATTTACCTTTTTATCCCTAGTATCCAACATAGTACCTGGCACATAGGAGACCCTCAAATGATTGATGAAGAAATGAATAAGAAAATGAGTAAAAGGTTAAGTGAGGGCTATTCATTTCCTTTTCATCAATGGAATCATTCTGCTTGTTTCCCAGAACAGATGCACTGTGAGGTGACCCCAAAGCTCTGTGTAATTTTCTTATTAACCACCCTGATGGAAAGACAGATGCCCCTCTGGGTCCCTTGCTCTCCAGTCGCAGGCCTCTGAAGCTGCCTCCAGGACATGAGTAGAACCCCCAAAGGGTAACGCAACTCTCCCAAGCTCGTGAGGAAGAAAAACAGTGCCGCAAGTGTTTCTTCACTTCAAAGCAATGTCCAGCACTTAGAAGACCACACTGGTTATTGTGGAGATCAGGTAGTTAAAGTTTCTGCCGGTGTGACTATTAGTGATGTCGCTCACTCTCTTGGTGGCTAAGGAGTTCTATCCAACCTCTTCAAATTCTATCCTTTGGACAGTTTTATATTTCTATCTGGAAGTTTCGTTACTTTCTCTAACCAAGCTCACTCAGGTGTGTTATCTTTGGGCCATCCCTGGAAGTTTCCTCCTTCCTGTTATAGTTACTTGTTTTTGATATTTTGGGGGCATGGTATGTGTCAACCCCATGTTCCAGCCTCGTTGCTTTAGTCTTTGCTTGTCGGAGGTTTGTGCCAATCACATTGACAAGATTGCATTCTGAATGCCATAAACAGAGGATGCAGGCTCAGTCTACCCTGGATCTTTCATTGGTGGTTTATCGAAATGTTGACACCATTTCCATGTCCTGTGCTCATTGGAATAGATATTTTGTTTGGAAAAAGTTCACACAGTTCTAGGGAGCCTTGGTAATTGTAGAAAATAGAAGGCTCACAAAGGCTTTGGATGGTCTGAGAAATTCTGCAATCCCAGATTTTTTCAGAATACCCTATCATAGGTCAAAGAAGTTCTGCCCTGACCACCTCCCCTCCTCTCTCCCTATTTCTCTGTCTCAGAGAGGCTCAGATCAGCTGTCAACAGTCTACTCCTGCTGCTCAGTCCTTCCTTCCTTCCTTCCATCCCCTGACACTCCAACCCATGATGTCACACCTGATGCAGGAGGCCCCTCCAGTCTCCTCCTGCTGTTTCTGATGGGAATTAACCCTAACAGATGACCAGGTCAGCCTCTCCTTCCAGGGCCTGCATAGCTACCCCACACTTGCAGGAAGACCAGGTCCAAGTTTTTCCCAGAGGCAGGCTGGCTGCATCTGGTCAAGGAGAAAAACTGTTTAAAGAATTAACTAGTCAACAGATAGCTATTGAGGGTTAGGAGGGACCACTCAGGCCTAACAGTCCAACCTCCTTCCTAAGGCAGGAGTGATCACATCTCCAGTCTCACCCGGGTGAGGTCCAGCGTCTGCTCACGTGCCACCCATGTGGCTCACCACCTTCCCTAGAGGTCCATCCTTGGACAGTTCTAAGCACTCATGGGTTCACCTTTATTTTGAACAGAAGTCCATCCCCGTTTAGACATCCCCTGCACCCAGAACCACTTTATCCTCTGCGATCTGAAAGAAGAGTAAAATCCGTCTCTCAAGGGATCCCTTCAATTATTTAACATGGATGCCCTTGGACTCTGAGTCTTCGGCTCCCCAGACTGGAAGCATTTCATTTTCTCAGTTGGCGTATGTAAGTCACCGTTCCTAATCTTCTACCAGCCTGGGTGTTCTCTTCTCAACATGCTTTTTGTCTCCTCTGTCATTTAAAAGGTAGGATCCAGGCTTGAGAATCACAATCCAACACAGAATAGTGTAAAACTGTCCCCTCCCTTCTTCTAGTCACTATACGATAATCGTCCAGTCTAGAACCCATTCAAGCTCTTCTCTGTCTGTAGGTTGTTTTATTAAACGCTACTTATAGACATCATTTATAAACAAATAATATCATTTATATCATTCATATGTAAGTGTTATTTATATATATATATATTTTGCCATTACATCACATCATTAGTTCATAGTGAACTTATAGTTAATGGAAACCCCTGTGTCTTTTCCGTATGTGCTACTGACAAGCCCTTCCTCCCTCATCCTCTACTTGAGCAGTTTGCTCATCCTTCCTGTATTGCTAGTAAATTAGCCATCCAAGGCAGCCCTCTGCCTACCTGCTTACTACGAGAGGCTTCATTAGTAGAGTTTTCTTCTCCTCACTTCTAAAGTAGAGTTTTCCCTTCTTCATTCTCCTCCTGGAACAAACCCTGGCTATGAACTGGCGTGCAATCCTCTGGGAGGAAAGGTAGAGGGCAATGCCCTCAGAGAGGGGCCTGCCAAGGGGGCTAGTTGGGGAGCTGAAGGAAGCCTCTCTGGCTCTCAGAATCTAATATCTCCTTGACAGTAAGGTCCAGGCCGCATGGAGCCTAGTGACTTCAAAAGCTACTAGTCTCTGTCATTTTTTGGCACTTACCAAGGGCCAGGTACCATGCCAATGGCTTTACATAAACTACATCATTTAGTCCTTTTAACAAATCAGTGAAGTTGAAATTAAACCTACTTCACAGATGAGAAAAGTGAGGTTTGAAGATATTGCTAGTTCAGTTGGGATTTGAGCACAGCTGTGTCTGGAACCAAACCTCAAATCTTAGTCATTGTACTTGGTGTTCCCTCTGTGAACGTGGCCTCTATTCCAAGTAGCTAAGCAAGGTGAGACCCCAAGGGATACGAGCATCCTGCAGGAAAACCATCATAGAGGTTCTCGCTCTCCTCCCCTCCTACACTCAGACTGTGACAAGTTTGCAGGATTCATGGAATAAATCTGTCCTCAGATCCAGAGGACAGGTAACAGATACCCTCCAACCCCATTCTGTTCCACATCATAATGATAGAAAGAAGAATTCCCATCCCTGCCTACCTCATAGGTTTGCATGAGACTTGTAATCAGTTAAGCAATCACATACCCTTGACCCTCTACCAGAGGATCGGCACCAAGCCAGGCCCTGAGCCAGGTATAGAAGGAGCATCAGGCCTGGTCTGGGCCCTAGATGAGCCTTAGTTGGGGGGTAAGTCTTACACACAAGAAACGCAAGAGAAAGAAATAAGACAATAAATGATCAGGAGCCAAATTGTGAGGGGTGGATAGTGAGTGCTATAGGAATTAGTTCACCAGGTTTTGTGGAAGGGGTGGGACTCACAGAGGGTCCCAATGAGTGGGTGGGTTATGATATGAGGCCTGGAGTAATTGCATGGAGATCCTATAGGAAGAAGGAAGCATATAAATATATAAGAGGGCTGTGAAACACAGAGAGAGCTATGCAGGACGCACGGGGTTTTCTGAAATGTCATACATCACCATGGTTATTGTTGCCCAAATCTGGATCTCTGACAACTACCCTCATATCCAGGAGCCTAAATCCATCTTCCCTCCTGCTCACCTGTGGTTTTGGGTTCTAAGCCCCTGCTCCAACCCTGGTCTTTTCCTCCTGGGACATGGAGAGAGCAAGTCTCAGGAGACCAAGTTCTTCAGGACATTCACCTTTAGGGTTGGCTGGTTTCAGGGACTGGGGCTGGAAGCAAGAATGTCTCCCTCTGGGCTTGTCAAAGAGTAGTTTTGTCTGGTCCTAAATTTATAAGCAGTGAGAGCGTCCCAAAAAGGCCAGAGAGCTGCTGTGGAGAAAAACAACCTTGCTGTAGGTGGAATGTCGGTGGGGACCAGGCTGGTGGGGGGCAGAGAGGCAGGAGAGGAGAGGCCTGGGCAGACGACCAGAGAGGAGAGGGGTGCCTGGAGCAAAGAGGGGAAGGGAGGAGAAAGGGAAGGAAGGAGCGGGAAAGAAGAAGAGATGTAGAGGGGAAGGAACTAGAGAGGGAGGAAGATGAAGTCAGAGGAAAGAAGGGTCCAGTAGGGGGAGGGGAGGGAGATGTGTGCAGCCTGGCAGCTGCCTTAATCTCTTTAAAGTTTTCCTCATTGATTAGGGATTTGCAGTCAAATCCCTTGCTATGGGAAGACATTTGCTTTACTCTCGCTCTGCTGTCAAACAGAGGGAGGCCTCTCCCTGGGTGGGGCTGGCTGTGTAGTGCCAAGCAGGATGCAGAGAAGGACTTGGAACCCTTCTCCTGTCTCAAAGCCCCCCCCAAATCCGCTTCATCAGTGACATCTCCTGAAATAAAGTGCTCCTCCAATGCTCGGGGCTCCTGTATCATTATTTATTTCACCAAAATTTAGTAGCTTAAAACAGACTTTTTAAATCATTTCTCATGAGTCCTAAGATCAGGAATTCAAACAGGGACAGCAAGAATGGCCCATCTCTGGGGCCGGCCCAGTGGTGCAGCGGTTAAGTGCTCACGTTCCACTTTGGCAGCCCGGGGTTCGCCGGTTCAGATCCCAGGTGAGGATATGGCACCGCTTGGCAAGCCTTGCTGTGGTAGGCGTCCTGCATATAAAGTAGAGGAAGATGGGCATAGATGTTAGCTCAGGGCCAGTCTTCCTCAGCGAAGAGAGGAGGAGTGGCAGCAGATGTTAGTTCAGGGCTAATCTTCCTCAAAAATAAAAGGGCTCATCTCTGTCCCACATGATGTCCACTGGCGCTGAATGTCTGGGATGCTTCTTCATTCACGTGCCAGTGCCTCCACGAGGATGGATCCACTGGGTGATGTGTCAGGACCTCCGTTCCCACTGTTGACTGCTTTCCTGGCTCTCCATGAAATCTGGTGGATAGCAGGAGCTCAGAAAATACATGCTGGAGGAATGAATATGTGACTAAAGAATGGAATGAAAGAACGCTGGTTACTTGAGGTACCACCCAAATCCAAGGACTCTGATCACTGTGACAATGTTGACATATGTCCTGGCTCAGAGTTCTCCCAGCTGGCCTCTAACCAGCCATGAAGAGAAACGGCCTACACAGTGTCTTTGGGCAAGCTGTGGGGTGAGTGATGTCGATGCCATTCCTGGAGGCATGCCCCTCACACTCAGGGCCCCGCACCATCTGGAGTCTCCTTCTCTATCTCTAAGACCCCGCCTCTGGTTCTGCTTCTTCTAGAAGCTTCTGATGGGTCAGCAGAGGAGGGAGTGAACTTCCCTCCACTTCTGGGAACTCATTGTTGGCTTTGCACCCCACTGTTTGTCCATTTACCTTCTTAACTTGCTCCTCTCTTCTGAAATCCAACAGGAGCTCCAGGAACCCAATGCACTGTGTTCTCTGGATGCTTGCTCACCCACTTCTAACTCCCTCCCCGATGTCTATGATAATACTGGGCATTTTTTGAGATTTCCATCAATACTGAATGAAGAGAAACTTGGCATTGTGGAAGATCTGCACCTTTTAAAGGGTTTTCATAACCATCCTCACTTGATCCTCCTTGACCCAAGTCTGGGAGGTGTACAAGGCATTTTACTGAGTGAAAGCCTGAGGCACACAGGAAGGTGAAAGGATTTGCTCAAAGTCTCATGACTGGTCAATGACATTAAGGAGGTCAATCCCTAGTAAAATTCTCTTTAGGCTGATTGGGTGCATGACTTTCCTGCAGGACCCCCTATGATGGAAGTCCCCTGGGACTGCCCCTGGAGCTGTTCCCAGTTCATGGTGCTGCCTGGGGCACTGCAGGAGCTGATTAAACAGCTTGTGACCAAATGGCAGTTATTGATTTGCTTCACTGTGTCCCTTACTCCCAATCCTGCCTTACTCCACGAGTTGGTCAGGAGGTATGACTCACATCTCATGTGGCCCTTCACCAGAGCCTGCTGCCGGTTCAACCTCCGTATTTTAAAGGTGTGGAAACGGAGAGAGGAGACAAGACTCGTTCAAAGTCACCCAGGTTATTAGAATGAGTGTCAGGAGGAGAAGCCAGGTCTCCTGCATGAACTGTGCATCTGAGTCATGAGTCACCAATGTTCTAGCATTCTCTCCTAGTAAGAAGGGACCGCAGATCCACCTCCAAAATTTATGTTTAGAAAAAATTTGGTGAAAGAGAAATTGAGAGTAGCAATTAAGAAAAAATAAAGTCATGAAAAGACCCTATGTGCCAGTTCAGGTTATTTTTTTTCTAGCAAAATCCCCCACCTACCACCTCCTGGAGCTCTTATCCAGTTGCCCAAACCTGCGGTAGTGTGGCTTTTGCAGCTGTAGTCTCTGTGTGGCATCTAGGTCTTTATGATAAATGGAATCCCTTCCCCATGAGCAGTCCTTTAGGCTTTATAGACATCAGCTCCTTCAGCCCTCAGAATGCCTGCGTGAGGGAGGCAGGGCAGGGGCCACTATTCCCACGTGATGGATGGGAGACAGAAGAAGCAGGGCTTGACGAAGTCAGAAGCCTCCTGATTCTCCACAGGCCTTCCTGGTCTCTTATGAAGGCATCATTCTGAGGGTGAAGAAGGGGGTGTTGGTGAGTCCACATGAACAAGCAAGAATGCACTGGGGCCTGAGGGGCAGTGCCCCACCCAGGAGAGGGTCTCCTCCTGGTTCTCTCCATCCTTGCTGGCATGCAGAGTGTCTAAAGTGTTTTTGCTCCTGGCTGATGTGCTCATCTCTGGCAGAGACTTCGGCCTTGCCCACCCTCTGCAGTGAGTTGAGAAGGGTCTGTTGCAGTAGGATTCTGATCCACTATTCTATCCTCTGCCCCCAAACCCTTCCAATCACCTGGATGAGCCACCGTCCTGGGCTGCTGGGGAAGCCACATTCCTTTGCCAGCCTGCCTCACTCAGTAAGGGTGGTTGACCTCAGACTCTTACAGCTCTGCCCAGCTGAGGCTGAGCCATTGGGTGGGGCTTCTGATGGGCTAGGACTTCTGGAGCCATGCTTGGCATCTTTGAAAGTGGAGTGGGGGAGGGCAGAGGCAGAGATGGCTTCCACCCCACCCCTACTCCCTTTTCTCCCCTTCTCCCAAGCTGACAAGTGTGGCTTAGGCTGAGAACCCCTCACTGAACATCTGCTAGCTTCCTCTGGTCCAGCTCAGCTGGTGGTGCCTGGACAATCTACGTGCCAGCACCCAGTTCAGCACCTCATGTGCAGTTGGCGCTTTAGATCTGTTGTGTTCTTCCCTCCATTCCTCCAGTCTGGTCCATTTCCTGAAATGGGCTCCAAGGATTGGCAGGAGAATGAAGGAGAAATTCTGTCTCCTAGTATCGATTTTGGAGAAAAGAGAATTTCCTATTTTCGTGAGCCTCTGCTTTCAAGGAATCAATGGAAATGTGTTTATCAGAAAGTCTGCCTGGCCTGGGCAGAGTGAGAACCATCGGAGGAGGAGGGGAGGGAAGAGGGATTGCCGGATCCTGGGCATTTGCTCCAAAAGAGTTCTAGCCACTGAGACCACTTGAGAATGTTATCTTTATTTGATAGAAGGTTTCGCAAGCTGCTCAGCACCTCCCCGCACGAACGTCCTGTTCTCGGCTGGGTCTTTGCAGCTGGGGATTCAGCAGCTGTGCCACTAGGGTGGGGGTTGGACAGGTGTGCGGTTTTCCTTTGTCCTCAGTATAGTTCACTCTGGGCACCCCCAGCATTCTGCACAGAGCACGTGGCACTGACTGACCCACCCGCAGAGCTGGTCTCCCCTCTTGAAGTCTGAGCTTCAAACCCTCTCATCCCTCCATGGACTCAGGGACGATGGCGTGAAAGGACTGTGGTGAACCTGCTTAACTGCTCCCTTCCTCAGTTCTCCTCCCTGCAAGGGCAGAGGGAAGTAGTGTCTCCTTGTGGCGCTGTCCTGGCCCGGACCCCCTGACAGCTGAAAGCCTGGGCCTGGAGGGGTGGTGCCACCTGTGGGGAGCTGAGTCCCACCACCCAAGGGGCTGCTGGCAGGACAGTTGGGGAGTGAGAGGGCAGCAGCCTTGGCTCCAAACCTGGAGGTGCCGGGGGCATTGGCTGAGAGCCAGAGCCCTGGAGCTGGGGGCCTCCCCCAGGGGGTTGTCACGTGACCCAGTCATAGAATGTCTGCGATCTGTATGCTGACGTGGCATCCAAGTGGAGGCAGCTGATTTGCTGTTGCTTCTGTTTCTCTCCATGCCCTCATTAACTCTGGATCTTAAAATGAGGAGCTTGGAACATGCATCTGGTAAAGAACGTTCCAGCCCTCTGCTTCTGAGAACCAGCCACTAAAGGGCATTCTCTTCTTCTTCTTAACGGCTCCATTTCTTCCACCTGTGTCTTTTCTTCTTCCTTCCCTTCACCTCTTTACCTCCTGCATCTTTCTCTGTCTCACCTCCTTCCCCAATGTCTGTCTCTCCGTCTTATTCCTGCACTCAGTGCACACAGCCCCCTACAACCAACATAATAAGCACACATACATTCTCATTTTTTATTATATTAGTAACATTCACATACTTTTACACACAACCACGTGCATGTCTTACACACACAACTTCTAATTCACTCAGACAGCCACATGTACCCTCACTCACGAACGCTCCTGCACCCACAGAGTCCTCATCTCCTCGCCTCGGCCAGCTGACATGACGACAGCTCTGCTCTGATGAGCTGTCACACTACGGGGACCGGTCACATCTCCTCCAGTGATACTCCCACCCCCAGCCTGGGCTAATTGGGGCAGGAGGGGGCGCAGGCAGCAGAGCGAGTCAGCTGAAAGCCCATCCAGGTATATGCCTGAACAGAGCACCTCAGTAAACACAAGACCCCCAAACAGTGGCTTTGATTTCAGAACCAAACCGCAGTCAGGAGCTGGGCTCTTGGGTGGCTGAGCTAATGGAGTTGGGAGATTTTTACTGAGAGGTCACTGGTTCAGACCCAGCTCTGGTCAACAGGAACTGAAAAATATTTTTATCTGACAGCTGATGGCCGCCATTAGCTGGTGGAGGGTCTCCTGCCTGCCCCACCAAGCAAGGAAGGCCACTGCGGCTCTGTGTGGCACCTTGGGGTTGGCACATGGCTGGCATAGAGCTTGGCGAGCTGATGGAGGCGTGGGGCAGATTAGAAAAAGATGCACACACACACTGCAACCCTCATCCTCCCCTGGCCCATGAGGACTGATCTTTAAAAGGTGTCCTGTCTGAGCAGATGGCCTCAAGGCTTGGTGCTTTAGTGTGATTCTACCTCTTTCTCTGGGAGGTCACCGTCCTGCACAGGACACATGGCTTGGTGAGCAGAGTACTGGCTGTCTTCCAGCCACCTTGATCCCTGGCACCTGAGCACAAACGGCCTTCCCATACACGCAGCCTTGAATAAGCACCCCATACCATCTCCCCACCGGCCCTAATCAGCCTCCTCACTGTCATTGCGTTTTCATGACAGCTCAGAACCTAAGGGTGACAAACCTCTCCTAGACCTCTCTGTTCCTTTCCCCTCACAGGTGAGGGCATTGGTGAAGTGTCATGCCTGAGCTGTCCCTAGTGACCAGCTATAATTCACTCAGGACCAGAACAATTCACTCATTTAAGGCTGCAGCTGGCTCTTTGCTCACAGCGGTGGGGGGAGCAGCAATAATAGCACTCATTGTGATGGTTAAATTGAAATAATCCTTCACAGTTCCCAAAGTGCTTTGGCACACGTGTCCCATCCTCCTTGAGAGGAACTGTGATAATGAGGATTCCTGCTGTCCTCATTGGCTCATTCTACTTTGAGGGGCAGCCCAGTGTGGTGGCGAGAGAATAGAGTTGAGAATCAGGCCGATCTGGGTTTGAATCCCAGCTCTTGCCTATTTCTACATTAGTGACAGTTTTATAGCCTCTCTGAGCCTCCGCTTATTTGTAAAATAAGGCTACTACTGCCTGAGAAAATTATATTAAATTTTTTTCATCCTGGAGTTGGACATAGAGTGAATTAATAAGAAAAGTTATGGAGTTCAAATAAGGAGTTAACTTTCTGGAAGGAGCAGAGATATAACAGGAAGGGTCTAGAAGGGACTGAATTGTGCTTCTGATTTACTTCATGTTGCCTATCGGATACTGGGCTGGGCGTGGCCTGTAACCACGGGCAAGCCACCATCAGGGCCTTAGAAACCACAATTCCAATGCACCATAACCCTAAGTCAGTCGTCGGCGTCAAAACAGAGGCGTAGGACCAAAGGAGGAAGGGACCGCACCCACTCAGTGGAAGAACACCTGTTAGAAATGGTGGAAGAGGTTTATTGAGATAAATCTGAAAAGGGATTGACAGATGGAGGCCGGGTGGGAGGAAGGAGGTAGTGTTCCAAGAAGAGGGAAGAACTTAAGACACAGGCACCGAATGTGGGGGTGTGACATAGGCCACTTTCGCCTGACCTTGGCGTGTCATGGTCCTCACTGTGGTGACCTGGAAACTGTACGTTCACCATAAAGAGACTGGAGGGAGAAAGCATAGTTCCTGCTCAAGTTGGTATCAAAGGACAACATTCTGACCTAGTTTATATCGTCCACTTCTTCTCTTTTACCCTTTTCTGCTTTCATGTGTTCTTTATAGTATACATGGCAAACGCCACTTCCGGATGCTTTCCAAACATCTAGGACTTTCTGCAGCTAAAACCAGCATCTTGATCTTGAAGAGTCCCATTGTGAAAAAATCTTTTCCCTGTACATATCAAAGGGAAATTGGGGGTCTCAGGGCTGTGAAAGACAATAAGCAAGAAGAATCTGGGGAAATTCACAGAAATGCTCTAAAACAGGGAAGGAACAAAAGGAATATTTAGATGTATTGGGACATTAAACCATTGTGTCTTGAGATAACACTCAAATCTCCCAAGGAAGAGTCAGTCATTCTCCTCAAGCAGTATTTCACACGCTGGAGTAAAGAAGAAAATATTGTCTTGCAGAGAAAAATATTCCCAAGGACTCTCACATTAAATTATTTTTATTATAAAGGTACTTAAATTTATGCAAACATAAAGCTAAGTGTATATTTCGAATGCTTGGAAATCTTACATAATTATAAAACGAAAGTAAATTCATAAATTAAAACAAAAACCCTTCACGTTCAAATTAATCACATCAATTTAACACGATATGCTGTTGTTTGCTCAGAAGAAATCTGCTTACAAAGTAAAGAACAAGTCTGACTTCTGAGTAACACGCCCAATCCTTTGACTTCAAGGTATCTGTATATGTCGTATAATAACCCAACGTTTCCACCACTTGTCTTTTTTTCTGTAAACCCAAGATACAGAAAGCTGAATTAACTATACCCCTTAAATCATGGCGAACTATGCCAATTTGTCAGTAGGGGAGCCTTTTCTTCTATTATACCATTTTCTTCTCCTTCCTTCCTCCTGCCTTCCCAGTCCCCTCTCATTCCCCAAAGCATCCACCTGAATGTGTGTGATATGTGTGCTTGGACATCTGGGGTTTCTGTTTGTTTGTTTGTTTGTAAAATATACAGTGTTGTCTTGTGGTTTGGCTTTAATTTATGTGAATGGTATTGAACAATATGCTTCACTGAGTTTCTTACTTTTGTCATTTCCTGCCACGTTTTTATGAGCTACCCATATTGCAGAGTGAAATTCTGAACATTGCTTCTTCCTGTGCATACAGTGGCACACTGTGCATCGGCTGCGTTTTCGTCAGCTCGTTCCCTAAGGTGAACACCTAGGTGCCTCCAATTTCCAGTGGCCGCATAAAGCTGTGGCAAATCTCCTCATCCATTGGTATGAAAGTTTTCTGGAGTGTATTTCCAGAAATGGCCTGCTGGTTATAAAATACTTGTACATAGATAATTTCAATAAGATTTTTCTCCAGAGTCCCTGTGCCAGTTGACACTTGCAGGAAAACATTTCTCTCCTCACTTCTCAGCCAATCCTTGATAATGTCTGACTTTAACCTATGTGCCAACTTGATAAGGGTAAAGTATTATATCATTGTTTTAATGGGCATTTTTTCCGATTGGCAGTGAATTGACCATCTCTTCAAATATTTGTTAGCCAGATTGCTTTCCCCTGCTGTGAATTTTCTACCCACAACTTCTGCCCACTTTTCTATTGGGTTTCCTTTCTTGTTCATTTGCGGGATTCTTTCATATCATAGATATTAATTTCTTGTTTTTCTTGTACTTTGAAACATTACCTCCAAGTTTGTGACCTATCTGTGAAATTTGTCTATGTGGCCCCATTGAATAGAAATCCTTAATTTTGATGTGGTTAAGTCTGTTCATTTTTCACTTCACTGTTCGTGCTTCTTAAGTCTCATTTAAAGTGTTTTCCCAACTCAAAGTGACAAATATATTCTCATATTTTATCTATTAGCATAAAGTTATGAATGATGTTTGCTCTGATTTTTAGTATATAGCCTTTTAGGTTGAGAAAGTTCTATTCTGGGGCCAGCCTGTGGCACAGCGATTAAGTATGCACATTTGGCTTTGGCAGCCCGGGGTTCAGCAGTTCTTATCCCAAGTGCGGACATGGCACTGCTCACCAAGCAATGCTGTGGTAGGCGTCCCACATATAAAGTAGAGGAAGATGGGCAAAGCTGTTAGCTCAGGGCCAGTCTTCCTCAGCAAAAAGAGGAAGATTGGCAGCAGATGTTACCTCAGGGCTGATCTTCCTCAAAAAAAAAAAGTTAAAAAAAAAAGAGGGGGCCAGCCCTGTGGCCGAGTGGTTAAGTTCACGTGCTCCACTGTGGTGGCCTAGGGTTCGGATCCTGGGCACGGACATGGCATCGCTCGTCAGGCCACGTTGAGGCGGCGTCCCACATCCCACTACTAGAAGGACCTGCAACTAAGATATACAATATGTATTGGGGGGATTTGGCGAGATAAAGCAGAAAAAAAAAAGTTCTATTCTTAGTTTTTTGAAGGTTATTTTTAAATCAAATATAGTTTTGGACTTAATTAAATGCTTTTTCTGGGTATATTAAAGTTGTAATATAACCCATATATGAATACAGTAATTTGGAATAAATTTCTGATGTTAAACTACCACTTCTTTCCTGGTGTAAATCTTACTTGATTATCATCTTTTGAATGTTTCAATCCACTGTGGTATTCAGTTAGTGAATATTTTATCCAGAATTTTTGTTTCTATATGCATCAGTGAAATGAACCTATAATTTTTGTTCTTTCGTTGTCCATATCCAGCTCTAGGCTCACAGTAATATCAGCCTCATGGAATGAGTTGGGCATCTTTCTTCTTCTGTTTTCTGGAACGACTGGTGTAATGTAGAGATTATTTATTGCTTGAACGTTTACCAGAATATGACCAGGCCTGGGATTCTTTGGAAAGAGCTCTTCAACTATTTTTTTCAATATCTGCAATTAATATTGCATTTTATATATTTTACGGTTTATCCATTTTATGTAGTTTTTTCAATTTTGTTGAAACATATCTGGTCACAATATTCTCATATTATTTGCAAAACTCTCTGTTGTGCTGGAATTTCTCTACTTTAAATTACTCATTCATTCATTCATTTGACTTAGGGCAAAAAGCCTGTATGTTCCTCTCTGGGTTTGCCCTTCCACATTTGCACCCATTCCTTCTCTCGCCCCAAGGTCACCCTCTCTGTCTGAGATCAAGCCGAACCCTCTGCCTGGTGAGGCTCTTTTCCAACACCTCTGTCTCTTGCTTCCAAGAGCCTAGCCCTGGTCTTTGTGGATCTGCTGGTGGAAGAGGAGCTAGTAATGATAAGGGGGAGGGGTAGAAATGAGGTGGGGGAGGGGTGGTAATGAGGTGGGGGAGGGGTGGTAATGAGGTGGGGGAGGGGTGGTAATGAGGTGGAGGAGGGGTAGTATTGAGGTGTGGGAGGGGTAGTTGCTGTATTGTCTCCACAGCTAGTTTCTCATGAGCCTGTGTTGATTGAGCCAGCCCTACTTGTTGCCAAGGTTATTGTAAACAATAATGCAAACACAGGCGTTGTAGTCACATCAAAGTACTTGGTTATGTGCTGGCCAACTCTGTAATCCAGATTATTCTATTAACTACTTTTTTTTTTTCTTTTTGAGGAAGATTAGCCCTGAGCTAACATCTGCTGCCAATCCTCCTCTTTTTGCTGAGGAAGACTGGCCTGGGCTACATCTGTGCCCATCTTCCTCTATTTTGTATGTGGGATGCCACCATAGCATGGCTTGATAAGCAGTGCATAGGTCTGTGCCTGGGATCTGAACCAGCAGCCTGGGGTTCACTGAAGCAGAGTGCGGGAACTTAAGCACTATGCTGCTACACCACTGGGCCGGCCCCTCTATTAACTACTTTTTAAAGATTGATATCAAAATGAAACCACAAAATTTAGAAATTTGCTAGGTTTCTGTTGATCCCAGTTTGAGAAACAGTGTTTTGTAAGGATTTCTACTTGCCTATATGCTTCGCTCTATTTATTTTTAATAATAATCCTTTGCAATCTTAACACATGTTAACACGAGGAAATCATGATATTCTATCAGCTTAAACAAAATGAGGAAACATCATCCAAGCGGAGAAAATGACACTTGCAAAAATACGAAGGCAGGAGAGGACGGGGGTGAACATGAGGTACACTGAGTAGAGGTTTCTAGAACGCCTGTGCATGAAAAGTGGGCAGTGAAGGTGGAAAAACAGAGCTGTGAATGCATGAAGGGCTACGGAGAACAGAGGAGGATGAGGCTTCAGGAAGGTCGCTGAGTGCCAGTTAGGAGCAGCTTCAGGAGAGGGGTGGGGAAAAGAGGTCCATCTACGGTGGAATGGAGGGCTGGGTTGTCGAGAAGAGACACCAGGGGTGGAAAGCTCACCTCTGGGCGGTCATTCTTGTATTGAGCCCACTCTGCATGCCAGGCTCTGTGCTAAGTGTGTCGCTGCATCAGGGAACAGGAAAGATGATGTCTGCCCTCTTGGAGTTTATGGCCTAATGTTGGGGATGGACATCGCGTAAGCAAACAGCACTGTGACAGAATGATTTCTGATCATGGGAAGTAAGGACGGAGAGCTGATACAGAAAAAAGCAGAGTGGGGTGATGAAAAGTAGCTGCAGGCAGAGGTACTTTAAATAGGGGTCAAGGAAATGTTTTGGGAGGTGACTATAAGCTGAGACCTGAAGGCAGAGGAGGAAAGCACGGGAAACAGCTTTTAAGCCAGAAGGAACAGCAAAAAAAAAGCTCTGAGACAGAGAAGTGATGGGCGCACTCAAGGAAAAGGGGGGAGGCCAGAGCAGCCGGAGAGAAGTGAGTGCAGAGGAGGGGCGGGTGCGGCCTGACCGTGTGGGGGGCTGGGATTCGTCCTGGTGTGGTGGGGAGCCCTGGGAGGGCCGCAGTCCAGGAGGAACATGGCCTAAGCATGTCTTACAGTCCCTCTGGCTCCTGGAGGTGTCTAGGTCACGGCGTAAGAGTGGAAGCGGGGGTCCTGTTTGGAAGCCACTGGGGTGCCCCAGGTGTGAGATGAGGGGAGAGAAGCGGGCAGGTTGGGGAGGTATTCTGGAGGCATCGCTGACAAGGATGGACTTGGACAGGGCGTGAAGGAAAGGGAGAAATCAGGGATGACTCCGGAGGTTTTTGGCAGAGTGACTGGGTAGATGGTGACACCTTTACTGAGATGGGCAGACTAAGGGTGGACCAGCCTGGAGCGTGGGTGAGCGGAATGCCCTGCTAGTGGCACAGAGGAGAGAGATGACGCTGGGGAGGGGAGGAGCATTTCACTACGGGAGGAGACTGAGCTTGCTTGCAACAGAAGGAGAAAGGGCCATTGGACAGGGAAAATCGACCAGGCAAGTGTGCGAAGGGGCAGCTGGTGGGTGAGAGGAAGAGTGTGTGGACTGAGGAGTGAGCTGTCAGTGGGAGGGACGCTCCCTTCTTGGCCACGGAGAAAGAAAGGGAGGAAATTTGCAGTGGTGAAAACTAAAATTGGTCTGCCTCAGTCTTCCCAGGATGCCTAGCCACCTGCTGCCATGGATGTGGAGGGAGAAGCTGGTGTGAGGGCAAGGTTGCCCCCTCAAGTTGTTTGAATCTGGCTGAGTTACCTGAGGCTGTGTTCCCATGATTGACTTACATCCTGTCTAGCTGGTGTCACACAGGTCCTTCTCATTCTGGCAAAGCAGCTCATTTTTTTTTAAAGTGGAGCTTTATATTCATTAAACATTTATTGCATGCTTGCTATAGACAAAAAACTCAGGATTTGAGGGTTCAAACACAGCCGAGGCTTTGTTCTGGGTTTCAAGGAACTCACCATCTAGTTAGGGAGGTGACAGCAAAACCAGAACACAAAACCAGGCAGAACAAAATGAGTGAGAGGAAGGAATTCCAAGCATCAGCCAGAAGGAGAGGAAATGAAATCTGACTCTGATGGGCTGAGGGTGCCATGGATCAGAACTGGCTTTGGGGTGAAGAGAATTTGGCTGGAATTTTGGTGAAAGGTGAAGGATGGGGAGGGTGTTCTAGAGGGGGGAACAAGGTGAGCAAAAGCTGACTCATGCCACCTGCACTGCACACGCTTGGGGAGGGCCATCTGCCAGAGGTGGAAGTGGAAAAGGTTGGAAGACCAGGGGTTCCACCTTAGAGAAGAAACCACGCCAAGAAGTGTGGAAGCAAAGGCATGGATGCTCCCTTTCTCTTGGGGGCTAGCTGGGGCTTCTCATTGCTGCTCACAGCCCTGCAATCACACAGCGCCGGGGAAGGGAGGCCCCAGGGCCAAGAACACCAGAGCACAGGAAGAGCTCCTGTCTGCCTGGGACGTGGGGCTTCCCACAGCACAGTGGGGACCGCAGTTAGAGGATTTTTATTACTGTTACATCCTAATTGGCATTTCACTCACTGCCTGTTGTCTCCTTCTGGTGTTGAGCAGCTTGGAAATGTTCTGCCTGTGATTTTTTCATCTGAGCAGAACCATTTACTCCAGCTTCTCCTCCTCCCTTTACTTTGCTTCTTTCTCCTAAAAGAGAGCTCGAGACCATAAACTTTTTTTTATCACAAAATAGTAACAAACGTATTTTTGAATATTGTAACAAAGAAAAGCATTATGTGGCTGAAAGAGAGGCTCTTAAAGAATTAAATAAAACCCCACATGCCTAAATTTTAAATCTGGCCCTCCCCCATGAAAATACACTTGAGCGATTTTTTTGTGTGTGGTGAACAATTCTGCTTGTTCATAGGTTAGGAAGAGCTTTAAAGAAAACACAATGCCCCCTTTTTTGCATATGCTAAACATTTTCACCCAGGGTGAAATCGGTTGCTATTTTAAACAAATTGATTTTTCTGGAGGATGCTGTAAAAATATTATTGCAGACAGAGCCAGCCCGGGGCAAAACAGTGTGAACCAAGCAAAACTCGTCTTTGGTGCTTTCCTGACACTTCTTCTCTGTCAAGGGGCTGATCTCCGCCGGCACCTGTCCCACCCTGCTTCCTTAGGGCTTACATTGTGATGAAGAGAACTGGGAGCCTGGGAAAGTGGGGTCACCACTGGCTCAGCCACTAACCAGATGTGCAAACTTGAGTAAGTCCCTTCCTCTCTTTGAGACATAAAATGAGGGTATTGAATCATGAAGGATTAAAAACTCAACAATTTACGAGGCAGGTCACGTAAATGGGTGAATCAGGCTTGGCAGAAGACACTAGAGAGTGATGAGGACTGGGGCAGAGTAGAGAAAGCCTGCGATGACTAAGGGGCAAGGGCTAGCCTGTCCCAGCTGATTGCTTCCCTGGGTAGTACAAGACTGACGTTACCAAAACTTCTAGTTTTTTATGAGAAATGAAAAATTTGAATTTTATGTAAAAATTTCATATTTTAACCACTCTTCAGGCCACACAAACACATCTGCAGGCCTAATTTGGCCTGCGGACAGTAAGCTCATAACCTCTGAGCCAGGTTATATCTATGACCCTTCTGGTTCTATCAGCAGTTGGTAGAGGATTAAGATTCTGCTATCTCTACTGAGTATTTTAACTTCACTCTCTTAAAGAAAGCAAACCCAAAGAACCTCTAACGGTGGGGCTGAAGATTTATGATAGGCCATTGGGAAGGTTATTTACAGCAACGATCTACCTGGCTCTGGGCCTGCTCCCCCAGCAGATGGTGCCATCCTGGCAGCTTGGGTGCTCTGCCCACACATAAGTCTGGCATTATTTATGTGGTCTCTTTCCGTTAAAAAATGACCTAGTCAATATAGTCAAACACACATGCAAAGTTGGCCTTATGTCCTGAGTAACATTTTAACAGAATAACTACCTGAGCCAGACGGGAGCCCCTTTGGTGGCCATGAGGTGGGACATATGTAGAGACTTGAGTTATGGGGGAGGAGGGGAAAACCGTAGGGTCAGTCTGGTCTGAACTAGAACACGACTGGAATATCTTTATTTTGCCTCCTTGCCCCAAACACATTCACCCGTTAATCACCACCAAAAACTCTCCTTCTTGCTTTGGTTCCCAGGAATTAGGAAAACTGTGGCCCTGTCCAAAGCCCTTCCTGCGGTCCTTAGTCCAGGCAAGAATAATGGTCAGGTTTCATAACTTTCATTACAAAATATCAGTTTTGTGGTGTCTGCAAGTCTGACATCTAAAGCAGATGACTTTTCATTCAATATTCGAATATTTGCCAGCATTCAGCACCAAAGTGACTGCTTTTTAGTTCCAGCCAAAAGCTTACTTGAAATAACTGATAAATTTTGCGTTAGACCAAAGTATATGCCAATCATTTATTGCTTTGTGTCTATTAAGTTCTCTCCCTGACTCTTGTTGGGTTGTTCAGACAGCTATATTCCTGGACCATACTAACTTTGCTCCCTGCAGAAATATCTTCACTGAGTCCTGTTGGTTATCGTGCCATTTTTTTTATGGAAGCCCATTTTAAAAATCAGCCACATGAAGAACATTTCCACATTTTCTCCAAAAACTGTTGTGGAAGATATTGTCCATTATGTTGTTCAATGTTCCTGATATAATGATCCACATTATGAATTCCTCTTAGAATTTAATGTCAGGAAAATATTTGCTTCTCTTGGCACAATAGGATGCTTCCTCTCAAGTGATCACAAAGAGTCTAGACCTCACAATGCTCCCTTTCCTTTTTTGCCTTGGCTGATGGGAATCTTAATGCCTGCCTTCATGCTGGTGGCAGCAACCATATATTCCCAAACGGGGAGCACAATTATCTTTCTGTTTCATTTGCTTGGTGTTGACCTGTTTTTATTCTAATAGTTTACTGCATATATGTGTGTTATTATATGTTGATTAAAATAGTTTTGGGAGTAAGCAGTGCATAAATTATACATACATTTTGTGATCATTTAAAATCATAGTATATTATGTCATTTTATTGTTGTTTTCAAATTGCTTCATTTGTATCTCTTTAATCTTCTCAGCTGGAATTGTAATTAAAAAAAAAAATCTTTCAACTGTGCTTAACACAGAGCTTTACACCCAGTTAGCACTCAATAAATACTTGTTAATGTGTTTACTTCACCATTGACTACGGCTGATGCCCAAGACATTGAAAGGAGGAAAAAAAGCTTAAATCATGTAAAGGATGAAAGTTTATTCATAAATATGAAGTGAGAGAATAGACAGGTTTCACATACTCTCTCCCTCCTCTGTAAATGAATAGGACATCTGACAGGGCAAGGAGAAGTGTGACTGACTCAGTGATTCCTGGATTCCAGTAGGAATTCCTACTATGCAAGGACAATGCAAATCCAGAAAATGGCTTCTACTTGTTTAAAGATTTTCTGTATTTAGCAAACAGGCATTTAGTGTTTACCATGTGCCTGGCACTATGCCACGTGGGAGAAGACACGGATGATGCGGAGTGGTCTAGTGCCAGGGGTTGGATAGAAAAGCAAGCAGACCTCAGGGCCACAATTCAAAAAATGGCCCCAGGATATTGCTGTTAGGGTCAATTCTCTCTTGGAGTTGCCCAGCTTTGTGGAACTGGACGAGAGGTGCAGACGAAGGATGAAATGAGGAATCAACCACTGGTCTATTTCATAATGTATGTCATCACATGGCTCAGTCTCTCTTTGTCTTCCAATTGTTGGAGCAGCAAGTCTAGCACCACCATGTTCTTGACCCTTCTGCCCACAGCCACAATCTGGCTGGGCTGAGGTGTGATACAGCTCACTCTGGGGATAGAGAAATGCATGCTTGCTAGCAGCTGGGGATTACAATGAGGTGGTACTGATGAGATCCACAATAAACTGCGACCAGCTACCTCAAAGCTAAACATCTGCATGGCCAAGGGAGAAACGGCATTTTGTTGGGCAATGTATCTGTTTACAAAAATTGTTTACTGACCCTGTGGGGTAGCATGACTATTCAGTTGCTAACACACCCCTCCAATTTGTGGTAACAATCCCTTATACCAAGCATAGTATTAGCTCACTAAGCAACACATGTCTCTGTACTTTGACGTTTTTTAGTAATAATGTTCTCCGGAAAATAGCAAATGATGGTCACAATTTATTTCAAAGGGTGTTTAGGAATTTAGCATGCATCTGTGAAATGTTACTTAATCCTGGGTGATCTGTGTGCATAATTATGTTTTAAATTGCACATGATTGCTGACTCTCATATCACTTAAACAATCAGGATGCATCAAATGACTGGCTGTTGTCTTATAACATTTTGTTTTCCCGTTTGGAACTATTGGAAAGAGACCATCACATCTCACAACCATCTGCAATATTGCATGAATATTGAATAGATATTATGAGTATTGAATTTGGCAGCACTTCTGCGGTCATATTTCTATGTATTTTTCATTGCCTACTGAAAAGAAAATGAAAAGAAGGAGGGAAATGATTTAAAAGTTCTCTGGACTCTGCAGAACTGCTCTTGTATTTCTAGATCCCTCCCTTAGCATCCTTTGTTTTGTTTCCCCCCCTGTAACAATAGCAATAGTATCTTATCTTTGAATAGTACACATATTTTAAAAGCATGGTCCAATAAAGTACCGTGTTTGGTCTTTACATTGACTCTGTGAGATGGAGGAGCCGGCCTTGTCAAACATCCGTTGTACGTATGAAAACTGAAGCACAGAGAATTGGTGACTTGTGGTGACTAATATCACTTACGTAGCGATAGCTTAGGAGAGGCCAAACACTTCCCACTTGATAGCACTGCCTTCTAACTAGAGGCTGAAGTAATGGGAGATAATTCCTACCACAACTTAGGGCATCTCTTCAGGATGTCAAGAGTGATATGGAATTGGACATGAAAGGCCAACATCTATCTAAAACGTAGCCCACTTACAGGTGAAGGGCTGGGAATATGCATGTATTTCTCTTTCTGGCTCCCTTACTGTGTCATCACCCATCAGAAATGGGAGAAACATAGACTCCTTTCTTTCACCCCTCACCCAATAGACTACAAAGTTCTGTTAATGTTCCCTCTCAGGGATGCTCAAAACCATCTCTTTCCCCTCTTTTCAATTGTTGTTGCCCTATTTCAGTCCTCCATCCTTTTCCACAGACCACTGCAACATTCTAGCTAGTCTCCAAGTCTTCACTCTCCTCGTACCCCACCCTGGCTGCCAACCCCAATCATTCCTCCATGAGACTTCGAAAGTAATGTAGAATTAAAATACGGTCATGTCCACTTCAGTGACTCCTTGTTGCTTACGGAAAAAGTTCAGGCTCCTTTCATGCATGATTTGGCCTCTTGGTGCTTCTCTAGATGAGTGTCCTGCAATTCCCTGCCCCTAGCCTCAAGTTTCAGTGATGCACCAGTTTTCTTGCCATTTCATGCTTCCTTGCTTTTGCATATGCTGTTCCATAGGTTTGCAACGCTATCTTCCTCCAGCGCTCACTCCACAAACGTATACATACCACATGTATGTGCATGCACACAATGCCCATATACTTTTCACACACTTTGGCTATCTGTTGTGGACTGGGGCAGGGGTAATGGAAATGTTCTTCAAGACTCAGTTCAGAGCCTTCCTCCTCTGGGTAGCTATTCTGATCCCTTTGGACTGGGTTAGATGCCCCTTCACTTTGCTGCCAGAGTATCCTTAAGAGTTGACATGGCTGCGGGGATGGGATTATCAAGTCTACCTGTCTGCCTTCTCTGGTTATGACCTACTTGATAGCAGTGACAGGGTTTTATTAATCTTCATGGTATTAGCTTAACAATACCTAACATGTATTAGGTTCTTGATAAATGTCTATTGAACTGAACTGAATTGGGCATGAAAATTCTATTTTCTTCTGGCAGTAAGAGACTCCAGAACCTTGGATAGCTCATTTCTTTAACCTGTGCTATGAGGCTTTCCTGGTCAATAATTTACTAACACACCTTCCCCCCTTTATTTAACACAAAAGATTCTCAGTACAATTCCAGAGCCTAGAGCAAGCCCATTTGTAACCTAGCTTCACCAACAAAGGGCTAATTAGTAAAAAGTAGTTTTTTATTCCAGTGCCAGACATGGGAAAGATTTTTTTTAAATCCTAGCTGAAAGACAAAAATACATAAGGAAGGTCACTGCACTGCTGGGCAGCCTCCATCTCCTATCCATGGGGTAAAAACTCCTTGCCCATGGGTCATTCCACCCCCTGTACCCTCTCCACAGTGAGTAATGGAGGATGCTGTTGAGTATATTAATCCTTATATTACTGTATCCTCCCTTTGAGGACACTTAGGACTTATTTGGTGTTGTCATCTGGATACTTCTTCTGTACAACTCATTTGTTTCTATTTTATGGACAATGCAAACCATAAAACTGGTTTCTCTGTCTTGAACTGGCTCCTAGGAAGCTTGAAATCAAACTTGTGTTTGGCCTCTTGCTAGTACGTAAGACCTCAAAGCATGAATTTTGTATATTAACCTCACTTGCAGATGCATCTTTTCCCTACTTTATTTTCCTTTGACCAATTTTCCAAAATTTTATGTATTTTTTTTTTACTCTACAGTATGTCTCTTTAGCAGCTGCTTTGGATTCTTTTGTTATCAAGTGTATCAATAAATAAAGGTATGACTAAATAGATATCACAGTAATTAAAGTGAGAACACATATAATTTAGAAAACAGGATGATGTGGAAGTTCTACATCAAACTAGGTTGTCATCATCTTTTCAACTGCACCTGAGCCAGTTATATGATCTCACGCAGAGCACCTCTAGCTGGTAGGGCAAGGAATTGCACGTTTAATTCTGTGAGAGCTAATTAGCTTATTTTTTGTTTTGGATGTTTTACGGTAATTTCAACCCATCATCCTACTTACAAATATATATGTGTGTGTGTGTGTATCATTGGTTATAACATACTGTTGATTAGGTGGAATGGCTAAAACAACATCAAGCACTGGACCTTTAAATGTTGGCTGAGGGCATTATCTTGCAAAGGAGAGAACATGCACACAATCTGAGGCCTTCTGTGAGCCCAAGGGACATCAAAGGGGATGGCAGATGATCATGGGTCCTTCTAAATAGTGAAAAAAAAAAACCCACTAAGTATGGGCCCTTCGTAAAGTCTTCTGAGGAAGGCAGTTCAGAGTAAGCTTTTGGAAGGAGGACTCTCAATTAGATGGACAGGTAAGCTTTGACTCAAACACCTGCCCAAAATCTTGGCAGCATTGGTGCTGGGAGTAATTGTTCCAACCAAGTCCCTCTGAATTCTTTCTCCCAGGCAGCTGTCTGAGTACTTGAGGAGCTGGTTACCTTAGAGCCCACAGGGAGAATTCCAGAAAGGTTTGCTGAGTTTCCCTGGAACACACAGGCCATGTATAGGAGGGAAAAGAAGGAAGTTTGAGGACTGGGGACTCTTGTTCTTTGGCCCCAAACCTTTACTTGAGTCTAAGTTAAGTAAAAGACATCTAGGGCTAAAATCTTCAGGCTCTCCCTTTAAAGAAAATGTTTATCTCTGGAAGTACCTAGTTACCCATATCACCTTCCAAATATACAAGAAGTTTTATTTCATTGATTTTTATTTATTCATGCAACATATGTATATAGATAGATAGATAGATAGATAGATAGATAGATAGATAGATGTATACTACCTACCAGGCCCTGTTCTTGCTACTGGGAAGATAATAGTAAAACAAACTGAAAAAGTCCTTGTGCTCACTGCGCTCACATTCTTGGGGTTATCAAGTTCTATGGAGAAAAAACAGCAAGGTGAGCAAAACAGGGAGTTAAATTAAATAGTTATGGAAAGCTTCTCTGATAGAGGACATTTGAATAGAGACAAAAATAAAATGAAGAAGGGAATAATTGGAATAGCTAGGAAAAGAGAATTTCTGGCTAAAGGAACAACAAGTTTAAAATTCCCAAAGTGGGAGTGAACCTGGAGGCCAGAGTGGCTGGTGTGGAGTAAGCCTGGGATCCCGGGTGAGCTTGGAAAGTTAGCGGGACAAGATCTTAAAAGGCCTTTTAGGTTATGATACAGTGCCTGTCTTTTACTTTGTGTGAGCTGGAAAGCCAGGAGAGCAGTGACATGATGGGACTTGGATGTAAAAAGCATCGCTCTGGCTGCTACGTAGAGAATAGACTATAGTGAGGCCAGGGCGGAAACAGGACATGAGTCTCCATGAGAGATGCTGGTGGCTTAGGCCAGAGTGCATGCTGGGGAGGTCCAGGAGAGATCAGGTTCTGCATATATTTTAAAGGTAAAGTTGGTAGAATTTGCTGATGGATTAGCTGTAGGTATTGAGAGAAAGAGAGAAGTCAAGAAGAAAGTATCTCATTTAATAAAACTCTTGTGTTCCCACAGAAAGAGTAAGAGTTAAAAGATGAACAAAATAAGGAAAATGAATACCTCTGTTTGGGAAAACAATATTCTGGGTGTAAACAGAATATGTAGCGATTATGGCCTAATTTAGCCCTATGGGTGAGTAATTTGTTGGAAGATGGACTTGGCCACTAGTTGCTTGTTACAGTGTCCCCATCAATCAATCAAGAGAGGGATCCTGCTGAAATGTGGAAGATGATTCAGTGATATTCTAACCTCAGCTGGAGGGCTTTGGCCCCCTAACTTCCCCTTCCCTCAGCATTCCAGTGTGCGGGCCTTTGTGATATGCAACCAACGACTTCACTACTAGTTTTGCCTCTTCCTCTAGCCCTGGGGCTGAGGTCCAGGGGCAGCATTTCGCTTGGTGGTACTTTTGTGCTAAGACCCCTTGAGGCCACATGCACAACACCCTATTTACTGTGAAGCTATCTGAAGGAGAGTTGGTCCAAGTGGGGTTTGGAGTCCTAACACAAGAATGAGAGAGAGCCCAACATTTCCCCAGAAAGGAGGTTGGACATCCTTTGGAAGTCATTGAGGAGTGTCCCTGCCCGAGTGTCACAATTGGTTATCGTTAATGACTGAGAGACTTCATGTAATTCATTCTCATGTCCACTTGAACAAGAGCAGAATTGTGAGACATCTCTTCCAGGAGGATTCTGCATAAAAAGAAGTTTCTTCTCGCTGTCTCTACACCATCCTGAGAAGATCTCAGTATTAGAGTCTAAGGGACAATTACTAGAAGGTCTGCAGTCCCTGAATGAGTTATGCTTCCACAGAGAAAAGCAATTGGATGCTCATATGCAGCCTGACAAGTAATGGAGGAGCCCTGGAAATCCATGAGGCTCTCCTAAGGTTCACTGCAGAAAGGGGTGGGGAGAAGGATCTTGTCACCTCTGTGGAATGATGCTCACTTCCCCCTCATTATATTCAGCATCTTCTTCTCTGCAGCACAGTGTCTGATGGTGATCATCAGGCCACATGTACAGATAAGAAGCCTGAGCAAAGAGGTCTAATCCAACGTCACAGCCAAGACGGCTTTAGACAAAGAAAAGGAGTCTAGAAGACATTAGATTTGACATTTCCCCCTTAGTGGAAGATTTTTTCTTGCAGCCACACAGAACTTCATCCAACACTTAATTATCCAGGCACTGGTTAGCTGATACCTGGCTCATTCTGGCCCCTAAAGATGAACCTATTGTTAAAATATAAATGTGTGTTACCTCTCCCTCATTGTGGCCCGGGCATGATTAATCAGGCTGTGGGTTACCCAGGGCTTCTCTATTTTTTCTCCTTTGCTATTCTCTGTCTTTGGATGATTTTATAAATCAGTCCTATCTGCCTCCACCCTAGGGTAGATATGAGTAGAAGGAAGAGGTACAGCTCAATGTAGTCTATGTGTGTGTGAGTTAGGAGAAAGGATCTGGTATGGAAGAAACTAAATGGCTTACCAATGATATTGGATTCTCTTTAAGTTTTAATTATCCATGTTATCTCTGCTTTCATTATTATGGATCCCTGAACATCGGCATTAACGGCTGCACAGTTGACAACTGCACCATGTAATCACAACGTCTGCTCTGTGATCATATTCCAGCACGCTATTTATCAGGGACCCTTAGAACTCAGGATGCTAGAGAGCAACAGAAGGAAACAGAAGGCAAGCCCAGAGTGCTTTCTTGAATGTCCCAGCCATCTTTCATTATCACTTACTTTCTTAAACATCAGATTCATACAAACTGAGTCTACTCTTTCTGATGAATTTTCAGAGTCGAATCTGTAAGATCCATGATGGAAATGCATTATCGCTCTGTTCATTATTGGTATAAATCGAGTTGGCTTTAAGTCACATCCAATGCATGTTAATTACGGAGGTTCCAAAAGGAACTCACTGTTGGACAGTCTTGCCATCCTGTGGTTATTTTTTTCGGGACTCTGGCCTGAGGCATCAAGTAAAGACCTGGCACGGGACCTACCCCAACCAAGCCTGGGTTTGTCAGGGCTGATGAGGCTCAGTGTCCAAACAGAAAGGTCATCTCGGTGAAGAGTCACACAGCAGAGAGCACTGTGGTTCCAGAGACAGGAGGCAGGGCTCCAGCAAAGACTGCATAGGGGAGCTTTGAAAATCAGGCAGAAGATAATGCAATCATTATCTGGGAATCCTGTCCATGGGTGGTTGGTCCCGGCCCTCAAATTGGGGTTCAGAGGGCAGATCTCTAGTCCTAGAAGAAGGACGAGGAATAGCAAGAGAATTGGGCAGTCAGCAAAGAATCAAATGGACATGCAGTTCTGGGACCTGGGGCCTGGGAAAGAGGGCAGGGGGCTCTCGGGGATGGCCCATGACTCAGCTGTTGCTGGCGGAGCTTAAAAGTGCTCATAAGCATAAAACAGTGTGGTTAGAACAGTGTGCTTAAAACAGGGTGTAGAATACAGTTAGCCATCTTTTAAGTGATAGCTATTATTATCACGACCATTATTATTCTCAGGTGACTATCCCAGGGATGCATTCCTGATTCTGACAAGAGAAGAGGAAGTGGTTAATATTGAGCACTTGGATCTCAATTCAGCAAAGTGATGGATGCTAACCCAGCTGTGGTGGGTGAGACTATTGAGGTGCTGCCTTTTGTATCTCTGGACTGATGTGGAAATTGGAGCAGGGGTGATCCATCAGGTGGAGGGAGCAGAAGGTCCAGTGGTGGAGTCCTGAATAGAGAGGAAATGAGGGGTGGGCTTGGCACCCGTGTGTGACCTGAGAGTCGCCTAAATAGGTGACTCCCAGGCAGTGACATGTAATAAACAGCTTTTTTTTCTGAAGAAGAAGATTAACCCTGAGCTAACATCTGCTGCCAATCCTCCTCTTTTTGCTGAGGAAGGCTGGCCCTGAGCTAACATCCGTGCCCATCTTCCTCTGCTTTATATGTGGGATGCATACCACAGCATGGTGTGCCAAGCAGTGCCATGTCCTCACCTGGGATGAGAACCAGTGAACCCCGGGCTGCCAAAGAGGAATGTGTGCACTTAACCGCTGCGCCACCAGGCCGGCCCTAAACAGCTTTCAAAAACTGAGTATGCCTGATTGCCGTGTGGCAAAATATAAACTCTGTTGGATTGAAATTGATTTTTTGTATTTCTAAAATAAACACTCAAGAATCCAAATGTGGATAATACCGACTCTCTTCTCAGTAATCTATAGGCCTCTATGGAATGTACCAGTCCAAGATGAATAAGACCTATTATTTGATTGAGGGTCTTCTGCAGCCGGGGTGAGCACAGCGTCGTACAGGAGCGTGGACAATGGGATGATTGCTGAGGACTCCATAATTAATTCGTCTCTATGGAGTTAATTCGGTCTGAAGCACACACTACCAATTCCGTCTGTATCTGTGCAACTGGATTTGGGGGACTTTTTATTAAAAATTCTTAAATCAGTTCAATACAAGAGAATTATCTCCTTGCCACTCCATATCTCCTGCCAAGTACTTGATAAAATGTGTTCTACAAATGTAGATATGGAGCCACGATAAGAAAACTCACTCTTGCTGGATATTGGAATTATCTGGCTGAGGTTGCAGGCAAACATTAAAACCAGGACAAATCCCCACTGGAGAACTTCCAAACTGCTAGAGATCATCCATCGCCCCGGGGCCAAGTTTGAAGGGAAGAATAAGAGACCCTTCCGTTTACCGGCCTGGTGGTGGACATGTTCAAGCTGGACCTGCCCAGGCTGCCCAAAGTGGAATAACTTCCAGGTCTGTCAGGTCTAATCAAGGCTTCTAAGTCAGGGCTGACCTCTGGGTCAGTCCTGTCCTGTGCTGGGATGGGCTTCTTGCAGGATGGCCCGCCCACAGACCTTTAAGTTCAGCGTGTGCATGGACGTAACAGACCTCTTGTTTTCTGGGGATGCATCTTGTTAACCGTCTAAGGAAGCAGGGCTCCTGTCCTTGCTGCCCATGGCCAGCCTCACCAGCACCTACAAAGGAGCAGAAGAGGGGCTGAGCAAGGAGCAGTGACGATAGGGTATTGATGTGGGAGCGTTGCCATTGAGAGAATGAGGAGGTCAGGGGCAACCTAGAAAAGCCATAGCAACCTCTTCTAGAGTTTCTTTGGGAGGGTGTTGGTAATAAGTAGTACCGTATAAAATTACAACTTGCCATAAAAAAAGCAGTGGTTTATCACAAAAAGAGCATCAGATCAGAAGGGAAAATTGGGACTGACTTCCGGTGCTGTAGGAGTTATATGAGTACAAGTGAGTTGTTTTCCACGTCTGTGCCTCAGTTTCTACACCTGTGCCTTAGGACGGTGGAGACAGAGAGGACTAGGGGACATGTTAGGACTTTTCCACCTCTAATATTTCAAGTCCATGAGTCCTGTCCCTTGTCCCAATATACTAAGTCCCACCCAACACTCACATCTCACTCTGCTGAACACTTAGATTTCCTCTCTCATACAGTCCACTCTCCACACTTGGGCTATTGAGATAAAACACTTGCCTGAGATGGGCAGACAATCATTTAAGCTAAGAAAACAAAATGTGAAAGAAGATGAAGTCCCATCAGCAGAACAGATGGCTCCGCACACAAGGCAGAGAGACTCACAGGTGAGACAGAGGGCAGGGCTGATGGAGAAGACGGATAAGAGGTGTCGGGTGGCTGGATGGATGGAATGGAGGGAGGAGGCACAATTGGAGCAAGCGTATCATCAGCACCGGCATCATCTTCTAGACAGACAATCATTCAGGGGAATTTGAAACGCAGGCGCATGCAGCTCTGCCCTCCTCCCCAACTTCCTCCCTGCTCCCATTTAAACAGCAAGCCGTTTTCAAAATCAAAGCAGAGAACCGACAATCACTGAGCGTACCGTGGGCCGTTTACGGTGTCAAGTGGTTTGTAGATATTAGCTTATTTCATGGGCAGAGTGACCTCATGGGTTGGCCTTATTTCTCTTATTGTTGTCATTCAAATTCTGTGAATGAAAAAACCAAGTCTGGAATGTCCACTCAGCTAGCAACAGTTAGTGCTGAGCCAAACTGGGTTTGGCTGACTCAAGCCCACATCCTTTTCACTGTCCCGTGCTCCAGCAGAGCCACTTCTGGTCTATGGCACCTTAGTTTTGGTGCATTTCCCCAATTGTCTTGCTCTGCTCTTCTGCTCCTCCCCAATTCTGAGACCAAGGTCCCAGAAGACTGGAGCAAAAGGAGGCCTCTGCTGCACTCTTTTCTCCTCTTCTCTCTGCCTCCCTCCCCCACTTTTCTGGCCAAGAGATCCATTTATAATATGGAATGTACTAAGAGGCCATCTATTCACCACCTCCCTAATTTTTATGGCATTTGTGATTAAATCAACTCGGAGGCTGTGGGAAGCTTTGGTAATTAAATAATTTGAGTAACAGAATATTTAATTAATTGTAATTACACATGCCATCTTGAAAGCCATTTCTATTTTAATTTTAGCACAAGCTGAATTGTACAAAACATGGTTTTTCTTTGCCATCAAAATTACTTGTCTCTTTCTTTCCTTCTTTTCCACCATTCCTCTAGCCCTTGAATCTTTACTTCCCTCTTTCCTTGTATTTGGAGGCATAGGCAGTTGAAAGGTGCTAGCCACAGCTTAGTTCTGTGTGTTGGGCATAATGGAAACAAAAAAAGATCTTAAGACAAAGTCTTGGCCTACAAGACACACATGGTCTAATTGAGGAGACAATCCATCAACACACTATAATATGAATCATACAAAGAGCCCCACAGATGACAATTATATGCCCAGTGTGCGGAAGAGGACAGAGGTGGGTTTGAACCAGGCCTTGAGATATGCGAAGCGTTTGTATCAATAAAGAGAAATAAGAGCAAGTTCCTAGGAAGAGCAGGTTTTGGATCTGTAAAAGGTAATGTGTATTCCTTTTCTCTTTGTCTCTCTTTTCTCATTATCCTCTTCTTCATGTATTCACTCAACAAAGATTTTTGAACACATATAGATGCCGGGCAGTGGCCACAAAAATATCTGTTCTGGACCCAAGGAAACTCCCTGCCTCACTCTGTGTCTTCCCACACAAGCTTGATGATGACAGCAGAGCCATGCCCCACTCTCCAGGTGCATTGGGCAGGCCTAGCACCTCAGAGCCCCCCCACTGTCACGACGAGCTGACTGTGTCCACTGCTGGCCAGGCGGGACCCTGCCTAAAGGAATAGGGCTTAGCGCACAATGTACAGGGGACACAAGAGAAGAAACTCACCTGGTGGGTCCCCAGCTTTTTTGTTATTCCCTCCATTCAGCCTCCCCCTGGGATCTGAGGGTCCAGGGCCCTGGGAGGCTCCCTGCAGTGACTCTGTCTGGAATACTAGGACTTGACACCATATCTTGGCTGGCGCGAGACCATCTCAAAGCTGGACTCTTAATCTGCCCTGGGGAATCTATATTTTCTGACTTCCATAGCTTTCGCCCTCTTAAACCATCCCATCAGGAGGAATTCTGATATCACTTTAAAAGGAGACCTGAGATTGGTGGCTATTTGTTTGTTTGTGTTTCATTCATTCATCTGCTCATAAAACACGTGTCAAGCAGCTTCTGTGTGTCAGGCACTGCGCTAGACTTTGTGGGACATAAATGAATACATGATTCTCTTCTCAAAACCCTGACAGACAAATGGAGTTTACCAGACATGAAAAATTACAATTCAGGGAAAGCTAAATTTCACAATCCAGGAAGGCAGGAGATATGTCTAGCTTAGTTTGGGGAGTTGAGCCAAGTCTTGAGATGAGTAATAAATTATCGTAAAGCAAAGAAGAGGAGGTGGGCATTCTAGATAGAGGGGACAGCTCATGCAAAGGCATGGAGACAGGTGCTCGGGGAATGGTAAGTTTCATCCCTATAAGGAGTAATACGGCCAAGAACTATATCCAAGACTACTAGTCCCTCTGAGGGAAAGGGTCATCATAATCTCATATGGGAAGGTATCGCAGTACAGTGAGAAGTCTCAATGTAGTATTGGAAGTCTGGATTTGCATCAAGGATGCCAAATGCTCTGGGTTTGAATTCTAGCTTTGCTAAGTACCATCTATATGGTGATTGCAGGTCACAAATTTCCCACCTCATTTTATCATCTGTCCAATAGGTACAATTAGACCTTGCAGAGTTATCCTTGGGACCAGATGAGACAAGGTGCACAGCACTAAAAAGGCATTTAATAGAGGTTGATGTTTATATTTCTTTTTTTTTTTCAGGAAGATTGGCCCTGAGCTAACATCTGTGCCAATCTTCCTCTATTTTATGTGGGATGCCACCACAGCATGGCTTGATGAGTGGTGCCAGGTCCACACCTGGGATCCAGATCCACGAATCCCAGGTCACCAGAGCAGAGCGCGTGAGCTTATGGACTACGCCACTGGGCTGGCCCCATATTACTTTTATTTTTAATTCCAAAACTTTTTGTAAATTATTAGGTGCTTTACAAATATAAAGAATTACATACTCACCGCAGGATCTAGCAAAACATCAACCCTAAATTCATGGTTACCAATGTTTTTAGATCTCAGTTTTGTTGTTTTGTCTCATCTAACCCTACAGACCCTATTTTCCAAGTAAAATCAAATAGTCTAATGTCGAAATAAGAGTTCACGTTAGAGCAAGGATGACATTAATGATCAGGTCATAAGAGCCTGGATGTCCCGCTTTTTCAGTCCATATGGACAGATGCGCAATAGAGTCCTCAGTTCTTCAGAGTGAACTGCTGAGCCTTGGGGACTGAGAAACCGCCTCTGCTCACACCGTCTATAATGATCAGATTTGCTGAGCACTTTTGCCAAAGCTGCTTTTGCCTTGTTGTTAAAGCTGCTTTTCTTTTATTTGCAAAGTTTATCAAGTGGAGCGTCTCTATTGATACTAGAGCTGTGTGAGGATGCTCCCCGCACCACCCTCTCTTCGGGAGCACTGTCTGAGCTTAGAGGATGCTGCCCTTGGAGGTCCAAGCCGAGGTGCTTTCACAGAGCTGAGGGTCCTCCTCACAGGGTCCCTTGGGACGCTTCGATGTTATTTATCTCATCCCACCCTGTCTCCTCCATAGAAAAATTATGTTAGTGAAGATTGCTTGTTGATATTGTTGGCAATGATGGGCAGTAATGACCCTACATGCCTCCTGGTTTTCTAAATAGTTTTAAGCATGATTTAAAATTTTCATTTTTAATCAAAAAGCATTCTATGCTTTTTATAATATGTAAAACAGTGTATAGACATATGAAGAAAGAGCTAATATTTCTGACGCTTCTAATTCCACTCAACTGAGATGACTAATGTTTGCAGTTTGGTGCATGTATCCTTCCACAACTTTGTCAATGTTGACACACACACACACACACACGTATATGCCCATTTTCCTGTTTGCTTTATTTGGCAAATGGGATCATTCACTACACTTTACTCTATAATTTGCCCCCAACTTACAGATCTATAGATATAACTCATAGACCCCACATATATACATATAGATTTCTGTAATGAAGATTCATAATGAGGGGTTGTTGATCAGACCTATGCAATTTTAATTTTAATAGGACATTCCAGGTCATGTTCCACAAAGATTGTACCATCAACATTTAAGAACACCCATTGGCCCACATCCTTCCTAGTCCTCGGTAATATCAGTCTTTTTAATTTTTGCAAATTGGAAGAACTAGGAATTAATGAAATTAATCTCCTTGACCCCATCCCTTCCCTCCAGAGTGGCCAGATGACCATGGTCTGGGTGCCCATAGATCACACAGAGGGCCAGGCCCTGTCCTGGCTCTCTGGTGTGACAGGAATTCAGCCCGTCATGCACAAGCTGTTCAGCTTACTACTGTTTGCCAGCAGAGCTCAGCTGAGTTCTCAGGCAGAGTTAAGAGCACAAGTAAATTTAGTGTGAAATAGCCCTGACATCTCTAAAAGGTTGTGTTTTATTCATTAAAAGGAGACCTAACAGTGAAGCTAAATACCGTGGGCGGAAGGGGATTCCCTCCACACCCCAGGAGGCTGATTTGAAACAGAGGCCAAAACCCTGTGTCTGCCAAACCCTCCTATTTGCTAAAGATGAAAGAGAGGAAGGGAGGGAAAGAGAGCAAATGACATTGGAGTCACGGCCTGAACCCTTGTAGGATTGTTATAGGACTAGCAGTGAGCTACATACAGTGCTAACCCCATGCCTGCTACATGGTGAACACTTCATGAATTGTGATGCCTGTTATTATTCTCAAATAACAAAAACAACACAAGTTTTTTCAACTTGTGATTTGCAACTGATAGACACTTCCTCAATAAGGTATGATTTCAGGAAAGTTTCTATTAAAAAGCTTCACTGATTTGCAGTTTCTAGGGCTAGGACAAGAGTCCCTCTTTTCTGCATGCCTGGATAAAAGGCTCTTCTCCATGAAGCAGAATGGGACCTTGCTCCTCATCAGATCTGTCCTCGGAGTCCAGGTAACCTTTCACTCCTGACTTTTTTTAGCCACGGAGTCCCTAGAGTCTTCTAGCAGAAAGCCCCTTGTTCCCAGACCTGGGGAGCAGGTCAGCAGCCATGGAAAGGATGCCTCCAGGCCCTGGAGCACTCTGTGTACCCAGGCGGCCTGGGAATGACCTTTAGGCAGAGGTGGTACCAGGAAGTCCCTCCCCAGGACTTAGTATGTATGGGAAGTATCTGAAGTTCGTCCTAAAGAGCTGATCATAACTTATTTACACAATGAGTAACCATGTGCTCAACTATTGCCGCTTTCATTTTCTATACATGTATTCGGTATGTATTTCGATTCATGTCACCTACTAATGATCGCGTCTGCTCTACTTTAGCTCTTAGGACCACGCAAAAATAGAGGTGAGCTTCCAGCACTCCAAGGCAATTTTCTACCAGTCAAGTGGCTCTTGCTCTAACTCTATTTCCAACCTGTACATTTCTTGGCTTCCAAATCACAGCTTTGGCCTTTTGACTGTGGTGTTGGCTTAGGTCTCTCTGTGATGACCTGAGGTGTTTGCCAGGCCCTCAGGCTCTTGCAGCCCCTTGCAGCCCCCCAGCTCCACCCCTCTGATGCTCAGCGGCTGACCCCAGCCTCCTGACTGCAGAGGCCTTAGCCAGGCCAGACGCCCCTGCCCCCACCCTCTCTCACCTCCATTTCCTGACAGCAAGGACAATTGTTCTCAAGCATAAAATGCATTGGCCATTTCACTACATTTCAGTCTCTCCGGTCCTTGCTCCATATTTCTGCATTTCTTGTGTCCATAGGCTGTCCGCCAGAAATCCTTTACAGCCCACTATCGCTGCCGACATTCCTGCCTGCTCCTGAAAGCCCAGGAGGAGGGCTGTGAGCCTGACATCCTTTCCAGTGGTTAGAAACTTTAAAACAACCCAGTTTCCGCTGGGAACCTGTAAGAGAAACATCTTAGCCTGGATCTGTAGGACCTTTCCAGTGCCTCGGTCCTGCTGACATGTGTTAAAGCAAAGGGACCACCAGATCAGTTGCTGGAGATGGAGGAGAGGTGAATCGTCTTCGCTCCCAGCGCGCCTGAGCTCGGAGCTCAGCAGACAGCTGGGGCTGCATGCCCCTACCACGCCGGAGCGCCTGGGCGCTATCGGAAATCCCATCTGATCCACTCCAACTGGGCTATTACACTTCAGCCCTGATAGGATCACACTCTCAGAACACAGGGTAAAATTAAATTTGAGAGAAAATGAGATTTCTTTTGTTTTCTGCAGAGTCCCGTAGATAAGCGTTCTCCACGACTTGACCTTGATGATTGCAGAAGCCCCCTCACAGGCCCAGAGGGATCTGATAGACAAATTGAATAAATTGGTGGTTCCCTTGCTTTCCTGCTTGACACTACCACTTGGGACAACGGGCTCCACTTTCCAGCTCCCTCCAGGCCAGCACAGCGCAAAATTGCAAAGAACTGAAGAGGAAGTTTGTCTCCAGCCCCTCTCCGTCCCTTCTCTGCGGCTCCCCCTCCCAGGAAAAATGGTTAACTCCTCAGCTCTTCCCCATATGTCCTTTTCAGTGGCCATCTCGCAAAGGAATAACTAAGCCACAGTTTTCAGAGATCCTGACAGGCTCTAGAAACCTGCAGGAGAGGTACCCCCGCCCCAAATCACAACACTTGGGCCCACTCACCTGGGGAGAAAGATGAGCCCTGAAAACATGCTTTCCTTGCTGGCTTATGGCGGCCTTTCTGAGTGGGCCACAGACAAGCTGCATCAGAATCACCGGGATACTGGGAAAGTGCATATTTTAAGACCCCAGCACAGAATTACTAAAACAGAACCTCTGCCATGGCTTCCAAGGAAATAGCCTTTTTAATCTGCCTTCTACCACATTCTGGGGCACAATTTGAGAGTCATAGGCTGTACACTTGGAAGCATTTCTCCCTGTGGTCCAGGCTACTTCAGACCATCCCATGTCTGATGGGTTTTCACTAGAGTGACAGAGATGGCTGGCTCCATTGGCCCTTACGGACCTCCCGTTACACCCAGGGACTACTATGAAAAGGGCCAGGGGTTCTTGGAAATCTGTGGCTTCCACTCAGCCCATCCTCTTAGGCTCTCTCCAACGGGAAAAGTTGAGTCTTTCCAAAGAACATGTGTAGACATGTGAAAATGTTAGGAGACCCTCAGGTTAATTTGAATATAAGACTGAGTGTATTTATAGATGGGCGGTGATGATGATAATTATAATTACAACCATTACCTGCTGAAGGCCGGTCAAGTTCTAGGCCAGGTGCAGACTACTCATAGTTCTCATATAATGAGGAGTATTATGTCTTTTTACAGATGAGGACGTTGTGGCTCAAAGTGACTGGTATAGGAGTAGAATCTGAACCCATCTCTGTCTGAATCTAATAACCCCTTCCAGGGATTTGCAGATTTATGGAGTCAAAGCCCTTTCCCATATGCTCTTCTGAGTTTTACACCAACCCTGCAAGGCAGACAGAGCAGGTTTTACAAATGGGAGCGCTGGGGAAGGGAGGAATTAATCATTCCAGGCCAGGGACTGGCGAGAAACCCAGCTGGGATCTGAACCCGGCATTTGACTCTCAGTCCAGAGGTTTTTCTTTCCTGATCCTCTGCTCTGCCCTCCTGCCTCTCACGTCTCAAATTATACCCAAGAGGCAGCAATTCTGTTGCCTTAGATGAACAACTGTGCGAGTTTCCTAGGGCTGTCATAACAAGTTACCACACAAACTTTGTGTCTTAAAACAACAGAATTTTATTTGCTCACAGTTCTGGAGGCCAGAAGTCCAAAACCGAGGTGTTGGCAGGGCCACGCTCCCTCTGAAGTCTCCAGGGGAGAAGCCTTCCTTGCCTCTTCCAGCTTCTGGGGGCTCAGGTGTTCTTCAGCTTGTGGCCATGGAACTCCAATCTCTGCCTCTGTCTTCACTTGGCCTTCTGTCCCTCTGTGTTGGTGTCTTCTCCTCTTGTGTCTCTTATAAGGACACTTGTCATTGGATTTAGGTTCTACCAGGATAATCCAGGATGATCTCATCTCAAGATCCTTAACTACATCTGCAAAGACCCTTTTTCTAAATAAGGTCATGTTCATAGGCTTCAGGGGTTAGGACCTGGGCATATTTTTGGGGAGTTGCCATTCAATCTACTAGTTACTAGTATTTTAGAACATAAATACTCCAGGAAGTATAAATATACTAAGCTGATTAGAAAGCACATCCAGGTCTTCATTTCAATTTCTCTCCCAGTTGTTTCCTTCCCAGGCACCAAGTGAAGGCTGCCATGGGGACTGAATTTTGACAAGGAATAGGAACAGGGAGGGATCCTTTTGGAGAAAAGGAGTCTTAAAGTTAGAGCAACATGAAGGGTTGGAGCCCAGCTGGAAGGCAGAGGAGAGAAGAGCCCATCTAGAAAGGTAGAAACGGGGCTGGAGGTGGGTGGAATGGTTCTGGAGCTGCTAGTTCACAGCCCCAGCTTGCCTGGGCGGGATCTGGGGGGCTTTCACACAGCCATGGGTATTGAAGTCTATTTCTGGATTGGGGGAAGATAGAAAGGAGAGAGCGCAAATATCACCATCTTATTCTTGTTCCAGTTTGAGATTGCTTTAGCCTGTGGGGAGATGGATGAGGGTCTGGGGCGGGGGTGCTGGAAGCCCCAGACGCCCATGCCAACTGCAGAACCAGGCTCTCTGCAGAGGGGGAGCAGTCAGCTGAGAGCTGTCAACTTTTCCAGCACCCGCTCAGGTGTCGGGGGGGGGGGGGGGGAGTCATGGGCCCTTTAATAGCGGCAGGAACATTCTCTAGCCCGGAGAGCAGGATTGGGACTCCCTTGGGGAGCCTCCACTCAGTTGCTCCCACTTCCTACCGCAACTGCAGAGCACGCAGAGGCACCGAGGCCTCTGGGAATTCCCCACACCTGGACTCTCGCAAGGAGCGGGGTGGCCTGCAGGCCAAGGAAACTTTTTTTCCCCAGATGCGGCCGGCAGACCCAGTGGGAGCCAGTACTGGAGAGCCTTCCCCCGTCACCCTAGAGCTGTGCCCGACCTGGTGTCCCCTTCCTCAACATTTACACCTTCCTACGTATCCCCTTTGATCGGCCCACCTCCAGGTCTGATAAGGCTCTCCTCTCTGTGATATTCTGTTTTCCTGACACTTGGGAAGGGATGTTTTACAGACGGAATGCCCAGAAAACTCACCCCGTTGTTTTCCACAGTTGTGGGTTATTTGAGAAAGAAAAAAAATCCATCAAAAACGATTTGCAAGGCCGATGTGGGAATCGCAGAAGCCAAGCTTGTGGCTATTGGAGGCTCTGAGAAGCTTTCCCAGCTAATAGAAGTCTCTTCCTCCCCAAAGTTCGTAAGCTGCTAGGGGTGGTTAACTCCTTGGTGTCAGAGCAGTGGTGGTCCTGGTCAAGCTGAGGATGAGACCCCAGAGGTGCCCTGGGCTTCCCCCATCCAGCAGTTCCCCAGAAAGAACTGTTGCCAGGAGACAGGAAGTGCCACCTGAAGGCTGGTCTCCCCGTAGGACTACAGAAGGGACACTACGCTGTAATTGTGAAGTCGAACATAGGTGTCTTTGGAACTCTATTTTCTTTGTACTTTTCTTTTAGCAGCTCCTCACTCCCCACCCCAGGAGCCTCTGCTCCCTTTAGTTCTGTGAGTTTCCCGTGGCTGCAGTAACAAAGATCTGGCCGCTGTTACCCCTCTGGCTGCATTCCCGCTTATGTAGTTCTCCTTAACAGGGATGAGTGCCGGGGGTGCCACATGCCCCAGCTGGGTCGTGCACCTGCAAACACCTGATTCACTGCTACAAAGGGGTATTCCAAAAGGAAAGGAGAGCATGTACGGCTTTTCTGCCTAATGTGCTCCTTCTTGATTCAGAGTCTCCAAGACTCATTTATTCTCTAAATATTTGTTTAGTGTTCAATGTTCTACACTAGGTATGTAAGATACGGAAATGTATAATAACAATAATCCTTAACATTTACCCAACACGTATTATGTACAAAGCACTATGCTTAGTGCTTGCCATGGATTATCTTACTCAGTGCTCTTAACAACCTCATGGACTGCATAACATTACTATCCCTATTTCACAGAGAAGCAATCCAAGCCTCAGGAGGCTGAATAACTTCCCCAAAGTGTTTCAGCCAGGAGCTGTGGAGCTGTTATTTGAACCAGGTTAGACTCACTCCAGGACCATACCCTTAACCTCTGGGCAATACAAGTCTGTGCCTTCAAGGCGCTCATAATCTAGCAGGAAAGACAGGACAGCCATAACTCAGAGCACACTGAGGGTATCTGAATGCTTAGAGAAGGGATAAGATAGACTGGCTGTAAGAGTGGGGAGCAAGGAGGGTGGAGCAGGGAAGTTCTGAATGAGGTCTAATTTGAGCTGGACATTGAAGAGTAGGTAGTTAGTAACATTAACAAGAGTTTATCAAGCACCTGCTATGTATCAAATGTTGCACCAGTGTTTTATAGAACAACCCTATGGCGTAGGACTATCATTAGTCCATGTAAAAGGTTAGGAAATTGAAGGCACAGAAGGTTGAGTGTAACTTGGATAGATGCATCTGGGAGTGGGCGCAATGGCCAGAGGGAGAAAGCATCTCTGAATGTGTAGAGTTGGAAATCTCAGGAGTGAGTGCGAGGACAGCAAGTAGCTAAATTTGGTGGGGGTGTCAGATCTATCAAAGGAAATGAGGAAGGTCAGATGGGGCCAGATCGTGGCCAGCAGGGACGATCTGAATTAAGGGTTTGGACTTAATTCAGTGGGCAGTGAGGAAGCATCGGAAGATTTTAATCGAGAAGATTAATCTGGCAGCAGGATTCAGGCTAGAGCGAGGGTGGATGTAGACAGGGAGCTGAGCGAGGGGCCAGCTAAGGTAAATCATGTCCATCATTTGGTCAACAATATATATTGAGTTGCTGCAGTGTGCCAGAATAGAGTGACCAGCCAGAAAGAAGAGTTCTCTGCCCTCCTACAGTTGACAGTCGAGGACAATGGCAACAAAGGCCTGAATCAAGGCCGAGCAATGGCAGAAGGAAGAGGGGAGGGTGGTAATAGTATTTCACATTTAGAATCAGCAGGACATGGCAACTGAGATGTTCACACTGCTCTCAGCAGTTGGAAAATGAAACGTGCCTGTGGGTTAGGGGCCAACCCACCCGGAAGGCGAGTATGAGACTAAAAATAACAACTCAACTTATAAAGCAAGTTGGAGTTTAAAGAAGAGAATTTTTTTTTGCACTCACACAGATTCGTTTGAGGTTGAGCTTCTGTGACAGGGCATTTCACACACCTGCCAACCCCAGTGAGGGGCTCCATGCTGTAACTGAGCAGTGGACACCAGAGGCCAGCCTTGTGCAGAGCATGACTGCAGGTACTCAATTTCAGAAGTGCATCTTGGGTCCTTCATCTTTGACACACCTATTTGCCACTGCTCTCCTGATCGTGCAGGTTCGGTTCATCCAGCCCCTCTGCTTCTCTCCTCTCCCTCCTGCTGCCAGCATTTGGGCTGTGTTTCTGCTTGTTAGCAGCTCTGCTGGAGGCAGGGCAAGGGGATAGGAATGGCTCCAGACTCAGACTAGTTTTTTTGGCTCCTTGTTGTTGGCTCTGATGGAAGCCAGGTTGGAGGATGGGGGTGGGGTGGGGTGAGGTTAATGGGTCAGATTTTTCCCATCGTTACTCCAGTCTGGGTATTATACATCCTCCATCCAGTTCCCCCTGCCTATCCCATTCTATCAGGCTTCAGAGAGCCCAGCTCACACCCGGTAGAGCCTCTATAAACGTGGGGTTGGTGATGAAGCTGAGACCAATCCTTCTAGTTGGAAGTCCACACTCATTGCTCTGAGCTCCCCAGGCTCTTTGTATACAGTACCGATTATTCTCTTGCATGCCAAGGGGAAGGGCTGTATGCCAGAACTTCCCTCTGGGCCCCCGAAATCACTTTGTGGATTTCCCTACCCATATAGCCAAAGGGAGAGTTGCTGGCAAAGATACCTCTGTGTATGTAAAGTTGCCCATTATAACAATTACATAGCACTTTACTTTCCATTAATTCCCCCCTTCCATTTAACTGGTGAGGTAGGTTTTATTATTCCCATTTTATAGATGGGTAAGTTTCAGTTCAGTGATTTATGCAAGAGACTGGGTTACTGGGGTAAAAATGAGTTGGAGTGAATGTTTTCTTATTCCAAAGCCTCTGTTGTTTCCATTCCAACACACAGCCTCTCTGTTTGCATGTTTTAGTGGTGATTGGCTTTGTTTATTCTATTTTTTCTCAAGGGGAAGAGCAGGGACATGCTTTTGATTACCACCAATTCCCTGAGCATCACAAACCTGGGTACTCTTCTTGGTTCAGCCCTAGCTAGTGTTGGGTCTTGAGAGTAAGTCTTACAACATCTCTGGGGCTCTACTTCCTCATCTGTAAGATGGTGGGTTTGGATTGGATAATTTCCCAAGACTCCAGGTTCTAGATTCTAAGCTTCCATGGCTAGTATTGCGTCATTCCTTTTTTAGGTCCAAAGCCAGCATAGGAGACACTTGTTTTCTCCCCAACCAGGCCAGCACTTGATAGACTGATGAACCTGCTTGGCTTTGTTCTAGCCAATACATCAGGTGGGTTATCTGTGTGACTTTTATGGTCTCCTGAAACTAAAATGTCTGCAGTGAAATGGCTTTCTGATGTACTTGCTTCTCTGGGCAAAGTCCTGGGAGGTCATTCCTGGGCTGAGACTCTGCGCAAAGCTTTGTGTGCTGCAAGCTGATAAAGGCTCTACAAATACTAGATGCTCCCTTTGGCCCTTTGGGCAGCAATAGACAAGGGGTTCAATCAAGAGCAGTGGCTGCCAGCCAGGGTGCTGTCATGGTCGAGTATTGTGTCTCTCTTCCATTAGGAATGTGGACACCCTGAGATGGCCCAGGAGGGATGGAGAGGAGTAGACCATGGTGGAGGAGGGGGCTGAAGGGAATGGACCCTCCATCACTATCAGAGACCCTCTCAGTGTCCCAGCGCAGCAAGGTCTCTTACCATGGAAGCCATTTCCTCTCTAGGTGCAGGAGAAGCTGCCCTTTCAGCCTAACTCAGCTGGGCAACGAGGCTGGCAAGGCACAGCTGTGCACTAATGAACAGCCAGATGGAAAACCAAATAGGCACGTCATTGCCCAACCGAACCTTCAGCCCTCTAAAATGAATCACAAACTGTGTGCAGGGCTCTCCTGGGCAGAAGGTGAGGACAGGGTTTGATGAATGGCACTGCTCAAAGGGGAGCCTCAAATAGTCCTTGCACCCAGGTCAGCCGTCCCCCCAGGCAGTATGTTCCTGGAGGTGACAAGTGAGTTTGGGCTCCTCAGTGGATTACAAAACAGGTGTACTCAGGCCAACCAGGTGGGAAGTTCCCAGTTCCTGCAGTAAGCAATGAAGAGTCCTCCTGAGCGGAGCTCCTGGGCTGGAAAAGGGCGTCTGCTGCAGGGTGGGCAATAGAGAACCGATTGTTTCTTCTTAGCCAGCTGCGATGGAGACTTCCCGCGTGAAACAGAGCCGCAGTTTAATGGCATGGAACAAAAGCAGCTAAGCAGCTGCCAATACGCATCCAGTTGAGTCCCAGAACCCTAGTAAAAACAAAGGAGAGAGGGGAAAAAATAACCAGCCCTGCCTGGTTGATTTGCGGCGTCTGCATTGACTCTGCATTTGTGTTCGAGGTTTTTCTGAAGAGGAGGTGGGCTCTGATGACGTCGCTTTCAATCTCAAGGCCAGAGATATAATCGCCTGCCGTTACTCCTTAATTACATATAACTACCATGCCATTACTTCCTAATTCCAGTCTAATTGCAACTCACTTCTGATTAGCGGGCAATAAGCATTAGCAAACAGGGTCCGAGGTCTATTTCCATAAAGCTCACTGGCAGCCCAAGAGAAGGAATGCAAACATACAAATTGGGTGACTGCAGAGAGCCTGCCCTCATAATCACCAGAAGGAACAGTGGTTGAGCTTGAATGACCCTCTTGATTAAGGGAGGAGAGTGACTGGGGTGCCGGGGCGGGGAGGTCCCTCTACCCTTCACAGACACAATGCAGGAAGTCAAAGTTTGCCGAGAGTCTTGAGTTCAGGTTCCAAGTATTTTATTTATGGCTCTGTGATCTTGGCGAAACACTAAACCTTTCTGGGTATCAACTTCCTAATCTAAAATAAATAGAAAATACCTTGCAAAGGTAAAGAGTAAAAAAGATCATATTTGTGAAATAAAAAAGATTGTGTAGTTGTTGCCTACTACCATTACTTCCAGGGTGAGGAATGTGCTTTGAGAGTGAGAGTGTGAAACCGTTGTTTTGAAGCCTGTGGCCAGTGCTTCTCAGCCTTTAATGTGCATACAAATCTCCTGGGGATCTTTGATTCTGATTCAGTGGGTCTGGGTGGTGCGGAGATTCTGCATTTCTAAGAAGCTCCTAGGTGATGCTGATGCTGCTGGTGTGCAGACCACACTATGAGTCGAAGACTTTAGGCCACCCTGACTCCAGGAGCCAGCTGTGAGCCATGACAGGAGGTAGGGCAGTATGATCCCATGGTCCCTGATGAGAGCCAGCACCATGTAGACTCTGCTCTTGGTGCAGACAGCAGGGTTGTCTTGGAGAACTAATACATTGATGACATCAGGCACTCACACCTGACTCAGGGTCAGGGCCTCAGTGAAGGCCCTGCATCTAAAAGGGTAATTCTCCATGGGGGAGGACACCGGGAAGGTTCTGAGGAAAAGATGGTTTTGTTTGATGATCAGCAAAGGTGCTCCTGTATCAGAAAACCCTCAGCAGAGAGGACAGCGTGGTGATCCCAGACAGAAGTTCCAGATGGACCGCTCCATCCTCGGAATATGACCACAGAAGGGGCTCAGTTTCTATTTGATGGAAGGAAGAAGAGACAAAGGGAAAGAAGAAGGAAGGAAGGAAGGAAGGAAGGAGGGAACGGAAGGAGGAAGATAATTTATGTTGGAGTGGTGGAAGAATAGAATCGCCTGCTTCACACTTTTGTTAATGGCTGGCACTGAAAAGAATCTGAGAATTGTGGATGGTTGAAGCTAGAAGGCATCTTTGAAGGCATCTTTTTCAACCTCTCATTTCAGTCCAGAAAACTGAGACTAAATGGCTTTCCTGCAGTCACTCGGGGAGCTGGTGGTAAAGCTGGGACTAGGTCCCAGTTTTTCAATTCTCAACCCTGTCTTATTTTCCATGCTCCTCATACCAAAAAGTGAAACTTGCTTCCTGGAATGTCCTTACGTGCCAAGCACCCAGAAAGAATGGAGCTGGAGCCCAGCTGGGGCCACCAAGGACTATGCCCCTTCTTGACTCCTTGCTGAATCTCTTGGTTCCCTCATCTCTGGACATCACTGTTTGATTTCTGAGAGCAGGCACCATGTTTCTTCTGTCCCCATCCCACTACAGGGAGAGGCCAGCTACCCCAGAACCCCAAACCCTCAAAGTTCTGATTCAGAGTAGTGCCCCCTTTCAGATGCCTGGACCCCACAGCACACCTAGTACCACCTGCCAGCATCCGGGAGGTGTGAGCACCTGGGGAGGGATAAAGGAGATGTCTCCGCAGTGCTACAGTACATCTCAGGCAATGCAGCCATGCCAGGCAAGTGAGGGGCCATATAGGAGAAGAAATGCTGTAGTAGAGAACACAAGGGCATGGTCAGAGTAAAAGGCAAGGAGACTTGACAAAACCACACCTCTCTGAGAATACTTCTGAACGGAACCCTTAGGATCCAGAAATGCCTTTCAGGGCGGCATGGGGAGAGGTAAGCGGCCTAGAAGCCGATTTGGCCTGTGGATGGCCTCCTGGCAGGCTCCTTGTTCCGTGTGGGAAGAGTCTGGAGCCCCGAGGTAGAGCAGAGCATATTCACGTGGCATTCTTCAAGTCATGTTTTAAAATAACCTTAATCTACGACCTATAATATGTACATTAATGAGCAAATTGAATATAAACCCATAGTACAACAGTGCTTTTGAAACTCCTAGCAGTGAGCATGGAAAGTCATTAAATATCCTTTTAGCAAAGATGCTGGTGAGGTTCCTAAATACTCTGTAGAATAAGATCTAAATATACATAAGCATGGGATATTTTAGAAGCCTAATTGAAGGGTGTGTGCTCTGTTCGTGATACAGACTGTAAATAAGTGTTTAAAGTTTCGGATTTGTTTCTTATCTCTAGTAACACTAAACACATCATTGTTGGGAAGGTCAACTCTTGATCTTCATGCTCTTCTCTATACACCAACTTCACTGTCGCCTCCTCATGCAGGAAGACACTGAAGTTCAGACAGGTCAGGAGACTGCCCAAAGTGACTCAGGAAGACAAGGCTGTCCTGGCCTGGAGCTCACACACCTCTGAGTTCACACCAGCAGCACGGACCTGAGTGTGGACCTCAGAACCAGACCCCTCCCGGCATGAGATGCCTGCCCGCATTCATGGGCAGGACTTGATGTCCTAAACGAAGGCATCTCCAGGCCTGCAGACTAGGTCTGACCCTCCTGTCCCAGGCTCACAGTCTACAATCGGACCTTCTGAGCAGGGGGCAGTTCCTGTCTAATCACCTGCCAGGGTTTGAAGTCCGGGCTTGGTGCTTGGCATCTCTCAGGCGGCAGCTCATAGAGCAAACTTAAGGGAGGAATCATGTTCCCAGAATCTCCTCCCCTCTTCAGCAGGAAGATGTAGACCAGATGAAAACAGAATTTGATTGTGGTCCATTTAAGCTCCAGGTCACACCAGCCTCACCCAAAGATGAAAGGTACACAATCCTGTTAGCAGCACTCCCAGCCCTCATTGACACTGCTGCCCTTTCTTTATCTCCACGGATGTAATTAAGCCATTTCCCTTCCTTCCTCCTTCTTCTCCTTCAGGAAGGAGGCTGTTTTCATTGGCTTCTTACCAGCCCCTGGTTAGGCGGTGGGTCCCCTGATGAGTCCAGATGGTCCCGCAGCAGCTACCCTCCAGGCTGTCTGTTAAAGGAAGGAGCCCTGTGGCTCTTTTTTTTAAACAATATTTTTTCCCATTGTCCCATTGTCCCCTTTACCATGCACACATCACCTGCAACTGTGAAGAGAGCCTGAGTGCTGGGCATCTCTGTGTGTGCTCACGCACAGTCAGGATGAGGGAAGGGGAGAGACGGCCTTTCATCTGAGGAAACTCCCGCGACAAGGTCCCCCTTCCAAGAGGCAGGAAATATCAAGGAGATTTAGAGAGGGACTCGCGGGGGATGGGGGTTGGGGGGAGTGTTGAGGAACACGTGGTTACAAGGGAGCTGCCCCAGGTCCTTGCCTGAAGCAAGTGCCAATCATGTGTGCTGGAAAGAGTTAGGATGCAGGGCTCTGGGGGAAGAGAACACTGACAGAGTCTCTTTAAGTGCTCCAACTTTTTAAACTAATCTGAGATGGTGATTATGTTTCGATGATGATGATGATGGTGATGATGATGATGATGAATCCCAGAAAGGACTGAAGAAATAATCAAGAAAGAAAGTCATACAGAAAAAAAGATTTACTGGAGGTAGTAAGAAATCAAAATCTCTACCAAGAAGATGGTGAGGATGAGAACGCAGCTAGGAGAGAAAGGGAGAGACAGCCCGCTTCCTCCAGCCTGGGTGCTGGCTCGCTCACAGCCTGATTCAACATCAGCTCAGCTTTGCTGCCCTCCCGGGCTCACTCCCCACCATAGTTGGGCCTCATATTCTATCTTCACCCTCTGCTCCCACCGTATTCCAATTTGACAACAATAGGATTTTGATAACAATATATTCAGTTCTTTGGTGAGACAAGTTACGAAATGAACACACATGCAAGATGTAATAACTAATCCTTCTTGAGGGCCGGCTACGTACATGATCTCTTATAACAACAGAAGTCATGCAAAGTAAAGACTATTGCCCCCAATTTCCAGATGAGGAAACTGAGACTTAAAAAGGTTAAGGAACTTGCCCAAGACCACACAGCTAGTAAATGACAGGGCTAGGATTTGATCGGGTTCATCTTTCTCCAGAGCGCATGCTTTTTCCCAATACCATAAAATCTCTCTGATGGAGGTGATGGGATTTAAATTGTGACACTGCGTGGGCAGAGACAATCATCTTCAGCTTTATAGGAGGCATTTAATAGGATTTTATCTGTATTGACTATGCCGAAGGCCTGATTCTGATCCAGTCTCCCTTGGCTTTGCTGAGAAATGAGAGATGAGAGAGCACTGGTCTCACTCGAAGTCCCCATGTGGAGGTAAGAGGGCCACCTGGACCATAGTAACAACACACTCATGGCAACAAGGCAAGCAACTGAGCACTGAAATAGGACCTTAGCCTCAGAGGACAGAGGAGCAGACAGGCTACGGAGAGTGGGGCCAGTGGTGACAATGAGATCAGCTGCAGGACTGGTCTGGGAGGAACAGGCAGGGTGTGCTGACAGACTGGCTCTGGAGTGGGGGGGAAGGGGAGGGGATATGGGTGCTGATTTGTAGGATTTGCCTATTTCCATGGTGTAAATGGTCCCACAATAGCCAATTTCAAGGTACCAATGTGATGTCAACTGGCTCACAAACTTCCCCCAAATTTGGCAATTGGTTTTTACTACTGGAACCAGGAATGTACTAGGGCAAAGACTTAGACCCTTGGCAGCAAAATAGGACCTACCTACAGAGACTCAGAGGTTTGCAGAGGATGACCGAAAGTTGGAGGGATCATGCCCTTGCTTGATGGGGCTTCCTGACTGGAGCACCATTCTAGAAAGATAGCTGTAGCTTAAACAATGCCCAGGGGAGAGGCCCTACAAAGTCTCTCCTGGCAACCCTTTCACTGGTTCCCAACTCTCACAAACATACAGCTCTAGGTATCTGAACTGAATACTTCCGGTCGCAAATTATTAATTAATCCATTTGTTTCTCAAATATTCTTTAGACTTTCAAAATGCCAGGCAGTGTATTGGACCCACAAATTCTCAGTCCCTCTTGACTGTACATCTTGAGGGAAGGGGTCATGTTCACACCTTGGCGCACACCACAGGCCCAGGCACACAAGAAACATTTGTGTATTTGTTGAGTAAATGATTGGAATCAAGCTCATTAGTGGAAAAAATATTTTAAAGAAAAACAACATATCTTCAGGGAACTAGGAAGAGTTTACATTCCTACACGATCCGATTCTCCTCTCTTTCTCAGCCTTCCTCACATCTCATAAGTGGTTTGGGATTTTAAAGACATCACAGAAAGATTAAGGGTATGTTTGTCAAGGTTAGAAGGTCCTTAATTTATTTGTAAAACAGCTGCATTATTTTATATGTTAAGAAACGTGGGCTTTTGTTTTTCCTAATTGAAAAAAAATCTGTCAACGCCAGCAATCACGCGCTCGGGGGATGGAAAATCCCGGTGTTTAGCACTGCCTGTCTGCGGGCCCAGCCTTTGAATAATGGAACAGAAGCCTGATCCCTTGACTGCTGTCGGTACATACCAGGCATTTGTGAAAGAGAAGGCCATTGCCCACAACCCGGATTTCCTTGCCACCAAGTGTGGTTCCTATAAACTCACCAGATATGCAAAGATGGGAGTGTGAAAGAGACTCAGATCTCCTGAGCAAAACCACAGGGGTCATTCAGAGCCTTGAGGGCCACCTTTGCTGGAACATCTTTTAGGCCGAGGCATTGCACAAGAAACTGAGGGGTGGGGTGGTGTCCCAAGGGTGAGCCCCATCCACCCATTTCTTTGAAGCTCAGTTGAGGAAGACTGAGGGGGGGTGCTCTCATAGATTGTGGAAACGCAAGGGTGGATGGTAAGGGATCCGGGCCAGAGCTGCCTCTACCTTCCCCCTCCCCCAGAAACTCAGCCTGTGGGCTGCTTCTCCAAAATCAAGATTGGAAGAGTTTACTGAGCTCCTTCCTGGGAAGGACTCTGTGGCTGGTGCCTAACAGATGAAGAACAATATTATCCAGTCTGTGACCTCTAAGGAACGAATCATCTACAAGGCCCCAAGGAAGCTTGGGTATTAGATATAAAACATGAAGCATTTCAGTTGTTACTTGTCTGCTCTTTGTCATCCCCCCTTTGATTTAAACTCAATATACAGTCCTTTATTGTTTTTTTCCTATCTCTATTAGAGGGTTAATCGTGTTGTGCTACATTACTTTATATGTCTGTCTCCCCTGCTCTCTGCAAGCTTCTCAGTGGCGGGGACTGTGCGTCTGTGTTTCCAGGGCCTGGAACAACCCTTGAGATATGGGCAGTGTTCTGCATGTGCTTGTGTAGTTAATGAACCAATTAATTCATTTGTTAACGGGTCAGGAGGAGGAGAAAGAAAGAGAAGGAGGTCAAGAGCAGAAGGGAAGGAAATGGTGACCAGGACAGATGCTTGAAGAGCAAAAAATACACCGCAGAGAGGGGACCTGGGTGGACATCATTCCACACCGAAGGGATGGAATAAAGAACAATCCCCAGATGACCACAAGGCTGGGGGATCAAAAGCTACACAGCTTTCTTCCCAAATGCAGGACCAGGTTAAGTCACTCTGCAGCTTCTTAAGCTGAAAAAGAGAAACGTGGCAGTGGAGAACCAAGGCAAGGGCAAGGAGGGGAGGATTTTCGACAGAAACTTCAAAGGGTGACCTTTAAAGTAGAAGCCAGCGAGAGCGTCTGGACCCCTGGGTTTCCAGGCCAACGGGCAGCATTAGCAGCCCCATTGATGAAGTGGTGTCATATCCCCACATGACAGGAAACTCCATGGAGGCACCCAACACATGGTGGGCACTCAGGAATCCTCTCCTTTCTCCCTCTCTCTCTCCTTTCCTGCCATACTTAGAGGGAGTCGAGATGGTGGCATCTCCTCCAGGGCACTCAGAGAAGCTGGAGGGGATGGTCTATGAGGTGTGTCAAATTTAAAAACTCCCAACTTGGAAAAGAGAGATTTTATTAAAAAGGATTATTTCAAGGGTGGGAAGAGGGACGATTACAATAGGGAGACTGCTGTAAACATAGATCCACGAGCATCCGAGAGCAGGCAAAAAGAATTTATTTTTTATGGGGAGGAGCGAACAAGGCTGGAAAAACTAGAGATGGGGAAGTGGGAGGAGAGGGTGGCATCATGGGACAGCTGAGCAGAGAACGACCCTGAGGCCAACTTATTCTCTGGAGGGGCTGTTCCGGAGTTCTATGCTGACCCAAGTTCACAGGTGTCAGGGAAGAAAAGAAGTTTAACAAAAATTTGGTCAACAAGCATTTTGTTCCAATTGATCAATGGGGAGAAGCCATTCAGCTAATCATTTATGAGACTGAGAATGGGAATTTAGAGGGTCTGTGTCTCAGCTTGTCATAGGTAAACCAGGGGGCCCTCCGTGAGTCTCATCTCAGTCATCTGGAAAAGGGTGGCTCTTTCTGGAACAGCAAAGGGTGGGACGTGCTTACCTTTGCCATTTTCCAGGATCTCAGGGCTCAGGAGAAACCAGCGCCACCAGGTGTGGGATCCTTCTCTACACGGATCTGAGACCAGAGCAGTTCTGTCCTCAGAGAAATGTCTTCCTAAGGTGCTTATACTATTTGTCTGGAATCAAGGTTCTGCTTCGGTTCAAAGTTCTTTAGGTCCCAGTCTTCAGCCTATCTTTCTTTTCCTTGGCTGCATTTAATTAGTGTTGTATATGTATCCAAGTTGCAATATGTATACGATGCTGGCATTATCTTCTCATCAGCAAGACCATCCCTGTCATACGACAGTCCTCAAGCTCTCTCAGTTGAGTGGCTTTTTATAAGATCATTTAAATTCCTTTTGCTTTATCTCTGTCCCTGTCAAAGAAACCTTCTGATTATGATTTGGCTTCTCATGTAGTTTGACTACAGGGAGAGAATGCACTAATCATGCAGCATTGAGCGCTCTGGTTGTATGACAATTACATCTCATTGTAGCTCAATCAGTTGGCCTGCTGACATTTACCTCTGTCTCACATGCATCTCAGTTAACAGAAGTCAGTCCCCAGGGCCCAGTGTCATTTGGCCAATGACAGAAGCTGTCTCTATGCCTGCAAAGTAAAAGCCAAGTCCAAGACATCTTCAAGGTACCCCCTGAGGAGGACTCTTTAGATGACACCACTACTATGTCCAGCTACCATTTTCTAAAACCCTCAAGTCTCTTCACCCAAAGACTTGAAAAGGTCTACCCACCAAATCACTCCAAACTCAGCAGCCACTGAAAAGGAAGAGAAAGCACAGACCCCATTGCCATTGCTTAAATGTTTTTCCTTCTTTTTATTGATTTATTGCCTTTTAGCCTCATTCCCAACTCCCATTCTCTTACCCCACAGGCAATGATTCTAATGTGTGTGGTATATGTATTCGTTCTTGCAAACTGTGTGTATTATCAGTTTATGTTTTATATTTCTGTAAGTCAAATTGGGTTACAGATATCATTCAGGTTTTTGCTTTCTCTACTTCACACTATGTTTGAAAGCTCCATCTGTGTTATTATATATACATTTGGTCTAAAGCTTCTTCTTGCTGCAAGGTGCTCCATGATGCACATGCACTGTCATGGCTCATCCATTCCTCAGGACAGAAACTCAGAGAACCACCACCACACTGCCCAGCAAACAGTGCTTTAATGAAGGGTCTAGCACGTGCCTCTCTGTGGACCTATGGGAAGGTTCTTTGGAATATATGCCCAGGAGCGAATTTGCTGGATCCCAGGTCGTGCGTACTCCATCTGACTGAGAACTGTCAGATTGCTCTCTAGATTGGCTGCACCAAACTACATTCCTGCCTGCAGGCCATGAGAGTTTCTATAGCCCACATCCCTGCTAACACTTGGTGTCATCTAGCTTTCTAATTTTTGCCACTCCCACAGTTCAAAGTGGTGTCTCATTTATTTTGCACATTTCTGATTACTGGTGTGTCTGAACAGCTCTTCTTATGCTTGTTATAATTTGGGGTTGAGTCTTTTTAAATTTCCTAGTCTGACTCTTTGCCCAGTCTATTGTTAGATTTTCTGCCTTTTGGTTGTTGATTTACAGAAGCTCCTTTATAGTCTATATATCAGTCTTTTGTCAATTTCAGACATCACAAATATTTCTTCCCAATATCATCTGTAAATTTTATCCACATTGTTCATAAATCCTTAATTTTCAATCAAATTCAACTTTTTTTTTGCCTTATGCTTTATGCTTTTGAAGTTTTGCTTAAGAAGTCTTCCCTTATTCCAAGGTCACAAAGCGATTCCCTTACATTTGCTTCTGTTAAGCTTCTCCTAATCATTGCCTTTAGTTCTCTAATCTCTCCACGGTCTACTTTGTGTGTGATATTCATTTAAAGAAATCTCCTTGTGTTTTTCTCCAGAAAGATATCTGCAGCAAATGTAGGTCAATCTGCTAGTTTCTCAACCATCTCCTAACAACCTATCCTCTCCCCATTGATTTGTAGTAGCACCTTTATCATATATCAAATTTCCATAGCAATGTGTGCTATCAGAAAGTTTACTGATTACATTCACTTGGTAGAGAGTAATAAGACTTCAGAAGATTTCTTGAAAATGGAAACAACAAAGGCCTCTAAAACCCTGTAGTATTCCAGCGTGAGCCGCAATCTAAGGAAAAACTTGTGCAGACAGCACAGCTCCTTGGCGCTTCCTGGTGAGGCACAGTGGCTTCAGGTCTGAGAGCCTCTGGTGTCCTTCCTCTGGATACAGAACTGACCTGGCTCAGTGGCAGCCGGGATTAGTTAACTGGCTGTGGTGTGTTTGAAACTTTCACAATTCCTTTAAGTATATGACCTCACTCACCTTGGGCAAACCTCATGAAGTAGTTAGCATTGTCTCAGTTTTACAGGTGAGAAAACGGGCATGCAGAGAGGGTGCATTAGCTCGCACCAGTCTCCCCAGCAGATGAGGTGCAGAGCCCCGTCTGAAGCTAGGTGTGCTCAACTCCACTGCTGACGACCCTTCCTCTTATATGCTTCCTATTATGACCCTCTGTTATACTGTTCCTCACATCCATTGTAATTCTTTCAGACAGTGTTTACTGAGTTCTGAGTACCGTAAGACAGCGTGCTTGGTACCAAAACATTCATCAAGTGAGAATCCTGTCCTTAGGAGCATCCAGTCTAGTCTGGAAGATAAGACGTACACACAACAAGTACAACACCGGTTAGAAAATGAGAGGGGCCTTGGAGGACCTTGAGTTCTGTAGTTGCTCAGAACTGAGAGAAATGTTTTCAGTCTTTACCTTTTGCCAAGAAGTACCCATCCCATTAGACTTCCATGTATGTTGTAGTCAAAAGTTTGGATGTTGACTATTGGGTTGCCTAAATGCTTAGCAAAGCTGTCGTGCCAGAGGGTCCTTCTAGGCTCTTAGGAATTGAAGGAGATCGCCTCCGTCTCGCATGAAATGTCTTTCTCACTGGAGCGATTTGCAAGTTTGGCATTTGACCTGCAGTCTCGAGGCCACTCAGTCTCAACAATTCTCCGCCATTGGCAAGGCAAGTTTACCCAGGGGCCAGATATACTGGAGATAGAGAAAGAAACCGGAAGGAAAAAGATAGGTATGTATTTTATCAACAGATCAAACTCTGCTAACTTGTCAGATCTGAAAGGTGCCGTAGGTTGGGTTCCCCATAGGCAGACCCCAGGACAAAGATTCATGGGAAAGTGGCTCAGGAGAACCTAGTGTGAGAGAGAGGGAGGCAGGGCAGGGAGAGGAAAGCAGCCGAGCAAAGGTAATGTTTCAGGCAAAGTCCCAGGGTCAGCCTGCCGCTGCAGGGGAGCGCTGGCACCTGCAGGACATCTTAGAGTTTGTTCAGACTTGAAACGATGTTGCTGGGGCTTTCCTGCTCCAGCATGCAGGGGGCACTGGCTAGGGACCCGAGGGAGATGAGGTGGTGGAGGGGAACTCCCAGGCAGCTCCAGTGGTCCAAGGGCTGTCCTCAGAACAGATGAGGCACAGGGAAGTAAAGGCTCACAAAAGCTGGGGGAAGGGCGGAACCTGCACGTCAACAGTGCCACCATGAACAAGGGTCTGCAATGCATCCATCAGTCAAGCTCAGGGATTCTGCCAGCTTGTAGCCATTCCCCCAGATCCTAGGAGTCCCCTCTGTTTCCAGGGGAGAAAGCTGAGGCACAGAGATGTTAAAGTAGCTGTCCAAAGTCACATAAACTAACTTGTGACAGAATTTGAATTTCAGGCTCCTAAATTCGAGTCCAGGTCTGTTCCAACTCCATCTCACCTCACCTTCCTGCGATGAGCACAGCCCTGAGAGCTTGGAGGAATGCTGGGCTAACACAGTGAATCACATTTTTCATTTCATGTGCATCATTCTCTGTCCAGAGTCTGGCTTCTTTTAGACTCAGCATCCATCCTCGCAGGCCCCAGCTGGCCCACGGAGCCCTGCTTGGCAGCACAGGAGAAAACAGACTTATTCCCCTGACAGAGGACAGGGCAGTCATCTGGAAGACTTATCTGGGTAGTTAAGGAAACCTTGGCGCCTGAAGAAGGCACTCAGAAGATGACAGGTCTGAATAGTCTGACAAATTTTTATTGTCCCCAAATCTCCACTCCTGTAAGTCATGAAATAAATCTCAGCCCACATCAAATAAATTATTGTCTGTTTAAGAACGAAAGAGTGGATGAGGCAAAGAGTGCACGGTCTGCTGCTGCCTCATCCTTCCCTCAGCTCAATAGCGGGGAGTTTTCCAGCCAGAGCTTTGCCTAACCCCTCCCAACACCAACTCTCTCCTGCCAACTCCCTTAGAGATGGCTGGCCAAACAGCAGAGAGCAATCAGGGGGTTAAGAGTGCTTTGGAGGAACTGTGAGGACAACCAGACAGGGAGGAAAAGAAACTCTGAAAGATGAGAAAGCTGTCATGTGTGCTGGGTGGGCAGACGAAGTGACCAGCAATTCCTTAAGGCACGAAAAATTTATCAGCAAAAGGGGGAAAAAAATCAATTGGCTAGATAATCTTAAAAGAGAAGAAGGGAGGAGAAAAAATAATGCAAGTGCCTAAGGGTATGGGGAAAGAAATTTTAAGAATGAAGCAGGGATGTCATCTCTTGTCTCCCATGGCACAACCTGTGCTTCCTTCATCCTCACGTTTAACACACTGAATTATAATTGTCCATTTTCTTATCTGTTTTCCTGGCCACAGTGCCATGTTCCTGGTGACAAGGGCTCTATCTTTTTCTTTCAACCTTGATGTATGGCAGGCCTAGCACAATGTCTAGTACAGAGCAGATGCTCATTATATATTTGTTGAATGACTAAGAAAATAAATGAATGGACTGGCGTGTTTTTAAGGGCCAATGTTGACCGAGGCACAATACAGACACTTGACCTTCTTGAGTCATATAAATCTCCAAAAATGAGGTAGATATTATCATAGTCATTTTGCAGATAGGAACATTGAAATTCAGAGAGGTTAAATAACTTTCCTGAGGCCAGACAGCTAACAAATGGAAGAGCTGGGGTTCAAAGCAAGGTCTATCTGACTAAAGTCTCTGATTTTTGTTGGATTCACTATTTATGTAGAGACAATTCTTTATGATGTGAGGTCTGGCTGCCCGACCTGAGAACGAGCTATTATCTTCCCTCCCTGGGCTGCCGCCATTTTGTCATTCTACCCTTTGTCGATGCTTCCTCCATTTGGTACACTGGAGAAAGAAGAAAGATGAAATCCACGCCAACCCATTAATTATACCTTGTCAGGCTCTTCCCTCTGGGTGTTTTATTCATGTATGTTTTCTCCTCCCCTCTAGGGGGCAAAAGCCACATTTCATGCATCTGTGGCCACTCCTCCCTCAGACTTATAGGTAAGGTTTGGGTCATAGGCAGTCATGTCACCGTGGTTAGCGTCACAGCAGAACATGACAGAATGAGGGCGCCAGGGACTTGGGGGGCTGTGGCACATAAATGGGAGGTGCACAGGAATTGCTTTTGAAAGCCCCAGCAAAAACATAATCAATCCATCAGTTGTACGCGAAACAGACTGGTTCTAGAAGGACAAATGGGACTTCAAGGGAGAGGAGGGGAGAGGATGGAATAAACATAGGTTCTTGCAAACTGGAGCACAGTGGAGTCAGCCGGTCTGTCTCTAACTCCCTCTCCTCTCTGGGCAGCCAGATAGCATCGGGCACAGAAGAGAGTTTTTTTCACTCCCGCCCTCCTTCCTCCTGTGATCTTGGGTGACCTTTCTCAGCCTGAGACTTCCCAACTATGAAAGGAGAGCTGGGGCCAGTCCACTTCTCTAACCCAGAGCTCCTGAGAACCCCATGCCAGGCCTTTGATGTAACTGTTACCTCACAGGGCTGGTCCGGCACTGGGAGAGGAGGGAGCTCCTGTGAGGACCAAGAGGCGCTGAATTAAGCTTATTATTAGAACTGCACCTGAACGTTGGCCGGCTGAAGGGCCATGCATCTAGGCCGGGCTGAAGGGACAGAGCGTGATTAATGCAGCTGGTTAGTGGGCTGGCCGCCTCTGCCCATCTCCTCCTCTGAATGCTGTTTGAAGAATTCATTAGGAAAGGGCAGCAGGGAACAGGGAGAGCTGCCCCTGTCCAATCTCCCCACCCCGACCCCCTCCAGTTTGGCTTCTTCAACCAGGATAGTCGAGGTTGATCAGGATCCGCTAGGTCCTCATGGCGGGAGCAAGAGATAATTAGCACAGGTGTACCACTCCCAAACCACATAGCAAGGTGGAAAGCTTTGGAATGCTCCTTTAATCTATTCACTTGAAAATAAAATAATGAAAATCAAAGGGGCCCTGGTCCTTTGTACTGACCCTGCTGGAATCTTCTCTGGCTGTCCCCTGAAGGAGTCTGCAGTCTAGCCATGCAGACACCAGAATAGATAACTTCAGTGCAGTGTGGTGAGTGCAGGACACAGGGTATGGTAGGAGGGGAGGGCTCGGCCTGCCTCATCCAGGCCTCCTGGGAGGGGTGAAGAGGTGGTTGTTTAGAGGCTTCCCCACACCTCACCACTCACAGATGCTGAGTCCACAGTGATCCACCCAGACCGCCAAGCAGCCAGCACCCCTTGATTTAACCCCTGAGATGTAGGCTACGGCTATTACTGTGAGCAATGGCTATTAGTTATCATTTGAATCACTTTTCATTACCCCCGTGATTTTTTAGTCTGGATTCTTTGAAGCATCTTTTTTAGCATTCTGTAAAAATCTCAGACTTCTTGCCCCTACTGGTGTCAATTTAATAATTGCTACAGTGACTGCTGAGAAGTGGGAGGAATTATCAACCCTCTCTCGACTAGAAAAAATTCTTTATTAATGATTAGGCCATCTTTTTAAGTGTTTATAAATTCCTGCTGACCCTTTACTATTTCCTTTGGGAGCAGGAGTGACTGGGTTTGAGGCCAAGGCATTTTATTGATTTCTCAGGTTGGATGACTTGACACCAACACCAAGGCAGGAGCCCAGTTATCTCAATGCTTTATGTACAGAAAGCGGGAAAGACTAGGAAAGAGGTCTCTGTTGCTGGAGCAAGAAGATTTATATCTCAGCGCCAGGTCTGCTGCATCTAGCTGGTGGATCTTGGGTAAATCACTTTTGTTACCTACCGCACTAAAACAGACAAACAACACACATTTACTGACACCAACTTCTATTACTGCACTATTTCTTGTCCCCTCAGAGCTAGTGCACATAATTTTCACCATTTCTTTATTTCATTATTTATGTATTTATTTATTTCTCCCTCATTCCAGGAAGGATTTGAGAAAGCTTACAAAAGAAAAAAGAAAAAAGGAAAAGACGTGGAATAAAAATATATGACAGGGAAAATTAGTACCCTAAAATATATACCATAAGGTTCTATTTATTAGAAATAGGCCATATGTTGGTCTCAGAGCTTTCTGGTGGCCAAATGAAATCAGGTAGACTGAAAGGGGAAAACATCCCAATCATTCTGGAAGAAACAAACAATTTTTCCTGCTTCTGAGAACTAACAGAGATTTCTTTCTTGGATCTTAATAAAAGAACATTGAGAAATGTGGCAGCTGACACCCTCAACAACTTCGCCCGTAATTTCTTTAGGCTGTTACCCGTATTACTCCCCAGTGCAAGAGGAGGACACAGGCTCGGCAGGGAAGTCAGTAAAAGATTTGCTGTAGGTCAGGAGTCAAAACACTGTGCTCCAAGCATGCATCTCTCTGCTGTAAGCTCGACCTGTTGATAAACTTAAACCTGCAACGATTATTTATCATTTATTATGAAAGAAATTAATTATTTATTATATTATTGTTCTCAAAATGTAGCCCTGGGCCTGCAGCATCAATATCTTGGGAACTTACTAAAAACGCGAATTTTTGAGCTCCCCCGAGGCCTACTGAATCAGAACGTCTCGGGATGGGACCAGAGACTCTAGGTTTTACAAGCCCTGATGCAATTTGAGGACCAGTGACACAGGTGAACGAGTAGATGGCACGTCCTTCTGACAAGTATAGGAACATTCTTTTGTCCCCGATCCTTCAAGTGGCATTGGGGCAGTAGGTAGTTTGAGGATATATTTTTTTGACAAGAGTCTGGAGAGCAAATACGTAGGTTATCAATTAAAAGCTGATCCATAACTTTCAAAACCACTCAGAGGAAAGTCTGGTTGGCCTTCTCCCCATTCTGCACGCTGTCCCTCCAGAGGTCCCCTGAGCTCCCTGCTCTGGGCAGAAGGTGCCGGGCAGGCCAGCAGGGGGCCGAGTTTTCCTCCCCAGAGACCTGCACTACGCCGCGTGCACTTCTCGGCTTCTTTCAAACTGTTCTTCTGTGTTTTGCACATATATTTGTTCCTGCTTTCCCGCCATCCCTCCCAGCTCTAAAATTCCAAGATTACTCCATTAGACAGGAATAGAATGAAAAAGAGCCCGAAAGCTGCAAGAGACTATAAAGATAACATAATATAACCTCCTCAGTTTACAGATCATCAGCGACTCGAGAGCAGGACCAGTTTCCCTTCGTGTATTTCTGAGCTCAATCCCTGGCACGTAACAGGTTCTTGGTGACTCTTGGTTGAATCTGCTTGGTGACGGTGTGTAGTGTTTCCTAATTTTCAAGTGCCTTATAGCATTGTATTCCCACCAAGGCTCAGTAAGTATTATTAACAAGATTTTCAGACCGACAAACTAAAATTTGAGCAGTGGATGCTTACCAAAGTTCCACAGCTTCTAATATTGCAGATCTAGACTGTGACACAGGCCTCTTAACTTTTGGCCCTTTTGCCTTTCCCTTCTGCCATGTGGCACCCCCATAGTGCCTGGAAACGTGCTACTCACACACTGGGCCTCCCTCGAAAGATACAGAAGGTATCAAACTGAAGGGTCACTTCCGTGTCAGTGTGGCTGTGGTCAACTCCAGGCAAGTCAAGGAGACAAAGGCAAGAGCCTCGGCTTTTTCAGCCACTCAAGACAGCCTCTGCTGACCGCACCTCTGAGCGAGGGCTGGTGGCGTGACCTCCCCAAAGCTCCACTCACTGCAGAGCAAATTCAGGGAGTGGTGGTTTTTCCCAGACTCCTCTGAGAGGTGTGGCTACTGGACAATCAAAATCAGCCAAACCCAAACTGGAGATAAAGGCAATAAAGGCATTTCCACATTTTCACGTATCTGTATTTGTAGACAGATTTCTGCACACATCTAAATACAGGTAAATATGTAGAGACTGCATGTCATCTCTAATAGAGGCAAAGAGGTTTGATGTCCTCAGCAGAATTAATCTAAGCAAATGCTTTGGAAGGTCGCAGAAAGAGGACAACAAAATGTCAGACTGAGGAAATGCAAGAAAGTGTTTCACTCAAGACCACATGTAACACAGACTCAGAGGTCTCTTTGTTGCATAAGTTTTTAATCCAGTACTTGCATCTGAGTAAAATGTCTTGGTCCCCCCCTCCCTTTTTTTCTTTGGGTTCAGTTTAGCATTTTCTGTGACCTTCCCCAAGGTCACAAGGCTGCTGATAGCCCACAGGGTACCTTTGTGAAATTTAAGAAAAGGTGCTCTTTCCTCCAGGCAGAGTTAGCCCCAACTAGGGAGCATGGCTGGGAGAGTGGAGCACAGGCTGAATTTCAACTCCTACTCACCTGTCAGCTGGCCACTCTTGTGCAGGGCACAACCAACTCAACTGTGCACGGCAGCCCTGCCTTTACTGCAAGCCCTGTGTGTACTACAGCTGTGGGGCCATCCAGTCCAATAAGGTCTGCATCCGGGGGTGGGGCTCACATCTGTAAACAGAAGCCTTGCTTTCTGCTAAGACAAATCACTTTTTTTTTTTTAAAGATTGGCACCTGAGCTAACATCTGTTGCCAATCTTCTTATTCTCTTTTTTCTCCTTCTTCTTCTCCCCAAAGCTCCCCAGTATATTCTGGGGGGTATATTCTAGTTGTAGGTCCTTCTGGCTGTGCTATGTGGGACGCAGCCTCAGCATGGCTTGATGAGCGGTGCCATGTGGGCACCCAGGATCTGAACTGGCGAACCCCGAGCTGCCAAAGCAGCACCGAACTTAACCACTCGGCCAGGGGGCCGGCCCCCCAAATCACATTCAAATCAAATGGATATTGGTAGCCAAGAATGACACACCGAGACCGTGTTTGCTGAACTCTCCCACATACAGTGGAAGATCATTTCTTCCAATCCTCTCATTTTATAAGATATCTCATTAGGCAAGTCCAGATTCATACTAATAATACTAATGATCCTACCAGCTAGAGCTAACATATATTCAAGGCTTACAATATGCCAGGCATTACTCTAAATACCACAAGTATTAACTCATGCAAACCTCTCAACACCTCTCTGAGGGAGTTACTGTTATTATCCCCATTATACAGACGCAAGACTTCTCTGAAACACAGAAAAGTTAAGGAACCTGGTCAAGGTCACAGCTCATAAGTGGTAAAGCTGGGATTCCAACCTGAGCCCGACTCCAGAGTCTGTGCTATTAGCATTATGATACCTATGTAAAATGCTGGAAACATAGGGATGCCAGGATAGGCAGGTATGTAGTCGAATGGAAGTCCGTACCAGCGATTCTCTAACGTCTTCCGGCCCACCCCTCCACCCTCCTTAAGAGCCATCCCAGTCGTCCAGCCTGGGTCAACCTCTCCAGGCTAAGGGGTGCCTCCTTCCTGAGCTGTACCATCCTCTTGCCACGAATCCAAATGCCCCTTGCGATCTGGGAAGTGCATTCTCTGGTTTCAAGGAGGACAGAAAACAGTTGTGAGAACTGCACGTGGTGGCAGGGAGCCCGCCAACCCGGACGTGGAGGAAGCCTGGGCTGTCTGCAGACCCCGCCCCTGCCGCCGGCCCACCCCGACCCCTGCCCCTGCGGGGAGCCGGAGGCCTCGCACCCTGGCCACCCTGGCCTGCGCCCGCTCCCCCGCGGTGGGCCTGCCCGGTGACCGCGATGCCCGACGCTCGCTGCGCGGCCGGCGGAGCGCGGGCTGGGAACCCTCCCGCCGCGCTGGTGAATTACAGACCGCGTCCCCCACTTCGCGGTAGTGCTCTCCTGACCCGCTTCCGTTGCCAAGGCGACTCCAAGACGGCTCCGCCGAGCTCTCTAAGTACCTGAGGGGAAAGCAATAGGGGCATGTGTGCGTCGGGTCACTGTCCAGTCAGCCGAGTCCGCGTTGCCGTGCCAAGGCTACGCACCCCAAGGGCGCCCGAAAAGGAGGAGCCATGACCCGGCCGGGACTCGAGTTGGCCGAGCGGACTCTTCCTGTCACTGACCTCTCCCGCTGCTCCCGCTGGCCTGGGCGGCTCCTCCTCCCTCCTGCTCCATGCGCGCCAGGCCCTCTCTCCTCTCTCCTGGGGCTGCAGCCCGCCCTGCAGGGTTCCCTCGGGGCAAAGGAAAGGGGACTGCGGTGGAGCCTGGAGACCACTGCTCCAGTACCACCTGTGACCTTGGGGAAGTCCTTTAGCTCCCCTAGAACGGGAGGCACCTGAGGGCAGAGTCCCTTAGGTTTAAGGGCGCCTCTCCGCTCTGCCCAACATTTCCCTTTGCGGAATGTTCGCCCTCATGGAGCCTACAGTTCATGAGAGCGTTCCAGAAAACGTGAAGACTCGAAGATCTTGATTTGTCAGGGTGACTGATTCACATATGCCGCGGAGCGCTTGGTTGCCTGGATTAATGGGGTCTTATTCAGGCCTTGGCTGTTTGAGTGTCCTCCCTGAGGGTGAAGGAGACATCTACAATTAAAATCTCTGGACCAATGTCACAGGGAACCCATGTTCTGTCCTTTTATGACTGAGCTAGACACTAAATGCGGTGTATACTTCTTTTAAATTATATCTTTATTCATTTTGCCCTGTAGTTTTAGACTCTGATAATCTTTTAAAAATTCGCTTCTAACAGTCACATGCCTGCTTTCATCTCCGCCTCCCATTTATATAGAATCTGCACGTTTAATAAGCATATATTCTACGCTCGTGCCCAAGGTCTTGAAGATGCAGAAAACATGCTCACTAAAAACCATAACTGTATTTCATTAGCATGAATTCGTCCGCTGCTTAATATAACCTTTATTTGTGTCCCATGAAAAATGGCAACATTAATTCCATTGAGTTGATTTGTTTTTGTTTTTTCAGTGATATAACTAATGATGTGATCCTGACCACGTCACTTAACCTGTTTGGCTTCTAGTTTTGACAAATGCTCTATAAATAATAATTAGATTGCAGTGAAATAAGGAATGGAACTAAATGAGGTCTACAATCAAATCACCGGTAAGAAAACACGGTGTATTTGCATGGTGACTGTTACTTCCTGAGAGACGTTCCTACATTTGGTCTCTAGAGACCGTTACTTTTGTTCTTAACAACCTGTCCTGTTCACACAAAGCAGAAATGTTGTATCCTGCCTTATATCTGTCTCGCCATCCTCTGTATGCAACATTGTGCCCATGTGTGGTAGGCCCTGTAGAATTATTTGTTGATGGTAAGGGTGAGATCCAGAAGCCATGACCAAAGTTTATCTGGTTCCTTGAGAACCCCTTAAGACTCTTAGCAGGCCCAATGGCCTGTTCAATTTTTACTAACCCTTCTATCTGTCCTCTAGTGAGGCCACTTAGAATGAAGATGAGAATTCTGAGCCTAGAAGAATGTTACTGCAGAAGAGTCATTAGCTTCTGTTCTTATTAAAATTCATTCTCCCCCCACTGCTGTTTTACTTTCCTTTAGGGGCCAGGACACTTGCACTGGAGGACAATGTATGATTGCTAGTTTACGTGACTAGTCCAGTTAACTAGCCCCCTTTCCCATATGCACACTCCCAATTCCCTCCTCAGCAAGATTTTTGCCTCAGTATATCAAACAAACAGGCCTCTTCCCCACCTAAAATGTCCCACCTATAGATATTGCGCTAGCACATTTGAAAATGGGCCCAGTGTCTCAGAAGTAAAGGAAAGCCTCTGGAAAATCAGTGCTTGGATACAATTTGAACTTGAGCACAACCAAGTGCAGCTGGACGTCTCGAGACTGAAGTAGCATTCATGTATTCAGTAAGTCACTGAATGCCTCCTCTGTCCGCAGAATTCCAAAAAACAGCGTCCAGATGGGAGAACCCAGACATGGCTTTCCCTTGAGTGAGCCTCTGGAAGCTGTGCGAGGACACGTGGGGAACGAAGTCACTCCTGACCTCCCCTAGGAAACACTGGCCCTCACCTGAGGCTCCATCAGCATTCTAGAGACCAGAGCACTATTTGCAGCCTCGGGGGGACTTGGCCTGGCGTCCCGGCAGCGCCTCCCACCCCCACCCCGCCCACCTGAGACCTTGTACATCAGGGATAATCTCTCTTGTCATTACCTGCCTCACAGGGAGGTTGAGAGGATTTAATGAGATAATGTTTGTAAAGCTTTCTGAGCTCCTCAGAAGAGTGAATGGTGCTATATAAATGCAAAACATCATTATTATAGCGATCACAGAAGCATTTGCTCTAGTTAAAGGCGAGGGGGAGGAACCCTGATTCCATTATAATCTCCTATTTCTGAGAGCTGATAACACTCTGAAATATGCCTCCCTTTTCCAACTGAAATTCTCCACCTTTATAATCCGCTCAGGGGTGAAATGTTTGGGGAAAATTTTAGAAATTTCTCTTTAGTCTCTTTTGAGAAGGAAGAACATTAAATAAGCACACTTTGCCTGCTTACAAAAGAGCTGTTTTGACCAAAATCATTCAAAAAGGCTGAGCTTTATGACTTCAAATTTAGCTGGTCTTTAGTCCCCAGGGAGATAAATGGAGCAGTGTTAAATCTGAAAGGGGAAAATTGGTTTGGCAGGGTCTAATGTTTGAAGCCGCCATTCAAGGGTGCTGAACAGAGGCTGCTTTTTCCATATAACAAAATTGTTTCTTTCTAGAGAAATTATTCCAATGATTTTTCCCACACTGGAAATTGAGGTTTGTTATTTTGACAATAATTCATCCTTCCAATTTAGAAAGATCACTGATTTTCAGAAGACTCGAAGTCCTTTTTCTTATGTGGAGTCAGTCCCTGAGTAGCAAAAGAGACTACTCTGGAACTGCTTGTAGGTATACACTGTGTGGGTATACACTGTGGGTGTCTCAAATGGAGATGATTCTGCGGGCGGGGCAGGCAACAGAAGGGAGGGAAGTAGGCCAGGCATCATGAAAACCAAGTATGGCCTCTGGAGGGGAGGAGAAACTTTTCCTTCTACCCTCTTAGGTTCTTGCCTGGGGCCCTGCAAATTACATGGACAAAAGATAAATTAACAAGAGAAAAACAAACCTTATTAAGACATACACTGCACATACACATGGCAGGACTCAGTGATGAGTAACTCAAAGAGTTGGATAGAACTTGGGGCTTATATAGCATCTTAAAGAAGAACAATAATTTTGTAGAAAAGCTGTAAGACAAAAGGATCTTAGGCTTCTAGAGGCAGCAAACAGTGGGAAGGTAAATATATGAGGGAAGTTAATGGAAGATAACTGTTAGTTGGTAAGCTGTGTTTGTGTAGCCTCTTTCTTGGTACCATCTAGTCTCTGATGATGTCATCCAGTCTCCCGTGATAAGGTTGTTCTCCCTTCCTAGTATGGGAAGTCGGGGGCGGGGAGCACCTTCGCAAAGGGAATTGATGTTCTGCTTTCAGGCAGATGGGGAAGGGCAAAGAGCTCATCCTGTGTCTGCTTTTTCTTAATTGCATTCAGCTCAAAATAATCCTTATGTCAGAGCAGCATATTTTGGGGTGGCATGTTCTGAACCCCTTCACCTCCATGCTTGGGAGTGGTAAGAAGTGCAGGGGGTCACAGGGAACTGAAGAACCTGCCAGAAGGACTTGCCACCCCTCTGTTCCAACTGCCTCTTGCAATGCAGAAACACAGTTCCGGGGTTTCTTCCAGTTTTTCCAGGGAAGCCAAATATCAATAATTCTGTATACCATCTCGCAATTTTAAATGTTATTCACAAATTCTTTTTTTTAACACAGTGTGGCCAAACCAAACATCTGGCTTGTAGGATATTCTTTTCCACCTTGAATTTAAACCAGTGTGAATTTTCCAATGAAACCATGGTGGAAGAAAAATAATGGATTTTTTTCTTTATAGGACCCATAGAGTCTTACAAGAACAGAAGAATCGTAGAATCCTGCCAGCCTCTCCTTCTTCATCTTGGTTTTCCCCTTTCCACCACACTTGCTTAACTGCTCTCTCTGTGCCTCAGCCTCCTTGTTTATAACATCAGTATAATAAGAGCACCTACCTCCCAGCGATGTTGTGAGTGACGGAAGAGAGAACATATACAAAATGCTAGGACACTGGCGCACCATGAGCGCTCAGTAAACCCTGTCTTTTGTTATTGTTGGTCCGTCTGTTAACTAGCTCGACCATGGCATGGCATTCAAGGCCACGGCCCTGCTCTTCTGTAACAAACACTGTCTCCATTGCTTGATTCACCTCAGTCCAATTCGATCTAATAATTTTGTGGGCTCACTCCAGACTTAAAACAAAGAACATGGCACAGACTTTTGAAAACTGGCATTCCTGACAGTGGAGGATGGGAAATCTTTGCAAAGCCAACTGAATCAGTGCAAAGTGTCCCAGTGTTATCCTCACAGTCAGCTTCTGAAAGGAACAGGAGAAGTTAGCGTCTCCAGCTATCTGTTGTCAAAATGCAGTCTTTGCTGCTAACCTCTTGCCCAGGGGGATGTATGGGATGGCGGAGAAAGCTCGGAAACAGGACAGTCTGAGTTTCAGTTTAGATCTATCCTTGGGCATGTGAAAGACTCCTTTCGTATCTGCCTTCAGGTCTCATTTATAAAATGAAGAATTTGGCCTGGACAACCACTAAGCCCTGTTCAGCCTTAATTTTTTTAAGCAGTTAATAAAACAAAATCCCTGCCCTCATGTAGTTGGCACTTTTCTTTAATTTTCTGAGGCTGTGTCTTCTCTTTATAGCTTCTTCCACACGACACATTCCCCACCAGCACTAAGGCCATCCAAAGAGCTATTGTCGGTCATAACTCCTATCCTAAAAGAGTTCATATCTCACCCAGAAGAACGGCATCATAGCCCTGAAGCAGACAATGATATGCGATAACATGTGATTAAGCATAAGAACCGGAGAGACATCGAAATGCTTCAGGAGGTAGAAAGGGAAGCATAAACCAGACCAATAATAATAAGGAAAGATTGAATAATGGGTGGATTTCCAATGGCCAGGAAAAGAGGAGAAAGGGGGAGAGCATTCCAGGAGGAAGTAAGAGCAAGAGCCAAAGCTAGGAGGGGGGAAGAGCATTTACAAATGTCTCGGAAACCTTTGCTTTTCCTCTATACTCACTGATACCTAAATTCAGAGCAGTAAAAAAAAAAGTCAAAGAGGCATAATTCCTACAGGCCCCAGGATAAGACTTCCAATTCCCACCAAGAAGACTCCGGAAAATAACATAACCTAATTGGTACACTCAGCTTTTCCCTGTTTCTTTAGAAAGTGTGATATGGGGCCCAAGGAACTCAGAGAAGGTAAAAAAATATTCACGTCAAGAAACAAGAATCTCCTAAGAGATGCTGAGGTGGCAGAGAGACGTGAGGAAACAGAGATCCCACAGATGCTGGACTCCCCGCATCTGCCGGGTGTCTTGATGGGTGAATACTTGCTCCGGAAATTAAGTCTCGTAGAAGAAGTTCAGCACCGCTGCTGGCCCCGAATTCTGGAGTCATGAATGTAAAATATTCCGCCTGCACTTCATCCGTTTGGGAGGACACTTGGTGGTGTGAGGGGAACTCAGGGAGGGTGTCTCTATTGCAGAGAAAACAAACCGTCCTGGGCCCTCCTTGCTCTATGGAAGATGCCCTGGCACATCTCCTCTGCACAGACAAGCAAACAGAGGACAGAGGCCAGTGAGGGCCCTGGGCTTGCCGGGGACAGGACTGTGCGGGACAGGCTCTTTCAAAATGTAGTTTTGTTGATATCCATTAAAGGAAGCTCACGATGCTGAGATGATAAGGGAATTGAGAGTCAACCCAACAATACTAGTTCCTGAAACTTGCAGCTCCTAAAACTTGGGCTGACGGGGTGCTGAGTTTCTTTCATTAGACTCTATTTTCATGGGAATTATTTGCCCATAAAACCTCTTGGCAGCTCTCAGGAGGGCCTGACAAAAGAGGGGTCTCTATTTTCTCACTGCTTTTGGAGGTGCAAACTGTTGGGTTGGGTCAGACTGGCGTCTCGGCACGCTCTTTGACTTTTCTCTTCCTCCATTAACTGGCTCAACGTGCGGCTTGGTTTACAAGGACAGTGTGAACAGTGTGAGGAGCTAGGCGGGAGGGCGGAGGACTTAGCTGAGCTCTCCCATAACCTTCATCAGCAACCTCCACCCAACTCTCGCAAATAAGGTCAGTAAGCACAAGTAGAACGCGGTTTCTGCAAACACTGAAGGCTTCAAGATGAGTGCCCTAGACCTGCTGCCTTCCAGGCAGATTGCTACGCTTAATTCCCTCCTACAGGGAAATTCTGCCACTCTTGATACGCTTTAGAAGAGATTCAACATGTCGTGTCTGAGGAGAACCCCCGGTCAGAGAGGTACAACGGATAAATGCTTCCTTTCTGCCATGGCCAAGGGCAGCACGAACATATCTTCCAGCACCATCCGTAGGTAGACACCCACTAAACAGCAGTCAGAAGCTACCAGAAGAAGAAACACTCCCCCTTGAAGAATTGTTTTTTCCACCATTAATGAGGACCAGGCGGGAGGGGAGGAGAAGGAGAGGCTTTTAAAATGACGGCCCAGCCTGAAAATAACAGGATTTTTTTTTTCCAATCTAGGAGACTAGGCACTGAGGGAAAAGGGACTGGGCCTCCTCAGGCTCCAGCCCTGAGCTGTGACCTGGAGGGAGCCACTTAACTCCAGTAAACTTCAATTGCCTCGTCTATAACGCATGTGAGGGTCTCCACTGAATGATGGTTAATAGCAAAGTGAAACAGTGATGTAAAGGGCAGACGTGGTTGACCCCCAGGAAAGTCCTGCCCAGATGAGTGATGAGGAGAGAGAGTGAGCACAAGGACCGCCTCACACAGCACCAGCAGGAAGAGTGGGAGGGCTGTCAGCTCCTCCAGCCATGCGTCCCTCAGCCAGGTTCCCACAGCGGCCGGGCACCATTAATAATCACGCCGACAGCGGACGTACACTGGCACTGCCCCAGACAACCCAAGGTGGGGGAGCTCCTTAGCTATCTATAACTAAGAAGCGGGGAAGGGAAATACTGGCTGCCGTGAGTCCGGGAGGTGCGCTGAGCCCTGGAGGACAATCTCACCCAAGGGGGCGTTGGGAACTGAGGTGGGCCAAGAGCGTCTCTCAGCCTGGAGCCTTATCTGGTGTGTTGAGATGCCCTATCCGCGCCCAGGGGACGGCACTTTTGGAGGGACCAGAGGCCCCACCCTACTCCCCCCTTATTCCTGAGCGCCTTGTCCTGGCCCAAGCTAGAAAAGCCCCCAAGCAGACGTACTCTCTCTCTTTTCTTTCTTGCTCATCTTCTCTTTTCCCAGGAGACAGAAGCCTTGTGCTTCTGGGGAGTTTTTTCTCTCAACCGCTCTCGGGGCTTTTGCTGGATGCTGCACTGTCCTGGGCACTGAGGACATGAGGGGAAGTATAAGCAAAAAGTCTCTGCCTTCAAGTTGCAGACAGCTGGGGCTGGGATGGGGGTTGGAGTTGAGGGGACTTGTGGACACAAACAACGAGGGAATTTGAAATAGCTATATATATAGTGCATTCACACCCCACACAAAATAGTACGTGCTTAGGGGCTGTAATATAGATGTCAGAGGAGGGAGCCCTCCATGAGCGCTGCAGGAGTTGCTGGGCCGCCCTGGAGGAGGGGAGACTTCCACAGAACCTGGCCACATGGAGAGACCTGGGGGCATGGAGAAGGCAGGCGAGGGTGTGGAACCCCGGCAAAGCGGAGGCCACGAGGCCAGCCCGGCTCCAGGGGGTGCATGCTGGTTGGCAGGAAGACAATGGAGGTGCGTTTCCCGCTTCCCCTACTCAGTATCTGCCTTGTTTACTCAAACACTTCTCCCCTTTGTAGACTTCAGTGAGTTGAGAAAAAAAGAATAAACAGAAGAAAAATGCTTCCCTACATAGTTCCCTTTTTGTCATACTGCCATATTTTCTATTTTTATTTTGCATTTTAAAAAAAAGGAAAGGAAAGCCTCCTGGCATAGTCTCCTCTTAGTAGATCACACTTACTCCTGGCCTTGGAGAGCGTTAAAGGATGTTACACCCCTCTGGCATGGGGGAATCTGAGGCAGGGTGTCTTCCCTTTGTCTTCCCTGGGCTGGGCCACGTGGCGGAGGCTGGCCAGGAAGAGGCCAGTGTCCTGGTTACTGGTTCCAGTTTGCCTCTAAGGGGGTTACGCAATTCTGGACTTCACTTTTTAAATCTGAAAAGGAGAAGGATTTAGACTAGATGAGCTTTAATATCATTCCCAGCATTCAGAGTCAGTGACTCCATGATACCATTCGTTCATTCATTCATTCATTCACCGTTCAACAAATGTTTTCTGAGCACCGCCTGCATGCCAAGCTTTGGAACTACAAGTATGAACAAGTCAGAGTTCTTTCACATACTCTGGGAAAGAAAGCAGCAGATGAAAGATGTGCTGCATCTGCTGAAAGGAAGCTGCTCTGGGAAACCAAGCAGAGATGTGGCAGCCACTGTTTGTCAAGGGAGCAGCAGCCAGGGGTCAATGCAAGCCATAGAGTGACCAGAGCAGGACGGGGACTCTGTGGGCAGGCGGGCTGAACCAGGATGTCCTCCTGAAGGCAGCACAGCCCCAGGAGGTTTCAGGGACAGGGTCCGCAGCCACCGGTGTGGGAGAGCCAGATGTGAATTTAAGCTACTAAGCTTTCCAGGGCAGGCCTCAGACCTCGGAAATAACATGAGAAGCCAGTTACCATTTTCTGGGTACACCCTGGGGGAGGGGCAGGGCTCCAGGCAGTTGGCAGAGCAATTGCCAGCAATTGGAACTGAAGCCAGTGGGAGGGACAACTTGGTACCACCCTCGTGGTTGGATTAGAGGAGATTCAAACCCTCCTACCTCAGTTAGACCTGTCCTAGAGCCTGAGAGTAGCCTCAGTCTCCACATGGAGGGCAGATGCCTCCAGCTGGGATGGAGAAGAGCTGCAGAAACCGGGGGCCAGGTAGGACCCAGGAAGAGAGGTGCAATAGCAAATGGGATAATAATACGGCAATAATAATAGTAACCACTGGAGCTAACAATGATCGAGCACTTATAATGGGCTGAGAGCTTGCTAAGAATTTTACATGAATTCACTCATAAATCTTACAATAACTGTATAAATAGATATGATTTTCCCCAGTTTGCAAGTGAGGAAACTGATCCTTCCAGAGGTTGAATAACTTGCCCTGAACCAGACAGGATCACTTACGTGTTCAGCTGCAGTAACAAAAGTCTCGCAAATCTCAGGAGTTGACAACAGCAGAAGTTTATTTCTCATTCACGTAGAAGGCAGGTCAGCAGGGGTCTCTGCTTATCTTGGTCTCTTAGACCCCCAGGCTAACTCAGAATTGACACGTACCTCCACAGCTGCTCTGGGAGGGGAAGAGACTGTGGTCAATTTTGCACTAGCTTTTAAAGCCCCTACTTCCACCTTACTTCTGCTCATACTTGTGGCCAAAGCAAGTCACGTGGCTACACCTGACTCCAAAAGGGACAGTGAAGTACAATTCTTCCACCTGCCCAGTTAGAGAATAAGGGTATTTATCAACGGCCCTATTACTGGTCACCCAGTAGGTGGGCAAACCAAGTTTAAACCCACATGGGCTGACTCCAGAGCCAGGGTTCAGTCCTTCCTATTCTGGAAGAGCAAAGCAGCCAGCTGGGGCAGTATCTTGCTCCCTTCATGCCCTACCGCACATCTTCCTCCCGTCACTTCCCAGGCCATGGCTTAGGAGACAGGCCCCAGTGATTGATGGCTCCCAGCAATAGTCAGGGAGAGATTATCTAACAGCATGTGCTGAAGGAGCCATGGCTGGGAGCCTGCTCATAACAGCAATTGAAGCGCTAGTTTCTGCTGGGCTTTGAGTGCCGGAGTCTCGAGGGTTTATTAATCCCACATCAGTCCTGGGAGGGCTTCATTGCTGCTGTTATTTATACCTTTTGCTGTGCTCATCCAGCAAGGAGAGTCAGCTGGGATTATCTTCCAGGGACACAGAGCCCTGGCTGTCTCCAAGCTAGGGCTTCGGAGGGTTCTTCCTTCTTGGCCAACTCCTGGGCTGCGTTCACAAAGAAGAGTGAATGGAGGCTGTTCGCTCATGGAGATGCAGACATGTGCATCACATGGAAGAGGAGGAGGCCAGGAGGATGTGAAATCTTAGGACTTTGCTAACTCTCTTAGTGCTAAACTTAAGGGCTACCTCCTCTGTGGTCTCCCCTCCCCAGTCCAGAGTGACTGAGTGCGCCTTCCTTGGAACCACTGTCCTCTTGCAGTCTGTCCCTGTGCCCTTTGTTATTTACCTGGTTTTATTGCTTCTTTTTCCTTATTGACATGCTCTGTCTGCTGTAATTAAAGTGAGTTCCTCGGAGCACAGATTATGACCAATGCTTTGTGAGGATGCTTGGACCACCGAGCAAGGCATTCAATCAGTGTTTGCAGCCCCTGGCTCCTGCCTACCTGTCCAAGCTTACCTTCTGCTAGTCCCTCCTGTTTTCACGTTGCATTCCGTGCCAGTTGGAATGAACACTCATCTCGCCATTGTACCGCTCCTGGCCTGAGCACACACTTTCCTTCAGCCTGGAATGTTCTTCCCCTCCTTGATGCCAAATACCCATCTCAATAAAGTGGATCCCTCCCTCCTTTGTGCCAACACTGTTCCTTGCACATATTTCTGTTACAGAAATAATTATATTACAATTACTTGTATACCCATCTGTCTTTCTCACTAGCCTGAGAACTCCTGAGACATATCATTTATTTATTTATTTATTTTGTATCCTTCTGCCTATACCAATACCTGGGCAGGACCAGGACCAGTGAGAGAGGAATGAGACATTTGCCTGGGGCCCAAAACTTAGGAGTGTGCTAAAAAACTCAGTAATCAAAAGAAATAATATTTAATGCAATATTATAAAAAATCAAAATGAAAAGAATCTAAGATGAACAAAATATCAAAATTTTAAATAAAGATGGTATCCAAAACAGTGTCATGCCAAGTCAGGAAAGAGCCTGAGGCAAGAGGAAAAAACCAGAGATACTGATTCTGTCTTTATTTAACTTTCTGATTTTTGTTCATCTCAGATTTCTAGCATAAATTTTGCATTAATGTTAGTTTTTAAAAACATTGCCAGGGCTGGCCCAGTGGCGTAGTGGTTAGGTTTGCACGCTCTGCTTTGGTAGCCCACGGTTTGCAGGTTCAGATCCCAGGCGTGGACCTAGCACCGCTTGTCAAGCCATGCTGTAGCAGGTGTCCCACATATAAAGTAGAGGAAGATGGGCACGGATGTTAGCTCAGGGTCAATCTTCCTCAGGAAAAAGAGGAGGATTGGCAGCAGTTAGCTCAGGGCTAATCTTCCTCACACAAACACAAAATAAAATAAATAAATAAATAAATAAAAACATTGCCTAGCATGTGATAGGTGCTCTATGAACAGCTGTTGAATGAGTGAGTCAGCGAGTAAGTGATTGAGTGAGTATGTGAGTGAATGGCTGGAAAATCTTTGCAGGCTGAACCTCCAATTATCTCAAGCTTTGTTATTTAGTTTTAGAATTACGTGTGCATGTGTCCTTACCAATTCCTTTTTCATTCTATTATTTGCCTTTTGGTGCAAGCTCTCTAAACCCTTTCCCAAGTTTAGAGAAAAGGGAAAAAAGGAATATGATACTTGAACTCAAGTCGCTTCAATGTGCTTTGCTCAATGGGGTGGAGCACCTTGTGATGGGGCCAAGATTTGAGATCCCCTCTGTGTGGGCAAGTTGCTTGGTTTGGATGCAAAGACAAAGTGCTACCCTTCTCCTCCCCAACTCTACTGGTCACTATGCAAAGAGAAGACCTTGGTCACTGGGGATACTGAGTAAGAAACCAGCTATTAGAGCAAATCCATCCCCACCACCAGTGACAGAGGATGGGCAGCCCTAGGGAAAAGGTTCACATTTTTGGTTGAAATGAGATCTTGGGTCTTTAATACATCCGTGTTGTGATAGATAAATGCCCAAGAACTGGCTGTACAGCCATTCTGGAGCCACTCTTGTCCCCAGTTAAAGGCGCTGGTGTGAGCTAGTGGAAAAGGCACAGGGCCCAGGAGTAAAGAGCTTGAGCTGGGTCCATCTGTGCTTTCACTAGCTGTGTGACCTTGACCAAGTTACTTAGCCATTCTGAGCTCTAGTTTTTTCACAAGTAAAGAGGGTTGATCTAAAAAATCATGGTTTTTAAACCCTGTACTATAAAACCCTAGGACTATGAGCAGATCTCCGTAGGGACCACTGATGGACTCATTAGGGAGAGATATCCACTCCGCTTCATTAGGAGGAGCCCCACTTTTATCATTTATTAAGTTCTCATGTGGGATTTGTTTTTCTTAAGAAAGGGGGTGGGGTTCAGTGCTTTAAAAAAAAATGACATTAAACACCTGTCTAGATGAGTTCAATAATCCCGCCAGAGCTATACTATGTGGTCTTTTGGCTACAGCTTTCAGGAGTGCCACGTTTGCTTCAGCTGTTTCTGTGTGTTCACTTAAGCCTGTGGATTAGGAGGGCCCAAGGTGTAGAGATACACAGAGAATGATGCCTTGAATTTTTTCATCCATCACTTTACAAACATCTTTGTCCCAAGAAATCACTCAAAATTAATTACATGGCTATCAGTGTATGAATCCCCTTCTCTCCATCCCTATCAAGTGGTCATATGATGGCTTCTTGAATTCCTCCTGACTGTGAACTCATCACCTTTGGTCATACCTGACTTGAACCCCTGATTCATAGAGCTTGACCTCTTCAGACCGTGCAAGACAAGCTCAATCCTTCTTCACAGAATAACTCTTCAAATAATTGGAGACAGTGACTATTGGCTCCTCACTATCTTCTGCTGATCAAGCTAATCACCTCCACCCTTGAGCTCTTCTCTTCATGGCATAGATTTGACTCCTTTTGCCATACAAGTGGTCCTCATCATTCATTTTTTTCTCTCTTAATGGAGATGCACCAGAATGGAATGCGCCATCCTGCACAGGCTGATCAGAGCAGAATAGAGCAAAAAGCTTTCTTTTTCTAGTCCAGTGCTTTTCAACCCTTCTGCACGTTAGAGTCACTTGGGCAGCTTTTGAAAAAATATTGCTTTCCAGGCTCCATCCTCGAACAATTAAATCAGAAATTCTGGGAGTGGGGGCTAGGTTCTGACACTAAAAAAAAAAATGTCCAAGTAATTCTTTTGTGCTGCCAGAATTAAGAACCATCACTTTTGAAACTAGGTATGGAAGCCCTTGATTCTTGCTCTGGTTCATCTCTTGAAGCATGCTAAGCTTGGTTGGGAGGCGAATTGGAGGGAAGAAGGAGAGAGAACTATAGTTTGAGTGGCTTTCATACAAGAGCTGAGCTAGACCCTTAGGTCCATTATTCCATTTCATCTTCATCTGTGAGTCAGGTGGTCTGTCCCCAGTTTTACAAAGGAGAAAACTGAGACTCAGTGAGATTCAGCAATTCACTCAAGTTCACTCAGCTAGACAAGTGGCAGGATTGGGATTCCAACTCAGACCTGTTTGAGCCCAAAGCCCACCTTTCTTTTATCATCCCATTTTGATTTCCTTAATTCCACTAATTTAACAAATATTTATTACAAATCAGGACCTACCATATGCTAGACATGTTCTAGGCCAGCAACTGTTGGGAGCTGGAGTTTTTGTGGTAATCTGCCAAGCTGTGCTAGGACACAGAGCATTTTCTTTTTTCATTCAATGATTTGTTTATGGGTATGTTTTCTTGAAGGAAAAATCATGTCGATGTAATGCAGGCTTTGTAGAGAAATAAGTCTTTGGTATTTGGTTGTAAAATAAATGTCAGGATAAAATGTTTGAGAAAATAAAGAGCTGTATGTGAAATCACTTCCCACAGAGCTGTGGAATACTGATGGACTGTTGCTGGTGTTTCATTATTTAAGACAAATTTGGTACATAAGGAAGGAGTTGCTGTACCCCGGTGGCTATTGATCCCAGAGCTATGGTCACCTTGCCAGGAGTGACCACAGAGCGGCTTCACATTGTCTTACCCCCGAGGTTTATCCTATCCTTTAAAGACCGTCTCAGTCAGCTGAGTGACGTGACCAGCAACCGGTGGCTCTGTGACTCTTCTCACCAAAGCTTCTGGGTGTTGGGCCATTTGTGGGGCTACTTATAGGCTGAAGGTACTAGCCAGGGAGGAATAAAAAGGTAAGAATAAGGAAAGTAGTCCAGACAAGAGAAGGAGAAGAAGAAACAAAAGTGAAATGGAGAACAGAGAAGAAACAAGACAATGAAAGGTGTGTACGGAGCACCAACAATTCTAGATGGGATGCCCCTGGCCAGAAGAGCCCGCTTACCCAGCATCCATCTCTTTCCCAGGCTGAAGTCAACCTGTTCTTCAGATGATAGCCTAGAAAGCCCCTCTTCTTTGGGGGCTTCCCTGATCACTCTCCCTCCCATGTTCTCCCGGTTCTATACTCACCTCATCATAGGACACAGTACTGTATTGACATTGACTCTTTACTTAGCAGTCTACTCCTTTGGTCCTCAGACCAAAGCCTCTTAACTATATCCTCCAGGTGAGTTACAGGTGTGCCCAAGCTTTTGCACACTGCAGCAGTTAGGGCATCTCTGCTGCTGGAGCCCTGAGCAGCCCAGCCTGTTTATCCACTATGTGGCAAAACCAATCTTTGCGTGCCATGATGTAGAAAATGTCACTGTTCTAGATTGCTTCGTTAATGACAGGAAGGGAGGAGGGAAGAAGAAAAGAGGGAAGTGAGGGAGGCAGGGAGGAGATACAGGCAGCCTGGTGGGCATAGGTTTTCAGTAACCGGAGATATTCAAGAACCACCATTTACCAGATTGTTCTGCAAGCAGTTTCTGTCTACGTAGGAAGTTATAATACATGACATTTAAAGTCTCCCCTGTCTTTTAAGCCAGACTGACATGGTGGGAAGGTCATGGGCTTTGCAATCAGAAAGACGTAAGTTTGAATCCCAGCTCTGCGACATGATCTGTAGGATCTTGCTCAAGTTATTTAACTTCTTTATGCCTCAGCTTTCTCATCTATAAAATGGGAGTAATAATAGATTTGTTTTTAGGCTGTTATGAGAATTAATGAGATGATGTCCTTGTAATACTCTTGGCACATGGTAGACACAACATTTTTAGTAAGGTTTTTAAATTTTGTTTCCGAATCACTTCAGCAACCACTTTTGCAGCAAATGACAGTTAAAATGGCTTAGTCCATCAGTTTGAGTAGCTGGATTCAAATCCTCGTTCTATATTTATTAGTTCTATGACCTCAGGCAAATTATTTAATCCTTCCACAGCCCCTGTGCCTCTAGTTTTTTATCTATAAAACCTGAATAACTGTACCTACCTCACCAGTTCTTGCTTGGAGGAGTAAATGAGTTGACATGAGTGAAGTCCTTGGAACACGCCTGCATGTCATAAATACTCATGTTTGTGTTCACTCATCAATCTTCCCAAGTAGGAAGCAGCTAAAGGTAGCCAGTAAACTGGTCCAGGCTGCTGCTGTGCAATTGTGGAGGAAACATCAAAGCATCCGCACCTGGAGCCGGGCACTGACAGTTGGGTGGCAGATGCAGGGAAGTTCATTTGCAGTTAATATATTTTCAGCTGTATTAATTAGCACATGCCCCAAAGCCTAAAATAAATTAAGCCAGTCTTAAAGAAAAAGTGAGGCCGTAGGCTAGTAAAAATGTTGAGAACTTCTTTTTATTATTATTGGTCTAACTATTGTAAGAGTGAAAATGTTGATAAACCAAGGTTGCCTATGAACCAGAAGCTCCTGGGCCCCTGGGTCCAGAGTCAGAAATGGATTTGAGCATAAGACAGCAAGTGCCTATTACCATAACTTTCAGTTTTTTAGAATGTGCTACGTGGCAGATACTTTCCATGCATCATACATCCAAACTTTGCAAGCCACCCATTCTGGTTTCCTAGGGCTGCCGTAACAAAGTACCAAAATATGGATGGCTTAAAACAACAGAAATTTATCCTCTCAAGTTCTGGAAGCCAGAAGTTCAAACTCAGAGTGTGAGCAGGCCTAGGCTCTTTCTGATGTCTCTCAGGGAGAATCCTTCCCTGCTGCTTCTAGCTTTTGGTGTTTGTTGGCAATCCTTGGCATCCCTTGGCTTGTAGGCACAGCACTCCAGTCACACGGCTGTCTTCTCCCCGTGTCTCCTCACATCATCTTCCCTCTGTGTGTGGGTCTCTATGTGCAAATTTCTCCTTTTTATAAGGACACCGCTCATATTGGATTAGGGCCCACCCTAATGACCTTATTTCTAAATAAAGTCACATTCTAAGGTACTGGAGCTTAGGACTTCAATATATCTTCTTGTGGGGGACACGGTTTAATCCATGACAATGCCCTTTAAGGTTTGTGTTATCATCATGTTTTACAGATGATGTCTCTGAGCCTCAGGGGGACAAGAAATGTGTCCAGGTCACATAGCTGGCATTTGGAGAAAGCGATGTCTTCCAGACCCAGACTGGACCCCGTACTCCTCGTGCTCTGTGTGCTGGTTCTTTTGGGGTGTCATGGTGTTGCAGGTTGAGCTGGCACTTCTTATGACACTAGTTAGTCCTACACTTCACTCCAGCACATATGTGTCTGAATTTGATTAGTCAATTCTGTGATCTTTGCACGAACTCTCAACTGGAGACGTGCCTTCCCTTTTCTGGATCCTGAGCAGTGGCTGATCCCCACTGCTCAGGTACAGCCAGAAACACCCTGAAATGCTGCAGGACAAATGGGAAGGGATAAATGAGGAGAGGGGAGCATGTTTCCACCAAGGTTTGCTGGTTCCTCCTGATCATTGAGCATGAGCTTCCACATCTGCTGCACCTTCTTAGTTGACCATTGTCCCACCATGGCCTCCACTGACCAGACCATGCAGTCTCCCTGTGTCCTGACCCATGAGGCCCCTTGGATCTTCTTGGTCCTATCAGTCACCTGTTCATCCCTCTCACGGATGCTCTAGGCTCCTGGGTGTGGGCAGGGATGGGAATTTTGCCTGGTCTTGGCATCGAGAGAAGTGTTTCTGGTCCAGGGTCTCTTCTCTGCTCTGTTTCACCTTACTCTGTGGTGTGTGTGTTATTGCTCCGGGCCAGCTCAGCAGGCTCCCGCAGCCAGTGGGGCTCCTACCTCCAGCTCTCGTGGGCACTGTGACTTTCTGAGGCTCCACTGCCGGCTTAGCCCTTGCCTGGGCTCTCCTGCTCCTGGCTGCTCTGGCAGGCCTCCTGGCTCTCAAGTCGTAGCCACCTTCTACATTCTACTCAGGGCATAGGATCTCCTCCATGCCCTCAAGAGTCAGCCGAGCCTCAGTGAGCAGGTGGGGGGGGGGGAACTATTTCCTCAAAACCTCTCACCGCCCACACCTATCCTGCCATCCCCCATTATACGGCTCACCCCTATAATGGTGTGGGCCTCTGTGTCTAGTGGTCCAGGCAGGAATCATGGTAGAAGCCCCTTTGGCCAATATGGGACATTCTCCACCACCCCCTCTCCCAGAGCTTCAACCTCAGGGCAGAACATGGAGCATGGCCCACCCTCATGCTGAAACTTTTTTGCTCTCCCCTTCCCATCTTCTTCAGCTCCCTCCCCAATACCACCACCCCAAGCCCAGAAAAGGTTCTTATCTCCTCTCTGTATGACGGGGAAACTGCCTTTACAGCCTTAGGGGTTTCCCACCTTCTCTAATTTCTGGTATATATTCCATTCTTGAGTCCTTCAGCCTTTTCTCTTGATGGTCAAAGCTAGGTTTTTGCTATTCAAACAACAACGCAACAATAACTACAACAGCAAGCCTTGGCTCCCAAGAACTCCGGACCAAGAGTCCAAGTCTTGGTTCTCCAGTGTTCTTTGGTGTCCTGGGGCAACTAGTTTCAGCCTGATGATCTAGCTTTAAAGGTGAAAGAGTTGTAAGGTAAAAAGGAATTACCTATAAAGAAAATTCATGATGTAGTATTTTAGAATACTGCACTACTTTTGTTTTAGCGTTGAGATTTTGCAGCCAAGAAGATGCTTTTCTGGCACCACCCAGCACTTGTGAGTTTGGTTGGTTGAAGCATCCTTTGAATGAGTCCTAGATTCTGGCCTGTAGGATTTGATTGGTTTTGTTCTAGTCCAGGACCAGGGATAATATCACTAATGCTGGCTGCCCATATCCCAAACATGTGCTGTCAGTCCCCCAAACGTGGATATCGATGGATTAGCGCAAGATTGTCCACAGCTAGAACATGATGGAATATAGTGAGTTGTCACTGAGTTATTAGCTTCATCTTCCTTTATTAGCAGAGGACGTGTCACTTTATGCCTGCTACCAACACTGTAAACCTGATAATTTTGTCCAATCTCAGTCATATTACAAATGTAGAAATGGAACTCTAGAGAGGTAAGAAAAATTGCCCCAAAGATTCCAAAGCTTCGTTGTCATGAAGCCAAGGCGAGGAGGTCTGCATGCAGATGTGCTCCAGGGAGATCAGAACGCCCCCATTCTCTCTCCACTGCCTCATGCTGCCACAAGGATTCCTTACTCTTCCCAACCTACAGATTGTTTTTCAATTCTAAATATCCGGTTTGGAAGTGGAGATGGAGAAGTGCAAATGCTTGAGCTTGAGAAGCCCCAATCCGTCTGCTCGTGGCTGCTGAAGACAGAATTTCTGATGAGCTGGAACCTTGCTTTCTTTGCCAAGAGATTTCAGCCCGCTTGCCAAGGAAGGATCAGTTCTTCACTCAGATGAACCCTGTCTGGAGGCGGGGAGATTACAATGGAGGCTGCTCTTGATGTCTCCACGGCACACCATCAGAAGGCCCTGCTCCGGAGGAGAAGGCGCTGGACAGACGCAGACAGATGGAGAGGATGAAGGGTCCCTGTCTTCAGTTCCAGTTGACACCACCGCAGAAGCGGCAGACTTTGCAAAGCCTGCGTCGGCCATACCGCCATGCAGACATTTCTGTGGGTTTTTAAAAAGCAGCTGTCAGCTCCAGCTTGCTCCACTGAGCTTTCAGTCCTGATAGCTAGACTGGCAGGGTTCCGACATGGAAACCTGGAAGGAAAGCTTACTTACCGTCAATCATAGCTTACGCACCCTTACGCTCAGGTTTTGTTTTCAAAGCAGAGACCTCCTGAGGACATGAAACACTCTGTCCTCTCTGTAAGAATGTCCAGGAGCGCCCCACCTCACCATGGAAAGACGGTCATGAAAATTTAAAAAGCAATTGGGGCAAATAGATCCACACGCCATAAGAGGGTGGGGGGCCGGGACAGTGCAAACTCTCCTTGTTTTGACCGCCAAACACACACCACACCACGCACACCACACCACACACACACACACACCACTCTCCTCCTCCCCTTGTGCAAATAAGATCAGGTGAAAATAAACATCATAGACAATCTTGAAGGTGAAAAGAAAATAAGTCACAAAAAGGCTTCTTTGAAAGGGGGTAAAAAGAGTCCCACAAGCCTTCCTTTGCTGGAAGTTGCAGGAGGAGGGAGGGTTTATCCCATGTGCACAGGGTGATTATAATGTAATCAGACTGCTGTTCTTGTGTGGCTCGTTAGCTAGCCTTAAAGATAATTCTAAGAGAAGTTCAAAGGATATTCTGAGCTGTGGGAGAATCAGCGAAGGCATCACTTTCAATGACAGCCCTCCCTTGGATCTCTGTAAAAAGTTAATCACATTTCATATGCAAATAGACAGGCCAGGTACAGTGTGGGGCTTCATTCATTCATCAGCTAGTCCTTCTGAGCTGTTAGCCCTTGTGAAGCACTGTGCCACGTGCTGTGGGGCAGACAGAAGAGGTAGGCCTGGTCTCTTGCCCCTACTCTCTTTGGGGAGAAGTTGGGTTGTGCAGAACAAAACATTTAACTGACATGGCAAGACAGAATTGTCAAAATAATTGCCCACACCTTCTCTAAGAGCGTCAAGCTGTCTTGCATCAGCTGCCAGAGCTACCTCCCGATTTCTTCTCCCAAAGAAGCTGTGTCCCTGAATCAATGTCTAGATGCCAGGTGGTCGTGGTTCTTGGGTTCAACTCTGCAGGTGAATGCCTTGATGGTGGGGGTCCTTGTCTCTAGCTTCCCTTTCCTTTTCTTAGGCTGTTGGGACCTCAGCATCTTTTAAGGGATCTCTGATATGTCTGAGTTGCCATGGGGACCAATATCCTCCTTAAAAACAGAAGCTGCCCCATGGAAGGGGGAGAGAAGAGGGAGAGAAAGGAATGGAAGGATATAAAAGGCAGGACCTGCAGGACAATGAGGGTACAAGTTGGGCATCCCGAAGTGAGAGGGCTGTTGGAAAGAAAAGGGTTTGGGGCTGCTGTTTGCCAGAAGGAAGCATGAGCAGTGTTTCTCCTGACCCTCAGCTCTCTGTTTCCTGAAGACCTGGATGCTTGAAGCAGCCACTCTGTCCCGCTCCTCTTATCCTCCTTGTCATTTTACGCATCACCACCCAAAACTCTGACTTTGTTTCTATTCCCTCAAACCCTCCATGGATTATCACTGATTCTGGATAAAGTTCGAATTCCTGACCTTAACACCTCTTTAATCCAAACAACTTTCGCATGACTCTTCTCTCCGAATCCTTTGCTTCTGCCACATTGGTCCAATTGCCATTGCCCAGTTGCACCATGTGTTTTCCAGCTCAGGCCTTCCCCTCTGCCTGGAATGCCTTTCTCACCCATCACCCCTATTGACCCTGCCTATCCTTCAAGCCCCCTCAGAGCTCACTAGCCCACACACAGTAAGCTTTCCTGCCTGCCTTTGAATTCTCATCATTCCTGCAGCCTGTGGCTCTGCCATAGCCCTTATATGATGCCTTGTGCTATATAATTATGCGTATGTGTTCAATACATCTCAAATGCAGGAAGAAGGAAGAAAAGAAGAAAAGGAGGGAGGGAGAGAGGGAGGAAAGACCCCTCTCATCCTTTATCTCTGAATAAACAGGACTTATGATGGAAAGTGAAGAACGGTTCTGAGTCAGTTCATTTTTGCTTGATTGAGAGAGTTAGATGGATGAAGTTCTTGGAGGGTGGGGGCTGGTTCTTGACTTAGTGGTACCACTGTGGCAAAGGCAAAGAGCACCTGACACTGGGGTCAGCTCAGGCAGGGTCTCAGATGCCAGCAGGACTTCCTGGCAGGAGAGGAGAGGGGCTTCTGCCCAGACAGACCCCAACTCTCCTGGGGATGGGCACAGCCCGGCCACCTGGCTATAGCATCAGAGCCCTTGGAAGTCCTTCCTCCTCTTAGCCAGCCAGAGGATGACATACTAATTGCCAGGCCAGCTCTCATTTAAATTCCTCTCAATGGCAAGTGCAGAAAAGGTGGCAAAATCCTGACAGGATTTCCGTTTGTTTTAATTCCAGTTCAGCTCCAGGGATCTCCTCATTAAGCCACATCACCAAAGATGTTAGGGGCCAGAGCCCAGAACCAGAGGCAGCAAACCAAGGCAGAGCTGCTCCCAGGCTCTCCCTCCTTATCCCCACCTCCTCCCTCTTCTCATTCATCCGCGGCCCCCACAGCGATGTATGCATCTCTTTTCTCCCTCTGTTCAGTGGCGTGTCTATCTAGGTGCTGCTTCCTGTCTCCCTGCCCGCATCATTTTCATATTCTATCCATTGGGCTGTTTACACTGTTTATATTTTCTGTCTATTCTGTTTTATGGCCCTTTCCATGCACAGCATCTATCCTGGTGAAATTCTAGGCTATTTATATTCCTCTGTCGTGCTGAGGCTCCCCTCCTTTTTAATCTCTTTTATCAAGCCTGTTTACCTTCTCCATTGCCCCTTCATCTTGCTATTATCTAGTTATCTATCTAGTTAAATGGCCTGCACTCCCCCGCGCCTCCCCCCACGCTGTCTCCAGCTTTTACCTGAAGAAATTCCAGGTTCCCCTGGCAGGCCTGCCTGCTCCACTCCCACCCCCACTTCCTGCACTTGACAAGTGAGCCCCATTACACTCCCCTCTGGGGCAAGACTTGCTCAGCCAGACACCCACTCCACGCACCCATGAGGTCCTCTCCATCTACTGCTAATAACCACAGTGAACACATACTGAGCGTCTAGCTCATCAGGCCCTGAGCTAGGTCTTCATTTCCTGCTTACTACAACTTTTCAAGGCAACTTCTTGTATTAGAGGAGGAAGCTGCGGCTCAAGGTGGAGAAGTAACTCGCTCAAAGTCGCGCAACTACTATGCGGAATATTGACAGCCCACCCTTAGTTATCTACACGAGCAATGGCAGGGATAATCTCCCCCTGCAGAAAAGTGTAGCCCTCATTTCTAATAGGGTCGGGAAGACTGCATGTGGGGCTGAAGATTCTCCTCCTAGCGCTGCTCTGCTGTGGCTGATAGTCAAAGTAGAGCGCAGGAAAGGCCCCTGTATGGAATGGTGCTCTGCCACAGATGCTCCACAGAGATGGTAATGTTCACAGGCAGCGTTGCTCCCTGTTAGGGGGAGAGCAGTGTGATGGCTCCCGCACCCTCTTGTCCCAGCCATATAAGCCGTTTCTATTCCCTGAGCACCCACACTGACCCAGGGTGGTGTGTGGTGGTGTCAGATACCTAATGGAAACCAAAGGAAAGCCACCGAGGATTCCAATATAGCCTTGGACAAATAATAGAAGGTAGTTGAGTGTCCCCTGTGAGTTAGGCAGTGGGGAGATCCCTGCAATGGAACCACCATGGGATAAGATAGAGACAAGTGAATCCTCTGGCCGCTTGGTCAAGAAAAAAAAATGACTTTACTCCTAGACCTGGTGATCTCCTAAAATAGCAATCCCAAGGATAGAAAAAAGAAACAACCAAACAGAACCCCCAGGGAGACTGTAGGGGAAGTTGCTGACCTCCTTGAAGGCAACTGACTCAAATTCTTCCCCGGGTCCCTCTTGCCTCTAGAGTCAAATCCAAGCTCCCTTGCCGCATATGATAGCCAAGGCCACCTGTAGCCTGCCTCTGGTACATTCTCTCCCCTTACCCTCTGCATGAATGCCTCTTCCCTGCTGGATTAGAAAAACACAAAGTTCCTGATCACACCCTGTTTGGTGTGGGGAAAAGAACTGAGACCCCTAGGGGGTATGCTTGAGAAAGAATGGATGGCCTTTCTTTGGCTAATTACCAGGGTTTTTATACTGGCCCTTAAGAATTTTACAGGGCCCAGTGGGGGAAAAACACATCCAACTCAATTACTATATACAGAGTAGAGAGGTGATGAGCACTAAAATAAAGGTAATTGATACAAATTGGGAGCACAGAGAAATCCCGGTATAGAGGGTTGAGGAAATCTTCAGGGAGAAGGCGTTTAAGCTGGGTCTTGAAAATAGGTAGGATTTACGCAGGCCTTCAAAGGAGAAAGATTATCATTAGCGAAGGCAGGGAAGTTCATGGAGTATTTATAAGCTTGGGGTGACAAGGTAGACAGGGCATGGAGGTAGAGAAAAATAAGGCTTGTCTGCACGTATCTGCCTTCACTACGAATTCCATCGGGGCAGAGGCCAACTCTTCATAGCTACTGTGTCAACCACGGTCGTGGCTGGTGCTCAAGGTGTGTTTCTAATCACTGGAGATGTAATGACAATGGTGATGGTGCGTGTAATGGTGATGCCTATGCTGCTTTATGGGACTCAGGCTATGGCCTCTGTAAGGCTGAAGATCGAGGACCAGATCTGGGAAAACTGAGTAACTTTCTAATGGCACTTGCTCTTCTCCACTTTCTTCCTCAAGCTCTCTCCCCTGACTTTGCATCTTTTTCAGGAAACAGATGGGGTTTGCCAGGCTGACTGGGACCCCCTGCCCAGGCCGATAGACCCTGTCACAGAAAAGTAATTTCTTTTTAAACTTCTATCCAGTGAAATCCCACTGCTGCACACAGCAGGCTGTGCTGTGCCAGCACTGCCATCCCACCATCACAGTGCCAGGGAATAAAGGAAAATGCTTAGCATTAAATTTCATGTAAATCAGACTTTATTTGCTCTGGTGACAGGTTATTACCTTCTGCAGGGAATGAGGGGGAAAAACGGCTGCTGGCTCGCTCCCCAAATGAGGATGTCTCCAATAGCAGCCTACAGCAGTGCAGGCCGGGGTCATCCACCCTGCCCCTCTCCTTCCTCTGCCCCCACAGCTCCCATGAACTCTTGCACCAGCTGATGGACGGCTTTTCCACCAGCATCTGCAGTCTCCCAACCACTTCAGCTTAGCAGCACTGGCCCCACCGCTAAACCGTCTCACTGCTTGGGTGGGAGCATCTATTTATAACCACTGCCCCCAGCTAGGTCTTACACAGCCCTCCTGTGCAGTGTGGTGCAGGCCCTCTCCCACTCAGAACGCTCTATGCACCTCATGTCCACCTTGCTGAACTTAATCTACACTTCAAGGCCCAACTCAAGTCCAAAACCTCCGTGTGGTCTTTCCTTACCACCCTCGCAGTGGCCCTCTCTCTCCTTTGAGTTTTGTTACCCTCAACCTCTGTCCCATAGCCTCGCCCATCCTGACTGATACACTCCTATAAGCAACCAAGGCGCTTGCTGCCTTCTACTGTGGAATCTACTCTGTGCCTGGCTGTGTGCTAGGCACCATGGCTGGATACAGGCATGGGTGGCTCACAGTCTCTACCCTTGGCCTGCCCACAGCCTGCCTGGGGAGCTACGTGATGCATGTGAAGAAGCCAACCACCGCTTTAAGCACACAGTAGGTTCTCACGAAATGTGTTGGCTGCAGATCAGGGTGTACCAGCCAGGCTAGGCTGGGCTCTGCTAAAGCAATAAATGACCCCCGCATGTCAGAGGCTTAACACAACAAACCTTTGTTTCTTGCTGATCCTATGTGCTTATCGTGGTCAGCCAGCAGACTCTGCTCATTATAGTCCCTCAGGGACCCAGACTGGTAGAGAGGCCACCAACTTGAACATTGCAAGGGAGGATCTCACACTGGCAATGAAATAAAGTTTTCTCCTGGAAATGACACAGATCACTTCCACTCACAAGTCACATGGCCCCACCAAACTGAAGGGGACCAGAAGGTACAATCCTACCATGTATCCAGCAGGCAGAGCTGGGAATACTTAGTGAATACCACCAATGGCTTCTCCAAAGTGCTCAGTTACTAAATGGCGTGAGAAATGTGCTGTGTCTTCTTTGTCACCACTGAATCCCCAATGACTGACACAGTGCTTGGTACATAATAGAGACTCAAGGAATACTTAGGTTGATGGCCAACATCAGCTCTGACCCTTTAACTAGATGCAGACTTAAGCTCTGTGCTCTATTGGCCTTGAATCTGCTTTTTGTGCCTCTGCAGACCACCAGCCCTTGGAAGGAGGGAGCCGTGCTTTCACGTGTAGCCCTTACACATAAGGGTCAGTGTTGCTTCAGTGTATCCCCTCTGCGCTGTAGGAGAGGCAGGAAAGGAGGGGCACTATTACCTGTTGAGACTGTTCTTCCTTATTTGGCAAGCAGACGCTTTCTGAAAGGTACGCGTTATAAAGGTTTGTGTGTGTGAGGACGTGTGTGTGTTACAGGTAACACGGGCAGGGAGGAAGGCAGGAATTAGCTCCATATCTTGTCGCTGCATATCTCCCAGTAGTAGTTAATCAGCATCATGTTTGATGCAGCAGTTGGTGGTGGGAGTCGAGGGAGAAGACCCTGGGACGTGGGGATGTGGTCCTCCTTCTGACAGCTTTGCTTCCCTGCTGTGAGTGGCTCATACACCCATCTTTTTTTCCATTTGGTCCTTTTTCCTCTCCCCTCTTCTCCCTCTTTTTTGCCTTATGCCTTTCTCCAAAACCACAGTGGCAGATAGAAAGAGAGGAAGGGGAGAACATATGGCCTAAATAAGGAGTGTGAGAACTGGGGTCTGGCTGCAGATTGGCCAACATTTGAGGCCATGGTCATGGCTTGAGTGTCCTTGTCATGGACACCACTTTAGATATACTTGACCAGGTTTGAGAGGCTCGGCAGAGGAAGCTGAGAGCAGAAATCATTCCAGGTCCTCTCTGTACCTCCACCCACCATCGCTCATCTTCCTCTTCAAGGCCTGAGATGAAAAACAACCGGGACTCATGTCCTGGGAAGGGCCCCCTTGGCCGCCTATCCCACAGCCAGGGGAGGGGAAGAGGCTGGGGTCCTCCTCCGGTCATGTCCAAGCTCATTTGAGCTTTTGCAGCATCTCTGATCAAGGACTGCAGCTCAGACAAAGCAGAGCCAGTCCAGCAGCACTGCTGCTTCACAGCGTCCAACGCTGGACGTCTGCCAGACTCACCATCTGTACCCTCCGGCCAGTGGTATGCATTGCCAGCTTCCGCATCAACCCTGCCCCCAGGCCACCGCCTCCAGCCTGTGCTGGGAATCTGCCAGCGCCCCAGACTGCACCATACAATCGGATAAGCTTTGCCAGGTTTATGGCTGGTAATTTATGGCCTTCTTTAGCAACATCTATCACGCTGTACAGTCGTTAATCCCAGAGTCTTTGCCCACTTTGCAGAAAATAGCTTGCAATTCCTTACAATGTAGCATTTGCTAACTCACCTGTCGGGCTGTCAGGCCGGGTGGTTGTGACAAGCCACTCTCCAGTTACTTCTTTCCATCTTACTTTGCTCAGGTGAGCCAGGCCTTCTCCCTCCAGAAAATAACAGCAAGGATCTTTATTACTCAGCCCCCGTCCTCCTCTCCCCTGTCACTGCTACAGTGACAGCTCCATCCTCAACCCCCGTGCTTCCGGGAAGGGCAGCAGGGGGGCTGACGGCAGGGTGGGCTCACAAGTCTACAAGGGCAGAGCTTTTCACTGCCACAAAAGGGAGCACAGGTCCCAGGCAACACGAACTTGCTCCCTCCTTATCATTGTCACAAGTGTGTACACAAGTACAGGATGTGTGAAATACTTCTATGGTCAGCTCTGGCTTAGGCATGCTTATCAAAGGATCAGTTTGGACCATTGAAAGCTTCCAACAAAGGCAAACAAAATAACACAGAAATGCACTAGGCTCCGGAATGAATCACACGGTATCCTACAGTTAACCCTTTTAATTTAAGCTATTCGAGCACTGAAATTGTCTCCTTCTCTTAAGTGATGTCTCCCTGGGTGAAAGAGGAGGTGGCTTGGGAATTCTAAGTCATGGTGAGGAAGGACAGGTGGGGTGAAAAGATTTGGACTGCGATCATATGGCACCTAGAGTATATATGGATGAATTAAAATATTTTTTTTTTTTGAATTCTGGAGAAAGATGGAGAGAGACCTACTGGAAGAGAATACGCTAAAATGATAAAAAGGTTAAATTCAGTTGTTGGGACATACATATATAATATCCATTATACGTAAATGTACCTATTATAGATATACATATATCCCAATTCATTATTTTTCTAAATTTCCTGCAATGAGCACGCATTTTTATATTTGGAATAAACTCAAACACCACAAATGAATGACAATGCTCATTATGCTTGGACGATTGATTGATGTGACTGACATCAAGGTGTCCACCCTTCTCCTGAACACTCCTAGGATCAGGGGGATTTCTAGGGGCACGTTACCTGTCCATTTCTTTTCCTTGGGTCCATTCTCTACTTAAGTACCTGCCCTCTCTGGTTGCATATTTGATTTTCTGATAGTCAATATAGGGAGGAATTCTCCATTACTGAGAAACACAAATATTTCCCAATGCAAATGTCATATTCTTTATAGAATCCGCAGTGCTGGGCTCAGGGTGCTCAAGAAATATTTGTTGGATGGATGAATGAATGCATGTACGAACGAAAGAAGTGACAGTGGCTTCTTTTCCTTTCAAACAAGCTAACTGAGGCAGTGGGTTCAGGCTGATGTCACTTTGCTGTCCCTGGTGTGAGCTCCTCAGCGTCAGCACCATGGGCAGCAGCAGCCAAGGTACCTGTTCTTGCCCAATCAGGGTATGGACCCGGCCGACCCAACACAAACTGTGGAAGGTGAGGGCCCTTTCTACGTTAGTCGGCAGGCATAGGAATGTTTCCCAGCGAAAACGCAGTCCACCTTAGTGCATTTGTTTGCTTGTTTGTTTGTCATTATTGGCATTCTTCTGGGGAAGGTGTGTGTGTTCTTGTAGGAATTATGAGCAGACACATTGCTGCCTCGTGGCCTCCCATTGTCGCACTGGTTTGGGGCATTTTCCCTAATTTGGGGCAGTGGAGAGGGATCTTTAAGCATGACTCTTTGTAGCCCGGTCCTTTAGGGTGTAGTCAGCTACAACATAGAATAAATTAATTAATTTCAGGATTTCTACACACACACACACACACACACACACACTCACGTTCTCCAAGTAGTAACGAAAGCAGCTCCCTCTTTCAGCCACGTAGGGAGCGCGACTCTCCCTTCTTTCTCCTCCCCACCGCAACTGCCCTCAATCATCATTTTAATCAGAGTTTGAGGAGTGAGGAGGATGGGAAAAGTTGTGCAAACAACCATGACCCTCAGTCTGAAATTGAGGTGAGTTTGGAAAGTTCATCCTAGGCCTCTGGGGACGTTCACAAAGATCACAAATCAGCAGTTTGGTCTTCTCCACACAAAAGGGTCAGAGATGAAAGAAGCTGCATTTAAGGGCCAGTCGAGTGTGTGTACAGGGCTATGTGAAGCTTAGAAAGGGCATTCCCAAGATTCCTATTTTTAGTACTTGCAGGAGAGCCTTTTCATCCATCACTGAATGTGAGGCACGAGAGTAGGTAAAATGCATAAGGTCAGAACTGGCACCCCTGCCACGGGCTGACCGTGTTGACTCAAACTCATATCCATCAAGTGTGTCTAAGTTTAAAGGATGGGCTGGCGGGGGGCACATGGATGGGAGAGGAATTTATAGTCTTGGATCCCAGACTTAAAAACCCAGTGACCTTAGGAAACCCACTTAACCTTTGGAGCCTCATTGTCCATCTCCTATAAACCAGGTAGCTAATAAGAACCAAATGAGTCAGTGTTTGTGAAAGTGTTTTGCAAACTGTAAAGTTCTTTACAAACGCAAAACATGATAAGAGTAAGCGCACAATACTTGTTGAATGAGTGAATAAACAGAGCTCAGTCGTGGGGTGCTATTCATTTTGATAACATATTGATATCACTAGCAAGCATTTTATCAATCTGTGACAAGTCTATGAGTACTGGTCAAAACAAAACTGCAAAAGCCACAAATTTCATCGCTGACCGATATATGGCTTTATATCAATTTTCTTTGTTTCATTTGTCTCTGTCTTGTCCCGACAATTATACTGTAGCTGCTTGGAAGCAGAGATCTGCTCATACACAGCCTGCCCGGCATGGGCGAGGCTCAGTACTTGACCTCAGTGAACGTCTGGGAATTGAGGCGTGGATCTCTCTTGGAGAGAATTCGGGCTGCTGTGAGTGTGCACAAGCGTGGGACAGCCATCTGCTGGTTGCACTGGAGGAGCTGGGAGGAGGCAGTATATTTGGAGGGTCCTCTTGCAGATGTGCCTGGAGACTGCTTCGTCTCTCATGGGCAACACAGTTTGTCTAGAATTAAATAAGAGAAAAATAGGATGTTCGCAGCAAGTGAAATTAAGCTGCAAATCTGTTCCGAGCCTTGTGGGTGATGTTCACTGTCTCCTGAGAGGGTTAACTAGGTGGGTGGCTGTGACTTCTCTCATCTTCCTTCTAAGTACTGTGCTTCCTCTCCTTTCCGGCCAGCCAAAGACCCTTCCGTGGCAGTCCCTGGCCAGGAAGTAGAAGAAAAATACTGAGACTGGGGGAAAACAGCCTTTTACTAAAAAAAGAAAGAAAGAAAAAAGAAGTAAGTGAACAGCTAGGGTAAGAGAGACGGGATTTTTAAAAGGCACTTTCACTTAGTCCTAGCATCAAAATGAAGGCAAGCTCTTTCTTCACCACAAGTCCTGCACTGAGGAAAGCGAAATTACTCTCGCTCCATTTCATCACAGGGAAGCCTTTCTGGCTTCCTTCAAGAGTCTCGGGTCCTAAGCAGAGTGTCGCCACAGACTCCAGCCCCTGCACATTGCTCTTCTCTGCACTGTGCTTCACAGGAGAAACTGTGAACGAACTGAGGTAACGGACAGGGGCTCCGCAATTGATCCAGGCCTGGGCGGGAGGCAGAGGACTGGATACACCAGATAACCAGCTCCAGACACTCAAATAGTGAAATTAAAGCCCAAGGGCCAAGGGGAAGGGAGAGCACATTGAGTACCAGAAACAGGCAGAGATAGGGTATAAACAAGGCTGATGGATGGAGAGACAGAGACCATTTCAAACCTGAGCACCTTTTGTAATACGAAGCAATCGTCTCTGCGGGAAGGGACGGAGCTATTAAAAGGATGCATTGATTGCTGAGTGATGCCCACCAAGCTTGTTCCGTGGACCCAAAGCTCTTTAAACAATTACACAAAACAGGTAAAAACTAGCTATTAAGAAGCAAGAGAAAACCCAGAGGTCAGGCTTGTTTGTGTAAAGAGAGCAGCCATGACTCATCATCATATTCCGGATGGCTAAGTAAATATTTACTAAACGAGGGCAACCGTGCGTGAAAGGGAACCTGTAAAGCCATCCTGGAGAAGGTGCCTCTCTGCAACAGGACTTTGGTGGCACCGTGCTCTGGGACCGCAGGGTGGGGGCTTGGACTTGAAAAGACATGTCAGGTGCAGGTTCTTGGGTCACCTTTGGCAAGTTCAGAAAGGTGTTTTGGCAGGCTTAGGTTATTGTAAATATACCTGCTAACTTGTTATCATTCTTGGTTTAAGAGTGTGCTATTATAATTTATGAGAAAAATATATATTTGGTTAATCCGATGACCAAAATATATTGGTTCCTGGCTCACAGCTCCCCAAACCCTTGGAATTTCCTAAGTGTTGAGAGTGATAAAGATATTTTGTTGTGTTAATGAAGTGAATTTTGGAAAGCACCTAAGGATGAGTGCTGGTTGCCCCATGGAGCCAACCACGTGATTAGAGGGTTGGAGCATTCAGTCCCACCCCGCTGACCTCCAGGGAGGGGAGAGGGGCTGGAGTTTGAATCAATTGCCAACGGCCAATGATTTAATCACTCGTGCCTATGTGATGAAGTCTCCATAAAACCCCAAAGGGACTGGGTTCCGAGAGCTCCTGAGCTGGTGAACGCCTGGAGCTGCTGGGAGAGTGGTGCGCCTGGAGAGGGCATGGAAGCTCCATACCCCACCCCTCAGGCCTTGCCCTGTGCATCTCTTCCACTTGGCTTCTCCTGAGTTATATCCTTTTACAATAAACCAGTAATCTAGTAAGTAAAATCTTTCTCTGAGTTCTGTGAGCCACGCTAGCAGGTTAATCAAACCCAAGGAGGGGGGTGTGGGAATCTGATTTACAGCCGGGGTTGGGGGGAGGTCAGAAGTACAGGTAACAGCCTGTGCCTGCGACTCGTGTCGGAAGTCGGAAGGGGTGCAGTCTTGTAGGACTGAGCCCTGAACCTGTGGAATCTGATGCTATCTTGGGGTAGATATTGTCAGAATTGGGTTATATTGTAGGACATTCATCTGGTGTCACAGAGAATTGCTTGGCAGTGTGGGGGAAACCTCCACACCATTTGGTGACCAGAAGTGAAATGTCTTATGGGAGTAATAAAGGAGACTCACGGGACAGATACGCACAGGAGGGAAGAGCTGGGTTACGTCCTGCACGCGTGGAAAATTGAGTTTTCCCTTTGCAAGGAGCATAAAGGCAACAGGAAAATTGAAATAAGGAAATACCCAGACTGCATTTAAATCATTAATTTACTCAGTTACTATTTTCCTTGATGATTTTTTTTTTAACGTTGAACCACAGGAATTATGATGATGGAGTTGGGAAAAACCAATAAGAACATCTGTCCGATTGCCTTTAGATGAGAGGCAGCGTCCTAGAGTGATCAGCTGGGAAGGGCCTTAGAAATCTCCTTGTTGCGTCGCCTTTGTAGCAGAAGCAGACAAGTCTTAGAGCAGAGAGGGGCTTGTCCAAGGCACACAGGGGTCTAGGTCCCAGGCCCCTGCTTCCCACAACCACACTCTGTTCACTAGTTCACATTTTCCACATGTTAGAGGGAAGAGTTCTTGGTATGATTTAAACACCACACAGAGCTATTTTCACATGGCTGTATTAGACCTCTGGAGGCCAACTGTGCTTTCTCCTTGCTCTGGCTCAGAGGTGCTTTCTAAGTAGCACAGGACCTGCCACCTCTGAGGGACGGCACAGGTTGCCCTGAAAGCAAACCATCGGAGGAGCTCCTGGGTGAGGCTACAGTCCTCCATGGCTTCCTGAGAGGCGTGTCCTCGTCTCCTGGAGACCTTGTGCAAGCCCAGCATCCAGCACGTCCTCATGGCTGAGTTGCTCGCTTGGTGGATTAGCCAGTGGAAATGCCTCACCTTAGGACACCTTCCCTTTCCAGTCCACACATCCTGGTCTCTTCTTTCCTCATAGGGAATTTAAAATTAAATATTGTATTAAACATAATTACACACACAAACAATCTCTGGGAGATCTGAAGTTTTAAATTTTTCACACTATTGCTTGAACAGGAAGAGTTACAAGAGGTTAACGACTGTTGGTGTCTTGAAGACCTTGAAAGATCTTAAAAGAATGCAACTTTGGCTGAAGAAAACAGGACAGAAAATAAGAACTACATAACAGTTTTGTGGAAAGGAAAATCAGACCATGGGCCTGATGGAGGACAAGATGCACCACATTTTAACTAGGGGCAGTGGCTGCAAACTATGTGACACATGAGGTCTTCTTTTGTATTTTTATTCCCTAAAGAATACTTTGATAAATAACTATTTAGAGACCACAATTACCATAGTAGTTTTGTCCTTGTGGGCAAAAAAAAAAAAAAACCCACATAGACTTATGCTGTTCAAGTGGGTAAAGGATTATGGAGGAATGGAATAGACATTAGGTACAACGTTGACTGAATCTGGGGCATTGGAACGTGAGTGTGCTTCATCCACCTGCTGTCTGCCCTTACTTCAGGCCATTTATGTGGTGCCTTAACATCACTCAGAGACCCCAGAGGGACAGTGGAGTCACATTTCTGAAGAGAAGTGGGGACTGGGATCCAGTAGAGGAAGTTGAATTGTCTTTCTTATTGGAAGTTCCAGGAAATCTGTAGAGTGGAGCACATGGTTTGGGGACCCATGGCTCCAAGGTCTAAAAGCAGATTCCCTCGTTCAGGATCAGGGCAACACCCGTGACTGAGGGCTTACCTACCGTGTGCCAGACGCTGCTCCTGGGACCGCTAATGGCAGCCACCCAACACCGTGCGGTTAGAGCGCCTCCCCACCTTCACCACCCACCCTCGTCCATCGTTGTTAACAAGTAACAAAATTGACTCTTGTGGATTTTATCTCCTTTTTATTTCCCCTCCTCACCCCGTTTTGGGATTGCTAATAAACCACGTTCTAGGGTAGAAAGCCCGCAGCCAGAAGCGGGGGGTGGGGAGAAGGAGAACACAAGTGCCGAGCTAATGAATTAATTGGATTTTGATGTACTAAGAGTCCATAATGAACTCTCGATTATTCAGGGATATGTTCCCAACCGATTGCAGTCTTCTTTATTGTCTTCCTGCTCTGCTCCAGGCTGCGTAATTTGGAACTTGTATAAAACAACAAGGATTCTTGTGGAAACAAAACACAGTAACCAACCATAGTCTAATTATCTCTTGTTTTCAAAGCCTTTTCAAGATTCTACGTGTCACCCATCCCCTATTAAAATGCAAGCTTTTTGAGGGCCAGGGGCTAATTTACATTCACATCCTTTCTACCCCCCCCCAACCCCCATCCCCACTCAACATCTTACAGATATTTTTTCATGTCAATAAATACAATTCGTTTTTAGTGGTTTCAGAGTATTTCATTGAATCATGTGCCATAATTTATTTAACCAGACTCTTTTTATTGGACACTTGGATTTTTTCATTTTTCAGTATCCCTACGTGTGCCTTACAAATAAACCTTGTTCACTTTCTTAATTGCTTTGAGAGGATAAAGACCTAGAAAGAAACGCTGGGTCAAATTGGATGTATGTTTTTAAGGGTTTTGACATATATTGCCAAATGATGCTCCAGAAATATTGTGCCAGCAGTGTCTGAGAGATCTTATTTGCTGCCCGCACCTCCCTCAGTGGTTCCGGGAGGAAATTTCCCACTGTCAGATACCAGTGGGAAATAACTTCCTGACGTGGAGTCGCTCCCGGTGGGTGGCATTATTATTCAATGCCTTTACCCTCACCAACTGGTGTCCAGCCTCAAGCCCTTTCAAATCCAACACCGTATAGTTATAAAGGTCAGTTTATTGTTTTCATCCTCCACTGGTTTGTCTGATCTGTAGACTTGTCATTCCCACCTCCGGGGGTGGTGGGGGTGGAGGTGTAAGGCTGAAAGGTAGAGGAAAGACCAGACCTCCAAGAAGAGGCGATAGGTCCTCGCTCCTTCTTAGAAAGGCAGCAGCCTCGGAGAAACAAAATGGCATGCGCCACAGGGTCATCCAGTTTCGTCCTATTTGTAAAAAGGAAAAGAAATGAAAACTTTCGGGATTCTCTTAAGATCCAGAATTCTTTATGGGCTGAACAGTCTACCACAATGTTTGTCACAATAGAAAAGTGATCTCAGCTTTCAGCCTTGGATCTCACGCTGTAATTCTGGTTTGATGACAGTCCCCTGGGCATTCCTGCCTTCCAGCCAGTCATTACTAGGCTGGGATAAAGAGAAGACGGAATTTGAAACAAAGTTAGTAATGATGGAATGACAAAGGTGAAGGTGTAGAGCTTAAGGGGGACAAAAAGGGGGCAAGAGATGGGGCAGGACAGGAAGGGGGGGCAGAGGGAAGAGAAATCTAGAGCTGGGTGTGGTAGCCTAGCCATCTGGTTTTTCAGGGTCTGATTCAGAGCAGCAAGAATGCGAGACGGCTCAGAGCACGGGAGCCTTCACGAGTTTCCCCAATCTCTGTCTTTCTTCCCCTCCCAAAAAGCCACCTCAAATAAACGCTTAATCTCGGTTCTCTTCCCTAAATCTCTCCTTCAAACCAATTTGCACTCTGAAGTCCCTCCTCTAGGGAAATTCTGGAGCTGTCCTGGGAGGATCTAGAATCATCATCGAAATATGCATCAATACAAAATTCCTTTTAAATATTCTAGGTCTCTGGGTACCGTTTGATATATTAATTACATAATTTACTGATTAAGTGGATTAATAGAGAACCACTACTCACGAGGTTTTCTAAAGCTCTTGACTTGAGGTTTCTCTCTGGTCCTGTAAATCGCAGAACGGCCCAAGAAAGCCTCACAGCTGAATGCTAATGAGGGAGCTTCTGGTGCCTGGCCCTGAATCCAGGGCCCCCTTCCCAGCTGCCCACCTCTGCCTGCAGTGGGCAGGTGAGCCCTGAGCAGGGGACAGGGCAGGAGGGAGGACAGAGGGCCTCTGAGGGGGACGACACAGGCACATTTCAAGTGTCATAGGCTGCTGAGTGCCTTGAAGACGGCAGGGCCTCGCAGAGCAGAGTCGGGTTTCTGTTATTGGCTTGTTGTTATTTACCGGTCTCTTCCAGGGTACTTTTAATGGTAATACTGTGCTTCTGCTAGTCTTTGTCTGAATCAACAACGGGTTCTCTAGTTAGAAAGTCTTACTGTGACTCTGGTCTAAAGCAGGAGGATTCAGAGCCTGGGGAAGTGACCGAGGAGAACAAACAAGCCCGGATCTTTCAGAGGGTTTTGTGAACTTTGGATGAGGGTGACGCAAGCCTTAGAGAAAGCACTTTGCTACAACCCGGGGATGTAAGAGAAAACCCTGTGTCGCCAGCCAAAATGTCCAAGGGCCCACTTGCTCCTTGCTGATTAGAAAACAACAGACCCCCTTCCTATGACTGGGTCGGGGAGCGCTATTGTGGACAAGACCAGGCCTCAGGGTCCTTCTTTCTCAGGCATTCAGACAGCAATGCGTTTTCCCAGCAGAAGCCTCCATGTTGTTCGCTGCCAAAACCGAGCAATGAATTTGGAACTTGGGCCAAAAGGGCTTAGTGTATATGTCAACACTGTATAGGGCTTTGTGAAGCTGCCCTCATTTAACTGATGGACGCTGTCTCTGTTAGGGACGGGGGGCTCTCCTAGTGGTCCTTTGGGAGGCTAGCAAAGGGAGAGATGGTGTTCGCGTCGCCTCTTTTGTCCTCAAGGCTAATAACTGGTGTGGCTTTTAATACCCTTTCAGAGGCTACAGAGGAGCCTTAAATAGATAAATGTTAGGGAAGGCCTGAATACTTCCATGGGGGGCTGCTAGTTTATTGAGTTGATGGACTTTGGCCAGAAAACAGTACAAGCGATTTTTGTGTCTCAAGAAATTTTTTGACCAATTTGAAAACTTGCTTAATTCCGGCTCTTGTTTTTCTGGGCTTTTTTCTGGCCTTTCCCATTCCTTCTTTCTTTTCCTGGTGGGATCAGTCTAAGAGAGAGCGAGTGCCTGCCCTTTTGTGAGTTCTGTAAAAACATACTCTAAGGGAAAGGAGAGGGAGAGCCATGTTGGGATGTATTTAGGGCTCATGCCAATGCCATGGGCTCTTTGCAAGGAAAATTCACAGACACCCAGGAGAGCCTTCTGAGTGTAAGACAGTGCCTTGTTTGCCTGACGCTTCATGGGGCAATGGGATTTATCGTGCTCCTTGTTTGGGCCTGTCCATTTGGTCAAACAACAGATTCTATCGATCTCTTCATGGAACTTGACCAGACATTTGATTGAATTAAGCAACCTGAGTAGCTGTTTTCTTCTAGTAGACAACAACCAATGCCTCAGGTTATCATTAAACGTTTTGCTCCTGGAGTTTGGGGCCTGGCAGAGATAAAGCAATATTGACTCTTCATGACAACAGCTAAAAACTGGCAGCTTCACTTCGCCAGCCAAATTCCCCTGTCCCTTGTCAGCCAGTCTGCATCAGGAGCGAGACTTTGCAGCAGCGGCTTCCACCGAGCCCAGGCAGCTCTCCTTCAGCCAAGCTGCTCTGCAGCCTCCTGTCTCTTCTTCTCTGCAGGATCCACCAGGGACTTGTATTTCTGCAAGAATTCCTCGGGTGTGTTGTGTGTTCTCCCCCGCTTAGTCATTCAGCCATAACCTTTCCATTTAGAATCCTGCCCTGCTGATGGTTCAGCTCCCTAGTTCAATATTTTACATTTATCTCTATTGAATTCCAGTTGCCTTCTGTTATAAGAGGCACTTAAATTATGCGAGCCTCGCTCCACAGGCTCAGGCTCCAAGTCCAGGACAAATCTGTTTAGCACTTAGGGATCATTGGCTGTATGAGGGGTTCTGGCATATAAATGTGTCTGAATTGGGCATTTCTTAATGATGGTGAAGGTGGCAGACTTGGGTGGGAGCATGGCAGCCAGTGAATTTATAAAATCTCAATCAGGTTTCCTCAGTACTGGGGGAAAATGGACAAGAAACAGTACTTGGAGAGCGAGAAAATAAATATAACAATACAGCCTTGTAGTGTAGGAACAGCCAGCATATTGCAAGCACCTACTAGATATGAGTGCCATTATGCACATCAAAAATACAATGTAGCCTTTTCTTTATCAAAGAGATTTATGGTGTATTATGTCATTAGCTCTCTCGTCCTTCCATTGATGATGGCAGGAAGTCATATTATTTTTCTCATATTTCAGGATTGGAAGAGTGGCTCAGAAAGGGGAAAGAGCTTGTGAAGTGCTGAGAGTGGTCCCAGCTCAGCTGGTCTCTCCTAGTTTTCTTGCTAATGGATCGTGGCCACTGAAAAACACAGAAAACCGACACTTAGGCTGAGGGTCTCCCGAGAGAGGAACTCTAGGTCTAGATCTGTTCTACATGTCAAGCCATTCTAGAAAAATCTCAGCTCTAATGTGGGAGGAAATGAACAACAGACAGTTCCAACCAGCTTCTTTCCCTAAATGCACTCCCAAAATTCTGGAATCCAGATTTCGTCAACTTGCTAAGGTCTGAATGCAGCGGTTCCTGGCTTCTGTGGTTTCCACCTGTGGGATCCAGTAAGCACCTCTAGTACTCGAAAACCCTACCAATCTTAGGAGGCTGAAAATTCCTTTGTATCCATGAATTAATGGTTTCCTTCTGATTCTCTGACATCTTTTGCTTCCATGAGGGTGAGGAGAATAGAAGAAGAAACCAACCATAGGAGGTGAGGCTGGCAGAGATGGAGATTTATGTAAAGTGATGACCATGCTGCATCTTAACTGTCTGTTCATCTTCTTTAGAAGAGGGCAAGCAATAGCATTGTCTCTGAGGAGAGAGGGGAAAATGAGACGGTATCCTGAAGTAACAGAGAGGCTGCCCAGAAAGCTCTTTGATTAACTCATACATTAAAAGGTCATGTACAAAGGATGGAAGGAGAAATGCGTAACCAAGGACAAATACGCCAGAGTATCACAAGCCTATAAGAAGAGTGCCAGGAAGGCTAAAGCTCAGAATGAGCAGAGGCTTCAGGAAAATGCCAGGGACAACACAAAAGCTTTTAGTAGCTCTTTTCAGAATTGAAAGGGACAGGCTCGCTGCTTGGGGAACTTGGAGGGAGGTTAAAGATGAAAAGAAAATAGGACCACTCAAGTACTTTGGTTTTCTTTTTTTCTTTTCCTTCTTTCTTTTTTTCTTTTCTTTTCTTTTCTTTTTTTTTTTTTACCAAATGGCAAGATCTTTCAGTAGAAGAGAATAGAATCAATATTGTTAAAATAATCTTGAAACTCAAGCTGGACAAACAAAAAGTAGGTGGTCACAGAAAGGATTTAAAAGTTTCAAAACCTGACATCATTCATGCTAGGATTTTGAGAAAACTTTTATAAATGCTCATTAAATCACAATTTAGAAATGATTGAGGAAAGAGACCAGAAGACTAAAGATGAGAAAAATCTGAATTTTAATAGAAAGAAAGTAGGTTCCAGATTGTGCGGCCTGGTGACTTTGATACTGATCACTATAGAAATTCTGAGATTAATTAATATTCTACTTGTCTGTGGGATCTTGGAAGGGAAGTAGCAATCACTGGAAGCTAGCATGGGTTCAGTGAGAACAAGGCGTAATAAGCAGAGTCTTATTTTCATTTTTGACCAGATTGCTAGATATGTAAATCAGCTGGATACTCTAGATATGACAAGGTCCTTGACAACGTTTGCCTTGACATTCCTGTGGATTGAGTGGGAAACTGAGGACCACATAATACTGTTAGCTAGCATCATGGTTCATTGGCCAGCCCTGCCCAGGCATTGGATTACATCAACATAGTAGGAACATCTTGTAGTATAAGGAAGGGCTTCATCTTTTTCTCCATCCTTTCTATTTTATCAAGGACTTAGATGAAGATGCAGAAGGCATGCTTATCAAATTTGTGAATAGGATACAGAGCCAGGATTCAAAATGTCTCTGTAGACCAAAGGAATGGCTGAAACTAACATAATGTAATTCAATAGGGAAAGATTAGTCCCACATTTAGGCTTAAAAATTCAGCTGTGCAGGTACAGACTGGGGATATCTGGTTTAAGAGTAGTTCATATGAAAAAATACTTAGAGATGACTGTCTGACTAAAATATCAAGAGCAGATTACAATATATAAAGTTACTGAAACGTTTCCTGCAATCACACACCACTGGTAGAGGTATTCTGCCCAGGACAAAGGAGGCAGCCATCTCATTGTCCTGGAGAAATGTTCCTGACAAATCAGAGCTGCTCCCCGAAGGGCAAACACACTGGTGATGCATCTCAAAACCTTGTTGTCAGAGTAACTTGGCAGTGGCTGTGGAGCCAAAGATACTCCTACATATATAAGCTAGGAAAGTTCTTGCACCTATGCACAAAAGGCATATGTAAGAATCTTCCCAGAAGCATTGATTGTGACGACTAAGAAGAGAAATAACCTCAATGTCCATCAACAAGAGAATGGCCAAAGAAAACATGGTCTATTCACAAATCTCACAAATATAATTAGAATGGAAAAAGGAAGTTGAATGAGTATCTACAGTATAAGAGCATTTATTTACATTTAAAATGTGCACAATAATACTATTTATTGTTCAGTGATACTTACATATGAAGTAAATCAATAAAGAAACACATGGGAATGAGAACTACCAAATCTAGAACAGTGCTTCCTTCTTGGTGGAGTGGGAGGGCAAGGCTGTATGTAATGGAAAAACAGTGTGCTTACTTCTATTCATAATGTTTCATTTTTAAGCTGGGGGTTGGGTATATGTGTCTAAGTTATTTTAATCTTTATACCATTTTCTATGTTTAAAATATCCAAACTGCATTTTGGGATATTTTAAAAAAACATATTAAGGTGGAATTCACAGAAGATAAAATTAACCGTTTTGAAGTAAACAGTTCAGTGGTATTTAGTACATTCACAGTGTTGTGATTTCACCACCTTTAACTAATTCCAAATATTTCCATTACTCCATGTGAAACACTGTACCCACTGAGCAGTTTCTCCCATTCCCCACTGAAGAGATTTTGGTATAGTAAGGACTTAAAAAAAATAGGCTTTATATATTATTATTTATTTTTGAGCAGTTGTAGGTTCACAGCAAATTTGAGAGGAAGGTACCTCCTCCCCTCACACATGCACGGCCTCTCCCCTCAGCATCCCTCACCAGAGTGGTGCATTTGTTATAATTGATGAACATCCGTTGACTCGTCATTATCACTCAGAATCCGTAGTTTACATTAGGGTTCATTCTCGATGTTGTGCATCCTATGCGTTTGGACAAATGAATAATGACATGTGCCCACCATTGTAGCGTCATGCAGAGTCATCTTACTGCCTTGAAATTCCTCTGTGCTCCACCTATTCATCCCTCACCATAATACGTATTTAAGGAGTGAGCTTAAAAGAAAAAAACTCGTAAGAAAGGAGAAAAGGAAAATACATGATAACAATCATTAAACATTTTAAAATGTTTCCTGTGGAAAAGAAATTCAATTTTTATCTTGTAAACCTCCAAGGGATCAATGAGTGGATATTAAAAGAAGGGAGAGTTTGGTTTAGCATAAGGAAGAACTTCCTAACAAGATGGGAGCAGTGCATCACAGTGGTTCAGAATATGGACTTTGAGTTAGATAAACTTGGGTTAACATCTGTCTGATGTTTCTTAGTCCTGGGAAACTGGGAAAGTTGCTTGACTGCTCCGAGCTTTCATTTCCTCATATTTATAAAGTACATAATAATTAATCATAGTATTGACCTAATAGAATTATTGTGAAGACTAATTTAATGAAGTATATAAATGATATCATAGTGAATTGCACAGAATAATGGCTGCATAAATATAAAATAAATGCAAAGAACAGAATAAGAGCTGTCCATTGGTAGAATGACCATCTCATCAGACACTGAGCTTCCCAGTGCTATCAAAGTTCAAATCGAGAACAGATGATGAACTGTCCAAGGTACTGGAGAAAGGGACTTGTGCCTCAAAGGGAGGCTACAGTAGATGTTGCCTATTGTCCTCCACATACATTATTGAATCTAAAAGTCTTTGTTTCAAAGACTGATGAGTCGTATTGTTGGGTGCTTCTAAGACTGAAATGTATTATTTCTCTATTTCTGTGAGTAATATTACCACAAACTTAGTGGCTTAAAACAACACACATTTGTATTATCTCAGTTTCTGCGGGACAAGCTTACTTGAGTCCTTTGGCTCAGGGTTTTGTCTGAAAGCTGAAATCAAGGTGCTGACCAAGTCTGTGGTCTCTTCTCAAGGCTTGATTACATGGTTGCTAGCAGAGTTCAGCTCCTTCCAGACTATGGGACTCAGCTTCTTGCCAGCTATCTGCTAGAAACTGCCCTCAATTCCTGGTGATTGTTGGTAGGGGGACCATCCTTAGTTCCTTGTCACATGAGCCTTTCCAACATGGCTGCTTGCTCCATCAAAACCAGCAACGGAGGGAGTCCACCGACAAGAAGATGTTATAATCTTATGTAACATAATCATGGAAGTGGCATCTCATCACTTTTGATTGTTAGAAGCAAGTCACAGATCTTGCCCACACTCAAGGTAAGGGGGTTACACAAAGGTGTCACTTTGGAGGCAAGGATAACTGGGGGCCATTTTTGAATCTGTCTGCCACAGACAGGGAACTGTGTGAGGAAACAGAAGTGCAAGTGCCTCCCTCAGGAGGCAGACACAGATGTGTAAACACAAGAAGAGCACAACTGAGATGGAGAAGGAACAAGAGGAGGAGTATAAGGGAAGCTGACAGGCTAAGTAGCCAGCAAATCAGAGCTCGGGGAAGTGGTTGTGGGGCCCATGGGCTGACTGAGCAGCCATTATGGCTAATGGGGGTCTGCCTGGTGTGAGGACAGGCCTTGCCCAGAAGTCTTGCCAGAAAAGGCCCTGTTTTCACAGAGCATAGAGAGACAGCTTTTGTCAGGATGAATTTAGGTACAAGCTGGATTTAGAAAAAGAGAATAGATCAGGCTTGGTCTGTACCAGGCAGTATATCCATTCTTTTCCACTTGATCACGCTTCATCCTCCATGGGAATTAGTTATTTTGTGCTATACGGGGCTAAGGCTGCCTGCCCACCCATCTGGGTGTGTTCAGCTTGGTGCCACAGATTGTCGGCCCTCTGGTGAGGAGGCAAAAAGCAATCAAAGGGTGAGAGGCTGATGTTAAAGCCCTGAGATAGTGGCCCCAGTGGCCAGGGAGCCCACCTTCAGAATAGCCCTGCATCTCATCACATGCCAGCAAGGGAGATGTATTTGCAAAGGAGCCCAGAAACTCTAGTTACAGTTCTGGCTAGCCCCTAATTAGATACCTATATTTAAAAGTCTTTCTACATCACTATTCTGTTGTGAGTGTCCAGTGGTAGGGTAGAGTGAGTGGATCTACATATCTTGCTTTGAATAGGGTCTGGAGAAACTTCAAATCAATGCATAACAGACGCGTGTAAAGCTGGCAGCACAGTGATTGTGATGGCCTGAGAGTCACACAGCCTTAGGGTTGGAAGCAACCTTCTAGTCAAATCCTCCCATTAAAAGCTGAAATCAGGGATGACTTGGGTCAGATACTTCAGATTCTTCCTGGTTTTATGCCTCTGGTTTTTGGATAACAGTAAAGCAGAGACTTTCAAATCTCTGGAAAATGAGAATCCTAGTATGAGTTTGGGAAATGGATACGCTAGCATGGGTTCCAGGGCAAATAGCCTTGACAATATTTTCCTCAGACAACCAGCCCATAGTGTGTTTCAACAATCTTTCCCTCAGTAAAGCTGATTTTTGCATCTTGTGAGTGTCTCCATCTCCAGGCAAGACCTGAGGAGATGGCTTTTTCTGCTCTGTAGGTGTCAATGAGTCAGCACTAATGCACCCATGAGTCAGACCAATGTGGGCAAAACATGTGTTCACCCAGCACCCTGGAATAGACGGGAAGCACGAGGCACCGACGCCGTCACAGAATACCAGGCATGGGCCTGGCCCAGGAGTTTTATCACAGAACTAGAAAATGTGAATTTGAAGGAGTAACAGGAGTTGTCCATCAGCTCTTCTCCCAACACCTGCAAGAACTTGACTAATTCAAACTCTGAGTTTTTCTCCCTTCCAGAAGTATTCCAGGGGAAGATGAGGGCAAAGGGAAAGGAAGCTGAGACCCGTGGCTTACCTCATCTAGCCCACATGTTGTATGAGGTTCCCTTCCCTCCGCACATTGTCTCATCTGACATCTACTGTGCCCTTTCCTTTGTGGCTTCTTTGAGCTTGCAGCACCTAGTAGGATGCTTAATCCATACCAGGAATTCAATAATAATTGCTTAATTAAAAAGCATTAAATCAATGTAAGGAGGAGGATGGAGCACTGGCTTGAGCATAACGAGACCTGTGTTCCAGTCCTGGCCGTGCTTAGCTGCTGGATGACCTTGGGATAACCGTCCACTCTGAACCTCAGATTCTTTATCTATAAAATGAGAAGGTTGAATAAGATGAGCCCTCAGGCCCAACCTATTCTAACTCTCAATGGTTTTATGATTTGACAGGCATGGGTATGGGAAAATCCTGGATTTCACAATGAAAGAAAATAACCAACACAAAGAGAAGCATGCTGCCCACCAGCTCAGCCTCCCCAGATATGAGCGTGCTCAGGGTGGAGGCTGTAGGCGTGATGGAGCCAGGAGCCTGTCCTCAGCAGGACTTGCAGCCCCCATGGGCCATGCCCACCACGTACCCATCAAGTAATGCACAGCTCTAGCTCTTGGCAAACACAATTCTGCTTGAGGAGGCACCACGTAACTAGCTATGGGAGAAATCATTACCAAATTGCCTGAAATAATTACAATTTACAAACAAATAAAACGCTATGCTGTCTGTCATTTCCCTGAAACACACATACAACACATACCAATTACAAGAGATTTTTGCCTGAACCCTGATGAACACCAGCCTCAAAATAGGCCTTGATACGAAAAAGTCAAAAATTCAGAGAGGATATCTTTTTTCATTTTTTGAGATGTAGAACACCTTTTAGTTAATCCCTTAGGAGTACAAATAAGCACGTATTTGTGCGTACATACACACACTCAGAGTTTATAGAGAGGGGTATCATCTCTAAAACGGAAATCATAGCACAGTTAACCCTCTGGGCTCAACCCGCAGCCTTAGATTTGTCTGGCAGAACAGAGCTTTGACCTCCCTCCCTACATGGCAAGAGCAGAGGCTAACGCAGGGTGAACATATGCAGCGGGTCTTTGAAGAGTTGAAAATGCCAAGTCCCTGGGTGTTTGATGAGAGAGGAAGTGTGCTTGTTTTCAGCCATCCAGTGAGAGAGGGGAGGCAGCCTCTCCCTGACCATCTTTCATTTGCGCTCAGCTCACTGAAATCATTCATTTGATGGGATGCCGAGGGTTTAAGACGATGCACAACAGTATTTCCATTAGCACGTTTTGGATCCTGTTTCTTTCAGAAATGGGTTAATATTCTTGTGTGTATATGAGTATGTGTGTGTGCACATGAGCATGCATGTGTGCATTTGGTCGTGAACATGTACTGTGTATGTGTGCACATGATTGTGTCTATGTGCATTTGTGCATCAGCATGAAATGTGTATGTGTGCACATGCATGTATTTGTGTGTGCATAGATGTAAGCATGTGCGTGTGTGCGTGGGTGTGGCATGAACGTGTGTGTGTGTTCTAAGGGGCCGAAATCATTTAAAGTACAGTCAAGTCAACTAACAGAGTCATTCTTAGACCCACTTCATGTTATTGTTGTTATTTTTCTTTCTCTCTGAACCAAAAGGCTGCAGAACTAAGGAACTGCTCTTGTCTTAATTACCGCAGAAATATTGCTAATTAGAAACAAGGGAAGAAGTGTTAGGGATTTGTCTCAGAATCAAAGGCAGCATTATTTTCCAGTAGATATTAAAAGACTTGCAAAAGAGGCTGAGATGATGTGGTAGATAGAGTTGTGAAGTATGTTCAGGGCCCCAGCGGTAAAACGGCTTGAAGGAGAAATTAAATATCTGGGAGGAAAATGTTCTCGGATGTTGGAATTATGCCTGCGGCCATAACACTGGATGCTGTGATCCTATCTACCTCAAACACAAGGCGGGATCAAGAGATCTCTAAGGAACCTGAGGGTGGGAAAAGTGTTGGTGGCCTCAACAGGGGCCGCTCTAACCATCTGCCCCTCCACAGACATTGGCAGTAGGCACTAACGCAAATATTTGAATGTAGCCTCTTCCTCCTACCCCTCCCACTCTTCCCACCTCATTTTTGGAAACCCTTTTTTAGCCTCAAACTGAGTATGTGCTTGAGGAATAAATCAAAAGATTAAAAGACAATGAGAAGCCTTTCTCCTGTGGTCTATTCCACATGGCAAGACCCCTGCATTTGTGAAAGTCAGAACTAGATGGGCAGGGTGCCAGGAGGTGGCGTGCGCTGGGCTGGGTGCCCCAGGGTTTTGACCAAGTGTCTCCGGATCTCATTCAGCTTCCAAGGCTGGGACAGACTATGGCGGTTACCTTCAACCACAAAGGCAGAGCTGTGATCATGATTTACCTGGTCATTCTCAGTACTTCTGATGTTTCAATTCCTGAGCCAAGAATTAAGTCTGGAGGCATGAGGAAAGGGGCGGGGAGGAGATCCAAGCAGTCATGTGACAGCAATTCAGGAATGGGAAGGAAAAAGGGAGGAACTGGCATGATGGAAAGATGGAAAATATAAAGAATAGAATGACTCAATGTCCCCAGATTAGGAACCCCAAAATAGACAATGTACTGGAGATAGACAAATGACTTACTCCAAGATGATGCCGTATTTCCTCTTGCTTTAGATCGATGGCTTCAGTATATCTAGAGAGCAACAGTTGGTTTGGAGTCTAGGCTGTGTGACCATGGATAAGTCACCCAACCTCTCTGATTTCCAGTCCTTTTGTCTGTATACTATTCCCTGCCATGACTACCTCGCAAGGTTGTTATGAGAACGAAACAAAGTAATGCATGTGCAGGCGCTTTGTAAATTGGACAGCACTGTGTGCATGGCAGGTGGGATTATACCGTGCTCTCAGCAGTAGACAGATGAAGTTTGCCGTCCAAAACTCAGAATCAGGAGTATATGCTCACATTCAAAAACTTGGCTTTCAAGCCAGGTTAAAGTTATCAGAAACAATCCTTTTCTGCCTCCCACTGCAACCATGGGATACAAGGGGAGCATTCTTATTGTCAAGGTACCATGCAAATTAAAGTTACTTTTCTATAGCCCCCTGCTTGCTGACAGAATTTAAAAAGTCAGACAATACTATAAGACACACAATGGAAAAACACCATTCCTCAGCTCGTCCCTCCCAACACTGAGGGCTGCTCTTCAGAAGCAACCACGTTTAGCCATTTATTTTAGTATTTACCTAAATAAGTTTAGATAATATATTTAGACTATTTCTTTTTCTTTTTTTTTTTTGAGGAAGATTAGCCCTGAGCTAACTGCTGCCAATCATCCTCTTTTTTCTGAGGAAGACTGGCCCTGAGCTAACATCCGTGCCCATCTTCCTCTGCTTTATATGTGGGACGCCTACCACAGCATGGCTTGCCAAGTGGTGCCACGTCCCCACCCGTGATTCTAACTGGTGAACCCTGGGCCGCTGAAGCGGAATAAGTGCACTTAACAGCTGCGCCACTGGGCTGGCCCTATTTAGACTATTTCTTTAGGTTATTTTCTGCTTTCAAATTTTAGAAATCATAGATTGACTTACTCCTGTGGAAAGCAAGGATTTAACTCTCTTACAACCGAGGCCTCACTCCACCTACCACACATGTGCACAAACACAGAGGAACACTCACATGCACATGGACTTTTCCCCCACCCATCCTTCCAAGATAGTTTATCACAATCATTGTTTAAATCAGTATTAGTATTTACATTATTTTGCCTTTGTGAATATTATTCATGACAAAGCTGTGTAGGGTACAATTATCACGATTAATCTCTTGTGTAACTTCTTGGTTGTCTCTAGAGTCCAACCTTCCATCTGCTTATTTTTCTTTGTGATCAATTACAATTCTTAGCAAACTCTTTGACAGACCCATAAAACATGAAAACAGCCGGTGTCATCCCTGTGTTTCCTAGGATACTCCTCCCAGAGGCTTCAGCCTTCCTGCCCTGTCCACTGGCTGCTCCCCGGGTCTGACACCCCAGTCCTCGTGGAGCTTCCTCCACTTGTATCCTATGAATTCCTTTTTCTTCTCTCCTATGTAAGATCCTTTGTTTCCTATACCCAATTCCTTCCTCCTTTTTGGCTTACTCCTTGGTTTCGTGGCATACATCCTCTACCAGCTGTCTAAGAAATGAGGCATCAGAGGTCAATTTTTTGATTGAGAACTTAGATATCTGAATGCAATTATTCTTCCCTCACACTTGATTGATAGTTTGACTGGGTATAAAACTTTAAGTTGAAAATTATTATCACTCAGAATTTTGAAGGAATCACCCTCTCGTCTTTTAGAACCCAGTGTTACTCTTGGAAAACTGGCGTTATTCTGATTTCTGATATTTTGTATGTCACTTGCCTTTTTTCTCTGGAAGCTTTGAAAAGAGATCTTTAGATCTCCTTGTCCCTGGTCTGAAATTTCATGATGGCATGCCTTGATGTGGTTCCTATTTTCGTTTATTGTGCTGGGCACATATGAAGCCCTTTCGTTCTGGAAATTCATGTCGTTCAAAAGAGGAAAATTTTATTACTTGTTTCTTTAATAATTTTCGCTCCTCTACTTTCTTTGTTCTCTCTTTCTCTGACTCCTGTTACCTGGAAGTTGGACCTCCGGGGATGAATCCCATGATTTTCTCATCTTTTCCTTCTATTTTTCATCTTTGTGTACTATATTCTGGGAGATCGCCTCACTTGTATCTTATATTTATTCTGTTGGTTTTCAGATTTTTTTCTGTTATCTTAATCTTTACTATCCAAGAGCTTTTTCTTCTTTTCTGAACGTCCCTTTGTATATAGGATCCTGTTTTGTCATTTCATGGATGAAATGGTTTCTCTCAACATTTTTCTGTTCCATCTGATTCTCGTTTCCTCTTTTGTTTGTTTAGATCTTTTCTACACTAGAGTCTTTCCTCAAATGTCTGTTAATTCTTTTCTGTCTATTCATGTCTTGAATATGAACAAGCCACTAGAAAGCTAATCAGATGCTGTGTGTGTGTTCATATACATGTGCACACACACTGTGGGGGTGGGGTGCCTGTATGACTATAGAGTAGTTAGTAGGGTGATCAGTTGCAGCCCTAGTCACTTAATTAGGGGACATTTCATTTCCCCAGAGACATTTTTCCAGTCTCCTTCCCCAGGGGTGAGAGTAATACATGCCTAACCAAGAGAGGGAAAGGACCAGGGGCACAAGGAGAATCTCATGGTTCAGTATATCAATTTCACTTAATACCCCTGTTTTCAGTACTTTCCCCCACATCTGCTATCAGCTATAGCTGGTGGTCTTGGGTCCACAGCCTGTCTGATTCAGTGTCTCCTGAGAGCAAACCTCTTGCCTTCTGTAGAGATGAGGGTAGGCAACTGAGTGGGGAAGGAGAGAGAATCTAAGGGTCAGCAGCTCCTCCTGTAGACTTTCACCTGGTCTCCCTGTTTGCAGTCTTCAGAGGCACCTGTATCTCTAGTGCCTGAGTCTTCCCTGAGTTCCAAATCAGATGCGACTTTTTGGCTTCTCTTCTGTGGATACTGTCTCTGCTCTTCTAAATTGGTGACCTATGTTCACCTGTTTCCCATCTTTCAAAATTTTGTTGCCCCTTCTCCTCTGCTGTAAGTGCCTCCTTTATGGATGTAAATCTTTACTCCTTTTAGAGAATGTGTTAGTTTTCTATTGCTGCATAACAAATTACCACAAATGTAGCAGCTTAAAACAACACAAATTTATTATCTCACAGTTTTTGTGGGTCAGGAATCCAGCACGTTTTAGCTGAGTTCTTGGCTCAGGATCCCATACGGCTGAAATAGTGATGTTGGCCAGCTGCATCTTCATCTGGAAGCTTGACTAGAGAAAGCCCACTTGCAAACAACTTTAGGTTGTTGGCAGAATTCATTTCTTTGCAATTGTAGGACTGAGGTCCCCACTGGATGGCAGGCTATTGACCAGTCTCAGGTCCTTGCTATGTGGCCCACTTCATCTCAGCAATGAAAACTTCTCTTGCACTGAATCCCTCTCCTGCTTCAAATCTCTCTGACTTCCCTTACTGGAACCAGTCCAAAAGAACTCTCTGCTTTTAAAGGGTTCATGTGATCGAGACAGGCTCACCTGGATAATTTCCCTATGTTAAAGTCAATCATGCCATATAACATACCTATTTACAGGAGTAAAATCCCATATCCACAGTCCTAGGGATTATGCAGGGCATGTACACCATGGGTGGGAAATCTTGGGGGCTGCATTAGAATTCTGCCTACCACAGCAAGATTTTTAGGAGGGAGCAAAATAATAGTGTGAGTTGAATGCAACATGTGTAATTAGAAGTCTCTTACACACTGGTTAACACATTGTTACTGTTACAGGGCATTTCAGTTACTATCAGTGCTTCAGGCACAACAGCAAGCTTGACCCCTAGCTTTTCACATAAGGCGCTCCCTTTGGTTGTGGCTCAGGAAGAGTGAGCCTTCCTCCTCTCTCATCCAAACGAGGGAGCCTTATGTGCCTGAGAACCCAAAGCACACTCTGAGTGGACTCGCACATTCCCCTCCAAAGCACAAGCCTGTTAGGAGCCCAGGAGCCAGACTGGAGGGCTGTGGTTCTGATCCGTCCTCAGTGGTCCAGAGGTACGCAATCGGGCAAGGTCGCTGTTCCTGGCACGTGCACGAATGTTGAGTACCAGCACTACCCACCTGCATGAAGATATTACCAACGGAAGACAGCACCTTGGCACGGGGACATGGTGATTTTTCCTGGCTTGGCAGATCCCAATGGTAGTTGCTGTATTCAGTGATGAATCACTAATTTCTAGAAACCTTGACTGGAACCTGAAGGCGAGAGATGAATGTGAGTGGGGGTGTTACTCTGAGGATTCCAGTAGATAAATGGCCAGTCATGACTAAAAGATGGTTTTACATTTTCTGAGTATAATCAAGTGAGATGTAACCAATAGTTGTAGTTCATTAGCCTCATGTCTCCTAACCTTCACTGTCAGGCGCTCCCTCATGGAAAGGCTCCCTGTCCATCTCACACTTTTTTTTTAAATTTTAGGTTAGAGTAAAACTGGTGGGAGAGGCACTGGTGGGTAACCAGAAGAAGGAGGGGTCCTGAAAAGAGGAAAAGGTCACACACAATTTAGTCTTAGGCTAAAAATGAGAGAAGAAGGCAAGCAGGGAGGCAGGAATGGGGAGAAAGATCGACAAGGGGAAAAATATTCCGGTTTCAGGATCTTTCAGATGCATGTGCATTTCTCATTATAGCCAACTGGGCATCAGCAGACCAATAGAACGTGTGCAGTATTTGAAAGAAATTCATAAGGGAGCCTCCTCTTGTTGCTGCTGGGCGGACTGGCAGCAGGACGTGCTTCCTCTGTACACACTCGGCCTCATTCCCAGCAAGGGCATCTGGGCTTCCTTTTCAAAACATCTACTTTTCCATTTTCCCATGAAAAGGAGGGGTGGAGAGACAGGGTTCTGAGACTATAACCCAGGGAGGGTATGAGATTCCCCCCTGCAGCAGGGCTGAGAGACTCTGAGGGAGCCTGCCTCAGCTCTGCTTGTTTCAGGGTCCACCTGGTCCACTGTGGGGGGCTCAATGCTGAGAGCCTGGTTGTGGCCTCACCTGGATGGAATTTCAATGGCTTCCCACGGGTCTCTCTACCTGGGGTCTTTCCCACCGGGATCCACCTTTCATGAAGCCATCTTTCAACTTCTAAAACCCAAATCTAATCACGTTGGATGCCCTACTTCAAAACCGTTGATGGACCTCAACTGTCTACAGAGCCAAGTCTGTGGCCAGATTTCTTAGCAGGACATTCACCACTCTTTACAGCACGGCTTCAACAGTGTCACGTGTAGCTGCCACACTCCATTCACAGGCATATGCTTTAACCCCACTGAACTGCACCGCTCCCTGAATTTGCTAGTCCTGTCACACTTGGAGCCTCTGCACACGTTGTTCCTTCTGCCTAGAGCATCTTCCTTTCCATGTCTATCTGTCAGAAGGTATGCTACTCATCCTTCCAAGGACCAGCCTCAATTTCACCTTCTCTGGAGTTTTTTCCCTTACCACTGCTTCCTACTTATTTTTTCGACTTCAAGACACACAAGGATCAGCAGAGTGGGCCAGCTGTTAATTAAGGAGAAGTAAAGATTGTATAGGCCCAAGGTTGCAAGTAAGGGGTTGGCAGAGCTATGGATTCTGCCAAAGAGGATGGCTACAGTCCCACACAGAATAAATTCAGGGACACATGACTTCAACGTGACTCAGGTAGGGAGCGTCAGTCTGATGTGGAGGGCACTGGGGTAGGAGATGCTGGTATCAGAGATGCTCAGTGAGCTGTATCTGGTGCCCCGGGATCAGGGCTCTGCTAAGGAAGTTTGTGGGAGGCAGGCCAGCCTACTTGGGAGACAGAGGTCCCCTGGCACACAGCAGACAGTTAACGTTGTGGTGTGTCTGTTTGGACAGTAGTTGCTCTTAAATTGAGAGTCAGGGGATGAGCTAGGAAGGCAAAGTAAAGTGGAGAGGAAGGAAAGGAGAGAGTGACAAACCCTTTGCTGGGCAGAACCACTCGTGCATTTCACTCCAGCTCAGCAAGAAGCCTTATCTGGGAACTAAATAGACTGGCCGGCTTGAGGTGAGCCTCTGCCCACTTGCCCACACTGCCGTCCTGGGACATTCAATTGCTTTCCTGTGCATACGTATCTTTATGTACAATGGAGGGAACTCTTCAGACTCCCCAAGAGTCCAGAGGAATCCTCTCCAGTTCAGAGCATCCGCCACACACTGAGGTGACAGGGGGCAACCTGATAATTCACAACACGTCCTGCAGACTCAATAGTGATGAAAGGCTACTCATACTTTGAAATGCCTCCTAAAAGGCCTGCCGAGCTTGGGTACTCAGATGTGTGGTGTCATTTTAGATTTCTGCACCTTTGAACTCTGAAAGGCAACTCTGCCCACATGGCCTTCCTTCCTTTAGTCCAGGTGGCAGGGGAATTCCACATCCCGTTAGCCATGTCCTGGTCTTCACAAAGAGACAGGGAAAAGAGAGGGCATCTTTAAGATGAGATATTGCTGGCAATTCTGCTTCTCGCTCCGTGGACTGAATCTCTGCTGGAAGATCCTGTCCCGCTGTGGTCCGCTTCTCCCTAGCCTTTTGGACACATCACACTTAACCTCACCCCAGAGTCAAAGTAGCCTCTTATGTCTGTCTTCCCATTATCCTGGGAGCTCCTTGGAGAAAGGCCTGGGTCCTCCTGTCAGCACCCCTGCCAGCACAGTGCTTGGTACACAGTGAGTCGTGAGTGCACCACAAGAGTGAGCTTGGCTTCCTCCCCTTCTCCCGTCCTTTGACCCTTCTGCCCTGCTTTTTAACTAATTTTGTCTGTCTCCTCCTCCTTTTCATCTTTCTCACCTCCCAGCACCACTGAGACTGACAAAAGCTGAGGGCAGACACGAAAAACCAGGCTGACGAGCTGGCCTGGTGGTGTAATGTTTAAGTTCACAAGTTCCACTTTGGCAGCCCAGGGTTCACAGGGTTGGACCCCAGGCATGAACATGGCACTGCTCATCAGGCCATGCTGTGGCAGGCATCCCACATACAAAGTAGAGGAAGATGGGCACGGATGTTAGCTCAGTGACCATCTTCCTCAAGCAAAAAGAAGAAGATTGGCAACAGATGTTAGCTCAGGGCCAATCTTCCTCACCAAAAAAAGAAAAAAAGAAAGAAAACCAGGCTGGTATCCCCAATGAATGGCTCATAACATTCCAATTCCACTTTCCAAGAAACCGGAACTTTCTCCTCCTTTATACTTTGTGCTGCCTTTATACTTGTCAGTCACATCTATCTTTCGTGATGCATATGACCGTCTCTGTCACATCATCTTCCCAGGTGGTGCTGATAGCTCAAAATCTTTCTGTACTTCCATGGAAGGCAAAGTGGTGCTGTGGTTAAGGACCTGCTCCCTTGAGCTGAATGACCTTAGTTTTAATCCTGGCTCCGCCACTTACTCGCTGTGTGAACCTGCATGAATTAAATGCTCTATGCTTCAGTTTACTCACCTATGTAATGGGAATGATAGTAACAGCACCTACTTCACAGAGTTGCTTTCAGGATTAAATAAATTAATACATGCAAGGCAATCAAAGCCGTGCCACGCACTTGGTGAACACTATATAAGTGTTTGCTATGATTATTTTTAATATTATGAGGGATTCATAGATATAAATATTTTCAGGCGTGTAGCCTCAATACTTATATCTTCAATCCTTCATTTCCACCAAATCTTCCTCCTCAATCTACAAATAGTTCTAACTCTCTTCCCTTCTAAATAAAACTTCCCTCCTACTCTATCTCCACCATAAGCTGTTTCTCTCTCTCTCCTTCCTTCTCTTCAGTCAACAGCATTAACTGAGAAATCTACGCTTACGATCTCCACCTCCTCACCTCCCATTCATGCCTCGATCCATAGCAATCGAACCTCAGCTTTCCCCACACCATTAAACTGTTACCACTAAGATCACCAACAACCTCCCCAGTGCTACGTCTAATTACCTCGCTGTCACTTTTGACTCCCTTGACCACTCACTTGTTCTTGTAACATTTCCTTCGTTTCTGAGACTATTCTTTTCTGGTTGTAACAGTCAGCTTTTGCTATGTTACACTACAGTAATAATCCCCAAATTTCAGCCACTTACAACAATAAATGTTTTCCTGTATTCTCACATCCCATGTCAGCTGAGGGCTGGAAGTAGCTCTGCTCCTCGTATGTTCTTCATCTGGGGATCCGAGCCGAAGGAAGGAGGACCTCTGGCAGAACCACAGTAACTCCTAAGATTTCTGCTTGCATGTAGTTACATCACCTGTGCTCCTGTTCCATTGGCCAAAGCAAGTCACGTGGCCCAAGCCCAACATGAGATCAAAGAAGTGCCTCCCACTGCAATGAGCAGGGCTGGAGCATGGTCTTCCAGGAAAGCCAGCAAATCACGGGGAACAAGAACACAATCCGCCACACTGCTTCTCCTCTGTCTTACCAACAGCTTGTTCTTAGCCTCTTCCACTGGATCACACTCATCCACCCACCTCCTGGGTATCGGTGCTCTCCAGAGCTTCTCACTCTGCAGATCCTCTGCCCTTAACTTCAGCAGGGACCTATGTTCTTATGATTTCCAAATTTCTAGCACAGACCACACTGGACATATTTAGTAGTCCTTTGAACTTAACCTGCCCAAAATTCAACTCAGTTTCTTACCTTCCTCTCCCTTTGTTCTCCGTTATATTTAACGACAATGTCGTCAATCCAATTGTAGAAATCAGAAACCTGGGAAGGCTTAGTTCTTCCTCCCTTCTCATCTCATCTAATGAGCCAACTACAGCCCATTCTACTCTTAAGATGAATCTGTCATCTCTTCCCCTCTCTCTCCTTCCTCTGCTATTCCCTGAGTTTGGGCGTTCGCCACTCCTTGCTTGCACATCAGTGATTCTCTAACTGGCCTGTCTGCTTTTGTCACTCTTTGCTAAGCTCTGTCTCTGCGTTGCAGCAAAGGATACCTCCTCCCCTCGGATCTTCTCCACTCTGGTCTCCAGAGGGAGAGCCTGTCCACCCTGATCTTCTCTGCTTCAGAAACTTCAAAGGCTCGCGCGTCAGCCTGCAGTGAAATTCAGGCTCCATATCACGGCCTTCAAGGCTGCTGAGAGCCAGGACCCAGTAATCTTGCCATGGCCCTGTCCTGCTCCTCGCTGTCTTTCCCCCTCTGCTTTGGCTGTATGGAACTTCTCCCTAGTGCCAAACGTCTCGTGAGGTTTCTTGTTCTTGTGTACTTACTCACGCTGTTCCCTCTGTCCAGTGCTCTTCTCATTATCTTTGCGGAGCTCCTGATCTCGCAAGTCTCAACATCTCTCATAAGACCTCTCCTCCCCTCGCCCATTCCCGCTGCCCCTCCTCCACAATAAGTCACAGCAACCTTTCTTCTAGCATCAACACACTCCATTATCATTCACATCTCTCTCTTTTATGTGGATCACGAGTTCCCAGAGCGGGGACTGAATTATTGTCATCTTTGAAATTGCTCAGGAACTAAGGCAGCACATGCCCATTAGATGCTCAGTGAGTATTTGTTGAGGAGAACAAACGAACAAATGACATGAGCCAGGCTGTGTCACATGAACACAATGGTCAGACTTTTCCAGTTACTGGTTTTACTCTCCGGCTGCTTGCTGGTTCTGGGAGACACTGTCTCCTCTCTGTGTTGGGGGACTAACTTCTTGTCTTTATCTTCAAAGTGGTCTTTCTGCAGCCCTGGGTGTCTGAATCTGAGAGGTCTAGCCTCGCAGGATTCCTTAGCAAGCCTCCCCTTCCTAGCGCCTGTCTCTCCCCTAATCAGCCTCCTCCACAGCCACGCTCCCTGCTCTCCAGCTTTCCTGACCAGCGCCCCCACCAGGCCAACTCGGGCCCTCCTGACTCTCCCCCAGCCGTCAAAATCTGGATTCCACTAGCAATCTCGCCGCATCTTTTTCTTAGTTTCCTTTCCTCCCAAATCTGCCAGGACTGACTATGTTCTTTGCAGGGCTCTGCGCAAAATGAAAATGTGCAGTTCCTCGTCCAAACATTATTAAGAATTTCAAGACGGCAACAGCAAAGCAATAAGCCCAGCACAGGTCCCTTCTGAGCACAGGGCCCTGTGTGACTGTGTGGTTCTCAGGCCCACGAAGTCGGCCTTCAGCTCTGCCTCCCAGTTCCAGGCTGAAGCCACATACCAGGGGTCATACTAGGAATATATCAATTCTTCAGGAAAGCAAGTAGGCCAGAGTGAAGAGAGGGTGTGTTTTTGCCTGCATGAGGAAAGCATTGGAGAGAATTTGGTGGAATAAGTTAAACCTGAATAGGCTCTTCAATTAATGCAGATGGAAAAAGGGAGTTAAAAAAATTATATGTGTGTGTATTATATATATGATTAATATATATGATTATTTGGTAAGTAAAGGGTTTGGACCAATGCCATGTGGAAGAATAAGCTGTCTCATTGGAAGCATTTGGTAATTATGAAGAAATTGCTTGTCATGGTTTGCATCAAATCAGGAGATGTGGAGTGGTGTTGGTTCCATGGCTTGAGGGGTGTGGGCGTAGAGTACTTTATTCTCTATTAGGACTCTGTCAGATGGCCAGAGGACAGGCGACAGGCCAAGTGTGCTTTGAGAGCTCCTTTATCTGTCCATCCATTTATTCAGCTAAACATTTATCGAGGCCTCATTGCACTCCAGCGACTCACATTCGGAGATTTCCTCTCAGCAAGGGCAGTGAGAGATCAGATTGGGGGCTGGCCTGGAGCGGGGAGGCGGGCTAAGCATATCAGATACAAGACAGCGCCCCCTCTGATTCCACTGAAAACCTACAGCGAAAGAAAGCTTACACTAACCAACAAAATGCCAGCAGGGACAGGCATCGCGTCCTTGCAGAGAGACAGGGCTGAGAAGGGAGGGCCCGAGCAGGGCTGGAGGAATTTTTTCCTTCTTTGGTCTTCCTCTTTCCCCTTCCTCCAACCTAACATTAATTAATGCAAACAAGGGAGGGTCTATGTTTCTGGGACTTGCCCCAGTTGAGCGCCACACCCCTGCCAGTAGTCCCAGTCTTGCTCTCGTGCTGGGAGATACTTCCAGTGAGCCTTGCATTTGCAGAGGGTCTTCTGGTCTGCAACCATTATCTCATTTTGATCCCCACAATAGCTTTGTTTAAATATTAGCTTGAACCATATGAAATTGCCATTTCTGTATGTCAGATAAAGCCAAATGTGGGCAACTTCTTAAGGTTCAGTCTAACACTGTCAGTGTTCTTATTTCCACTGTTATTTTCTCAGTGACAAGTACGGAGGCTTAGGGAGACTTCACCCGACTCCCAGAGCTGGGCATGAGGTTCGGACCTCAAGCTAAGCTCGAACTCAGATTCCCACTCGTTCCGGTGTTCAGTGCCCTTTGGTGTGCAGGGTAAATCAGCCCCGGGAGCAGCGTTCACACAGGTTGGGAGTCTCATGTTAATGTGCTTTAACTGTTTTTTTTTTCCAGCCCCAGATTTAGTAACGGTTCTCTGTACAAACTCATTCATTTTTAATCAGTTGACTGTAATGATTTGTTACAAATGATCTTTAATTCTCAGCTGCGGTTAATCAGTCCTGAAAGGCACTTTCCTGTTATTTTGTTTGGATAGGACTCCTAGTGAAATACTAGCCTGCCATTACTTAATCACTTGTTTGTTTTCCTTCAGTGCACAGTTTCTAGCAGCACACGGCAGTATTTAATGCTGGCCTTTTCCCTTGACCCAGTGCATTGAGTTCTCACAGCCGTGGGTGCAGGGAGCTGCAGTAGAGACCTCAGAGGGTCAGTGCTGTGGTTTGATGCTAATTGACCCTCTTCTGCGGGCTAAGCACAAAGCCAGGTGCAGAGGATATGTTGACTTATGTGCGGACAAATGCAACACTGCTTGGGAAGGTAATTATGAGAGCACACGGTTTAGGGGAGAGGAGGTGGAGGGGATGACACCTAAGTCTTCCTGGAGGAGGTGAATCCTGGATGATCAATATTAACCGGGGAGAAGTTTCTAGGCAGATAGAACAACGGACGTAAAAGCCCAGAGAGGGAGAGCATGGGAAGTGGGAAGATTCCAGTAGTCAAGCAAGGTAGGGGCGCAGACAGGAGGCAGGGGAGGGTGGCACAAGAGCCAAGGTCAGGGAGGTGAGATGGGATCATGAAGGGCCTTGGGCACATCTTAAACCTTGAGGGGTTTAAGAAGGGAAATAACCCGAGTAGATTTACTTTAGAAAAATCCTTCCCGGAGCAACGTGGAGAATGGGTTGGAAGGGGGCGGAGAATGGAGGCAGGAAGCCCAATGAAGAGGAGCAGGAGGAGGACGCTGGAGGCCCCAGTTAAGTGCATAGCTGTGAGGATGGGGAGAAGTGAAGGCTGCGCCTGAGCGAAGGCGAGGTAGAGGAGAGAGGGGCAGCAGTAAGAGTTCTAGTCTTAGTCTTTCAGGGCTGGGCTAGGGTACTTGTTTGTTGCTCGAAGAGACCAAACACTCCAGCTCTGGGCCAGGGTTCTCTGTGGGCAGGCATGGTCTGCCCCTGCAGACAGGGCTGAGATCTGTGCCCTTTCCAGAGCCGTCCGCTCTCTGAGAAAACTGGCATCTGCTTTGCGTAACGTCACAATGATCCTGACCAACGAAAGGAAACTGAAGGTCTTTCCTTTCCTCTCACTACCCACCCCACCCCATTCTGTTATCTCCGGTCCTCCTGGAAGTCTGGCATCCCCATTGAAAGATTTGAGTCAAACCCTGGAGCAGAACGATTCTAGGTTACCTTTCAGTTTCATCTTCTCTGGGGATGCATCAGTGGTGCCTCCAGAGGGCGACCTCGGGCTGGGCTGCAGGGGGAGGTAAGCCCGCCTGAGGTCTCTTCATGGCCTGCCTGTGGAAGGGCCCCACAGCTTCAGAACACAGGAGGTCATGTGGAGCCTGTGTGATCAGGGTGGCACTTGTCAGCATGGTGAGAGGAAGGACTCGGTGATGAGGGAACTGTCCGGGCAATAATGTGGTCTGACTGCAAAAACAAAAACCAGAAACCAATCACAGTCCCAGCTTCCTCCCCACTCTACATTCGAGGCCCGTTTACCAGCTGGTAACTCCTTTGCTGTCCTTTTGGTCAAAGCACAGGAATTTAGTTTGTCTTCTTTATCTCTGTTTTTGATGACCTTACCATCCTCCCTTTATCATTTTGATGTTCTCTATCACAGTCCTCAAGTCCCACTTTTCTCCTGGTGTACCAATAGCTGATGAGACTGATTCATGCTTTAGCGTGATTGACTTACGCTTAGGTTTAAGATGTAGATATCTCTAGAAAGGGTAAATAGTAAGACAAAGGTATGAACCTAATGGTAGAAATGTGAGTTTCAGAAACAGGGACTTAGAGGGTCCTGTGAAGACCTTCCGATCATACTGTGTAGCAACTGCCTGGCCTAAGGATGAAACTACTTGGTTCTGACCCATTCTCAGAAGGAACTGTGAGGATTCTTTAGACCCTCGATGATGCACATGAGAGAGGGTCTGCACTGCTCTTCAACTTCACTTTGAGGAAATGGATCTCCAGTAAAGATTCAGGAGCCATCAGGTCTCTGTGCAACTGGTTCTCCCTGCCTGAGCCGCTCTCCCAGCTCTGAGCCTTGGCTCTTCCATCTTCATCTGACCCTCTCTGCTGTGAGCCTTGTCAGACTCCTGCTCCGAGTTCCAGGGCGCTTCGTTCATACCGCCGTTGAACTCTTGACACAGAAGCCACGTGCTATATCTCTCTAGAGCCGTGAGTGTGTCTTCCCCAGACTGTGAGCTTCTCTCCTGAGGGCAGGAATCAGTTCTTATTCATCTCTTGTCTCCAGTGATTTTTAGTTCTGGTAGATAATAAGTATATGGGCTTCTTGGTTTGTTCTTTCTTTTCTTTTCCTCAGGAGTGGTGCAAAAAGACTAGTGCAATGTGGAAAGCTGAATGGGGTTTCGTTCAGGAGCATCCTTCCAGCCTTTCTGAAGCCTATTCTGTCATATTCATCAGGCCCTTCTTGGGGAGACTAGGATGAAAACATTACTATTTGTGTCTTCAAGGATCTCACAATGTCAGTTCAAACGTAGGTGTAAGAGAGTGAAAATGTTGAAAGAATAGTTTCCTCTTATTCCATGCGGATGACCTTGTCCTGAAAAACTGGGGGCTGGCCAACACTGACTAGGTTGAAATGTGAAGGTGTGAGAAAGCTCCCAAGACTCTGCCTCAGGTTCTTGAGAAGAAACCCAACATCGGCGAGATCAGTAACCTCCCTGTAGGCTGAGAGAAGCTAGATTAACCAGAGGTGGTCCTGACTCCCCTCCTCCCTCCTACCCTAGGAATATTTGGAAATGTGTGTCTGGTGGTCAGAGTGCTTGGTGGAGGGAATGCCAATACAGGGTGCATGGAAGCCAGAGATGAAGATCGTCCCGCAACACCCTGGACAGTCTCACCCAAAGAAGAATCAACTCACCCAAAATGGCAATAGTGTGGTCTACAAAACACAAAGCTAGATGACGACCTTGGATCACACCAGGACACCAAGAATTCAAGGTTCTAGATAGAAGTTCAGTTTTTGAAGACTCAGATGCTGATTATAGAAAATAAGCCTGCTTCTTCTAGGGCCTCTCTCCTAGTAACCCACAATCAATGCTCTTCTCCACTGGATTCAACTCCTCCACCTCCACAGATCAGGCTAAGATTGAGACCCTACTCAAGCCACTGTAGCCCAAGGGACAGTGGCCTTGTAGTCACACTGCAGGCAGCTCCTCTCTGCTCTAATCCTGTACTTCCCCTTTCCATTTCCCACAAGGCCAGCAACTGAGCAGAGCAAATTTGGACACCCCAGCCCTGCTTGTGGCCCCATGGCCCCATGGCCCCATTTGCATTGTTCTGGCTTTATACCCAACTTCCTGGGCTGCTTCTCTAAGCGCTAAGCTCTGGACCTCTGGCTTTACCTCATTTATTTTGCCCTGGCTCAGGTTTCCTAAATATTCTACTTCTCCAGATTTTGACCTCGTATAGTCTACTGAATAAAGAATGATCTCACTCTTCTCGACTGGCTTTACACCAGAACCTTGGTCGACTCTGCTTCCTGTTTGACTAGGTGATTCCCCACCCACTCCTCCAAGTTCACAGGCCTCATAAGCAGGCCCTGGTCCATAGAGATGCCTGACCAGGCCTCTGACAAGGGAGAGGGACTCAGGTGCTCTCTGTGTCTTTCGCTCAGAGTCCCAGTCCTGTGTCCTCCGTGCTCATGTTGACTGATGAAGTAACAGAGGTTTGGCTCACACCCAAACAAACCCAGAGGAGAGTCCTTCATCAGATACCTGGGAAGCTGATCTTTCATCACTCTAGCAACTGATCCCCCTTCATTGCAGGTCCAAGGGAGATGATGAGATCGAGCAAATGAAAATTGAACTTGTTCTGAGGAGATGGAATCCTGGGCAGTTGTGAAGTTGTGCCCTCCAGGTCAGGTCCTTTGAGAGGAAATTGGCTATTTTGAAGAGGACTTGAGAGCTGCCACCAGAAAAAATATGCTCAGCCTCTGGCCCTGAGGGTCATGCCTTTGCCAACCAAGTACTGGCTTAGCCAATTACCTGCTCCACAGGAGCTGTTTAAAGGAGAGAAGAAATATTCACCTCTGTCCACACCGGGCAAAGAGGGGCTGTCTATCAGGGCAAAGCTCCCCTTGGATCCAAAGCTCTCCCTTTCCGATTTTGGTCTTAAGACAGGAAGTTACCCTGGTAATTGACGTCTAGCAAATGCAATTAGGCCCCAGTGAAGTGCTCTCCGAGGAGGACCCTTCCAATGTGGCTCTCAAGTTTGGTTATCACATGAGGACCAGGCACCCAAGGCCTCCTGGTTTGTCTGTCAGGCTTTGGCCCCCAGAACTTCCCACTTCCTTTAGATGTAGAGACGTTGTGGGTAAAGAGGTAAGAATGGCAGGTGGAGCAGGGAAGGGACAGGGTGGATGCTGGGGAGGGGACCTCTGGAACAAGAATTACCCCTTGGCCAAAGAGTCCCCATGCCGCCCAAGGTGAGACCAGAACATGAGCTGAGGGGCAGGGGGTGCCTTCAACAGCCAAAATTCTGTATTTGCTACTCAATCTAGTGCTTGGAATATAATTTCTTAATTCCATTACCTCGGGGGCTTTGGAGGGATAAATAAAGAATAATGGCCCAGATCCTGCCCTTGAAGTATTTGCATTCTAGTTGGGAAGGTCACACACACCCCATCAAACTCCCAGACAACAAACTTCCATCTGGCTCAGCCGCAAACACACACTTGAAGTAGTACACTCAATGTTGACCCATCTGTGGAGCTGGGGAATGACGGAGGAGGCCATCTGTGTCCTGCCTGTCTGAGCTTTTCATCAGCTCCGCCACCTAGAAGCCTAATGACCTTGAGCAAGTGACTTCACCTCGGTGTGTCTCAATCTCCTGCCTGTAAACTGGGGATAGTAACAGTACTCTCCTGTGAGCTTTTAGGGATGATTCCCGCAGGGCAACAGACAGAAAACACAGGGCCTGGACCATGGCTGTGTCAACACAAGCCAGTTGCCTCCCCCTCTCCCGAGCCAGGGCTAATTCACCTCATTTATGTCGTGGACCCCTTCGGCAGCCTGGTGATGCATATGAACCCTTCTCAGAATACTGGTATAAAGGCATAAAATAAAATATTTAGGATTACAGAGGAAACTGCATTTTTATTGAAATGCAGTTATCAAAATACTAAAAAACAAAATTTGCTGTATAGTAATATATGTGCTTCTTTATTAACACAGTAAATAACAAGATTCGCTGGCAGATCTAATAACTACTGTAATTTTGAAGGAGTAATAAGCTTAAACAATATTTCAACATATCTGCAACAACTGTAATGAGATATAAAAATATCTGTGATTTCTATTGGTGACAAATTACAGCTACTGCTAATACTACTATGACTTGTTGCCTCCGTTGAAAATCAGAGGAATTGCTAAATGTTTGTTAGAGGTTGGTGAAAATCAAGATGTAATTTTTTTTTTCCACCTAAGTGCATGGACTCTCTGTGGACCTCAGGCTAAGAAGTATTATAATAAGGCTTGAGAACAAAAGTTATAACCATACTTTCTAAATTTTTTAAATAACGTTTATTTTCTCATTACTAAAGAAAAATATAAGAGTAATAGAAAAGTTAAGAAATATAGGTTAAGTGGGAAAAGACAGAGGACATTTAAAAACATGCCCCAGAGAAAACCCCTGCTGACTTGGTGCAGTAATTTGACTTTTGAGAGGCAGAGCCCGCTGCAGATCCATCTTTCGCGGCTGACTACCTCACCCAGGATTAGTAGAGTGTGTCTTAGCTCAGGGGGACGCCAAGGCATTGGGGAGGCTCAGGTAGGAGCCAACTCAAAGCCCCATGAATGTAGGGCAGAAATGACACGAAGCCCAGTGAGGGAAAAGGAGTTCCTGCCTTTGACAGTGTGGCCACACACAGGCAAGGCCAAGTGTCCAGAACAGAGCAAGGGTGCCCTGGCAGCCCAGAGATCACACTGGAATCCTCCAGCCCCACTCACAGGAGCTATCCCACTGATCTCAAATCTCTTGTTAGACCTGATGAATTATCTCAAGTCAGAATCATGAATTGTGAATAACGGAAATTGCCCACTTGATCAGGGATCCTAACTGACTCTACTCAAAACCCGCCAGATGTTCCCATCAGACCCCTGACACACGTAGCAGAGTGTGAGGGTTCGCCCAAACATTCCGGGTAGAGATAATGATAATGAGGTAGCACTGAATCCAGGAGGTATTACCCAGTCTGTGTAAACACTTATGCATGTGAGGACAGAGAAGGACCCTCATGCCTCCCCAGATGACCCCCTGTGGCAACACTGTGCAGCTCTCTCTGGAGTGAGAGAGTAGTTTGACATATGTCCAGCTCTCTCAAGTTAACTCGAGAAGACAGAAGGCTTGGAATGGCTTGTGGAGAATCCACCATGTGTGAGTTTAGAATACGGAGGAAACCGGGCCCTAACTTACTTTCCCCAAGATACCCCAGAGAATTCAACCCCATGAGCCCTCCAAGTAGTGCCAATGTCTGGACCCCTCACTTGCCATCCCTCCCACGTGAACACGAGGTTGTGAAGCCAGCATCAACAAGTTAGGGTCCTGCAGCACTTCCTGGATGGAGCTTCCGGGAGACTGAGGCCAACATCACTATAGCAACATTGGAAAAGCACCTCTCTTCGCTTCTCCAGCTCAGGCCTTAGGGCAATGTCCTCTTCTGACCTCCAAACCAAGACCTTCCCCGCAGGGGAGGAGGAGGGTGTTAATGAATTGCTGCCGGCATAGTCAACATCATCGTCAGAATGTGATTGTGCATGCTTTCCTGGAGGGACCCTGCCACCCCAAGGCGGCCCACCTGCTTCCTCTAAGTCCAGTTAAAGATCACAGCCCGAGATACGAGGCCAGCAAAGCTCCTGAATGCAAGGCACCGCCAAATTTCAAAATGTTTTTAATAAAACAATGTGGAAAGGGCAGCCTGCTCATTTTGATTCTCCACTGGGTCATTCAATTAAACCAGAGATTCTGGGAAAACCTGAACCACCCTGACCATATTTTCCATTAGTAATAATGATAAAGGATAATTATTGAGCCTGTCTGTCAGATATTCCAGGCATCCACACCTTCACTTAATTAATTGCTAATTAAGATATAAAAGAACCGCAGTGTCTCTCACACATCCTGACTTTATTAAGCCTCAGAAAATCTTCCTTAGGGAAAAAGAAACCTAAATTGCCAAGGCTGAGCCCCATCTTTGGCTTGGAAACCAGGAGTGAAGGGGGTGGGGTGGAGAGGAAGGCCAACTCTGAGTCAGGGTCATTTAACCCCATCATTCAGGTGGCATACAAGGACCCTGAGAGGAAAGAACGAGGGGAAAGAGAGAGAAACTAACAAGTTTCAAGTTCCTACCTTCTGTGCACACTGAGCTTTTTACATTTATTATCTAAGTTAATCCTCACAGCATCCTGTAAGGAAATATTATTATCCCCATTTTACAGATTAGAGAAAGAGTGCTTGGAGGGATTGAGTACATATCTTTTCCAAAAGTGTGTGACTGATAAGAGTTAGAATTGGAGCCAAATTCCATGCTCTTCCATTTGTTGCTCCATGGAGATACAAGAAACAGAAACGTCTTCTTCCAGGCCTTTATCACTACTGATAAGGGCAAAACGGCATTTGTGATAGGTAGCCTTCAAGATGACCCTCAATTAATTCTTGCTTTCTGGTGTTCATACTCTTGTGTTATCTCCTTCCACATTTAATAGGACTAATCTGTGTAACTGGTAGGATATTGCCAAAATGATGACAATACAGGTCATAAAAGACCTGGTAGCTTTCACCTGGCTCTCTGTTGGATGGCTCACCCTGGGGGAAGCCAGCCACCATGTTGTGAGGGCCCCCCCTCAGCCCTACAGAGGCCGGTGAGGAGACACTGAGGCCTCTTCAACAACCAACACTGCATAAGCGAGTCATCTTGGATTCAGATCCTCTGGTCCTAGGGAGTCTTCAGATGACTGCAGCCCTCATCGACATCTTAACTGAAACATCGTGAGAGACTCTGAGCCAGAACCACCCAGATAAACCACTTCTGGATTCCTGAGCCACAGAAACCATGAGATAATAAATGTTCATTGTTTTAAGCCACCGATTTTAGGGATAATTTGTTATGCAATAATAGATAATGAACTGAGCATTCACGAACTTTTCACATCCTGCTAAATTGTAAAGTCTTGCCAATACCAATGGGTTAGAGAAATCCTTCTAGAAACATTCAAATTTGTATGCCTGAAACTAGGAGACTCACATAATAGTCATTCAGGTCCCTCATGGTAGGAGACATTGCGAGTTAAGGAGCCAAATATGGGTCAGATCATCAATAGTTGCCTAAATTTCCTGTTTTCTCATAAGATGACTAAGTACAACTTGTTGGCCATTCATAATCTTATCCACTTTTCAGCAACCGAAGGCTGTGAAAGTTGAGAAAAAACATGAGTTGACAATATGCTAGCTTTGTGGGTAGCTTTGTCTCGAGCTGATCAGCATCCTTGCAATCACATGGCTGTTACTGGAACATCACCAGCAACTTGCAGAAAACAAACCAAAACCATCCACGTATCAGGGTGTACGCTGAGTACCAAAAGGAACTGTTGCTGTGGAGTCTGAAACCTCTGCAGGTTTTGTTTGCTGTGTCCCACCCAGCCTGGCGGTGTCTTTCTTCTGTCCATGACTCACCTAGGCCAAAGGGGAAAAAACACAGGGCTTTGGAGAAAATCTGTGACTGGGGTCAACAGGGCGTCCTCGCTGCACCCTCTGGACTGCCCAGCTCCTCGGATCCTGCCTGGGCACTCAGGGGCAGGGAGCTCATGCAACAAAATCCAAGCCCAGCCCCTTGGGTTCCTGAACTCATGTCCAGTATAAGAATGATGAGGAAAGAAAATATAATGCACATTTTCTGGGCATTTTTCAAGGAAAACTTGATTTGTTCAAAGATGAACAAATTATATTATTATATAATTATAAGTTGGTCCCAGAAAATAGCTATGAAAGACATATTGAGCACTAAGCAGGGAAGTGCAGGTAGATGAGTGGGTTGAGACAATGGATGGAAAGAGTGCATCAGTTTGCTGAAGATGCTGGGGAGCCAGGTGGCCGTGCTCCTTAGTCTTGTCTATGTCTCTTACAGTTCCGCCTCTCTCTCCCTCTGTTCCCGCAGAAGTGTGTAGGCTAAAATGGTTTGGGGACGTGAGTCCTGCACTTGATGTTCATCTCTGTTAACGGTTTTGCCTCTGGACCGTGTTATCACAGGCATACTGCCCACAGTGTGACACGCCAGCATCAATTTCTGATATAATCATCCCTTGCCTTGTCTTATGGATATCTACTCCAGGATAAGGCCTCTATGTGATCTCTACAGGGCTGTATGGCTTGATAATCAAATTAAATGGATCTATGAGTGAGGAAATGCATATTTCATCACAAGGCCTCACACATTAGGTTCATTATGAGCTTCATTCTAACAGAGCAAGTGTGGTCATGACTTCAAGAAGATCAGCACACTCTTGCTCAATTTCGATGTGGCCATTGCTCAGCCCACAGTTTGAAACCAGTTAAAAAAAAAACAAATAACAAGACACATTAGTTAAATGGAAAAGAGCTCAGGACTAGAACATAGGGGCCCCCACATTCTAGTTCAAATTCTTTAAATAACTGTGTGTTTGGTGCACGCTTCCATAAGTGAACTTCCCCCCTGTTACAACTGCCAGTCATGTGTGTGTCTTCCTCATGGGCGGGAGCTCCCTGAGAGCAGAGGCTGTGCACCTTCTTGAACTTTCAGTGCCTGGGCAGGACCTGGGCACTCAGCAGGCTCTTAATAAATGGTTGCTGCCAGTGATTGAAACATCAAATCAGTGCATCTATCCTTAGTCACATATGCATATGTAGGGGAGCAAGAAATTTTCTTCTACCCTTCTAGATTCTTCTAGCTGGTCTAAGAATTAAGTTGACATAAGACAGAATAACAGGGAAAAGTCAATCAAAGTTTAATAACATATATACCAGGGAATAACCCAGGAAAACTGAGTAACTCACCAAAATGGCCGAAGCCACCACCTTAAATGCCATCTTCAGCTAAAGACAAAAGAGCATATTGAGGGTAGTGGTTTGGGACTTCAAAAGGGAGGAAGGCAATTCACATGGAGATGGAAAAGCAAATGTTTAGTAAGCAAACGTTTGCCATGCCTTGCAGAGACAATGGGACGTGGGAAGGACTTTGATCAAATGGGCCTTGCTAGGCTCTGCCCTGTCTACCACACCTAGTTCATATCATACTATGGCTATCTATGGTGACAGATCTTCAGGAACAGGACTTCTACCTTAAATTCTTTTAGGTAGTTAGGGGGAGGGTCATAGTTTCTTCCTGAGTTTTTTGTCCTTAAAAATAATCAAGCCAAGGAGACACATTTTGTTGTGGCAAATTTTGCTCCCCTACATATATATGTGGATATATGAGCAGGAGGGAAAGTATGAAAGTCTACATTCCATGCTGTCAATGTGGGGGTTGAGGGAAATATGGATGGTGCAGGAAGGAGAAAGGATGGAGAGAGGCAAGCAATAGAGAAAAAAAGAGACTGCATTAAAAAAGCCTAGATGTATAATATGATCTTTTCGTAGAAGTGTGTGTATACATGCATAAATAAATTAGGGGAAAAATATTGATGTTCATATGTCAAGTCAAAACAAGTTGCAGCGTTTCAGCTAAAAACTAGTACCAAAAACACCCCGTGTATCTCTACATATATGCATAATTTGGTTTAAATGAGCGCGAGTGAGAGTGTATATTGTGGGTGCTCTGAGGCACCACGAAACTGAGACACTCAAGCTTCAGCTACTGGGAGTGCTGGCTGCGACGTCTCGTAGCTCCTTCCTCTCCAGGAGTTTCAGGAGACTAGCGCGTCTTCTTCCACACTGTCAGAATAGATTTGCTACATAAAACACATTTCCGGATTTATAACCATCCTCTAGAATTTTTACCTTCAATATTTACTACTTTATTGCAAAGCTATGGGAATGAATGAAAGAAAATTAAGGAAACAAATAGAACTCTCTGGAGAGGAAAAAATAACCATAAATAACAGTTTTCTTTGCTTTATGAAAACCACATGGTCTATCTCCAAGTTTATAAAAAAGGAGATGTGGCAGTTGGGATGGAAAGGGAAACTGAGGCTCCTTACTTTAAAACCATAAACGTATTTCTTCCCTCCTTTACTGCTCCTTCAGGTGGTCATATCACCGTAACTGGACAGAGGCCAGGTCCATTTTGGCGGCAGGATTAAAGAACGTGCGGGAAAGAGAAAATATCAAAGACACCATCACTAAAGGTACCGTTTCCTGTGAATCTTTCACCATCTGTCATTGCAATGGCTTCCACTAGTGACTGTGTATTCCCAGGGATTTGAGACTCACTGTCACTGTGACCACAGCCCGAGGGACAGTCTCCTTGAAATGAGGTGGTGAAGAGCATCAGCTCCCCCCGGCTTCACGCCGTCTTGGAAAAAGCTGGAGAAACTGGGCACCACGGTGTTGTCTTCTCATAAAATATTTCTGAAACGCATTTCATGATGCGGTTGGTAATAAAACTGTTACTGCTCTTTGTTCCTCCAAAAGGCTAGACTTGGTTCCCAGCCTAACGCGCCTGTTCTGGGCCTGCAGGAATCGGTGCTAAATTATTCACCAGCCTGACTCTAAAATTTCTCGAGTTCCAAAACCTCTAATAAAGTATTATGAAAAAATATCCATCTCTTTATCTCTATCCATAACTATTTATATGACTGGAGGAAAAATCTGTCGTTTTATTTCTTTTAATTTAAAAGCTTTCCTAATTCCTTTTTCATACTGCATATATATATCTAAAGAATTTTCAGGTTGAAATAATAATCTCTAAAAAATGGTCCACAGGCGAAGGCTCTCCGGATTCACAGAGTTGACAGGCACAGTGAACAGTTTCCTCCCTTAATAACTTTCCCTAGCTCTCAAACTTGATATGCCAGATCGAGAACTTTTCAAACAGATGTGGCCCTTTTTTTATTGTACAAAACAATGATAATATACCCCCTTGGCCTTCTCTCTATATTTGTTTATATGCTGTCTAAGGTTGTTCAGGAAAAACTCCTTTCCTTCCCCAGACTCATCACGCACTTGTTCTCTGTTGTGGCATACTACAGCGACAGGACAAGTCTTTGATGAAGCCCCATATTTGAATTAACAGAGAATGCCCTCAGTGACACCCTACCTCACTCGGGGACACTTGATTACAAAGTACCTGAGGCTGTTTAAAACACCTTTGAACATACAGACTCACAAGAGACATCATTGCATTAAGCTGACTATCAGTTATTCACACTTAAGAGCAAACTGGTTAATTTGGTGCTTCTAGTCTAACACTTGGTTGAGATGGAGTTCTCCAGAACCAAGCAGAGCCGGAACAGGGTGGACCATCTATCTGGGCAGCAGCTAGGGGGCGCTGTCACAAAAGCATCACCAGAAAAGTATTAAGATGGAGACATTTTTACTTACCAGCACTCCACTCAGAGAAAGTCTGTGTAGCCAAAAGAATACTTGATAAAACACTGCACTGAAAGATTAAGCTCCCTCCAACCCCTTCCCCCGCCCCCCACAAAGAAACTTGCTCAAGTGAAAATAGTTGGTCTCTAAACTGACTTCTGAATAAGGCGAGTTGAACAGGGGTGTGATGCCTGGGGTGCTGTCATCCTCCTCTGAATCGATGTTCAATTCACATTGAGAGAATGTTGGTTTAAACGTGAGCTAAATCACTAGCTTGACAAGAAGGCTCACATATTTTCATCCAGCCCTGATATCTGAGGCTTTTGGTGGACGTGTTGGGAGGATGAAAGAGGGAGCCCAGGACCCCACCAGCCTGCATGAGACCCCGTGGGGATCTGAGAAGCCCATGTACAGAGACAGGCAGTGGGAGAGGGGTGACTATCGAGGACAAACATCCCATCCTATCTGGTGCTTGCCTTACTCCAGGAATGAGGACCCTGCCCCGGTCCTACCTGTGGAGTCCATCTGCAGGCTGATCAGAGAATGCTCGTGAAAAGCAAGGATGAGCCTGATGTTTAAAGCAGGGCTTGGGGATGGGGCCTGTGATATTATGATTTATAATAAGAAATGTATATTTAGTCTTCCTCCCGTTTCTGTCACAGAGCTCCTAAAACCCTTGGAATTTCCTGAGTGGTAAGAGCCATAAAGGTGTCTTGATATTCATAACAAACCACACCTGAGTTTATGTTAGTGAGGTGACTTTTGGAAAGCACCTAAGGATGAGGGCTTGTTGCTAGGGGAACCAACCAGGTGATCAGAGGGATGGAACTTTCAGTCCCACCCCCGACCTCTGACCTCCAGGGAGGGGAGAGGGGTTGGAGAATGAGTTCAGTCACCAAGGACCAATGATTTAATCAATGGTGCTTATGTAATGAAGCCTCCATAAAAACCCCAAAGGACGGGATTCGGAGAGCCTCTGGGTTGGTGAGCCAGAATGCCTCCACACGCCACCAAACTAGGCCTCAAACTCCACAGGGACAGAGGCTCCTTTGTCTGAGACCCTGCTCTATGTATCTCTTCATCTGGTTATTGATTCCTACCCTTTAATATCTTTGATAATAAATTGGTGATCTAGTGAGGAAACTGATTTCCTGAGTCCTGTGAGCTGCTCTAGTAAATTAGCTGAACCCAATGTGGGAGTTGTGGGAACCTCAAATTTGTAGCTGTTCGGTTAGAAGCACAGATGACAACCTGGACTTGCAATTGACATCTGAAGTGGACGGCGGTCTTGTAAGGCGGAGCCCTCAAAATGTGGACTCTGATGCTATCTCCTTTAGATAGTGTCAGAACTGAGTTGAATTGTAGGACATCCAGCTAGTGTCAGAGAATTGCTTGGTGTGGGGGAAAAACTCGCACATCGAAATTGGTGTCAGAATCAGAATTGCAATCCCAAACCGCATCAGAGCCAAAAACACCAGAGTAAAGGTTCATTTCAGTCTAGAGCTGACAGAGAAGTTCTTGGGCCCGGGGAAAGTCAAACCAAAGCTGGATGGGAGGAGTTTACCTTGTAGCCCCTCACAGCTGTCAGTGGGTCCAGAGAGGGGTGGTGGATCCTGCTGGCCCTCCTGAGGGCGGAACTTCTCAGAAGACTACAGGATGCAGTATTCAGAGGTAGTTCCTAGAAGCACCAGCTGCTCTGTTGATTAAATCTCAAAGCCACCACCTGGCACAGAGGCCAGTTCATCTTTCTCTGCCAAGCCTTGTCAGATGTGTACGATTGACCTCACGGGAGAGCATGGATTATCCAGACCAGCCCCCTCCCCCACGTACTTGCAGATAGCTGTTCACCAGCATGATTTGATGCTAAAATTGCAAAAGTTACCAAATAGGAAGACCCGTAGGTCGCCTCCTGGCTCTTGGGCAATTCAAACTGAGGAGCATTCACCAGGCAGGTCTGAACTGCCTTCTCAGCCCGCTGCTTCCCTACCTTCATTCCCCACTCATTTGAAAGCAGCTTATTTTAAAAGCTGATTAGATGAGCCCTTAATAACATTAGAACTTAAATGGCCCCAGATAGGCTTTCAGCTTCTTGCCAAATTGAGATAAATGTGATATTTGGGGAGCTGAGCTCTCAGCTTCCTGGCTGCTCTGGACTGCAGACAGGTTTTGAAGCACTATCTTCTCCCAGGCTTTTCTGCAGCCTGAAACTAGGTTTGTGTGCGTCTGTCAGGTCCCTTTCATCTCTAAAGGTCTAGGATTCATAGACATGCCTTCATGATCATGCATTTTCAAGGAAAGGTAAGTTGGGGACAAGAGGCAAAGGACAGAGTCATAGTTTACATGTGGTCATCTGTGGGAAAGCTTTTCCCCGTGCTCTCACACTCTCTGATAACTTTCAGTTCCAGGCAACAAAGCTTTATGGAGCAACTACTATTTAGTCATTTAATTCAGTATTAGTGTTGTTAATACTGGCTTTTTCTGAGAATAATATAAGGTGATCAGAAGGATTGCTGTTGCATCTTGGTTGACACGTTCAGCTCCCTCTGTAACTCTCGCAGGCGGGCTCAGTGCTGGGAAGGGGAAACACACAGCAAGCCATTGGGTATGACTGCCTTCCGACTTAATGCTCTTCTGTACGTTTTGGGAAAAGTTAAAAACAGAATGGGAGGGGGTGGAGTGGCAAAGCCACCAATGGCAAACATAATCAGACGGTTCAGTGCTGAGGTAGACATATTCTCACAAACCAGTAAACAAAACTGGAGTTGTCTTCTCTTCCTCATCTTTCCTCAACCAAACTAGACACCTGGCTGTACGTGGAATTAAATCTTGAGTCTCTTAGAAACATGGCTTGCCCTTTCATTGGAGATGGCCATTAAAGAAGTGCCCCTGAATTTAAGCCTTTTTTCGGAATGCTCACCAAATACAGCTGCTCTTATAGCCTTTCAGAAGGAACTGAACCTTGAGCTTAAACTCTGCATTTGTGTTCCGGTGGGAAAAGACCTGCTGCCATGTTTTCCGGAAATGAAGCCAAGAATTCCAGGGAGCCAGCCCAGAGAGGAAGGGGACATAGCTGGACAGAGCTGTGGGTTAACCCACTCCTCCTGCTCTTGCCCTAACAGTCCAAACCTCATCCAGCCTTCAGGGACCCTTAAGGGAGTTTCAGGAGGAAAATACTTATAATCCACTTAAACTGTGGCTTGAAGGGATTGAAACAGAAACTATAGTTTGAATGTGAATGGCTGCTTCGGCTGCCTCATAAAAACAGGAATGAGGAAGATCAGCAAAGTACAGCCTCTCCAGAATCACAGCATTTGTGTCTCTCCCAAACCTCCAATCGATGTCATGTGGTTCCAGTGGTGTTCCATATGGTGGGGAAGAAGGAGTGTCAGAGGGCTCTCCCCAGAGCCTTCCTGCTCAGCTCTGCTCCTTAGCAAATGAAGCAGCCCATTCAATTGTATAAATTTGTATAAAGAGCATAATATCTAAGAGACCATTGCTCATTAAAGTACTTTTGGAATATTCGTGCTTTCTCTCAACGTCTTGCGTTGACATGGGAAACATGTATGGAGTTGGGTGTGTCAACTGGCAGTTTACACACAAGCTCACCTCCCCCTGTGCTCACCCTGGGGCCGTATAGAAAGGGCTTTGCTTAGTTTTCCTCCCCTCCTTCTCCCAATGCCTCTGCACCATCATCTTTCCTGATTTGCTTTGTCCTGTCTCTGGAGAGATGGTGTCTCTGCTCCTTGTAAGGCTTACTTTTCCGCTGAGTTCTCAGTTCCTCCCCTCCCACCTCCTCTAGAGCCTTCATCCAGCTGTTGGATTCCTCACTCATGTTTCCTCTCACTTTCTATAAACTCTTCCCCTTCTGCTTATAAACAAGACTTGGTCTTCATTAAAACAACCAACCAATCAATCAAGCAAACAAACACAGCTTTCCCATGATTTTGTGACTCTCTATTTCCTTCTTTTATCCCAAACTCTGTGAAAGAATATTCTACATTCACTTCCCACCAAATATTCATTCCTTAATCTCTTGGAAAATGGTGCCTCCAACCCACCTACGCAACAGATCCAGCTTAATTCGGCAAACGTGCATGGAGCACATGCAGTGTGCCCTGCTTGGCCTGAATTCTGACCACAAGAGGACACACTCTTATAAGGCAGACAAGCATGCTTACTCCCTCCCCAAAATGCAAAGTACTGGATAAGGGGGAGGATGGAGCTGCATACCACAGAGGCAGGGTGGGAATCATCACCCTGATCTTGGTTGTGGGAGGGGGCAAGGAAAGCACCATAGGAGCTCTCCAGACAAATGAGGAACCCAGGAAAGGAGAGGAAAAAAGGAGAGAAGGGTGGGCGGTCCCGGCAGAAGGAGCAGTGTGGGCAAAGCCATTGGTGCCACTGAGGCAGCACAACGTGTTAGAGGGCACTCTGTACAGGGCAGCGAAATCAAGGCTTCTGTGGCTACAGAGGATGAGAGACATTTTATCTTCAAGTGCGAGACCCTGAGAAACTTTAACTTTCTTCCAGACAATGGGAACAATGGAGAATTCAAAGCTGAGCAGTGACATAATCAGATTGTCTTTTTAAAAGATTGCTCTGAAGCAGCAAGGAGAGCAGATAAAAGCTGCTCTAATGGTCCAGATAAGAGGGATAGGGGCCTGAACCAAAACAGTGGCTCTGGGGACGCAGAAGAGGGGCTGCTGGCACCACCTGATCTTCCCGCCACGAGTCCTGCCTTGGATTCCCCCAAACAGATGCTCCTTCTTCCTGCTCTAAACGCTTAGAGCATCTATTATGCTTTTCTTGTACTTACTCAACTTGTATCACAGTTATTTGAGTCTCTCTCTGATTTTCCTTATAAAATTGTGTCTTTGTCTCTCTTTCCTCAAATTACAGTACCTTGCTCATAATAAGAGCTAAAGAAAAGGTGATTTAGTTGAATTGAATTTTCAAGACCTTTAAACCATGAATAATTGAGGAATCAGTCATGTTTAAGTGCTTATTGTTTTCATAATTTTAGAAACAAGCTGATGAAAATTTTTAATTTTTTTCCCATTGTTTTTGTTATCCCAGAATGCCCTGCTGTCTTCTTAGTTCTCTAGATTTTAGGGAAATAGTAAACAGGTATTCTTTAACACATACAGGTGGCAGAGGTACTGCTTGGCTCTCACCTCCCCAGGCAAAGCAAGTTCTTGAAGGGAGGGAACAGATGATTGCATCAATTGGATATGAAAGCCATGTACAAATATCGAGAAATATGCTGTCTGAAGAGACAGAGAATTGTGGAGCACACCGCATGGTAGGACCTGCACGCAGAGCCCCGACGGTCAATGTGCAGATACAAATTGATTATGCTGAGTACTTACTGACATTGCTTTCCAACATACTGATGAGAATTGATCATAAGCAGGACCCATATTTATAGTGAAAATACCTATGTAAAGTTACCCTTCAGTATATCATCAAAGCAAATTTAAATTGTTCAGATTTTTCCCCAGGTGAAAGTATCTACAGTATAGTTAACAAATATGTTGTCAGGAGTTAGCCAGCACTTAGAGTTTTGTGATTGATTTTCTCTGTGTGTGGACCTGATTGGCCCCATTACAGCTTTTGTTATGGCATCTTTTTATAACCCTAAGATTAGCTCCTCTCTCTCCCTCTCTCATGCCAAATCAAAGGATTCTGATTGGCCATAAGTCAGTCCTATCCATTGTGGTACCCAAGTTGTCACACTTAAATATAATCCCTGGTTCCTAGGAAACCAGGAGTCAGAAATCTCTTAATCCTGGACCGCATCCAATATGCTGAAGCAATGGTATGAGTGCCACCTGCCTGAGGCACTCAGGAAGCAGGGAAAAAAAGTGGAATGGGGTGAATAAAAGGAAAGGCAAGACAGATAAGAGAAAAATAAGAGAAAAGGGAAAGCCCAGCCAACAAGACTTTACTGAGTAATTTATTTTTAAAGATTTTATTTTATTTCCTTTTTTCTCCCCAAAGCCCCCAATACATAGTTGTATATTCTTCGTTGTGGGTCCTTCTAGTTGTGGTATGTGGGACGCTGCCTCAGCGTGGTTTTGATGAGCAGTGCCATGTCCGCGCCCAGGATTCGAACCAATGAAACACTGGGCCGCCTGCAGCGGAGTGCGCGAACTTAACCGCTCGGCCACGGGGCCAGCCCCTACTGAGTAATTTTTATGTGTCAGATACAAAAGTATGTGCCATGGGCCACACAAAAGAAGTACTTATCATGGTCCCTGTTCTCAAGGAGCTTAGGAGTTAGTCAAAAGGGCAATTCTAAACTCCGAAAAGCAGTAAAATACCAATGCATGACAATGTAATGAAGCGCTAAATACTACACCCCCGCATTGGCCGCGTTGTGTTGCTGAGAACAAGGCAGAGCGAGTGTCCTAGGGTTCAGGGAAATGGAGATGACCAAAGAAGACCTCTTGGGAGAGGTCGTGCGTGTCAAGCTGAGCCTTGAAAGTAGAGGTGGTACAAAGCCAGGATGGCAGAATGAACATGACGCCTTGGACTATGGAAAAGTAAGACTTAGAGAAAGATAGAGAACAGGAGAAGGAGAAAGTTGCCACGACAGTGAAGGAAGAGAGGCTCCCACAGCTGCCTCACATCTCCTTGGGCACCTGTGCCAACGCTTGGATTGCCTTGGCCAAAGACCAACAATTTAGAGGCAGAAAACATTTCTGTGGTCCCAGCAGTCTCTGTGGAACTGATCTGGTGCCAGCTGGTTTTGGTTGTCTCTGTAATCACAAAGGGAAGCATCTTTTTCCTTCTGTTTGCTTGAGAGGAATGTTGTTTACACGGAAGGCCTTACGCTTCAGACTGGTCTTTCACAGCTGAATTCTCATAGTACTAGCAACTGGGTGTAAAGAACCCACAGAAACGTCACAACAGATGAGATGGCTTCATTAGCTGAAGGTTCCAGTAAGCTCTGAAAAATGGAGAGATTGGTAAATTAAGGATAATTTATTAAATGCATTTCAAGTGGGTCTTATGGAGAGAGTAGGACATTGCCCACAAAATATATTTTAAATGGCACTGTGACATCTCCCTGCCCCCAAAATTGCTCCCCTCCACCACCCTCACCCCTTCTCTAATTTTAAGAAAATAAAATTAAAAATAAAATACCTGGTTCTGCCATGTTGTCTGAAATTGTACCACCTGAGATACATTCTTGTTAAGGTGTTGCCTCTCCCAGATGTCCCTTCTGAAAAGCACATGTCCCCAGAGAGATCCCTTTATCCACACTGGAATGCTCATTATTCTATTAGATCATTTTCTGTCTAAAGGCCACCGGAGGAGGAAAATGCAGAGAAGAGGAGGAGAAAAAACTGCGGGAGAAGAGGGAAAAATGAGTTTAGAACATGGGGCTCTGCTAGGAAAGGCGGGATTGAGGAGGGTATCTGGTGCAAGGGCTGTATGGTCTGGATAGCTAATGAGCGGAAGGAGGGGTAGAAAATGGAGCCAGCAAGTGAGAGAGAAAATCATGTTGGGGTAAAGTCAGAATCAAACTTTGTCTCTTGCAGTGTGGCCTGGAGTGGCCCTGGCTGACTGGATAGCTCCCACATTGAAGCTGGGCATATTCAGGCGCCACCTGAGAACTCTCCTCAGTGCATAAGAGAGCAAAAAGGAGGAGGACCCAGGCGGGCAAGACTAGCAGGGGAGGGTGAGGCTCCGCCAGCAGCAGGCTGAATGGATGTGTACGTAGCTAAGTCAGGTCCAGCCACAGCAAAACCATGGGGAGTCTTTCATTAGGCGCAGAAAAGAAAATGCCTAGAGATTGCCCAGAACAATTGTGGCCAGGGGCCGAGGGCGTGCCATGGTTCCCAGCTGAGTCAGCAGAGCACAGTGGAGCTGGGAAACAATTTAGGAAGCACGACCTGAATCTCTGCAAGAACTCTGATAATCTGATCCCAGCCACACAGACCCATCAAAGGTTCAGTCTAGGACTTCAGAGATTATTCTAGTTCTGCCCTCATCTTCTAGCTAGGGGAAAAGGGAGCCCTGAGAAGACAAGGTTTATTGAGTGCTTTCTTCCTGCTAAGTGCCATTTTGATTACTTTACATGTATTAACTCATTTACTCCTCCCAAGAATGAATAATAGTAGGTGTTGCTATTATCTCCATTCTACAGATAAGGAAATTGAGGGACAGGAAAGCTAAATAATTTGCCCAAGGACAAACAACTCAGGAAGTGGCAGAGTCGGGGTTTGAACCCAGGCAGGAAGTTTGAGCCCAGAGCTCCTCCACCTAAGCACAGCCCTGAAAGATGATTCTGAGATCACATAGCCAGACCCCAGGAAGGAAAAGCTGCCACCTGAGGGTTGAATCCTGGCACATTCGGGTCGGAGCATAAGTATCAGTTGTGCAATGATGAATGTCTGTTGTAGAGCGGCTACAGGTGCTGGTAATCCCTTGAGGGAGCTGTGGGCTGTCCTGAAAGGGAAGCGGGGCACCTGGCAGAGTAGGTGGAGATAGGCTGTATCTCTCCTGAAGCAAGGAGTTGTAATGCAGCCACTGCAATTGAAGCCCTGGTAATTATTGAGATAATGGCCCAGAGATGGAAGAGTAGACAGATCTCTGCTTGCAGAGGAGGAGCTTGAGATAATGAAATCGTAAAGAGTGTATTGATGAGGCTTTGACGGTGATCAATGCAGCAGCAATAGACCATCAGTGTAAAGATAAAGGAAGAGTGGTAACACATTCAGTCATTCGACCAACCCCGCTTTCTGCATGGTCACTTTGTCCAGCTGCTAAGTGCTCTGGAAAGGAAAGGAAGTCTAGTCCGCCGTGAACTACCAATCTAATGGATAAAACAGGGCAATGGTAGATAACCCGCCTCCCTCAAACACACGCTGGATTCTCAGAAATGCAGGTATGCATCGTCAGTTATGTGAATGTGGCCTCGAACCACTTTGAAGAAGAAATTGGTAGTAAGGATTCTTGGAGTCAGAGAGACAATTGTAACACAGGGCTGTGCAGATGAGATGTGAGTGTCTTTAAGATGAGGATTATTACTGTGTGGCTGTTACAGAAAGAGAAATGAGGATGGATCAGTGAGTCGTAAATAAGAGTGACAATGGCGATAGTGAAATCGCCATGGAAAGTAGCAGATCTTTTGTGGTTAACATTATGATGGGTGTTCAGTGAAGAAAAAGAAGGGGCTTCTAACATTCACGGAGATGTTGGAGTATGTGTCTATTGTGTACTAGGGGTGCCTGTAGCTTTATCAAAGGTGGCCAGGGTCTTGCATTGTAGAGGGGTGGAGAAAGACGTTGAAGTTGTTATGGGAACAATTATGATTGTAACCGAGGTAATAATAAAGATAATGGACCTCTAATTGAAAAGCTGGTGGCTGTAAAGCAGAAGGTGAGGGCAACTGACATGTAGAGGGGCTGAGGAGGGAGCTAATGGTGGTGACGGGGAAGGTAATGGAGTTATAATGTAGATGACACTAAAAGGTAATGGAGTTATAATGAGGTGATGACTACAGAGTGGGGGAAAAAAGATGATCATCTTAATGGAAGCAAGAGGGACTGTGTGATACAGGTAAGAATTGTATGCAGAGCATTTATCACGACAGCTGGGGCTGTGGGTGACCAGGAAAGTAATGAACAGCTGTGCCCCAAGTTCTCATTACAGCAGGAGTTCTAATGGACCCTGGAATAAGATAATGATGTTAATGGAAAAGATGATGACCGCCATGAAAGTTAGGAGCCTTGTGATGGTATTTAGAATTATCTGTTTAGTGGGAGAGACAAGAGGAGGAATGGGGGTGCGATTGGACTGTCATGGATGTATTTGTATGTCCCAGGACTGAGGTTCCTGAGAGCTGTCCCCTAGACACGTCCCTGTGGGTTGTTTGGCTTAGCGCAACTGAGGCTGCTTATACAGACATTTGACATGCATGAAGCAAGTCCGGGATGAACAGACGTGGCTGCAGCAAGAATTCGAGCTTACACTTTAAATTTGCTTCTTAAATTAGGCATGACAACATAGTAGCTCAGATATAGGACTTCTTTGAGCAAACGTGTAAACAAAATGTCTGGGAAATGCATGAGTTTGCAGCACAACTGAATGTATACAGAGGATTTTTAAAAAATATTTTTTAACCATTCATGCTCTTTCCAAGTGGAGAAGTGGGAACTTAATCCTCCGGGGCTCACTCTTTAACTTTTGCCACCTTAGCTGGGAGGAGAGCCCGTGGCAGCTTGTGTTGGTGGTCTGGCCACGGAGGCTCTGATATGGGCTCCGCAAAGGAACCTGAGGAACCGTCGTTCACAAGGGTCCCCAAAGCTGCTGGTATTTCTGCACTGAGTAGCCTAGAGATGTACACGCAGGGTAGATTATATCTACAAACAGGGACCTACAAATAGATGATCTCCGACCCACATCCAGGGGATATGGGCAAGAAGAGCCCATGACAGGAGCAGAGACAGCCCAAAAGACTCGTTGTCTGTACAAGGAGGCTTGTGTGAAACTCAGGTGTTCTCTGCCTCTAGTACCTAAATGCCACCTCTCAGACCAACTACATCCAAATCACTGGGAAAGCTTTCACAAAAATACAGATTCTAGCTTCCACCTCAGGAGAGTCTCATTCTGTTGATTGGGGGCAGGTCCTGTGAATCTGTATTTTAAAAACTCCCCCAGCAATTCTCCAGTGTAGTCTAGTGTGGGAACCACTGTCTAAGTGTCAACTGTGGCCTTTATAAGGAGAAGTTTAGGCAAGAGGTGGGGAAAGATTATCTCCTGGGTGTAAGCTGAGGCAACCTTGTGAGAGCATTTGTGCTAACGGTGGGATGTGAGCAGCCCTCAGAAGCCTCTCCTCAGTAGGAAGACATCCTCCACCTGTCTGCCCCTCCACCTGCGGCTGGGGAGTACTTCCCCTCAAAGAAGAGCCACGCAATTGACTTCAGCAGTCTGCCTGCTCGGGACATGTTGCACCATGGCAACAAGCAGCACTGGGCCCCCGGACCCTCTTCCTTCTAGAATAGAAGGAATGAAGCAGTGCAGGAACTGGAGTCTATGTAAGGGGAGACGAGGAGGAAACGGAGTGGGGAGGAGGAAGGTAAATGTCCAGAAAAGATGTTTCAGGCACTTCTAGCTGTGGGCATGGATGTGGGTATAGAAATGAGGGTTGGTGCCAGCGTGCTGTCTTTCGAAGGTCTCTTCTGTCCACCCCTCAGATGTACCATTTTATTCTTCAATATTCTCAGGGATTAAAAAGTGTAAGTATCATAGAACTATTCAATTTATGTTTTGGGAAGTACAAATTATTTCTGTCCTTAAATGGCATACAAACTGTGTGTGTGTATATATGTCTACGCCTAAATCAACAAAATTAGAAAATGGGTATAATTCCTAAGCAATGGGTTACAAGGAAAATGTATTTTTTCAATTGCTGAACAAAATGATAGAAGATTTCTCAGTAGCCTGTGTCCTAATTCTTCCTGTTCCCTTCAACTTGAACTTACAAAGAGATGAGTGACTTACCAAAAGATTCTAGTACAAAGCCAGTCATCTCAAAAAGAAAAACTCAGGTCCTATTAGCATCGGTTCATCTGGATCTGCCTCAGAGAGACAGAAGCCCAGAGCATTATCCCAGGTTCCCCTAGCAGAGACAGTAGCAAAGTTCAACCCCTACTTGATTCACTTGGGAAGGACTGAAGCGATCAGCTGAGGCTGTGTTGGAGAGTGAGTTCACGAGCACAGTGTGGGCCCTGTCCTCAGTCGGTCACCTCTCCCTCTCTCCCTTGTCACCACCCTTATCAGAAAGTGACCACACAGCCCTTTCCAAACTATGCCTCACTTTTCCAGGGAACCACTTGAGAAATTCCACCTTCCTCCGGAGTCATGTTGTCATCTGTTAGCTGCTAATCATTCATTAACCTTCCAGGTACCTCCCAGAAGCCAGGACCTCGCCTTCACTTGCAGAGGTGGTTCACTGGGTCTCCCTTTAATAAAATTACACCTTCGGGAAACAAATCATTTATATCAAATACAACCCCATGGCTTCCTCTTCTGTTAATCATTTCAGGCAGGTGCTATTAGGTAATTCAATCACTGGGCTCCAGAAAGCAGCCCCTGAATTAATGAGGAATGAACTCAAATTCTGAATAAGAGATTTTCTGAATAAATGGCTCTGAATGAAAAACCAGGAGCCAAGCCTATAATCACAGCAGATGATAACAGTACAAAATTGCATATTAACCACAGTCCTAGCTTCCATCTATTCTCAGTCCACAAGCTCTTTTGGAGCCAAAAGAACATATTGCCACCGCCAACAGCCTTCCACATTTACAACTTTTCTAATATTTCCTTAATGCTTTCTCAGGTGAACTGAATAACTTCTGAAGCTCTCATCTCAATTTAGAATAAGCCTTAGTTTATCCCCAAGTCTTTCCTTAAAAAGAGCATCTTTGTCCATAGCCCCATTCAGACTCTAAACTTCTCCTGCCTTCCACCAGGTCCATCTGCATCCGGCCTCCCTCCCCTGCAGGACACTTTCCTCGTGGCCACCAGGGTGATCTTTCCAAAACTCAAATCTGATCCCATCACATTCCTGCTTTCTCCCCTCCACTCATCTTCACCCTCCTCATCTTCTTAGCATGTCTCCTTATCTTTCCAGTCTCATCCCTTATTGTTCCCCTTTAGGAACACATCCTGAATTCCAGCCACACCCAAGTTCACATCACTTCTGAATGTTCTATGATCTTTCACAGCGCCATGCTATTTCTCCCACTGAGTGCCTACTCCAACCTACTTCTCATCTTTTAAAATTCACCTTGAGGGGCTAGCCCCGTGGCCTAGTGGTTTAGTTCAGTGCATTCTGCTTCAGCAGCCTGGGTTCAGTTCCTGGGCATGGACCTATACCTTGTCAGTGGCCATGTTGTGGTGGTGACCCCCACACCAAATAGGGGAAGATTGGCACAGATGTTAATTCAGGGTGAATCTTCCTCAGCAAAAAAAAAAATTCACCTTGAACTGTGCCTCTTCCTCAAACCCTCTGTGACCTCTCCTTACTGCCATTCCTAGGCTGAGTTAGGTGCTCTTCCCCCATGCTCCCTTAGCACTGGGGGCAGAGCTCAATTACTGAACACAGCACTCACTATGATGGTTGGAACACAAATCTCTCTCTCTAACTAGATTGACGTCTACTTGAGAGTAAGGCTATGCAGCGTCTAACCTTGTATTTTCAAAGCTGGGCGTGTGGTAGATACATAATAAATATTTGACGAACGAATGAATTGGTGATCGAATAAATGAAGCCATGGTTAAATAAATGAATGAACCCAATGACACGATTTATGCTAATTCTAGCAGCCACACTCCCACTTCCCAATTCTGGGCAGAAACATTTGAAAAGTTTATTTTCATAATCTGGAACTCAGTCAGTGAAGACTTGGCCCTGAGTGAGTGAGTCTCCTACAGCTAGTGATAATCACAGCTTCTCCATCCTCCCACTCCTTCGTCCATGTCTGAAAGAACAGGCTCTGCATGTGGGTAGGATGCTTCCCTGTGGCAGGAGACCACTGTTAGGACAAACCACGTGCTGACCCACGTCGCCTTCCCGGGCCCGGGCTTCCAGCTCCACGGGCAGTCTCCCGGCTCTGCACACTGCATTTGGTTTTCACAGAGCCGTGCTCGCCTGGCATTCATCATGCTGTGCCTCATCAGAGATTTAATCAGGTTTGCGTTTTTACAATGTGCTCGTCATGCTCACTTAACTCAAAATCAAGCCTGTTCAGGCATTAGTCGGTCCTATTCATTCAGTCTGGTAATTTTGGCATTTAAAACTTTAGAATTTTTCGTCACAGAACACTGTACATTTTTACCAAGCATCCTTTATATATACCTCTCAGGCTGACACCTGGTTGATTTACTCCAGCCTTAGGGATCACGCTTCTGTGAAGGAAATACCTGCCTATTCGTTTGCTATTGATGCTGTAACAAATGACCACAAACTTTGTGACCTAAAACAACACAAATTTAGGGGCTGGCCCAGTGGCAAGTGGTTAAGTTCACATGCTCCACTTTGGCGGCCTGGGGTTTGAGGGTTCTGATCCTGGACATGGGACAGCATCCCACACACAAAAATAGAGGAAGATTGGCACAGATATTAGTTCAGGGACAATCTTCCTCACCAAAAAAAAAAAAAAAAACAGAAAGAAAGGAAGAAAGAAAGAAAGGAAAACCACAAATTTACGATCTTACAGTTCTGTAGGTCAGAAGTCTGGTATGGGTTTCCCTGAGCTGAAATCAAGGAGCTGGTACAGCTGCATTCCTTCCGGAGCTTCGAGGGGAGAATCCATTTCCTTACCTTTCCAGCTTCTAGAGACTGATCACATTGCTTGGCTCCTGTCACCTTCTTCCATCTTCAAAGCCAGCAATGGCTGGTGGAGTCCTTGTCACATCGTATCATCCTGACCTTCTCCTTTGCTTCCTTCTTCCACTTTTAAGGATCTTCATGATAACATTGGGCCCCTCTGGATAATCCAGGATAATCTCCCTATTTTAAGGTCTGCTGATTAGCAACCTTTGCTCCATCTGCAACCGTAATTTCTCTTTGCCAAATAAGGTAATATATTCAGGTTCCAGGGAGTAAGACACGGACATCCTTGGGGGGGCCATTATACTGCCCATCACACTTGTATGGCTCTGGACCTCTGGAACACATCCTTTGTACCACTTCACGGGTCTAGTGTGAACGTCCCACCAATGGCATCATTGTCGCCTGAAAGCTTGTTAGAAACGCAGACTCGTAGGCCCCACCCCAGACTTTCGGAATCAAAACCTACATTTTCCCCAACTCCCCAGGGATTGGGTTTGAGAAGCGCCACTCAGAGGTTCCCTAGGGACAGAGGAAAGAGCTTGGACTTGGTGTTGGACAGACAGTGGTCTCATCCGGGAACATGCACATAATAATGGAGGGGTCTTGAGGAGCCCCGTCAATAGCCTCCTGTCCCTGTCAGATCTTTGAACAAACAGAGGCATAAGATAAAGAAGTGGGCCAGGTGGGGACCAGGATGTCACCTTGGTAAGCTGATACCCAGTCATGTAGCTTTAACTGCAGATCTAACATTGAACCTCACAATGAGGAGAATTTCTCACTCCATCATGGCTGCCCTAAACGGGGGAGGGTCTCTCCCACTACAGCCCCCGCACACAGGGCAGAGCCTGTAGTAGGAGGATTTCTAGCAAGGAGTAGTGCCTCTGAGAGCACATGCTCCCTGCAGGCAGGTCAGCTTCCAAGAGGAAGGAAGAGGGAGAGGCGGGGCCACACATGCTTGGTTTTTCCTTACAAGCTTAGCAACCAGATAGGTCACTGGTGAGTAAGGGGATGGAGATGAAGCAGAAGTGTGACAGCTGGTAGAGTTGCCTCCATGTGTAAGGAAACATCAGGAGAGGGAATCAGCATTTCACCTAATAAATAAGGTCAATGTCACAGGCGCGTTGTGAGGTAGCACTTGGTACATTGTAGTTCAGTTACAAGGATTATCGTATTTTCCAGCAGTTCTAAAACCTAGCAACCCATCAGAACATCCTAACGACTTGTTACAAAATGTGGATTCCTGGACTCCCACCCTAGGGATTTGGATGCAGCAGGTCTGAGGTGGGGCTTGGGAATTGAGGAGACCTGAAATCCTGATGGCACGCAAGTGCGAAGACAGCTGATGTTGTGGGCCCTTCAGTCACTTGGGCAGGACCTGACCTAAATCAGAGAGAATAAATGTTAGATCAGACTCTTTTGATTACAAGGTACAGAAATCAACTTGAGCTGGCTTACTCAAAAGAGGGAATGTGTTGCAGGACCCATGGGTGTCTTACAGAACACAAGGGTGAAGGGCGCAAGTTCAGAAGGAACTGGGCCCACGAACTAGACGCTTTCAGGAACCCAGCAGTGCTGTCTCTCCAGCTATCCATGACCAAAGCCATTTTCTCTCTGTGTTTTCATGTATGCGGTGAGCAGAAGATGGACCCTACACGACTCCCAAAGGTGCTTTGTCCTTGGACACTGCAGACAGATTAGCTCTCTTTTAGTCCCAATTCTAAAACCCAGGACAGAGAATCTGGTTGACCCGTGTCAGGTCAGCCGTGCCCACCAGGTTCAGGGACAGGTGCACCAGTCCCTCCATCTTTGGAGGAGACATTGGAGCGAGGGCAATTCTCAGAGAAAAGAAGTTGTTGCAAGTTTGGCGGATACCCAAAAGAATCTACCAGAGGCTGCTATCTATCCCTTGTTTCTATTTTTAAAACTGCTTTCCCTCAATAACCAAAAAATGAAGGAAAACCTTGTGCCTTCGGGTGTCTGATAAAAAATTTAAAAACACTCCTAATTTATACTTCGAATCAATCTCGTTGAACCACCAGATTTAGCGAAATCCCCCAGATTGCGCCTCCCCTACTGACTGGAAATGGCCGGAGATCTTACTCCTTTGGCAAGGACGCTTCTGCAGCTCAGTCAGTCCACTTCCCCACATAATTCAGGGCCCTCCTACGTACTTTTTTCTGGTGTGAAGAGAGCTCTTTTCCAAGGAAACATTTTTCCAGGAGTGACTGCCAAATCCACTTATGTTGTAATTATTTTTTAGGAAAGTGCCCGCCTATCAAACCGCAAGTTCTTCCAGAGAAGAGATTCCGTCTGACTTGTCTGTATCTGTAGTGCCTATCGTAGTGCCCGGCCCAGAGTGGCCATTCAACATGTGTTTATTGTCTTTAGGAATGAATGAGAGTCATTGTCCCCCAAAAAGTGATGTAATGATATCGTGCTTAGTGAGGCATCAGCATGAACCAGGAAACAATGCCAGGAGAAAGTCCCAAAACTCAGGTTTGCTGTGCCCTCCTGGGAGGAGAGTCCAGGGTCATCTCACTGGGGTCCAGGCGAAGGAAAGGGGACTCTCAGAGATCTGGCTGTGCGAGAAGCGGGCACAGGAGTTGGGGTTGGTGGCTCCACAACTCGCAAATTAAATCCTCCAGGCATCCCTCTTCCCCTAGGGAAAGAGACAGAGCTCCTGCTTCTCCTTCCCCTGAGGACACCACATCCCCGCGTCTCGGTCGGTCTCACTCCAAGACGTTCTGGAGTCACAGGGACCAGGAGTGGTACTTCTCAGAGGTGCCAAATGGCGGCTGTCACAGGGTCATCACAGGCAGAGGGAGTGTAGAGACTCTTTATGAATCTTTATTTTAATTGCAATAAAAAAAAGAAACTTAAGACTTCACAATCCATCATTCCACTATAAAATCAATACTACAGGGCTCAAATATCTGTACCATGACAGTGTTTTATTCTAAAAATGTATTTTCCTACACGTTCTAACTTCTAAAATAAAAAACAGCTTTGGCATGACAGTCGCTTGATATAAATGAAAACACGGTTTAATGAAATGGCATTTTATGAATTTAAACTGAAGCAAATATTTGACATGCTTTATTTAAATTAATTTGCTGTGCATGCTCTGCTGTTTCGCTAGCAGCCCAGCCTTGTTGTGTTATACGTTTACTGCTCTGGGCTCTGAGACTCGCTGGTCAAGAAAGAGAAGCTGAGAGATCCAGGGGACCCTATTCTGAGGGTCCCACAGGCCCTCGCTCTGGTTCCATCAGCAGTAAAAATGGCTTGATTTGGGCAGGAAGTCATTTAACAAAACAACTGCTTCTACTCTTGCGAGGCAAGAGGGAGATATGCAGCTCCACGTTGGTGGTATTTTTGCCATAGAAACATCAAGTTGCTTTTAGTAATCCTACACCAGTCCTAATGTGCATTCTATATAAACTCTAAGCTGAAAATTTTTTTGTGCTTTGTAAATACCATCCCTTTCTCAACTTTCTGGAAAAACAGTCTGCCAGTTCTAGGATGCTAATACCATCCCTTCAGAAGGGAAACTGAAGCACAAATTTGTTCATTAAGTTACTATCTGGCCCTTTAAGAAAAAGTGTGCCAATCCCTGGATTTATAGGATAAAGTTGATTTGGAATGACTGAATAATACTGGTTTTGCTTTGGAATCCCAGATATTAATCCAATTTCTTCTTTTGACAGCTTCCTGGGTCAGTAATTTATAGATCCGATTAAGAGTTTTCCAACAGTTATAGTTATAGACACTGTATTTAACTGTGGTTATTGCTTGCTTTCCATGACCGTAACCTGACATAATGACCTCTATCTTGGAAGGGGGTCTGAAAGGATAATGATGGTGCTGATGATCACGTGGGCAGGTCATGATCCTCATAGGACAGACATTATGAGCTGGTTATGGGTCATGATCCAAAATAATATATAACTTTCACACATATGGCTGGCAACTTGGACTGTCTTTTTTGCTTTGGGTTAAGATTTTCACAGTTTTTAGGATCAAGTGCACTTTGAACATAAGGGTATAATTTGAAGACAAAATAAAGAAACTGAACTTGTGGGGGCAAGGGCATCTAAATACTTTTTTTTTTTTGCTGAGGAAGATTGTCCCTGAGCTACCATCTGTGCCAGTCTTCCTCTATTTTGTATACGGGACGCTGCCACAGCATGACTTGATGAGCGGTGTGTATGTCTGCACCCAGAATCCGAAGCTGTGAGCCCCCGGGCATGGAACCAAGCCCTGAACGTAACCACTACGTCACCAGGCCAGCCTCTTAAATACATTTTAAAAAGGGATTTCACACACACACACACACACACACACACACACGCACAACATAGAGCCTGTCTCCATCACTTGGAAAACTCTAGTTCCATTCACTGGAAAAAGAAGGAAATTAAAAAATGCAGCATAAGATGGCCCCTGATCCAGAGACTTCTACATTTAACAAAGCATCCATTCTTCTTCATCAAAAAGACTTTAGTGGGGCCTGCCCAGTGGCACAGCAGTTAAGTGTACATGCTCCGCTTCAGCGGCCTGGGGTTTGCGGGTTTGGATCCCGGGTGCGGACATGGCACCAACTGTCAAGCCATGCTGTGGTAGGCGTCCCACGTATAAAGTAGAGGAAGATGGGCACGGATGTTAGCTCAGGGCCAGTCTTCCTCAGCAAAAAGAGGAGGATTGGCAGTAGTTAGCTCAGGGCTAATCTTTCTCAAAAAAAAAAAAATAATAATAAATACTGTACTCTAAAAAAAAAAAAGAGTTTAGACATAGCCCTTTCACCCCAACATCAGACAGGGTGGATTCTTAGGTCTTTAAGTTTACACTTGGTCCAAGTCATCGAGTCGACTGGAAAAGATCCCTTTCTAAAAAAGAGCCTGTCCCCTGTGCCTGCCCTCGAAGATCAGCGGTGAGGCAGTCCGGAGGCGCCACGAGCAAACTCTTGAACATGGGAGTGAGGGGGGAGAAGTTCTTTGGGTGCCCAGACAACTGTGAAATAACAGAAAGGAGATAAGAACCAACAAAATCAAGAGGCAGGAGGAAAACTGGAAGCAAAAGAATACAGTGGATTACATTTTTCTCAAAGATAACCCGGGAGCAGGCTTTATCGTCCCAAGACCATTTTCTCTCCCATCCAGGAATTCAAAAAGAAGATAGAAAAGGATCAGTTCTATAGCAAAGTTCAGCTTAAGTAACCTTACCAGGTAATTGAAAAAAGCTTTCAGGTGTTTGGTTAAAAAAATTTTTTGTTGACTGTTATTAAATAGAAACTCTGCTGGTAGAAGGAGAAACCGTAGTTCCTATGCAGGCTCAGAGAAAACTGGAGGCTGGAGGACAGAAACAATTGCCCAGCAAAGTAATGTTTCCTGATTTTCCGATAGGAAATAAGAAAACTCTTCTAAGTTAATTCAATAAGTACTCCTTGAAAAATGTCTGTTTACTTTATAGGATACAGCCCCTGCCTTCCAAGAATCTGTAATCTACTTCTGGGGATAGGACCAGCTCTCATCATTAGGAAACGGTGTAGGATGGTTTCCATTCCCGTGCTCACTCACACAGTACAGTAGGAGTTAAAGGGAGAGATACGAGCGAACAGTTTGGAGTATATAACTGTACTAAAGGTCTATCGCTGATAACAGACCACCTCAAATTTAGTGACTTCAAACAATAACCACATTATCTCACAGTGTCTCAGGGTCAGGAACCTGGAATCAGCTGAGTTGCTTGGTTCAGGTTCAAAGTCTCTCGTGAGGCTTCAATCAAGCTGTCAGCTGGGGCTGCAGACACCTCAAGGTACGACCAGAGGAGGATGCGCTTCCAAGTTTACTCATGTGACCATCGGAAGGCCTCAGCTCCTCACCATGTGGGCCTCTCCACAGGGCACTTTACAACATGGCAGCTGGCGTCTGCCAGAGCTAGCAATGTGAGAGATGGCAAGGGAGGGCAAGAGAGCCTCAAGATGGAAGCCACCGTCTTTTTACAACCTAATCTTGGAAGGGACATCCCGTCACTTCTGCCATATTCTGTTCGTTAGAAGTGAGTTGAGAAATCCAGCACACACTCCGAGGGAGGGAATTACACAGGGTGTGAATACCAGGGGGTGGGGTCATGGGGGGCCGCCCTAAAGGCTTTCCCCTATAGTAGCCAAAGATGTTGTACTTTAGAGCAGAGTGAACAAACTTCAGCTAGAGGGCCTGCCACTCGATTTGTAAATAAAGTTGGGTTGGCCCACAGCACACGCATTTGTTTGCCTGTTGTCTCCAGCTGGTTCTGTGCTAACAACTGCAGAGGTGAGGAGTGGTGATGAAGACCCTCAAGTCTGCAAGCTTAGAGTATTGACTATCTGAACCTTTATGGGGAAGCTTGGCTGAGCCCTACTCTAGAGCAGCACTTGTCGAAATTTATATGCTTGTGACTCACCTGGAGAGCCTGTTAAAATGTGGTTTCTGACTCAGTAGGTCTGAGTGGGCCTGAGATTCTGCATTTCTAACAGTGCTCCCAGGTGATGCTGCTGCTGCTGGACCACACATCGCACTTTGAGGAGCACTTTGCGGACCTTGAGGGATGAGGAGGTCTTGGGTAGGTGTGGAGGAGATTCCAAGTAGGGGGAAACAGCATGAGAAAAGACGAGGAAAGGAAAAGGCATGGTATTTGGGGTGAGAATAAGAAAATTGGGCTGTCTGGAACAGAGTAGAGGACACGGCCACGTCCGCCCTGTGACAAACGACCACAGAGAGCAACCCTTCGCCTTGAGGCAATGGAGAAGGCAGTGGGGAAGCAATATAGTTTCGGTTCTTCTTATTTCAAGATACACAGTCTTTTTTAAAAAAAGGATCAAACTATAGTCAATTGTTTATCCAACAAAAACACCAGAATTGAAACAGGAAAAATAAAATAAATAGATAGATAGTTAAATAAATCACACAGACCTGTGTTTAGCACCCACTTTGCATCACTCATATGCTAGGTCCTGGGGATACAAGATGAATAGACGATCTCTCCTTATCACTCAGGCTGGTGATGGGCAGAGACCTGTGAATACGCTGGAGATGATGCATTGTGCTAAGTCTTTTATAGAAGTATCTGCCCAGTGCTGCAGGAAAACAAAGAGAAGGAACTGGGTCTTGAAGGATGGATAGGAGTTTGTTATGCTGGATGGATGAAGAAAGCCTTTGAGGCTGAGGAATATTATAGAGATCTGAGAGGGCAGGGCCTAGGTAGAGGCTGAACAGGCCTGACGTGTCAGATAGGGGAATGTGAGGGGGTCAGGAAGGGAAGAAGGTAGGAGTCAGACATAAGGCTGGACAGACAGGCAGAGAAAGGCTGTCAGTAGCCTCAGATACTGAGGGAAGACTCAGACTCCTTCAGGTGATGATAGCAGATAACCCATAGAACGTTCCTGGCACATAGGAGTGCTCAGTTATCAGTAGTTGTGGTTCTGTTTTAGAGACTGATGGCAACATGGAGGATTTCGCCTCTGAGAAAGCAGAAAGAGGGAGGGTCATCATTCGTTTGGCATGCAGGTGAAATAATTTTCAGAATCCTTCAAGTCAGGGTTCCCAGGCAACCCCCTGAAGCTCATGTGTCACATGGGCTGTGTCGTGGTGTCTCCAGCCCTGTTGGCTTGTATCCCCACATGCTGGCCCCACATCCTCCCAGGGAGGCACCCCTGCCACTGCAGAGAAGGAAGTAACTGCTCAGCTGGCATGGCTGTCCTTGTCCATGGAGCACTGCCAACGTCTTTGCAGACACTGAGCGGGCACCTACATGGAGACTTGTGTTTATCCCATTCAGACTTGGCTCCATTACCCTTGGTACCACCGGCGTCGTACGGGCAGCATGTTCCCCATCATGGCGTGCACACCTGCTGGACGTCATGATCTGTCTCCACCTCAAACAAGTCCCCCCGCCTTTAAGCTCTCCAAGGTCAGAGACTGTCTAGTTCACCACTGCATCCTTGGCCTCTAACCCAGTCCTGGACCCAGGGCGGGCACCTAGAAAATCCGCATCAAATGAACGAATGAATGACGATGGGGCTGATGATATTTCCTACCTCGCTGTTTGTTGTGAGGATTGTGTTAGTTTGCTGGGGCTGCCATAACAGGTTACCACACACCAGGTGGCTTGAACAACAGATATTTATTTTCTCCCAGCTCTGGAGGCGGGAAACCCAAGGTGAAGGTGGTGGCAGAGTTGGTTTCCTCTGAGGTCTCTCCTTGGCTCTCTCTGCCTCTCCCGTGGTCTTCTCTGTCCATGTGCACTCCTGCTGTCTCTCTGTGTCCTAATGTCCTCTTCTTATAAGGACACCAGTCAGATTGCATTAGAACCCATCCTAACGGCCTCATTTTAACTTAATCACCTCTTTAAAGGCCCTGCCTCCAAATACAGCCACATTTTGAGGTCCTAGGGGTCAGGATTTCAACATGTGAATTTGGAAGGGGACATAATTCAGCCCATAACAAGGATTAAATGAGCTAATAGAAAGAAAGTGTTTAGAATGTTGCCTAGAATACAGCGCCACAAAAGTGCTTGCTATTGCCCTGAGCAGTTTAGAAGGAACACAGAGAAAACATGTTGTCTCTGAAGCAATAGCACAGAGAGACACTCTAGGCTCAACTCCCTTTTAAAAAGTGTTTTGAGTTTTGAGGCTTATTCAGAAAGTCAGGAGAATTCTTTTTTTTTTTTTTTTTTTGAGGAAGATTAGCCCTGAGCTAACATCTGCTGCCAATCCTCTTCTTTTTGCTGAGGAAGACTGGCCCTGAGCTAACATCTGTGCCCATCTTCCTCTACTTTATATATGGGACGCCTACCACAGCATGCTCTGACAAGTGGTGCCATGTCCGCACCCGGGATCCAAACTGATGAAACCCAGGCCTCCGAAGTGGTATGTACAAACTTAACCACTGCGCCACCAGGCCGGCCCAAAAGGAGAGTTCTATAACTCATATTTTTGTGTAGGGTCATCCTTCCAGGGCAGTGTGGCCCCAGTAAGGATGGCATCCCAATTCCCTCTGCCACCCCATCTCACCCAGTAGATAATTATCATACCCACCATTTCTTACACACTCTCCACAACAATCCTAGTAGGCAGGAACTGTAATTTTACAGATGGGAAAAACTGGGTCCAGAGAGGTTAAGTAACTCGCCTAAACTCACACAGCCAATTAATGACAGAGCCAGATTCAAACCCAGGCATTTTCACCACAGCGCACTGCCCCCCACTGAGGGGTTGGTCCGGGTGTGGACATCACCTTCACTGCATCTAAACTTCTGCTTCAGCCCAGGAATTCTCTAACATGTCTGGCCTCCACCATTGACATAACAAGGCAGAGGTCTTACCTGGGCCAGCCTAACCTGGGGGGGGGCGGGGGCCAGCACATCCCCAGGTGGATGGAGGAGGGACGAGAACACACACTTGGTAGAATCTGTTCCCCCACCTGCTCGCCTGCTTGGACCCACCCTGTGTTTGGTATCGCTCAGCCGCCTCTCAGCCAGGCAGTCATTCATCCCACCTGGGGAGTCAGGGGTAAACACAGCAGGCGAGAGTTCTGGAGTGGGGAGGCCTCCTGCTGTAACGTGGAGCAGGGAGCCGCTCCTGTCAGCCGAGAGGTCCAGGGGAATACCAAGCAGCAGCAGCCGAAGGAACTCGAACCCACGGATGAGCAGTGGTGGGGACAGCAGGAGGGGCTGGGGGTGGATGGGAGATGACGCTGGATTAGTCAATGCGGCTGTCAAAACGAGGTCCCCCAGACCGGGTGTCAAAACTGCAGGTTGATTTTCTCAGCATTCTGGAGGTGGGAGTCCGAGATCAAGATGTGCACAGGGCCACTTGCTTCTGAGGGCTGTGAGGGAGGGATCTGCTCCGGGCCTCTCTCCTTGGCTTGTAGACGCCTGTCTTCTCCCCTCCTCTCTGCACATGGTCTTCCCTCTGCATGCCTGCACCGTAATCCCCTCGGCTTCTAAGGACACCAGTCATACTGCATGAGGGCCCACCCCAGTGACCTTGTTTTCATTTAATCACCTCTTTAAAGAAAGACCTTATCTCCAAGGACAGCCACATTCTGAGGTACTGGGGGCTAGGCCTTCAACATATGGGCTCCTGGAGGGGGACACTGCAGCCCATACCATGCTGACCCAGCTTCTCCGAAGCTTGGAAAACTTTCCTGACAAAACCTTCTCATTTCTGAGGGGCAGGGGCCCCATGTCTGGCCCAGGAGTACATGGCTCACTTGTCCTGGCGGGAAGGGGGCTGACCCCACAGGGCCCGAGGCGCCAGCTGTCAGGGCAAGATGTGCTTTCCAGACACTGAGCAGACCTGGAGGCCAGCAGCCAGGCCAGAGCCCGTGCTCCAGCTCCAGAGTGGGGGTGAATGAGGACCTGAGTCACAGCAGAGGCAGGTCAGCAGTTAGGACAAAGCACCAGGGCTCCTAGGGGAAGCAAGATGGCGGGGCTGCGCAGGGTTGATTCCAGTGAGCTGTTTTCACTGCTGACCTGCCTCCTTCGCTTGGTGGACAGGTCATCCACGCTCTTGAAGCCTCAGGGTCTACATGTATAAGTCAGATATTAATAGGACCTACCCTGTAGTAGTGTAAGGAATAAAGAAAGGATGCATGTAAAGTGCCTAGCATGGGGCCTTTAAAAGGCAGCCATTCCTTCAACACTGGTGGAATGGAAGGTGACAGTTGTAATCACAATAATAGGAAATATTAAAGAGTTTTCACCCTAGAAAACGAAACTCCCTGCAGAGACCAGTTTCCTCCAGGACCAGCCTCATCGTGGGCAAAGCGATGTGACTATTGAAGGACCTCCTGGGCGCCAGCCCTCTCAGTACCCACCACCATCCAGTCCCTCACAGCCTTTACCATTAGGGCCACACCTTAGGACAAGCTTTTGGAGATTAGAAGTTTCTGGGTAACATGGAACCCTGCAGGCTGTCCAGGAGGGATCCCACACGCACACCGTTTTGCCTGCTTCCGATTCCCAGCACACTTTTCATCATGCAACCGACTATGGTAAAAGGCAGGCGTCGCTAAAAATTTCTGTCTGCTTCCTTCTCCTTCTTCCTCCTTATCTCCTCCCTCCTCCCAGGATCTGTTACAGGAATTTGATTCCCCTTAATTTACTTTCTGAAAATTGCTCAGCTTGACGACTGCTGTTCCACAGCTCCGTGAACGGAGCGCCGTGAGATTTCGGCCCACTCCTCTCCACAGGGTGCTTGTTCTGTGGGAGAGAGCTGCCCTCGCAGAATGGAAGCCAGACCCGCCTGCCCCAGGCCTAAGGTACCTTGTAAAATACCTAATCATGTAGCTTCTCATTTGTACAGGGATTTATAGTTTCCAGAACACAATCATCCCCAGTGGCTCATTTACATAATACCGTAGAAGACATAATACCTTTCATCTGTACAGCTCTTTTTCCGTTTACCAAGTACTCTCATATATATTACCTGATTTATAGATAATATATGATAACATAATGCTCTAAAAATATATTGATTCCTTCCATATGAATTTGCTATTACAATCCATTACTGAGAAAGAACATGGGCCGGCTGGTTCCTTGCACGCTGAGCACTGAGGCGTAAGCCCTGTTCTTGGTTGAGAACCATCTTTAGATCTTAGACTTTTGGAATGGAGCCGTCAGGATGCCTCTTGAGCTGGGCCTTCTCATCTTAGAGAGCCATCCATTCCTTCAGCCATTGGACCGATGGCTCTGTCCAGGGTTCTGGTCTCCAAGTCATCCTGAGCAATGCCACTGAGCCTATTCATAGGTCCCTGTGTCCACTCGTGCACAGCTGTAGCTGGGCACCCTTCTCCCTCTAACTCTCACATGTGGCCACCCTGGGAAGCTGGAGTGGGATGAGCACATGCTGGCTACATTTCAAGATTCTGTGATGGAACCTAAGCCGTGGTCTAATATTCAGGGGACGATTGTAGGACTCCTCAAAGAAACTTTATGGATATCCTTGATTCACTCAGTAGGTCCAATCCATCCTGCAGTCTTGGTAATCCTTATCAAGGGCATATTTGATCATGTCCTCCATACCTGTCTTTTACTCCTTGCCGCCCTCAAACTCTCCATATCTTCACCAGCACATAAGTCTTGTCTTTTTGAGGACAATCATCCTAACAGGTGTGAAGCGATATCTCATTGTGGTTTTGATTTGCATCTCTCTGATGATTACCGATGCTGAGCACCTGTCTTGCCAACTCATTCATTGCTTTAGATTGGTTTTCCTGGAAACAGACTCTGAGCCAGAGAGTTGTATGTAGAAGGTTTACTGGGGAGAACTCTGAGGAGATAGATCTGTAAGGAGGTGAGGAAGGCAGGATTGAGCAGGGGGAGGAGGTGACTCACACTGTCATTTTAACTGAGCCCTCAGTCAACCTGACAGGGAGCCCTGGAGCTGGAATGACCCATCAGAGTTGTCTCAAATTGACGCATCCCCAGGTCTTTGCATCCCCGCAAAGGACTGGAAAAAAGAACCTTGGGTGGGGAAATTCCCTGAGGCCCAGGGCAATACTCAAGGAGGGACACTTCTGTGAGCCTTTGGCAGCCGATAGTCCCAATATTCCCAGCATGGAGGTTTAATGTCTGCCCTGAAGAGGGGGTCTGAACAGAGCACCCCCAGCATTCTTCCAAACCAGTTGTTCCCAACCTTTGCTGCACTGGGGGAAAGGAATGTTGGAGACCATCTTGGAGTCCTGCCAGCACATGGGAACACAAGCCCATTGCCATTCTGCCTGGTCCTGCTTTTCTTCCACACCCATCAGGACTGGACACTGTATTTTTGCCAAGACCTCACTTACCTGGCAGCACAATGGCTGAAAGGAGAAAGCCAGGCAAAGGGGTAGGCAGCCTTCTGCTCCATTCCTCTTCTGTCCAGCCCTTTGAACGGGGCGAGTCCCCTTCTGCGCCATGGTCTTAATCAGGCTTTTCTAGGGCATGCTGCATTCCTTGTCCTGCTGCCTCCCTGCGTGGAACCCTCTTTTCCTAATTTATTTTCAGCCCTGAAGCTGATCTCAGAGGCAGCATCTGGTTCTGCTTTTAAAACAAAGCTCTGGCTGAGTCGGGCAGAAAAGCACAAAAGTCAAATGCACGCTTATCCCCAAGGTCACGCCACAACAGCACAGTCTTGGCTCTTCACTGCCCACACTGCCTCCTCCCAGCATCCTTTGTTGTCAACACACAACTCTATTCACCTGGGCCTATTACAGTTCCCGGGGTTATGGAGTCCGCAGCTAGGTCAGAGCCACTGTGCTTCAGAGGCCCCCTAAGCCCAAATCTACTCGGAAATTCTACATCCATCAAGGAAAACAGAAACTGAGGAAAATGTGACTTGTGAGGCCTGAGCTCTACTCTTTAGCTTTCTCTTTGGCAAGTGCAGAGCCTGCCTGCAACTCCCTGGGCTCAACATTTGATGTCCAGAAACCCGAGTGATTGATGGGTCACAGAAGCTAAACTACCCCCAAAATCCTACAGGAAGTACTGACTTGTTCATGAGTCCCAGGCAATGAGAAGGCAGCCTTTGGGCTCCACCAAGGTGGCTGTTCTGACTTTTCTTTTGTTCCCGTTTTGGTTCAAGTCTCAGTCAGCTTGGAGCTCTCATGGAATGAGCATCATCACCTTGTGGGGGGCAGGAGAGACGCGTGGCCAGCTGTTTGGGCAGTCAAAAGTCTCCTCAGATGGTAGGAAAGGCTGCCAGTCCATGCACGGTGACCATGACCATAGGTATGGTATTTTCTGGGGTGTTTTCACTTTCAACTATTCTGTTGTGTTGCACCATAATTTGTGTTTGTCAAACCAGTTCAATCTTAGTTCTAAAAATCTAGTGACAGTAGTTATGCAGTGGATTGATGGGGAGTAGGGGTGGGATGGAAGAGGGGGTGGGTGGGAGGAGATAGGTATGCTTCCTGCTAAGAGACATCACAGAAAAATGTAGGTTGTCCCTTCAGCCCTCCCCCACATCTGTATCACCCCACTCTGAAGGGACTGTAAGGGCACATTAACCAGGACACCAAAAGCCTCTGACAGCTGTGAGGGAGAATACTCTGATTAACCAATTATGGGAGGTAATTTATTTGTTAGCTCATTTCCCTCTAGAAGAGTGGAGCATGGAGGAAGACCCTCCGAGCACGGGGCACAGGGCTGTGAATGAAGCATGCCATGCCTGCTGAGACTGGGGCGCAGAGTCTGAGGGCTCCAGAAGGGAGGGTGTGAAGGGAGGTGAGCAGGGGCAGCAAATATAAAACATTCCCACGTCTGAACTTCAGCTGGGGGTCCAGAGTAGAGAGGATCAAAGATCAGAGAGAAGATAGGTTAGCATCACCCCTCAGCACCCATCATCCCTGCACGGAGAGCCCAGCTCTATCATCCTGCAAGTGACAAGTGTAGCTCTCAGAGCTGTGCCAGGCCCATATTAAATACCCAGACATGTCAGTTATTGTTACTGTAATTATTAGGATTATTCATGAGGCATGCGCTCCTTTGTTATTTTTAATTGGAGGGGAGGACAGTGCCATTCCCAATTTCTACTCCGAAGGAATATTTTTCTGCCTCTTCTGTGTATATTTGGAAAGGAAAAACCAACAACAACAACAGAAAACCCAGAAACTAGACATGTAATTGGAGAGATCCAGCCTCAAAGGAACCAGAGTCCACGGCGTGCGCCCAGTGGAGTGTTGGCTTTCATAGGTTTTACTTCCGTTTTACGTTTCCTTTGTTGTTGTTGTTGTTTTCCTTTTTAATTATGGTCAAATGACCTTGTTATATAAACTGTGGCCCGAATCTGCGCAACAGAAGGTTGAGCAAACAGAGTTTAATGCAATAATCAAATGCAACCCACAACCACATTCTTACGGATCATACTATTGATAGATGATGGTACTAACAGTTGTATGTGCTGCGTGGGAATTGGCCACACGAGACATGCAGCTCACTTAAGTTACTACTGAGTATGACTTTGATAGGGTCAGGTTCTCAATCCCCTCCTCCCGCACTCTCTGCCAGCTCTCCAGCATCTATACACTCCCTCAGTGGTAATTTCTCTGATAGCACATCCTTTCTCTGCTTAGATTCAAACTGGGGCATAGAGCTCTCTGCCTTAATGAGGGAGAAAAACACAAGAATAGAAGGATTGAAGAGGATGCATAAGTCAGGGTGACACGAGCTGCCGAAACAAACAGACACCCCACAATAGAAGCCTATTTCACCCTCTCCTAGCAGCCCAGTGGGGCTGTTCTTCATCGGCTGACAGTTTTCCTCCTGGTGGTGACTGAGGGTCCGAACTTCCTCCATCTTGTGGCTCGACCATCCTCCAGTCGGTCCTCAGGGGCACTCACAGGTGGCAGATGGAGAGGAGAGGGAGGAAAGACACATCTGCACACCCTCCTCAGCCTGGAAGTGACATACACCACTCAGGCTCATAGCCCATCAGTGAGAACTTGCCATGGATACAAGGAGGATAGAAAATGCAGCCTGTGGCGAGGCAGCAGCTCCTCACAACAGTTGCACACCCTGGAAACAGGTGCCCAAGTTTTTGATGGGTAGTCGTCTCTGCTACAAGGCATTTTGCAAGACCCAAGCAGGACCTGTTTGGTTTAAGCACTAGTGATTATCACCTAATGCAAGCACTGAAGATTCCGAGGGACCAGCGAACGGTCTGATGTGGGACTAGAGCAGAGAACACGTGTGAGCCCCAGATGCATGTATTCTCACATAACGTGGAAGCCTGTTTCTCCCACGAGACCCCCTCCAACTGCAGCCGCCCCAGGCATCGGGATCCAGGCTCGGAAACTCTGTGAAACACAAATGCTTATTTGATCACCCTTTATAGCGAAAGCTTGTTAAGCAGATATTGGTTTATCCAAGAGAATGCACAATTGGAAGCAATTGTTGTTCTCCAGCTAACTGGATACCTTGTCATGCTCCAGTAAAAATATCAGATTATCTGAACTAGTTAATTCAAAATCCATTCTTCCTGGTCTCTTGCCTTTCAAATTAATGACGTCTCCTGAAATTGACAGTGAGAGAGAGGGTGACCAGGCGGGCAGAGGAGCACAGGACCCCCAGGAGTTAGTGCCTTCTGCTCTCACAGGCCTGAAACCGAGGCGACAGGGGGGGAGGAGGAGAGGAAGGGCTGGCTGTAAAGTGTGCATACTGGAAAAGTAGATTTTAAGTACTATTTTTTCCCCTGAAGGACTCTTGGAAAGAACCAAGGAGGAAAAGGAGAATGCCTAGGCAGCTATGTAATTAGGGTCACAATTCGGGAGTTTAGAGAAGGGAGGTCCTTCTGGTGGGCTTTGTCCTGTTGGACAAACCTCTCCAATGCCCTTGGCCTGAGTAAGCATGACTTGAAGTCCAGAAGGGATGAGAGACAGAGGATGCTGTGGCTCCACCATCGACCAGCTGGATGAAGGTGGCATGTTGCTTACCCCCTCCATGCCTCAGTTTCCGGCTACTTTAATGTCAGACCCTACCTTGAAGGGTTGTTATAAAGATTAAATGTGTTAACGTTTATCAAATGTTTGGAGTGGCATCTAGAACACAGTAGGCCTTCTACAGATGTGTAGGAGATAAAAAAGCTGGACTAAAACCCCTATTCCCTCTTTTAATAGCAAGGAGACGTGGAGCCACTTCATTTAAACCCTGAGCCTCAGTTTCTTGCTCATAAAACGAGGCCGATTTTATGGCCACACAGAAAATCTCACAGGTGGTGAGCTCAGCTGAGACTGTGAATGTGGACATGCTTGCCCAGCACCTGGCACAGACCTGGCAGTTAATAAATGCTAAGTGCCACCTCGAGCTGAATGTTCCAAGTATTCCCAGATCCCAGCAAGACAGGAGAGGAAAGACGTCAGGAAACGGTGCCAGGGAAGCTCCTGCACACGGCAGCCCCAAGCCACTAAGAAGAGCGTGTGCCAGCCAGCACTCTAATTTTTACTTGTTTCACAGACTAAGGAGCCGTGTGTGTGCTGAGCTCCCACACAGGTGATTAGAGAGACATATGTAGCACATCCGCCCAGATTGGCAGGGCGGGAAATCAAGGAGAAGGCAGGCAATACCTGGTGAAAGGTGTTTCAATAAACGAGATGCGTTTGGCTCCAGCAGACTTTGGTCGCACACATAGTGGAGTGTTAAAATAGCTCAGAGACAGAGAGTCTGAGAATCAGGGACTCAGAAAATAAGAGTGATGAGCCCTTCTATTTTAATAACAGGAAAACGCACAAGAACATGAACTTCTTTATATCGAAAAACAATGCAAAGACTTCCTAAAATCAATTCCAAAATGGCTTGAGGAGGGTAGGCTGTTCAACATCAGCCAGCAGGAAGCAGCCAGCAAACTCCCCCTGAAGGATAATCCAGGGTCTCTCTGTGGCTCAGTGACAGGTGCTGGGAAGGTGACACAAGGTAATATTCAGAGATTGGGACTTCTTAATTCTGCTCCTCTTCCTGAATGAGTTCAAAAAAGACACAGTTTGGGGCCGGCCTGGTGGCGTAGTGGTTGAGTTTGCACGCTCTGCTTTGGTGGCCTGGGGTTCGCTGGTTCAGATACCAGGCATGGACCTATACCCCACTCAACAAGCCATGCTGTGGCAGCATCCCGCATACAAAATAGAGGAATATGGGCATGGATGTTAGCTCAGCAACAATCTTCCTCAAGCAAAAAGAGGAAGATTAGCAACAGATGTTAGCTCAGGGCTCATCTTCCTCACCAAAAAAAAAAAAAAAAAGAGCGTTTGGGTGTGTAAGGGTTAACGCAACTGCCTATGTAAAATATCTGCTGCAGGTCCCAGGTCACGGTAAACCCAAATGGCACCTATGATGTCACGATTATCACATGGTCTCCATATACCAGTTCAGTTAGCCAGCATGTAGTGGTCATAGAGTTTGTCGTAGGGGGGATGGCAGCAGGCTGGGGTTCCCAGTGATTGTTCCTGAAGCAAGGGTGTGGGAACATCCTCATTAGTGATCTCAATAGTATTTTGTTCCCCTAATACCACTCCCAATAAGTCTAAGCTCCTGGATAGCAGGAATCAACTTTTACATCTTTGTGTCCTACAAGCACCTTCATTTATTCACTCAATAAACATTCTATCAGCACTCACTCTGAGCCAGGCACTGTGTAGGCACTAGAGTTAAAAATACGGATTGACAGGATCCCTGCCCTTGAGAACCTCATAGTCCAGCCAGAAAGGCAGACAACAAACAATCACATGGTCGCATTTTGTGGGTGCCATGGCAGTAGATAGAGAGGAGGTTCAGAAAGCCTCGCTGAGGAGTTGCCTTGACCTGTGAAAAGAATGATGAGTGGATGTTTGCCTCTATGACTGCTTTACCTAAAGTCAAATGTGTTTGTGTCTGTGTGACAAAGAGAAAGAGAGAGACGCTGATAATGGGGGGCATTTCAGGCCATTCAGTGGTTGGCCTGCCTTTGCTTCAGCAGCCTAGGGCTTTTCCTCACCTGGATGAGAAAGGTGATAGGTGATGGACGTGAGTCCTCTGGGGACATCATGGCCCGAATTCTGTGTCCTCCTCAAGCTCACGTGTTGAACCCTAACCCCCTATGTGGTAGCACTGGAGATGGGGCCTTTGGGAGGTAGTCAGAGCCAGATGAGGTCCTGAGGGTGGGGTCCTCATCAGGGTGTTAGTGCCCTTCTAAGAAGAGACCCCAGACAGCATCATGCCCAAGAAAGGGCTACGTGAGCACCAAGAGGGAAGGCGGCCGTTACAGCTCAAGGGAAAAGCTCTCACCAGAAACTGACCATGCTGACACCTTGATCTCCAATTTCCACCCTCCAGAACTGTGAGAAAATAAATTCCTGTTGTTTCAGCCGCCCTGTCTGTGGTATTCTGTTGTGGCAGCCGAGCAGGCTCCTACAAGGGAAGAGTGCAATTCTTGGGGTCATCGAAAAGAGGAGACCACAGAGGAGCTGGGAGAATATCCTCTCGCCATCAGCACTGTCCAGAGCCCTTCTTTAGACTAATGCATCATCGTGGGCTCCTCCAGTGAGGAAGGCGGAAAGTGTGGGGAGGATTCTGCCAAGAGCTACTGAGAGCTGGGAAATAAGAACAAGGCTGAACGTCTGGAGGACTAGGGTTATTTGGCAGAAGGAATCCTCATGGCTCCCCATTTTCTGTAGGATGAGATCTCAACACGCGAGGCCCTTTACAGTCTGGCCGGTTCCGTCTCCAGCTTGATCACCCCTCTTACATATAATCAATAGGTCCCAACCACAATGAGTTATACCCCTGTTCCCTGAATATTCTGGGTTAATCCGGAGGTAACATGGTAAATGGTTAAAAACCAGTCTGCCTGGGTTCAAATCCAAGCTCTGATCCTTAACCTAGTCATTTATCCTGACTGTGCCTCAATTTTCCCGTCCATAAAACGGGGATAATCGTAGTACCAGCCTCATAGAGCTGCCATGCAGAATAAATGCACTGATGTCTGGAAAGGGTTTCGAATAGTGCTTTTACTGAGTAAGTGCTAGATAAGTATCTGATTTTATTATTTAATTCTACCTAGGAAATTTTATTTCCACTCAAATGCCACTCCTGTTCTGTGCAGTGTTGTCACCCCGTCCTCTGGGTTCCCGTACTTCTTTGACCTGACTCATTAGCACAGTACATGATGCATTTGTCTCTCTCTCTGCTGGACTGTGGATTCTCAAGGGTGAGCAGAGAAGAGCCTCATCTTCCCCCTAGCCTGGCCCAGGGTGTGTCACCAAGCAGGCGATCCACAAACGGTCATTGAATGAATGAATGAGTGTGTACAAGGGTGAGGAGGAAGGATTGAACGCACGCAGCTGTGCCTGCAGGAGTGAATGCTGCAGACAGCGTGCGACTAAGAGAGGTCTGATCCAGGAGGGCGCTGTGCCTAGAGCATCGTGTCTGATGGTTTCAACTCCTCCGAAGTATAAGGGGCTAGATTCATTATGGGCAAGAACCTCCTGATGCTGAAATATTTTCGACGCTGGGAACAGTGTGCCCCCTTCCCCCAACAATCTGTCCTTTAGAAAGAGGCTAGATTTTCCTCCAGCTGATATCACTGAGGCATTGTCCAGACTCTATTAGGATTCCTAGGTTTCAACAGCACAGATGGAACAGATACATGGCGTGTAATCCTTAACAACAGAGAGCAAATGATCACCAGTGGGCATTTAAAGAGCCACAGGACTTTTTAGCATTCAGTACATGGCCAGGCGTGTAAATACACAGGCGATAAACAGGTGCTAGGAGCCCAGTGTCAGATTCCTGCTTGTTGGACAGGTCTGCAACCCACCGGCCAGGCGGCGCTCAGCGGCAGCAACGCCCAGCAAGACCGTTTTCCCCAGGCAGACAGGCGGCCTCTCTGGTAGGAAAGCTCCACTGTGTCTCCCTCCAAGGCAAATGCAAAATCAATGCTTTCCACTCAAGCCGACCTTCCTGACCACTGAGTCTGCTGCCGCAGTCACAGCGGCACTGTGGGCCCCTGGGGACGAGGAATCGGCTCCCGCCCCAGATTAACATTCAGGCAGAGGCCCTGGTGATGAATATTTTAATATAATGTTTACTGTTTACCCACATGAATGGAAAGAACTTGCATCTGCCAGTGCCACCTGTGCCCACAGGACTGCCCCCCCCCCCCAGAGAGCCCAGCTGCGAGGAGGGGCGGGGGCAGGCTGGAGGGAGGGGCTCAGGGGTAGTCTGGGCGGGCTGAGGCGTCCGGGGAACTGGGGAGGGAGGCACAGACCAAAATGTGGAAAGAGGCTAAGATAGAGTGGGAAGGAGGAAGGAAGAAACAGGGATGGCAGCCGACAACAAAGAAAAACAGAGGTTAGGAGGGCGAGCCCCCGCAAAGATTCAGGGCCCCCTTGGCTGGGAGTGAATCTCACAGGGGCTCCTGTCAGGACCAGGGAGGGAACAGCCTGTATCTGACTCAAGTAGTCAGAGCCGGTTTCAGAGGAGTGGGCGTCTCCTGCAAGTTGGCGCAGCTATTTGTAGCCCCGCAGCCATCTGGACTCCCTGGAGGACAGCAAATGCTCTCACCTCCTGCCCAGGCCCTGGCTCCCCGTTTGGCCCTGTGGGACCACCACACCGAGGCCTCCACCCCAAGCACATCTTCTCTAGTAGGAAAGGAGGGAGCATGACCCTGGAACTCGACTGGGAGTAGGAGTGGAAAGGGTCACGCACAAGATTAGTTCCAGGTACTTGTGGTTTCAGAAGGGGCCGGGCAGAGGCTGTTCTGGCTGGAAAGGGAGCCATCGCTTCTCCGGTAAAGGTTGTAGAAAGCCAGCGATGGCCTTCGCCCAGCGGGCGAGGGCAGAGCCAGCTGCTCCCAGCAGAGCATGGGCCAGAGAGGGGCCAGGCTTCTGCTGATGGCCTGAGTGACATGGGCTGTCCTCTTCTGGGCACCTGTCTGTTCTCTCGGTCAGTCGATGGCCCAGGGAAGCCTCTCCTCTGAACAGGAACATTTCTTCTGAAACTGCTGTGGTTTTCTCTTTACTTTGCCCCCTTTCCCTTCCCTTCACCTCTCCCCCTTGCTGGGGTTACTCCTTAGGCTAGGGTTGGCTCTGACAGAACGTGGCTGATGCACACATTTGGTTTCTACCAGCCGCTTTCCTGGTTGTATTTCTAGGCTCCATGGAACCCCAAGCACCCTTCCTTGGAGAGATTGCCAGGTGTTTGGGGAAGGGGGCGAGGACAGCTCTGGTGCATGAGGCAGACACACCTGCCGTCTAATGGGTAGGGCAGAGAATAACACGTCACCTGGGAAGTGTGCCGAGTCCATTCTCTCTCTCTCCCTGTTTCTTCCTCATCTCTCAGCCTCTCTCTCTCAGGCTCCTTTGAGCCTCGCTCTGTGAGTGACCCTCCACCATCCTCGCTTCTCCTCCTGCCTGGGTCCATTCCTGCACTCCAACAGCCATGCACTCCCTGGAATGAATACAAGGCCTCGTAATATCCATGGTACTTCTGGGGGCCCATATGTGGGAACAGATTTTGTTTTTAACTTTTTATTACAGAAAATTTTAAAAATCATAAAAATAGAGTTGTCCATGAACCCTGTGTGCCAATCACTCAGCTATAAAAATCATCAGCCCTGCACCTCTCTTGTTTCATCTGTAGCCCTCACTCCCCGAACACCCCCGCACCCACATGGGATTTTTTTATTTTTTAAGAAATGCCAATTGATAATGTTGTTTCATCCATAAATATCCGTGGGAGTGGTTTGACTAGAGCGTTAACTCTCCAGCCTGTCTCAAGCCCCAGGAACCAGCTCAGGCCTTGGGACATACCTGCCTTTGAGGGTGGAAATTCTGTGGCCCCCTCATTGTTTCAGCATATGGATCTCATCTCATCATGTTCCCTAAGCTGTTCTCAGAAAACCACTGTCAGAAACAAATCAGCGCCCCGGCTCATGGACAGCTCCGTCTGAGACCTTAGCCAATTTCTTGTCTTCATTCCCAGAAGAAATCATTTTGTAAGCAAGTCAGGCTATCGGAGAACACACCTGCATGCCAGATGTGCACAGCTGTGTGTGAGCAACTGCTGATCCATCTGCAGAACTATCTAAACAAGGGAGACATGCAATGTGATCATCAAATGACTCTTGCAAATGAGAGTAGCACATGCAATATTCAAAAGCAACAGATGAAACAAACTTGGGCTTTCTCCAGAGAGAAAAATCATAAAATGCATGCTCTTCCCACTCCCCACCAAATTTGAAGAAATCTGTTTGTTCATTGATCAGGAAAACAAAGTTGGCTCTGGAAATGGTTACCAGGAGGCCTGAATTAGGGCCTCTGATTTGATTGCCATAGATGACCCTTGGCCCACAATGAGTGACCTTCCTTTATGCAACTTTTAAATAAGTCATGGAACCAACTAATAAAAAGTTTATAGTTTAAAATCCAGGTCTGGAAATTTAGACATAATTATATTGATGCCTGTGCTATGATAGAAAGTGCATTATTTAGACAGGACGTCTGGACGCGTCCACCAACTTGTGCGATCCTGAGGCAATTACTTTACCACTCTGGGAATCTGTCTTCTCATCTGTGAAAAGGAGTAAATCAGCATAGTTCAGTCTCCCTCACTGGTAAGCAGGGAAAGAAGTCAGGAGATGAAATGCTAAAAGGATATTGTGAAAAGAAAAGGGAATAAATTAATATTTGAATTTATTATGCTTATAAGAAACCCATATATTGTGGATTGAAAATGTGTAGTTCTTTTGGTCGAAGTAAGACAAATATATATATACAGCATTCAATTTTTTGAAAAACGCAAGTGATGACAGATCTTCTAAATTTTAGAAGATTATTTTAAAAATTTTAAAAATTAGATTTTCTCAAGTTCTTAGAAAAGTACCAGACTCTGAATGGCAAGTATTACTAAAAACTAAACACGGCCGGGCACAAAGGGCCCTCGACCCCCATCAGCAGCCCCTTATTAATGTGCACATCAGATAACCAACAAGTGCTCCTTGAGCTTCCGTGCATTCGGGTCTCCCAGGGCAATGAGACTACAGGGCCGGGAATGAGGCTGCATAGTCTCCCCAGGAAGGTGCTATCTCTGCTCCTGTCTCAGCCCCTCCTCAGTAAATGCTGACACACGGTTCAGCTTGGCTCAGCAACCACAATTTACATGGGAGTTGGGACAAGCACATTCTTTGCACAAACCCTGAAGGGGACGGTAGAAACTCCCAGTGTTTCCCCAGCAAGGATTGCAGCCATGACCCCATCTAACCTCCATCTGTGGGATGCAATAGTCATCTTTTGCATGGGATGGCAGAGTCCCTGGGGACGTGAATTACTCAGAAGTGCACCTGGCCTCTGTGAGCAAGGTGGAAGGGAGGGACATTGGGCTGGAATTCAGGAGGTTCTGGGTTGTTTCTGGCTCATCCTGCCAGCTTTCCTGGGGTGGCCCCGATTGCCCACATATTCAGTGGGGATAATAACATCCCTTCCTTCTACCCTCAGAGTGTTGACGGGGCTCTAAAATATGTGTGAAGATGCCAACAAATAAATTAATAAGGTCCTCAGGGAATTGAAGTTCCAGGGCTGTGACATGTTCACTCCTGTGCCGGGTGACTTTTGTCTCACCTTCCCTGGGATAGACTTTAAATTCACTTGCAGGTTCAAATCCCATTAACTCTGAATATCCCTTTGTCCTCAGATTCCTGTTTCTTTGCCCCAAATTTTGCATCTGTTTTAAACTTTCCTTAAAGTGCAGGCACCTTCCCTCTCCACCTACCCCACAACCCTTGCCCCATCCGCCCTTCTGGGGACCAGCAAAAAATGCTCCCTTCTCATTCCCCATCTGTCGTGTAATCCGCCAGCTTTTCATGGTGGCAAGGGGATTCTGGGAGTTTCATCCTCTTTCAATTCCTTGAGTGACATGTGCACTGGCCCATGCTAGAACTTCACTGGCGGCTGGGGATCAATAATCAGTCCCCTGACCCAAGTGACTTTCTTGGAGAGAGATGCCTCTTGGAGAGAGATACCTAGTAACAAATCTGCCCAACTTTCCACCAAAGGCTGTGCAGGGCCTCTGAGGATCCGCTGCCCAGTTCGCCCTAAATCAATTTCCCAGCCTAGCAGAAAAACCGGGCAGGATTGTATTGAATCTATTCCCCTCCATTGCCCCTCACTGCAATCCCAAATCACATCTCGCATCTAGCGCTTTCTTCCAACCAGTGTTTAATCCTCAGTGGTAATCCTTTTAAGAAATTTAATTTCATTCTTCATCCTTCTCTCCCCACCCAACTTTGCCCATAAAAAGCAGTTCTGGGAATTTTCAAATTCTGACATCATATAAAACTTCTTTGTGCCGCAAAGTACTCATTCTCCATGCCTAATCCATCTCCCAGCACCGTTTGCAGTGATGCACTGCATGTTCCCTGAGTTTATAGATCTCTCATTTGCTGCCGGCTTCTTACAACAGCCTGGAAGTTCGGCCTTTTAAAAATCAATCTGGCTCTCTGCGTTCCTGAACCCCACCTCCCAGTTTGCGCAGAATGACAGTCCGTGCACTGAAGTCTCCTAAAGATATTATTAGCTCTTATTTTTGAACCACCCCCAGCCACCCCACTGGCTCCATACCCTCACCAAGGCCCGGATGGGCACACTCACAGCCATCTGCCCTCCACTCCACTCTATCCATGAGGAGCATCTCTGGAAATTTGGTGATAAGCTCAAAATCCCAGGTACCATCAGACAGCCCTAACTAGAGCCCCGTGATTCTATAAATCATCGCGAGAAACAACCTTCATGATAATAACGAAAGTAACAACTAAAATTGGTATTAAAAATAAAGAACACTATTTTTTGTGGAAGCTCACCCTGTGGGGGCACAGTACTAAGTACTTCACCTGAATTATAACCCTCAGAGAATCTTCAGCAGTAGGTACCATCATTATCCCCATTTATCAGATGAAGTTGAGGCGTGGGGTAGTGAGTGACTTGCAATCACACAGCCAGGAATTAATGGAGTTTGGATTAATCTTAGCCGTCTGACTGTAAAGCCTGTGCACGTATCCACCACACTATGAAGCTTTCCTGAGACCAATTTGAAGTAACTAAAGCAAAGGAGAGTCTTTATTATAAGCATCCTCGGGTAGCCTGTGGAAGCCAAAACAGGCATAGGGCCTGAGGAGTGCCTGGAGCCTGGGACTTAAAGGCCGTCAGTGTGCTCTGGGAGTGTGTGATTCATTCGACTCTCTCCCCACAGGATTGTGTGCCAGAAAATGTGGCTGCCATCGGGCCCCAAGCATCACATGTTAGAACTTCAAACTGATCTTGCTCTCTCTTCCAGGATTCAAAAATGCCTTGGGGGTGGGAATGATTGGCAGGGGGCAGGTCACAAAAAGAACATGGCACCTCTCACAGTAGCCATATGGGTAGGGTGGAGGGAAAGGGAAGAGCAGGTCCCAGAGGAAGGTGGTCCGTTCCCCAAAGAAGAGGCTGCATCCGATGGATGTGGCTTCAAATGACCTTGGGTAGGTTATATCACCTAGGATGACGATGCTAACATGTTCCTCATAGAGCTGTTGTGAGGACAAAATAAGAAATCATATGTAAAAGCTTGGCATGGTCCTGGCACATGGTAAATACCCAGTAAATGTTAGCTTGTTACTATTATGAAGTTGGAGCCGTTGCGAGCTCACAGGCCTGGCTCAATTTTATTCCTTATAAATAAACATTAGTATACTAAATCCCTTGGCACACAAGATTCTCATAGCCAGTTCTTTTTCCATTTTGGAAAAGTGAGGAAAGAGCCAGGAGGAGAGCTGTGATGTCCCCAGAAGAATCTGCTCTAGGATTATAATGGACCCAGAAGGTGTGAGGGGAAAGCTGGGAGTGAGTGTCTTTAAATGTGTCTTTTCTGAGTCCATACCCACTCTGTATTTTGTGGCAGACCAGAGGTCTGAGGGCTCCAAAGCTGGATGTGAAGTTCCCATTTCTAATCACCCTTCCTCCTTGCCAATGCCCTTGTCTCCTGATGTATTTATTGCTCAGCCTCCCTGAGGCCGCCAAAATGGATGAGGCCAGAGAGATCTGGGAGCCCGTGGCTGTTGAGGGAAGAAAATGGATTCCCTGCTACTTCCATCTTAATCTACAAAGCCATTTACAGTTTGGGAAACTTCCAGTGCTGTCAGGACCTCTCACGCCTGCTCCCCAGCCGCTCCTAAGAATCAGTGAGTCCCACATTACAGAATATTTTCTGGTTGGCAGGTTGGGCCTGAAGGAGGGAATCAGACACTTGGAGCCCTAAATGCCGAATGCATCAGTCTAATTTATTCACACAAGTTTTCATCTGGGTATTTTCTATACTACCAAACTCTGTATCTTTCAGTGAAGACATTTGTCTTAGCTGAATAAAATCTCTTAATGGTTTAATAAAAAGCATTTAACTCAGTTTTCCTAGTTTTATGAGTGCCTTGAGGTCCTTTAGGAGAGCAAACATCTTTGCTGGGATCATTGAGGGAAACATAATTATTTTTCTGCCTTCTGATGTATTATTTTCTGGAAGGAACAGTTCCAGATGCTCATCATATGCTCTCAAATTCTCTGAAGCTCCATCAAAGGACAGAGTATTCTCAGTGATGGACTAAGTGGTGTCCCTCCTTCCGTAGCTGACCTGCTGGTCCCTTCAAAGACATCCTCTACGTCATTCCTTTCTTTGCTGAAATAGCATCTCTGTCATTATCATCGCCAATTTGTTCCGTGCAGGATAAATGGAGAAAAGAGTTTGAAGGTCAGTTAGAACTCAGTGCCAGGGGCAAAAGCCAGGCAGGAAATTAGGTTAGCAGAAATTTCATGAGGACAAAAACAATTGGGGGAATAGAAGGAGGGCTAAATGGAAAACAGGGAAGAGTTAGAGAGAGAGCCGGGAAGGAAGATGCGGGCAAGGGGCCGGTGACCTGCAAAGGGAGAGAGTGGAGAGGTGAGCGGAGGGAAAGTATTGAATAGAAAAGCCAAGGTAAAGTGAAGAACTGGAACATGACACACGAGCGGGAGATGCACAAACAGTGGGAACCACAGTGAGGAGAAGAGGAGAGAGCGGGAACACGGAGAGAAGAGGAGGAAGAAGGTGAAAAGGATGGGGGAGGGAGGAAAGTAATACATTCAGGAATTGTAGAGTGTTGGAATGCAGAGTTTTGTAATTAGAAAGGAGCACAGAGATGGTTTTCATTTTACCAATAAGCAAGTAAAGTAACTAAAGGCTCGGAGAGGTTAAGTGACTTTTCATCCATCCATCCATCCACCCGTTCACTCATGCGGTCTTTGAATGAATATTTGTTGAGCGCCTTCTATGTGCCCTGCTCTGTGCTAGGCACCACGGACATCGTGGTGAACAAGACAGACAAGATCTTTGCCCTCAAGGAGCTCACAGTCCAGTGGGGCATATGGACAAGTGAACTGGCACCTACAGCACAGTGGGAGGAGAGTTATGATGGTGTGGGGGCCATGGGACCCACGAGGAGGCCCCTGACAGCTGTGTGTACCAGGTGGGGTGACCACAGGCCCAAAAGCCAGCAGCCAAGAGCCCTCCAGCTTCCGAGGAGATCAGCGGCAGAGCCTGAGCTGGAAGTCCCATCTCCTGGTTTCCAGCCCCTACATCCAACTGTTTCTGAGTTTGGTTTTGCCCCCTTCAAACTCCAACATCCTGACAACTCATCTCTAGCCTGAGCACACAGGATCAAATCCAAGAGCAGCTCCCTTTCCTATCTGTCAGGAAATCCTTCAGTGGCTCACTATTCCTTTCAGGATCAAATCCAACTCCTGGCATCCAGGCCCTCCCTCCTCCAGCTGGCTTGTGTGTACCCTCCATCCATCTTCTTACCCATTCCTCTTTCTTCCAATCAGTTCTAGCCACACTGAAGTACTTGGAGGTGCAGGAGTGGGCCTCCATTCTTTCACAGGCGAGGCCCTCTTTGCTGAGGCGTGTTCCCTGTATCTGCCCAACCCCAGCCTTACAGTGTCCTTGACATACACTTTGAACTCATTCCAAGACTCAGCCCAGGTTCTTCCACCTCTCATAGAGCCTTCTCCCTCTAACCTCCCACTCTGAACCAGTATGCCCAGGTGCCCCCCAACCCCCCAAGCTCCATCCCCATCTCTCTCATAGCAGTCACCACATTCATGTCTTAATCATCTCTTGACTTGTCTTCCTCCCCCAGGAGGCTGTGAAGTCTGTTCACTCATCTGTTTACCCCTGGCTCCTGGCATAGCTCCTTGCTTACACAAAGAGTTTAATAAATGCTTGGGGAGCTGACTTGAATTGAGTCCCCAGTGATTTGAGTTGCAGGCAACCCCTAATTCAGCTTCTTTCTGATAGAATCTTTCTGATAGGAGTAATTGGTCAACCTCTCCTCCCCTCTGAGACAAGTTTTGATCTGCAAAGTGGGACTGCAAGCTTCCCCGTGAGAGACCACTGGGTGAGGCCTCCATCGGGTGAGTCTTGGTGCCTTTCCTGGCTGTGTTTGTGCACAGACATAGCCCAGAGAGTGGCAGGCTTGACTTTTGGCTCTCTTGGTGCTAGCTCTGCATTCTATAGAAGCTTAGAGAAGTTTCAGTGAGTTTGGCTCAATAAACAACCAAGAAGGGAACAGAGATCCTACCTTCTTCATGTATTGCACTGTTCCTAGGCAGCTAATTCATTCATATGTTCAACTAATAATTACAAAGTACCAGGCACATTTATTTTTCTATGCTCGCGGTACAGACAGAGTGTTACTGTTCTTTGCTGGGTAAACTTTAATCAGCATTTCCCTCATTAGCCTACAGTAGCATATAAGCTTATGGTTCATGCAATTCATTTTATCTTTTTAAATTTAATAAGACACAAGTTGGATGGTCATTAAGGGTCTCCTGTTGTGCACGCAGGACCAAAAAGAAACATGGATAACATTAACTCTGGTTCATTCTGTTCAGCAAGAAAAGTTTTATCCCTTTCAGTCATCAAAGCGAGGGTCACGAAGGCGAAGTCGGGGAAGAACTATTTCCATTTCCTCCACTCTGCTGTATCCATGTGACATAAATAAAGTGACAGTTAAATGGTAGGTCTGGTTAATTCGTCATCCTAGTAGCTGATTTGGATTATCACAGTCAGTGGACTTCAGTCATGCATCTTCTAGGACCTAAAGATGAGAGAAAAGGAAAACCCTTTCTGCCCTTGAGGAATTCACAGCGACATACCCAGAAAATGACAATAAACTGACCACTCAATATTGGTATGCAACATGATGACACCTGGGGCGGGTGTGTGGTTGGGGAGGCGAAGGGTATCAGGGAGGCCTCGCAGAGGAGGTAAGCCCTAAATGTTACTCAAGTGGATCTGGTACAGAAGGATGCCAACCAGAACAGACAATGCCCCACTCCCAAGAGGACACACCAGGACTGTGCTTTCCGGGCAGAAGAGTGTGCTTGTTCCCAGGGGAAAGTTCTGGGTCCAGCTAGATTCCCAGATGTCTGTCTGGGTCACCAGAGAGAGGGTTTGAACTGGGGGATGATCTGGAACACTGCCTTCTGGTGGTGCTCTAGTCAGAAAGATACACCAAAAAGCAGAGACCAACGTTTAACCAACGGTCAGTGCCCGCAACCACCATCCTCTTCCCTAGAGCCACACGCTAGTGCAAAGTCTGATAGGGCGGGTTGTCGCTCTGATGACTCTACTGGGCTGTCTCAGGCGGATGCCCCACAGCATTGGTCATCTCGGTCCTGCCTTCTCTCCAAGCAGCAGAGAGAACAAGCCCTCATCTGTACCTGAAAACCCCACTGAAGAGAGCTTGGGGCAGGGGGGAAGGCAGCACACCGGGATCCACCTCGGAATCTTAGCCCCAGAATCAACCTTTAGGATAACAGAATTTTCCATGCCCCAGGCTTTCCCTTCAATGATCAGCACTGGCTCAGATGTTGGAAAGTGTTAACAGTGGCCTCTACTGGCCAGATGTAGTATTACCAGAACTTAAATCTTGTCTAGATATTTTCATATTCATTCGTTTGTTCACTCATTCATTTACCCAGTCATTTTTCAGTAAACATTTATTTAGTGTTTACAATGTGTCAAGCTAGTAGATAATGTGATTCAAAGGGGGCAAGGATGAGTGCCCCATTCCCCTTTCCCTAACCTCAGATTTTCTCTCTCACTGGTCCAGACATAAAGCCTTAGATTTGCAAATTTCTCTCTCCTTAAGGTTAAGGCATAGCAGTCCACTGTGATGATGCAGAGAGTTTTCAGTTTAAGATAATGTATTACTCCTCGGTAGTCATTAACACTTTAGCAGAAATTAGTTCGTTCTATCAGAAAGAAGCATCCTTAGTGTGAATAAATACAGAACCATGTAAGTGTGGATTATAAAAGGGTAAGAAGTAGTCTAGGATATGCCCCTAGAAAGGGTAGTGCAATGAGGCCCAAATGCTAGAAAAAAAAGAATTGAGGACATTAGGCACCTGAAGAAAAGAGGGAGGTCAGAGAAAAGGCAGTATAACTAGTGGCTTTGAGGGATGTGTTCTAAATTCAAATCCAGCTTCTCTTATTTACTAGCATTTGATGTCAGGTGAGCATTTGATGTCTTAACATCTCTAGACCTCCCTCCAAATTCCATATACTGTGGGAATTAAGTTATATAACGTCATGTAAAGTACTTAGCGCAGTGCCAAATATAGTGTAAGTGTTCAGTAAATACTCGTCATTATGGCTGGAGAGGAGGAAAAAGGAGGTTGTGCAGGCAGTGGGGACAAAGCACTGCTCACAGTCTTGACTAAGTCCAGCCCTTCGCTCTGCTCCTCATGTCCTCCGGGCCAGTGTCGGTGCCGCTGTCTCCGTTGTACACAGATCTCCTTCAACGGGCACAGTCCAGGGTACATCCAAGCTCCTGACCTTGCAGCTGGAGAACGGAGCCCAGGATGGGTCCAGAGGCCTGTAGGAGAACTCTGGGGTCACTGTCAGTGCTGGGGCTGCTCTGAGAAGCCTGAGGGAAAGCCCACTCGGATACTCTACCAAAATTTAGCACACGTGGGCAGACGGGTCCCTGTGGGCATCCCTGGCCTCTCCTCCCTCTGCTCCTACTCCTACTTGGCCCATGTCACCACCTATCCTTGTTTCTTCTGAGGAACATGAAGACAGGAGCTATTTTCTGGAGGTCTGCAATGCCTTAGCATTTAGCTAGAATCTCTCCAGAATCCTATTCCTGGAGATCTGAAGTAGATTTGTGAATGGTTATGCATCTCTCAAAATTAGCATGCCTCATTAGCTTGGCTCAGAAGTAACTGGAAAATGCAGCTACCCATAGCAGCTTGGAGGGTTTTCAAAGGAACTCAGCAGCCACAAAGCATATCAGAGGGACACCACGAGATCCTTAGAAATCCACATCTCAGATTCAGGGCTCAGAGCTCAGTGAGTCAACAATCAATGAGGGGCCCAGCTGTGCTGTTATTTCAGCTGGGTATCGAGAATGGTGTGTGGGGCTGATCTGAAGACCAGCCGCAGGGGCTCTGGTTGCCAAGTCCAGCCAGCAGGCCCATGGACGACAGGAGTTGATGGGCCCATGGAGGGCTTAAGGAAATTAGGGGGCTGAGTTTGAGGTACCAGGTCACCAGGATTAAAATTTTCAGGGAGAACAGGAAGATGAAACCGCTCTACTCACTTAGAGAGTCCCCACGTGAATGGTCTCATCGCCTCAACAGAGAAGCAATTAAAGCAAGTGGGGCTCTATCTGGGGGGACTGACTTGGGGGAACCTCTTCAGGGGGTACCCCTGGGAGGGGCCTTCTGAATGGACTCCAATCCAGTGCTAAGAAATAGTTGCCCCAAATTCCTCAAGGAAACCAAAGAATTCCACCATCAGTGGAGAGAAGGACCCTCCTACAGCAAACAGGGGCAGGTAGGCAGCCACCTGGGGAATCAGAGAGTCAACATGGAGTGAAGTCTTGCGGTGGTTGGGAATAAATTGCCTAGAGTTTGAATCCCAGCTCTACCTTGTGTGCAATCTAAAACAAGTTTTTAAACTCTTCCTAATCTTAATTTTCTTACCTGTCAAGTGGGGATAATGGTGTCAAGCTACTATTGTGAAGATGAAATGAGATAATGTACATAAGGGGCTTGGCACAAGGTAAATGCTCAAAGTACACAGGCTAATATAACCTTATGCCCCAGGATTTACTAGCCTGTAACCATAGAATAAAATCCTATTTCTGTTTAATGTCTGCATTTGTACAGTATGAGCCCCAGTGGCCTAATTGCCAATGGTCATAAGTAGAATTTAACAAAAGGATGCTGAATGCTTGTCAGTTTCTTGGAGAAACAAGAGCAGGTCCTACCACAGGGCGGCAGCCACATAACCTTGTACTATCAAGGTCCCCTGAAGTCCTTTTCCACAGTGGGGGTGGGGGTGCTTTGAGCTGGGTGTTGATCTCCTTCCATCCTGTCATATGTCATCCACCCCGGCAGCTGCTTGAAGGAAAGCGCAGAGAGTGGATTTTTTTAAATGGAAGGTAGATGGGTGTCCCCAGCTGACACTGGGCTGGATAGAATTCATTGAAGCCCAGGGCTGGATCTGATCCATCTCTTGAGCCACACCTGAAAAGTAACTGCGTGTTTACAAAGTGCATAGTCAGATGGTGAAACTGAAGCACAGAGACGTTAAGTGAGTTGCACAGAGGTCAGTGAGTTGCACGAACCAGCGTTTGCATTGGACTCCGTTTCTGCTCTCTGTTGCACTCTGCCTGCTTTCTAAATTCACATGACTGAGTCCTGCCTGCTCCCTCCCCCTTCTTTCTCTTCTTCTCTTCTTCTAATACTAATGTCTCTCCATGTGGACAATATATGCATACATATTGAAAGTTGGTGCAAGTTTTCTGACCCAAAACTTTGTGAGACCGTGTGTGTAAATTAACTGGGCATTTCCAATTGTCCACTCTAAAGAGAATTGCTGATGAAGTGAGAAATCCCAGAGAGCAATTACATGTAACCTCAAATGGTTTATTTTTAGTATGAGAATGAAATATATGCCCCTCCATTTGCAGTACATTTAATTTCTCTATTATGCCTTGCTATCACTAATACTCAAGTGAATTTGCATCCTCTGAGCACCCAGCACGTGACAGTGTAGGCAGCGAGCTACCCAGAAGCATCCTGGGTGGCAGAGGAAGCCAGCTGGAGATCGAACACTTGCTCTGCAAAGATCCACACTTAAATTGACTGTCCCACCATTGGGGATGATCAAGGCTGAGAGACATTGCAGGATGAGGGAGAGAAACACATGAGGAGGTGAGGGGGACAGATAACTTCTAGAGGTTCCTTCCAATCATGTGTTTGTGTAAGAACTGACTTTGTGTGTGCTGTGTGTGTCTGCCTCAATTAGACTACCCTTCACCCCAGTTTCCTCTGAATACTTCCCTGTCTTTCTTCCGATCCTCTAAGCCCTGACTGGCCTTCCCCGATTCCCACGAAGGCGGCATCTTCCCGGGTCTTGTATTTGTCTGAAGTCAGTGTGCTGGGCTTGTCTATTTTCATCAGCGAGTGCTCCCCACAGGGCAGGGAGCTTGGTCCTCATGCACCGGCAAAGCACGGTCTGTCTCCAGCACTTTATAAACAATACAAACAGACAAGAAATTGGCTAATGCCTGAGATAAGCAGTTGACACAAAATCCGCATGTAGATGGCATCACAATGAGAGGTAAAAACACACCCTCCACATGGGGTTATAGGAAGCAAGCTCTTCGAAAGATAAATGTTACAACCCAGAAAATTTGACCAGCAAATATTCTAAGCAGGTTCCTCTGAGTATGTGTGGAGCAGATGAAAATGGCATCTCTCCTTTTACGCCAGAGCTGGAAAAGAAAATGTTATTAGTGGGAATGACATATGTGAGCTTCACTGTGAATAAATATCCAACGTCTCTGTATATATTATGTGCATAATAATAACACCTCAAATCTATATGGTGCTTTTCTTCCCAGGAACTAAAAATGATCTCTGGTTATTATTATCTCATTTATCCTTGCAGAGCTTTTTCACTTATATTTTGCTAGTGCATTACCAAAACACAGACACATTTAACAGCCACTCTTTGGCACTCCTTCCCGTGCGGCCCTACCTTTCCATTATGCTCTCCTTAAAATGTACTTAGTGAAGGAGCTGGCATCCTGTTACGGGATCCTGCCGGTTATTCACAGGGCTAGATTGCAGGTTCCTCCCGGTGCAGTTACGGGTCCCTAAAGGCCAACCGTCCTGAGTTTGCCCCCCCAACCCCCATTCCTCGGAGTTCAAATTCCCAGAAGTGTCACCACTGGATAGGAGCAGTGTGTCAGGTATTGTATCTCTACACTTTACAGAGGAGGGTCACACACAAATGTTCTAGCACCTGCTGATGTTTTTGCAAAAGGAGTTTAGTAGATAAATTAGTCTACTTTCCAACCAGCCCAGAAGGGACTTTCGAGTAGAGACTAGTCTTGTTTTGATTGGGACATGTGACCTGGAGAGTTGCTGAGGGAGTGTGGAGGCCCAGAGAGCACAATTCAGAGACAGGCATTGTGAGGTCAGGAAGCAGCAAGAGGACACTGGAGGCCGTAGGTGGGGTGCTCGAAGAAGGCAGATGTTGAGGCAGGAAAGTGGAGTGAGGAGCGCCAAGACCACCCACAGAGCAATTCTCCCCCAAAGCAAAACCCAATCGGTACAGACTTCTGAGCTTACCGTTCACGTCTACTTAGCCCTCTGGGCAATCTTATAAATCAGACCATTGTAACGATGTGTAAACCAATGCTCAGAGAGACTGTGGTTGTCCTGAGATCTCCCTGTCCCTCGATCGTGGCACGCACTAGCTTGCTTCTAGACTCTGGGAGGCAGTTATATGGTCACCAAGGACTCTCGCCCATTGTCTCTGGTGTCTAAAGACGGAATGGAGTGAGAACAAGACAGCAAACCACAAAGCATAGATGTGTTGATGAATTCATGGCCCTTGGGTTAACAACCAACATGACATTCCTTTGATTCTCCCACTTGGGCTGCGTGTGGTCTTCCTGTCCAGCTCTCATTTACTCCCACGAGGCTTGTCACTCTACTGACCTTAGTGTCCCCCTTTGACTGCAGAGCCAGCTTTCTCCTGAAAATATCATTTTATTACAGGATTGTTGAAGTTTGGAGGGGCAGCCAGATACTCTAGAAGAAATGCCAGATTTAGTCCTTTGATGATTCCAAATTCCTAATTATTTCTTGGATTCTCCTTCTTGTATTTATTTACTGATAGTAAGCAAGCTACACAGGCACAAGTTTTCTTTTCTTATCCAGGATAACACCAGGAGGGTTGGGGACTCTGTATTCTATTTGGACAGGAGCCTTTCCTGAAGGAGGCCATCTTGGTTATGGAAGGTGAATATAAACTCACCAGATTAAAAAAAAGAAGGAAAAGAGTATTCCAGGGTGCAGAGAAGGCACAGGACAGAGCATGTGCAAAGGCACAGTAGCATCGACCAGAACCATATATTCTTAGGACTGTAAGCATTCTGCATTGTGTAGCGTAAACTGTGAGAATGAGAAATAACAGGAAATAAAGCCAGAAAAGTAGACTAAGGATCAGATGATAAAAGACCATTTTTGTGCGAAAGAGCTTGATTTTATCCTTCTCCCCCAAAAAGCTAACATATCCACACGAGCATATCACTTCATGCAATGCCTTAACCAATTCACCAACATCCCCCACCACCTCCCCAAGCCCTTAGGTGATGGAGGTAATAAGCAGAAACATGCCAGGATTTTTTGTTTCACTTCAGCAGAATGGGTGGGAGAAATCGGGGAGAAGATGCTAGGGGCCAGGAGATCAGATGGAAGATGCTGGGGAGAGTCCAGGTGAGAGTCAGCGAGAACCTACAGGAAAGCAGCACAGGGAACAGAGGGGAAGGGAGGAGTCAGGGGACCCTGACGCAGTAGACGGGACTTGGTGACTTGGGTGACAAAGAGCTCACCACCCTGGGACATCCTGTTCCGCTATTGTATGAGCAGCTGATATAATGACTTCCTCACAGTGAGCCCAAGCCACTTGCTTACTTAACAATCACAGCCCACTCTCCACAAGCCAGGCGCTACTCTGAGCATGAACAAATAGCAACTCATTTCATCCTCACAGCAGTCCGTGAGGTAGAAACCACTGCTACTCCCACTTCACAGGTGGAAAAATGGAAGCAAGGAGAGATCACGTAGTGGGCATGCATGGGGCTGGGGTTCCAGTGTCTGTGCCTCTAACAATCACGCTACGCGCTCTCTCTGTTCGTTCAGCAACATTCAACAAATATGAATTGAGCACGCATCTGCCTACCTATCTATTGAAACTCTTTACCCACCATTATGAGCACAAGCCCCTCACTCAGCACATTCTAAGTGTATCCTTTCTTACCAGGGGCGACATTTCAGGCATTCAAAGACAGAGATCACCACCACTACCACATCCTTATTCTCCATTTTCCAGATGTTTCCAGGTGTTTGAATTGACCTCACTCCAGGGCATACATGGCAATGGGTTGCCCTCTCATTCCCTTGGGTCACTTTCTTCTCCCAAAGGATGAGCTCAGAGCTCACTGCTCCAATCTCAAGCTTTGGGTCTTGGATCGGTCCACTGGGGCCACCATAACAAAATACTAGTCTGGCTGGCTCCAACAACAGAAATCTATTTTCTCACAGGTGTGGAGGCTGGAAGCCCAAGATCAGGGTGCCAGCGGGGTTGGTTTCCTCTGGGGCCTCTCTCCTTGACTGGCAGGTGGCCACCCCCTTGCTGTCTCTTCATGTGGTCTTCTCTCTGTGCACACATGCCTCTGGTGTCTGTGTGTCTTAATCTTCTCTTCTTATAAGGTCACTAGTCAGATTGGATTAGGGCCCACTATAACAGGCTGGTTTTAACTGAATCACCTCTTTAAAGATCTTCTTTCTGAATATGGCCACATTCAGAAGTACTAGGGGGTTAGGACTCCCACATATGGATTTTGGAAGGACACAATTCAGCCCATAACAGGACTCTTCTCTCCATCATCTCCACCTACCTGGCTCGTAGCTCAACTTTCTGCCAAAGACACATCTTTGGAAAGATATCATATTATGGAAATAAAATGAATTACGTTGAAATATATGCACCAGTAACATGAGTCTTTCCAGAAATGGGGAATTTGTGCGTGTGTGATTCCTAAAATGACATCCCTCTGCCTTCCTGCCACAAAGTGGCTTCTGCTCTGACAGCTCAAGGGGAGGCAATAGTGATAAAGGTGCACAGGCTAGCCGTGAATCTTCTCATTTTAATGCACTTCATTAAAACCAGCATTTTTATTACAAAGACCTGCCAAAGAGAATATTAGACAGAAATGCGTCTTAAGCTGTCATTGATCTTTCCGGGTAGATTGTACATTAAAGATTGCACTTTCTCACTCTGTTAGCCGCTCACACATAAAAGGGCAGCAAGAATCAAAGGTAAAGTGCTCAGCCTTATTCCTCCACCATCGCTATGGCTACCCAGTGGGGTGGAGGGGGCAGAATCAGGCAAGGGGTACGAGCCACCCAAATCTCCTTTCCAAAGCTTTGTAGATATCTGGGCCTTGGCCGTCTTCTCTGCCCATCCATCCGGCGTTCCCCCATGACTGGGTGGTCACTGCCAGTTCACCGGGGTGCTCTGTCCAATCTAGGGCTTCCATTCCCCGGGGGAGGGTCTGAGTTGTTCCATTTCTTGGGAAGGACAGTTCATCTAGAAGCACATACAGGATAATGTTTCTTCCAGTGTGTTTCCTTCTCAAGGGGGCAGTGTTAATTCAAGATGAGGGCTGGGGGCATCTTTGAGGGTCTCCTGGTGATTAGCATGTGTGTGTGCAAGCATGTTTGTGTCATCATATTGACAAGAACAGAAACCAGACGTTTAATGGAAAGAGGAAGAAAATGCATTTGGCAGCTGGGAAAGAAGTTGTATGGGAAAATTGTGTGTCTGAGCTTTCCTGGAACCTGAGATGGAGTCAGGGCTTGTCTGCAAACTGTTGGACAATCCTCACCAGGATTCCCGTCTACTAAAATACAACAATTCAAAAGGAGTGAATAGGGCTTAATCACCAAGAACTAATGTTGCCAGAAAAATAATTTCTCCTAGGACCACCACTTATTTCAAAACAGTCACCTCTCCCAAGACTACTATATTCCCCATCTCTCCTCCAGATGCTTCTATCCTTATACCTCATCTGAGCTTGTGCCTCAGCATAAACTTTTAAAGCTAGGGGCCCCTACTCTCAGACGGACTGGGAGATGGGTGCAGCAGTGGCCCCACAGTGCTGGTTTGGAATGGAAGCTGACAGGCCTGGCTCACCGTCAGCTAAGCCAATGGTGGTAAATGCTAGAAATCAGAGATTCAAGAACCCAGAAGGGACCCAGACAACCTGATACCCCATTCATCCAACATATTATCCCTTCCCAACTTAAGAGCTCCCCCAATCATTGCAAGCTAACACATAGCACAAATTATTAATATTGCAACAAGTACAGACTGACATGATCATGGTTCTGTCAAGGACCCCAAATAAAGATTTTTAAGGCTGCGATGCAACAAGTAGAGCTGGGAAGGGAAAGACGTAAGTTCATTGCTCAGACCGATGTATTAACGTCAGTCTTGTCGTGACTCATAGGACATTTCTTCTGTTTTACTAATTGCAGTGTATTTATTGCTCTTCTCTCTTTGCTGTCTAGTTCAGATGTGTCAGACAAGAGCAATGAACCTCCTGTTCTTGACAGTGCAGACTGGCTTCTTCCTTCTACCCTCAGCAGTCCAACCATCCGCCACCTCTTTGCTGACCATCCCCTCACCACCTAGTGATTGTCTGAAGGGGTTCTCCCATTCACCCTTCCCATCCTGCTCTCTCCATCTCCTACCCTCACAGTCTCTTCCCTGGTCCACTGCAGTCATCTCCAGCCAAGTCTCCTCGTTTTCAGCCTCAGTATCTCTTCACTCCAGTCTATGCACAACACTAATGCCAGAGAAATTTATCCAAAACCCAGGTATCCCATTTTTAAGACTGTTAGACAGATCCCACTTCCTCTAGTATTGTGCTGGAGCTCCTTAACCTGCTTTCTGAGTACCCTCACTGACTCTGAACCTCCTTTACTCCCACATTTCCTGCTCCCCCAGTTGCCAGAGCAGCCCCCTGTCCAGCCACAAGAGGCCCCACAGCCCTCCCCATACTCAACTTTCCAGCTCCTCGATGTCTTTCTGTGTCTTTCCCACTAGTTGGGAAGCCCCGTGGTCCAGCTCGAAACTCTCCCGCTCTCTCAGCCTTCTCTGCCCCAACCACACATAACAAATCGCCCCCGGAGTTGTGTTCTCATGGCAATGAGGCCTCTATTATACTTTTCCATTTGGGTACCTGCCTCCTGGCAAGACTGTGAACTCCTCAAGGACAGAGGCCACACCTCGTATGTTGGCGAAGCCCCCAGAACATCTAGCAGAGAGCCAGCACACACCTCTCGTCCTGCCCTCTATGGCCCCACAAGTGCCGGTCACACAGCCCGGAGCTGAGCTCCGTGACTTCTCACCAGATGCTCGTCTTCCTGAATTCTCTGCCTCAGGTGGTGGCGATCTCCAAACTGAAGGTCATTTTGACTCCTCCCTCAGAACTATTTTTCTGTCCATTTTACTTCCCAAATACATCTCAAGTCACTGCCGTCCTCTCCACCCCAACTCTCTTTCTGACCCCTGCCCACTGCCCCCTGGATGCTGTGACCCCTGCCTCCCCACTAGCCTCCACACACTGCCAGGCCACGGTCACCTTCTCGAGAATGCTTCAAACAAAGTCCCCCCTGCTCAGCACCAACCTGCCACCATGTGACAGCTGAGGGCCCAACGGCCTCAGCGGGCCCTGCTCCTGGCCCTGCCCCCTGCCCGGCCACGCTGAAGGGCCTGTGGGTCTCTGCCCACCCCGCCCCAGCGGCTCTCCCTCCGCTCCTGCTCCTACGTAAGACTGAATGTAGGCATCTCCTCTCCCGCCTCAGACTTCTCCCCACCTCCTCAGACTGGATTAACTCCACCCTCTGAGTTTCCCCAATCTCCTCTGCATGTCACTGCTGGGGCAACTACCACAAGATCCTGCACTCCTTGGGGTCAGGAGCCATGTTGTACATGATCGGAACTCAACAAATGTGGAATCAATGAACATATTTCCTTAAAGAAACGTCTAAAGGTAAAGGGAGTGGACTGCAATATTATATGCCAGATGCTTATCTGCGGTATCTCAATTGAGTCTCACAGGAACTCAACAGGGCAGGTACTGTTGCCCCCACCCATGTATGACTGAGGAAACTAAGGCCCAGAGAGGGTAAGTATCTTGCCCAGAGATGACCAGGAGGGATTCAAACCCATACCTACACCTCCATACCTTGCCTTTTCTTCCACATTGTGCCACCTCCTTTCCTGGGCTGGCCGTACTAACTCTCACTCTCTCAGAAGGTCTCCAGGAAGGAAGGTGGCCCAACTTCCCTGAGATGTTGATCGCCTGCCCCACCTCAGTCGCTCCTGCTGCTTGCAAACCTCCTCCTTCAGCTCTGCACGTCTGCAGGCGTGGAGCAAGCGCGAGCTTTCCTTGCCGCCATATCATATTGCAAACTTCTATCTAATTTGCCATTCCCCCTCTCTCTAAGGACACATTTACGTTAGTACTTTAAAGGCAGCTCTCTCTCAATGAAGCAGGCAGGAACCCATTTTTCACTGGCGTTCACATTATGGGAAATGCAGTGCTTTATATATTAACAGGTAATTTTCTTTGCCCAATGCAGTTCAAAATCCAATAAATGTCATGTAAGCCCAATTTCCCCACTTGTAGGTCAGAGAGCAGCCCTGTGGGGGTGGAGAGAGAGTTCCCACGTATGTCCTTGTCCTCCTCCCTGCCCTCCCCCAACCATCCCCTCAGACGTCAGTATGCTCGGTGGGACCGTCTCTGACAGTCAGCATGGCAGCTGCAGCCCCAAGTCCCAGGGCTCAAGGGCCCTCTAGACTCACTCCGTCGTTTCATCTCCTATCGCCAAAACTCATGGCTGCATCTTGATGTCTGTCCGTGGGCGAGCCCCTCAAGCATCCCCCCAGCGGGCAGAAATCCCACTGTTAGGAAGGTCGTTTCTCTGGAGTTCAGCACTGCCTTATTCTTCTGTCCTCTTTCAGAATGTACATCCTCCATTGAGTCATTTACTCTGCAGCCTCATTGAGTTCATTGTTTCATTTTACCAACCAGATCAACTTGTGGTTTGAACTTGGGTTTGAAAGGGTTAAGGAAAATGAGGTGGCAGAAGGCAGAGGGGGAGAGGTGGGAGCGGGCAGAGCAAGAGGCTGCCTCTGGCCCCATGCTGGAGGAGAGTGGACATCACCCTTGGACAGAACATATTCACTCAGCTCTGAGCTCAGGACTCCTGGGACACTTAGGAATATGGGTCTGGGTCTGCTCTCTACATCGAATAATAATTCAGTAAAATCTCAATTAAAACCAAGTCATAAATCACATTTAATGTTGCCCTGACGGGTTGAATCTAATATGCTGGGCCTATTCATCATCTGCCAGGCCCTGGAATCCCAGCCTCCTTCTACTGAGGATTCAAGGGTTAAGGCCTATTTCTCCCCCTGTGCCACCACAACAGCAGACCCCGGAGAACAGAGGCCAGGGAGGGTTGGGACTGTGTCATGTCCTGAATGTGGGGCCCGCATAGGGCTGGAGATCCCAGTAGACAAGGGGAGCCCAGGTTCCTAAACAGGCTGTTTGTCTGCCGGGGGTGGACCATTCTGGCGAAAGCGGTGATGTGTGGATGCAGTTGCAGGAGCTAGACTTACAATCTGTCAGGTTGAATGAGTTTTCCGCAGGCCAGACACTGCCAGGGAGTCACTCCGACAAGCTGTGGGCATCAGACGTCTGAGGGAAGAAACAGGATCTCCTGACATAAGCAGAGCAGTGACAGCGGGCCGCACAGAGGGAGCTGGTAGACACCCTGGCCCACCCAGGAAAACATGGCACTGATGGCAGAGCCCAGTAACTGCGTAGAGATCAGGGAAGGACATGGGTCCCTGGGGGCACGTGGTCCAAGGCTGGAGGGATGGGGTCAGCAGCACACGGGTCTCCTGGGAGCTGGAGGGACTGCAGAAAGCGTCTAGTTGAGTCAGCAGCCAAGTGGCCAAGTGAGGAAACTAGGTTCCACAGACCTTTCCTGAGGCCTCAGGGAACTCAGAGAGCCAGGTTGGTGTCCACTAGAAAAGCCAAGGCTGAAGAAGGACTAGAACACGAGATGTGAAGTCAGAGACTGTATCTGACTCTGAGCCATGGCCCTGAGCCAGCCTCTTCACCCCTCTGAGCCTGTTGCCCCATCTATAAAACGGGGCTCACAAAACCTAATTCCTAGGATTCTTCTGAGGATTAAAGGACCTAATATTGTCCAGTGCGATGTCCACATGAGACATGTAGGGGCTCAAGTAATGAAAACCCTATCGTCAGTGCAACGGCGGAAAGGTCACCTCCGCACAGCAAGTTCAAGAGACCAGGGGCAGAGCTGAGGTCAAGGTTGCAGAGCCGGGGTCTAAGGTGAGGACCAAGTGAGAGCTGTCTCAAATGCCCCACACCGCCTTTGGGCCCCACCCACGGTTATGTCAACCAGCAGGTCTGCTTACTTGGGGGCCCCAACAGACCAGAGGCAGAGTGGGTGTGGCCACACTGGGCGTCCAGTTCAGGGAGGCAGTGCTGGCTCCAGAGGTCAGCCTTGGCCACAGGCAAGGCTGCACCAGAGCAAGGACAAGGTGGACCTCTTGAATACTTCTTCAATCCCTCCAGCCCTTCCTCTTTCTTCTTCCTACTTTCCTTCAACATATATTTCTGGGTCCCCTACTGGGTGCCAGGCATTGGAGGCTTGACCCTAGGACCATGGACAGAGCCAAACCTGCCGGGATGCAGAGACTGGGAAGCAGGCTGCACTGACTCCAAGAGGGAAAAGCAAGCACCTTCTTACTTTTGAAAGAGCTCATTAAAAAAACATCACATAAAAGCACTTAGCTGCTTTATGATCAGTATGCTTTGAAATCTACTTAAGCCTTTGCCTTCAAGTCTCGTTTTCTGCCACTGACTGACACAAAATGATCATTGGCATTCACCGAGCACTTACAAGATGCCAGGCACGGAGTTACAAAGTTTATGTGGATTATTTATTTTAACCCTTCCAATCTAGGAGCATCAGCAGGGTTATTATCCCCATTTTACAGATCAGGAAGCTGAGGCCAAAAGTAGGAAAGGAATTTGCCCAAGGCCTTACAATAAGTGAGTAGTAGAACTGGGATTTCAGTTAAGGCCATCCGAGCTTGGGACAGCTGTGTGTCCCAGGCCCCCCGTCCAGGGCCCGTGGGGTCCTGCTCAGACCTCAGGATGCCAAGCTGCCACATGGCACATGGGCCTGGATCACATCGATGTCTCTCCTACCAGTCCGTGAAAGCTCAGAAGCAAGTCACCTCATCTGCGAGCTGGCTTTCCAGGTCTGCTCAGACGCGGGGCCCACTTGGGTAAGAGCAGGGCAGGAGGGGTCCCTGTCAGGGCTGACAGCCCTCTCAGCTCTGCCCCTCCCAGGAGAGGCAAGGCCCCCAGGTGGCAAATTCCACTCTCCAGCACAACCTGGTGGCTGGATTTCTCAAGCCCTGTGTTTGAATAATTGTCCTCATTTTCAGTGCCCTTTCCACGGTGTTAGAACAGGAAAAAAATTAAATAAAATCAATTGATAGAGTAGAAGACAATGAAAAGCAAACAGTATCTATTATAATGAGCATTCTCTGGCTACTGTTAATGCAATAAGACAGTGGAAAGCCCCAAAAGGGCTGCTTTTCTGTTCTAGAAAATGATGCCAGTTCCCATGAACTGTTGTCCATGTATACCCTCTCCATTTGTAACGTTTGGTGAGGAATGATCCAGTGTACAATCCAGAAATTTCCCAGGAGCTTGAACGCCTGTGTTCTGGGTACCCTGACACCTGGTATGCAGCTTTCCCAGCAACTCCTGGCCTTCTCATTGCTGATCCCTGTTCTCCACTTCTAGTCCCTTTGGCCAACTTCTCATCTTCCCCGGAACTGGCAGCATCTTCTCCTTAGTACCATCGACAGTCTTTATTAATGGGCTTCTTTCTCTTCTTCAGGATTGTTCAGATTTTACTCCATACTTTAATTCTGGATATTGGGTTTCTGAAGCCCTGGGGCTGCTCGGAGAAAGATTAGTCCATGTCTATTTCACCTGGTGGGCAAAATGGATATGCTCCTGTTCAGCTGTGCTGGGTTCAATGCAGTTGGGATTTGTCCTATTATCAGATATTCTTTTCTTCGATTATTCCCCTCTGAGTTTAAGGCTTTCTATCAAGTGTTGGGGAGAAGAGATTTGTGGCTTAGATCCTATGAGGGAAGTGATCAGTCACGTGACGATCAAGGGACCAGTTATTCAGAATGAACGAGCCTGTGTGAAAACTACACGCGCTCTTTTTCACGGCATGCAGACGCTTCAGATCCAAGAACCCTGAGACAGGTCAGACCAGAGAAGAAAAGAACGTCACTCCTTGGCAGCCTTCTGCTTTATTTACTCTCGATTATGTTACCAACTCCCTTGGAAAGCATACATTCTGTGGGTATCTACCCAGCAGCCCTCTGTCATTTTTTCTTTGTAGCAGAATCCTAATTCAGTTCAAGCGTCTGATGGAATCAGTTTAGGAGGAGGCTGAGTCCCACTCCAAACCCCGGTGGGAAGGGAGGAGTCTTGATGGTAAACCAATGTTGGTAACTGTGTTTTCTCTTGCAAGGAATTGTCATAGAAATGGGCACAAGCACAATTCTGGCCACTGAGCTGTGAGGCAGCCTCAGAGAACATTATCACTTTTAAAAAGGGATACAAGGAAAGGAAATTCCCTCTTACCCCACTTCTAAACTTTGGACATTCGTGGGTAAAAATGGGATAACTGGAGCTGTGGCAACTATTTCGGCATCAAGAGGAGTCTAGCTGAGAAAAAAAGCCAACGTGATGAGAATGTCAGCACAAGAACACAGAAAAAACCTAATTCCCTGATGAAGTGTTGAGCTGCTAAATAGGCTGGCTTTGCCTGTGCTTTGGCTTTTGACAAGTGTGTACATTGAAAGGATGGTGAAAGAAGAAAGACCAGGTGTGCTGGCAAGAGCATCCTTAATGGAGTTTCTGAAACAAAAGCAGGAAAGGGCTGAGATCTCTGGAAAACACAGAGGAATCGGAAGGTCCTGTTAAACCTTCAAGTAGGTGGGACAAGTGAATCTGATGGGGCCCTTCCTGCAGGTCACCTGCTCCCCCCAGGACTCTTGCTTTGGACTCTGGGCACCCTATAGATAAAATAGATGCAGAATCTTGAAGGCAGAGCTTCTCCAGTGTGATTCAGAGAAACTGCCCTTCTGCTCTGGCCCCTGACTTCTAGTAAGTTACTGTTGGCCTGCTTCTTCCTCTAATAAAAGGACAATAACACTATTCTGCATTCTCCAGGAACAATTTCTAAACCACGGCTTATCATTATGTCAGAAGAGTAAAAACTATCTTGTTGGCAAAGCAGATTATTAATCAAAAAATCCCAACCACTCCAGCGTGCACATTTTTGCAGCCCCCCCGCCCCACATCCCCTCCTACAGCCCTTTCAGGCATTGCTCACGTTCGCTGACCAGCTGTCCTTGTCTTGTTACTGCTGTTATTTGGGGAGGGGGAGGTGGCCTGTGTTGTTATTGTTGATAGGAGTGGTGTTATTTGCAAATCTCCAAACTCATCCTGTCAGGATGCATTAACTAACTTTTAAGGCCTCACAGACATTCTCCCACTTAATCATCATTACAATTCCAGAACTGGTTCCCAGTGAACCCAAATATTGAGACTGCTTGTTTTACTGCAGAATCCAAATAGCAAAATTAGCAAGCTCAGCTCTTGGAGTGTTGGCCACTGCCAAATAAGAACTCGGGAGAATGCCTGTGTATATTATTAAATTGTGCATAATGATCGTGTGTGTCTAGAAACTGACTTCCCTGGACGAACACATCTTTATCTCACGGGCTATGACAGCTTGTTTGAACCAAGGAGCACATTTAGATTTTTCTTCTTCCCCATTTATCAAAATGTTTTCAGTACACACACAAAATGGGAGAGAACTAATCCTTTGATGAATTTCAGCCTCATAATTTCCTTCATTGTTTAAATTCCTTCCTTGTTTTCGTTTGAATTGGCATCAAACCAAATCTGTCTTGTTTGAGATCTTCCACCAACAACAAATTAAGGACATTTCTACCTTTATGTGGCCTGATTAACCCTGAAACTTAATCCAGGTAACTTAATGAACCAGATAAGGACTGGAAATGGACACATTTTATACCAAAAGCGAAGGTAATGGGGCAACTGGACATTCTGTGGGTACCGATTACGTGTCAGGGCATGGGACAGGAGGTTCCACACAGGATCTCATTTAAGTCTCAGAACAACTCTACATTGTAGATATTAATACCCTATATTTCAAATCTGGAAACCAAGACTCTGTGAGCAGTGACGGTAGCTTCCCAAGGTCACGTGTGCGTTTGTGTGCACACACGTGTGTATATGCCTCCGCGTGTGCATGCATATTAAAGTGGTAGAGTCTGAAGTCAAAGCAGTGTCCATCCCAAACTCCCAAAGCCCTCGCTCTGCTTAGAACACCTCCCTGCAAAGGATGGAGGAGGAAACGCAAAGACAGAGATGAGGAAAGGCCCAGGGCACAAGGAGAGAGAAAGCCAATGAATTGGCAAAAATAAGGAACTGTCTGAAAGAAGCCATTAAGAATTCATGGGAGTAGAAGGAAAAGGTCTCATTTGAAAAGAAAACCAAAAACTGACAGAACAAAAGTATGAGCAGAGGCAGTAAACACTTGAGAATAAGCAGTGAGATTTCCCAAGAGATGTTGCAGAAAGAAATCAGAGTAAAAGATGGGAATAGAGAGGGGTGTGGGAAGGAAAATATTCGACATAGAGAATTCATTTTCTGTTATTTCATGAAAGTTCCTTGTAGGTGATTTGAGTGGAGAATTGAGCAAAGAACCTTTGAGAAAAACACGAGTCAGGTCTGACATTAATGTTATCTAATCTTTGGGGAGGCGAATCTAACATTTAAAATTTTAGACACTCTCACCTCGCAGAGTGATTCCTTAAATGTAACGGTGAGCCAGGGAATGGAAAACATTTTCTTGGGATCAAGAGTTGTCCCCATTGAGAGTAAATTACATCTTCCTGGACACTCGGTGCTGTAAATCTTAGTCCCAGAAATTGTAGCCACCAACTACTATGAATCCCAACTGGAGGGCAGTGGCCAAAAGAGGTCGCGGATCATAATTCTCAAGAATCACAGACCCCTGAAGAGCAGAATTCATCTCCTGGGGCTTCCAGGTAGCTCCATCCGTCCATCTGGGGCCAGGAGGAGTGATTCTTGAGGCTTCGAGTGATTGTTCACTGAAGTGAAGGAAAACAAACTGCGTAGCAGAAACCCTCCCCTACTGGGAACGCTCCTGTGGCTTCCCCTGTGCAAGTACGCATGTCTGCATGTGTGTGCACCTGTGTGTGTGTATGCATCCACATGTGCATGCATGCAAGTGCAAGTCTGTGTGCACGCATCCGTATGTACACAGGTCAGGTTCATGTGTGTATGTGGGTATCTATGTGATGTATGTCCTGTACATGTGTCCAGGAATGCATATGTGCACTCATCCGTGTGTGTGCACATGCTTGTGTGTACATGTGCATGTATGCGCCCACCCCCCCCCCCACACACACACACAAAGAGCAACAAAGTCTCTGCAGAAGTGTCTCTAGAGAGGCAATCTTGAGTGATAAAAGCACTGCACTTAGAGTCAGAAAATCTACCATGGAGCATATTTTGAATAAATTATTTCTCTTACATGCTTTGCCATCATGGACAAGTTACTAAAGCTTTCTAACCTCAGTTTCCTCATCTATACGATGTGGGTAACCATTCCTGCTCCATTGTTATGAGGATCAAACAAGATAATATGCATGAGGATACTCTGTAAGCCAAACACGTTGTAAAATGACATGAGTTCTCAATTGTTTAGGGGCAAAATGGAAGGTAACATAGGATGATCAAATTATTAATTTTTCAACTTGGGTCCATTTTTCAACTTGTTTGTCTCCTTGAAATCCAAAGGCTGTAAGAATCAGGAAAGTTTTCCAATATCCTAGTGCTTCTTCCTTCTCGGTAGGAGCCAGGGGCCAGCCCCTGGCCTCTGGAACAGTCCACCAGGAAAGCTTAGGTAGATCTCTGTGCTCTTTCCAGTGCCCAGTGGGCTCTGGGACTTTCTCTGATGCTCCGGGAGAAGAAGCCAGCAGAAGGCAGCAGAGCGAGTTTCTCAAGATGCAGGTCTCCCTGCTGCCTGTGTCCCAGTCGCTCCACCTTGGTGGCACAAGTCATCTTCTTGCCACCTGTTCCCAGGAGCCCAGCGCATGACGAATCCTCCATCTGCCTCCTACTTCATTTCCTACATCTCCACTGAAAGGCAAAGGCGCCCTGCCCCCAGCTCCAGGGAAAAGCCAAAGCAACCTTTCCGACACGACAGCAAATGTTAACAGTCTGCCTTGCTTTTCATAATGCCAGTCCAGACACCAGTCACTCACTACCTGTTAGAAATACAGAGAATATATGTCAAAACTCACCCTCACATGCTGAATCGGAAAAGAGCAGTTATAACTGCAAACTCTATATACATTATTTATCAAATGAACTCTCTGCAGTAGGAATACAATTCATTTCTACTCTCTCACTCCCTTGTTCTTTCATTTCAATAGGACATGAAAGAAATCATTTATAGAATCTTTCTGGGCATTCCTCAGGCTGCAGTATCCCTGGCTAGGGTTTGAAGTCGAAGCTGTCTATTGCCTGAAGGGAGTGGGCTGCCTCGAGTGGGAGAGAAACAGCCCCTGCCTGCCAGGTTTTCTCAGGCTCCCCTCTCCATGCCGGCAACCACCACCCCACCTCCTGGAACTGTGAATAGCCAGCCCTCTCTTCAGCTCTCCAGGCACACTTGAAGGAGGTGGGAACCTTGGCTCAGACTAAGGCAAGTAACTTTTAAATGCATTTTCTTTGTAATATCAGCTTTCACAAATTATCACAAGGTGGAAAGGATGTTCCCAATAGGTCTGTTTGCAGTTAAGACTAGCTCCAGTTGGCCTCACATTAGAAAATAGAAGAAATAAATCTCTTACTCAGTTTAGACTGATGTAGGCCTTAAAGTGAAGACCACTCATTTTCATAATCATCTCTGCTCAAAGTTAAGAGTTTTGCCTGGTGGAGATAATGGTGGTAGTGGCGGTAGTAGTGATATTGGAGGTAATGATGGTGGTGCTGGAGGTGATGGTAATGGTGGTGGTGTTAGTAGTGATGACAGAGGTGATGATGGTGGCTGTAGTAATGGCAGAAGGGATAGTGGGGATGGTTATGGTAATGATGGTGATGGTGGAAGTGATGATAATGGTTATGATGATGTGCTGGGTGGTGATGGAATGGTTTGGAAGTGCTATTAATGTGGTGGTAGTGGTGATAGAGGTAATGATAGTGTTGGTGGAGGTGATGATGGTGGTAGCGGTGGCGATGATAGTGGTAGTGGTAGAAATGATGACAGTGAGGGGACAGTGGAGGTGCTGATGATCAGGAAAGTGGTGATGGTGGTGGTCTGTGCATTATGGTAGAGTGTGACAATATAATCTTTGTGTTCAAGACGATTTTCATTAAGGAATGGAACATTTCTTTTCTAAGAAGGCACTTTGCTCCTATTTCAAATCAGACCTCCATAAAAGCCCTTCTCTGAATCCTGTCCAATTTTGTGTATCTCAGAGTAGAAGTTGCAAAATGGAAGTTCCAGTTCTGAGGGACTGACCACCTGCTGGTGCCCAAAATATTTTCTTGATTTGGGGACTAGGTGTCCTGTCTATCTCCTCTCCTGAAAGGAGAGTCCTGCTTGCTTTAGAGCCCAGCTCAAGCCCAGCTCCACATCTCTGGCCAAGGGTGACTCCCCTCCTCAAAACTTACTCATCTATTGCTTTTATTATTATTTACTTTATCTTGTGTGCACGTTTTTCCATCTCAATCAGATTGTAAGCCTCTTGAAGATGAGGTGCATTTCCTGTCTTTCTTAAATTCCATGCCCTTTAAATAAATATATACTGAACAAATGAATGAATGGATTGATGAATGAATCTATGGTGCTATCATTTTCTCCCAAAAATACATAGCACAATGGTGCACACAATAGTTAAGAAAGTAATTTGAGCATCAAGATCTCCTCTGGTAGTGTAAGAAAGAGGGGATCTAATTGATAATACCATTACTACAATAGTAGCTGACATTTATTGAACTCTGGCCAGGCTCTGGGCTAAGCACATCACACACATTATCTCCTTTAATCTTCACACTGAGCTTATGGAGTGGGTACTATTTCCCCATTTTACAGATGAGAAACTGTAGGATCAGAAAGTTTCAATAATTTTCATTAAAGTCTCATGGTTAAAAGTACTAGCTCTGGATTCAGATGGACCTGGTTTCAAATCAGAGCTCTGTCATTTACCAGTGGCGTGGCTTTTATTGAGTCAATTGTCATCTCTCAATCTTGGTTTCCTCACCTGAAAAGTGGGGAAATAAGACTTGATTGTACAAGGGAGAATTGGATAAGAAGAATCACATATGTGAACACATTATATATAATTATAAGTATATAAATGGTTAATATATTATTATAAATTTTGTACACACACACACACATACACCCATTTGTTCAGTCCCCAAGACAAAGTAAGCATTCAATAAATAGAGTTGCTCTGGTTTTTCTCTATTTTTTTGCTTAAAGTCTTATAACCTTCAAGTGATGAAAACAAAGCTTCAACTATAAAGCTGGTTGTAAAGCCCGTGCTCTCACACACCATATGTTCAGCCTCAGAAATAAGCTATTTCCCTGGGCACAGAGGGTGAGTGACAGGGCATCTCCAGGAGTGATAATGCCACAGACCAAATTGGTGACAAACCAGGCAGGCCAGTTTGGTGGGCCATCTCAGTGGTCTAACACAGTCCACAAAGTTATATCTTGTTTAGCAATCCACTTGCATACGGCCCATCAACTGTAGCCTGGGACCCCGCCAACATCTATTATACTTCTGGGAGCGCTGCCTATGGACACGGAGCCCTCCAGCACATCCAGGTGGTGCGTGGGCCAGCTTCTGCAGGGAGTCAGCCGGCCAGGTCTCCCTGGCTGCCCCACAGCCCACGTGGGGCAGCTCTGGGGACACATTCCTCTTTGGCTGCTTTACCCAAGTGTTAAAAATTAATTTAACTCATTGCGCTGACAGGGGAAAAGTTAATAGAAGTTTTATTTTTAATATATGAGGAACCTTAACAGGATTTAAGCTTAATGCCTCAGAAATGGGAAGAACTGCTGACAATTTATCTCCCAGAATCTGCAGACGTTAGTGGGGAGCTAAAGAAATGGAAGAAGTATTATTCCAGCAGCTGAGGCAGGATCGAAATACCCCCCCACAGAAACTGGGAGAAATCTCAATAGTCTGTCAACCCAAGAAATTGACTCATAAATTGCCCAAATCCTCAGTTTCCCCTTATTACCCTGACCTCCAGTTTTCTTTATTATCCAGAAAAAAAATCCCTTCAATTTTTTTATGATATAAGAGCTTTTCACTTAGAATCATAGAATTTTAGAACTGATTTCTTCCAGCTATAATAATTTATGATAGCGAGAGATGTAGAGGGAAAGTTTATAACAGAAAACTGTACTGAACATGGGCCATACGTTTTGTTTTAGACATGGCTCTTGGCTATTTTCAAAAGCTACTAACTTAAAAAAAAATCTGTCATGCAAAACATTCTTCAATACCCTCAGCCCCAGTGGCCGAACTCTTTGCTGTTAGGTTGTATTTCATTGAGGGGATCAGTCAACTACTTTTGCTTAGGAATTCTCTTGCTGGATCTTTATTGTGTACCTATTATGTGTCAGGCTCTGTTCTAGACATTTAGGGGTGCAGCAGCAAAGGAAATAGTCAAAATTCTTGCCTTTCTGTCTCATGCATTCTGATGAGGGGAGAGAAAAATGCTAGCCAAAGAAATAGTAAGTTATGAGGTATATTAGAAAGTGATGAGGGTTATGAAGGAAAACAAAGCAAGGAAGAGGAGAAGGCCATTGAGAGAGTCCATTTTCAATAGAGTAAGCAGAAAGGGCGTTACAAAGAAATGACGTTTGAGCGAAGACTTGAAGGAAGTGAGGGAATGAGCCACGTGACCACTGAGGGAGGATCACCCTAAGCAGAGGCCAGGGGGTCCAAGGAGGCTGAGGCAGGAACTTGCCCCATGTAATCGGGAATCATCAGGAAGGCTAGTGTGGCCGGCCTGGAGTGAGCAGGGAGACAAGGAATTTGGAGTTGCGGTCAAGGGCCTTCAAGGTGGTGTGCGGGGACAGGCCTTAGAAAGCCTGCAGCTGCGGTGACTACGCATCCCTGTTGCCTGGAACAATCCTGAATTATGCCTATTATCCTGGTGGAATTATTAATAGTGTCCCTGTCCATTCTCAAAGTGCCCCATTTGGGTGATAAATCACTGTTGGAGGAGGTCGTCAAGAGGATGTGACCACCGGTTGACCCATGAGCTAGACCTGGACGATCAGAAGCCCCTCCAACCTCCCCTGTCCTTGGAATGTACTTTCTGCCCACTGTTCCCACACTAGGAGTCACTTCAAGGATGCAGCCTTGAGAGAGTAATATGTTATCAAGACCATATGGACAGCACATGTGACTGAAACCCGTTAAGGCCTTTGTATAAACTTTTTAAGATCCCGCCAGGAGGGGGAGGAGATCTACCCATCTCGTGGCCACCAAGGCAAGCCTCATATGTAAGTTCCCTTACTTATTAAACCTGCCACCTACCAACCTGGAGTGTTCCACCTCTTTCTTCAGAACAGGGGCCAATTACGAATTTCACCCAGAAACCCCCAAAGTTGCGAACCAACAATTAGATGGTCACGATTCATGGGCTACCTTAGGACTTTGGCTTTTACTCTGAGGCAAACAGAGCTGAGGGAGCTGGAACAGAACGACAGTATCTGACTCCCACAGTCGAGCGCCCCCTCCAGCTGCTCTGTGTCGAAGGACCTGACCCGGGGCCAAGGTGGGAGTAAGGAAGCAACCTGAGAGGCTTTGCAAACTCAGGTTGTCGCCTCTCTCTAGAAGGTTCCTCTCCCGCTGTGTCTGGTTGGTGAACCCCAAACAACTCCACCACTCTTTCAGGGCCTGACTTAGACGTCTCCTTCTTCTGAGGTTGTCTCTGACCCAGCCCCACCGCCCCCCATCCTCACAAAATTCAACAGTGCCTTGACTGATTTTTTACTTCATTTGCATGTCTCTGACAATGTTTACACATCGTGTTTACTTATCAGTTGACATTCCCACTTCTATTGCTAGATAGGGAGAATCTTTTTTTGAAAAGGGAGACTCCTATTTATTGCAGCCCTGATGCTATGGTCTAAATGCTTGTGTCCCCCAGAATTCATGCATTGAATCGTAACCCCCAAGGTGATGGTATCAGGAGGTGGGGCCTTTGGGAGGTGATTAGTTCATGAGCTTGGATTCCACATAAATGGGATTAGAGCTCTTATACAAGAGACCCCACAGAGCTCCCTCACCCTTCTGTCATGTGAAGACGGACACAACAAGAAGTCTGCGCCCCTGAAAAGGGCCCTCACTGGACTGTGCTGCCACACGGTCTGAGACTTCCAGCCTCCAGAACTGTGAGAAGCAAATTCCTGTCACTTATAAGCCACCTGGTCTGTAGTATTTTGTTATGGCAGCCCAAACAGGCTAAGACTCTAATAGGGCCTAGATGCTTTGTATGCAGTTTTATTTTCCACTTCGAATGCACTGTAATCCTAAGGGATGTAACACTGGCCTTATTCTGGTTATCTATGCAAGAAACCACCCCAAAACCTAGTGCTATAAAATGATAGCCATTTCATTATGTCTAGAATTCTGTGGGCCAGGAATTTGCACAAAGCATAGCGGGCACAGCTGGTCTCTGGTTAGAGTCGAATGGCCGGAGGCTGGAAGAGCTGGGGCTGGATGATCCGTTTCTAAGATGGCTTTTCACTTGTGTGTCTGGCCCAGGATCTGGGATGACTGGCGGGCTGGAGTACCTACTTGTGGCATATGTGGTGGTTCAGGGTTCCAGAGAACAAGGAGGAAGCTTCATGGCCTTCATGACCCAGCCTCAGGAGTCACACAGCATCACACTCGCCACACTCTATTGACTGAAGCCATCATAATCTGCCCAGATTTGAGGGGAGGCAACATAGACCCTTCCTCTCAATGAGAAGAGTATGAAAGAATTCACAGCCACAGATGAAGAAACCACAGCTCAGGGAGTGTAGGTCGCTTGTCTGATAGCAAATAGCTAACACATGATGGAGCCCGTACTCAAAGTCATCTGTCTGACTGCAAAGCACGTGTTCTTTCCACAATATCAGACATCCCGTGGGAAAGAGACCACATCTTAGCTGTATCGTTCTGTGCTTAGCATAGTTTGGCACATCGTGAATCAATGAATGCAGCATGACCAGCTGCTTCTGACCATTCTCTCCTGAACCCCGAGGAATGAGTCTATCATGGGGATTTCAGTCACTGTGGCAAGAGGTATGGGAGACATTTGGGGGTGTGGGGAGACATTTTGGGTAGGGCTGTGTCTACTAAAACCCTTTTAACGGAAAGCCCTGTTCTTCCTACTCCCACTACCAGCCCCGACAGACAGATTGCGAGACTCAGTTAGAAGATGGAGAAACTGAGCAACTTTCTGGTGCCTTCCACAGTAAACACCCTAAGCGCATCCTCCTTTCCCTATGAGGATAACAGGAGACCGGGAGCAGGGAGAGAGGGTCCACCCCTGAGACATCCACCCCGCCCCTTCCCCCCACTGACTGCCTGACCTTTTCATAAAGATAAATATGGCTAAAATGGAAGCAGTTTCACCCTTGATCAAAAACCGCAGGTCTCAGACCTGAGCTCACACCCTGGTCCTGCTGTGAGTTCGCTGTGTGTCCCCTCACCTCGCTGGGCCTCGGCTTTGTTAGCTGGTGCTCAGTGGTCAGCCACTTGATCGCTGCCCTTCCGCATGGAACATTCTGTAGCTGCAGGGAGCAGACAGTGCATTTCTCTCCTTCTCCCAGCATGCACGCCTGTCCCACCACCAAGTCCGGCTCAACTTCATTGCCAAAATGTTTCACCAGTCACCTGGGGAAAGGGCCATTGGGAGTTTTTGTCCTGTCCTTGCAAGTTTTCTCTAAGTTTGAAATTACTTCCATCCTCTTCTCTCTCCATTACTTCCACCCTGGCCCAAACCACTGTCCCCTGGGTTGTTAAATTGCCTCTTAACTGTTGTCTGTTTGTTTTTCTGCATTCACTCTTGCTCTTCTATCAGAGATTTTCCACACAGGAGCCAGGGTGCTCTTTCTTTCTTTGTTTTTTCTCTCTTTTTGTTTGTGTTTTTCTTACTTTTGGTAAAATATGATAATATAAGATTTACCATTTTAACCATTTTTAAGTGTACAATTCACTAATATTAAATACTTTTACATCGTATGCCACCACCACCGGCATCCATCTCCACTTTTTCATTGTCTCAAACTGAAACTCTCCTCCCATTAAATGCCGACCCCCGTGCCCCCCACCCCCAGTCCTGCTAACTAGCATCCCACTTTTGTTTCTATGGATTTGAGCTCTCTGGGAACCAGGTGCCTCTCTCCAGGTACCTCTTATGAGCAGAATCATACAATACCTTTCCTTTTGTGACTGGCTTCTTTCCATCCGCATGTCTTCAGAATTCATCCATGTTGTCACATGTGTCAGAATTTCCTTCCTTTTAACACTGAATAATAGTCCATTGCATGCACACACCACGTTTTGTTCCTCCACTCATCTGTTGGTGGGCGTGTGGGTTGTTTCCACCTTTTGGCTATCGTGAATAAAGCTGCTGTGAACACTGGCATATGGGGTCATCTTTTTAAAAATACTAATCAGCTCCTGTCACTCTCCACTCCCTAACGCTCTCCAAAGCTCCATGCTAAGGATAAGATCCAAAGGCCTCCCTCTTGTCCACTAGGCCCTTCAGGGCCATCTCTCTGTTTTCTCTCTCCCCAAGCTGACCAGGCTCCACTCACATCAGCCTTCTGTCCCTTTCTCAAACACACCAAGCGTGTCCTCGCGAGGGCCTTGGCATGTGCTCTTCCCTGTGCCTGGAATGTTTCCGCAGACCTGAGCCAGGCCAGCTCCTCCTCTTCCTTCCAGGCTCTGATTGAATGTCTCCTCCTTGGAGAGGACTCCCCTGGGCTGGAGCAGCAGCAGCCTGGTGCCCATCCAGTCACCAGGGCCTCTTCCTGGGTTTGTCTGCCCCGTAGCAGCTGCATGGCTGGCCTTACAGAACCTCCCTTTGGGTGCTGTCTTCTCCCCCACTGGACTGTAGAGCAGGTGGCATTGTTCACTGCTGAATCCCAGGGCCCAGACAGAGCCCAGTGCACCGGGGCTGTCGGTGTTTGTGGGAGGAATGAAGTCTGAATATCGGACTTGAGAGCCCACAGTGGAAGGAGAGCAGGACAGAGGAGTCACAGGACCCCAAAGGAAGTGGACAGAAGGGAAACGCAGAGCACACGACGTTGGTTGCCATTACAGTATCGCCTCACCTGGTCTCACCTCTTCCTTCGGCTGCTGCTTTGGCCACCTCTAAGTGGGAGCCCAGGGCGGACGAACATACTGCATGGCAATGTGCACTTGGTACAATGACGCCAAGGCACACGTCCACTCCAACTACATCAGGCTTTGAGTTCCCAGAGAGCTCGGAGTTGACAGGGGAGACCTGGTTGGCTCCAGCCAGAGCAATTCTTTATAGACGCGCCCCTGGGTCACTGTAGCACACAGTACGTGTAAGGAGGGAACCCATTAGTCTGTGTCTCTCTGACGTTCAAAATGCTAAGTCATTTTTCAGGCTTGGCTGGATTTCTCTTTCATCAACAAGAGCTACAATCCTGCCAAGCCGTGGACAGATCGCTCTACCTGCTGCTGAGACAGGCGGCTCCACAAAAGGGGTCGGGCATACCAGCCGATGCTCGGCGTTTCCACACGTCTGCTCCTGGGGGCTGTAGAGGCTCATTCTTGGCGGGCAAGGGGCGCAGCGGGATGGCCTATCCTGGTGCACAGCGACGAACTCCCCCACCAGAGAGCCATTACCAGGACTTCCCATGCTGGAAGTAGTGCAGCCTCGTGGACACAGGAGTGGCTTGGAGGCCTGGAGGCCTGGCTTCCACATGTCCCCCTTTTACTAACTAGGTGGCATTGAGGAGAATTTTAACCTCGTTGGGTCTCAGTTTCCTCAAGTGTAAAAGTAAGGAGTTGGGCCAGGGGGTCCATAAGACCCCTTTGAGCTTGAAAATTCTAACCCTTTGATGCAACAAAAGGGTGCAAAGAGAGCTGTGCGGGGAGAGAGGACACACACACTGCCTGGCACCCACTGACAGTTGGGCGGCACACTCCAGGACTCTAAGCCAAGGTGAATTTATCTTTGTGGGGAAGAAAAAACAGGAGAGGAAATTACTCCCCTCCTCCCAAAATGGGCAGCTAAAGATCTGTGGAATGGCGGTTGACAGAAACAGCTTTCTCACTGTTATACGGATGCAACTGGCTGTGCTTCCAGACCACCGCATTGGAGATGGTTCCTCAGGACCCCTCGGCTTTTCCTGGGTCCCTTTAGAGACAGCCCCCGGTCCTGACTACTCTGTCCCCCCTGGTCAGGGCCCACATTCTAAAGGTTAAGATCAGCTGACGGCTGCAGGGACTATGGAGATATGATGATGCCAGAGCTTGCAGAGAAGAGCAAGGGTCTGATGAGAGGGATCATGAAGCCCCAGTTGGAGGCTATGTATCTCTAATGGGCCAAACAAGAAGGTTGGGGGTACGGTTTTCCCCCATAGTGCCAGGTGAGGCAGAGGGTTTTGTCAATGGAGTGTTGAGGTTATTCCAGGAGATGGGTAGCTGGACAAGAGGGTAAGGGAGCTGGCCCTCCTGACAGGAGAGTGGTTTACACGGCAGGTCAGGGGCTAAGCCAGGAGGGAGTGAGCCCAGGAGAAAATGGAGGCATGATGGGACCAGTGAGCTAGCGTGGGTGGGCAGGCAAGTGTTGCAAAAGCAAAGCATGAACATGCAGAAGGTCGCTGACGAGGCTGCAGATGAAGCTATCCGTGTTGAGCAGGAAAATGGAGACTCTGGGTTACAAAGAAGGAAGCCTTGAGGACGGAGGCTCCCAAATCTCAAATAAAAAGGGTTTACCTAGCCCTCTGAACTCGGAGGCCCTCTCTCCTACATGAGCAGGTGGGAGAGGAGCCCCCCTAAAATTCAGCCCAGGTCGGGGGCACCCAGGCAGGTGGATGCCCTGTTTCCTCTGACACCTTAGTGAAGCCTCAACATTTCCTTATAGCTCCATCGGTTTTGTCCCTTCTTTACGTTAACCTTCACGAATGCCTTCTCAGGACAGATGGCAGCCATGTGTAGCTGGTCTTCAGTGCAGTTCATTTAGCAACTGATCCAGCACAGAATGCAGATGCCTCCTAACTGGTCTGCACAACTACTCAATATTTGCAAGAATCTAGCATTTGCAGAGGAGCAAGGGAAGAAGAGGGAAAAGGGGAGAAATTATGGCCCTTAAGACATCCTGCAGGACCACCCACCCTGAGGTATGCAAGGTGTGTGGGTGCCCTGGACACTGCTGTGGGCACGTGTGTCCATGTGTATGTGCACACTGTGTATTTGCGCTTGAAAGTGTGTGCGTTCCTGTATGTGTGCCCGCATGCCTGTGCATGTGTGTGCCTATGTGTGAGAGCAAGGGGGCGGGTGGTAGCAGAGCTCCCTGGGGAAATGGAGGGTTTGCCAGCTGGTTCTGTGGAGGTCTGTGGACGTCATCCAATCAGGCTGCTTGGGCAGGCAGCAATTTCCATGCAGTGTTTTCTACAACTCCAGTGGTCTCTACTATTCCAGATAAAAAACAGCTCAGGGTCTTTGCAGAACCTCCCATGATCTGCTGTCACTTCAGTGAGTCAGCAGGTGGCAAGACAAGCACACTGATCACTGGGTCAGACGACAGGACCCTAAGGAAAAGTAATCCCCTTAGATGGGAGCCAGCCCCAAGGAAGGGCTAAAAGGAGCCCAAGCAGCGTCAGCAGTTCCTGGACCATCCCTGGTGTGGGGTGCAGTGACAGACCTAGGCTGCTCTTGGCACAGAGGGAAGCAGGACAGCTGGGAGCCACAGCCCACTCCCTCCCCTTGCTCCCCTACCTGCGTTAGGGACAAGAATAGCTCCAGGCTCCGTCCTAGACTATGGTTCGCTGGTGGACACCAAAGGGCTCACCAAAGGGCTCACCAAAGTGAACATCAAGAAGCTTGAATCCAGACTTACCTGCTTCCTGCCCAGGAGGGTCCGTGAGGGTCAGCCTTCTCCAGCGGCTTTCAATTGCCCCTGCTGTCCCCAAGCCAGGCCAGCACACCTGGGTCTCCGTGTGTCCCATGGGACCATCCACCTTGGCCTGGTCAGAGGTGGATAAGGAGAGCACAGTGACCACCAAGCTGGAAAGCCAGCAAACCCCTGAAGGCTCCTGCAAACAGGGTGTGATAGGTAAAGCTAAAGCCGCCATGCCAGGGCTCAGGAGCCCACCTTGGTGGGGGGGGGGGGCGGGGAGCCAGGTATGGGGAGATGGCACAGGTGCAGGTCCCCAGAGCTTGATGGGGCTCCAAACCCCCTCCGTTCACACCTGGGGAAGATGAATCCAGGCATCTGCTGTCTTCTCCCAGCGGGAAGTAATGAGCAGCATGACGGTGATAGTAATAATAATAATAGGTAACATTTATTGAGCTTTTATTAAGCACCAGGCAGAGTGTTGAAGGTTCTCTTGGATTAGCTCATTAAATCCTCGTAACAACCTTAAGAGATAGGTACATAATTGCTCCCATCTTACATGTGTTAGAATAAAATTTGATGATATTAACTGAGGGATTTTCCCTTCTTGAGCACCACATGCCTCCCTCCCCACATGGAGCGAAGGCTTTCATTGTTTCAGAAGCCACTCCTTGCCCAGAAGTGGAGAGGATACAAAATCAAAAAAAAAAAAAGCACAACCAACTCACAGAAAACAGAGAAAACACAGAAGCTGATTGTGTCTCCAAATAGGCATTGTAAGTCACAGCAGAAACCACAGTCCCAGCGGTTTTGATCAGCAAAAGCACTGGGGCTTGTTGATTGCTGTTTTATGGAGAAAATATTTTCTACCTTCCAAAGTTTGACTTTGATCGTTGAGAGTCAGAAGCAGAAGGGACTGTGTGCTGAAAGGGTCCACCGTAAACAGAGGGTGGGAAGAAGGCAGTGATGAACGGGGTAAGAACCAAGCCCTCCCAACACCTCCAAAGAAGGAGCAGGAATAAAATAAACAGAGGAGGAGGAGGAGGAGGGGAGAGGAAGTCAGGGAAAAAGAAGAGGACAATGTACAGAGAAGCAGGGGGAGACCAGCAAAGGAGAGGACCCGGACTCACTGCTGGTGTGGGGCCCTGAGAAGGAGCCAGGCCTCCCCACTCCTCCCGCTCCCCGCAGCCACCCCACACTGCCTCCATGCCGCCACTACTTCCAGAAGATGATGGAAACCCGAGTGGAGTCTTCCTTGGTTTGTGTCGCAGGGAGCAGCATGGGGAGGTTTTGGGCCTCTGGAACACACACACAAACACACACAGACACACAGGAAGAGTCTGGGGCACCCTCACCCCCTGAGTAGCGCGGGAGGTGGCTAGTCCTGCGGGATGTCTTAAGGGCTGTCATTTCTCTCCTTTCCCAGATCACTGTGACTGCCAGATCTCCGGCTCTGGGCACCAAGAGCAAGCGAATTTTTTCTTTGCTTTTTTTTTTTTTTATATTACATAAATAATTTGAGTTATTTTAACCTGAATAACATTTCCATGGCCAAAACGTTAGAAAATACAGATAAGCAAAAGGAAAAATAATTAAAATCCTGCCATCCAGAGGTGACCACTATTAATAATTTGGGTGTATGTGCACATCTCTCTACAGATCTATACATGTTATGTATTTCTTAACAGTAATATTGTTTCCAATTGGTTTCAGAAGCAGGTAGAGGACTAGAGCCATAAGTTAGACTATGTCACCAGTAATTACAAAGCAGCCCTTAATTCAGGAATTTCTCTATCATCCCAGAAAGATAAAATAAAGGAAAATTCATAGTCATCTTGTGGCTGGAAGAATGTGCCTCAGGAGAAAGAAGTGATGGAGCCCAGTTTCTGACCCAAGGATGTGGTGCAGACAGGGCAGACCCTGAGCTCCGGGCCTGATCCAGCGGTTCCCTGGGTGCTGGGGTCAGCCCCAGAGAGGTGGAGATGTCATTCTTCCCCGGCTGCACACAGACCCAGGACTTCACTCATTTCAAAGTATGCGTGATGCCTTCTTTCAAAATGCCCTGAGTTAGAGACCCTCCTTTTAGGACCAGAGAGGTCTGCATCGAAGAGTGGGAGGGGCAGATAGTTCCGTGAGTAGGTGAGAGCCACAACGCTCTAGACCTGGACAAGTTTGAGACCAACATCGCATCACAGTGTTAGAGATCAGCGTGAAAAGATTTAAAAAGCCAGACACACAGGAACCATGTGTTCCCATAATGGTTCAGATGAGATTATATTGTCCAGAACATTTTAAAAGCAAGCAGCCTATTTCAAACGGGGGTGCACAGAAGCTACCGATGGGCACTGTGAAAACGCAATAAAGGAGAACACCTAATGAAAGCAGATCTAACAGACAAGTGCAGTCACGGGTCGTGCACGAATTATTAACCTCGGGGAGCTTTCTATCGGCTCTGGGAACTATGGACTGCATCTCTGACATACAATTTGGGAGATATTGGTTCTCTGTTTCATAAGTGAGAGCTTGAAGCAGAAAATGTAGTTATTTCTTTTTTAAATATATATTGTAATTACCAGTCGGCAATGACTAAATGTTACTATCCATCCGTTGGCTGCTCAGGGGCCTGTAATGAGTAGACCTTAGCAGGTTCCTACCATTTTCTGTAGCACCATGGCTGGGGCATGTACAACCAGTACAGTATTGAGAATTTGTTATTGAAAATTTTTATAGATAGAAACCAAGAAATGAAAAAATCCTTGAACAGCTTTAAAATTTGTGCTTGAAATCTTTTGATAAATTCTCATTGCAATCAGAATAGAATCTAAACTCCTTTGTTGGGCTTATAAGGCCTTACATGATCTGACCCAATTTGCTCTATGTCCTGCCTCTCGCCCCTTTACTAACTGCATCAGCCATCTCGGTCTTCAAGAGTCTTCAGAGGTGCCAAGTTCTTTCCCGACTCAGGACCCTTGCAAGTGCTCTCACTGCCCCCTGAGCATTCCTCTCCACCCCGACACTCTCTGCCTGACTTTGTTTCTCACTCTTCAGATCCCAGTTTAAATATCACCTCCTCAGTGAGGTCTTCCCTGAACACCTTTTCTTAAGTAGCTTCTGCCTGCCCAGCAATATTCTCCATCTCAGTATCCTGTTGTGTTCCTCCAGGTCACTGATTTAATTTAGAGTTGTTCACATGCTCGGCCTCTGTCTCTCCCACGGGACAGGGTGGCAGAGATTGCGTCTGCATTACTGATCACTGTAGTTCTAGCAATAAGAATGCTACCTGCCATCTATTTCTCGGATGAATGAGTAGATAAACCACACTATTTGTTGTTTCTTGGATGTGATGTGTGAAGGATAGATTTGAGTCAGGACCTACGACACATTCACAGGCATCAGGGCCCAGGAAACTCTGCCAAGGGGTAAGGCACCCAGTGGGGGTCCAGCTATACTCCATGTTCCCCACCTTGCACCTGTCTATGTGTGCCTCTCTTTTGACGTACACCTAAATCCCCGATCCAAATCCTTAAATCCTCTAAGACCCCCATTAAATCTCACTTCCTCCTTTAAAAAGGTCTTAGATTCCTTGGTCAGAAAATCAAGAGACTCCTTAAAGCCCTCCTTCCTCTCCCGTGGCTCCATGTTCTCCCTCGGACCAGCCTGACTCTCAGTTCACCACTTAATTACATTCCATCTCCAGCAGACACGTTGGCTTTGTAAGCTGGTTTAGAGTTCCCTATCAGATTGTAAGTATTTTGACTAGAGGGTCTGATTCTGGTGCCTCCATACCTTGAGAGAGCTAGATTTAATGGACAAAGACCCCCAAGTCCATGGCCAGATGAAGCCTGAAGCTCTCCCATGGGATGGCCTATGGTTTCATGAACCCTTCTACCTCAAGCTCATGTAGACTAGAAATCCAGTCCTCTAGTAGATTCCTCTGAAGAGGCCCTGTCCCCAAAAATTAACCCCAAAACAGAACATTTGTAGGGACAGTAAAATTTCCTGCAGGTTTTGAAAGCTGCGAAGAAGGAAATCACATCTCAAATCATGGAGCGATCAACCTCAGAATCCATCCTTTTGCATTCCTTTCTTCTCAGACCCCATCATCCTTTCTCATGATGCTCCCTTCTTGTGGTTCCCATCTCTCCTTTTCCCTACCCTTTCTTGGAACCAAAACAATTCTCCTTGGCTCTGGCAGAGAAATGTAGTGATCATCTATGGAAGCTGAAACGTACATTAGGAGTGTCTCACCCTCCCCTCCGGGCTCAACAAAGCAAAGCTTTTTTGAAACTTCTTACCCCAGATTCCAATCTTGCTGTAATATCCCCCTCATTCCCTACCACAGTGCCAAGCATGTAGTAGGTGATCAGTAAACACTTGCTAAGCGTTGACTGGGAGTCCTGGAGTATAACTTAAATGTCATGAGCACCTGGTAGAAATAGAACATTCTAGGCCAGCGTTCATGTCCCCGATCCTCCTGGTAAACAGAGTAAGAGTTCCCGTCTCCAAAACTATAAGGACAGTGTCGTCCAGAGATAGGAAATCCATAGTTCAAATTAAAATAAGATGGCAATAAAGTGACACACAAATATCTAGTTGTAAACACTGAAGGGACTTAACTTAATCAAGCAAAAGGGCACAGCTTTTCTATCGCAGCATAAATGTAAAGGCATTTTATTACTCTGCCAATTGGCAAAGAAGTCAAATGACTTTATGGGGCTTCTTCTAAATTCCCTTTATTAATGCATGTAATATTACTGAAAAATTATGCTATAGAGTAAATGTTCCATCGAGCTACAAGTTGCCTGCAGGACTGTGTTGTAAATATGCATGGGCAAGTATGTTACTACCTTTACAACTCATTTCCCACTTATTATAGCCTTCTGAAACCAAAGTGACATCAAGGACTGGGAAAGGTACGGGTCTTTTCCAGCAAAGTACACAGCATGGGTAAATTTGCAGAGCCTGGAATTACATCAATTGTCTCAGAGTGTGATAACCTATTTCAGAGCTGTTTCAAGACTTCTTTTTCTCAGATCCCTTTCATCTTTCTGATATGTTGACATTTAGTTTTAGAAACCTGTTCTGGCTGATTTGAATAAATATGGTCTTGGGCAATTGACAGGACTTTTCATATTTATTGTGCTTTAACGACTGGAAACAGCAAAGCTCCCGGCTGAGGCACGGCAGGCAGCACGGTGCAGCGAAAGCCTTCGCCTCTTCCCTCCAGTCGTGCTGTGTGCGTCTATCTGATGGACAACGCCTCCAGCTACGTTCAGGGATTCCAAACACAATCTCTCTTCGCCTCTCTGGTCGGCTCTGAGACCACCTTCTCACTCTCAGTGTTCTAATAATCCAGCCAATATGATTTCAGAGCCCTAGGATTCAACCTCAATGCTTCAACACATCCCTCTCCCGTCTCACAGGCTCTCCTCAGGCGTGACCCTGGGGCCGCTCTATCTTCATTCACTTTCATCTCATTTCTGGTGAAGTCTCCCACCACTTTCACAGTTCTAACAGTCAAACTGATGGGAATCGGCTTGTCCTAATTTACGAGGCTAGTTTACATGTCCTGCTGCCTGCGAATTCTGTTCTATTCACAGTGAATTCTATGAACTGGTGGAAGAAGGAGAAGGAAGAGGGGAAAAAAGCCAAGAGAAAAATAAGATGTAAAAAAGGTAGGTCAGTGAGGCAAACTAAAATTTACTGCCCTGCTTATCTCATGGATTCCTCTGAACCCTGGCTCTGGAGAGGAAACGCATGGCGTGCCTCTGCAGACTGAAGCCACAGCAGTCCCCGAGAGCCCTCTGTCATCCAACAGATGTCAGCTTCGTCCCCGTGTTCTCGCTGCAGCTAGTTCCGGGCTGGGAAGACTTCCAAATGCAAAATATGTCGCTCTTAGACGTGACTTTTAAATTCTGTTTTTCAGCAGTTCACACTCCCTTTCCTTGCTTATCTAACCCCCATCTCCTCAGTTTTTAGATTTTTTCGAAAGCCCTTCTTCGTGTTCTTCTTTGGCAGTACGATAGCATCTTAGGCGTATTTGGACCCAGACACTGAGAAGTAGCTGGTTGGAAATCATCAGCTCAGAAGGAAGAATGGGTCCTACCCAGGTCAGGTGGAGGGGCTGCACTGATTTCTCTAATGCAGCCCAAGGGGCTTCCCTGAAGCCCCTTCTCCCATCCAGCTCCTCCACTGGCCTCCCAGGGACCTGACTTCCCATGATCTTTTGATAGTAAGTGTATTTCTACAGCTGGCGAAATGTTATCCAAATCTATAACAGGAAAGAGCATTGATCTAAGATGGGTTCATCTAATACCTAATATCTAATATCTAATAGATAATATCTAATATCTAATCATAGGACTTGTTAATGTCTATTTAAATTGGTTTAATTCTTGTTAAGTATGTATATGTAACACATGTATGTAATTTATATGTATGTAGGTAGATATATATTATATATAATATATAAATATGCGCACAAACTTTTAATCAAAAAGCATTCTGTTTCTCCCATGGTATCCCATCTTCTCTTCTTGTACAGTTCCAGCAAGGGTTCCGACCACATAAACAGCACAAAACTAGATGAACAGGAAATGTCAAGTCATTAGACAGAGCTTCAATTCACGCACCATGTGTTAATGCCAAGCACGTGTCAGGCACCACATAAATTGCTGGGGACCCAGAGATGCATAAGACATATGCCCTCACCTTCATTCTCAGCTAATGACCTGGCTTCCTACTCTCTTGAGAAATGGAAGCCATCAGAAGAGGAATTCTGTCCATTCCCACTTTCCCATCTGTCAACCCTCTCGCTTTAACTCTGCCTTCCCTCCAGTGACTAGGCTCTTATCTAAAGCCAGCTCTCTCTGTGTGAATACTGGATCCCATCCCCTCTTGCTTACTCAGGAATATCAATCCACCAAATATCCTCTGTATTCTGCATCATCTATTTATGCTGCTCTGAAGTCAGTTATGACTTCCACATTGCCAAACCCCATGGTCAGTTCTCAGTCCTCGTCTTATTGGATTGATTCCCAGCTCTTAACACAATTGAATCCTCCCTCCTCCTTGAAACACGTCTTCACTTGGTGTTGATGAATCCACGCTCTCTTGGTTCTTCTCGTGCCTCGGTAGGTGCTCCTTCTCATTCATCCACGCTGGTTCCTCATCACCAATTGAATCTCTAAATGTCGGTGCAGCATAGGGATCAATCCTTGGAATCCTTTTTGTTCTCCTCTTACACTCACTCCATCCATTTCCATGAATATTCACTAACAACTTTCAAATTTAAATCTTGAGCCCAACTTCTTCCTTGAAATCCAGACTCATATATGCAACTTCTTCCTCATTATGACCTCTTGGAGTTCTAATACCTGTGTCAAACTATATTAGACCCCCAATCCAACCTCTAATTACTCCATGCTCTAAACTGGGTCCTCCCTGGTCTCTCTCATCCTAGTTAATGGCAACGCCATTCCTCTGCACAGACCAAAAATCTTGGTGTCATCCGTCACTCTTCCTTTCTCTCACCTACCATATCAATCTATCAGCAAACCCCATTAGTTCCATCTCCAAAATGTCACATAAGTCACATCGTGTCACTTCTCTGCTCAAAACCCTCCAGTGATATCCCATCCTACTCAGAGAAAAACCTGCGGTCCTTACCATGGCTTCCAAGGTCCTACATAATTGGCACTGCTCTCAGACACCTCTGACTTTATCTCACGTCACTGTCCTTCTTGTTCACTTGCCTTCTTACTATCCTTGGAAAATCTCGAATATAATCCCACCTCAGGGCCTTTGCACTTGCTGGCCTCTCTGACTAAAATGTTTCTCCTCCAGCTATCTACACGGCTTGTTCCCTCACTTCCTTCAAGTGACTGCTTAAATATTTTCTCACCAGAGGTGTCCTTAGACCTCCTAGCACTGCTTTACTATCCCTATGGACTCTATGGGAACTTTCTTTATAGCACTTATCATGACTGATTTATTATATTTCTATATCTCTTTTCTCTCTTCCACCACTAGAGTGTAAGTTCCTTGAGAGGTATTTTGTTCATTGCAGTGTCCCCCAGTGCCTAAGACACACCAGATAGTAAATATGTACTAGTGAACAGAATTAAAACTCAGCCCTTGCCCTTAAGGAGCTTGTGGTCTAGCAGAGAAGACAGAAATATAAAAATACATTCACAAGGCAATGTAAAAAGTGGATGACAGGAAGCTGTGGGAATGAAAAAGAGACACAATTATTGCCCCAAACTGAGGAAGATAGTAGAAAGCTTCCTGGAAGAGGTGATAATTAGAGTCTTAAAATTAAGGAGGAGTTAGCTGGGTAGGGTGCTTTGGTGGCGAGAGAGAGGTGAGGAAGTAAAGACGAAGGAAGAATTGTTGAGAGCATTTTAGGCAGAAGGACAGCAAGGCCAAATGCAGAGAATTCGGAAACTCCCTGCTACGTGCCAGAACCTGGGAGAAACCAGAATCGGTAGAAACATCTTCCTAAGCACAAATCAAGAGGCCAGGAGAGGTAAGACATGAGGTTGGAGCCCTAATAGAGTCATACCGTGGAGCACCTTCAATGCCAAGTTAACGAGCTTGGAATATAGATGACAGGGAGACATTTCAAGGTTGTACACAGAGGTATGGTGGTGTTATTCACCCAGGAGCCCAATAAATTTGTTTTGAGTTAATATAGGCCACATGCCAACTGTTGGGCAAATGACACCGATGTTAGAGTGTTACAGTCCAGCAGGGGATGTCGGTGCGCAGCTACAGTGCAGGGGGGAATGGAGTATCCTCTGAGCCAGATCACCTCCCTGGCAGTACGGAGGATGGCTGGGAGGGAGACACAGAGGAAGCGGGGAAAGATCAGTTGGGGGACTCATATTCCAATTCAGGCAAGAGATGATGAATTATCAGCCCAGGGAAGGAACAGTGTTCCCAGAGACAGTCAACACCCCATATGTTGTCAACATAAAAGGTAGAGCTTATCTGGAGTCTTCACGCCTCCTCCAGTGCTCCATCTCACACCTGCTCTCCGAAAATGGATGTTCGTTACCTCACAGGCTGCCAGAATCTTCCTGGGAAACCAGCGTGTGGATGAATCTTGAAAATTCAATCTGGCTGCATCCTGAGAGTTTCACATGCTGGTTCTCTGGAACCACACACTGAGACACTTTGCAAGAAAATTTAACAGAAAACAGATGGCAAAAGTCATGGGGCCTCACACAACTGCGAAGGCAAGGGAGTAAACCAAAACCCAACGCACTAGGACCAGAGTGCCTAGAGCAGACAAAGAAGTGGTGCCCTCCCCTCAGCCTCTTGACTGTGAGGGCTGCAGGGTATTGACCCCCTGTGGGAGCAACTATGGTCTCTGTGACCCAGTGGATGGGTTGGTGCTTAGATTGATGGGTGAATTGTCCTGCATCTCTTCATTCTGTTCCTTCACTCTGAATATTCTTTGAGCTCATTACAACAGCTCAGAATGAACACGCTAAATTTAGACCCAAACTATTTCATGCTTCCAAGGGAACTGTAAATTACTTTGTGAATGTACATACAACACAGCCAGCAAAATTCGCTTGATGAAGCCTTCTCTTACATTTGATGTCTGAAGGCACCTCATAAATTGCTGCCTTGTCCAGGCTTCTGGACAGCTGACAGCCTCAGACAGATTGCCTTTGCTTCCCCATATGACACTTCTGTAGGAGACTCTGCTGGGGGCACAAGGGACTCAAACCTTCAGCTGCTACAGCTTCAAACTCCCCACAGTCCTACATTATGCCTGAGAAGGGTTTGTTGAATGGAGAAGAGAGTCGGGGTGCTCCATTGCTTATGCTGAGCCATCTAACATGACAGCGCCCAGCCCTCAAAGTCTCAGTGTCCCACCTGATAGTAAAGACAGAAGAGTCAATGACCCAGGAGGGAATAATGGAGCATGGGAAACAGTTTTTGATGAGGTTAGTGGATGGTTTAGGACTGAATTCAGCTGTAGTAAGAGAGACCGCAAATAATGATGGCTTAAACAACATAGAAATTTATTTCTCTCTTGTATAATAAGTCCAGAGACATCAAGTCCAGAGCTGGTACAGTAGACACACAGTGTCGCCATGAACCTAGACTCCTTCTATCATCTCTCCATTCCTCTTATTGTGTAGTTTCCATGCTCAAGTTCACTGCATGGTCCAAGATGGCTTCTGCAGCTCCAGCCATCATGTCCATGCTCCAGTCAACAGGAAGGAGGAAGGTGGAAGGGCAAAAAGGCTGCAATTCTCAGCTGGTCAGCTTCCTATATGCAACTTCCCCACACAATACTCTGCTTGCATCTCATGGGCCCAACCTTGATTACTTGGCCGCTCCTACAAGAAAGACTGGAAAATGTAGTCTTTTAGTTGGATATAATATGGCCCCAAATAATCTCACGTATCCGCCACCAAGAGAGAAGAGGAGAATGCATACTGGGTGGAGTCTCACAGTCTCAGCTACAGTTAGGTTGCAGTTATCTGAAGAGCAGAGGACCCCAGACCGCTAATATAATACCACGGACCTTAAAATAACAGCAAATACTCAGCGAGGGGAACAAATGGAAGAGTGGAAGGACTGAGAGAAGGAGAGGAAGGAAAGACCAACCAAGGACGGAAGAAAAAGAAAATGAAAGGAGGAAGGAAAGAAAAGAGAGGAGAAAAGAAGAGGGAATAAGAAAAAGAGGGAAATCAAGAGAGGGCTAAAGAAAGGAGTGAACGGAAAATGAAAGCCGGGAGTTTCGTGGAGCCTCCATTGTCCACCCTTAGGAGTGACTTTTGCTACCAGGGGAAGTTTTGGATTCCTGTTTCCCAAGCCTAGGGTCTTCTTCTGTGCCCTCTAGGAGCAGAGCTCCCTGCTTCAGCTTGTCACCATAGATGTTCCAGCCCCTTCTCCTGCAATGCCTAGAAAATAGGACCAGCCAGGCTATCTCTGGGTTGCCCTTGACTGTGAGCTTTCACCAGACCAAGCACTCAGGAACACGATGTCCATACTTACTGTAGGATCTACCTCAAGTGTGGAAGTTGCTGCTAATTTAGCCCCTTCTGGGCTGGTCTTGGCAGTTCTCTGTGATTGCCTCCTTCACCGGGGACGCACAGCCCCTGCGCCAAGACTCCCGGTCAGTTACCCCGTCCCCTCTCCATGCAGGAGGCAGCTCGCCCACATTCCTCCTTGTATCTTACCAGTTGGGGCAACAATGATTCAAGCTTTGGCAGAAGGCGTTGGTGTTCTCACCTCCCTCGGTAGCCTGCAGACAGAGAGAGAGGTTATGGTCCACAAACAAGGAGATGTGGGTCCTCAGTGAGAGCCGAAGACTGGCTGAGGCCCTTACTAGGTTACCTATGAAGTAATGGTCTTTCATGGAGGTAAACTTTGACGTTCCTCAGCTTTGGACCCTGCCCTTTAGAAGACCACCACCATGCTCTTCATTTCCCCCTGTGGCTGTGCTGAAGGGCATTGGTTCTGTCCCGCTCTGCCTGACGCCTGGCCCTGGCACAAGAGAAACTTCACTGTCAGCAGAAGCTCTCCTGGCCACCTGGGAGGAGAGGTGCCCAAGGGGATTAAATTATTTTTATTCTAGACCCTCCTAGGACCTAAAGCACTGGGTGGATGCTAGTTCATCCCCCAATGAGAGGAAGGGAAGAGGAGAAGGGAGAATGTCGTCTGTGGTATCACCTTAGTTAGAATTTAATCTTCTACAGAGCAGTGTGTGATCTTACATCTATTTTACATTACCCTCAATACCAAACACAGTGCTCTCCACACATGGTAGATATTTGATATTACTTGTTAAACAAACATATGAGAAAACGTCTATTTTCTCAGCTCCACATAGCTTTAAAAACAAGCACTTAAATAATGAATTAGTATGCAAAATTTCCAAGGAAAAGGTTCAAGTTCTGACTTTTCTCCCAATTGATTCATTCCTCCCTAAATGTCCCTTTGGTACAGTCCCTAAATGAAAAGGCAGTTTTGAGGATGCCCGATGCTGAATGTCACGCAGATGATTATGCAGAATGCGGGCTGCTCCTTGGGCTCTGTGCGGAGCTGTGAATGATTCAGTTCCTGGAATAGGTCTTCTTATGAGAAAAAGCAGATGATGAGGCAAATATCTCCCTTAGTCCATATATGGACATGCATATAAAGGGTCCCAAATTGCGTCCAAGAGAGAATCCAGAATACTTGGAGTGGCACTAAGACAAAATTTCCCTTCTCATAGAAAATGACATTTTTTTCACTCCTAAATATGAAAGAACCCATTATTGTAGTGATAATTTCCCTTTAAGCAATGATGTTTCACTGGGCCCTCTTCTCTATACGGTAGATATAAACAACTTTTATCTAAAGACAGAAAAAAGGAAGTGGAGAAGATATTTGAAGGACTCCAATGAAAATCTTGGTACTCTGTGGGTATAAAGGAATACTAGGGGGCAGTATCGAGGGGAGATGCTTCTTCTACAGTGGGAAGAGCTTGGAGCCAGAAGTCAGGAGACCTGCATCCCAAACTCAGATCTATCACTAAGAATTGAAAGGACTTCCTTACCTGTCAAATAGAAACGTCTAAGGTGAGCTCTAAATTCTGCTGATTCCATCATTTGGAGTCTGTACTCATTGGAAGTACACAAGGGTGGGAGTGGGGAGTATAGGAAACTATTTTTCGACATAACATAATCTCAACTATTAGAATGACCCTTCTAGTCTGAGATATGAGGTAACAAACATTCTCACTAAGACTTCTTCTAATTCTTGCTTCAGGAACCCTGACTTAATTCCTTCTTCAGAAGTTAATTCCTAAAGGTTGTCCAAGTTGCCGTTCAGCCACCTCTCCACTAACGTCTTTCTAACTTTTATTATTACTATGACTACCACAACTTCTGTTGTTATTTAACTTCCTCAGGCTATAAACAGAGCCAACTCTAAACAAAGCTGGCAGAAAATTTGATGACAGTAGAACGAGTTGTCCAACCCACACACTGGGGTCCCAGCAACCATCTGTGGTGGAGTACTGCTAATTTCTTCACCACCAGATGACAACCGACCCAGGGCTATAAAGTAGCTTTTATCTCACATGCAGACTCTATCCTTCTTGTAGAGTTGCATGAGGTGCTGTGTGGAGAAGGTTCACAGGAGAGAGCGTCATGATCAATTAGCAATGTCTGCCATGAGGGAAGAAGGCAGAAGCAGTGACACACATGCCACTTATTTGCTGTCCCTGGGCCCCAGGCTCTTGAGCTACCAACCTGTATCTTCTTGGAGATGAAACTACAATGATGACAACCCAGTTCCTCCAGTGGCAACATCTTTCCTCAACCAGCGACATCATACAACACTCTCCTCCCATCTTCCAGAAGATGGCTCCCAGCTCCTGCCCAGTTTCTCCACTAGTTTCAATTTGCACTCTAAGTTCTCGAGAAGCACTTTACGGAGAGTATCTTATGTAATATTAATCGCATAAGATGCTTTTAAAAGAGGAGCCTTTGATCCTGCATTTGGGAAATGCTGCATGCTAAATATAGCTAACGTTTTCATCTAATAGTTATTGAGCATTTATCATGTCACAGGTTCTAAATGCTTTGCATGTATTAATTAAGTTAATCCTCACAACAACCTTATTGTAGGGTACATTTTACAGACGAGGAAACTGAAGCAGAGAGATCACACAACAAGCAACTATTGGAGTCAAAGCTCAATCTACTAGTCCAAATCTAGAACTCATCTTTTAACCACTATGTGATACTGCCTCCCATTTCTCTCTCTCTCTCTCTCTCATTCTATCTTTATAATCTGTATCTTCATCTCCATATCTACTCTACACCCATATTTACATCTTTATCTATATCTTTCTTGATGGTTTACAAATCAGATTAGCATGTCTGAAAATTTCTTTTGTAAAGAAATCTGTCTGTTTAATTAGGTGATTTCTAAATTTATTTGATACAAGAAACATTATTTTTTTCTTTCTTTGCTTACTTCTACTAACAGCTCATGTCATAGACTGTTCTAGAGCACCATGAAAATATGCTTTTGAGGATTTTCTGAAGGAAAGATGAGACTCTTGAATCCTAGATTCAGCTTTCTGCTTTATTTGGACCAATATTAGTATAAGCAGGTAACTCAAAATCCATGTGAGAGTTATCTAATCTTTCAGGTCCTAAATAATTTAAAGGGAATTGGTAAATACAGAAAACAGAATCATATCTATCCCTGAATATCCAATTAATTGTTTAAGGAATTGATGGTAGATGATAGACAGATGAGTCAAGTCAAGCCAAGAATAAACTAATAGTAGATGGTGAGCATTTCCACTTACATCAAATGAGAATAGTGTGGTATGGCATAAAAGGCTTGAAATTTGGACTAAAGAGATTTTCATTTGAGCCCAAATTCAACTGATAGCTGGAACTTTATTGCTTGTTATATGCTCAGCTTATAATATTGTGCCTGGTAGGTGCTCAGAAAATATGAGTTGCTTTAAACGAATGTTTGATCTTGAACAATTTCCTTAACCTTCCTGAACCTTAGTTTCCTTGTGTAAAAAATGGAGATGATAATAAAAAGTTTAACTTCCAGGGTTGCTGTGAAAAGTAAATCAGATGACCTGATTGTAAACAAGCTTTGATTTTAATGTCTGATGCAAATGTTAGCTGCAAGCACTATCATCATCAACAACAACAAACTTGGTCAGATTTGAAACACACCATCCTGGTTTCCGTCAGTTCTCTCAGCCAGGTCTCCACTGGAGTTGCTCCCTGCTGGAGACGCTGGTCAGCAGTAGGCGTGCGGGGAGAAGCAAGCCCCTGTTACAGACAGAGGTAGAGGAAAGGCCACTAAGACCTAAGTGGGGACGATCCCTAACCAAATTAGCTTCTAGCTCTGAGGAAGAGAGGCCCCCCCAAACCCCTTAGATGCTGGGACATGGGTTTACTGTTGATAGCAGGTGCTCATTAATTGTTGAATTCAGCTAACTTCTACATCTTAAGGTTTCCTTAAGGAAGTAGAATGGTGTTGCCTTAACCTTCCCCTTGACTCTTCCTCAAAGCCTCAAGAAAGATAGGATTTCTAACAGTAAATCCAGACTCCAACCCAAAGTCCATTCTGCTACAATGTATTTCTTGGTGCTGGAGGCAACATGCCTGAGGAAGGTAGCTTCAAACACCACGTTGTCAGTACCTCACCCACCTGTAAACATCACGAGAAACGCTTGATTCTTCTTCCCTGAAGAATCCTCTAAAGCTGCCCCGGCGCAAAGAGGAGTCACCAGCCCCATGTGATGACGGAACACTTGGAATGTGGCTGGTCCAAACTGAGATGTGCTGTGAGCGTGAAATACACACTGGGGTTCAAAGACTTAGTATGAAAAACAGTAAAATAACAGTAATTTTTGATGTTGATGCATGCTGAAATGATAATATTTTAGCTATATAAATTGTATCATTAAGATTAATTCCACTTGTTTGTTCTTACCTTTTTAGTGTGGGCTATAGAAAATTGTAAATGACATGTGTGGCTGACATTGGTAACTTGCATTAATGCTTTTATTGGAGGGTGCGGCTCTATAGCAATGATTTCCAAATTGTGGGTTGTGATGTGTCAGTGCAGCATAAAACCAGTTTAGTGACTTACAACCTGTATTTTTTCCTAATGAAGAGAGTAGAATAAAATGTAATAGAGCAGATTAGAATGCATTCAAAACAGGAAGGAGTGTTTTGTGAAATTTTGGTTTCAATTACATGTATGTGTGTGATTTATGTACTACATATTGGGTTACAAAATGAAAAATATTTCTACTGTCAATAGAGTAAAAAGTGTTTGAACACCCCTTTTCTAAATGATCCATGACGAGACAGTACTTTCTTGAGTCAGAATGTTCTGGCATAAACAGCGAAGGCTGTGTGATTTGTATCTGACCACGGGGATTCAGAGATGAGTCAGGTCAACGCTGTAACTTTTCAGTTCTGCCCAGGGAAACTCTGCAGCCTCTGCTGATGTTGTGCTAGTGGGAGAGAAGGGCGCCCGCGCTATTAACCCATCTCTGTGAGTCATGCAAGTTCAGAGGCCTGAGTAGAAAGCAGTGAGGACCACTCTGTGACATGCCGAGGGCTCCTGGGCCCTGGGAGATGAAGGCAGCGGGCAAACAACATCCGAGCACCCAGAGGGGCAGGAAGTGAGGCCCCCTCAAAGGCAACTTAGACATCGTGTTACCAATTTTATCCGTAGAGGTCTGCCGATTCCTTCAGCACATCCCTGTGAGGCTAGAAAAGTTTCCTCTCCAGTCTAGACAGGGAGTCCACAACTCCAAAGACGTCTTCCCTCCAGATAATTAAGTTAGAAAACACAACCGCTGCGCTTTCTGGAGGCTGAGCTTCAGTGATCTCTGCAGGCTCCAGAGGCAGCTCTCTCTGGGGTAAAGGCCAGCTCCAGATTGATTTGAGACCCCACAAGAGCACAGTGGTAAGTCATGGTTTGAATAACCCTGGCCTTGCAGGAGGCAGAGGCTGAGGCCCACCCAGGCAGGGGTCCTAACTCACCCCAGGGATGCAAGGCCACAAAAGCCGCAGCTCCCTGCATTCTAACAACTGCTTAATCTCAACACTGCCAGGGGGTCTTACCCCTGGAAGAAAGGCCAAGTGGGCTCTGTGTTCCCAGGTCCCAGTCCACGGGGGTGCTGAAAACAGGCTTTGCAAATTCAAGTGCGATGGCAGTGGGCAATGCATAGGCAGAAAGGATGCAGACACATCCCACTGCTGCCAGCTGTCCTTTCAGTCTGCCAGGTCCTTGTCACTGAAGGCCATTTTCATAGCTAATCAGGACACTGCCTCTGGAACTGACGTCACAGATTTTGATATAAATGAATTCTGTTCCATGATCATGAATTACCCAGGAAACTTGAATCAAAATGCCTCAGATAGTAAGAGCTGATTCAGAACTCATTCAAGCAGAGTCCCACATAGCACCTTGGAAACACTACCAGTCGGACGAACATGTTGTCTAGAACACTTACTTTGAGCTAGGCCCTGTGTTAAATGCTTCATACGTACCATCTATTAAATGCTTAAAACAACCCATTGTTACTTCCATTTTATAGATGAGGGAACTGAGGCTTAGAGAAAATCTGTCACTTGCCCATGATTATACAGCTAGGGCACAGCAGACCTGACTTCAGGCTTATGGGATTCCCAAGCCCCACGTCTACGCACCATCTTATCTCCCACTTCAAGTATCCCTAATTCAAGATCTTAGAAAATGACTTGGTAAGCTCACAACAACATCCACAAACCTGAGCCCTGAGGTAGTTGTAGCAATGGGGATAAGAATTACTCTCAGAGTCTCTCCGGGTGAGAATCCATCCACCCGGACCCACAGGGATGCTGGTAGATGCCACGCTCCCGGAGTGCTGGGTTTGTGTCCCCCTCCAGGGTCTCTGAACTGGTATTCCTTGCTTGGTCTCCGAGTACTTGAAGCTCTTTCGGGGCACACACTGCATCTTAGTCAGCAGCTTCTGTCTTCCACTCAAACTTGAACTTGGCCACTAGCCCTTCTTAACCCCTCTGAAGGAACCTAGCCTGTACAGGGTAGCGCGTGGGAACCCAGGAACGTCCATCCCCCACCCATCCTGTCCGCTCTGTCTCCTGCTCCAGTCGCTCCCACCCCTGAGAAACTTCTCTTCTCCAGAGCTTCAGGTCTCCCTGCCTGAGGGCCTTGCTGTTCAGATTGGTCAGAAATCACAGAGCGAAGAGGGGAACCGGCCCTCCCCTACCACAACTCTCTCTCTGGTAGATCTGGTTCATTATTCTGATCAGGACCGAAACAGAATGTCCCCCACAACAGCTACGCGTTCAGACACACTTCTGCACACGTGTTAATGAGAACTGTGCAGAAGAAGCTAGTCACCCTGTCAACACTTGCCCAGGCTCCCAACTGACAGAGAAGTGTGCTTGGTGCCAGGGGCAGGGGGAAAAACACAGAAGCTGCTCTCTGGTTGCCATCTGCCCAGCTCTCCATCACTGCCTGGCCAAGCCTGCACCTGCCTTACCTGCACGACCCTGCGGTCTGGCAGCTGATGGGGACCTGGGCCACCCTTAGCCCTGCCTTCCAGGCCTGCCTGAGCAGGGGCAGTGTCACTGCGCAGTGCTTCCCCAAAGATAGCAAACCCAAGGAATGTCTCTTCCAAATATTGCACAATCTCAATTGAGTAAATAAACATAAAATTGGGAAAAAATGCACCAAAATCACTAGGGAGTTTTGCTGGATCAGGTTATTGAGAATACAACCTTTCTGTATGTTCTGGTTAGTTCATGATGAGTATGCATTGTTTTTCTAAACACAGAAAAACGCTAAAAAATATAGAGCTGTTGGTTGAGCTTTGGGCATTGGTGTGGGTATTCTGACTCCCACGGCTCATAGGGTTTGGCTGGTGCATACCCACCTTTCCACCTGGGACAGTGGGATTTGTGTCCTGGTTCTGTTGATGTGTCTCCTCTCCTTTTGGTTCTGACCCTCATGGCTTTAATCCAGCTCTGTGACTTTAGTTGACCCTGGCTGCACCCAGGATATGCCACATTATCCACCTCAGTCTTGCCCAGCATCATGCTCCAGTCTAGCCCAGGACAGCTCCACCTTGGCCCCTGAAGCTGGCCTCCCAGGCCTCAAGTCCAGCTGCTATAGCCCGGTGAATAGCTTTGACCTCTGGTGCTCCTCTGGTTTCTTCGAATCCAGTTTCAGGGATCAAACTGAGCCCAGGAACAACCAAAGAATAATTTAGGAACCCTTATGATTGCGAGGAGATTGAGTTCTCTTTTTACATTCTAATCAACCTCACTCTGGAAAGCAGACCATTCTCTAAGGGTTGATGATCATCTGCATGAAATGATGGTCCTTCTCTATACTTGGGGGTCAAGAAGATGCACCCCAAGTGCCACCATGGGATTTCTCACTCATAACTATCTGAGCATCCTCACTTCTGCTCAATCCGACCATCATTAATGTAGCACACAGTGGCAAATCGCCATCCTGCTTGTGCCCCCTCTAAACGCTGGGGCTGAGGGAAGGTTGAGGAGGAAAGATAATCGCATGGCTGGCTGCCTCATAACAAACCTCTGACCTGTGCAGAAATGGAAAGCACGTGCTTCTTTATTTTTCATGTTAGCGATACTGATACCTTCCCATCAGTTATGCGCCATTTCATAGTTTATACAATATTTTCATATCGACTCGATTCTCATACATATTTCCTACTTCACACCTAAGGAAACTGAAACTCAGAGCAGTTATATGACTTGCTCAAGCTCATAAAGCCGGTAAATGAAAATGCCAGGAGACCCAGGGAGATGATGTGTCTTCAAGGCAGGGCCCTGCCCACCAGGCAATGACCCCTCTCTCAAATCTCCCTGAAGTAGCCCTCTGGAGGGGACCATCTATGACCCGGCTCACTGCCAACAACCCCTATCAAATCCAAGGGCAAAGAAGGCCACAAATCACTCCTTCATTTCTGAGAAGAAGCAAGTAAATCCTTGAGACTGACAGGGCCTGAAGAATCAGAGACACCGGCTTTTCTGTGAAGATGGACATGCAGCAGGTAAAGACAATTAGGGGATAGGAACCGTCTGACAGGTCCCAAGGTCAAATAAGAAGAAACAATGTGGCAGGCAGCAGTGATAAAACGTGAAGGGGAAGACCGTAATCCTGAAGCCATCAACAAGAGGGACTGGAAAGGGGGTAGGCAGGACATTTATTACCCGAACATAAATTGTGCTGATGACCAGCAGGACAGTGTGTCCCCAGGCCCCTCAGTGTCACCTCACACCCTCCCAGCAGCAGTTCTCCTGGATAACACTGAGGAAAGGAAAATTTCAGAAACTTTGGAAGCAGGAAAAACCAATTTGTGGGAACATGCAGACACCTGAGTAGGTCAGGATGGATGAAACCACATCACACATACTTGTATGTACGTATTTTGAGAGAGAGAACCTACTAGACTTTAGGATCTGTGCTGTATGCCGGGACAAAAGATAACTAGATTACAGACCTGCAACCTAGGGACCCTCTGTTGTTGGGGGCAGAGAGGGCAAAAGCTCTGCAGACAACTATTGTAATAAGTGTAATAACAAGTTCTGCTTGAGCTCAGAGAGGGAGATAACTGTCACAAATTCCTTCTCATCTGAAGGCGTCTCCATGCACTGGATACATCCCTTGACATTCAAAAATGTTTGAATCTTGGTCCCCTCATTTAAAGGCTTTGTGATTTTAAGCAAGTCACTTAACCTCTCTGTGACTCAATTTCCTCATCTGTAAAATGGGTACAATCCTAGTAGCTTGTACAGTTGCTGTGAGGATTAAATGAGTTAATATATAAAGCCCTTGGAAGAGCGCCTGGCCTGTGCCTGGAATGCATCTGGTCAGTCAGAGAAGGCCCTTCCTTTCCTTCACAGCACAGTCCTCATATTGCAGTGGGTAGAATGCACAAATCCTGGGGTGTGTGGTTACACGTGACCAGCTTAGCTGAAGATGGTGAGGATTCCTTATCAAATGCAGCAGGTTTGAACAAACCCAGCCACCAGTCTCCCATCTTCAATCTTCTAGGAAAAGCCCGGAGATGTTATTTTGGAGAAAGACAATAAATATTCATTGTTGACTTAATATTGTAGGCTCATCTTACAGGTCAGAAGCTTGGATCATTCTAGACACATTTGTGAGTCTAGACTAATGAAGCTATAATATTCCACTGCCCACCTCGTAATTATCTTCAAACATAGCCCCTGATGGATATGGTGTGGGAGGTTCTCAGAGCTGGCCTGGGGAACAGTTCACCTGCTTCGGGCTTCCCATTTAGTGAACCAGGCTGGTGTGGTGCTCAGCAGGGGAAACTCTCCCTACAGGAGTCCTGTTTGGTAATGCAAACTAGGATCAAAGAGATAGGTTTTCCTGTTACAAACTCCATGGAAAGGATCCAGTTTTGAGGTGTTGCTAGGAAAATCGGAGAGCCTCTTGGGGTATGGTCCTCCACCCTCGAGTAGGAGAGTTGTTGAGTAAATCCATGGAGAGGAGCAAAGAAAGGCTCCCTCTGCACTGACCGGCTTGGGATTCTCCACTCAACCTCCCCTTCCCCTTGGTGGCCAGACCCCACCCCACCCCCAGCCCTGCAGCTGAGAGTCGGTGTTGGTGAGCCCCCTGCCCCTACCCCAGCTAGCTGCTCATTAACGCACAACAAATGGCCGAAGAGAAAGTAGAAGGTTCAAACCTTTTTTAAAATTTAGAGAACAAATCCTTGCTGAGAAATAAATAAACCTGTGTCTTTATTTTTTTTAATGTCACTGTACTTTTCCAGTTTCCCTGCGAGGAAAACAAACCCAAGAAGATGTGAGCCAAATTCCTTTCTACAATGTAAATTTCTCAGAAGTAGCACAGATGACGCTCAGAAAACTTGATTTCTTTAATAGCAGCTTTATGGCATGTTATTCATAGAAATAAGCCTCAGTTTGCTCATCTGTAAAGTGGGGCAATATACCCACCTTACGTACTCCACAAAATTCGTAGAAGCATCAACCACGAGTATGTTTATGAAAGCATCTTGGGAACCATGAGCTCTGCAAATGCAGGTGTTCTGTTACTCTGACTCATTTTTGTGCTTTTCAACAGGGGAAAGGCAGAAAGATCAATGTGAGAAAAAATGTTGAAGACTTTTACAGGCAATGAATCTTATTCTCTGCTACAGCACGAAACCACACTGAACCATGTCCACTGTTAGGTTAGCTGAAGGCTGTTGTTAAAATGAAAATGTCACTGTTATTTATGGTTTAAGGCCTACCTGTTCCAAATAGGTTTCCAGAAGGCATTAATTTATTGCCAACACTGTATCTTGTATTACTTTGGCATTTGACTACTAAGGGAATGAGGCGCAGAGGACAGGTAAGGCTTAAGCAGAGTTGGGGACAGGGAGAAATGTCTAGGGTAAAGAGCCCTTCCCAGGAAGCCAGGTCCCTGTGGCTACCTGCAGGGACGAGCACTGGACAGCCATGGGTCAGGCAGGGAGGTCGTCAGACCCAGACCATCTGGAGTTAGTAGATGCTGAGCTGTTACCATGCTTAAGCCCCAAACGAGGAGAAGGGTGGAACGAGTGTGTGGAGAGGTAAGTGGTGGAGCTCCAGAACTGTGTGTGGAGAGAGAGTGTGCGCACAAGGGCTGGAGAGGAAGGAGAGCTCAGGTCAAAGAGAACAGGGTGCCGAGAACGAATTATTTCAGATGTAAGCCCCAACCCTCCAGAGACATCCTGCATCCTCTTGTGGGCTCCTGTGTACCCTCTATGATCCCACAGGGACTTTGGGAACCCTCAAAACCTGCTTTGCTTACCAAAGTCTCAGCAGCCTGGCCATGCTCGGAGCTCACTCAGTGTCATCTGCATTCTTGGTGTGTCAGAAAGGAAGCTGCTTGTAGCTAGATGGTCAATTCTTGTCTTTATTCAGATTGAAAACATTTAGAAGTCCAATATTTTACAATACATATCCCGAATTTAGCAGTTAATAAAATAACATTTGAATTCCCTTGGAGCCCTCTTTTAACAATAGTGAACAAAGACGATGCAATATAATTTAATGGAGAGCAAAATGTGTTTTGTCAAGACAGAGAGTGAAAGAAAAGGAATTTAAGAAATTATGTACCCTGAAAACCACTCTCTGAAGTCATGAGGAAGGCTAATCGGGCCTTACCGACTAAATAATTGCAAAATAAGATAAAAAACAAGCAAAAGGAATCTTTCGAGTTTTTCAGATTAGAATTCATCTTTGGCCAATTGTAACCCCAGATGTTAAGGGTTTCTTAATCATGTTACACCCTGCTTGAAAAGCCTTGATGGCTCCACAGGCCCACAGAATACAGAGCAAATTTCTAGCAACAGCAATCAAGGCTCCCTGACAGCTTCTTAGTACCCTCCATCCCTGAACACACACAAACACCCCGGGAACCCTGCTCTTCCTCAGGTATGATTTTCCTCTTTCTCTACTCCTCACTCGATTCAACTGCCTTTCCCCTGCCTCCCCCTTTCAAAATCTTTCTAATTCTTCAAGGCCAGCTCAAAGGCCACCTTTTCCATTGATCCTTCTCTAGCGAGTCTTGCAGTTGAAATGCTTCCTGCTGCCAGGCTCCCAGAAGAATTTCTCCAGACCTCTGATACGGTGCTCAGCATGGTCTGCTATTTATTCTTGTTATGCGAATACCTTCCTTCCAGTTACACAAGGAGCTACCTGAGATTTCTCTAGCTCACCTCTGACATCTCGAAGGGAACCCAGTCCAGTTCCGGGCATGCAACCAGTGTGTAACCGAATTTCATTAAGCAAGATGTGCTCCATATACTATACTCTCAGCGCTTCTTCAAATTTTAGTTAGAAAATAACTGCTAGCTCATGCACTAGAAAACATAATTCACTTGTGTGTAGCCTTTGAGTCAAGGAGTTGCTATTTCACGCTCTAAAAGACATAATTTACACAATGAAGTAAATAACTCCTTTAGACCTCTAGAGCTGGACTTTCATAAGTTGTCACCTCCAACATACAAGTCATCTGAAGAAATTAATGGATATCCAATATGAAAGCAATTAGTCAGTTCCTGTTGGAAGGATCAGCTCCAATATAGTTATCTCCTATTACTGGGAACAGCATGAATTTGATATTTGAATCTGTCATTAGGTATTTTTAGAGCAGATGAATTAACTGGTATTCTGGATGTGGGTGAACATAATTTTTAAAAGTGACTACTTCTAAGATTTGTTTGTTTCTAAAGGGTTTCAATGCCCTAAAATCAAGCAAACAATCCCTACATTTAGAGTTATAATCAACTAGATGTTCAGAGCCCACATTTATAAATTGGCATGGCCCCACATTGGTCTCCTAGATGCACTGGTCCGTGGACATCCAGCCATGGATGCACTGCTGATATATGACTAGCTCCCTTATGTCATAGGCACAAACAAGGTATGTGTGTCTTATTGTCATAATCTAGTTGTAATTGATTTTAAGCCTTTGTGAAGACTGAAGATGGTCCCTTCAGAGGCAGAACTTCCTTGCATTTGGCCTTGGGGCTCCAACTAACTGCTCACGCTGTGCCCTTTCCTCTCTCTCTCCACCTGCTCCCCACAATTCGTATCCAGCTTTCTTACATCACCCCTCCATCTGGACTGGGACATCACCTCTTGAGGTGGCCTTCTCCAGTCACTTCTCCCATACTTATCTCTGTTCAGTGTTAGGAGTGCCTATTAGACGTAAAAAGAGTGATCTTCGGTTTAATAACAGAGATGGACTGCCTTGCCTTGTCCTTCAATTTCATGTGTATTAGTCTAGGCTTCTCAACTAGATTTTAAGCCCCATGAGGGTAGAGATGACTTTTTGTATTCTGAGCCAATTTCTCAATCTGTTCTGAGAGGTATCTTGGGCAGGAAATAGAAACCATCAATTTGGGCTGCAGTCTGACTGGCAATCTTTCTTACAAGGGAATTTTCTTTGCAGTTTTATTAAATGTAAAGAAGGAAAAGATGAAAAGTAATATGATGATTCTTCAAGAAGAATAATTGAATGGCAAATGGTGACATGCTGTTCTCTCAGCTCAGGAAACAGAGACAAAAAATAGATATCAATGATAGCAAAAGGTCAGACTCTTGGAAGAATTCTTGGCCAAAATGATGGAGATTAATTAGAAAGTCATTATTTATATCCCACCTACTTCCAAAGGATAGAGGCAGCTGATGGCATCTACGACTGAGCTGAGAGTCTGGAAATATGACTCAGGATTTAGCTTGACTCTGACTTACTGGATGTAATTGGGCAAAGAACTCCCCTGCTTTAAGCCTCATCTATAAAATGGTAATAATCCCCTGGACTGTTGTGAGGATTAAATGGGGTTATATTTTAAGACATATATATAATATAATAAAAAAATCTATAATACAAAAATTGTGTATATATGTATATATATACTGCCAATTGCTCTACACATGTTAAGAATTCTTTGAGATCTATAAAAATTGGATAAATTCTCTCCTAAAGGGGATTCCTATTTACCAAAAGCTGTGGGGAAACCTGGAAGGCAGACTTTCTATCAGCCTTAGCTGCCCAGAAGGAAGCAGGCGCCCTCCCCCAGCGGAAAATGCGCCCAGCCTTGCCAGCTGTGTTGTAAAGAGGGAATTCAACGCCAGATGACCTCACACTCACTTCCAATCATGACATTTTATTACTCCCTGGGTATTATTCCCTTGATTGATATTCAGGACCCCATTTTCCAGATGAAGAAGGGGTTGCTCTGAGAGGTCAGGTCAATCAGAAGTCTCGTGGACAGTACAAGACAGAACCAGAGGGCAAGACGGGAAGCCTGATTCCACCTCCCAGCCGTGTGGTCTCGCTAATCCGCACCGACACAAAGCCACAGACATGCTGGGCTGACCACATGCAGAAAATGAATATGATTCCATCAGATTCCGAGCCCTGAGCCCCTTCCGGCAGACTCCCACATGGGGGCGCGTGGAAGTGAACTCGGCTCAGGAGGGTTGGGCGGCCAGGCCCGGTGGGAGGCGATGGACGCCCCAACCTGGCCTCTGCCTCCTTCCACATCGCTCCCCTCCTTCCTGACAGCTCTGGGCCAGCCATAGAGCCCTGTCTGTGGGGAGGTTTCTGCCCTCAGGTTCTTTAAAGAAATCTGACAGGCCCAATAAAGGCCCAGTGCTGACGGCGACGAGCAGCCCTGATGCTGCCTCTCCTGACACAATGGGGCCGGCTGTAATCGCATTACACCCTCGTCTCTCATAATTACCCTCTTTCTCCAAGTGACAGAGCATCCCAACGGCAGGGAGGAAACTATTTTTAAACTAATTCTAACTGAAAAAAAAAAAAGCGTCATTTTTTTCTCACAGATATAGTTCTGGCTTATAAATCACCCCCAGGGACAGAGTGGAGACCACAGTTGGCAGAAGCTGGAAAATCCAAAGAGAGCACTGGCCGCCCACCCGGGGAGACCACCACCTCTTCATACCTGCCCAACAACCTACACACTCATTTTTTTCTCTCCCTTTTGTTTCCTGAGGTCCTTCTGCTCCTGTTTATTTCTTCCATCCCTCCTCTGACTCTAGGAGGAAATAAAAAGGAAAAAACACAAAGGCATAGTTTCAATGTGAATGACTCCTGACTGTTTCTCTTCCTCTTCGCCGCCTCCTGCCTCCCACCCCACACCCACCTTCCTGAGACCAGTTCTGCTCTCCCTTCTCCTCCGAGGCTGGGAAAAGGTGACAGCTAGCACAATATTTCTCTATAACCAAAAGCTCTTCAATGTGCAGAAATCAAGCCAGGAGAGGGCGGGTGGAAGAGGATGAGGGAAAGAAAAGCCACTTAAGAACAACTTTAGCTGGAGGAGAGAACTTCAGCTGAGTGGGGTGACCCACGTCTCCGAGTAGGCCTCCCAGGAGAGCAGTGGGCACCTCAGTAACACAGCCCCAACTCACCGTGGAGGACCATTCTGCTCTGGCCGGCATCTTACAAATTATCTTTGGTGCCGCCATGATCACTGTATTGATACGGAAGCTGGAGTGGAGGAAATGAATCAATGGCATCACGTGAATTTCTTGAGTATCAATCTATCGAATTACTGCAACTCCCTTGCACTCTCATTTGTAGGGTCTTTAGCTATCTGTCTGCTCACGACTGTTAGGGTATCAATGAATCCTGGGTATTTTATCTGTCCCTTGGGTTTATATTTTCTCTTGCTACCTGTAGAATTCCTGTCTGTTCCTCTCATCAGCTTGGCTCTCTGCTTTTCCTCTTCTCTGTCTTCTCTGCTTTTCCTTCCCTCTCTGTTCCCCCTCCTTTTCCTCCTTCTCACCCCTTTGACCAGCCCGTTTTGGTTCTGGTCCTGGAGTCTTACTAGCTTTAGTTGGATGACCCATCTGAGGGATGGGAAGATAGTGACAGGGGAAAGGAGGCTACCGGTCCCCTCAAGTCTCCTAGGTTGCCTTTGATGACAGAGCCTTTCATCTAGCTTAGAGGTGCAGCCACCACCTCCCACCAGCCCTCGCACACAGGTCTCAGAGCAGGGGAGACCCCTCCACAGAGACAGACATAAAAATAGCAGATGAGGCACTCCTGGATAGGCCACAGGATTAGACCAGGCCTTCCTCCTAGGAAGCTGCAGAAATTTGCCCACCAGCGTCACTGAAAAACCCCGCAGAAAGAGACTGGACAGCCTGCAGAACAGCCAGCATTCTTTGTGATACAAAGGAGTAGAAGGCGGGGATAGAGAACGAAGTCAGTAAGAGAAGCTTTCAGGGTCACAGGAAAGAAAAGCCGCTTTGAAATAAGTAACATGAGCTTAGAAAAACTAAGGGCACGTTTATTAAGTAGGCATTAAGTACACCTTAGTTTCATTCTCCTTTCCCCTTCAGTGGGCTTCAGATGGATGAGAAAAATGAAGGCCTTCATGCCGTTCATCCCACCCTCTCTCTCTGCCCATCCCCAGAAAAGCAACCTAAGCCAAATGGAAGTGGAGAGGCAAAAGCAAAGCATCTCTGTGGTGTGGTTGACAATGGCTTATAACTGAGCAAGTGGGGACGCACCACAGGGAGCTCAGAGGAGCCAATGAAGTCAGAGGGAGTCTGTCTGTGCAGGCCCTGGCTTTCTTTAACTGCTGGCTCGTTGGGGAATTGTCCTGGGAAAGGGCAAGTTTAAATAGTGTCCCCAACTCCTCTAGGATCAAGGTTTACTGGTTTAGAATTGCTCTTGATTCTTTGGTACGCAGTGGAGGCTGGGCACTTTTAAATAAGGAGCCATCAGACAAGCCTTCTCTCCAGGGGGAGAGACAGAAGCAATTTCTGGGGTAGTAGCCTAGATTGGTAGAGAAAACACTAAGCTAAAAGTCATCGCTGTCAAGAAGTCCTAAATCTGATCCCGGGAGAGGAGAGTGTTGATTTGCAAGAGCTCTAAGTCTTTTCATGAGAATGGTATGTGGCCACTAATTAAAGCTGGCCGAAAAAAAGCAGTTAAGAATATAGTCAGCAAGATCTGGGCTCATCCTTCTCCTCTGCTCATTAGCTGTGCAATCTTGGTCAAATTCCTTGGCCTTTCCTGAAGCTCGTTTTCCTGTTCTCAATTAATGGAAATAAAAAGAAGACTTAGCATCATAGTAAAATCACCACAGAGCCCTACTGGCTGTTTACAGTGGGTCTGATTGATTATCCCCTCTTCTGATTGGTTATTGCCTGAGCCATACTAGTTGGTAAACATCTTGACTCCTAAATATCACTCCTTCCTAGCTTATAGGATTGTAGTAAGGAATGAGTAAATTAATACAAGGAGAATGCTTAGCTTAGCTTGGCTCGTGGTAAATGCCCAATTAGCTGGGGGTGTTTGTTATGGATTGAATTGTGTCCTGCAAAGAAGATACGTTGAAATTCTAACCCTAGTATCTCAGAAGGTGACCTTATTGGGAAATAGGGTCATTGCAGATGCAATTAGTTAAGATGAGGTCATACTGGAGTGATGGGCCCCTAATCCAATATGACTGATGTCCTTGAAAGAAGATAGCCATGTGAAGACACAGAGACAGAGAAAATGCAATGTGAAGATGGAGGCAAAGCCTGGGGTGACGCAGCTGTACGCCAAGGATTCCCTGTCATCACCAGAAGCTCAGAGAGAGGCATGGAATAGATTATCCCTCAGAGGGACCAGCCTTGATGACACCTTGAATTTGGACGGCTGGTCTCCATCAGTGTGAAAGAGTTAAGCTCTGCTGTCTTAAGTTCCCCAGTTAGTGCTGATTTGTTGCAGCCTTTCTGGGAAGCTCATACGGTGTTCTAGTGAGTAGACTCCTCAAAGGTCGCATAAGACCATGAATTCATAAAGTATCAGAAAGAGAAGACGTTAACGTTCATTCCAGTCCAGTCTCTCATGTGATAGTGGAAAGCCCCTCTTCAGCATCCTCACTAAGGAGTCCTTCAACTGGTGCCTGAACACCTCCAGTGACCAGGAACTCATTACCTATCATGACAACCCAGTAGCTCTGACAATTAGAAAAGCATTCTTTATATGAAGCCAGAATCTCTCTCCCTGTAGATTGCCTCATTGGTGGAAACTTCCACCCTTGGACCTTTTACCATATAAAAGTCCAATCCCTTGGCATTTAGCAGTCTTCCAAATACTTGCATTCGTGGAATAAGCCATGTTCTTGCACATATCAGAGGTTGAGCAAATGCAATTTCTTTTGTGTACAATGAACTTCTGCTTTCTCTACCTAAAGAGTAGTTCATTAAAATCCAACTCGGTATTATCTCCTGATAGACTAGGTTATGCTGCAGGAAAAAGCAATATCAAAATCTGTGCCTCCAAAGTCAGAGGATTATTTCTCTCTCACACAGCACATATCCACTGTGGGGCAGCAGGGACACCCTGTTTATCGTGGCTACTCAGGGACCCACTCTGAGAGAGCAGCCTTACATCACCAGTCACCATTGAAGGGAGAAAGCTCTGGAGGGTCTCCCATCAGCAATTAATGCCGCAACCCAGAAGTGACACACAGCACTTCCTCTCACAGCTCATGGGCCAGTACTTGTAGCATGACCTCACCTACCCAACAGAAAATGTAGTCCTTCCATGTGTCTGGAAAGCCAGGCCAGAAATACTGGGCAAATGGCACTGATGGCTCCCCCACCCCCTCTGGGAGCTTTCCATGCTGCCCAGGGCAGCGTTGCTGGTAGCACCCCCAGCCTCCTCAGGGCATTTTGTGTATTTCTTGGTCATGGTAGTTATCACATTGCATTGTCATTATATTTAGTTGTGTTTTGTGAAAATGAATAAACAGAAACCTCATTAAATTGGATTCAGGAGGCCAAAAGGGGGAGTACTCATGCCCTACATTGATAGCAGAGTCCAACAGGAAGAAGAAAGACTTGCTCTTCTTGCCTGGCAGGAAGCTCAGCCAGTGAGAGACTGTCACAGCTCCGTCAATAAAGCCAGTACACACAGAACTCTCAATTCCTCCAATGGACTCTTTGTTTATAATGGCCCTCCCAAGTTCCTCTTCCCCTCTGGAAAAGAGTTTCTCCTCTCTTTGCTGCTGGGGACTTGCACGGCTTAGCATGGTTGCAGACCCCGAAATTGCAATTCTTTGCTGATCCCAAAGAAACCCATTTTTGCTGGAGAAATAACTGGCTATTTGTTTAAGGTCAACAGTTTCCATCTCCTTCACGAGACTGCGAGTTTCTCAAGGACAGGGACTAGATTATAATAAATGTTTGGGATGTGGATGCGTTTGAGAGACGTGACCATACATCCACAGTAAAAGCCAAAGTCCTTATGGTGGTTTACAAGGCCATAGCTGATCTGGCCCCCACTGTTCTGACCTCCGCTCCCTCCCTCTTCTCCCTCACCTGCCTGGCCGCAGTCTCCCTGTCACTCAAACTCACCAGGCCGGCTCCTGCCTGGGAGCCCTCACGCTTGCTGCTCTCCATGCCTGGAACGCACCTCCTCAGCCATCTGCTGGACTCCCTGCTCCACTTCTCTCCGTCTCTGCTCAGCTGTCACTTGCTCAGAGAAGCCTTCCCTGACCGTGCTCTGTAGAATAAGAATGTGACTTCCCCTCCCTAACTCCCCACCCGTGATCTTCTTTTATTTTTCTCCACAGTCGTTACCACTTCCTGCCACAAAAACGCACAACTGTATGTTACATTGTCATATATTAAATACCATATAATGTGCATTATATGATATACATAATTATTTTGGGTATTTATTTATTTATCATCCATCCTCCCCTCCTTGTGCCCACACACACACAGACACTCACACACACATTCATTAACTTCTATAAATAAAGAAACTAGCATATAGTAGGTGATCAATAAATATCTGTCAGAGGAATGAATGATAAAGGAATAAATGTACCTCCTGAGTCTTCACTTCCCTGGACCCAGAGGGAGGTAAATTCCTCCCTCTCATATGACAAGATTTCGAGTCCCTTCAACAACCTAGCCACCTAGAAGCGATCAATGATCAGTGCGGTACAGAGCAAAACAGCCGCCTGCTCATCTTTTATTCTGCTTTTCAATTAATAAAACCTAAGTTTAAATAAGATTTCGGAGGCTACAAAAATCACACTGTAGACTGACTCATGGTAAGTTTGGTTATTGACCAAAATCTTAAGTGTTTTTCACACCTAAAGCTGTACCTTCATTTCCATATATAATTTTGTAGTTGTTGCTTTGGACCAAAGTGTAGAATCTAACATTTTTCCCTCTTAATTTTCCTGTCATTTGTCTTCCTTTTCATTTGTAACATTGTTTATTCTTTCAGTTATTTATTGAGTGTTGACTATGTGCAAAAAGCCATGTTAAGTGTTATGGGTATCATGTAATAATTTCACAATTTCCAGAAGAAAAATGTTTTTCAGCAATATCAACATGAATCAGACAAACCAACTTTAGGAAGAGCGATGCTGAGGCTCCCTAGCCTTGAATGTAAGTGTAAATGACTGAGAGAGAGCCCTTCCTGGGAAGCTTTCAGTGATGGAAGGGCAGCATGGTGCTCCAAGGATGCAGTGCCTAGAACACCTGAAAGAGGGAAGGCAGGGAGCCCCAGAGGCGGATGAAGGGGTATAGCGAGAGCTTACAGTTTCGAGGGCAGTTTGGTTCAGACATGTCACTCCACCTATCCCCAAGGTTGACATACGTCATCCAGATGTGACCAACAGATTGCCACCTCCCACATCACTCCAAGAACCCCACCCTTCTTTGGACAAGGGTATGCTAAGGTTTGGCTTTCCTCTTGTCCACTAACGGATGAGACTTCTCACATGGTCTAGTGATTTCAGGGCAGCCCTTGGATAAGAGAAGAAGCAGAGCAATTATTCTATTTGTCTAGAAACCATAGTTATTTATTTCAGTCAATGCCAGGTACTAGGTAGTATTATACAAATAATAACTCAGCATCACCACAATTCTATAAGGTTGGTACTGTTGTGATCCCCACTTTCTAGATGGAAAAATTGAGACACAGAGTGGTTAACTGATCTACCCACAGCTAGAAAGTAAGGAGCTGGGTTTGAACCCAGGCAGCCTGACTCCAGAGTCCATGATCTTAACTGTTCTGTTTCACTGCTTCCTTTTCATATTGGGAGCAGGCACAGATTATGCTCCAATATATGGTATAAAGGCTGAGTAATAAATCAGCCTTTTATACTAGTCACTAATACAGATTACTCCTAATAAAAACCAAACCTCAGAGTCAGCCCTAATGGCCTACTGGTTAAAGTTTGGCTCTCTCACATCTTCGGCAGCCTGGGTTCGGTTCTTGGTCGCTGAACACACACCCTGTCTGTCAGTAGCCATGCTGTGGTGGCAGCTCACATAGAAGAACTAGAATGACTTACAGCTAGGATATGCAACTATGTACTGGGGCTTTGGGGAGAAAAAAAAAAGAAGAAGATTGGAAACAGATGTTAGCTCAGGGAGAATCTTTCCCTGCCAAAAAAAAAAAAAAATCAATACTCAGACGTTATCCAGTTGAACTAAAATTGAAGACAATAGTGAATAACTTGAGGATAATGAAATGAAGTTAAATGAGTTGGAGAATGATTCGACCTTTGGCTCACTGAGCATTTGCTCATTAATTCATTTGCTGTTGTTGTTTTGTAATATTTACTCTTTTCACATGAATGTCTTCATCTTCTCTTTCTGCCTAAAGAATGAACTTTTTTTTTTTTTTGAGGAAGATTAGCCCTGAGCTAAGTACTGCCAATCCTCCTCTTTTTGCTGAGGAAGACTGGCCCTGAGCTAACATCCGTGCCCACCTTCCTCTACTTTTTTATACATGGGATGTCTACCACAGCATGGCTTTTGCCAAGCGGTGCCATGTCCACACCGAGGATCTGAACTGGGGAAACGCAGGCCACTGAGAAGCAGAATGTGCGAACTTAACCACTGTGCCACTGGGCCGGCCCCATTAATTCATTTGTTTATTCGTCCTTCCACGCATCCACCCAGCCATTTATTGTACAAGCACAGATAGGGCACCTGTGCTGTCCTAGGCACTCATCACACACGGCAGATGAAGGTGGTCTGATGTGAATTGACTTAGCAGTCCGGGTGGAGCAGAGCAGGCACAGGAAACCATGGCCCAGCGTGGCAAATGCTGTCAGCAGGGGCTCCTGGGGCGCGGGGCATTCACACAGCCTGCACCGGGGAGAACAGATGAGGGACAGGAGGAAAAAGGGGAGAGAAGAACGCTTCATGGAGGAAGGAAGATTGGATCTGGCCCCAACAAAACTTTCCAACCTCAGTATTCCTGGGAAGATCTTAGAATTACACAGTCTCCATCAGAGACAACAGAAAATTGAACACGCTTTTCAAGAAAGGCCCTGGAGCACAGGAGTTAAGAACACAGGTGTTGGATCAGTCAGGCCTGCCTTCAAATCTTACACTCTCTAGGCAGAATTTTCTCCATTATAAGATGGGGATAATCATAACGCCCCGTCGAGGGTTGTTCTGCAGGTCAAGTAAGATTCTGCGTGAGGGGCGCAGCACAGTGTGGACACAGCACACCTTCAATAAATGTTAGCTCTCACTTGTTGCCTTCCTCTCAGACTCGTAGTTTCTCTCACTCCCTCTCTTAGTCCTTAATCTTCTTAGTAGCTCTAACACCACCTTTAGAACCAAGGTTTGTAAGCCTCTTTTCTCTTTTACATAGAGAGTGAAAAAGAAGTATAATTTCTGCAAAACTGATTTACATTACAGTAAATTTATCGTTCTCCGTGGTTCTCGGTGACTAGGTAACCAGCAGAGGAGCTAATTCATTATTTTAGCAATTTAAACAGTACCTCAGGAGAAAGGCACCCTGTGGTCACAAAGCACTGGGTCTATACTAATGAGAAGATTAAAAGAAAGTTCAGAGCATACGGTCCCAGATAATCACAAATGTACCCAAGGATTATTAACAACCACAATTACCTGGAACTATATTATCTGCCTGGTCGGTTATTCTAAAGTCAACTTGTATGGAATAGACGAGCTTAGAGGAGTTAATAAGTTATTCTGAAGTGGCTGGCAGAGGCCCTTCAGAATAAATATCTGGAGAAATATGAGGGTACGCCAAAGGCTCCATCCTTCATCATAATTCTCACCCAGCGGTGAAAAGATGCACTGAGCTCTCCTCGGAGGACTGGCCCATCCACAGAGCCCCTGGCCCAGGTCCTCGTGTATCCTCTTCACTGGAACCACTTGCCCACCATGGGGACGAGATATGTGTTCTAGATAAGCCTTTTGAGAAATCAAAATGTTCTTCCGAAGAAGCAGTGTCCATTTCCAGGAATCGATTCCTCCAGGAAACAAAGCTCCGGGCTTTTATGACCGTGGTAGTCGTTGTCCCTTCCCAACCTCCCCCTTGAAAACCTTTTGTGCCTATTCTGTAGCTCTGTAGGATTGTGCCCTGTGTGGTGCCGAGCTGCAGGTCTCAGAGATCTTCTCGTTCCTTGGTTTCTCTTGCAGATTCCCGCAACTCCATGCTGTGTGCTGCAGGCTGGTCTTGAACCTGGAGCTCTGGCTGAGAGAATGGGGGCAGACGGGGAAACAGTAGTCCTGAAGAACATGCTCATTGGTGTCAACCTGATCCTTCTGGGCTCCATGCTCAAGCCGACAGAGTGTCAGCTGGAGGTCACCACGGAAAGGGTCCAGAGACAGGCAGTGGTGGAGGAAGGAGGTGGTGCCAACTACAACACATCGGGCAAAGAGCAGCCTGTGGTCTTCAACCACGTGTACAACATTAACGTGCCCCTGGACAGCCTCTGCTCCTCGGGGCTGGAGGCCTCGGCCGAGCAGGAGGTGAGTGCCGAAGACGAGGCGCTGGCAGAGTACACGGGCCACACCTCAGACCACGAGAGCCAGGTCACCTTCACCCACAGGATCAACCTCCCCAAAAAGGCCTGCCCGTGTGCCAGCTCCGCCCAGGTGCTGCAGGAGCTGCTGAGCCGGATTGAGATGCTGGAGAGGGAGGTGTCGCTGCTGCGGGACCAGTGCGACAGCAACTGTTGCCAAGGAAGCGCTGCCACAGGTAGAGTCTTCTGGAGGGAGGGGGAGGAGAGGGCTGAGCAGAGAGGGAGAGGGAAGAGAGAGAGCAAGGGAGCAGCCACCCCCTGCGAAACCTGGGGAGAAAGAGTGCCCTCGTCCGTAGCTCCGTTACTATGTCTCTAAGATCTAAACGCGGTCCTTCCCAGGGGATCCGGGCAGGGACTCTCCACTGCTTAGCCAGTTTGAAATACATTAACCTGATTTTGGGGGGATGTGTCAGGTAATGGTACATCGCTTCAGCACGGCAACTTCTGTGGTGAGCAGGGAATTTGATGTCTGTCTTCATTCGTCTTCGGTTTTCACAGGCTGTCGAAATGATATCTACCCGTGTTAACCTGAGGGACTAGAGAATGCAGGCGCTCGATTCCCTCAATCACGGCCTCTCTCCCATTGAGTAAATGATAGTCATGAAGGTCTCGGAGGACCTGTCCCCGTCTTCTCCGGCAAGATGGAAGCTTTAGCCCCTGCCCCCTCCACCAGTGCACATCTGCTCACACGCACATGCACACACGTCCTCACACACATTCACAGGGCTTATTCCATCCCCCAAAAGGCTGAATGACCAGGAGATGCACTTCTAGCCTCACCCACCCCCTGACTAGTAACACTTAGGAATTACTGTTTTTGCCCCTCTGAGAGAAGTCTTCAGAGCCAGACTTCCTGAGTTCAAATCCTGGCTCTGCTATTTACTACTTTGTGACTTAAGTAAGTTGCATAACCCGTGCCTTCCTTTCCCCATCGACAAATAGTGATAGACCAGAAGGGCAAGGAATTGTTAAATATGAAAGCATCTGTTTGGATGGAAGTGTGGCTTCCGGTAAGCACCATATAAGCAGTAGCTATTACTAGCTGACCCCCAGTGAGCAGAAATTGTGTTCGTCCCCTTATGGGCCCCACTTCCCTCACCCAAAGCTACCTTAGAGCCGCGCCATTCATTCTTTAATAAGAAGAGGAATTTGTCCTACTCTCCTGGGTTTAAGCTTTCACCTCTGTAGGGTCCAATATCTCAGGGCTTTCACAGAGATGAAAGCAGGAGGTGGCAGGATGACATTTTAACAGGGCCTGGATGGCACACACGTCCAGAAGGATGTCAGACACATTCATCCTGAGACACAACAAGATTAGGGGCAGTGTTTGAGTCGTGAAATATTTCATGGGTTTTCTCACCTCTTTCTCCTCCTCACCACCAAAACTATAAATAAATAATCTGAAGGAGAGAAGAGAAAGGCCAGTTGTTCAGTCCTCTGTTCCTCAGTGAGAGCAGTCAGGTCAGTTTACCTTTACAATGGAGCGAGGCAATGCGGGGAAGTCACAGGTGTCCTTGGACATGGACTCTTTGCTGCCCAGGACGCTGGGTGGCTCTTGTGAGTAGGCTTTTTACCAGCCTCCAGCCAGGCTCTCTGGCAGACGTGGAAAAGTCTACCAGCAAGAGCTATGTTAAGCTGTGTCAGCGTAGTATCCTTTCCGGCCCTGGGGGTTGCGTGAAATGACAGAATTTAACAAAGATCTAACTTACTTGATTTCATATCCCCAGGGCCAAGTGCAGAGAAGGATGCCAAGCAGGTGCTGGGTTTGTGTTTGTTTAATAAATTTGTTTGATTCATGCTAGACAGATAAATTAGCCACTGTGGTAATAGCCTGGGAACAGCTAGGACAGAGATATGCATAGAATCCTAAAAAGATCCCAGCAAACAGCAACTAAGTGAGACTGAGGTTCTGGGAAGCCTTTGACGTGAGCCTGGCACTTGGCTGTGATGAACGAGCAGAGTGAGATAGACAGCAGGACGGAGAGGGCCTAGCGTGGGTCTGCAGAGCATATGACCTTGCCCTGCGGAGCAGGCTCAGCATTGAATCTACTGACTGAAGGATCCCCGTCAGTCCCCACAGCACCTGGGTGTCTTTGTCAGGGACTGTCCTCAGGCCTTCAACCTCCTTGGCCTGCCCAAAGAGAGAACGAGAGAGCCAGAACATTTACACCCCCCAGGGACAGCGCTTAACCCATGGTGAGGTGTGACCCGCACTGTGATCAGAGCACTCTGCAGGACTGAACCCAAGTTACCCTCACTGGGACTTTGCCTGGCAACGCACCCTGGCTTGGGCTCCTTCCCTCCCCAACCTTCCCCTCTCCCCAATCAGTTTTTCCTGGGAGCATTTTCTAATAAGTCCCTTTCACCTGAATCCTCATCTCAGGTCCACTGGTAGGGAACTCAAGCTACGACACTGAAGGTGAGCTCCTGAAGGACACGTGCCCAGCTGTCACTCATCCTTGCCCCAGCATTATGCTAGGCACAGACAACCCATATTAGGTGAAAATATTTATGAAATTGATTACCTACCAAAGTAGGTTGAACCTAACTCTCATCAACACAAACCTGATCAGAGAGTGAGGAGAGGTCCGTGCCCACCCTTCCCCATGCACCATTTACAAGAGGTGCCATGCTGCCCTCTGACCTTCTCCTTGAATGTTCCAGGACAACTGGACTATATCCCTCACTGCAGTGGCCACGGCAACTTTAGCCTCGAGTCCTGTGGCTGCATCTGCCATGAAGGCTGGTTTGGCAAGAACTGCTCAGAGCCCTACTGCCCCCTGGGTTGCTCCAGTCGGGGCGTGTGTGTGGATGGCCAGTGCATCTGTGACAGCGAATACAGTGGGGATGACTGCTCCGAACTCCGGTGCCCGGCAGACTGCAGCTCCCGGGGGCTCTGTGTGGACGGGGAGTGTGTCTGTGAAGAGGCCTACACAGGCGAGGACTGCAGCGAGCTGAGGTGCCCTGGGGACTGTTCGGGGAAGGGGAGATGTGTCAATGGTACCTGCTTATGCCAGGAGGGCTACGTCGGTGAGGACTGCGGCCAGCGGAGATGTCCAAATGCCTGCAGTGGGCGAGGAGACTGCCAGGAGGGACTGTGCGTCTGTGAAGAGGGCTACCAGGGCCCTGACTGCTCGGCAGGTAGGAAGGGGAGCTCCGTGGGGCGCTTGGCAAGGGTGGTCCAGCAAACTGACTGGAGGTGGGAAGAGAGATGGGAGGAAGGTGAATTTTAGGCAAACTAATTCCCATGTGAGTTGTTCTCATTTGCTTTCCAAGAGCGCAGATTTCTTGAGTCAATCACAACTGTCGAGGCAGAGTTAAGGGGGAAAAGGGCAGGAACCAGAAAAAGTCAAGTTCAGGCTGAAAGTTGGATTTTACCCCTGAGACTAGAAGAAAAGCAGTGGTGACAGCATTCCACCGTCCCACAGGTGGGGGAGGGCAGAGAGTCAGGCCTTGGGACCACCCTAGGCAGTGCCACTCTCCCACTCAGAGGGCTTCCAAGAGCTCCACCTGCTACGAAATATCTGCCTTGCCTGTTGTCATATTCCAGGGACACATCCTTTTACAATGAATGAGATAACCAGACGAACCAGGCACTCTGGTTATTCTGGAGCTTACAGATTGCAAGGTGTCATTAATTTATTAGATGATCTAGTGTCCACGTGGAAAAAAGCATTTATAGGCAAGGAATTAAATTTAAACAGAAATAAAGTACTAACGGCATCAAGCACCAACTCCCATTCTAACAACTACGACAGAATATTAAAAGGCTAGGGCTCCCTTTGTTCCAGATGACATATAGCAAATTGGAACCAACCCCATATGTAGTCTATACCATGGAAACCGATACAAAGGTGATGTCTTAAAATGAAGATCTAAATCCAGCAGCAGGGAAAAACACCAATATCTCATTGGAGGTTTTTTTTTTTTTGCCTAAAATCAGATTATTTTCATCATCTCACTATAACTGCTCATCCTCTTCTAACTAAATCAAGTGACTCTTGCTGATACATTTGTTTGTGTTTTAAATGGTACAGATTAAGCAATTGATGTTTTCCGTTTACAGTTCAGTGTGTAACAGTGGGCTCAGAGTGCCCACTGAGAAGCTTTAAAATTAAAAATAACAGCAAATAAACATTTTTAAACCATCTGATGGATTGATTCTAAGAATTTTCTGATCAGCCTTCTGACATCAGTTTACAGGGGAGATCCTGGGAAGCCAGCGTCATCAGCCTTTTGTTCTTCAGCATCAGCAATGATTCTCACTTTATAGCAGACCAGCTAGACAAGGTTCCTGCATCTGTGACTTCAACTTAAATTCTTTTAAGAGATCAATGGCTATAATGAAAAGAAAAACAACATATTTTCATATTCCTCATTTTTTTCCATATTCAGTTATTTCATTTGGCCTCCTATTTTTGTGTACTGAATTGAAATATCTTTCTAAAAATGTAAATAGTCGTTATACTAAGCAGAAGTGAAGCCTTGTTTCTGAATCCAAAGTCACTAGGCAGTTGCTGGGGAGGCTGAAGCATGGTCCTGGTTCCCACCGACAGGACGAGGCTACCTGAAGGCCCGTGAGAGGATGCTAAGGGTCAGTTGGACCATTGCTGCATGTGGCTATTCCACAGTCCACACGCTTCTTAATAGAATTGATCTTTGTTGGGCTGGACATACCTGTCCTGTTCTTGACCTTGCTTTTCTACAGGGATGGGTTCACTTACAAACAGAGTCTTGATCTGATCCAGGGTCCAAACTGAACTGGAGACAAACTCTCCTGGTCACTCAGGGAAGACTCAGCAGCTGCTAGCATAACTACAACTGGTGGAGTCCAAACCGTGAGCACATATTATTTCCAACACATTATGTCCACGCTGTTTGAGAAAGACTTCTAGAGGCCCAGATAAATTCCTTTACAGGTTCCCAAAGCATGTGAGGAAGGACAGTTGCATAATCTCCATCTGTTTCTATAGCAACCCTGGAGCCACTACTCACTGCAGGAGGTGCTGCTCTGAGCGCCAGCCTTTCAAACCAAGTGCCAGGGGTCTCTTCCAGAGAAGTATCTAGGTCATTATCTAAAGTGCTACTTTGCTTGCTCTTTGTGGGAAAGCCGTAGGAGAGGGGACTATTACCCACCGTTTGACATTTCTGGCCAGGTGCACACACTACAGCACTATTGCTCCCCTTGCCAACAGGAGTGAGGAGAGGAGAAGGAAGAGTAAGGAAGGGGAAAATATGGAGAGCCACAAAATATACTTCCCCGGAGGTCATTCTTTTCTCTTGGCAAGGGCATGGAAAAGAGCTGCCCATTGTTTGGATTTCATTCTGAGGTCCCCTAGGATCCTAGAGCTTGAATGCAATTGAATAATGTCACAAGGCCACTATATTTGACTCCTAGCCTTGATCTTTGTGCAGAGTATGCCATGAGACAAAAATCTCAACCTTTCTGCCTCTGTTCTCTGGCTGTGTAAATATAATAGAACAAAAAATTCATGAATATGAACACTTAAAACAGGCCTTAGAAACAAGCTACTCTGGGCTTCTCATTTTACAAATTTAAAAAGCAGCAGTCGAGAGAGACAGAGAGATTTTTTCCAGAGCCAGACCGCTAATTAATGGCAGAGCAAGAATAAGAACCTGATCTCCTACCAACTTCTAGCACTCTTTAATCCTCTCTGCGATGCTAAGTAGAGTGGAATGGAAAAATAAAAATTTTAAAATCCACATACACAAAGAAATAGTCTTTTGATATGAAAGCTGAGCCCTGTCAAATGATAAAAAAAATTAGGTGTTGGAGGTGGAGTAGAGAAGCATGTTAAACCATTTGTCCACATGTGCCCCCAGTGAAGGCGCTTGGCGGGGGAGCCTGCCAGTGAGCTGGCCCAAACTCCCTATGAGTCAGCAGGATAAAAGAACCACCAGAGCAGGGCTGGAAACAATCCAGAAAGCTGTTCCCCGGACTGGGACCTGCGGAGATTCATCCACGTCAGCCTCTGCCTCTGCCAGCACTGCCCCCAGCACGACCTTTGGCACCTGAAATCACTCGCTCCTTGGAGCAAGACACTTCATGGAACTCATTCTGACTGCTCTCATGGCATGTGTACAAAACTGATGCAAGATCTCAAAAGTAAACAGCACGGCATCTTTGCAGCTAAGCAACTCCAATTCTTCAAGCCACTTTTTAACCGCCTGCTTTTCCCCAAGGTTCAAAATTGGAAGCCCAAAGGAAGTAAGACTAAGAATACTTGGCACCCGTCCAAAATTCATTGACTCAAGGCATATGGCTCTTTTATAGTTTGCTTTATAGTTCAATATCATTTCATTTTATAAGAATTACTGACACCCAATGTGCACAGGTGCTGCTAAGTCACAGGGAGAGGGGTGATGGTCTCTTCCATTGAGCCACAATCACTTCCAAAAGTACTTTCACCATGAACAAAACCATTGCTGTTTTCTCATCAGAAGGGAAAGCAGTATTTACGAGCAGGCTAAGGTCTCAAGCTAAAGCACCAAGATAAAGAGTTCTTCTGCACGTCTTTCTTACTTTAAAATCCCAAAATGCTCTTCTTGGATCATCCTCCGTTGTCATTATTAGCTTCATTTTCTGGAAGAAGGAACTGAAAAGGAATGCACTGGCTAGTCCCAGCTGCCCTAGTTGTTGGTGACTTCAAATTTGGAATGGCCATTTCTGTCACTATGACAGAAGTCCCACAGAGGAAACTTGGAATCAATGTATTGGATCACAAGAAGCAGGCCCTGGAAAACCTTTTTTAAAAGAAGTCTCTTACCTCTAGGATAAGCACCAGTCTGGGATTCACATCCTACAAGATAGCCTGAATTATTCTCTAATGTCAGTTACTTTTGAGAGCTGTGTATAAATGAAAGAAGGCATCCGGCGCAATACGTAACGTGTCCTACAAATTGTCGGGGACAGAACACAAAGTGTAGAAGATCTGGGTTTGAGCATCGGTTCTACTATGGCCCAACTCTCTGACTTTTACTAAGTCCCTTTACCTGGGACTCAGTTTCCCCATTCATAAAGCTGGGATATTTATATCTACCCGGTCTACTTCATAAAGCTGCTACTAAAGAATTGTTAAAATTCTAGTTAAATGGTGTGTCTGAACATGTGTTACAGACTGTGAAATGCTGTGTAAATGTAAAGCGATCTTCTTTACTGCCTAAGAGGTTCTAGAGTCCTTCTGCCTGAGTTCAAATCCTGTCTTCTGTGCGTGCTGACTGTGTGAACCAATTTCGTCTTTGCATAGGGGTAATAATATTGCCTGTCCGTAGTGTTAGTGAGAGGATGAAATGAGATCGTCCATGTAAGAGTGTTTAGCATTGTGCCTGGTGCATAATAAATACTCAATATAGTCACGCAAAATATTGATAAGTTCTATATATCAACTCTTCTTCCCTCGGCCTAGGAGTCATTCTGCGTGCATTAGACAGGCTGTCCCAGAGATCTTAGAGCACTTCAGAGCTTTAATAATGCCAGAATTAGAAATGGTATAAGCTTATAAATTATCATTTGAAAGTTTATTTAAATTTCATTTACATTTATTTAGTTTTATAAATTTAAACAAATAAATTTTTAATTTTTTGTTTTGGTTAACACTTGCCATCTTCAATCAGAGGAAGCTCTGCTATCTAGATTGTTGTATACAATGAATAATTTTGCACAAAAGCAACCAAAACAAATGCCCAGCACTGCAAATATTTGTTCCTAATTTCCATCCAGTGAGTCTGGGATCAGTTAAAAGGCTCCTCATTTCTGCCTCTGCTGAGGATTTGAGGGTGCACGCATGAGCACAGCCAACTGGGCAGGTGCTCTCCACTCACACGGTCCTGTGAGTAGCAGCTGGCTCAGTCCTGTGCTCTTGTAAAAGTGAACGGGTGAGAATACTCAGAGGAGAAATTCAAAACCAATGATGACTCTTAAAATTACCAAAGCCTCCTCTACATATAAATTTATGTTAATTATGACTATTTAAATATTGGTCTGATCTTTGATTTAATCTATGGACAGGTCCAATTACAGGCACACTGGAGTTAGCCTCCTAATTGGTCTTAAAGGTTCAATAACTTAATACCCAGGCTACTGGTAAATCTTCACTTCCCAAGGGAAGCATACATGAAAGGCTATTTCAATGAGGTTTAATCTTTGGTGATTCTGAGCAACATTTGAGAAGTAGGACAAGACAGCAAACCAAAGCCCTCAGAAATTCTTCTTTATCATCATCCTCAGGGTTAAGGCTAATAAAAATTGGTTTAATACTAGTTACATTTCTTTCAAAACTTAAATGATCTCCTTTTAAAAGGGAAAATGACATAATAAAAGTTATTGAAGGTCTTCATCAGTCCATGATATCCAGGACTTACTGTTGTGGCTTCCTATATTTTGCAAAATAACCAGGAAATAAGCCTTTATTCCTGCTTGCCAAATCAAATATTGGCTCCCAGAGTAACCTGGTGACAATAACTTATTAAACTACCAAAAATTTTGGCCAGTAGTGTGCTGTTAAATATCTAACAACTGGCTCTCTGAGGAAAAAAATAAAAAGCCTTAATTTGTAGCATTTGCCAATTTCTATGGTGTAAATACTCCCTCCGTGGCCAATTTCAACTACCCATACAACACCACTAACTGTGGAGTTGGGAATAGCTGTGCAGTGGAACGCGATTATGTAACGTTTCCACCAGAGAGATACAACACATGTACATTACCTTAAGGACATAGATAATAGTAAATTGTAGTGAAATAATTTGAAAGTGCTGAATTTTGAGTATTTATTACCTTTGCTTTTAATCTAATTCACTTAATGATAAGTTTATAAAAATTTAATCTGTAATAATGGCTATGTTTAACAACTGTTTGGCAAAACTTCTGAAAATTCGACAGTCAACTTTCATGAGCCACTAGGGGACAACTCCAGCATGCCACTAACTCATGGCCCTGTGGAGAAGGAAATAATAAGCACAGAAAAGACAAGAACCTGCCCACAAAGGGAGTTACAAACCACTCCAAGCCACTGAGCAGAGCAGAACATACACACAGGGCATGTGGGGTGAGATGTGAGGAAGAAAGTTGAGTCCAGGATGGGGAAGGCAGTCCTCTGAGTTCATGCTATCTGTGTATTGCCTCCCGGTAGTTGCCCCTCCAGAGGACTTGCGAGTGGCTGGTATCAGCGACAGGTCCATTGAGCTGGAATGGGACGGGCCGATGGCAGTGACGGAATATGTGATCTCTTACCAGCCGACGGCCCTGGGGGGCCTCCAGCTCCAGCAGCGGGTGCCTGGAGATTGGAGTGGTGTCACCATCACGGAGCTGGAGCCAGGTCTCACCTACAACATCAGCGTCTACGCTGTCATTAGCAACATCCTCAGCCTTCCCATCACTGCCAAGGTGGCCACCCGTACGTACCATTTCCCCATCCTGCTTCATTCTCCTTTTCTCCTACATGAGATCATGTGCATTCACGATGGTAGTGTCTTTTCTTAATTCTTCAGGGATGCCTGTAGTAATCATTGCTCTTGAGGGATAGGGTTCCAAGGTGACCCGCTTAGGAAAAAGGCATTTCTGATTTAGAGGGCTTCCAAATTCAGGCAGCTCCTACCAATAATGGAACCAGAAGGACAAAAAATACTGTAATTATTGAGTTCTGACTTATTATAAGCTAGAGTCTAACGAGAAGTCAAGGAAAGTGTGAGACTTAGAGACTTTGAATCTAGTTAGAGGTTCAAGACGCAGAGATGTGATACAGGATGTTTAATAAACAAGTGCTAACTGTTTTGTTACAGAGGGTAAGTGTATAGCAGAGTGAGAAAAAAAAATCTTATTTAAAACCACAACTGACAAGACCCACCTCTCCTCAAAGAGAGGTGGCTTAATTTCTTTATGGTCTTTTGTTTAGCAAAGTATCTTTATAGTTCATTTTCATTGTAAAAGTTGAGTTTCTAGAGCATAGTTTAGAAAGATTCAATGGGGAGAAAGAGAGAGACTGAGATACAGATAAGGAGCAAGTTAAACTGCTCTCCATAAGAAATGCCAGTTGTTCTTTTTCACTTGTAACAGGAAAAACCTCCTATAGCTATGTATTTATATTTTGTATGTTTATTTAAGCATAGAAGATTTTTGAAAGATTCCATACTACCTGTTAACATTGACTACATCAAGGAGTAGAATAAGAAAGAGATAAGGAAGGCAGTGCTTTTTGGGTTTTTTTATACACCTCTGAATTCTTAAATCGTCTTTTCCAACACCACTTCTCCAACTCTCTGACACCAGCTTGGTGATCTATGATTCAGTTCAGTTCTGACACTATCTACCTGGAATTGACATCAGATCCACAGGTTAAGCCCTCGGTCTCACAGGACTGCCCCTACTTCAGGTGCCCATCACAAGTCCCAGGTTGTCACCAATACTTGTGACCAACCAGCTATAAATTCAAGGGGTTCTCACAAGTCCTTTTTACATTTGATAATTCATTAGAATGACTCACAGAACTCAGGAGAGTCGTTATATACTATTACCAGTTTATTATAAAGGATACAACTCAGGAAGAGCCCCATGGAAGATATGCACAGGGCAAAGTGTGGGAGAAGGGCATGGAGCTTCCATGCCCTCTCCGGGTGCACCACCCTTCCAGCACCTCCATGTGGCCAGCAACTGGGAAGCTCTCTGAACCCCATTGTCCAGGGTTTTTATGGAGGTCTCATTATGTAGGCATGATTGATTAAATCACTGGCCATTGGTGATTAACTCAATCTCCAGCCCCTCATCCCTCCCTGGAGGTTTGGAGGTGGGGCTGAAAGTTCCAAACCTCTAATCATACCTTGGTCTTTCTGGAGACCAGCTATCTAGGGGCCTCTAGCCACCGGTTACCACATAATCATACAAAAGACACTTTTATCACTGTAGAGATCCCAAGGGTTTTAGGAGCTGTGTACCAGGAGCCAGGGCAAAGACCAAATATTTATTGTTTATTATATCACACAGAGATTTCAGTAGTAACAGGAAACTCAAATAAGAGGTGACCATGAAACATTAGCCCCTGGGTTGGTAAAACAGGACTTATCATCAAATGCAGGATAAGAGTTCTGAGCCCATTTTATATAGGTTTCAAATGACAAGATGGTATTTGGGTAACAAATACCATGAAAGTTCAGAGAAGGGGGAGGAAGAGTTGACCTCGAAGTCTTCACGGAGTACCAAGGACTTGAACTGTGCTTTGAAGGACGCAAGGATAGGGGCAGTCAGAGGAGAAAGGATTTAAGAAGTCGTCTTGTCCCCTTGCTTTTCAGGTGACAAAGATCCTGTTATAATATTGGACTCCCCCTATGAATGCTGACCCTGTTAATATTCCTATAATTATCTCTGTTTATATTTGACCCTTTTCTAATTCCTCTCATGCCTGAGAACTAGTTTTAAATATCTGCAGTGATCGTGTAGAGAGGCCAGTCACCATCTGCTGCTTTCCCCACCTTGCTCCAGGATGAGTCACCACAGCGAGCGCCTGGCCTGACTCCCAAGCGTCTCCTCTCTGATCCACGTGCACAGGCAGTGATGAGGTTTCCATCTCCTGTGGCATTTATTATGCCAATTCGGGGCATCCCCTCAGGCAAGCTCCCAGGTGACAAGGACAAAATCGTGTAAACTCACCTGACATGCCTTCAAGTGGGTTTAGAATCAGCCCTGCCTTGCAGCCAAGAAGCATGAGGAAGCTTCCAAACAGGAAGGATGAGAATCTGTCCGTTTTCCAATGGGAACATCCCATGCGAGGCAAAGCTAAAATGGGAGCAGGCTCCCTGGAGAACTGGGAAAAGTCGTGCTGTCGTATTTCAGGGCTGGTAACTGGAACTCCATTAGGACGAGCATACTTCCACCTCGCTAAACCTGTGCCTGCGTGTGCGTACGTGCGTTGGGGCGGGGGGGCAGGGGAGGGGCGCGGTAGAAAAAGAGGGAGATTAAGAGAGGAACAAAAACAAGTGAGATAAAAGGTGAGCGAGGGAGAGAAGAGAGAAATCATGAGGGAACACCTGGAGAAAAGAAGGAGATAGTGAAGCGAGAGCAACAACCCCAGGCCCTGCTGTTGTCCTTGGCGTATACCTTTGCTTGGCTCATGTGCATGAAATGGAAATTTCACGTCATCCTACACTTGGTGATTTTAGTTAAACAAAATGCTCTCGCTGCACATCAGATGGTCAAGAAAAGCATTCTAGTCTTCATCTGAACTTGGCTCACCCCCTATCTTTAGCCAGCCCTCTCTGTGCCTCCCTTTTTCTGGGTGTGAAATGGGGACGTTAGTCATTATATCCCCTCTCAGGAATCCTTAGAGCCTCCACAGATAGTGTTCAAGTTCTCTAGAAAAGGCATTATATTAAATGCCAAGATTGACCACATTATTAAGGAAAGAAAAGAGTGACATTTGTATTTTAATAATAACATTGTATATTAGAAAGCACAAGAAAGTATTTATGAGATTATGTTTGTTAAGTTTACTCATGTCTTCACCAACGCTGAGCACCAGGGCCACAGTGGCATGGGCTGATCCTGTGCTTGGGACCCACTGTGTTTGTAATCAGATTGGGAAAGCCCACCACATGCCACCACACCCATGACGCCACGCGAGGAAGCACACCCAGACAAAGCCCCAGATGATGCTCTCTGTCCCTGCTGGGGGTAGCCGTGACATGGTCACCCACATTGCTGTGTTCCAGATCTCTCCACTCCTCAAGGGCTGCGATTCAAGACGATCACAGAGACTACCGTGGAGGTGCAGTGGGAGCCCTTCTCATTCTCCTTTGATGGGTGGGAGATCAGCTTCATTCCAAAGGTAACACCCACCTGTCAGACTGCTAAACAGCCTTGTTTAGAGCATCCATACCCTCAACTTGGAATCAGGAGCAGCAAGGAAGGCCCTACCCAATATCTCCCTCTGTGCCATTATGGACACAAAGGGGCATTTTGTGGGTGTCTGGACTGCAGAACGTTTCTTTCACAAAGCTGTGGTGAGCACTCACTAACAAGAGTGACCCTGAGCCTAGCACGCTGGCCTTGGATGACAGGAGGATGCAGGAGGCAGCCACCAGCCCTAGTCCTCTGCTCAGAAATCTCTAGGGTTTAGCAAGCTGTGATTTTAGCAGGTCTGAAAACCAGACCTTCAAAAAGTTGGGGCTTCTCTCTAGGACGCAAGAAACGCCAAACTGAATCAGTCACACTGTCAGCCCACAGCTCCATTCTGTGCAGACACATGCACCAAAAGTCAGCTTGCATGGCCTAGTCTCTAAATGTTAGAGGCGTGACACAAAAACACCTTTTATAACCTATCAATTGAGAAAAATTTCTTAATCAAATTATATTATTCGTCTTTGAGTTAAACAGTGTCCTAAGATTCATTTCTATTCTTTCAAGTAGTATTTTGTTTTATTGATCCTAAAACTAATTTTTCCAAGTTGCCAGAAGTGCCTGACCAGTTGTAGTTTTCCAGGATTTGTTGACCCTACTGATGTCTCCCTAACTATAGCACTCATGGGGGTATAATGTTGAATCTTACTCCTTCCTCCTGTCTTCATCTTTCAATATCAAAGAACATTTTTTCAGTCACTCATCAGACTTAATGACAGATGACACATTTTTGGCTAACAAGACTGTGACTTCACCACTCTTATACTTCAAAATTCTTAGAGGCATGGACTGTTGGAGCTACAAAAGACCTTCAAGTTCACAGAGTATGACCCTTCATTTTACGTCTAGTTTGTTTGGTTTATAGAGACTAAGACTCAGAGAACTTAAATGATATTGGACAGCTAGTTGGTGGCAGGCTTAAAACAAGAACCAGGGTCTCCACTTCCTATTCCAGGGCTCTGTCCACTAAACCAGGATGCCCCACTCTCTTAAGTGGATGTAGTCACGTCATGGCAAGCTAAATACACCTAAGCAGACATTCTAGACAAATGTTCTCTTATGTCTCTTATCTGCATTAAAATGGACAGGAAAGTATGGTGGGCAACTGAATTTATAATGGGGCAGAGAGGATCGTGTCACCCTGCTGCTCAGACAGAAAAAGACTATGACAGGTTTGCCGGTTTTACATCCAATATGTAAAATTCTAAGTAAGGGAGGGGCTGGCCGGGGCATGCCAAGGTCTAACACATGGAATAACTGTGTGATCTGTAGGTTGAGGCCACTGGGGGGCATCTGTCACATTGATTTATAAGAGTATGGGTATAAATTAAATATAGGATGCTCCAGGTGACATTAACAAAGACCAAAGAATAGGGAGAAGGGCAGTGCCATAAAAAAAGCCCTCTTGTCTCCTCCATTTCCAGGGACACACATAGAAAATGTATAATAATAGGCAGACAGGCAGATAGATAATAAATTCTGGACCCAACATCATCAAGTTGATCTTTTTCCTTTCCTTTTCCACCAATTTGTCTCTTTCCCCTCTCCTTTGTATTATTCTTTGCTCCATGCTTCCCTTTTTCTTTTTTGTACTTCCTAGTTGGTTGTGTTGCTGATTCCTAACTCATCTGGATGAAGGGTAAACAAGACATTGACAGATTTGCACCCAGTGTAACACCATGAGAAACACCAGACATAGCAAAATAAAAGCTTCGCTCTTTAAAAAACTGGGAATGTCTTAGTTTGAAATATGTTCTGTGTGTACATAGAGATGTTTATGCACATTCACACACAAGTATAGTCTTCTAAATAGCCAAGGGTATGCTCATCTTGATAAATGCCAAAAAAATTGATGGATGTTAACTGTAACCATCAAATATTTAATCTTTGGCAAGAGCCGATCTACATCACCTCATGACTAATTTTTATTGGCAAACTCAATAGACTCAGGCGAGGCCAAAGAAGTGTTCTTGAAAATTGCTTTCCCATTTGCCAAATCCTCATAGAGTGGTGGCGTTCTTATTAAGTCTGCTGGGAGTTGTTCCCAGCCCCCAGCACTCAGTCATCAGTATGGAGGGAATAGACGTAGTCCCCATTTTTAATTCACAGTGTTCCATACTTTTATCTTCCTCTCATCAGATTTCTCCCCCAGTGATTTTCTCTTTTGCTTTCTCTGCTTCTCCCTTCCTCCTGCTCTCCAGAACAATGAAGGAGGAGTGATTGCCCAGCTCCCCAGTGATGTTACATCCTTCAACCAGACGGGACTAAAGCCTGGGGAGGAATACATTGTCAACGTGGTGGCTCTGAAAGAGCAAGCCCGGAGCCTTCCTACCTCGGCCAGCGTCTCTACTGGTGAGTGCCTCCCATCCTTTTCCTGATGGCTACCCATTAGGTCACTCAAAAAAAAAAGTGCAGGCTTGCCCAAGAAGTAGAGAGACAAGGAAGTGTTAGGATTTCTCTCAGAACTGAGAACCATCTTGGTACCTGGAGGTGAAACTGCTCTACCAGATGCTTAGCTGAACTTCTTCGTTATTGCTTGTCCTTGCAAGCAAGAAATCTGGGAGAGTATTCTACAGGGAAAATTCTTTGTTAAGATTTCCAGTGTATTTCCTCTGATCATATTCATTAAGAGGCCTGATTGTCAGCTACTAGTATCTTGAGCTTTGAAAGCATCAAGAGTTGACCCACTCTTACCTTTTGTGAAATTTGGAGAAAGTCATCCAACGCTTCCCAAACCCTCAATTCATTTTATCACAGTGATGAACAATAATACCCTCTTCGTTGAGTTGACATGAGGATTAAATTAGATAAAGCACACAAGGTGACTAGCACTGTGTTGGTGAAAGTGAGGGCTCTATACCTTGTGCATACACATATACTCAGAGAACACACCTAGAAGTGAGAGTGGTAGGAAATAAGTCATTCAAAACCAGTAAGTGTGGGTTTGGTCACTGTTCAAGGCAATGATGTAAATTGATTATTATTTCATCCCTACTGTTAATCTCATGCAAGATCATTATATTTTTAGGTTTGGTTCATTAACTGCATTGTGTTTTGCCTTAACTAACAAAAGATATTCAACCTCAATGCCATAAATTAGCAATTATGATACATATGAGTGTGCCCTCACTAAGAATTTCTCAAAAGTTGTAAATAGTGTCTGGCATCATTTTTGGTTCTCATTTTATTCCTGGGAGAGCTGAGACTCGAAGGTTAAACAACTTTCCCTGTTAGTAACAGAAACTGAGATAGGTGAATATGAGTACAGCTTTGTTTTTCACAAACAGAAACTGACACCTAAGAAAGCCAGTCATGAGTCCAGGACAAAGGCCGAGTTGGTCAGAAAAGGGAACCACAACACTGTGTAATGAGACCATGTTTATGTGTTAGTGATTCATACTTTGCTAATTGGAACCAAACTAAACAGCATCAGATTCGGAGGGGTAGGCTCAGTCTAGAAAACATTGGTTTAAAACGATGTGGCATTAGATTATGTTCCATTAGAGTACCAGGGTTCCATGGCAGCACTTCGAGGCAAGGATGCAGTGGAGAGCCAGGCCTCTAGTTACTCCCACTCCATGTCCATCACACCCTCCAACCAAGGCAGCTCCATTTTACTCTTTTATATTTTGTACAGTCATTTAAGATTTTATTCTTTAAAAAGAGTGTTACACCCCCACAAAAAGGCTTTAAAACCACTGTTCTAATCCAAATATGTTTCAGAAGAAACTCCATAGCCATAAAGCCTAAAAGTGCTCCATAGGAATCTCTCCAGATGCCAGTGGCCAGAGTCCTTCCACAGCTCCATTCCCCAAGGTTCTGCTGGAACATGAAGAGCTGACAGCTGGTAACATGTGCAGATTCTCCTCATTTGATGTGGAATGTTTCAGGTCTCCAGTTGTTCCTATGATTTGTTATTAAGAAAGTATTAGTAGAAAACAAAAGGCTAGAAGGAAGAGATGGTTCATAAGAGGGCAGAGAACATTATAGCTGTAGAAGGTTTTTCTTCCCAAGTGTTGAGAACACAGAGAAGATCGTCCAACTCTGCCTTAGCCTTCTACTCAAACCACATCTTTATGAAATTTGCAGTACTTTTTGGTTTGAAAATGCTTTAAGATTAAAATTAAAAGTTCCAGATCTAGAAATTTGTGGTAAAGCTGAGCAGAATTTTTTTCAATTAAGCAAACTATCCTAGTTAATATTTTGGCATTGGGTACCGAGTCATGAAGAAATGGAAAGAAAAGCATTTATTCCAGTTTACTTTTTGAGTAGGACTTGTGTTTGTTTAGAAATTAGGGGCTCAGTTGAAAGCAAGCTGATGTCTCCTTGAGTGGAGTGGGACATCGCTACTAAGTGGCCAACTAAACAGTAGAATCCAAGGGTGGCTACAGAAAACACGGTTGGCTCCCAACTCTGTCTGCTGTTTTTAGAAAATGATTATTTAATTATTTCCTTCTGCTAAGGTGTGACCTACACCATGCCCCTCATGCAAAGCTCTGAGTCTTCATCAGGTACTCCGAGTAGCTTCTTCGAGGCAGGCATTTTGGGAATGCACATCACAAGACCCCTTAGCGCTAGAGCCCTCTGTGCTACACAATCACATTCTAATATGGTCAATCCATTACGATTAGCGCTTTTTGGATTTAAAGACTTGAAGGACAAAAGACTTGCGTGGTCATTGAAGTTTCTGTGACATCTTCTATTTTTTTCAAGAAGCTGCAATTCATTGAAATGCTTCCTCTTCTTTCTCATGAATATGGAGGATCATCCATTCATTTCACTTACTCGACACCCATTTACTGAGTGTCTGCTATATTCCAGGCATTATGTTTATACAGCAGCTAGGAGACCATTTCCCCATTTCATTATTAAGTTAAATCAAATGAAAAAGACCCAAGTTATCTGAAACCACTAAATACAGCATGTTGAAAAGAAAACATCTGGATGTGTTCTGTTAAATCACATTGTTACCCCAAATATGAAAAACAGAACTTCATTTTAACTCCAGTCCAGGTGACATCAAAATGGTCTGGTGATTTTCATTTTGGCTGGTGCCGGACCAAAAATCCTAAACTGCTTAATAGAAAACAGGAGTGGGCTAGACCAAGAAAGAGGGTGAGGTAACCAGGGAAAGGCCCAAGTCTCAAAGATTTCGAGGCTCAACGTCAGCCTGAGACAATCTTGAGGGAGGTACTCCCATCCAGAGACAGAGCGGGAAGTAGTCCAGTGCACGTTAGTTTAAAAAACCAGTCTTAAGTCAAGACTGTCTGGTAACAAGGAAGAGAAACTTTCTTAAACTAACTGAAGCAAGAAAAGAGAATTTACTGGAAGGATATAGATTATCTCATGCAACGCCAGGGCCAGAAATGCATCTGGGTCTCGCGAAAGACATGAACCAGAAAATGGAAAATCAGGAATCAAGTTACTCTCTATATCATCTAGAAGTTCCACGTAGGGATTCATTTCTGCTTCTCTCTGTATATTTCGCTCCTAAAATTCTGCACCCAATTCCTGTCGGCGGAGCCAGGCGGGGGGAGGTGGGGGGTGTTCCTCACACCAAGCAATTCTCTGTGACATCAGCTGGGGGTCCTACAATTCAACTCAATTCTGACACTATCTACCCAGAAATAGCATCAGAGTCCACAGATTGAGGCTCAGTCCTACAAGACTGCCCTCTACTTCAGGTGCCCATTGCGAGTCCAGGTTGTCATCTGTGCTTCTGACTGACCAGCTACAGATTGGAGGTTCCCATGACTCCCTCTTTGGGTTTGATTAATTTGCTGGAGCACCTCACAGAACTCAGGAAACCTGTTTGCTCACTAGATTACTGGTTTATTACAAAGGACATTAAAGGATAGGAATCAACAGCCAGGCGAAGAAATACACAGGGTGAAGTCCATAACAAAGGAAGCTTCTGTCCCTGGGGAGCTTGGGCCCAGCACAGCAGCATGTGAAAGCATTCTGGTTCCCCAACCTGGATGCTCTCTGAACCCAGTTCTTTCAAATTTTTATGGAGGCTTCATCACGAAGGCCTGATTGATTGATTGACCAGAGACAGAGGGTGGGACTAAAAGTTACTAATCACATGGTTGGGGGCCCTGGCAACCAGCCCTCACTTTTACCTCATTAACATAACACAGGACAACTTTATCACTTAGGAAATTCCAGGGGTTTTAGGAGCTCTAGCCAGGAAGGGGAGGAAGACCAAATATGTGTTTATTATAAAACTCCCTCTCCCCTTTTGTCTCTCCCACTTTCCCTCTCTCCTTCTCTCTCTCTCCAGATCAGATGTTTTCTATTTATGTGTGTATATGGTAGAACATGGCCACGCTTGTTCTGGCTCTTACATGGTCCAAAACCAGCTAACCAAAGAAACAGGGTCTCCTGTTCCAATTCGAAATCCCTGAAGAATATTAATATTAACCAGCTCCAGCCAGAGGGCTGTGGTCACATAACAAATGCAAACACAAAAGCTGGGCCTACTCTTTTAGAAGATAATGAGTAATTCAAAGAAGGGCATGTTGGCCATGCAGACATACCATGAGGAGTTGAGAACACTATTTTCTGTTCTCCTCACTAAGCCTTTTGTTTTTCTATTTCCCTTCTACATTCTCTCAGCTTCCCCCACCCCCACCATCATCTCGTTCAATATGAACAGGACCCTAAATGGGTGCTGGAACCATGGATGGTGGGCTGCCTAGGAAACCAACCTGCTTTTCCAGGGTAATGCCATCCCACAATGGTGTTCCCCTCAGCTGCTAAGTGCCAGAGGCCAGTACTCACGAGGGACATAGGCTGAGTAACCTTGAGCGACTCTGAGTGACTGCAGTGCCCTTCTGGCTCAGAAATATGCAAGAACAGGTGGGAAAAAACAGCCCACAAGAGGTTGTTCCAAAACTGAGGTCCATTTTTTTTTTCCAGAAAAACAAACTTCCCCGGAAGGCATGTTTCGTGTCCCAAATATCTGTTGGGTTTTGGTGCTGTCTTAGCAGCTGGGTTGACCGAGTTGTTAGTATGGCTAAGCAAGGACATCTTTTGGATACTCATGAAGTCCTCTTTAGCAACAAAGTTGGAAATCTCAGATGCTTATGTAGGGCTGATAATTTCCTAGATCTTTCCTCAGGGCTCAAAGAAGGTGAGAGCTGGGCAGCAGGGCACACAGTTCTCTGTCCCATTACCTCCAGACAGAAGCAGTGCTGGCCTTCTCAAGCCAGGAAGTGTCCTTCCTCTGCCCAGACTTGGAAATGCCAGCACTGAGAAGCCACAGCCTGGTGAGAGAAGATTCAGACGAACTGAATTCCTGTGTTGGTTCCCCCAATGCCAAACTGTCTGTGCTCAGGAAAGATTTCATCTTCCTGTATCTCATTTTCCCAACTGTAAAATGGGATAATAATTCTCATCCTGTCTCTAACTGAGCAGGCTAACATAAGGAGGAAAGGAGAGAGCTGATATTATATGCTCATTTCTCAAGCTTTTTTTTCTATTTGGTCCTTCTTACTCAGTCATTGATGGGCCCACGCAGATCCTGGTTCGTGATGTCTCCGACACTGTGGCCTTCGTGGAGTGGACGCCCCCTCGAGCCAAAGTTGACTTCATTCTCTTGAAGTATGGCTTGGTGGGCGGGGAAGGCGGGAAGACCACCTTCCGGCTGCAGCCTCCCTTGAGCCAATACTCAGTGCAGGCCCTGCGGCCCGGCTCCCGGTACGAGGTGTGGGTCAGCGCAGTCCGCGGGACCAACGAGAGCGAGTCCACGACCACCCAGTTTACAACAGGTAAGGCTGGTTGGGGAGAGGAGCAGAATGAGTGGGGAGGAGGTGAGCCAGCTGGTGGTATCGTCATGCAAGAGGGCCATTAAGGAAGCAAGTTGACTTGTGCTTGGGCATCCATGTTATCATTGATGCTGCAAGAAGGAAGCGACAGGTATCGGGGCCTCCTGTGAAATGACATTGCAATATAGAGGAGGGCAGTGCCCCAGGAATTAGGAGCATGGGCTCCCATCCTACCTCTGCTACCAGCCAAATCTGGGACCTGATATAAGTCTCTTCCCCATGGCTCTCGAGTTCTCATTTGTAAAATGAAAAGTGTATCTTGAAGTCATTTAAGCATCCATATTACTAGCCCAAATGGTAAATCTGTGAGAGTTCAGGAAATGTGCCCCATCCTTGAGACACTTTATTGCTGTTTGCTGGAAATTGTTGTAATAATTCTATAATCCATAATGACTACATTAGCATGATGGTGTCCTTTGGAGCTGTATGAAGCCCAACCCATACAACTGAAAGAAGACCTTCTGCCTGAGGTTCTGTGACTCATTCTGCCATTTGTAAGCCCGAGCAAGAAGGCTAATGTGAGGCCTGGCTCGCAGACAGTAGGCTGGATAAAGCCATATCAGTGCCGCCTGCCTTGCCTAGATGACCACTCACCCCCTTCCCAAGGCTGTCGGGACTCTCAAAGGGCTTCACCAACAGCCGGGAAAGGCCAGACCTCGCGGTGACCTGCTCCCTGACTCTCCCGGAGCGCATCAGGCTGGCCAGCTAGTGGGCACCTAGAAGAGACCCCAGACAAAGACAGGCTTCCTGGCACTCTCCCTGGGTCCATGGGTCTGTGATCAGATAGGGAGCCTCTGTCTAACCCAGATCCTCAGTCTCAGCCCCTCTGCCCTGGGGAGGTTGTGTGTCAAGAAATGTCTCTGCCACCTTCAAGTTGTCCCAGGGATCAAAGGAAACGACCAGCATCTGTAAGATCTAAGAATCAGCATCTTCTGATGGGGTAAAGTTGACGGAGAATCACTAATGCAAGCATCCTACCGTGGGTTGTGCCCTAAGAGCCTGTTGCAGGATGGAGTAAGCAGCCGAGGGGCTCCAGGGAGGTTTGATACACAGCACCATTGTCCCCGACCTGTGTTGAAAATCAATTGATGCATAAGGCAAAGAGCAAGATAGATAAAGGCCAAAATACCCCCTGGATTGGAGCACGTAGCTTAGTGTTAGAGCCAGATGGACTTGCAAACTGACAGCCTCTGTGGACCTGGGCAAGTCCCCCACGTGGCAGAAGTTGGGGGACTACCAAGGTTAGGACTTAGAGCCGGAGGAGCAAGTGGAGGCCTGGTCCAAGGGGTCGGCCGGCTCCCGTGAGAGAAGGGAGCAGAAGGGCAGTGCCCAGGTCCTGCTGCAAAACTCATCACTGAGGTGAGCCCGTCTTCCCCAGTGTAAGAAAGAGAGAGGCTAGGACTCTTATAATAGGTTCCCCCTGCACAGAAGGAAACATCAGCAGGGGGGAAAACCTTCTTTGTTAAAAGGAAACAAGTGTGGACATTGAGGAAATGGAGAAGGCAGGTTTGATTCCCAAAGAGATCTTAGGGTTTCTCTCCAGCCCCTGTGCTAGCCTCCACCCCATCCAGGGGGTCAGATTTTTTACTAAACACATCTTGGGATCCCTGGTGACTGCATATGAACCTTAAAAGAAGAATCAGAGGTCAGAAGAATTAATCTTCCTCAGCACAAAACAAAAGCAAAAGCAAAAACAAAAGCAAAAGCAAAAACAAAACCAAAAAAGAACCAAATTCTGCCCATTTCTCTTCCCTTCTTCTCCCTTGCTTAAGCCAAACTCGGGGCTGAGCAGGAGGAGGGCCCTCACACCTGTCCCTTCTTGGTGAATTCAAGGTCAGCCTTTCCTCCCGTCCCCCCGCCCCCCAACACTTCCTGTTCGGATTGTGGGGTTTCCTGTGGGCCACGAGTGCTGCATTCTGTTCTGAATTTCAAGACAGTTTTTGTTTGAAAAGTGGTTTCTTTGTGCTTTGCTCAGATAAGGAGTTTGAAGAGGCAGAAAAGGAGAAGAGAGCTCTTGAGCAGCATGATGAAAAGCAAATTCTTGATGTTTATGTCGACAAGATGGAAGCAGGATTGGCTGGTGGCCCAGAAAAATTCCAATCAAGACAATTACATTCTGCCTCCTCGAAGCTCCCCCTCCCCGCCCCCAGTTTCAGTTCACTGTTGCATGATTCTCTGTGTCCGGGTGCCTGGCCGATCAGCAGCTGTTTGGAGGCTGCCATCTCAGTGCAGCCCCAGCCTGCACCTCCAACTTGCATCCCTCCGCTCAAGGGGGCTGGAGAGACATGGGGCCGAGGAGATGCGAACAGCTTTGCAGACAAGCTCTCAGGGCCTGGGGTTGGCAGGTGCTGGCTGAATGATGAGAGGGTGCCCGGACCCTCGCGATAGGGCCCTCGGTCATTTCAGAACTCCGCTTAAATTCAAATTAGCCAAAGTGCTTTTCCAGGTGATGGCTTCGACACTAGGAGCGCACTAATTGCATAGGCAATTAAAACAGATTTGCTTCCTGCATGGTGAGTGGGATATTTGCTGGGTCTTAGAGCCGCTCGGAAAAAGGAAAGGGCCTTGATGGAAACATACCAAGGCCAATGGTTAGAGAGAAGCCGGCGCAGGGAAACCGGGAGGCCAATCTCTAGAGTCTCCCTGCTCTCAGTGGCTCTGGTTTCAGTGCCCTCACAGGGAATTCCTGGGACTGTTTCTCTCCAGCGGAGGCCTTCTCTCTGAGCACATCCCTCAAGGCACCGAACGCAGCCTCCAGGGCATTTGCCAACGAGAGGCTGCTGCTTGAACCTGAATGCCCCAGACCTCTCTTGAATGCTGTTATGAGTTGAGTTGTGTCCCTTAAAAGATGTTGAAGTCTTAACCCCCAGTACCTGTGCATGTGACCTTATTTGGAAATAGGGTCTTTGCAGTTGATCAAGTTAAGATGAAGTCATTAGGGTGGGCCCTAATCCAATATGACTATGTCTTTATAAAAAGGGGAAATTTAGACACGGAGACAGACACACATTCAGAGAACGTCATGTGAAGATGAAAGCAGAGATTGGGGTGATCTTCCTACAAGCCAAGGAACACCAAAGGTTGTCAGCAAACCACCAGAGAGAGGCATGGAACAGATTCTCCCTCACAGCCCTCAGAAGGAAGCCACACTGCTGACACCTGGATCTCAGACTTCTGGTCCAGGAGACAAGACATTTCTGTAGTTTAAGCCACGCAGTCTATGATGCTTTGTTATGGCAGTCCCAGGACACCCATACAAAGACCCAAGTCACAAGAGTTGGAGGCCCAGCCTGCTCGGCAGTGATTCCACTCTGGGATTCTCTCAAGTTCAACCTGCATGGCACTTGCCACCCGAGCTGTGACCAGCTACCCTTGGTCAAAGCTGTTCCTTTTCCTCATCACCTTGCCCTAAGCATCCTCAGAGCCCCACAGCTGAAATATTTAGCAAGACTTTTCTAAGGGTTTTGAGGTAACTGACAAGACAAAGAACTGACAATAAGCATTCCGTCACTTCCCATGTACTTACTAAACACCCAGTAGGTGACAAGCACCACTCTAGGCACAGAAAAAACAAGCTAGACAAGATCTCAGTTCATGTGAGTTACTTTCCAGTGAGGAAAACTGGACAAGCAAGAAGAAAAGAAGCATGCAGGATCATTTCAATCGTGAGTACTCTCCCGAGAAGTGAAATGGATGACATGTAGGACGGTCTATAGTGGACTACCTTGCCCCTGGCTCGCTGACATGTTGCAGAGACACACAGCCACCTACAGGAGTGGCCTTCGGTGGCCTCTCCTAGAGGGCAGGCTTCAAGACCCAGGGGAGCAAACCATTTTACCCCACCCCAGTCCTAAGACTCACCACCCAAACCCTCATTCCCAGGACTGACCTCCCTTTGGTATCACTGACATTGCAATATCTGGTCCCTTCAGAGAAAACACTGCCCCCTATCCACAGGGCATAGCCCTTAAGGCCAAAAAAAGAAAAGAAAAACCATAGTTTCCAAGGTCTGGGATTTTCCACTGTGAAGGGCACTAGGTAGTACAAGACTCAGTCTGAACCCTCATCCTAACTTCTTTTTGCTCCAGTTCCATTCAGGCTGCACACTCCAAGCTCAGCCCAGCCCCTTGGCCCAGCCTCTCCTCTTGCATGCACTGTATTGGCCTGCAGTCCCGGACACTCCTCCTGCCTGCCTCTGCATCCATGCTCCTCTCTCCCTCCAACTGCTGGAAAAATAACACACACAACACACAGCACGTCAAGAACGCACAGTATCCGGCATGCTACAGCCACATCGAGTAAGGAAACACTTCTCAGAAAAGTAAGCTGCAGAGACATAAATCTGCTAAAAGATTCATCCAATTTACGTCACTAAACAGAACGCTTCTCACTCTGAAGCAGCTGCACTCAGATTGATTCACAGCATCCCCATCTTCTGAAAAGAACAATTGGTGGGTACATGCCTGGCATTTGCAAATTAAAGCAGTCCTCATGAGGTTTTCTCAGAACAAATGGCCGGACCACTCCAGACTTAAATTCAAGTGTCAAAGACAAGACCTATTTAGAACTTCTTAGTGGCAGTTTTTCAAGACAGCACCTTATTCCCCTGCCAGTTGTTTATGTTGTTTCTGCCCAAATAAGCCTGAGGAGATAATCAGTCCTGGGAGAGAAAATTAGCCCCCAGGATTGTGAGAGAGACCCCAATGTCAGTGTTCTTTTCATTGCATGGGAATTCTTGGAACCCCAGAGAGCAAGCATTGGGGGTGGCAAGTTGTTGGAACTCAGGAAGAACTGCAGAGGCAACAGGAAGCCAGCCCAGGGCTTGGGCACCTATTTTTGCACCAGGAACCACGCCACGCACTTCATATGCATTGTGTCTAAGCTATACAACAAGCTGAAGTGTCAGTATTATTTGCCCATTTTACAGATGTGTCCATCGAGTCCCAGGGATGTGAAAGGACTTGCCCATGGTCCCATTACAATAAGTGGCAGAGCTGAGGCTCAAACTGCGGCCGGACTCCCAGGCCCACATTCTTTGCCCTCCATCACATCCTCTGTACAGACTTAATTTTCTAACCTGCAGAACTTTCAGCAGTGTTCCACAGGTGAATCCAGGGGACGACAGCTTACACTTCAACATTTCACAGTCAGCTCTCTTCTTTCTGCTTGGTAGTCAATTTGACATTACTCTATTCCATCTTAATCCTTTGGACGCCGTCTGTGATTTTCTCCTATTCGGGTTTCCCTCACTTAGTTTCAAGTTTATGATACTAACTAGTTCATTTTAAAATTTCTAGAACACCACTGGAACTCCTGAATGGAAATAGGGAAAGTGTGAAGTGTGTTCGTATTTAACTCCAAGTCAAACTCTCCAACCTGCGCAGGAACTGAGTCCTGACCAGCCTGGCTGACCCACAGCTCAGTGGCAGCCCCGGGGCTCACTCATGTAGGGTGGAGGGTCAGGAGGTGTGAGCCCTTGCCCCAAAGCCTATTAAGGTTCAAGATGCATGACAAATGCACATTGTCCTGTGTGATGTTGGTGATGTCTGACTGTTTTTAGAGATCGACGCCCCCAAGAACCTGCGGGTTGGTTCCCGCACGGCAACCAGCCTTGACCTTGAGTGGGACAACAGTGAAGCGGAGGTTCAGGGGTACAAGGTTGTGTACAGCACCCTGGCAGGCGAGCAGTACCACGAGCTGCTGGTTCCCAAGAGCATCGGCCCAACCTCCAGAGCCACCCTCACAGGTGAGTGAGCCCTGGCTCCTGGGGCACCTCAGTTCCTGAGTGCAAACCCTGACAGCTCTCTCCCCAGCCCATCCACCCCACATCCAGCCATTGCCAAACCCCACTGATTGACTCTCTCAAGTACCTACCACGTTTGTCTACTGCCTTCATGGTACTGCCACCACCTGGTCTAAGCTACGATCATGTCCTGTCCTCACTTCTGAGTAACCTCCCCACATTCTCTCCTGCCCTCTTCTAACCTCCTCTTCACCCAAGAGTGATCTTTTCCATTTATGCTGTCCCATTGTGCACACATCTGGGGGACTTCCATTGCTCCTGGGAGAAACCGTTACCCTCAGCGCAGCCCACACTGCGGTCCTGGCTCCCCTGCCATCTTCTCCCATCTCCCCTCCCTCCCACATCCCCTGTGCTCCCTGTGCTCCAGACCCACAGGTCTGCTTCTCTCGGCTCCTCAAACACCTTTTCCTCCTGCCACAAGGCTTGGCACATGCTGCTCTCACTGCCTGTTGGGCACTCCCACCTCCCTCTTCACCCAGTTGTGTCTGCCTCCTTTTCAGATCTCAGTTCACTTGCCACTTCTCAGGGAGCCCGTCTGGTTCCCAGATGAGGTCAGGTCATCTTGTCGGGCAGCCTCACCTCGCTGGTTGCCACTCACTTCATAGCACTCCTCAAGCTACCACTGGACACTTGTGGGTGGGATTATTTGATTGTCATCTCCACCCTAGACCTAAAACTCTGTGAAAGGTGGATCATATTGGTTATTGCTCATCACTGACACCCCAGTGTCCAGCATGGCGTCTAGCATGTACATCTTCCTAGATAATCAATGGTTGAATGAATGAATGAATGAAAGAAACTGCAAAAGTTCACTACGACTAGGGCATAGACTACAAAAGGCCAGTGAAAAGGTGAGAGTCTGGTCATGCCTCATACACCCTATAAAGAGTTTGAGTTCATTCTTGAGAGCAATGAGGAATCATTGAAGAATTTTAAATAAGGTGATGTAATGACTAGATTTGTGCAGCTGCAGTGTGGAGAATGGATGGGAGGAAGGCAAGGCCAGAGGCAGAGATTGGTCAGGAGGCTGTGATAGAGTCAAACAGAGAGATAACGGTGGTCTGGGCTAAGACAATGCCCTAGGTCACCATGACACTTGGCTGGGGAGCATTCCCTGTCCCCATGGCACTGTGGGATCCAGCCAGTGCTCTTCCTGGGGCCTTAGACACAGCTATCCAGGAAAATCTACCTGCTGGACTTCACTGAGAGGTAGATGACTAGAAATGGGGGGCATGGTTTTCAGACGAAGGAGACTACGCAAAGCAGCCATGGACCAGGGGCTGCCAATGCGCTCACAGAGAGACACTTGGTCTAACTTGCGTCTTGGCTTCCCGCAAAAGCATTTGCTGTCTTGCTAGACAAGGGACACACAGCGAAGAGTGCACACAGTAAACAAGGGCGGTGTAATCAAAGCTGTTTTCCTCCTGAACTGAAATCCCAGACGGCCTTGCCAAATGAGGCCAGTTAAAGTAAATATAATAAATGCTTTTTCCAGACAGATGTACTCCTGAAAACACAGCAAGAGATGGAGAGATATGCTGACCAAGCAGGTTATTGGGGGTGAATTAAACATAGCAGGAACAGACCAGCTGGCATGAGGGCCTTTACAGTGAGCTGGAGACATTCACAAAAATTAAGCTAAACAAAAAAAACTAAAATGATACAGGAGGGATCTGATTCTAAGGGCAGCCCATCCCTGCCTGGAGCCGCAGGCTGATCTGGCAATTAGCAATTTTACAAAGATGACGGCTAGTTGTTCAGATACAGCATGCACCATAAAATCAGGAGAGACAGAGGGAAGAACCCAGTCACATCCTAGCTATTATTTTCCACTACCCAGAAAGGAGAAGACTCGTTGATCATCTGTCCTATTCCAGGCACCTTCACATAGTTACAGCTCATTTAATCTTCACAACAACTTTGTGAGGCATGTTAGCATCCCCATTCTGTGGATGAGGAAATGGAGGCTCAGAGAGTTTGGAAACTTGCCTACGTTCGCAAAGCTAGCAAGGGGCATGGCTGTGATTCAAAGGCAGTTCTGAGTCCCACCCAAAGCCTCTCAGCCATGGCTGCTCCAACTAAAGAAGTCAAACGTAAAGGCCAGTCAAAACTTAAATGCTGCAGACTCACAAGGAATGGAAAATTATTATTGAGGAGTGGGCTTACTCAGGCCAATTTTTTGGTTAGAGTTGGGCTTATGAAATAAAACTATAAGTATATATTACACATAATTGTCCCAGGGAGCTCACCGCTGGGGAGATTTATAAAGACAAATAGCTTTATGTGACTTAAGAAGGGATTATAGGCATGTAAGGAAATCAAGTATGTCTGTGCTTGCTGAGATGCAAATTACAAGGATGGTTGGCTCTCCTGCTGTGGCATCTGGGGGAAGAGAAGGAAGGACAGTGAAGAAAGGCAGGCAGAAGGAGGGAGGGAGAAGTTTGATCCCAGCTCTAAAGAGTTGTATTTTCTCTCTCACTCCCCAACTTGGACACTAAAGAAGAGAGTTTTTCAGCCTCCAAAGTCTGTTCTTTTTTCTGGTTTCAAGCAAGTTGTTTGTTTGCATATATAAAACAAGACCCTGGCCGTGGGTGGGAAGGGCATCCCAGGGTCACCTGTAGCTGGTCCACCCTCACCAGAGAGACCCTCCCCATCGCCAGCCTCCCTGTCTCCTAGTCAAAAATAATTGGGGAACTCAGATACAGAGAACAGATGGGTGGTTACCAGAGGTGGGGGTGGGGGTGGGCAAAATGGGTGAAGATGGTCAAAAGGCACAAACTCCCAGTTATAAAATAAATAAGTCCTGAGGATGGAATGTACAGCGTGGGGACTGTAGTTAATAATACTGCATTGCACCTCTGAAAGCTGCTAAGAGACTGCATCTTAACATTCTCATCCCAAGAGAAAAATGTGTAACTATGTGTGGTGACAGATGTTAACTAAACTTATTGTGGTGGTCATTTTGTAATATGTATAAATAACAAATCATTGTTGTGCACCTGAAACTAATATATTATATATGTCAATTATATCTCAATTTAAAAAAAGAAAAAAAATTGGGACTTCTAGCAGAAGATCCCATTCTCTCTTGCCCCGGTTTTATCTGAATGCTCTGCAGAACATGTTAAGAGCCAGGACTTTGGACCCTGTATCCAGGCACGGCCACTTCCTGTGTGATTTGGGGCCATCTACTGAACCTTTCATCATCTGTGGAAGAATAATGACCCCTCTTCCCTCATAGCGTCATGATGAGGCTTTAACGAATCAGTCTCCAGCGAGTTTAAGGCAGTGCTTCTAACGTAGCAAACTACTCCACCTGTGGCTGGTGATGAGGCTGAAGGAGGAGGAGGTGGAGGAGGCTGTGAACTAACGGATGGTTTAGGACAACTTCCTGTAACAGGTTTGGCACAGAGGGGGGTGTGGGGACCAGCAGCAAGGGCACCCTCCTCCCCAGAGATGTCAGAGCCCTCTGCCCCGCAGATCTACCATCTCAGAGCCTGCGTTTTAGAAAACCCCAGGTGATTTGTGTACATTAATGGGTGAGAAGCGCTCATTTAAAGCATAGCTTCTGAAGTTGCCCACTTGGGTTTGAGACCAACTTCATAGATATGCATCCTTGGGCAATTTCTTAAATTTCCTGTACTTCGGCTTCCTGGTCTGAAGGCCATCATGTCTACCCCGCAGGGTTGTTGTGAGGATTAAATGAAATCACAGATATCTATATAAGTAAGGACTTAGGATGGACCTTTCATTGTTTTTAATCCCCACAAAGGTCAGACCTGGATCCGTGGCAACCTGGCCTCTCCCTGGAATAAGTTTGCATCCCCCGTGTTCTCACAGCTGACTCTAACCCTTCAAGTCCTATGGCATCTGTGTTGGCTTTTTCCTGCACAAGCCCTTGTCTCCACAGGCACCATTTACTTTTGCCTGCGGAATGCAGGCTCTCCCAAGCACTCCCCTCCCAGCTTCCCAGTGCACATACCTCACCTTTTGCAACACAGAGGCCAGGCTGGGGCACAAAATACCAAACATTTCTTTTCCATGATTCTCTCTAGGCAATGCCCAGTGAATTCCCTCTGAAGTATGAATTCGTTTCTGAACAACAGACTCAGTGTCTGCAATGGTTGTTTTCTTTTTCTACTCTGGTGGCTTCTGTGTCCTTAATGATAAGTCTTTTTTTAGGCTCAGCCTCTCAGCCCAGATGACGTCTGCTTGGCCTGTGTACCATGCCCGGAGTCCCTAAGGAGTCCCCAAGTGTTGTATACGTTACAGGCTCATCAAGGTTAGGTTAGAACTTGGCAGCACTTACCAGGGACAGGCACCACCAGTCTATTTTCTGGGTGGCAATGAAAAACAACAAACCACATAGAAAACTCCTGGAGGAGAGTAGGAAGGAGGAAGGGAGGGAGGGAGAGAGAGAAGGAAAGAAGGAAATTCTCATTCCTTGACTGGGATTTGGTCAAAAAACCCTGCCTGGGACCCATGCAAATTATAGACATTGCTCTGGCCTCTGTGTCTGAGGTGACTCCTCTAACCTGTCATCGGAAAGGCCTGTGGCTGCAGTGTTTTGCCCAGAGGGGAGAGGGGTTTGTCCTCAGCCATCCACACCCTCTTGCTGGTCTTCCGTCATGAACAGGAGCCCACACTTGAGGGCCTCTGTGGCCAGGGAGAAAGGCAAAAAAAGTGGCCCATATGGCCATGTGAGCAGGGGGCTCTCACCCCGCCCTCTGGGGCCCATTCATCGCCTCCGTCACCCACTGCACAGCCCTGCTTGGGTGCCTCCTGACACCGTGTCCCAACCAGCTGCCTCTCTCTGCTCTATGATGACGTGGCTCTCCAGTCAACAAGCTGCTAATCAGAAAAATCATGAACAGGGCTTGAGAAACCCAGGGCCTTGAAGATTCCTACAGACATCACGATACAAAGTAGGATTGCAAGAAAACAAAGACCTACAGCCAGCCACACATGACACACCCACTCGCTCACACACACAGTCTCACACGCACAAGGCTGACGTCTGCAAGCACACCTCACTCAGGCTGTGCAAGGTGCCCCCTTCAAAGCCTCTGGTTGCTGTGGACATGGAACAGAGTCCCACACCAAACCCCACATTTTCTCCTCAGGTGTCAGAAGGGGGTCTGGTGGTGAGAAGGTGGGCTCCTTGAGGGGCAAAGGCAGGAGATGTGCTTGTCCACAGGAGGATTTTCCATGAAGAAATCTGGGACTCCGGAGGAGTCCAGCTGGCAACTCGGCGCTGACCAAGGCACTCGATGTTCACTTCACCCTGTCTGCACTCCCGGCGTGCCAGGGCACAAACACCAGACGTGGTGCCAGACCTTCAACGCCCTGCAGGCTCCTCTGAGAGGAGGAATCGGGCAATGGGCCTGGGGCCAGAGCCAGACCGTGCTCTGCCTCCTTTGGGCGAAGTCACAGTGACCCCAAGTGGTCACTTTGGTAAGACACCCTCTGAACAAGGTACCACCTTCCAGGGGCCAGAAAGTGGGGAATGGGCTGCAGAGACCCAGGCAGAAGAGAGAAAGAAAGGGCAGAGGCTTCCATACCCCTCCTCCCCACAGAGCTGGCACATAAGGGTGTCTGTCCCCCCATTTGTGTTAAAGGGCTGGGGCAAGGCCAGGAGGAAAGCCAGGTGGGGAATTTTCATCTTCTGCTTTGGCTTCTTCAGCAGGCAGTGTTTGTTCAGTAAAGACCAGAGACGGATGTTCCTGTAGGACAAGGATGATGAGCCGTGCTTCTCATTAATCTCACCAGCAACGAGAAAGTTGTACCTGAGGTTTGTGGGCTCAGTCCCTCCCTTAAAGTCAGCACAGAATCAGTTGCTTCTCTTGATGCTCTCATATCATCCATACTCCAAAAGCAAGGAGATGTCCTCCAACGCCTGACTCATTCAGGGAACCTGAAGGAGCAACTACCATTACCCAAGAAGATAAGAATGGAGAGCCTGGGAACTCAGGTCTCCATTACAATAAGAAGTAGACTGTTGCTTATCTGGTATGATTTCAGGGGTTCCAGGTGATCCTCTGTCTCCAAATATCTCCCCATCTATGAAACCCCTGGGACCCAAATCTACTGCTGGCAAATTTCCCTAAGAGGCACCCTCCATTAGGTCCCTGGTTTTCATGACTTATTTTACCCGATCTGCCTTTGCACATGTTGTGCCCTCTGCCTGTGATGCCCCTTCCCCAACCAATGTCCCCTGAGCCCTCAAAGCCCCGTTCACAGATATCCTCTTTGGAAGTCTTCCCAACACTCCCAACAATGCTCCGCCATGCTGTATGAATAGATTTTTTTCACTATGCTACATACTGAATTAAAACATTGAAAAAATCAAATCTCTTGACTCAAAGACCTAAGAGTCTAGTGAGGAGACTGCCGTAAAAACTAACAATAAAACTAAAATCACATAATTGCTATTAAAGCTAAGAGATTGACCACAAGCTCCTTGGGGACAGGGTCCTCAGTTTTTCCCACCCTTTGAAGGGAGGTTCCTGATGCACTGGGACCAAGCAAATCCCTAACCCCAGTTTGGTAGACATGAGCTTCACAGGCATTTGGGTGATGAGTGTAGGGATTTAAAGATGGAAAGAGTCCATATTTCTGCATGTCCACCTGAACTCAACCCAGCCTGCAGACCCCAAGTGTCTTATTCATGTTTTTGCTGGCAAGAGACAGCAATCTCAGCTTCACGGGCCTCCTCCTCCCACTCCTTGCCCACCAGCAGCAGGAAGCATGAAGGACAGGTCTCTTAAACAGGGGCAAGTGACTCATTCTGCCTTTATCACCCACGGTCCTTGAAGTGCAGGTGAGAATTCACTAGCCCCTCTTACTCTCCAGGCCTAATTGTTCTCTTCCTGCTCACCGTGCCCCATCCTGACCCCCAGAGAACTCTGTATCTCCTTCCCCCAACTTTTTCTGGTCTTGGCTGGCTCTCAAGGCTCAACTCAAGCCCCTTTTCTAGAAAGACTTCTCTGGCTTACTCTAGCCCATGCTGATCTCACCCCTCCTCTGAAATGGTCTTCTTAACCATCTGCCCCTGGTGTAGGGCGGAATTCCAATGTGCTTGCTCCACTCCCCTCAACTGGCCTGTAAGACCGTTAGGGATGGGGACCATGCTAGGATGTGTCGGAAAGAACAAAGGACTTGTGCTCCACACCCAGTTTTATCACATATTAGCTTTGTGGCTTTGGTCAAGGAATGAACTTCTCTGAGCCTCTGTTTGCTTGTCAGTAATGTCCTCCTGGCGGAGCTACAGGGGCATTAAATGAGATAACATGGACAAATCTCTAAGAAACTATAGTTAACAATAGTACTCTTGACCATCAGTCACTCAAAAATTCTCCTTCAATTTTTATCCCTCCTTTCTTCCCTCCCTGTCTTCTTCTAGAGTACCTATTTCGTGTAGCTCAGTGCTTGGCTTCTTATGGATGCTCAATAAATAATTGATTTCCTTCTTTAGTACAGATGTCTTGTTATCTCATTAAGGACAAGAGTGATGTCCACTCAGCTCACCCCAGTATCCCCCCGACATGGCCTTGTGCCTGACACAATGGAGTCCCTCCGTGATACCCATTGAGTGAATGAACTGTGTGCTTTGGGAGCTCAGAAAAGAATGGGTGTGCAGTGAAAGGGCTGAGAAAAGCATCAAGCTCCAAGTTGAACAAAGGAAGTTCTATAAGGGATGGAGAGTGGTGGTCTCCTAAGGGACGAATTTTCTGAGCTACTGTTAAGAAAGGGAACTGAGCCCTTATATGTTACCACCTTATATGTTACCACACTTACATGTTACCACTTGCAGGAGTTGGATGGAAAGACAAAGGGAGCATTAATAGAGAGCAGTGGGATCTTTAAAAAGTGAGAACTCCCCAGGCGGCCTCCGAGTGCTGATATATAAGTGTGCTAGATGTGCCTTGGATACACATTTTCTCTTCCGGCAGAACTGTATTTTACCTACTGGCAAAGAGCAACATTTCACTTGTAGCACAGGAAAAGAGCTGCTGAAAATCAAAGGCAAGCAGCAGGCAGGAGCTTATAAGCGAGTCCCACTTCCCCATCCCCTAGACAGAAAGCCTGGGAAGACGGTACTCTTTAAATTCTGCTCTGCGGTTTTCTGGGAGAAGATGATTCCATTGTAAATTATTGAACATTTCATTTAAGCTTCATAAATAAGAAACTCAGATGAAAACGTTACATGTTAGATCCGTTTGGCAACATATAATTTCTGTCTTACTCCCTCGATCTGTCATCTTTCATCTTCGTCGGAGAATTCCTACTTCATTATAGGCAATTGAAGGTCTCAATCAGGTGCCTGAGAGAAGTGGTTTATGTCCCAAAGGTAATCTAATTTCTCCAACCAAGGATGTACCTGGGACTCAGAGCACATCCTGACGGAGATAAATGCGGGCTTCAGGCGGATCTGGGGGCGTTGCAATCACCCACTCAATCTAGCAACAGGTACTCAGGCCAGCCATGGGACAGCTCCTCGCTGACACCTGGACTCCCTGACTCACTGGTTTCATCAGAGCTGACAGGCTAAGCATCAGCAAACCAACAACAGGTGTCCTGAGGACTGATCTGCACCTGCCTGGGGCACGCAACAAAAGGACTCAAAATCCTGGAATAGTTCTCTGAGCAAGGGAATAATAATATCGGCTACTATCACGAGGGGCCAGAGGCTGTGCTTTATACACATTGATTCATCTAATCCTCACAATGACCCTCTGAGACAGATCCTATGATTCTTCCCATTCTCCAGAAACTGAAGCTCAAAGATGTTAAGTAATCAATGTTTCACAGGTAGAAAGTGGCCGAGCATGAATATTAACGTAAGTATGGCGACCTCAAAGTCTGTCAGACTTCAAAGTTCACCTCTACTGGTATTGGCGCTTTAGAGAAAGAAAGAACTAAGAGTTAGGCATGGATGGAACTGGTGAGAGAAAGGAAAAAGTAGCCTGATTCTAATGCATTCCTGCCAGGGAACCTGGTCGGTAAGGCCTGGTAGGTTCTGCCATACTCAAGCACGAGGGATTTATTGCACAGGCTGCAGTGATGCCATACTGAGGAGGGGGTACAGGGGCCTCTCGCAGCATTCCCCTTCATTAAACCAGGCTGTTTGCTAAGGAAAAGTTGCTCAGCACATTTCCTATCAAAATCCTTCCTCTTACCTCAGGGATCCCAGAGAATTCACAGCTGCTCTGGGGAGGGGATGAACTGAGAGGAGGGGTGGGACATTCCAGTCACTTAAAAGCCCTGAACCCTGAAGCCAGAAGCCAGAGTGTCATTTCCAGCTGATCACAGACTTACTCTTTTCCTTAGTTTCTTTTTGTAAAAAGACGGTGTACCTGTTTGAATAATGTCCCACCCAAAAAATCATGTCTACCTGGAACCTGTGAATGTGACCTTATTTGGAAATAGGGTCTTTACAGATAAAATCAAGTTAAGGTGAGGTCATACTTGATCAGGGCAGGCCCCCAAATTCAATATGACCCATGTCTTTATAAGAAAAAGAGACACAGACACACAGGGAGAATACCACGTGTTATGGACTGAATGTTTGTGTTCTCCCCAAATTCATATTTTGAAATCCTCATTCCCAATGTGATGATATTAGGAGATGGGCCTTTGGGAGATGATTTGGTCAGTAAGGATGGAGCCCTTGTGAGTGGGATTAGTGCTCTTATAAGAGGCTCCGGAGAGTTCTCTCACTTTTTCCGCCATATGAGAAGACGGCCATCTAAGAACCAGGAAATGGAGTCTCACCAGACGTGAAACCTGCTGGTGCCTCGATCTTGGACTTCTTGGCCTCAGAACCGTGAGGAATGATGTTTATTGTGTAAGCCACGCCTTCTGCGGCAGTTTGTTACACCAGCCCAAGCTGACTGAGACACCATGGGACAACAGAGGCAGAGACTGGAGTGCAGCTGCAAGTCAAGGGAAACCAGAGACTGCTGGCAACCACAGACGCTAAGAAGAGGCGAAGGAAGGATCTCCTCTTAGAGCCTTCAGGAGGAGCAGGGCCCTCCTCACGCCTTGATTTGGCCCTCTAGACACCAGAACTCTGAGAGAATAAATTTCTGCTGTTTTTAGCCACTCTGTCTATGGTCATTTGTCACAATAGTCACAGGGAGCTAATGCAGATGGAGGTCAAAACACTTCATGTATTTTGAAAAGAGCAAATGTTATCCTAATGCAGAACAGCGTGATCGTTGGCCGTAGCTCTGACAGGGCCACACGGAGCCCCACATAGAACCTACCAAAAGGACTCAGACTGACCAGGGGGCCCCCGCCGGTGAGGATTTGCTCTTGTTGCATTTTTCTGTAATCCTACTCCTAATAAGTGAGGGTGAGTTGGATGCTGGTTTGATGCTCAGAATAACGGCCCCCCAAAATAGCCCCATTCTGATCCCTGGCATGTGTGACTGTGTCATCTTACATAGCAAAAGAGAAACTGTAGATGTGAGTAAGTTAAGGATGTTGAGATGGGGAGATTACCTGTGCTATCCAGGTGGGGCCAATGTAATCATAAGGGTCCTTATAAGAAGGATGCAGGGAGATCAGAGTCAGAGTAGAAGATGGGATGATGGAAGCAGAGGTCAGACAGAAAAACAGATTGGAAAATGCTATGCTGCTGGCCTTAAAGATGGATTAAGGGGCCGCAAGCCAAGGGATGCAGGCAGCCTCTAGAAGCTGGGAAAGACAAAGAAATGTATTTCCTCCTAAAGCCTCCAGAAAGAATGCAGCCCTGCTGAACCATTTTAGACCTCAGACCTCCTGAACCGTAAAATAAGGATTTGTGTTGTTTAGAGCCAGTATGTCGTGGTAATTTGTTACAGCAGCAATAGAAATTAATACGCCAGTCAAACCAGTTAGTCTGAAAATTAATGTGGGAGAGGGTAGGGAGACACCCCAGTTAATTCCAGATATTCTGGGAGGCTCCCAGCCATCCTTTGCATTGAAGTCCCAAAGGATTGCTCCGGAGAGACTTATACCTGTAAGTTGGACCATTTTTGCATTTTCTGCATCTTCTCAGAGTCCCCCAGAAGTCATTCTAAAATTGAATCCTTAGCTTTAAACATCCTGGGGCCTGAATTACTGATCTTGGTGGGATCCCACAGCAACAGGGCTTCTGCATGCCCCACACTAAAGGCCTGACAGCCCTGTGCTCAGAGAGAAAGTCCTTCCAGTGTTGCTCCCTAGAAGGGACCCAGGAGTCCCCACACGGCCTCAGTCCCCATCTATAAAAGGTGCAGCTTGGTCCTTATACACAAGCTTTAAGAAATGCTTTAAAGGCCCCTGTCCACATAGTTCCTCTCCGTTATATACTCTCCCCATTCACAGCTTAAGCAAGAAATCCCTTCCCCAGCTGTAGCCAACCTGAGACTCTAAGTACCAGAGGGAGACCTTCCACAGGAAAGCACCCTTCTGGAGGTCACTGACAAGGGCAGCCTCACTGTCTGCCTGAGGAGACCAGCAGCAAGAAGGAGGCTCTGCCCTGATCAGTTCATTCAGGAAGGACTAAACACAAGATCTGAACAGGAGTCTAGGGTCATTTGCTTCCCTCCTTTCAGCCTTTCCCACCCCTGACACACACATGGAATAATGTTTGTTTCTGCATCAACCAACAGATCTGGTACCTGGCACTGAGTATGGAGTTGGAATATCTGCCGTCATGAACTCACAGCAAAGTGTGCCAGCCACCATGAACGCCAGGACTGGTGAGTAGGCGGATCGGTGAGGAAGAAGACCCGGATACTCTGTAAGCCCGAGGAGCCATGGAGGCTTGTCCTGTAAGGACTGGTCAGAAGGCAATGCCCCCTAGATAACAGGTTCCAGGTGACAGTTATCCACCTAGGCACAACATCTACCTGCAGCTCTTTGATGCCTTCTGCCTGACCTCCAACATCCGACACACAGGATGGAATCCCACCCTCTTCCCCACAGATGTGTGCATGGTGTCCGTGGTCTGAAGGGCTGCCCACAGCTGTGCAGAACGGAGGTGGACAATCCAAGATAGGTTGATGTCATAGCACATCATATTTCTTTTAGACCACCACACAGCAGGCAGAATGTGGTATCCCTCACTGTGCATGACAGAAGCCCTCAGAAAGGCCACAGGGATGAAGGCCTAGACTTGGAAGGAGCCCATTAAATCTAAGGGCAATGGAAAAGTCCCCTTGAGACCCTTGCTACTCTGGATCCAGCACTTTTGCTTCCAGACCCTGGATAAATCTCAAAGTCACTCTAGTACCTTAGGTACAAGCACCCTGCACTGGGCTGGGAATCTTGAGCCAATCTCTGTCACAAGGCTCAGTCTAGCATAGACAACCTCTCTGGAGAACCACATGGACATAAGTCCCCAGGAGTCCTCAGATCTAGTTGCCTACACAGTCATGGCCAGGTCAGTCAAAATGGTCTCAGGAACAGGGGTTGCTATTGTTTCCAGGAATGGCATATCCCTCCTTGATGGTGGCTCCTGTTTTGCCCTGGTCGGCTTGCTGAGTAAGGCTTGGAGAAAATGAATGCAGAAAGCTTAAAAATCAGCAGCCAGCTTTGTCCCAGAGGTGGCTATTTTCCAGAGGTGTTAGGGCTGCTAATGTCTTTCTGCAGATTGTCGGTCTGTATGCCAAGCCCATGGCCATCTCTCAAAGGGAAGATGCTTAACAAAATATGAGATAAGTGTCAGCAATGACAAGCTAATCCTCATGGTCAGCAGGCCTGCTGATAGCTTAGAAATCCACAGAAAGTTCCAATTCCAATAAATACTGGCCCTCCTGTGTAACTTGTGTAAAATAGGGCACTTATGTTTATCCACAGAACTTGACAGTCCCCGAGACCTCATGGTGACAGCCTCTTCGGAGACCTCCATCTCCCTCATCTGGACTAAGGCCAGTGGCCCCATTGACCACTACCGAATTACCTTTACTCCATCCTCTGGGATTGCCTCAGAAGTCACTGTGCCCAAGGACATGACCTCATACACACTGACAGATCTAGAACCTGGGGCAGAGTACATCATTTCAATCACTGCTGAGAGGGGTCGGCAGCAGAGCTTGGAGTCCACCGTGGATGCCTTCACAGGTACCAGGGCAGCAGAAATCCCAGCCAGGTTCAGGGATCAACAGATCTTAGCATGGGAAGGCCATCTAGGCAACCCATTCTTTTAACGCCCCATTTCCTTTAGAGGAGGAAGAGATGGATGTAATGAATACACCAAGAAGGAAGGGTTGGAAGTAAAGGGTAGAGATGAGCTAGGCTGCCCACATGCCTGAAAATTTGTGTCTGGTTTCCTACAGCCTCGACATAGTGGTTGATTCTGTCCATCTTCCCCTGCCTGCACTAAACCAGTGGGCATTCAGAGGATCCATGGGATCGTATTAAATTCCTTCCAAGAGAGAGCTTTTAAATCCTGGATCAGTATTATGAATAACTCCAAGAGATAATGCTGGCTTTATCCTGCTGAGGACATTCATGTTTCAGAATGTGGCTTGGAGAAAGATGAACGGACAGGACTGGAGAGTGAGGAGGTAGAAGCTCAGGGTCAGCAGGTGAAGGTACAGTCCTTATTAGCAAGAAAAGTAGATCCCTTCAGTCAGATAGCTCTTCTAGCCCAGTGGCCCTACCACCTCCTGTGTGTTTCAGAACCATCCATCTTCTCTATTTTGCAGGCTTCCGCCCCATCTCCCATTTGCACTTTTCTCATGTCACCTCCTCCAGTGTGAACATCACCTGGAGTGACCCATCTCCGCCAGCAGACAGACTCATTCTGAACTACAACCCCCGGGATGAAGAGGAAGAGATGATGGAGGTCTCCCTGGATGCCACCAAGAGGCATGCTGTTCTGATGGGCCTACAACCAGCCACTGAGTACATTGTGAACCTGGTGGCAGTCCATGGCACGGTGACCTCTGAACCCATCGTGGGCTCCATCACCACAGGTGAGGCTGGAGGACTTGACAGCAGGTGGTGAAAGGGGTTCCCACAGTAGCCTTTGACAAATCAATGAAACTTAGAAAGAGAAACATCCAAGGAATAGGGGACTGCCTCATTTGGCTAGAGAGGGTCTATGAGCTGTTCTGAAACAGCCACCTTTTCCAGAGCTATGCAAAATGTAGAAGATGGGAAATTTCCATTTAGAAGGCAGAATGGACTCAATGTCTTGAGAAGGCCAAGGCTTGAATATTGGTCCAGAAGTCCTCCCATAACTAGTGTAGGAAAAAGCCCTGGAGAGAGTTAATCTCCCGGAGGAAATACTTCTGCAGTGAGGAGACATCTGCTCCTATTCTGGAGGGCCATCTCTTCACTGCCCAGTGAGGTCACTAACACAAATGATGCTTCCTCAGATATGGGACTAGCGTGGAACCATGTAGGGACCTGGTACATAGAGAATGGGGTTGATTTGCATGGTGTTTGGAAAACACAGGCATTCTGAGATGAATTGGATCATTCTCATCTCATCATTCCCAAATACAATCACAAATATGAGTATGTATGTGGGTGAGGACATGTGTGTTTGAGTGGTTTCCTACATACCAACAAGAACTCACAAACTGGACAAGCAGATTAAACACTCAGCTGGTTTTGACTCTGCGATCCTCCAGCAGTCAAAAAAATAAGGTATACAGTATAAACGAAATATAATTTAGAAAGTGGATTTGTTCTGGACTTGTGCTCTGAAATCCCTCTACAGTCAATAGGCAGTTTTTCCAAAGTGAACCAAAGGTGATTGCTAAAAAAATAAGAAAGATCAAGTTGGGTTTGTCCAAGAGAAGTTGCCCCAGAGAAAATGACCATGTTGCCCTCGGTTCAAAACAAAACACACAAACTTAAAGGAAAGTTCTCAGTTGGCCTTTAGGTAGTAATAGTTGCTACACAAGCACAGATCTTACCAAATTGACTTCATGTTTTTAAAACATTCTCAATGAACATGGCTTTGGCCATATCCATGAGGTTTCAGATGAGACTTCAGCCTCACCATGGTTTTAAGGATGCCCTAGTACACAGAAAGTTCTTACAGGCCTCTTGGACACCATTAGCACATGGGCCATGTAAAGCCAAGGATAGGAATCCCTTTTTCACACTTTCTGTCTTTCTGTCTTTTTCCCACAACCACTTGGATCCTTGTAGGAATTGATCCCCCCAAAGACATCACAATCAGCAATGTGACCAAGGACTCAGTTATGGTCTCCTGGAGCCCTCCTGTTGCATCTTTTGATTACTACCGAGTATCATATCGGCCAACACAAGGTAATAAAAATTATCTGATTTCTCAAAGATGAATGGGATTTGGAGCTAGGTGAAGATTGTTATGGGAAAACTAACGTATGCCAGAGGATATCACCCCCATGCCTGCATTTTTCCTCCTCTCTGTGGCATGCTCCAACAGAATGAGAGTGGGTTGATGAGAAGCACCCAAGAAACCCTACGCTCACCAACTCCTCTCACAAAAGGCTTGATTACGTGTACCCAGAAAGCAGGCCCTTCACCAGCAGAGGTAGCTAGTCACCATTATCTAGGCAATGTAGTAAGGAACAAAGAGCTCTAAAAGAATCTGCCAAGAGCCAGGGTCATGTGCACTTTCCTGAGAGAGTAAAGTCTAAGACTAGAACCCTGGGGGATGCCTAAAGATCCAGCAGAGCCAGACGAAGCCTTGGAGGGAAACACAGTGACAGTGGTCCTATTTTTGCCACTCCAGCCAAGTCCTGAGTCAGAAGAAGTTGGCCCAGATCTCCCCCGCATCCTGCCAGTTCTTGCTAGCACGTGTGGCATTGTTAACAAAGTGAAAGGCGTGCTGACTTCCAGTGAGCGGGTGGGATAGTTTTCCAGGCTACCATGTCTCTGGGTTGCACGGACCACTCTTTGCAGCCATGCCCTCTATACTGCCTTAGAAAGACCAGCTTGTTAGAAAACCACCTAATAAATAGTTCTTTTACTTTGCTCCAAGGAACCTGTTAAATGAGGGGGTGAGACCAGCATGTAAGTTCTCTCGAGCATTGTCAGTCCACGCACCATTTTTCTTCCTTCCCCACCAACTGTTAAGTCTTGCACCCATCCGTGCTTCATGACAAAGTGCCATCAGGAGCTCCTATGTGAACTATGCCATGAGCTGCTTTGATGAGAGATCTGCTCAACTTTAACTGTGGCTTCTGCTTTTCCTTAGTGGGACGGCTGGACAGCTCCGTGGTGCCCAACACTGTGACAGAATTCACCATCACCAAGCTGTACCCAGCTACCGAATACGAAATCAGCCTCAACAGTGTGCGGGGCCGGGAGGAGAGTGAGCGCATCTGCACTCTCGTGCACACAGGTAGGCATGCCTCCCTGTTGGGGGCCAAGTCAGGACCCCTGCTGAGGACCTGCAGCAAACAGAAGAGGCAAAGAGCGAAGTTGTTCTGGCTGATACAGAGGACACTGGCTCTGGGCTTGGAAGCTCCACTCCTAGGCACTCCTCTGACTCACTGTGTCATGCAAAGCCATCTGCAACTTCTCCCCGCACTGATATTTCTCTCTAATACTAGTTTAGAGAGTCACCCTCTAGGGTTCTTATTGGTTTAGGTCAGGAATTTTCATGGAACTTCCAATATGACAGATGACCTTTCAAAGACACACCATGGAAGTGAATTCCAGAACAGACCTGAATCATCCTATGTAATTTTTTTAAAACTCACAGAAGGAAATGCCACCTCAGAGAAGGAAAGGGTTGTTATTCTAGTAACAACCCTCAGGGTCAGGAAACCTCTCTCCTATATTGCCAGAAACCACCAAGCAGCTGCATTTGCTCTTGCTTCAGGCTTGAGGGAGGAAGAAGGTGGCAGCTTTCCTCTGGACAATGAGCCCCTTGGATGGGGCTGAGGATGGGGCTTCTGCGGCAGCTCCACCACCCCTCCTTCTCTAGCCTCTCAGCCAGCCCACAATGCAGAACTAGGAAAGATTTGCTGTAGAAGTCACCAGAGGGGACAGTCACAGTTTTCTGTCCCCAACCCCCAGAACTAACCTCCCAGTTAAGCTATAGTTCCCATAGAACGTGGGAAAACACCCAACTTGTCTCATTAGGAGAACACCTGGATTTCCTGAGGTTGCTTACTTTCCTCAGAGAATGGTATTTCCTGAATGAGAAAAATGTAACTTGGAATTCCTCACTGCTTTTGTGGATGCTCTCAGAAGCCCAAAAGCAGTGTCTCTAAGGCCACACCCAAAGAAACATTCCTTCAGAAACTCAAAAAAAGTCTTCTTCTACAGACAACACAGGCTATTGGACTCTTCCCTAGTCTCCTTCCAGGCCTATGACCACAGATAACCCAGCCATGTTGTTGGTTCAGTCTTACCCTTTCTATCAAATTATTTCTGACCACTAAAGTATCAACACTAATTGACCCTGAAGTGATACCCTATGAGTCAAAAGAAGCTCTCACACCTTCCTGAAAGTCTTAGAAATTCATGACAAAGAAATCAAGCTTTTTCTCACTGAGGACAATAAAATGGACTTGAAGAGCCTCCTACCCCCAAGGAGAAAGAGAGCAGCAACTCAGGTCAATAGCTCATTCTTTGGGTTCTTGGTGATAAGCAGCGAGCATCTTTAATGCAGATGTTCACCAGTGTGCCAACACAAACCACCCCCAACCAAGTCCAGGCAGAGCTATTTTGTAAACTCCCAGTAACCAGATTGCTCACAGAAACGTCTTATTTTGTTGTTGCTTGTTGTTGTTGTTCTAACGTGAAGTCTATGATCTTACAACTTTTGGAAATGAGCACTCCTTCAGGGTCTCATGCTTAATCTCAGGGAGATCAAGCTAACCATAGTCTCATAAGACTTTTCTTCTTCATTTCTTCTCCTAAGGTCACATCAGAAGAACTCATTGAAGGCATAGATTATGGATACAATTCAGATGTAAACTGTAAAAACATTTTATGGTTGTTGCTTTGAAGTGATGGGCATGGGAAAGCAATAAAAATCTTCAATTAGAGAACAGGGCCAAATCAACAGCACATCTTGATCCCCAAAAGTAAATTGCATGACACTTAGGTTGAGCTGATACCTAAACTGTCGTAATAACGTTCATCTCTAGAATAAATCCCAACTCTATAGAAGGGAAGCACAGTAATAAAACAAAGGCACAGAGCATGGGCAAATGAGAATATAAACATGGTCCTATGACAAGCAAATCTTGTTGCCCCAACAGGCACTCTTGGCCTTAAACCTAGAAGAATCTCCTTGATTCGCTATGTCACAAAAAGGATACCAGGACTCAGTACAGAGTAAGCTTTGTGAGTAGTAAAGCAAGAATTCAATAATCACATACGACTTCAGAGGAAAGCTGAGTCCCATTCAGTCCTGGCACAAATGTGTATTGAGCACTTTCTAAGTTCTAGGTGCCAGGAACACTTCTGCCTTCACGGAGCTCCCACCACACCTCTTGAAGTTCAACAATACAGATGGTTCCACAGGCATGCCCCTTACATTTATCAAAGTGCAAATATCTTGGGAAGTGTATTATCTCATTAGCTAAAGAAATATAACAATTTCTATATTCCTTAGTTCTCCATCTAGGCTTAAATGTCTAAGACACAACAGCCATAACTTGGAATCCCCCACAGCGCCTGACCGTATTCTGTACATAAGAAGTTAATGAATTAAGAGGAAGATCTGGGGGCAATCAGAGGAGAGCTGGGTACTTGAGAGGAAGGCAGAAAGGGAGAGGAGGAAGGGGCTGGTGGGAATCAGAGGGGATAAGGGAAAAAGGTCTCCACTCACTTCATTATTTTGTTCAGCAGCAGACATGAGTCGTGGGTGAATCTACAGGAGATAGTTCACTACAGTTCCATGCTGCAGTTCCTCTCACCTTTCCCCATACTCTCCTGTTCTCTTTCAGCCATGGACAACCCTGTGGATCTGATTGCTACCAATATCACTCCAACGGAAGCCCTGCTGCAGTGGAAGGCGCCAGTGGGTGAAGTGGAGAACTACGTCATCGTTCTCACCCACTTTGCAGGTGGGTATCTGCAGGCCTATGCATCAGGCAGGTGGGAATGGTGGAGACTGAGGCTGAAGACTAGTGTGAAAGGAAAAAAACCAAAACATTTTGTCAATCTGAGGGACAAATTAGAAATCTTCCTGCTTCAATTTCACTATGAAGCCCTCAAGATGTCCCCAAACTCTGCAAACTGTATCAACTATAGGAATTGAGAAAGCTGACTCAGAAGGTTACAAGAAGGGCACATACCCAAGGGCAAATACAAGAACAGAGAAGTAGCATGAGGAAGACAAAACTCAGAATTAAGCTAAGACCTGGCCCAAAAGGCTATGGGCAGAAAAGCAGACTTGGCTAGATATTCATAGAGCAAGAAAAACACTAAATTTGTAGGATCATGCTTGGAGCAGATACGGGTCTTCTCTACCCACATCCGGCCCAAAAGTTTGAGCCAAGATGAAATCTTGAGTTTCAATGTCTTCTTCACCATGCTTGTTCACCTTATGCTATTTGAAGTTGAACAGAGAGGCCCAAAGCAGAATAGTATTGAGTAGTCCAAGTACCAGGCCCAGGAAAGTTATTTCCCTGCCTAAATTATACATATGATCACAGAATTGTTGTGAGTTATATTCAGGAATCCAGAAAACAGAGATACCAGAAGACAGAAGGCAGGCAGATGTCTTACTTCTCAAAAATGGCAGAGAAAGCCAATTCTGTAAGCTGCAAAGAAATAAACTGATTGTCAAAGCTTGGGAAAGTAAAACCCAAAACAGACTATTCAACAAATTGGAAGAGGAATTAGTGATTACTACATAACAGCACAGGTTCACTACAAATAAGTTTTACCAAAACCAGTTTACGTCCTTTTTTTGTTGGCAAATCTGCTAGCACATTTGTATTTCAGCAAGGCATTAGAAAAACCCACTAATCACTTAGATGGAAAAATACATGATGGGTCATATTTGGAGTTACATGGAACTGTAGTTGACTGAATGACCCTCCTCAAAGAATGAATATCATCACTCTGGATACATCCTAACCCCTCTGATACACAATCCACCTCAGCTGCTACCATCCCTCCTTGCATATGATGATCCTGTACTTCTTAATTCTCACCATGCCTTCTCAAGTCACCAGGCATTTGCACATGCTGTTTCCTCCACCAGGAAATTCTCTCTCTACTTGTCTGCCTAGAAAACCCATCCTTCAAGTCTTAGTTTCAACACTATCTCCTCTGTCAAAGCTCCCATTTTTCCCCTAAGGCAGTCAGATGCACCTGCTCACAGGTACAAAAGTACACAGGTCCATCATAGCAATTAACTTTCATTCACTCAACAAATACTTTTGATGCCCTCTCATGTGCCATATACTCTATAAGGCTATAAAGATTCAGAGACAAAACATGAGCTCTTGTCTTCACAGAACCCACATCTAGTGACGATGCAGACAAGTAAATAGTTACAACTCTAAGGGAGCAGTGTCATGATATAGTCAAGCACAAAACACCTTAGATATGTCTTTTGGGCCACTATGATTTGGGATCAGGATGTTGAAGAGAAGAAAGGAGGTGCATCTCAGATAAAATTAAAGAAAGAGAACGGGAGAGAAAAGAAGAAGAGCAGCCTGTGTGCATTTACAGAGATATGAGAGAGCATGAAGAGTTTGAGGAACTGCTATAGTTTGACATGACTGGAGCATTAACTGATGGCAGGATGTTTCAAAGGAGGATATTGACAAGGTAGAGTCATTATGTTTGCTCTTCCAAAGACTCCTTTTGGATTTGAACTTGTTCACATGCCTTCTATGCCTTTAGACCACAAGAAACTTGACACTTCTGGCCCTACCTAGTTTGGAGAAGTGCCTAGTAAACTTTGTTAAATGTTGAATGACTCCAGAATATTCTAAAGGCACAAAGAGGGCTTGGCCCTGATCTAATGAACAGTTTTATCAGTAGCTTGAATGAATCCAGAGAAGACATGCTCACAAATATGTGTATAAAACAAAACTGTGATCAATAAAATCCAAATTCAAATAAATTTTAATAAAGTGAAACAATGGCCCAAAATTCAAGACGGCAAAATGCAATAGAAATAAATGGAAAGCTCTGCCTATGGGTACAAAAACTCAACTACATAAGGTTGGGTTGGGTGGTTATAAAGAAAGTCTTTGATTAGTAATAATCTTGCATGTGACACCATATCACATGACTGTCTCAAAACCTAATGGACTAATATAATTGGCACAAATATAAGCATAGGTTGACCCTGTTTGTTTCATTGGGCAGTACTTCTCAACTATTGTTCTCAATTCTCCTGAGTTCTGCATTTCAGCAGGGACACTGATAAACTACTACTTGTCTAGAGAAAGGTAGCCAGGATTGAGATGGTTTTAGAGTTGTCACATACATGTAATAGGGGATGGGGGCTGAATTTTCTCAGTCTGGAAGAGAGAGGACTTGATTAGGAATGGTGGTGGGAAGGAAGGGGTCATGTAGACAAAAGATTTGGCTTATTCTTTATAACTTCAGAGGTCTGAGTAGAAGTTATAGAAAAGATATTTTGGCCTCCAAATAAAGGATATTTTTCTTGGGTCTGGCCCCATGGCCGAGTGGTTATGTTTGCATGCTCCGCTTTGGCAGCCCAGGGTTTCGCCGGTTCAAATCCTGGCCACGGATGTGGCACCACTCATCAGGCCACACTGAGGCGGCATCCCACATGCCACAACTGGAAGGACCCACAACTCAAAGTACACACCTATGTACCAGGGGGGTTTGGGGAAAAAAAGGAAAAATAAAAAAATCTTAAAAAAGAAAAAAGATTTCTGAAAAAAAAATAAAGAATATTTTTCTCAATGCAAAACTAGGTGAAAGGGGATCCTTGTATGGAGTAAAATGCTAAGCTAAATAACCTCCAAAATATTTTTTCCAAAATTCTCTAATATTGAATCTTTGGAAATGACTTTGGATTTGATGAGTCTTTCCTAAGTTGAATAGCTTTATTCAATCTTTATCCATGTTCATCTGATTTCAGTTGCTGGAGAGACCATCCTGGTTGATGGAGGCAGTGAGGAATTCCAGCTTGTTGACCTGCTTCCTAGTACCCACTATACCGTCACTTTGTATGCCACCAATGGGCCTCTCACCAGTGGCACCATCAGCACCAACTTCTCTACCCGTGAGTACATGGTCAGCTACATATCCAGTATCCCTGGAGTTTTTTGTGGATCCTGAAAATGATCAGTTTGCTTGTGATAGACTAGATTATAGTCTATAGGCTTTGGACAATGCAGCCATGAGCTATTCTTATTTTAGTTGACTGTGGCCCAAATGCCAGTGGAAGTGAGCTGCAGCTGTTGGCCAGCAGACACATATCTGTTTTCTGCTCTCATCCTGGATCTGGCTGATAGCAGTAGAATCAGGCCAAGAGAGGCCAGTACTGGTGATGCATCTGGCTCAGAAAAGTCTGATGGATATGAAAGGGCTTGATATCGGAGAGAGAGTGCTGGATGTGGTCACGGCCAGGAGAACAGTAGACAAAGATATAGATGTGAGAATGTTATAAGTTCAAAACTGAACTCACAGACATGCAGATTTAACAAGGTCATGGTTTCAGACATAAAGTGTCAGATTGTAAGGTGTCACACCGAGGCCCAGAGGCCCAGATGAGAGAAGAGGGGGATAGCTGTAAGAATAATCATGATACTCAACAGTTGTCTTCTGACCCAGGAGCACCCTTTATGCTCCTGTCCAAGCTAGAGCTGGGTCAGCATGTGAGCAGCCCAGGGACCACACAAGTGGGCAAATAGGTACACATGCCTGGAATCGAACGGGGAGGAGCTGGAGGGGCAGGCGCTCTGGCATTGCCTCCTCTTTGCAGTCCTGGACCCTCCTGCAAACCTAACAGCCAGTGAAGTCACCAGACAAAGTGCCCTGATCTCCTGGCAGCCTCCCAGAGCAGACATTGAAAACTACGTCTTGACCTACAGATCTACCGATGGAAGCCGCAAGGTGAGATTTTTCTGTCAAGGGGAAAGACCATTCCTATCAAGCAATCCTCAAGGAACAAGCTGGGTTTCTCACTATGGATACATAGCATGCTGTTGAGGAAGGAGTCTGCAAGCCAAAGACTTGGGTGCTAATCCTGGCTCCACTATTCCTCTTCATACAAGTTGAGGCAAAATACTAAACCTCCGTGAGCCTTAGTTTCCTCTCTAGATAATGGGGGTATCTATTCCTGCAACTTCGCTTGGTTGTGGTGCTTCCAACATGATGATGCAAAGCACCTTGGAAATTTCCAAGGCTATAGAAGTACATGATATTGGAATGATTTTTCACTAACAGGGCCAAGCAAACATGAGCTGGATACCAAATTCAACAGCCTTTTACACCTCCTGATAAGCATTATAAAGGCTACATCTATATGGCCTACAGTAAAGAGATGACAAATTTCTGTTTCATGTGATCAGTTGAAACAGTCCATCTAGAGCACTGGTTGTCAAACTTTTGTTAGCAGTGGAATTCTTTTTTAAAGTGAAATCACGTTCAGAGTAGATTTAAGCAGAGCTAGTCTGTTGGAGACGGAGTAGGCCTAGGATTCTGCTTCCTCACCTGTCGAGGAGGCCCAGTGCAATGCAAAAGCCACTGGATTCGATAATCCAGGTGCCTATGTTTATCCCAATGTGCATCTGGAAGTTAGGAGCTGTCCTAAATCTCACAGAGGAGCTGTCCTCTCGGCTTGTTGGCTTGGTTCTCCTCATTGTGGGTTGCAGAGGATGAAAATGACCACTGCAGTACTGACCCAGCTGGCTGTGGGATCTGGACTTCCTTCCCCACTTCCTCTATTGCGAGCCAGTTGCTACCTTTCATCTGCCTTCCTCCGGCTCATTCCACAGGAGCTGATTGTGGATGCAGAGGACACATGGATCCGACTGGAGGGCCTGTCAGAGAGCACAGACTACACAGTGCTCCTGCAGGCAGCCCAGGACGCCGCGCGGAGCAGCATCACCTCCACAGCCTTCACCACAGGTGAGAGACTTTCCGCCACTTCCATCCCTTCTTCTCCCCTGCATGACGTTTGTGTCCTCGGCAGCCTCTGCTAAGACTTGAGCAGGGAGGAGCCTACCAAAGAAACTCAATTGCCTCTTTCTGCAAAGGAAAATTATTTTTTCCTCCACTGCTGCCTTTCCCACTTTCAAGGTCCTGCCAGGAAACCTCTCACTACCAAGGCCACCGTAGGAACCAACAGCACTAATCCCTGGTCCACCTGGACCAACTAAACGCACCAAGTAAAGACATCAGGTTCCTGTTGAGATTTTCTGCACGTGTTTTTCCAGCAAAGTTCCGTTCCCTCCCGTCTTCCTCCGCTGTCTGTAATCAGAGAGTCACCTAGTAAAAATAGCAGTAGTCAACACTCAATATTAAACCTATGATTCTTCTCCATACACAAAGCACTTTTGCATTCCTATGGTCTCAAGTCAGTCCTTATAACAACTGGTAAGGAGGGCCTTATCATCCCCATGTCACAGATGATGAAACTGAGGAGCATGGAAATCAAATGACTTCTATGGCTAGTAAGAGGCTGGGTCAGAACTTGAACTGAGTTCTTCTCCTTCTAAATCCAGCTGCTCCTCCTGCCTTCCCTCATTTAAGTATCAGCAGATGATACTTGGAAATGTCCCTAAGGGATAAGAGTGTCCTGATGTGTATAACAGGAAATAAACTAATATCTAGCCTTTGAGGGCTATGTGATGGGCACTGCTCTAACTGTATTACTTGCATTATTGAATTTAATCCTCATGACAGCCTACAAGGTATGTTCTATTATCCCTATTTACGGGTGAGGAAACTGGGCCACAGACCAGTGAGACAGCCCACCCAAGAGCCCGGAGCTCTTAAATAGGAGAGCTGGGATTTGACTGCGGTTGTTCTGGCTCTGGGCTCTGTGCCGTGAGCAGTCCTCTCTGCCTCCTCCCACGGTGCCTCTCTACAGTCTGGAGTCCAGACTTTGAATTCTCTCCCTGCCCCACATTCTAGGGGTGTGGCCGTGCACGTGCATGGGGCAAGTGTGAGCACGTTGCTCATCCCTAGACGCCTGCCTGCCTGCCATCTCAGAGCTCCAGGATGATTGGATTCCTGCCCATGCCCCAACACCAGAGAGGGGTGACAGAGCTCCCCTCCCCTGCCCAGGGGCCTCCCCCATTAGACTTGTTCTGGATGACAAAGCAGGACACCAGATCAAATGCACCAAATGTCGCCAGGGGTTGTTTAGGGTGGTGAGATTGCAAATGAGGCCTCTTTTTCCTGCTTTTTATACTTTTCAATATCTTACAAAGTGTCTACAATGAGCACAGTAATCATAAAAACAATTTTTTAATTAAAAAAATTAAAATAAACCTTGGTCTTGCAACCAAGACAAGAATTCAAGACATGCTCCTATCAAGTGGAACTGGAAGGAGGACTCATCTCTTTTATCGGGCTGAAGTCAGTTATGCTCACACTCCCTGCCCTTTCAAGAGGTCTTGTCTCAACCGAGGTGCTACCGTCTTCTTGTTCAAGCCCTGCCCTGCACATTCACAGGTTAAATAAGGTTCTTCTGTGGTCCTCTTTTCCAAGCCACCACCCAAAGATCCATGTATTAGAGATTTCTACTGAATTAAGAACTTCTTTCCCATAGAAAGGACACAGATGACAGAAATGTAAATATAGCTCCCAATTTGCATATTTATTAGGTCTAAACCAATCATTTCGTCCCCATAATGCATGGGTTTCGATGCTTGCTCAGTGTAGTATGAGCTTTTAATTCCCATGCTAGTAATGCACAGATGCTGGCTGTGAGCTGTATGACAATATAGCTGAGGTTTCTGCAGTGTCTTGCTCCAGATGCCCCAGGGCTGAAAGAGACCCTGGCCTCTCTTAGATGAAGCTGCCCCAGGGGCTGTGCAACAGTTTGAGTCTGGGACCCCAAATCCAGCTAGGGGCTCAGCAAGATCCAATAAGCAGAGGGTTAACAATTCCCTGAAGTCTGGAGAGGACACCAGGGTAGTGGCTTTGTTTGGTAGACAGTGCAGAGGGACCATCAGGATGTTTTTAGGTGTTTATTTGTTTTTACAAGACTCCAATTGACACTGGGCTTCCATGGCATGACCAATACCAACTTGGAAAGGAGAACGCGGAAGAGCCCATGTTCCTGTACAGTGTAGTTACTGACCGAGCTGCTCCATGTAGAGTTTGGGATACCAGCAGAGGACTTGCCACTACTACAGTGGTACTTGGCAAAGACATGTCCATGTTTGGAAGCTTTTGCAGAGTTGTACCAGAAAACCCAAATTTGGATTTAAGTCACTGATGCATACCAAACACTGTCAGCTTTGTCTTGGAGACTTATCAGAACCCACTGAAATGAGTGGTTGCAGAATGAAAAGCTTGTGGACAGAGGTTATGCATGTGAAAGTGCCTTGCACAAAGCCTGGCACATAGCAGTCATAATCAGTGTTGGTTGAACTGAATGGTTTAATCCCAGCTGCAGAGCACAGAAGAGGGGTTTCTGGTGAAAGCAAGCTGTAGAAAGAGAGGATTCTCCATATCCCTCGCAGGGATGGCACAGGAAAGAGGCACTGCCTGCAGAATCTGATACCCAAAGTCCCTCTAATTTCAGGCTCCTTCTGCCACCCAAAATGCAAATTTCCTTGAATAAATTGCACTAAGTCTACAGTTATTTGCATGCCAATATTAATGAGTCTTCATTGCCTGTCCGACGTCCCTTCCCCTATCTTTTCTACCCCCCTCCCATTCCCTGCTCCCCAAGCCAAAAGCAAGCTTTATTAAAGAGGAAGAGAATACAAGGGTACCAGCATCCTAAGTATGGGGATCAGGATGTTGCCAAGAAGAGAAAGATTGGGGTTTGCTTGATAGGCAGCATGAGGCAGACTCCTTAAGGAGGAGTCTGGGAGGAGGGGCCTCCAGCGCCCTGGGCCCCCAGGTGTTTCTCATCCCAGGACTCCTCTGCTGGCCCCCATAGATCTCCCAAGATCCGAGATCAGGCTTCCTCTGGGAAGAGTGGTTGCAGCAGCAGCACCAGTGCCTGATTGCACCATTTGTGAGCCTACCCTCACGGTCAGCACATCCCAGCCCATCCTCTCCCTGTCCTTCTATCAGGACTAGCACTAACTTCCCACACACACCAGCAGCCACATAGCACACCCAGCAGGCTCCCTTTGTGGACTCCTTTTTGCCTAAAAAAAAGAAGAAAGGAAAGAAACAAAAACAAATAGCAGAGTATCCTCACTTACTTGAAAGATTGGAGCGCTTCCAGTCTGAACTCCATGAATTATTCCTGCTGAGCAAGAGGTCTGAGAACACCAGGGATCCTAAATGATGACAAATCAGGGCTGATGGATTTGGAGGCTAATTTCATTCTAGTAACCAGCATCCTTCCTGACTTCATTGACAGTGCCTGAGCTTTCCACTTAGCAGTATCCTGTTCTTAGGACCGGCTGATCTCAGCTGATCGTTCTAAGCATTTTTTATGCTTTGTCTTATGGAACAAAAGAGCTTAAAGTTGGTCCCCAAAGTGGCCACCATCCATTGACAAACCCTCATCTCATCCTGGATGGGCCAAGAAAAGAAACTCATTTCAAGCAGATGCCTACTTAATGATCCGGAAGAGTTGGGATGTTAAAAAAATAAAATAAAAATAAAAGATAGAGAGAAAGAGAGAGAAAAGAGAAGAACTGGCCCCCACAAAACCTCAAAACCTCCTTTGATCAAGATATCTTCCCTTGTTGCATAACTGCCATATAACATAAGCCCATTTCATTCTTTCCATCATGATAATAGCTTCCTGTCCTCTTGTCTCTGGTGTTTGCACAAGACTCTGGGGAGAATTAAATACAAGAAGTATGGAAAATAAAAAACTCTGGATACATTATTTATAATTTACTGTCACCCAAAATTTCATCCAAGGTCTGCTTGTCTTTTAGAGACATGAATATAAATGAGGAAACAAATATTCCCCACAGAGCAACAGGGACTTGGTGAAATGATCTTCTGAGAGGCAGGTTTCATTGTCTCTTTTAATATTGTAAGAAGCAAACAAGGTACTCGCTAAAGCTTGTCCTCAGAGACAGTGAACGCTATAAAATAGGTTGTCTTGACCTTGAGGTTAAGTGAAGACAATCATTTGCTGAGGTACCCAGAGATGGATAATGAGTTTTCTTTATTGCCTTTGCTCCAGTCCCTGCTATCCACATCCAGGCTGAGCTGCTCTCTGAGGCTTTTTAGGAAAACTCCAGGAGTCTAATACAAGCTTCAGGTTTTGAGGTTATGAATATTAATGAAGATTGGCAAACGTTGGATTCTGGGACAATAGGTGGTGGATCATGCAAATCCACGTAGTTCTCAGTTGGAAAGGAAAGCCGAATGATCGCCGTCCACTGCTGTCTGTCTACACCACACTGCTTGTATGGGCCACACTTCCCTCTCACCAAGATAGGGAACTGAAGGGGCTTTTCTCTTGTCCGCTACTTAGAAACAGCTCAAGTTCTTGCTTCATTGAGACATGCAGACCCCTCAAAGGAGAATTTCACCTTCTTCTTTCTTTAGGACCTGACTGTCGGGAAGGAGGTAGGCACTCAGCATCCCATTTGAACAAAACATTCCCATGCATGTCCAACACAGGCAGATGGATGGGTGTCAGATGAGAAGCGTGAACTCATCATACTGCTCAGTTTATCTCATATCACTAATGTCAGTCTCCACAAGGTCCCTCTCTGTGTTTATTCATTCATTTCCTTTTACCCCCATCTTTTCTTCCACCTTCTTTGTGCAACCATTTTGATGTGTTAAATTTGTATCCTTTTGTTGTGTCTTTTAAAAATGTGTCCTTGTAAAATTGCTTTGAGTATAACATATTTTAAATGTGTGTAAATCGTATTGGATGACATAACTCATTCCCAGTTCTCCTATTTTTTACTCAGCACTGTTTTTAAGATCTATCCATGTTGTTATTCATGTGTACAGTCTTTTGCTTCCAACTGTTGCAAAATACTGCATGGTATGCACTCATCACATTTTACCTCTCCATTCTCCCAAAGAGAGACATCGGATTGTCTCCATCCTCCCACCACTACAAATGGTGCTGCAGTAAATACCTTGTATGTGTCCACTTATGAATCAGTGGGGCAATGCATTTGGGATATACACCCAGAAGAAGAATTACTGGGTTGTAGGGCATGTATTTACATAGTTTAACTAAGTTTTGTTCTCCTAAATGGCTGTACTAGTCTAGACTCCCTCCAACAGTGCAGTAGGTCTCCTATTTCCTAATGACATGCATCATTCCTAATGGCTTGACATGATTCAGCTTTGTAATTCTTGACAGTCTAATAGGCATAATTGATATTTCATTGTTCTAGTTGAATTTCTCTAAATAATAACAAGTCTGAGTTTAAACATCTCTTCATAAGCTTGCTAGACTTTCAAATTTCCTTTTTCTGTAAATTGCCTGTTCATATAGTTTGTCCATCTTTCTACCAGGGTTCCTGTGCTAGATAAGTATTAGCTCTTATTATTTGGGCTTTTGAAGTCTTTCTTAAGAAGTCTTTCCCTGCCTGCAGGATGCAAAAGTATTCTTCTATATGTTCTTCTATTAACTTTCTAGATATACGTTTTTATACTTAATCTATTTTTTATGTGTATTAGGTAAGGATACAGTTTTATTTTCCTTTCTATAGTGAGCCAATTTCCTCATTATCATTTTCTAAATAATCCATCTATTCTCCACTGATTGGTGGTGGTTTATTGTATATTAAGTTCCCATATGTAGGTGTATCTCTCTTTGAACTCTGAACTCCCTATTCGAGTCCACAGTCTATTTGTCTGTTCTTTTGCCAACAGTACATTGAGTTTTTATATCTAAGACTTAATATCTTAATAGCTTGTAGAACAAGTTTCCTCACTTTTCTTTTTCAAAGTTGACTTAGCTGTTTGGTGGCCTTTATTTTTTCATAGGCATCTCAGAATAAGTTTATCGACTTCCCTGAAAGAAACTTCAACTTGAATTTAGATTGGAATTGCAATGAATTTGTAAATTAATTTGGGGAGAACTGACATCTTTATAATATTAAGTCATCTCTTCTACAAGTATATGATGTATCTTCACTTATTCAAATCATCTTTACATTCTTGAATAGGATTTTGTTTTTCTATATAACATTCTTTATGTTCTTGGCTATTTTCTGAACACTTTGTAATTTTTTATTGCTTGATGACTTTTACTTAATTTTAAAAATATTTTCTAGTTGGTTATTGCTGATATGGAAAAATGCTATGGGTTTTTGTATATTGATCCCATATCTAGCAACGCTGCTGAACTCTCTTATTAATCCTAATTATCTATTTTATTCATGTTAATATTTTAGGTAAATGTTTTACATCAGTTACAAATAACAATAGTCTTATCTCTGTATTTCTAATTCGTATACCTCTTATTTACTTTTCTTTTCTTATCACATTAGCTAGGACCTCCAGAACTATATTAAACAGTAACAGAGATATTAGGTAACATTGCCCTGTTCCCATTCTTAAAGAGAATGCAACTAAAGCTTCATGTTGCATAATTTTTGCTAAGTATTCATTTTTAAACTCCTTTTTGATTAAAAAAAAGTTATTTAACCTTTTCCAAAATAAAATAAATATATAATTAGCTAACCTTAAATAAACAAGAATATTATTTGCTTAGGTTTGAAATTCAAAATATGTGTTGTTACAGAATTTTTTTCTATTCTAAGAGTTTTTGCCATGAATTTTGTTGTTAAATTTCATCAATGTCTTTTTTCTTCATCAATTTAATTAATAACATGATTTTTATTATTTAGCTTACTGATGAGGTGAATTACATGGATAGATTTTTTTTTTGATAGTTTTTTTTTACATCACTAGGAGAAACCTCACCTGGATATGATTTTTAATGCACCATTGGATTTGATTAGCTAGTATTTTGTTTGCTGTTCACATCTACAATCATAAATGAAATTTATAATTTTTTCTTGTACATACCTCCCTATTGTGTTTGTTCTGTTTTGTTTTGTTTTTTAAAGATTGGCACCTGAGCTAACATCTGTTGCCAATCTCTTTTTTTCTCCTCTTCTCCCCAAAGCCCCCCAGTACATAGTGGTATATTCTAGTTGTAGGTCCTTCTGGTTCTGCTATGTGGGACGCCACTTCAGCATGGCTTGATGAGTGGTGCTAGGTCTTTGCCCAGGATCCAAACCAGCAAAACCCTGGGCCACTAAAGCGGAGGACATGAATTTAACCACTCAGCCATGGGGCTGGCCCCACTTATTGCGTTTTGAAATCCATGTTTTACTAACTTCATTAAAAAAAACTGGACAGCTTTCACTCTTTTTTCCACTTTTTTGGAATAACTTAAGACAGAACTCATTCCTAAAACCACTTGGGCATATTTTGTTGTTGGTTTGTTTGTTTTCTTTTGTTTCTTTGTTTGTTTTTGAAATGTGAGATGTCTGATTAATACTTAGAAGTTTTTTAGCTAATTATTTATCCAATTCTTGGTTTCTTCTTGCACCAGTTTTGACCCTTTATAACTTTCTAGATATTTATTCCTTTCATCTGAGTTTTAGATTTTAGTAGCATAAAAATCTTCAAAAGACTTTTTATTCTCTACTGTATCTACAGCTATTTTCCCTTTTTCATTTTGGTTTTTCCAACTTCCTTCTTCATTTCTTGATCAATCTTGCCAGTGATTTATTTCTCTTAAATATTTTAAGAGAACCAGCTTTTAGATTTAAGATCCATATTCAGTTTTATTTATCTCTCTTGATTTCTTAAACATATCAACATAATATCTTCCCTCTAACAATCCGAATACCTGAGCATGCTTTCAAATCCCTTTGGACTCCTCCTTACTACCCATCCCTTTCACCTCCACCCAGACAAACCACGTTTACATTTTGGCTCTGGATTGTCATGAATAGGCTTTCTTTTTTCTCTTCTTTTATTATAGCCTTTGGTTTAAGACAAAAATAATAAATATTACTCAAGTGTTTACTCACCCTTACTTTTCATATCTCAGCATTTGTCACTTCTTAGCTGTGTGCTTACTCTACATTTTCAGTACAGGATTTTGTAAGGCAAAACTTCTGAAATCTCATATGCCTGAGGAAGTTGTTCTTTTTTTTTTTTTTACCGTATCCTCACATTTGAATTGCAATTTGATCAGAGATATAAAATGTTAGGTTCAAATATTTGTTTCCTTCATATTTTAAAATTTTATTCCATTGTCTTCTCATATGGAGTATTGCTATTAAGAAGTCTATGTTAATCTGATCTTTGTTCTTCTGTAGGCAGTCTGCTCTTTCTTTCTAGAAGCTTTTAGAATGTTTTTCTTTCTTTTTGACAATCTACACTTCAATATATGTCTTGGAGTTCATTTATCTTTTCATCTCCAGTTTCACACTCTATTAGTCCTTTAAATCTGAAGTGTTTTATCTTTAATTCTGAGACATATTTCTTTAAACATTTCCTCTTGTTTTTATTTTCCCTTTTCAGGACTTCTGTTAATTAGATGTTGGAATGTGTATTCTATCCTCCAAATAGCTTAGCTTTTTCTTTATGTTTTTTTTCTCTTTATCTTTACTTTTAGTCTTTTCAGAGTACTTCAGTCTGATCATCCAATTCATTTATTTATTTTCAGCCATATCTATCTCCCTCATTCATCCCATCTGTTGTATTCTTACTTTCAACTCTTACATTGTTCATACCTACTATTTCTACTTAATTCCTTAAGATTTCTGTTCTTTTTTCATATTGTTAATATCTTTCCTTACCTCCTTAAATAAATTAATTAAATTTAAAAAATTATCATGCTTAATTTAAACTTGGTCCATCTATTCTAATAATTCTTCCTCAGATGATTGATGTCAGACTGCCTGTGGTCTTTCTTTCACAGTAGTCTTACTGTTTAATGAATGGATATTCTGGCCTGTGAGCTCATGTTCCTTTGGGGTTCTCAGCTGCTCTCTCTGGTAATGTGTGTATTAGAGAAGAAGCAAGTACATGTGAAGGGGTAGGTAATGATTACTCTGTGACTGACCAGGGGAGAAGCAAGAACAGAACTTCAAGACTATCTTCTAACTTACCCTCTCTCCTTTTTGTACTGTTTTTATCTGGTTTTGGTATCAGAGTAATGCTGACCTTATTGACCGAGTTAGAAAATGCTCCCTCCTCTTCTATTTTCAGGAAGAAATTGTATAAGGGATCGTATTGGTGATATATTTTTTTTTAATGTTTGTAGAATTACCAGTGAAGCCACCTGGACCTGGAGATTCTTTTTCTAAGGGTTTTAACTACAGATCCAATTTCTTTAATAGTTATAGTACTACCCAGGTCATCCATTTCATCTTGGGTGACTTCTGGTAAATGGGGATTTTTAAGGAGTTGGTCCATTTCACCTAAGCTGTTGAATTTATTTATATGGAGTTGTTCATACTATTCAATAGGAAGGGATGTGCAATCCCTCTACAGGGAGGGCAATGAATTTTGTCAAACAGTAATACAATCTGCCATAGGTTACAAGATGACATTGTGAATTTTATAGAAGGACCTTATATGTCACTATATGCAGAATTTGATCTGTCTCATTTTTAATCATGTTGTCCCAAATTTTTTCAGAAAATCTAACTTTAATTCCCCTTTGGATAATCATTGGGGGATATAGTGCTCACATGGCATCATTTAAAAATATGAGTTGAGCATCTACTGTAGGTCAGACACTCTTCTAAGTGCTGAGGATAGAGGGATGAACAAGATAAGCCAGACGACTGCCCCCCTGAAACTTACATTCAAGGAGATGAGGCAGTGAGAAATAGACGAAAGAAGGAAGTAAGGTCATTTCAAATAGTGGTAACACTATAAAAAAATAAATAAACAGAGTAATGGAATAGAAACGGGTTTGAAGAGCTAACTCCTACGACAGGAAGACTTTCCTGATTGTCACCTGCTACTTCCTACCCCCATCCTAACCCTGACTTCAACTAGAGCAGTCAGAAAAGGCTGAGACATTTGAGCCCGGACTTGAATGACGAGACTGAATCACACAAAGAGGGCATTTCCGGCCCAGGGAAGGGTCATTACTTACCCCCAGGGAGGAATAAATTTGGCTTGTTCAACAAATTAAAAGAAAGCCAGTGAGAAAGGGGGAGTACAAGGCAGAGCCAGAGCATGCAGAGCTTTGTAGGCCATGGTAAGGATTTTAGATTTTGTTCTAATTTAGGTTTTATTCTAATTGGAGCCATTACATTGGAGAAGCCAGTAGAGGGTTTTCGGCAAGTGAGAGACAGGATGAGACAGGATCACATCTGCATTATAAAAAGATCATTCTGGTTAAAATATGGAGAATGGATGCAAGTGTTGCCAGAATGGCAGAGAGAGAGCAGGTAGGAGGCATTACCATCACCCAGCCCTCTCCGCCATATTGAATCAAGAACCACAGAGAAGGGTCAGGCTGGCAGCTGCCAGTCTGTGACCAACTAATCTGCCATGGAATTGAGTCTCCTGATATAAGTGAGTCCGAGGAATAGGAAGGCAAATTTTGTCAGAACATTTCTCTGCTATTTGGGTGCCTTTAGCTGATCTTCAAAGGGAAGATTTGGAAGCCTGTTGCATTTGCGCTTGGTGAATAGAAGGCAGGCCGTCTGCAGAGCTTAAAGACCTTCCTCAGCAACTCTGCTCAACATGAAGACATCTATGCTGTCTATTTCTCCACAGATTCTCCATTCCCATTACCTCCATAAAGACTGTTGTCACTTTCCTTCCTGGATTCCCCCTATACCTCCTGCATGAGGTCTTACCTCCAGCCTTACCTCTGCCTAGTTTATTCTCCACACCACAGTGAGAATGATCTTTCTATAAACTTGAGCTTAAAGTCCATCAATGGACTCTCCATCCTGTTTCTTTCAAGAGAAGGTCCAACTTCTTAAATGCTGTGATCCAGTTGCTCTTACCTCCCCAAGGCTCTCCCTCATCCATCCAACCCACCTCTTGCTCTTGTCTCCTGCCTAAACCTGCAGTTTCCCAAATGGGCCATGCTTTTCCACAGGCCTGGAACACCCTTCTTCCACCAATTTTTTGGCTAACTTCTACATCATTCCTAAAGAAGAAGCACTTTCTGATTCACACTTGCTAATCTCAGCTCCACTGCTCACCCCCACCCTCCCAGCCCCAGGCTTCATTGCATGTGCACTTCCATGTCTTGATAGCTCTCTATGTTTATCTCTTTTCCAGAGCATTCGAACTTAGGAGTGTATTTGTCTGTTACTCCTACCAGAGTATGAGCAACCTGAAAGAGGGGACTGTGTCTTTCTCTTCTTTATATTCCCATCTCTTAGCCCAGTAATTAGAATCCAACAGACACTTCCTATATGCTTGTTGAATGAATACACAAAATAACAAACAGGCAAATGAACTGGAAGATGCTGTGAAGGAGCCTAAGGTGTTAGGCTGGACAGCCCATGTGGGCTGAACTGATACCTTTGCCCTGTCCACAGCCTCAGACTGTGCCCCACAAACCTGCCAACCACAAACTCACTTCTGGGGGAAAAATCCAAGTGCTGGTGGCCAGAGGTGGTCTCACCTGGGCTTCTATGGAGCAGCACACTTCACTCTGCAGTTGCAGAGAGGCCTGCCAAGGCTGTTCTCAGAAACAGACACTGACATCACGGCTTCGGTCCTGATGCTAAGGCCATAAGAGTGGGAAGTGGGCAGACACTCGCCAAAGCCACTGACTCTGACCATTTTAAAGAGTGCATCCAAGAATACAAAGCAAGTCAGGGTCAGGATAGGGACAGAGAAAGTCTCTTCCTTCACTCCCAGCCGGCTGGGGACTATCTGTTTTTGCTGTTGGTCACGTAGCGCACTTCACTCTAATCAGCATCCAGCCTCCAGATGCCCAAAACAAACCAATTTCTGAGCAATTCTTCTGGTGAGTGCCCCAGTCCTGTTGATCTCACAATTACCTCTAGAAACACTTAACTGTGAGACATTTGAGGGCACTGATCACTTGGCATTGCTTTCCCCTTAACTTGGTGATCACCACAGCCTGTACTAGAAAAAGAAAGAAAGCCTCTCAGTTTTGCTCTTGGGCCTAACATTTCTGCCTTGGGAAAAATTAGTGAGATGATCTATGTTAAGGTTAAAGGTGAGTTTCTGATGATATGAGAGAGTATGACATCCAGAGAGCCAGGGATGCCTGAAATCTGCCCTGACCATCCCCTAAAAATGTCTGAAGACATGCAGTGAGCACAGTAGAACAGGAGTCAGGGTGTTCTCCATTAATAACTAAGCCCAAACCCAACAACCCCAAGGCAGAACTTCACGGTAAAAACTGGAACACAGGCTTAAACTCAAGGATAAATAGAGTCTCTTACCCCCTCTCACCCAGTCTAAATTTGGGGACCAGCCCACTCAAAACATACCTACTGAGAAAGTGAGAGGGAAGGACAGGGAGAAAGAAGGAAAGGGAGAAAGGGAAAGAAAGGAGGAAAGAGGAGAAAGAGAGAGAGAGAGAATGGGACCGAGACACTCAGTCTACTTATCCACTCAGCCATATGCATCTAGCAGAGAAAGCAGACTACTGGGCCCCTTGGGGGCACTCTCTAGCTTACTAATTCCCCTTCTTGGCCTCTCTGAGAAGAGGAAAATGTACCAGAGAAACAGTGGAGTTCAAATCCAGCTGCTCTTCAGACTCATCCGAGGAGCTTTGGGAAAACATGATTCCCCAACACCCGCCCTCTGACATTCTGATTCAGCAGGTCTGCTGCAGAACCCAGGAATCAGAATTTTAATAAAGTTTCCCATCTGGGAACAATTAGTGAGCCTCTCATCTGGTGAGAAGGAATAATAATTTGATCGAGGACTGGAGGTGCGAGGCAAAACTTTGGCAGCACTGAGGGCTGGAGGCGGGTGGAGAGGCATGGTTTCACGGTAAATGTCATGTCTTCTCCCAACGCCCAGGATGTGAAAATCCCAGATGGCTGCTCCTGGTATTCTGCACCAGCCAAAACCTTGTTGATTGTCTTCCCATTAATGCCACAGACTAAATTATAGTAAATCAAATCTATACACAACCAGGTGGCCTTGCAATTGTTAACAGTAAGGCAAGCACACACAGCAGCTACACAGTGGTCCCGCACGCATTTGGTGGGCGCGCACCCCGGGGCCGGAAGGAAGGAAGCACGACCCTCCTCTCCCAGGGTGCAGTCTGGGACCTTAATCCCGTCCAAACTTTTGACACCCCTTAGGTCACACTTTTTTCTTAAACTGATCTTATTCCCATTTTCTGACTTTAACAAATGAATCCCTCTTTTACATAACAGTCCTTCAGATATTTAAAAACCTTCTCATCTCCAGGGCGGGTCATCTCAGATTTTTGTCTTGGGTAGGTCTACCTTTAAAGCAATTCATACGTTGAGTCTTTTAAAAGTACCTATAATTAAACGTTAAATAATCTAGATTATCAATGTGAAGAAGCCTGTATAATATCATTTATTTACCTATTCTGAAGTTTGGTTTGCTTTTGTATGTGTATTTGTCTGAGGTTGTCGTTTTGAGGTTTGGGGCAAGATATTCCGCTGGGGACACGTTGGGTAGAGGGAGGAAATTTGGGGCTGAGTTGATTGAGGAGAAAGGGCTCTTCGTGCATAAGGTAGGAGTGAGCTGAGGACCAGGAACATTTTGTGCAGATCTTCTGAAATGAGAAACTCAGGCAGTAAGAGACGAGGCGAGAAAGGAAGGCAGACAGGCTGGTTGCTCCGGAGACCAGGTAGAGAATGACCTGGAAGCCAGGAAATAACCAAATAATCACAGAGCTCCCAAAGCAACAGGGAGAAGGGAAGGAGCTCGCTCACACCTGTCCCCTGAAACGGAATCGTGACCTCTAGGGACAGGTGGGATGAGGGACCCTAACGAGCTCCAGGACATGCTGGAGATGAAAGTTAAGAGCTTTTCCGCAGCTATTAAGGAAATCAGTTTTGGGGGGTAAAGATACTTATTTAGAACTTTTTGAGCTAACTTTAACCTTTGAGGTTTTATATGCTTATAAGATAGATACAGACATTAATCCTTTGCTGTGGAGAGATGGAGACCCAATGAACTGTATCATATGTTATGTTCCCTGTCTTAGCAGAGTGCAAGAAGCGCTTGACTTGGGTCTGAAAATTGAGCTCAAGTGACCGGAGGAAGTCATGTGATTTTTCTGAGTGCAGTTTCCTTCTCTGCAAAATAAGTCTTTGATCTGTAACAATCTGCCTTCCTCTCAAGTCTCTTGCAAGAACTGAATGGAAATAAAGGCATACTTTATAGAATGCAAGTTCCACAGAAATATATTGCTATTCCCTGATGTAACCATGCCTGAAGGAGGCGATGCCTTTGTTCTAAACTACCTTAAATGGGAACGCCCTTGACCATAGTGTGGCAGCAGGCTGCACTGTCTTCATGCTAGGAGGTGTTAACAGATCTCCGGAGGGCCCTTGCGTAAAGTCTACTGAGCCCCAACAACCTGTTCCTGACACAGGCTACTTCACTGATGATCTGTGACAGGGGTCTTAGATGACCTGGACATTCAGCAGGATTTTTATGTCACCTTCTTTGTGTAGCATTATGCTGTCACCTGCTCTGACCCACTGACTGACTCTCCAAATGGCCCTCCGTCACACCCGCAGTGCGCTGATTCTGCCACTAGGGGAGACTGTAGGGACTGACCCGTGAGGTCCCTCCCAGGCCTCTCTTCCTGACTCTGCTACGGTTGGTTGCAGGGGGCAGAACCACATCAACCACACCACACTCTTCATTGACCCAGAAGATTGTGGTATTTACAGAGCACCTAAGCTGCTTTCCCTCACGTGGCAAGCTCTGCCATTTACTTGCTCTGTGAGCTCCTGCAGTCCAGAAAAGCTCCTCCCACAAGATCTTTGCTTCTTGGCTTGCCTGCTAAGCATTAAAATTTGCCCTGAAGCTAAGCTCTTCAAGACACGTGGTTTAAGCTTCTCTTTCAGCTAATTAGATATTGTTCTACAAATTGGGCTGTTCTCTCTGAAAGATGAGGAGCAATTTATTTCCCCTGCCCTCTCCTTAAACTTAAACTGAACTGTGAAACATGGCCATTTGATTGTTTAGTCCAGTCCGATTGTTTTGCATGAGGAAGAGATATCCATCTTCTTGCTAACGCTGAGCGTGTTTGGGCATTCCTTACTGCTGCTGTGAAGAAGGCAGAAAGCTCGGCTGAGGGGCCTCTCGTCCTCTTGAAAGGTGGGCCCTACAGTGATCTATTGTGGCCCACGTGTCTGTAATGGTGGCCTGAGTAACCACTCAGTAACTGCAATCACACGCCTTTACCGTTGGGGGTGGGGGAGTGTGTTTATTATCTCCATCTTATTGATGAGAAAACTGATGCCCAGGGAATTCAGGCCACTTGCCCGAAGCCGGACAAATAGGTAAGTGGAGGAGCCAGACTGTGAACCCAGTTCTTTGGTCCTCAGATCCCATGAGACTATATATTGCATGATAAATCCAGCCTCAGTTGAAGAGGGGGGATGCAGGATGATGCAGGCTTCCCACACACAGTTTGAGATCCAGTGAGGATTTCTTACAGCTCTTGATGAAGCATCACGAGGCTCTCTAAAACCTTCTCTGATCCAACGGGCTCTGATGCATAGTGGGAAAGTGGATTCTTTCTGGAAATTGCCTCTTTTTGTGTGCAGGGGGCCGGATATTCCCGCATCCTCAAGACTGTGCCCAGCATTTGATGAATGGAGACACTCTGAGTGGGGTTTACACCATCTTCCTCAATGGAGAGCTAAGCCAGAAGTTACAGGTTTACTGTGACATGAGCACGGACGGGGGTGGCTGGATTGTAAGTACATGCGGCTGCCCATGCATGCAAACATCCTTGGCCTTCTAGTCCACCTGGCTCAGCACCTATGGACCCAGACTTCACCATCCTCTGGCCTTCCCTTCATCCACCCCCAATATGTCCAACTTAGGGCTTTTCATTGCCCTAAGGGCTCTTGTTCAGCAGCCCAACCCTAGCTTTGGCCAGGCCCATGAAGAAGAAGCTTAGTGAGGCTGCACTGGCCCGGCCCAATGAAGGGGCCCTAGAAAGACTGCACCTTCTGCCGGGACAGTTCATGCAGGAGGGTGCCAGGGAAGGGGACTAGGGGCTCACATAGGCCCAGGGGTCTTGCCTGCTGAAGACCATAGCTATAATAAAGGAAGAGAGCAGGCAACTCCTCTGCAGGAGGAGGTGAGCCTCTGTGGGGAGGTGATTAGGATCTTTCTACTGGAAGATTGCATATGGAGGAGCAGATGAGGGCCAGAACATGGATAGTCACCTTTAGTTACAAAGGCCACCCTGGTCCCATCCTTCCCTCCCCTCCCTGGCTCTTCCCCAGAGCTGTCACAGCCTTCAGGGAACACTAGTGGTTGGGAAAAGAGAGACACCATTTCCTGTCCCCACCCCCCTCCCATGTCTGATAGGGCAGTACACAGAGAAGAGAAAGGGCAACCTCACCAATGGTCCCACCTATCAGTGCTGGCCCCTGTGCAGGTGGGAGAGTTCCGGCAGCCTGGCCCCAGAGCAGCTCAGTGTTAACTGAGTCGGTGGGGGTGGAAAGCCAGCCCCTCCGCCTGCCCTCCTGTGGATCCCCCTTCCAGCGCTACTAATACACAGCGCCGGATTCTTCACGATGCAAAATGGATAGTTTTTGAATGGAGTTAAATAGTAGCTGTGCTCATAACAGCTACTCTTGGGAGGCATTTTCTTTTATGTTTCTGACATATTTGTGCCTCCTTCTTAAAACATAATTAGAAATTGAAGCCGAGGCTGATGTATTGGAGGTTAAATGAAATTAGCACTTAGCTTGGAAAGTGAATGACATGCAGTTCCTTTGCCTGCAATAGGATGACGACAGTTACGAGCTGATTTGAGGCTGGTCCCATTCTTCTGCTTTCTCGTGCATTCCGTGGTGCAAAAAGATTAATTTGTGAGCCAAGCCTATTTCCCTTGACTGCTTGGGGGTTTGATGTGTACCCTGAATCCTTTCTACATTGCAGGGATGCAAATTAGTGTCAACATCACACCCTGGCCTATTGATCTGGGGCCTCTGCCCTTCAAGAGAAGGGCTCTGAGCATCTCCTGCAAAAGCTGCTGTGAAAATCCCCAGCTCTGTATGCCCTGTTCCTTATGGGAGCATCATTGCCATTGCAGATATCACACTCAGTTATAGCAACTTTACTCATTAGAGTTTATTTTCCTTAGCATCTCTTTGTGGCTTACTCCTTCTCTTCACAGGTATTCCAGAGGCGGCAGAATGGCCAAACAGATTTTTTCCGGAAATGGGCTGAGTACCGTGTTGGCTTCGGGAACCTGGAGGATGAGTTTTGGCTGGGTAATGCCTCCTTTTTGCTTTCCCTTGGAGAGCAGCTCTGGCTTTTTGTCCACCTCCCTCCTCTCTGTGTCCCTCTGGGATTATCCGAAACCCCGCTGAGAAGTTGACAGCTTGTGAATTGCTTTCAGTACCTCTTGCTCCATTTGGCTCCACTATTGATCTGTTTTTATCTTATTGTGTTGTTTTCCTCTTTGCTCTGTCTCTTCCCATCCTCATTAATAGTCTCTTATGCTGATGGATCTTGACATGAGGCAACTACAAAGGGAGTGAGCTGCCTGGCGGGGGAGGGGACGCAGGGAGCAACAGGCCGGCTGGTCAGCTCTCAGAAGCCAGGCCCAGCCAGCCAGCCTGCAGGTCAGGAGAGAAATGAGGCAGTCACGCTGCTCTAGTTCCTTGGAGGAGTGTTATTACCTGACTTGAGAAGGGAAGGGAAAAAATGAAAATGGCATTAGAGGTGACCGGCAATTTCCTTGAGGTCTCACACAAGCAGGAGGTGTCGATTGAGAACCAAATTGGTGTGAGAAAGTAAACACACCCACCCTAGGCAGACAGCTGTGGAGCCAATCCCAGAAAGCAAGAGATTCATTCTTACCTGCATCTCCCTCTGGGTGAGGTTTTCATAGTGATTATAAAGGGAGGTGGAGGCAAGGCGAATAATTGTGTTTTATGTTTGTGGTCTCCTCTCTGTCTCCCCTGTCACTAACTCATCCAGGCCTCATCGTTTTTCTCCTGGATGCTCCTATAACAACCCCCTAACTAGCCTCCCTACCGCCAGAACCACCCATTGTCCACATGGCCACTAGAATCATCTTCCTCATACCCAAAATCTGAGTGACGGCTAACCCCACTTGTAAAACTTTTCAATGACTCCTTGTCACCACCAGGTGAAGGCCAAACACCTTAGCTAAGGTCCAAGGCCCGCTGTAACATACCTCTGGAGCCTGCTCCCACCGCTAACTACCTCAACCCAACCCAACACCAAACTCCAAACACTTAGAACTACTAATGTCGCCTCTGCGAGGACCACTGTGCCAGCTGACAATTCCCTCCCCTATGCACCTTGCTGTTCTGTGCATATTCAGAGACCCAAATACACATCTCTTCCTCCATAGAACATATCCTACCCATTTTTATCACCCTTTGCCTGTGGGAGAATCAGCTACTCTCTCTTTGTGGCCCCAATCACAGTGTCCATTTTCCTTTCTGTCTCTCTTGACTGTACTGTGTAAACTTGCTTCAGAGCTAGGACCACATCGTATTCATCTTTTAACCCCATTGCCTATTATGGTGACTGGAGATAGTAGGTCCCTAAGATATTTATATCAATCAGTCGACCAATGACAAGACTTTACTAAGAACCTATTAGATGCCCAGGTCTGTGTTTGCTGATGTAAATATTAAAAAATAAGGTAAAAAATCATACACAAACATAGAAAGAGATGTCAAGTGAATAGGAAAATATCCTTGCCTTCTAAGAGTTTGCAGACACCTTGGGAGACAAGTGTAATGCACATGAATTAATGCCCCCACAGCAGACAGTGCTCACGTTTCCCAAACCTCAGCCACTGTGTGACATTCTCACAACTTTTGTCATATCTGTGAAATATCTGAACCATCATGCACTTAAATTTTCTATATATCACTTGTTTTATTTAATCAAATCTATTGTTTTATGAAAATTGAGAACTATCGTGTACCGTAAATAAAAGGGAACCTCAAAGATAAATGCAATGAAAACAAATCAATATTAAAATTATCAAATGACAGATCAGTACGGAGGCTCCAAGTCTGTTGTTGTTGCTGCTGGTGGTGGTGTTAAAAATGGAGATTAGAAAGTTTTGGGTGTTAAACCACAAAGTACTAGAACCAAATTGAGACTGAGAGTTAAGATTAGGATCAGGGGTAAGTGTTCTCCTTAATGTATTAAGAAAGAGATAGAATTTGGAAATACCTTTTTCCCTATATGTCCAAAATTATTTAATCCTATTCCCAAAATATTTCTCATTTCATCAGAAATGCCATCTCGCCCTGGGAAACTCTGTACCAACCTATGAGCTACCAACAAGACAGCCATGGATATTCAAGGAAGAGTTTAGCTTCATGGAGAAGGCGTTGAGGGATGAGTAGGAAGAATGCAAGAGGGAAGGGGACACGAAAGGAGGGGAGGCAGGGATCCATTTGATCTGTGCAAAGGGACAGTGAAGAAAACATCCAACCAGAGGAAGGGTGCATGTCAGGGAAAGAAGAAAATGATGGTAGGTGGGTTGAATGAGGGCACATTATGGTTCTAAAGTGCAGAAGAGAAGTCTTGACTTACGGCCATAGGTAAAAGGGAGCCAGTGAGGCCTCTTAAACAGAGGCACAGCTTGATGATGTGTACTGTGGCAGCAATCCTCAGCTTGGGGGTGACATTATGACCCATGGTTTATGTCGTAAGTTGAAGCAAAGCCTGAGACCAGGATTCTTGTTCGAGTGACTTGTCGGGGGAGTGCTCTCAGGAGAAGAGGAATGGGGAAGGCAGGATAGAGCAGGGGAAAGTACAAACATAGGGTCTTGGTGGGAGACTAACTTCAGTCTGATCCTCAGGGAAGCTTTGGAGCATGAATTGCTACTCAGAGTTGGTCCCCACCAGGGCAAGGGGACCGGGCTTTTGTACCCCCCACATCAGGCATTGATGGAAGTCTGCCCCAAGGCTTGGGGGAGGGAGAGTGTAGCTTCCAGAGGGAAGTGACTCCCGTTTGGTCAAGGGCAATTATCCAATAAGGAAGCAGCTGTCAGTTATTAGCAGCCAACACTTTTATCAGCTGAGGGATGCAGCCACCATTCAATTCAGGGCATCTGGGCAGGGCACCAGCAGGCTCCAGTTCATCCACACAAGCACAAGTCTAGGGTCAGCAACCCAGCAAACAGCAGTCAAATAGCCTTTGACTTATAGTCAAGGTAATGCTTTAAATCTTAAACAGGATAGGGAAGCAGAAAGATCCAGGTGACCCTCGACCAATCATTTCACCTCTGTGGGTTCCAGCCTCCTTTTCCACAAAACAGAGACTAGCCTAAGTCATCTCTAAATTCCCTTCCATCTCTGCAATTCTTTGATTCTAAATCAGGGCATATTCTAGTGACATTAGCTGCCACAGCAAAGCAAGAGGATCCCAGTTCTGTAGGCAGATAGAGACCAGGAGGACTCAGAGGTGACTAGCAATGCAGGGTGAGTGGCTCCAAGTCTGGTCAAATAGGTCAAAATTGCCCAGCACAGCCAGCCAGGGCAAGCAGCCAAGAAAATACATATGATATGGTGATGGATGAAAATTAGACTATTAGGGCTGAGCACAATGAAGTATATTTGGGAATTGATAAAAACAATAATGTACACCTGAAATTAGACAATGTTATAAACCTTTATAATCCCCAAAAAATTACTTAAAAAAAAAAAAAGAAAATACATACGAGAACATATCACCAAGGAGAATCTGGGCTCTACCTGAACTCTGCACTCCCAGAGGTTTGCACATACAAGAATCTATTGGACCAAGGCCTGGGAAGCTGAGAGGCCAAAGAGAGTGAGTGAGTGAGGGTAACTGCCTGGAAAGACCAGTGAAGAGGCAGCAGTGCTAGCTGTAGCAGGTAGGTCAGAGAGAAAGGAAGTGGAGTCAGGAGGCAGGCGAGAGTATTCCCCAACCTGGTAACGGGAGCCTCAGGAGGGCCGGAGGCAGAGGAGAGGCAGTGTAATGAAAGTGAGAACCCCCTTCACAGGCTACCAGGAGACGGTAGGCTGTCCAGGTATCCTGGACCCCTAGGGCCCACCCTCACCTCCTCTGATCAGTGTTTCTACCTCTTGCTTCCTATCACCCACACCAAAGGATTCATGGCCATATGATGCCTCTTGTCATTTTCACCCCACACCATGGTTTGGAATAGGAGATGGTGGGCAACAGGGCCAGGAATCCTGAGGCTCAGGGCTCGTCAGTTACTGGGTCAAGACTAGATATTAGCACCCCTGACCTTCTCTGTGGTGGGAATTCATCAACAGACCTGGGCTGGCCTTTTTGCAGGAGAAATTTCAGAATCTGGCAGGGTCTGGGTTTTTTTGGTTTTTTGGTTTTGACTTTTGTTTTTTGGTAAGACTGATTGGCCATGATCTAACATCTGTTGCCAATCTTCCTTTTTTTTTTTTTCCTCCCCAAAGCTCCAGTACATAGGTCTATATCCTAGTTGTAGGTCATTCTAGTTCTTCAATGTGGTATCCCACCGCAGCATGGCTTGATGAGCAGAGAGTAGGTCCATGCCCGGGATCTGAACCAGTGAACCCTGGGCCACCGAAGTGGAGCATGTGAACTTAACCACTTGGCCACGGGGCCAGGCCCCTAGGGTCTGTTTGCTAACAACCTGGGAAGGGCTGAGGGCAAAAGCAATCTGGATATCCCACCTCCCCTCTATAACCTCTGTTATGAGGCCACAGTTGCCTTTTCCCTCCCATTTCCAAAGCCACTGCGGCCAGCTGACTGCATTCTCTGCTCTTCTCCACAGGGCTGGACAACATACACAGGATCACGTCGCAGGGCCGCTACGAGCTGCGCGTGGACATGCGGGACGGCCAGGAGGCCGCCTTTGCCTACTACGACAAGTTCTCCGTGGAGGACAGCAGAAGCCTGTACAAACTCCGCATAGGAGGCTACAATGGCACTGCAGGTACCTTGGCCCCTGAGCAGACCCCAGGGGCAATGGGCATGTGGCAGGACCAGGATGCCCACATTGTAGGCGCGAGCTGCACCAGGCAGTGGCAGCACCCACAGAGTTCATGAATTCCCTGCTAGCCAATGAGGAGGGCAGAGGGCCGGGAATCACTGCTCTCATCAAGGCTGTCCTAACCACTCGGGTGACCTGAAATCAAATTCTCAGGACTTCAGTTTCCTCATCCGGAAAACTGTGATAATGATGCTTGCTGTACTTCAGAGAAGTCAGAAAAAAATGCGATAAATGCAGTGAAAGTGCTTTTAAAGTTAAAAAAAAAATGCGCAATTTAAGGGCAAAGGATTATTTTTCTTGTCTAGATTAATCAATATGGGCTCTTATCCAATGAGAGCACAATCATCCATTGTCTGGGTAGAAATCTCCCCTGCAATGACATCTCAGAAAACCATCTTTGAACTAATGAGGATAAAACAGATCCCTCATATTCTGAGACGACCCCACCTCACCATCAGCAGTCATCATGACACTCCCATCAAGGGCCAGACAACAGCAGTTAAATGTTCCTCAGTGGCCACACTTCTTTTCATTCCTCCACAAGAGCCACACACACAGTCACGTTTTCTGTATAGATTCTTATGACATTTCTACTAAATAGAACAACTCTCCCTCTAAGCTCTGTTGCACTAATGGTTTTATTGGCACATAATATCAAGCCTGCTTCTTAGGCTTTGTCAGTCTGTTTCCTGAGTTCTATTGTAGCACATTTCATAAAACCTGCTTTGCCAAATATTCTGCTCTTTGATATATGGAGTTATTGGTCCTTTCGTTAACTCCAATTTTAGGACTAAATGCTAGTGTATAATTTTAGTAACATTTTTATGCCTCTTGGAATTAAGAAGATCATCAAGGTGTTTCCCTTCCAAACACTGCATCTGTCCAATTATTTCTTCTCAGCCAGGTATTGTTACTCCAAAGGGAAGACACACTTTCCTTTGTTATTGTTCATATTGGAGGTCATTCCCAATGGCAATCAGACCTGCTTGAAGCACCCCCAATAAAAGGTGCAATTGATCACACTTTGGGCATAAAACAGCCATGGAAATGGAGTGTATTAAACAAAATGTCAGACTAAATCGTTTCAAAAATAACCTGATGCTAACCATTCCATGGGATTAGAATTGTGCCTGTAGAAAAGCAGCTCTTATTTCTCCCACAGAAGGAGAGCAGGCCCTCCCACTTCCTCACGTGTCCTACCTTCCTCTTCACCTGCTCCAGGTCTCTGCTTTTTACCGTTTACCTTGGACCCAGTGGCTGCTGCCTCTTTGCAGCTCTATCTCGCTACCAGGCCCTGTAGCGGTCAGAATTGCTGGATTTAGTTCTACTCTCATGTCTCAGAGGCAAATCCTGCCAAAAATTTGGCCAATCATCATAAATTAATTACAACCTGATGACCTCTCACCTCACATATTTAGTTCATCTTCCTCAAAAGATGAAAACCTGGGCTTATGTAGGCTGCCACTTCTCCAGGCAACTCCACACAATGGTTGTTCTTTCTAGACCAGGTCTCTGGGGAGGAAGAGCCCATCCTCTCTTTCTGGCATTCACTATTGCCCAATTCTCTGGGCCTTTATTTTTAGTTGTTGCTCATTTTTACTGGCCCTGCTGGCAACAGTCCATCCCCATGGCATCTCATCCAAGTTCAGCCACTTCTCCTACCCCCATTTCTCAAGGCTCCAGAAATCCAAATCTCTAACCAGGACTCTCATTGGATTAGGACCGAAAATTCCAAATCAAGTTATCAACAAGAGGTTGTTGAACAAATCCTGGAAGTTCTTCGTACAAATTGTGGGGACTTAAGAGGCGTAAGACATAGCCTCTGCAAGAACTAAATATCTATTTAAAGAAAAGAAACAGTTAGGTAGTAACTCACCTCAAAAGAAATGGTACTCACATCCAGATTAATGGGCGTCCAGAGGAGGGGGGGTCTGGGTGGTTGAGGAAGGCTTCATGAAACCAGCAGCATTTGGCTGGGATCCTGATGGTAAGGGAGACACTCCAGGGAAGGCAAAGCCTGGAAGAGAACCCACGGAAGGAGCAGTTAATGTGGAGGGAGGGAAGGCGTGAAGGGCCTGGCTGCCCCGGCAGGGTGTGAGCTCAGAAGAAATAGAAGATTGGTGGAGTAGGCTGGAGCCAGATCCCAAAAGGCCTTAAAACTAAGAGTTCAGTATTAATATGGTGGGCAGTAGGAGCCATGGTGGGTCCTGAGTAGATAATGAAGGTGGGGTTGTAGGAGGATTCATTTGACAGCCATGAGCAGGATAAAGTAAATCTGAGAGAAGAGCAGAGACCAGTTTGAGCTGCTGCATTAATCCTAGTAGGAGATAACAGGAGCCTTGACTAATGCCAGGAATTAAGAGAAAGGTCTAAATCTGAACAGCAGTTTGAGAGGGAACAACCAGTACTTAGCTAATGTACTAAATATGTGAGGTGGATATATGAGGTAGAAATGGGACAGGGAGCAAGATTTGGGAAGGAACTAAGGACCAACATTGGGATCGTATATGAAACAGTGGCAGGCCACATTAGAGTGGAAGCTGGAGACAATTGTTCCAGGGGAGTAATAAGGGCAAATTCTAGGTTACAGAGGGATAAGCAGGAGATGAGAAGATAGGAATGTGGGTAGAGGCAACATAGTCAAGGAATTGATGGCACAGAAAAGGTCACTAGATAGTAGGATTAACCCAAGACCTTTTTAAGATAAGGAATATGAGTATGACTTAGGATTGGAGGAGATGAAAGTGCTAAAAAAAAAAAAAAGTATTAAAAAAAAGAAAAAGTAAGAAATATTTTTTGCCTTCTCTAGGACCTGGGGAGATGGGAAAAAATGAGTTGCAGGTAGTAAGATTAACTCTAGATGGACACAAAACTGATTCCTTGGAGACTAAGAGGGTAAGATGAAAAAGAGGGGATAAAGACAATGACATGCTGAGTTAGGGACCCAACTGGGCTGAGGGGATCAGGCATCCCCATAAAATAAAGATCATCCTCCTCAGGGTTTACTTGTCTTGGAAGCATTGGAGGCATTAAGTGGCCACTATGGTGTGGACTTAGAAGTCACAGAAGCAGAACTATGGTCTCTCCTAGCTTAAAGCAACCTCAGAAGCATCTAAGATAACTTTCACTCAAAAGCATGAGCCCCTTCACAACATCTCTAAGCACAAGTCCTGCCAAAAATGTGGTCAAGAGTTATAAATTAATTATAGTCTGACCCCTCATCTCGAATACTCAATTCAAATGAGTCCCCTGCACAGCATCCCAAGAAGAGAAGACCCAGCCTCTGTTTGCCACTGAGAGTAGAGATCTCACCACATCTCCAAGCAGTCTATCCCATTTGTGAATGGCTCTAATATTTAGGTGATTTCTCCTCATATATTTAGCCAAATTATGCCTCCTTACAAGTTTCTACCTACTGATTCTCATACATCACCAGAGAGTTCATTTAATTTTTTTTTACTCAATTGCCCATCAGATATTGGAGATAATGATCATGAACCTTGTCTCCCCTTCAAGCCTGCTCTTCCCCAAGATACAGCCCCAGTTTTCCCAACCACTTCTCCTCTGACACGGTTAGGACTTTTTTCATCATCCAGTTTCCTGTGAACAGGAACTCTTGTTTTCTGATGTCTTTCTTCACATGTGGCACCAAGTTCTAAATGGAGGGTTTTGAGTGTGGGCTGACCAGGCATGATGAGCCACGGAGAAAGCCAGGCACATGGTGGTGACCCAGACTGGCCCAAGTCACCATGGCTCATCACTGTCTCCGCTAGAGACAAAAGGAACCATGAATATCTGTGTCCCAGTGCACAGGGGCGGTGAGGTGGAGCTGAGTGGACAGAGTTCTCAGCAGAAGGTCAGGGGAATGAGCAAATGAGTTCGAGATTGAAGCACAGAAGTAGTTGAACCCAGGAGTAAGGTGGAGTAAGAGTTCAGTATAGTCAGGCTGATGAACTGGGTAGAAACAGGAGAGGCAAGTGGAAGGTCCCTTAAGTGGAGGCCAGGTTTGTTGGGAGGGGGTCCAATGTCAGAAAATCCTGACAAAAGAGTGACAGATAGAACAGCCTCACAAATGTGTCTTTTTTCCAGGGGACTCCCTCAGCTACCATCAAGGACGCCCTTTCTCCACAGAGGACAGAGACAATGATGTTGCAGTTACCAACTGCGCCATGTCATACAAGGGGGCTTGGTGGTATAAGAACTGCCACCGGACCAACCTCAATGGGAAATATGGGGAATCCAGGCACAGTCAGGTAGGTAAAGTTCTGCCTCTGTTATGAGTGATCCACAGCTGTGGAACCCACGGTCCCTTAGCTTTGTGTTGTAAATGCACGTGTAGGTCTTACATTTCCCTTTTAAAAAGGAATGCTCAGAGTCTTGAGAAAGGACTAGCATGACAAGGAAAGTAATGCAAATTCTGGGATAGGACAGGACAGAATAGAAGGCAGAGGAAGAAAAGGAAAGCATCTGGACTCAAGAGCTAGAACTCACCCCAAGAAGCCCTTGACAACCAGTCAAGTTCCATTTCATTTCCTCATCTGGAAGATCCCATGAAGAGATTATCAATGAAGGCTCAACTTCATCCTAAGAAGTGACCTACGAAAGGATTGACCAGAAATACCAGTATAAACTGGACTGTGATTCCCCTTAGAGACTACAAGTCCCATAGTCTGGGCTGGGTGATAGGCTAACCAATTGGACCAACAGGGACTTTCCCAGTTTTAGCACTGAAAAGCCAGCAGCCAGGGAAACTCCTTAGTCCTGGGCAAACCAAGATGGTTGGTCACCATAGATGGAAACCACCTGACTCTTCCATCAGGAGTAAGCAAACAGTTACTCTCTTCAAAATGCTTCTATACTGTTGGGATTTTGAAATTCAACACTGGTTGCTGGTGCATGCAAATCCCGAAAGCTAAACACATGAAGCTGGCAATAAGGAACGACCTGCAACACATTCCCAATAAAGACCCAGTTCACAGTCGTGTTTAAAAAGAAAAGCTGGAAAGAGACTCTGCTCCTTTGACTTTGTTGGGAACTTGGCCACAAGCTTCATGTTGATGGAAAATGGCAAAATCCACACCTTGAACTCCCCACTCCCATCATTCCCCTTCTTTGCAAGCTAGGGGTTACATTGAGGGAGAAGGATGACCTGATGTGCTTACCTTTCTCCTTCCCAGGGGATCAACTGGTACCATTGGAAAGGCCACGAGTTCTCCATCCCCTTTGTGGAAATGAAGATGCGCCCCTACAACCACCGTCTCACGGCGGGGAGGAAACGGCGGTCCTTGCAGTTCTGAGTAGTGGGCGGCTGCAAGCCAACTGACCTTTTCTGTCATTTGTTTGTATTTTATAATATGAAACAAAGGGTGGGGGGTAATAGTAATGTGCTTTGCAACATAATAAGAGTGTTTAAAGGAAGCAGGATGTAGCAGGAAATCAGTTGAGGTTCAGCGGCTCATGGTTTCTGCTGCCCCCGGCCCTGACCCTCGGTCTCCATTCTCCCTTCTGCCCAGTCATCCTTAAACTTCCCCTCTTCCCACCAAGGATGAAAGTGGGAAGTTTTCTTGAAAGCCAAATTCAAAGGCAAGTGCTGGAGTCAGATTGTCATGGTGGCAGGCACGTGCCTTCTTTCCTTGCCCTCCTTCTGAGATGCCCTCCACATCCAGGTGTTCGTGCTCTTGTCACTGCCTTTGATGGCCAGGTTCTCACACTGACACAGAGAAGAAGCCTCAGCAAGAGAGCTTTGCCAACAACTCCCCTTAAGAGGAAACAGATTATCCTCACCCCAACCCAACAAGCCAAGTCCTCTTACATGGGCCAAAGATTCTCATCGTCTGACACTCTTACCAGCCGAGTGTCCTCTGTTACCTTTCAAGAGTACTGGCCTCTTTTCCAGCCCCAATAGACCTGTGCCTACTTGCATCCTACCCTGAGACTCCCACGGCCCCACAAGCCCAAGCTCTGCTTTGGCCTCTAGTTCCCAAGGCATTCATTGCCCGTGCCTGGCCCTGGGCTACACAGTGGCTGTGTCCCTGTGGGTCATAAATCACTGCCCCCTCCCTCAGGTCAGACAGCAACTTTCTTGGGGGATGGGAGGGGAAGATGGTTGTGAGTTTTAGCACTTTGCGGTCAGGCATTGAGGAAAGGACAGCAGAAGTGGAAACCAGGGCACCTGCCGTTGAGATGGCAGGTCCCATGGGGAACACGGATTTTACCTAACTCCATTTTCTCTATTTCTGGTCCTATTTGTCATGGGTTGTTTTTTTCTGAATTACAGACTGAAGGCCTCGTTTCTGTCTCAGTCAGGCTCTCTTTAGTGTGGCTGGCTTAATAAGCATCAGAAGAAGAAGTTATATGACCAGCCAGCCAATCCCCTTACTGACATTCCCTGGGAAGAGGTGGGATTTGGGGGTTTTGGTTTTTGGATTTTTTTCTGTTTTTTGCTTCTGTGGGAAACAGGAATGACCTCCTTAATGAGGTGAGATCATGAGAAGCCTTTCTCCACCTTCTTTTATTATTCTGCGTTTGAGAGGAAAAATGAAAAATACTGGAGGAAATTACATTTAGAAATCCAAAGGTGAAGAGTGGCAGACTGTGGGCATCCCTCCATCTTATGAGATGTGCTCTCTTCACTAGCATGATTTGGTTTTTAAGCCCAAGAGAGCTGGAGGCTCTAGAAGCCATGGCCCTTCAACTTCTCCAAATCACGTTGGCTGCAGCTGTCTCTGCAGCTCTGCCAAAATCCATGCCCAGTTCCCCCAGCCGCCTTCTCCCTTTCCTCTCGTTCTCTTCAGAGCCCCAGGTCTGCTTCTATAATGCCTGTGTTTTAGTCAAACTGGGGCATCTTGTAGCTTTCCCAAGCAGTTACTGGATGAGCCTGTGAGCAGGCACCTTTCTAATGGAAACATCCACGATCTAACCAAGCTCTGATAACCAGGAAGGGGCGGTCCCTGGGTGGACGATCACACTTCTGATGCGATGAGGATGAAGTCAGCTGCCAGTTGCTGTAGCCACTCTCCCTGTAGCAGGCCTCCAGGGCCTTGTTCACTGGTGTGCTGTGGATGTGACTGACAAACCCGGTGCTGAAAATGGAGGTGACATTTTCACTTCTCAATTCACTGTGGGCTTCAAGAAAACTAGGAGAAAGAGAAAGAAACAGAAACGATCCTTTCAAGAAACCTTAAATTAAGTAAGATTCAGCTAGAGAGTGGGACGCCAGTGAACAGTGGGAAACAACTGAGTGAGGAGGAACTTGGGGGCTGAGCTGTAGGCCCACCACTGCCATTTTGTTGGCTATGTGACATCGGGGAGGTTGCTTCACTTCTCTGGGCCTCAGTTTCCTAACCTGCTGAATGAAAGCTTAGACTACAATGGCTTCTAACTTCCCTTTCAGTTTTGGCAGCCAGTAATGCTAGTCTCTGAGCTGGAGATCTGCATAGAAATTGGCATTGCTGAGAGAGCACAATTAACTAATGAGAACTAACCAGAATCCTTGCTTTACTTGAATGAAAGGAAGGAAGGAAGGAAGGAAGGAAAGAAGAAGGGAAGGAAGGAAGGAAGACTGACTTAGAAGTCGCAAGTAAAACACACACACAGAGGACAAAACATTGCAGAAAAGACCCTGCCAAGTAAGAGGCTGAACTCACTTTGTCCATGAAAGCAGAGCCCAGGGACCTGGGTGGTGCCAGCACGGCCCACCTCATCAAGGGCACCGAAACAGGAAAAGATTATGAGTCCTCATGTCGTCAGTTCAGGTAAAAGTGGAAACCAAAACCCGCCTTTTCTTGGAACCGTTTTACCCTATGGAACATTTTTATAAATAGTATCAGCAGCATTGCCTAGATTTATTTTAAAGAATTTTAAAGCAGGAAAGGGACTTCAAAGATTACTACACCCAAGCTTCTATAAAAAGATTTATAAATTCCTTTTATTAAGTACAGTGATTTTCTCACAAGCTTTCACCATATTTAAGAGACACTGTGCCCATTATCTCCCCAAGGCCCATAGTCAACTTGACTCAGAGCTTTGTCACTTTACTCACTGATTACTGTTTATCCTGTTCCTCCAAGCACATGGGCTCTTCCCACGGGGGACCCAGTAAGCAATATTCACAAAGCACTCACCCTGAGCACACCAAAGTTTCCCTCCAGGGTCTCAAAAGGAATGGAAGAGAACCCTGCTCAGAGGCAGATTAACGGCAGACACATCAGGATATGTACTTACAAACACAAAAAACCTCTACCCATGACTGCCCTGGACTCACTGCCTAGACCCAAGACCCAGACAGTTTCTTCTTTTTGCATTTCCCCATCAGACAAAGATAGTTTCCAACACTGTCCACTCACATTCTCCAGGGTTATTTCTGGAAGGTGAGAGGGCGGGCTGGAGAGACAAGAAGTCTGCGGAAAACTCCTGCTGGCCTTTAGACCAGATTTCACTGGAGGAGGGAGACTTGGTAAGTGTGACCATGAGGTGGCGATCACAGCCCCCAGCCACCTCCTGATCATAGGGTGGAGGACAGCAAGTCCCTCCAGGTTTCCAGGAGAACTCATACCAAACCAGGACCCAGGAAAACTGGCCAACTGATTTGCACAGGAGATTGATTTGTAAAAGGACAACAACAACAAAAATGGCAGCAAGAAAATGCAGAGCAAACTTCCACAAATACAGTCATGTGTCGCTTAGTGACGAGGATACATTCTGAGAAATGCATCGTTAGGCAATTCTGTTGTTGTATGAACATCACAGAGTGTCCTTACACAAACCTGGAAGGTATAGCCTACTACACACCTATACATGTAGTACTAATGGTACTAATCTATGGGACTGCTGTCATATATGTGGTCCATCGTTGACCGAAATGTCCTTATGCAGTGCATGACTGTAATGACTATAGTCACATCCACCCCACCCTTCACCTCCCAGCTCCCCCACTCCACTACTCATAAAGCGGTAGGACACCTCACACTCTGTCCCCTTCCACCTGGGAACCAACCAGCTCCCTCTACACTGAAACTGTTACTTCCAAGACAAACCTGAAGAACCAAGGTTGCCGATGAGTTCAATACCAAACCAAACACACTTAATCACATTTAGACTTACAATCCAGTCCCAGAGCAGAACTGTGGATTAAGGGACAAAAAGTCATTATGGAATCTTTTCAAAGAACTCCTAAAAACATCAGTTGGGAAAGGGCTTCAGTTCCTCTTTGTCTTCTAGAACCTATGAGAACAGTGGCTGCACCAAGCTGAAAGGGTTGAAATAGACTAACTGGTGGCCAAGATTTGTAAATACTCCTGGGGCTTGAAAACATTTTTCCTTTTTTTTAACCTCTCCTCAGAATTTCAGGAAAGGTGGAGCCACTCACTCAGGATATGTACTTTTCTACAGCTTACTTTCTTATCACCAGCCTCCTCTTTAACCTAAGTCCTGACTTCCATTTCTTTCCCTCCAAAGGGGTCACTCCACTTGCATCTCACTAGCCACTCTTAAAACTTTAATAAGGAAGCTTGGAAAGATTCACACTTCAGTTGAGTTTCACTAAGCCCACAGAGGGTGGGGTAATTTGTTTTCACTTGCCTCAAACTTGCCAAGGCTACAAGAAGGGGGCCTTGGGACCTCCGAGGCCTGGGGGGAGTCTGTAAAGTTTGGAAGTCTGCCTCTTGCACAAAGATCCAGACCCCAGGAGCTTCTGACTCAGCTCTGTCTAACCTTCCTGGGATTTTCCTCCAGGTCACAATGACAGAGACGTACTATGCCCTGAGGGAAGATGAGTCACAGGGCTGGCTTCTGGATTGTGCCTGTAGCCTTTCTCTGGCTGTACATCAGGGGTCTTTGACCAAGATCCTGAAGATCTTTGACTAAATGCTTCCCTAAACCCCATAACCCAACCCCACATGGATGTGATAAGGTCTCCCTCAGCGGTACTGGAGCATTTTGGCAGCAGCAGGCCAAAGAGAAGTCAAGATGAAAACCTCCAAAAGCGGGTAGGGAAAAGACTCTAGTATACTTTACCAGGGTGTGTTGGTGTGGACTCAGGTCCAGTTGGAAAGAGTGGCTCCGGCTCATCCTAGCTGTACCCACACTAGATTTGCTTATGTTCCTTTTGTGTTCTTCAAGCTTTGCAAAACAGCTGGGAAGAAGAAAAAACAAAATACAAAATAATATAAAAAAGAAAACAACGGATCACTAGAGACTAAAAGCAAACCTTCTACAGATGGCTCCACAGTAGATGTGCAGAGACCAGGTGGGCGGCGCCCGGGGAAAGGGTCCACATTAGTTCCTTGAATTCAGCCTTCCACCAGGGCTCCTGTCCGTTCACCCCCTTCACCTGAGGAGAAACTAAGGCACGAGAGGCCTGTCACAGCACAGGAAATGGGAATGGGAAGCCGAAGGGCTTTCTGTGCTTGCTCAACCGGTCCTGCATGGACCTCGCTTTTTCTTCACAAACAGTCACAAGCCTGACTTGTCATCTCCAGCATTTCTGATTAATTTTTCAAGGTCACCCCTTGCCTGAAGCATGACTTCATTGCACCTGCAGCACTCCCTTGTCCAAATGTCCCTGGCAAACCTCACAGTCTTTGGACAGTGTTGCATTTTCTCCAAACGGGAAATCCTCCCTCCTTCCCCAAGCTTAATGAGGCTACTGAAGAGCATCCAAATAACACAGCTCTTATTCCTCCAACAAACTCTGCCCCTCTGTTAACTTAATAAAACAGCTCTTCATTGTCTGGCTGTGAGGCTGGGCTGATGCTGAATTTCCAGTTCAGAGACATGTAACTCTTTCAGTCCCCCTGGATCAGCAATCCCAGGCACTGGCCTTGGCTCATTGGCGTCATGGGCTCAGGGGAGGCAGAGCAAGCATCCCTGGAGGCCTGGAACACACAAGCCACAAGAGAGGGTTTGGGTCCAGGTGCACGGCCAGGAGGTAAATGCATGGATGAGAGCTACTGTTTTCTTCCCATCACTGGGTTAGCAGCCCCCAGGGAGACCCTGTGTTGCTTTTAACATCCTGTCATTGAACACTAGTATGCTCAACACTGCCTCCAAAAGGCCAACATTGGAAACACACCTGCAGAGATGGAAGGGACTCTGGGGATCATCTAACCCAACCCTCTTATTTCATAATCAAGAAAACTGAGGCCCAGAAAGGTTAGGTAACTTGCCCAAGTTCACACAGCTAATTAGTAACAGAACTGACATCAGATCTGGCATAGGCTTTTTAATTTTCTCTCCCCAAATGAAAACTAAGAGAAATGGTATTTATTGCACATCTACTATTTTCCAGATACTGTACTAGGAGCTTTACGTATATTTCTTTGTTAAATCCACACCACAACCCTGACTCAAGTTTAACCATTTTACTGGTAAGAGACTGGAGGCACAGAAAGGTTAGGTAATATGTCCAAAGTCACACAGCTACTAAGTAGAGCCATAATCAGAAGCTCTTTGTCTAATTCTAAAGCCCTTGCCTTTTCTACTTCATGAGGCTTCTGCCCTTTATATTTATTTAGCCAAGTGGCCGCCATCTTGGATTTTGCTAATGTTCTCCCAAAGAGCCTTCTGATGCCACTTCTCTCCTCTCCAAAGAAAACGGAGTTCTTGCATAGTTTTTGCCACATACTCCAAGGGATCTTCAACCTTATCGTCAGGAGTAAGAAACATCTTGGCAGCTCTTTCCATTCTTTTTTTCTTAAATTTGGGAGGTGAAGAAAAGGATCCATTGCAGGTTGGGAGGGGAAGATAAAGACCAAGACACAAACACTATTTCCCCCACCCCGCTCCTTTGGAAATACAGCAGCCTCTTTCTCACCCAACAGTAGAAGAGTGGGATATTCTAGATACGTTCTTCTCAAACTGGGGCAGACAATGTAGCCAGGATTGAGGAGAGGGAAGCCACAGAATAAACATGGCATATGTCACTCTTACTCCAGAATTTGGGAGGAAAAGGGTTGTATTGTTAATTAATTCAAACCATTACAGATGATATCAAATGCAGAAATCCCATGAATTTTTAGGCTGACTCAGCAGGTTGCACACAGATTCGGGCTCCCTCCCTCTAGGATCTCAGGGGTATGAAGACCTTCCTGGTCCCCTACAGGGTTACAGCAGTGGAAATTTGTGAGGACTAAGGCTAGAAGAAGACAGGAGGTAAATTAATTTTGTTTGTTCCCTGGTTTCTTTGCTCCTCTCCCTACCTGCTCCCCCCTCCTCAGTAAGTGGGGTCTCAGAGGACAGTTGGCTACAATCTCAGCTCTCTTTGCCACTTTGGGGAGGTTAGAAGGAAATCAGTACTTGGTAACTTGTATTTTTAGCTGCTAGGCACAAACTCCAGAAATGAACCCCTTTCTCTTAATTGAATGACATTTCTGTGTAAAGGAATAGCTGTCCCCGAAAGAGAACGCTGCATGTTATGGCCTCTCCCGTGCGGAGGCTGCTTGGGCAGCAGGGGCACCTATGTGTTAGATGTAGCAGACACTGTGATTTCTGCAAAAATGGCAGCCAAGAAAGTGTTCCCCTGTCAAGCCTCTGTCTCCACCCGCACCCTCTCTGAGGCCTAGACTCACACCATGGCCCCACAGACTCAAGGTTCAGAATCTATGTGAGTTATCGTTAACACACAGATTCCTCCTTCCTGTCATTCACACACGCACCCTTCAAATTATTCCAACCTCAAATACGCTCCAAGCCCATGGGAATTCCCAGGTACCCTAAGCAAGTCACTGTGACTTTGAGGGAGATGTTACCTGGGGCTCGGGCAGCTGAAACCCACCCTGGTGGTCTCTAGATTGTTGTTCTGAGAAATCATAAACACCAAATCCTCCAATCCCTCCGAATTTCTGTTTGTTGTTTTAACCTTTAACAGGCTTTTCAGGTAAAAATAACAAAGACCAATTTACTGACTTTTTAGCTACAACGTGCTTGGGAAAGCATTTACTTAAAAGAAGGACTGGAAAGAAGAAAAAAGTAAGAAGAAAATGGAGTACATACTCTTCAGGTGATGCACACTTTAATGAACTAAAACAAAAATACAAACGTGCAGAGGAAGAGAGAGGGCAAACCAACGTCCCCATCCTTTCATGGCGCTGTAGCTCGAAGACCGGAATCTCCGCTTGTTAACCATTGTTAACTAGTATTTTTAGTCCTGATTGCTTTTAGCCTCTGTATAGTTCCTTTTTTAAACACATTTTCTATACGTTAATAAAAGATCCTGAAGGAACGGTATGCATCTTGCAAGTCCTATAGGGAATTGTGGGGGCGCGCGTTTCTTAATGACCGGTCTGCTTTTTCTGGTCCTCTTTTCCTCAACGTTTACCCACCACTTCTGCCAAAACGTCTTCCCTGCGTCACCCTTTGGGTAGGCTGCTCTCATTCCTGATGGTCCTGCTGCTCCATCTGCCTCCTTGCCTTCCCTCTCCTGGTCTCTCATTACCTCCTCTCTACCTCCCTCTTTCTGCCCACCTACTGCTCCTTCTCTCTTCACCTCTTTCTCCCCCTTTCTTCCTTCCCTGTCTCCCACCAACTTTGAATTCTCCATCTCAGCCTTTGCTTTTACCATCAGAAAAGGTCACTGATGGGTGGTAGCCTCCGCTGGATGCCCCAGCACCACCCAGACTGGTCTTGTTTATGGTTTTGAGCCTTGATCGGCCACAAAGAGTGACTCACTGCCCGCCTCCCTCAAGCTTGGATGCCCAGTGGGAGCCAGATCTTCGAGGCTCTAGTGCCACCTATGGGCACTGGTGGAGAATATGTAACAGGCCTAACTTGCTGAACCTACCTGTCCTTGGCTCAGTCAGTCTCCACCTCCCATGATTACCTGCTTCTCAGACTTGGTCACCTGGGAAAACATTTTCCCTTTCTCTCCCTTGAAAATGGGCCCAGTGCACACTGTAAGATCATCTCTAAGCTCCAGGTAACATTAGGTAAGACCCAGCAGGTAACAGCGCCAACCAGAGGGTCATGAGGGAAACTTCCCTCCAGTTCAGATCCACAGGCACACGGAGCCAGGACGTAGAGAGAGCACTGTAACAGAGCACGATAGGTGCCATAAACACAGACAAGATCTCCCCCTGCTGGAGGAGGGAGGGGCATTAGCAGCCTAACTGGGGGAGGTTGACCTGGCTGGGTCTTATGACCACAGGAAATATCCAAGGGGGAAAGGTGAGGAGGGAGCCTTATGAATAAGAGTGGAGGGCATGAAACAGCACACCCTGTGGGAGCAGGGCCAGGAGAGGTGAGTGTTCGTCTTGGCCTGGGTGCCTGGGGCCCTGTGAGGGAGGGTGATGACAGAGCTCCCCACAGGCAGCCAAGGACAGGCTGAGCCTTGTGAAATCGCAAGGCCAAGAGAGAGAGACTTTGTTCCACCGTTCCCACATTAAAAGGGAGACCAAGAGAGTACTTTAAAAAAGGGATGAATCCTAGCCTTGGAAACAAATTTTTTTTTAAAGTTTTATTCATCTTAGTCTTTACTAGGCACCAGCAGGGTCTTCTCAACCCTAAGCCATGTGAGAAACAGGGACAGAATCCCAGCTTCCCACTTCCCGCTTCCCGCTGTGTGACACTCTCCCACTGAAGGCACCCTACACAAACAGGGCCAGCACACTCTTCTCAGCCCTTCCCCCATGCCTCCTTGCCTCTTTCTTCATCATTTCTTAAGAAACAGATTTCTGGAATATCGGACAAGAGACCATCCTTTAAAAATAGCCACATTTCCTGATCCTATTTTAAATAAGCCACCCAGGAAACCTGTACCCCAGGATCATATTCCCGGAGGAGTGGCCATTGTAAGGTGCAGATAAAACCACCTGAATCTCATCCTGCATGTTATGTAGGAAGCAGAAACTAAAAGGATATAGTGGAACTTAAAGGAATTTCAGTAATTAGTAGTTATTCCTGAGGTAACTGAATGCTAACATTATGTCTTAAATGAGTATAATTCATCCATTGCTTAAGACCTCTGGGTGCATTTACAACCATCTGAACGAAGATTTAATTATTGCTGTGTTGTGGGAACTAAGGATTGCCACGGGTAAAATTAAAAATGGATTGTTAAGCAAGAGAAATATTAGCAGCATTAGTAATCAGTGCAATTATCAAGAACTTGACCTAAACACAGTAGCGTCTTCTCTTCTGTAAGGACCCTAGTGGCCCTGGGGACACATGCCTCAACAGCAACCTCTTTGCTAGTCAGCACGAAGACATCATCATAGAATAAGGGCCCTTGGGTCCTGTGTATCTCCTCTCCTGTGATATGTACGATACACTCCATTGCCCAGGCTTTCAAGGAATTATAGAAAGAGTGTGCATTAGCCTCATAAATCCACATATAACTGAGTCTCTTGCTCCTCTTCCCTCATCGCACCATCTGAGTTCAATGAGCACATACTATGGACCAGACCCAGTGCTGGCTCTGGATGTGCAGAGACAAAAGGCCTGGTCCCTCCTTGAAGAGACTTAATCTCTTTTTGCCTCTTTCTGTTTCCATCCACTTGTACCAAACTCCCTACTCCCCAATCCAGATATGCCACAAGTATGTGAATAAGGCCCCTCACTTCAAAGGTTTTAAAATAGAACAGATTAAAATTTCCAAATTTCTGTTTATGTGTTCGTGAGGAACTGGAAAGAGATACACAGTAAAAGAATTCAGTTAATTAGGATGAGGTTGTCATTTCAATATTGACAATATTTTTTTTAACTCAGACATATTTCAAACACTGAGAAAAGTGGCAATTAAGGAGCTTCTTGAATCCAAAAAGCTAACAGAACCTTCTCAAAGGACTGATTACTATAGAATCTTCGTTGGAGGGGGCAGCTGGGGAGAGGAAGGGCATTCAAAAAGGTTCTGGTATGTCCTTTAATATCTTAAGTAAGAATTGCTGTGATCAGAGATCATTGCTAAGCACTCGTTCACAGTTTGTGTGAAAGCTCTGGGTCTGCTCTTCATGACAAACAATCAGCCCTTTAGAGATTTCTAGGAAATGAGTATAAATTACAAGAAATGCAGTAGCAATTACAAAAATTCAATATGCTAGCTGTACAGGAAATTTAAAGATCCAAGAAAAACAGCAATAACTGTGAGGAAATGTGTAAATTATGTCTGTGTACAGGCAACACCTGGAATGATTTGTGACCCATACTCACTTTTTATGACTTTTTTTCCATAAGTAAAACCCACAGAGTAATGACCAAAACTTATATTTACAACCAAAGCTACACACAATTGAGACAATTGGCAACAATGACAACCTGGCTTGCTATGAAAGGCAGCTCAGCTGACTTACTGACACAGAAGAGCACAGGATCGCTGGAGAAGTCAAGATGGAACCACCTGACCTCCTACCCTACTCGCCTCCCTATCATGTACCATTTAAAGACTTGGAGAGGCGTTCATGTAAATCTAGATTTCAATTTTCCTTTTCCAGAGAAATTACCTGAATTTTAATTCAGATTGAAATGCCCATGCTTACTGTGGGGCAGGGTTTTAATACGGCAGTACTATTGACATTTTGGTGAGAGAATTCTCTGTTGAGGGAAACTGTCCTGTGCATTCTAGAATACTTAGCAGCACCCCTGGCTTCTACCCTTTGAATTCCAATAGGACCACTGCCCCCTCCAAGTGGTAACAACCAAAACTATCTCCAGACATTGCCAAATGCAATTTTACCCTTGGGGACAAAGTCACCCTCAGTTGAAAGCCACTGTGACAGGGACATTTATCACAAAAAGAAGATGACTTCAATCCAGACTTCATCGAAGTAACATTTTAAGAAACTTCATCCAGCCCATTTCGGTCCCAAAGACAAGAGAGCTCCCCAATTAGGGCCCTGCTACAGATTTTCCTATTGAATTTCTTTTTATGTAGTCTGTAAATGTTTGGAAAGCGTATATCTGTGTTTTATCTCAGTTTCATTTTGTTGGAATTACTCTGGGTATTTTTATGGTATGAGATTAGATTCCAAGGTAGGGAGTAGAATGTGTAGGATGGTGCTTACAGAAAATGAGAGCTCGACTTACAATGGTTCAATTTTTCACGGCGCTCCTGGAATCAATTAAGTCTCCAATCAAGGGTCACTTGTAAGTTAGACCTTTGGCTCTGTTGCTTCACCTGATGGACAATAATAAATGGTATTGATTGTTTAACATCCCCAAATACCTCACAATCTCACATGTCCTGAAGGTTTCTTAAGAAAAGAGAAGTCAAGGGTAAATTATACACCAAAGACAGGAGGAAGGGAAGGCTTTGTCCCCATATTCTGCCTAGGTCCAGGATTCTGGTCAACTGAACAAAGAAGGCCAGTATTCTCCCCAGGAGAATGTGGATATCAAAGTCACGTGCCTAAGAGAGTGCTCCACGGTGTTAGGGAGAGCAAACGGTTAACTAGAGCCCCAGCCAAGGAAAACTTTAATTGTGTCACAAGAATAAAAATGCAGCAAACGGGAAAAATAGATAGTTGTCTAGAAGAAGTCTACTGCAGCCTCAGCATGTGGCAGAGAAGCACACCTACCACCAAACCCCTTTACTCAGTTCACCCTCCCAAACAAGCTCTTCCAGAACACAGGAAGGGAGATGTAAGGACGGACGCCATTTTTACTTCCAGGTTTTTCAGAGAAATCACCATATTGACTTTTCTTTCCTATTGTCCCAGCCGTGGCTGTTGGGCCACATGGCCTAGTTTAGTTCTTAGAAAATGTAGTCACTGTAGTAGATCTTACTTATAACAGTTATGCTTATAGTAGACGTCCCTAGAAAATGCAGTTACCATAGTTGATCTCTGTAACGTTATGTTAATTGTGAAGGTCATCTGGGATCAGGAGAGGATCAACAAGCAAGTGTGACTGGCAGCCACAGCCCTCACATTTGCTTCTCTGGGTCAGATGGGACAGGTCTAGGTCAGTCTCTCAAGAGACTCTGATGAGGTCCCTTTCCTGCAGGGGGGTGTGTTGCCACAGAGTTCACAGCAAGGAAGGAATATTTGGTGTTCACATTGGTGTCCAAGGAGATGGGTCCTCCATCGTGATCGTTTTCACCACAGGATCTTCCTCCAGATCAAGAGTCACTGAAGCAGCTCAGAAAGCGCCCCTACCATTAAGGGCCACAACTCATTATCAGATTTCCAGACCAGTTATTTCTCTTCCAAGACCAAGCCACTTTGAAGAGTCAAGCCCTCCTGTTTGGCAGAGTAAAGGGCTTATTCTCTTTCCAAAGGACTGGAGGGAATTGGGAAAGTACCAATGAAAAGAGCCTTCTCCTTGTACTTGGGCTCCTTGAAGACAGAGAGTGGGTTTTCCATTTCTATTCCCAATATTTAGCCCAGCACCCTGTATGGACTCAACACAGAATTGATGTAAACTGGATTGAATCAATTCTATCTCATGTCCATGAAAGAGACTCAATTAACAGCTTTTATCATGTCAAAATTTAGGATAGATCCCTAAAATAGGATGTTTGAGACTATCCGAGGAGCAGAGGAAGGGATGCTGGACTTCAAGTCAAAGGCATATGTGATCAATCTATTTCTGCCACTTACCTGCGATGCACGCTGGGTAAGTCCTTTCATCTCCGAAGCTTAGTGTCCTTATCTTTAAAATGGGAGCAAGCATAACTGTCCTTCCTTCTTCACAGACTGCTGTGAGGGGCAAACTTCAACATGTTCAGAAAATGCTTTGAAGTAGGTGTTGTCACTACTGGGAGCATGTTAACTTGGTGAAAGGTAAAGGATGTTGAAAATCATCCTTAAATCTCCAATACCTTCCCAGCAGTGTTCTGACCTGAAATTTCACCAACCTAGTTTCCTAAAGCAACTTATTCTGCTGAGAAAATGCCCGGGCAAAGAAAGAACATCCATTTGCTATCAGGCATGAGTTGATGGCTACCTGAGAGCAGGAGGGGACAAGGGTGGGGGAGGAGAGCAGATGAGGAGCCAAAGAACAAGGAACAGAGGACACAGGAATGGAAGAAAGCAGCCACGGCTGAGGCCAGCTCCACGGTTGACTCTTGTGGAGGAGAGAGATGAAGAGGACCAGGCTGTGTTGAAAGCCAGCCCAGTATGTGCCAGAACTACAGACTGTCTAAGGATGGTCTGGTTCCAGTCCATTCTCCCACCCCGACCTTACCCTGCGACATAGAGCAGAGAGATCTCAGCAGGCACTCAGCAGCCACCACAGAGATGCTTAGTAGTACTCTTTCAGATGTGTGGGGTGAGGACTCCTCACTGAGTTCCTGTATTTATCAAAACTCCTCCCAGGAGACCACACCTGCGGGGTTCAGGCATTGGCCCCCCAAAGGGCATGTTTCAATAGTATAGATGATGGCTTATAAAGAAGGGGCTGCTGTCTGGCTTCTACGGAGCTATGGGCTTCAGTTTTGTTGAGTAGGGTGTCTGGGGCCAGAACTGAACTACTCAAGGGACAGAGAGGCTGAGTGCTGCCATCAGCACCATCCCTAACCTTCCCCCTACATGGGCTCAGAGACTTAGCCCCACTTCTACATAAATGTGAAACAAATGATTGAAGAATATTCATTTGAAAGGCAATTACTCTGGATGTCCATGTGTCTCAACTCAGCATTGCCCTCAAATTTGCACAGAAGCCCCATATAGGAAAGGGTGTGTGTTTCTGCCCCTCAGAATGGACCTGAAACTTCCCATGGACAGAAGCTTGGTCTCTCAGAGAAGACCCCTGCCCTGCCCCCATCCCCACCCCACCCCAGGAGGGTGAGCCAGGAGCTGGGCACTCACCTCTCCCCAACCCTCTCCAATGGCCTGAGACTGGGAAAACAGCTTGTCACATTCCAGCCCTGATTCTGTCTGGTGCTATAGGGGACAAAGGGCTCATAGCCACCTTCGAAGCCACTGACCTGTCCCAGGTCCTGACCTATAAAAAGAAGAGGAACAGAAATGATCACATTCACTCTCAGTCTTTAGCTCCTGCTTGCACTCTGGGGATGCAGACAAATTTGCAGTTCACTGAGCCAGTTGTTTTCACTCTGGTGGTATCATATGGACTGTGACAGATGTGGTGGGGCACTGGAGCCTCTCTGCTGCCATTTTCCCCGTCAAGGCATGAGATTGCACAGCAAAAGCAAGAGCACGCCTCCTCACATAGCACCCACTGCCAAAGAGCCCTGCAGGACGGAGAGGAAGACCGTGCCCTTCAATGCAGCTTCTCGTCTGCACAACCCAGGCATTCCTGACCTAGAGCATTCATTCCCTCATTCGTTCACTTGTTCATGCAATCATTTATTTATTCACTCACTCAACCAAGAGTCGTTCAATACCCATGTCTGCCTGCACTGTGCAGGGAACTGGTGGAAAGCAAGGGTGGCTGGAGCACAGATTGGTGGTGAGTGGGTAACAGAGATACAGCTGGGAAGGAGAGCAGGACCTAATCAGACAGGGCCTTGCAAGCCAGGCATGAATTCTGAGCTATTGTAAGAGTGGTGGGAAGCCACAAGAGGATTCTAAACAAGAGAGCGGGATGATCACGTATGCATTTGAAAGAGTTGGCTGTGGGTGTAGTGTAGATGGTGAGGGATTGCATAAGGTTTTGGGGGGAAATTCAGGATTGGTTCAGATGAGAAACAGAATAACGTGGACCCAGGTGCTTTTAGTACAACTGGGGAGACAGACATGTTCAAGAGATATTTAGGAGGTAAATTGACAGAACTTGAACATGTGGATGAGGGACACGAGTTCACAGGATTCTGGATGACACAACTGGACAGGCAGTGGCCACCAGGAAGGGAAGAGAGACTCAGTGAGAGCCGAAGCCAGGAACTCCATTTTGAACATCAGCTAAAGGCACTCTGAGATATCCAAGCAAGAGGGCAGCTGTACATATTGGCCTGAAGTTCAAGGAGAGGCCACGCTAGAGTTATTTGGGGGTCACATACAAGACCAACTTCATGGTCATGTGACCTACACAGTCACACAGGGCCCCACGCTTGGTTTAATGCTCTGCTGTCACCACCTTCAAATCTTTGAAGAAGGGGTCCCACATTTTTATTTTGCACAAAGCCCAGAAAGTTGTGTAGCTGATTCTGAACATATAACATAATATCAATAAGGATACGGATAGTAATTGAAGTTATAGACATGGATTCATTCATTCATTCCATGAGCACTCAATGTGTTCCAAACATTGTTCTATGCACTGAGAATATAGCAGAGAACAAAAGACACAAAAATACCTACCCTGGTGGGCCTTGTTTAATAGTAGGTGGCGAAATCAACAAACAAGATAAATGAGTGTAATGTAGAGTGTGTGAGATGATGATAAGCCTCTGAAGATAAATAAATAAATAAGGGGGATGTATTAGTCTGCTAGGGCCGCCATAACAAAACATCCCAGTCTGGGTGGCTTAAACAAGAGAAATGTATTTTCTCACAGTTCTGGAGGCTAGAAGTTCAAGATCAATGTGCTGGAAAATTCCATTTCTTATGAGGCCTCTCTTCCTAGCTTGCAGACAGACACCTTCTCACTGCACCCTCACATGGCCGTTTCTCTGTGTGCACAGGGCAGGGGTGGGGGAGAGAAGAGAGGGATCTGGAGTCTCTTCTTAGAAGACCACCGGTCTTGTTGTACCACAGTCCCACTCTTGTGACCTCATTTAACCTGAATTACCTCTTTAAGGGCCCTATCTCCAAATACAGTCACATTGTGCGTTAAGACTTCAACATATGGATGGGGGGGGTGGGGAGGGAAGTATGCCATTCGGTCCATAACAAGGGGTAGGGAGTGTTGGGGGTATAGCAGAAGCTATCAGCTCTCTACCTTTGTCTCCTCAACCCACCTCTGGGGTCACCTGCAGTTTCCATGACTGTTACCATCGATGCTAACATTTTACCTCAAACTCCACTGTTTTTCTACAGAAATGTTAAGGAATTAATGCCCCCAGCAGCAATCTTCAAATAAACAGGGAAAAGATATGATGGATATGCCGCAGCTGCCTTGCTCCTGAGCAGGGCAATTCTGAGGCGTGTGTTTTACAAAGTTTCTCAGGAGGTCTCCTGGTGCCCACAGCAGTGAGCCACTTATTAATCCACTTCTCATTGCTGGTCATCCCTTCCCTTTTTCAGTTCCCTGCTACCTCGTTATACTTCCTGAGGCCACCTCCTAAAAATAACCACTTGCACTCGTTGTCTCAAGGTCTGCTTTCAGGAGAACCCAAATTAAGATAGGCGTTTTCAATTTAAAGTATATATATAAGGCCTCGGTGAGAAAGCGACATTTGAATAATGTCCCATGAAGAAGGTGGGGGAGCAAGCCATGGGGACATCTGGAGCTAAAGTGTTCCAGGCAGAGAGAATGGCAAGGACAAGGACCTCGAGGTGGAGCTAACTCAAGTTCTAGCTGCACCAGTGAGGCTGGTATAGAGGCCGGGGAAGAGCATCAGGAAATGAGATCGGCTAGCTAATGGGAGGCCATTGTGGAGAGTAGTGCTGGCCTGGAGAATTAGGACCCGAGCCACGTGCATAATTTTCAACTTTCTCATAGCCACATCAAAACAGGCAAAATAGGTATAGTAATGTATTTTATTTATTCCAATATATCCAAAATACTATTTTTCCACATGTAATCAGTATAAAAGAAATTGTTGGAAAGATATTATATTCTTTTTTTATACTGTATCTTCAAACTTTGGTATATATTTTACACTTACTGCACATGTCAATTGGGATGCTACATTTCCATCAGACATACCTAGCCTGTGTCATGGGCTGAACTGTGTTCCCCTAAAATTCATATGTAGAAGCCCTCAGCCCCAGCACTTCAGAATGTGATTGTATTTGGAGATAGGGTCTTTAAAGAGGTGATTAAGATAAAGTGAGGTCATACGTGTGGGCCCTGATCCAATAAAGCCAGTGTCTTCCTAAGAAGAGGAGGTGAGGACACAGGCACACACGGAGGGAAGGCCATGTGATGAAACCAGAAGTCAGTCATCTACAAGACAAGGAGAGAGGCCTCAGAAGAAATCAGCCCTGCGACACCTTGATCTCAGGCTTCTCGCATCCACAACTGTGAGAAAATAATTTCTGTTGTTTGAACCAGTCTGTGGTACTTTGTTACGGCAGCTCCAGCGAACTAATAAACCTACATTTAGATTTCTAAATCTAAAACTGCATAAAATTCACAGTTGGAATAGGAGATACATGCGCCCAAGTTGTTCCACACTCACTTAAAAGTTCCTTATTGGCTGAAGCTCCATTTCAAGTGCTCAATAGCCTCATATAGTTAGTAGCTACCAGGCTGGAGGGTTATGGGTCATAATAATATATGATTATGGGCCATAATAACAACTTTGGCTTTTACTCTAAATGAAGTATAAAGACATGAGAGATTTTTGAGCAGAAGAGTGATATGGTCACACTGGCTTCTATGCTAAGAACAGAGTAGGGGGAAGTAGGGAAGCAGAAAGTCCAATGAGGGGGCTAGTACAACAGTTGAGGAAGAGATGACAGTGGCTTGGGTCAAGATAGTAGCAACGGAGGCAGTGAGAAGTGGTCTGTTTCTGGATATATTTTGAAGGAATAGCAGACAGGATTTTCTGACAGACTGGATGTGGGATGTTAAGGGTCAAGAATGACTCCAAGGCTCCCCCCACACTGGACTTTTTCATGAGATTTTTTTAATTGAGATATAATTCATATGCCAGAAAATTCACCTTTTTAAAGTATGCATTGCGGTGGTTTTTATTATATTCACAAAGTTGCACAACAATCCACTAATTCTAAAACTTTTCATCACCCTACAAAGAAACTCCATACCCGTTAGCAGTTATTCCTAATTTCCCCCTCCTCCAGCCTTTGACAACCACGAATCTACTTTATGTCTCCACAGACTTGCCTTTGTGGACATTTCATATAAATGGAATCATACAATATGTGGCCTTTGTGTCTGTCTTCTTTCACTTAGCATAATATTTTCAATGTGCGTCCACATTGTAGCACGTGTCAGTACTTCATTCCTTGTTATGGCTGGATAATATTTTATTGTATAGATATACCACATTTTTGTTCATCTACTCATCAATTGAGGGACATATGGATCGTTTCCACTTTTTGGCTGTTATAAATAATACTGCTATGAAAATTCATGTGCAAGTTTTTTGTATGGAGATGTTTTTGTTTCCCTTAAGAATATGCATAGGAGTGGAGCTGCTAAGTGACGTGGTAGCTCTAAGTCTAACTTAGAGCTAATTATTTTCCCAAAGCAGTTGCACCATTTTGTATCACAAAGCAATGTATGAGTGTTCCAATTTCTCTATACACTCACGAATTCTTGTTATGTTCCATCTTTTTTATTATAGCCATTGCAGTAGGTATAAAGTGATATCTCATTGTGGAAATTTGCATTTCCCTAATAAGTAACGTTGTTGAGTATCATTTCACATGCTTATTGCCACTTGTTTATCTTTGGAGAAATGCCTATTAAATCTTTTGCCCAGTTTTTAATTGAGTTATTTGTCTTTTTATTGCTAAGCCCTGTAAGTTCTTTATATCTTCTGCATACCAGTCCCTTATCACATATATTAATTGCAATGTTTTCTATCATTCTATGGGTTATCGTTTCACTTTCTTGATAGTGTCCTTTGAAGCACAAATGTTTTTAATTTTGGTGAAGTTCAATTTATCTATTTTACTTTGGTTGCTTGTACTTTTAGTATTCAATTTTGTCAAATGCTTTTCCTGCAACCATCGAGATGATCCTGTGGTTTATGTCCTTTATTCTACTAATATTGTGTGCTACATTGCTGAATTTTCATATGTTGAACTAACCCTGCATTCACGGATTAAATCCCATTTAATCATAATGTATAACAATTTTCTATGTTTCTGCATTCACTTTGTTAACATTTTGTTGAGAATTTTTTATGTATCTTCATAAGGAATTTGGTCTGTAGTATTTTTTCTTGTGATACCTTTATTAGGTGTTGGCATCAGGGTAGTATTGGACCCATAGAATCAGTTGGGAAGTGTTTCCTCCTCAATTTATTTTGGAAGAGTTTGTAAAGAGTTGTTGTTAATTCTTCTTTAAAGAGTTGGTAGAATTTACCAGTGAAGCTATTTGGGCCTGGCATTTTCTTTGTGGGTAGGTTTTTTACAACTAATTCAGTTTGTTTACTTGTTATATGTCTATTCAGATTTTCTATTTCTTTTCGAGCCAGTTTCAGTAGTTTGTGTGTTTGTAAATTTGTCCATTTTATCTAGGCCATCAAATTTGTTTGCATATAATTATTTATAATATGTTTCTATAATCCTTTTTATTTTTGTGAGGTCAGTAGTGATGTCCCTTCTTTCATTCCTGATTTAGGTAATTTGAATTTTCTCTCTCTCATTTTTTTTCTTTTGTTTGGGGTGTTGGTCAGTCTAGCTAAAAGTTTGTCAATATTGTTGCTCTTTTCAAAAAAGAAAATTTGGTTTCATTGATTTTTCTGCATTAGTTTTCATTCTATATTTCATTTATTTCTGCTTTAATCTTTATTCCTTCCTTACTTCTAGTGTCTTTGGGTTTTATTTGCCCTTATTTCTCTAGTTTTTTAAGGTGAAGTTTAAGTTATTAATGTGAGATCTTTCACTTGTTTCATATAGGTATTGATAGCTATAAATTTCCCTCTAAACACTCCTTTAGCCACATCCCATAAATTTTGGTATATTGTGTTTTCATTTTCATTCATCTCAAAGTATTTTCTAATTTCCCTTCTGATTATTTCTTTAAACTATTGATTATTTAGAAGTGTTTTGTTTAATTTTCATGTATATGTGAATTTCCCAAATTTCCTTCTGTTACTGATTCCCACTGTAGTCAGAGGATATATTTTGTATGACTTAAATCCTTTTAAATTTATTAAGACTTGTTTTATGGCCTAATATAGGTCTATCCTGGAGAATGTTCCATGTGCATTTGAGATAATGTGTGTTCTGCTGGTTTGGGTGGCATTTTCTATAGATGTCCATTAGTTCTAGATAGTTAATAGTGTTGTCCAGTCTTCTATGTCCTTCTTGATCTTCTTTTTAGTTGTTCTATCCATTATTGAAAATGGGGCATGGATTCTACAGTACTATGGTTGAATTGTTTATTTCTTCCTACAATTCTGTTAGATTTTGCATCATGTTTTTGGGCTTTATTGTTAGGTGCATATATGTTTATAGTTGTTCTATCTTCTTGATGGATTGACCCTTTTATCATGATAAAATATCTTTCTTTCTCTCTAGTAACAATTTCTTCTCTTTAGATTACTATTAGCATGGTACATCTTTTCTTCTTTTTACTTTCAGCCTATTTGTCTCTCTGAATCTAAAACATGTCTCTTGTAGACTGCATATAGTTGTATCATGTTTTTTATCCATTCTTACAGTTTCTGCCTTTTGATTAGTGGTTAATCTATTTATATTTAATGTAATTACTGATAAGTCAGGATTTACCTATGCCATTTTATTCTTTTCTATATGTCTTATATTGTTTTTGCTCCTCTATTAATCCATTCCTGCTTTCTTTTGTGTTAAGCAAATATTTTCTAGTGTACCACCTCAATTCTCTTTTCATTTCTTTTACTATATTTTTCAAATTTTTTAATGGTTTTCCTGGGGTTTATGGTGAACAGTTGGGACTTTAAGAGGATGAAGAAAAGAGGAGCCTGAAAAGGAGAAAGTACTGAGAAAAGATGAAAACCCAGGAGTGTGTGGTGTCCTGAAAGCCAAGTAAGGAAAATAGTCAAGGAGACGGGAATGATCAACTGTGTTGAATACCACTGAGAAAGGAGATAGGACAAGAAGCTAACCTTGACAAAGGCAGTTTGGAGGACTGGTAGTAGTGGTGCGAAAGCCTGACCAGAATGAGTGAAACCTCTAGGGGAAAATAGGTGGTCTATTTCAAGGAGAACCTAAAAGAAGTCAGATTGCAAAAGGAAGAGCCATTTCAGATTCCTTGCCTCTTCTTTCCATAAGAAGTCAAATCAAATGAAAGAAATAACGCATGTGTATAGAGGACTGGATGGATTTCAGTAGTCTGAGTTCTCTCTTTCCTGTCTGAGAAGCAGAGTCATATAGACTTTTGCAAATCTTTTAGGCATTTCACTTCATAGTATATACTAGTTTGAGAAAACTATTTGGAAGGCCTTCTATATATACAGTTAGCTTGGCCACAGCATCCACCTAGGGACCTGGAAGCCAGGAAATCAGAATACCTGTGGAACTGGCAAACAGTTAGCCATTGATGATTAAGTAGCTAGGAACTAAATGGTTTTTTTAATTTCCTTTTTGCAATTACTGATTATCATCACTTTTAGCTGTTCCTCCACCCGTTATTAACTTTGCTGTTCAGGCAGTATGCTATCTGACTCCCACTGGGTTCCTATAGATAACATCTCCCTGGATCCTGAGCAACCATGGTAATGGGCGTTTGAGCTGTTCTTCAGGAATTAGAACTCCTTTGTCCACTCCAGGCCAGTTGAGACCACCAACCCATCAACTGGGCCCATGTAGATGTCCAGTAAGCGACCTTTTGATGACAAGAGGCTAAAAACTCCACCCTCAGACCATACTAATGTTGCCATTTTGTGAGCATGCGTCCCAGGAAGAGCCGTGAAGTCTGACTACACTTGCGCAGATCTTCAATTACCTCACCTCTCCTCACCTCCAATCATCTGTCTCTGCATTTCAGACCACCTTGCCCCCTACACCATAAACATCCCTGAGTCCCTATTTTCAAGGAAGCAGATCTGAGATGCTCTCGCTTCCTCGCATGGCTGCCTTGTGATTAAAACCTTCTCTCTGCTGCAATCTCATCGTCATGGTGTTTGGCTTTCCCAGCAGTGGGCAAAAACGAACCTGGTGCGGTAACACCTGCTAATTCAGGGAAACCATAATATCTTACGTAAAGAAAAAACACTTCTGTATGTCTCCTTTATTCTCACACTATTACCACACTACTTCTGACACCACATGTGTGTGGGTTTTTCCCACACTAGCAATTCTGTGACACCAGCTGTGTGTCCTACAATTTAACTCAATTCTGACACTTTCTAACCGGAGTGTCAGGAAGACACCACCACCATCACTTTGGATGTCAATCTCAAGTCCAGGTTGTTACCTGTGATTCTGACCAACTGCCTATTAATCAGAGGTTACCACAACACCTCGCCCTGGGTTCGATTAATTTGCTTGGGCCACTCACAGAACTTGAGAAAACAATTTACTTACTAGATGATTGGTTTATTACAAATAATATTAAAAAATATGAATGAACAGTCAGATGAAGAAATACATAGGGCAAGTTCTGGAAGGGTCCTGAGCACAGGAGCTTCTGTCCTTGTGGAGTTTGTGGTGTGCCACCCTCTGGACGTGTGGATGCATTCTTGTTCACCAACATGAGCACTCTCCAAGCCCCATATCCAGGGATTTTTATGAAGGCTTTATTACATAGCTATGATTGATTAAATCATTGGCCATTGGTGATTGATTCAACCTCGAATCCTTCTCTCCTCCCTCGGGGGTGAGGGAGGGGGTCCCTAGTTCTGAAAGTTCCAACCCTTTAATCAGACTGGTGGTTTCCCTGGCAACCAGCCCCCATCCTTAGGGGCTTTCTAAACGTCACCAGATTAACATAAACTCAGTTGTGGTTGAAAGGGGCTTGCTATGAATAGCACAAAACATCTTTATCACTCTTGCTCTCATCACTTAGGAAATTCCAAGGATTTTAGGAGCTCTGTGCCAGGAACAGGAAGAAGACCAAATATCATATATATTTCTTATTATAAATCACAAAATTACATTTGGTATCTACCTAAGACAGGAGTTGTTGTTTTTTGAATTCCACTTCAGATACTATTATACTTACTCAGTTTTTAATGTAAGATATTCAACGACAATCAACAACAATTGAATTCCTTCATATTCCTAATGAAGAGAAAAAATTATTCCCAATTTCCCAAATGGAAATTGAGACCAAATGGAAGATAGTTAGTTTTCCACAGGAAAGGATTTCCAACAGACCAGAAACAGGAAAATATGCCTGTAATAGACATACTTGCCCCTCCAACGTGCATTCCCTTTTCCCTTGCTAATACACCAATTTTATTCTAATATCTACACCTTCTGTCACAGATTAATTGCCCCAAAGAACTCAGGAGTGAGTTTAGAAGCATTTAACTCTTTTTCCAAATTGTTTTTTTTTCCTTTTGTTATGTTAAGCAGATGCGGTCACCAACCACCCTGAACCAGACCAAGACTCACCCAGAGCTACGTTTATAACCTTTGCCTTATTTTCAATGCTAAGATCTCTCCAGGAGGAGCTTAGGCCTCATTGCCTTAACTGCAGTGCACGTGGAAGCATGTTTTCCAACAGAGCCTGCACAAGCAAATACCCACCTCTCCTATTTAAATATTCATTCCCCATCTGAAATAAAAGGTCCCTGCTTCCCTTAGTTTGGGGACACCATGACTCAGGAAATGATTCCTCATGGTCTCCTATTTGCTACAAATATACCTGACTTTGTGAGACAACTACTTCTGGTGGAGAGTCTGATTTAACTCACCAGGAGGCGAACCCACTTTGGTTTCGGTAACACTTCCTCTAACGCAAAGTTTCTCAACCTTGACAGCTGAAGCCAGATAATTCCCTTTTTTGCAGGGGAGAGGAGAAACACGCTATCCTGTGCATTGTAGCGTTGTAGGATGCTTAGAATCATCCTTGGCCTCTACTCACTAGATACTAGTTGCACACGCACACCAGTTACGACAACCAAAAATGTCACCTGGGGGCAAAATCATCACCTCGTGAAAATCACTGCTCTGGGGATAGGGCACAGGAGTTCCAGCCTAAGCAATTCAGCTCAGTCCTATTCTGGCCCACAGTTATTAGTTCAGTGGTGAACACGAGTCCCAATTCAGTCCTAGAAGTTTAGAGCAAACATTTTTTGGTGGCTTCAAGGAATGAAACTCTCATTCCCTCTGAACTATGTGATATATGGATGAAACTCTTGAAACCAGTGCATCCATTTTCTCTCCTTGAAAAAAGTCGGGCTCAGAATGAAGCTGACACCACACGAGGCTAAACAGAGACACTGAAAGAAACTGGGTTCTGATTACACTGTTAAGCTACTGAATCCAATCTGACCTGGATTTATGAATGCATCCTTTTGTTGTTGTTTAAGACAGTTTCACTTGAGTTTTCTGTTACTTGATACCAAAAGAATCTTAACCTATAAAACATAAGTAGGTTCATGCCATTTAGACCTCAGGAAATTTTTGACCCAGTCTAAAAAATAACCTATCATTAACTTCCAGTTTTGAAAAAAAATTTTAAGAAAAGTCGAAATTACCTCTTTCCATCTTTGACTTCACCACATTCATCTCCAAAGTCATGTCAGTTGTGTACCCAAATGGGTGATGTCAAAGGAGTTTCATCATACGGCCCCCATCAAAATGTCTTTGATTACCAACTCAGCCAGAATGGTCCTGAGAGAGCCTGCAACAGAAAAGGAAGACAACTGAACACTTGGACTCTAGGTGTTCCCAGTATTGCCTTGCTGTTGCCCACCCAGGGCAGCAGTTGTCAAACTGTGGTCCATAGATCCTCAGGTGTCCATGAGACCTTTCCAAGGGACCCACAAAATCCAAACTATGTTTACAAAAATGCTAAGACAATATTTACCTTTTTCACTGCATTAACTTTACACCGATGGTGGTGAAACTGCAGGCACTTTAGCACAAAAAAAGGCAATAGCAACTACTATACTCATTGTCGTACTTTTTACTCACAGTAAAAAAAAAAAAAAGCCACTTAAGAATGTCCTTGACGAAAAAGTAAAACTTATTAATTTTATTATATCTTGACCCTGCATGCACGTCTTTTTCATTCTATGTGAATCAATGGGAAGAATGCTGAAAGCCTCCTGCAGCACATCCAAGTACAACAATTGTCTTGAGGAAAAGAATTTGTGCAATTGTTTGAGTCGCCAGCTGAACTAGTTGCTTTTTTCGTGGAAACACCATTTTTACTTGAAAGAATAACTGACAGACAAACTATGGCTTTTAGGTTTGGGTATTTGGCAGGCATCGTCTCAAAAATAAGCCAAGTAAGCCTGTCATTTCAAGGAAATCCATTGACAGTATTTGTAACTAGTGATAAAATTTGAGCTCTTGAAAAAAATGAGAAGTCTGAAAAACTTGCATCCACTATGCTAAGCTTGACAGCTTCCCAATACTTAAAAACTTTTCTGATGAGATCAGTAGTGATGTTTAAAAATGTGATTTTTTGATTTTGTACAATAAAATATGTCAAATTTGGAAGATCTACAGAACACATTGAATGGTTTTTCTATTAGTTTGCCTGTCATTTACTTATTGATTTTAGGAGTTGTTTTTATATATTCTAGATAGGAAGCCTTTGTCAGTTATGTGCATTTAAAATATCTTGTTATACTCTGTTGCTTGTCTTTCCACTTCCTTGATGGTGTCTTTGAAATAAAGAGAGTTTCTTGTTTCAATGTAATCAAATTTATCATCTTTCCCTTGATGGCATGAATATATTCTCCTATCTTAATTTCTATCTTTCACATTTAGGTTTTTAATCTACCTGGAAGGAAGTTTTTATTAGGTTGAATTACATGAATTGTCTTATATTTGACTCTTTTTGACCTACAAAATGAGAGTTCTGTATGACTGAACACAATACATGAAGTGAGGCAGGATTTTCCATTTTTTCATGTGAATAATAAATTTTCCCAGTACTGTTTATCTGAAAGTCTATCCTTGCCCACTGATCTGCCATGCCATCTTGCTAATGTAGGTCTTTTTGTCAATCCCAGCCCCAGGGCTATATCACCTCAATTATTATGGCTTTAAAACAACGTGAGTTCTGTAGGGCGAGACCTCTCACATGGCTCTTTTTCTTCAAGAGAGTTTGGTTCTTCTTGACTCTTTGCACTCCCAAATAAATCTTAGGATCAGCTTGTCAAGTTTAACCAAAAGAAATTTTGGAATTTTATTGGAATTGCATTGACTGCATGCATCAGTTTGGAAGAATGGACCTCTTCACAATGCTGAGCCCTCCAGTTAATGAACACAGAATATCTATCAACTTATTATATCTTCTTTAATGTCTCTCAATAAAGGATGATAATTTTCTCCTGATAGGTTTTACATGTCTTTTATTAGATTTACTTCCAGGTACTTTTTGAGCATGAGATTTGATTTTACTCAACTTACAAGCTAATAAGTTAGCCTATTATTGGTTCATGAGTGCTGGTAGAAGACACAAGGATCCTGTAGAGATGAAAACTCTTATTTCTCACAGCAAGCAACAGGCGCATTGATTTTCCTTGGTCCAAGCCCCATGGAGGAGGCCAGAGGGCTTCTCTCCCCACAATGGGTTTGCTTTATAGCTGAGGATCACTGAGCTTGGAAATTACAGTCAAGCATCACTTAATGATGGGGATACATTCTGAGAAATGTGTCTTTAGGTGATTTCACCATGATGCAAACATCAGAGAGTATACTTACACAAACCTGGATGGTATAGCCTACTACACACCTAGGCTGCATGGTATAGCCTATCGCTCCTAGGCTACAAACCTGCACAGCATGTTACTATACTGAATACCGTAGGCAATTGTAATACAATGGTAAGTATTTGTGTATCTAACCATATCTAAACATAGCAAAGGTACAGTAAAAATATAGTATAAAAGACTTTTAAAAATGGTACACCTGTACAGGGCACTTACCATGAATGGAGCATACAGGACCAGCAGTGGCTCTGGGTGAGTGAGTGATTGGTGAGTGCATGTGAAGGCCTGGGACCTTACCGTACACTACTGTAGACTTTATCGGCATCGGACACTTAGGCTACACTAAATTTATTACAAATATTTTAATTAATCTTAGCTTATTGTAACTTTCTTACTTTATAAACATTTTTACTTTTTTAACTCTTTGACTCTTTTTAATAACACTTAGATTAAAACACAAATACATTGCACAGCTGTACAAAAATATTTTCTGTCTTTATATCCTCATTCTGTAACTCTTTAAAATGCTTTTTTAATTTTTTATTTTCTTTTACTTTTTCAGCTTTTTTGTTAAAAACTAAGACACAAGCCCACACGTTAGCCTAGGCCTACACACGGTCATGATCATTAATATCACTGTCATCTACCTTCACATCTTGTCTCACTGGAAGGTCTTCAGGGGCAATAACATGCACGGAGCTGTCATCTCCTATGATAACAATGCCTTCTTCTGGAATACCTCCTGAAGGACCCGCCTGAGGCTCTTCTTAAGGAAGTGTCGCTCTTTTCAGAAATATGTCCATGGTGATTTGCACGGTTTGTTTCTTTTTTTCATCATAGATTTGCATATAAGCAGATAATGCACCACAAACATTCTTCTCTATTAATGAAAACCTTTCAGTGTTGGGGTCCATGTTTTCAAACTTTTAAGGAGCTTATTGAGATCTGCAAAAGCTTCAGCTAAACCTTCCATGTGAATTTTCTTAGAGGGGAGGGGAGTTCTTCTTTTTCTTCTCCTGCAGTTTCCTTTTCTCTTGTCTCTTCTTCAGCTATGCATTCCTGTTACAGTTTCAACAACTCCTCATTGGGCAATTCCTCAGGAGCCACCTCCAGGAGTTCCTCAGTGTCATCTTCATCCACACCCAGGGTAAAGTAGTCTGCCTTCTCAACCACAGCCTTGTTGATTTTTGCAACCTCCTCATCCTTGGCAAATCCTTTGAAGTCATGGATGAACCTCTTGAGTACCTTCTTCCAGATCCCATTCACACATTCCTTGGTGACATCACCCCCAGCCCAAACAAGGTTCTTGATGCGGTCACAAATGTTGTAATCCTTCCAGAATTGCCTCATTGTCTTCTCAGTGTCTTCTTCAGTTGCAGCAGTAGGCTTGGCCAAGGTTCTCCTCAGGTAGTAGGTCTTAAAAGCTACTATAATTTCTTGATCCATTGGTTGGATGAAAGAGATGGTGTTTCAAGATAGAAACATCACTTTGATATTGGAAGGAAGGTAACCAATAAAAGGAGGTTGTCTAGAAGCATTATCAACAATAAGCAAAGTCTTGAAAGGTATATTTTTCCTCAAACAGTATTTCTCCATTTCACTGGGGTAGCAATTTAGGAGGACATCTTGGAAGAGAAGCCGGGTCATCCATGACTTCTTATTCCTCCTACAGTACACTGGCAGTGTGTGCTTATTGATATCCTTGAAGGCCCTGGGTTTCTCACTGATCACAAAGGGTTTCAATTTGCAGCCTGCAACATTGCCCCCAAGCAAGACTGTTTTCCTGTCCTTAAAAGTCTTGAAACCTGGCATTGACTTGGTCTTCTTATCGATGAGTCCCTTCGGGCATTTGTTTTCAGAATAGAGAGTTTTCACTTATATTGAATATTTGCTCTGGCAACTAATTTTCCTCCAAGATCAGATTATCTAGAGTTTCTAAAAATTCTTCAGCTGCCTTCACATCAGCACTCACAGACTCACCACTCACCTTCACCTTTTGTAATGAATAACAATTCTTGAATCATTTAAACCACTCAGAGATGGCAGTAAATTCAACATTGTAGTCGAATCCGGCCTTTTCTTTCAATATCACAAACAAACTTTTTGCTTTGCCCGTGATCATCGTGGTGCTGAGAGGAATACGCTTCTGTGCCTGGTCTTCAATCCAGGTCATCAGAAGTTTCTCCATGTCTGATATAGGCCTTTCTCAAATTTTTGTTAGTCTCATTGGCTTCAATGAAGCTGATCCATTAACAGCTTCCATCACTTTGTTCTTGTTTTTCAAGATCTCAGCTATGGTGGAAGAGGACATGCCTGACTGGGGAGCAATAACCATCGCTGATTTTCTGCTTTTGTAATCCTTACTCACTTTTAATTTTGTTTCCAGGTCATTCATTTGACATGGCCTCTTACTGGCAGCACGCACAGTGGATTTTGTATGGCTAGGGGCCATGATGAACACAAGAACACGAGATTAAACCAAGCACAAGAGAAAACAATGCAGTCAAGAAATGCAGTAAACATGGATGTATGAAGCTGCTATCAGCTTAACACAGCATACTGATTTACAGTAAACATTTTTTTATAAATAGAAAGCATACACTCTGGAATAATGATTTAAAAAATAATATAGTAAATACATAAACCAGTGACAGTCACTTGTTATTATTATCGAGTATTATGTACTGTACATAATTCTATGTGCAACACTTTTATACCACTGGCAGTGCAGTAGGTTTATTTACACCAGCATCCCCACAAACACATGAGTAATGCATTGCACTATGACATTATGATGGCTGCGATGTCACTAGGCGATAGCAATTTTTCAGCTTCTTTATAATCTTATGGGACCACCATCATATATGCTGTCCATCATTAACCAAAATGTCGTTACGCAGTGCATGACTGTGTTATATGGCAAGCAATAAGCAAGCTTGCTCTTTGTCCCAGAAGAAGACATTATTTCATCCCTCAAGATTTCTTGATAGAAAGACAGCATTAAGATAAGACCATGTAAATAGTTGTTGGAACCATCCATTCTTGGCGTACACAGTAACACATGCGGGAGTATAAAAGACTCACGGAGGAGTATCTCCCAACAGTAATTCACAGAATCTTGTAAAAATTTTATTTTCTAACCGTCTGTTGCTGACATGTAGAAATATAAATAAATTTTGTATATTAATTCTCTATCTAGCAATCTTACTAAACTCATTATAGTCATGCATCACATAACATTTCAGTCAGGAACGGCCCACACGCATGATGTGGTCCCACAAGATTAGTACCATACAGCATTGGTGTAGTAGGCTATACCATCTTGGTTTGTGTAAGGACACCATGATGTTCACACAACGACAAAATTGCCTAACGATGCATTTCTCAGAATGTATCCCTATCATTAAGCGACACATGCCTGTAAGTCTAATAATTTAGCCTTGGATTCCATAGAATTTTCTACATACAAAATCATATCATTTTTGAATAACAAAATGTTTCTTTTGATCCAACCTTATATTTTTTACCTTTTTTTTCCTACTTTATTTCACTGGCTAAAATGTTTCCTTGGCTTAACTAAAGCAATGTTGAGAGAAATGATGACAGCACTATCTCATTCTTTATCTCAAAGAGAAAGCTTTAAATGTTACACTGTTATAAATGATGCTTTCTCTAGTCCCCTTTCCTTTTTTTTGCAAATACCTTAGATTAAATTAAATAATTTTTTTCTACTCCCAGGTTGCTAAGTGTTTATAGTAATTGGATAACTTTTCTTTTTCTGCACCTCTTGAGATTATTGCATGATTTCCCTCCATTCATCTAGCAATGTTAAAACAAATTTAATTTTCTAATGTTAAAACCTTGCATTATCGAGACAAACTCAACTTTGTCATGATATATTATCATTTTTGTACTCTATTAAATTTGATTAGCCTTTTTTTACTTATATTGCCATTGTAGATATAAACTTCTCTCCAAGTACTGCTTTAGCTTCAACTCAAACATTTTGATTTGCAGTATTTTTATCATATAGTTAAAAATGTTCTCTAACTTCCATAAGCATTTCTTCTTTGAACTGAGAATTATTTATCAGCGTGTTTTCTAATACTAAACATACTCTTCTAATTATCATTTTACCGTTGATTTCTAGCTTGATTGAATTGTGCTGAGAAGACTCAATACACATTATTCAGACTTTTTAAATTTATTTGAGTTTGCTTTACGGCACAGCGTATAGCCAATTTTGTGTAAATATTCTGTGTATTTTGAAAAAGTGCGTATGCTAGTCAAGTCAATAATATGTGTCCATTAAATCAAGATTTTTCCATCATGTTTAAATATTCCATATTCCTCCTGCTATTTTATCTGCTCGTTCAATCAATTACTGAGAGAGAGGCATTAAAATGACTCACATGATTGTGGATTTGCCTATTTCTCCTTGGAGTTATCAATTTTTGCTTGAATATTTAGAGGTCCTGTTATTAAGGTACATATCATTTTAAATTATGACGTCTTTTTGGTGAATTGAACTTTTCGTTTTTATGAAGTGATCCTCTTTATCACTAGTAAGGATTTTGGCTTAAAGTCTATATTTTCTGATCTTAATATAACTGCGCTGGCTTCCTTTTGGTTGGATTCTGCCCAGTATATCTTTTTTCATTCTTTGTTTCCTTTCACTCGTTCTATATCCTTATATTTTAGAAGTTTCTTTTATAAATAGTTAGATTTTGTATTTCATCCTCTCAGACCATCTTTTTCTCTGTAGCACTTATTCCATTTTTTATTACTATTAATAGACCTTATTTTTTAAAAAGTCTTAGATTTACAGAAAAATTGCAAAGATAGTACAGAGTGTTCCAATATACCACACACCCAGTTGCCCCTATTATTAACATCTTACATTAGTATGATACATGTTATAATTAATGAAACAATATCGATACATTATTATTAACTAAAGTCAGATTTCCTTAGTTTTTACCTAACATCTCTTTTCTGTTCCAGGATCCCATTCAGGGCACCATATTACATTTAGTAATCATTTCTCCTTAGGTTTCTCTTGGTTGTGATGGTTTCTCAGACTTCCCTTGTTTTTGATGACTTTGACAATGTTGAGAAGTACTTGTCTAGTATTTTGTAGAACGTCCCTCAACTGCACTTTGTCTAACGTTTTTCTCATGGTTAAACTGGGGTAGTTTGTTTTGGAGAGGAATATCACAGAGGTAAATGACATTTTCGTTAGATCAGACCTACGATATGTACTATCAACGCAACTTATCATGTTGATATTGACCTTGATCACTTGACTAAGTTAATGTTTATCAGGTTTCTCCACTACAAAGTTACTCTTTCTCCCTTATCCATACTGTATTCTTTGGAAGGAACTCACTATGTACTGCCCACACTTAAGGACTGAAGAGCTATATGTCACCTCCTTGAAAGAATCTACATAAATTATTTGAAATTTTTCTGCATGGGAGAATTATCTCTTCTCTCCCATTTATTTATTCATTCCATCACTTATTCATGTCAATACAGACTCATGGATATTTGTTTTATAGTCTGGGTTATAAATCAATACTACCTTATTTTGTTGTTGCTCAAATTGCTCCTGGTTTGGCCAGTGGAAACTCTTTCCCTTGAATCCTGTGCACCTTTGATCTACCTACATCACTATGAGGTGTTTGGTAGGGTTCAGTGGGTTTGTTGTTTTTCCAGTACTTCCTTACTTTCTGGCACTGTAAGATGCTCAAGGCTTATCTTGTATATTTCATGCCCCAGGCCTAGAATCATCCATTTCTCCCAGGAGATGGTTCCTTTTGTTGGATAATGGTATTACAAAGATCTGGGTATTAGGTGAGCTCATTACTACGAGGGTATCATTTCTTTTAGCCTCTCAGCAGACAAAACAAAGATATACATGTGTGTATATTAACCAGTGTTAACTGTATGTAAACATTTGTATCTGTTAGGTTAGTCATCAGTTCTTACTGACGTTTCCAACTCTAATCCGTTACCATATAGATGATTCTAGCCTCCTCCCAGTGCTTATCCATAATTCCCACTCCAGCATTGAGAAACTAAGCTCCACCATCTGCCGTTGTTTACTGAATTGTTCAATTCCAGCATACACATATAGCAGTACCAGAATTGCTAGCCTGTACCTCCGTGGGAAGCAATTTTGTCATCTGGAGTACAGTGCTTATGTTCAGTCGCTTTTGCCTTTAGTCTCACAGACTCCATTCATTTCCAAAAAGACTTAGGTCAGTATGTTTTCTCCCATCCTCTTTAGTGAGGTCTTTTCAAATACATTTGTGATACAGTTAGATTCTATTGCCATAGTTTAGACTCTTTCCCGGGATCTTCCAGACTCCTGAATGATTTTTTTAAATTTGCGTGCATTGAGGTTCAGTTTTTATGTACTGAAGTTTTATAGGTTTTGACAAATGCATAAGGTCTTGTATCCACCACTACAGTGTTATACGTAATAGTTTCACTGCCCTAAAAATTCCCTGTGCTTCATCTATTCATCCCTTGTCCTCTCCTCCCAATCTCCAGGCAACTACTCATCTTTTCACTGTCTCTACAGTTTTGCCTTTTCCATCAAGGCGTATAATTGTAATCATACAGTATGTAGCCTTTTCAGACTGGCTTCTTTCACGTAGCAATATGCATTTAGGGTTCTTCCCAGTTTTTTCACAGCTTGATAGCTCATTTCTTTTTATCGTAGAATAATATTCTACTGCATGGATGTACCAGTGTGTTTGTCCATTCACCTACTAAATCACAGCTTAGTTGCTTCGAGTTTTGGGGTAATTATGAATAAGACTACTATTAACATTTGTTTGCAGGTTTTTGTGTGGATGTGAGTTTTCAACTCAACTGGGTGAATATGTAAGAATGTGATTGTTATAGTATGGTAAGACTATGCCTAGCTTTGTAAGAAACTGCCAAACTGTCTTCCAAGAGGCTGTACCATTTTGCATTCCCACTAGCAATGAATGAGTTCCTGTTCCTCTGAGTCTTAGCCGGTATTTGATATTGTCAGTTTTTTGCATTTTGGCCATTCTCGTAGATGCATAGTGGTACCACAGTGTTGTTTTAATTTGCAATTAACTAATGACAAATAATGCTGAGGATCTTTTTATATGCTTATTTGCCATCTCTCTGTCTTCTTCAGTGAGTTGTCTGTTCAGATCTTTTGCCCATTTTTCAAATGGCTTGTTTATTTTCTTATTGTTGAATGCTAAGTATTATTGCATATTTTCACTTATCCTTTTTACATTTAATGAAAGTACTGATACATTTCTGTATCTATTCCTCCATTTTATTTTGTGCTTCCTATTGGTTCCACTATCTCTCTTTTTCTCTCATTTTTTTTTGTTTTTTGCATCTTTTTGGTTGATTGAGGACTTTTCATCCTCTCATTTTTCTCCTCTACTAGTTTGGAAATTATACACTACATTCTATTCTTTTGGTGACTACCATAGAAATGACAATGTGCACACTAATTCATCAAAGTCTAAATTTAGACAATACCTTTACTGTTTGTCTAGACAGTACAAAGACTTCATAACGTTTTAATACCGTTCGCCATCCCCCACACTTAGTATTTTAATTAAAGTGGTTTACTTTTATCTTATTTTTAAAAACACAGACACACACACAAGATGTTGTTGTTACTTTTTTATGTATACCATGAGCACTTGGACTTACCCATGTATTTGCCACTTTTCTTACAAGGTTGTAAGCCTTCCATCTGAGCTTGCTGTCTTTTTGCTTGCAGTTCATCTTTTAGAATTTCCTTTAGAAAAGGTCCTCTGGCAACAAATTCTCTTGGTTTCTGGTTTTCTGAAAATGTTTTTATTTTGTTCTTATTCTTGAAATATCCTGTCCCTGGGTGAAGAATGCTAGGTTAGTAGTTAGTTTTTTTTTCCTAGCACATTGAAGATTTGATGCTAGGTTTCTATCATTTTTGTTGAAAAAATCAGCTTTCTGTCTGACAGTTACTCTTTTAAAGGTAATGTGTATTCTCCCCCCCACCCTTGGCTGCTTTTAAGATCTTTCCTCGTTGATGTCCTGAAGTTTCACTATAGTGTGCCTAGATGTACACTTTTTATTTATTTCTCTTGGAATTTGTAGGGATTTTTGATTCTGTAGATTTTAGTCTTTAACAGTTATCAAAAATTCTCAGCTGTTATCTCTCCAAACATTTTTCCCATCCCGTTCTCACCTGTCCTTCTAAACTCCAGTTACATTTTTGTTAGATTTTCACGTTCCATTCTCCATGTCTCCTGCTATCTCTTTCACATTTTCTATTTTTGTGTGTCTCTATGCTATATTTGGATAATTTATTTGACCCATCTTCAAGTTCACTCGTTCCCTTCACCTCTATCTAATTTGATGTTAAACTCATCCACTGGGTTTTTCGATTTTATTATAATTTTCATTCCAATAAATTATATGAGGTTTTTCTTAAAATCTGTGTTAAATTAATTAAACAAGGAGGCCACTAGACTGAAGTGGCTCTAATGCTGTGACACCTGCCTAAGCAACCCAAAATCTAAGTCTGTGAATGCCTCAAGGTTACAAAATCAAAATGCTAAGGGCAACCAATCACCAACAGGCAACGGGGTTTTAAGCTACAGTCAATCAATCATTTCCTTACTTTGCTTCTGCCTTTTTCTGTATAAGTCGTGACCCTGGCTGCTGTTGGCAGAGTGCTCCTAACCACTTGTGACTTGGCACTGCCAGATTCAAATTGATTTTTGCTCAAATAAACTCTTAAAATTTTTCACATGCCTCAATATACCTTTTAACATCTGCTTAGACCTTCATTATAGTTTTGTCTTCCCTACAGACATTTTAAGCTTCTCTTTTATTTCTTTAAACACAATAATCATATTTACTTTGGATCATGAGACTGATGATTGCAGTGTCTGAAGTCTGTGCAGATCCATTTCTTCTGTCTGTATATTTGGTAATTTTTTATTGTTAGCCGCCCCTCTTCCTTTTCTTTTTGAGAATTCTTTGATGCCTTGGGTGGAAATGGACTCTTCCAAAGAGGATTTGAGCTTGCATTTACCAGATGGTTGGGACATTGCCATCCTAAGAGCACTTTAAAATCTGACTTGAAGTTTTTTGGACCACCCAGGTCACACAAATTTGGCTTACATGCCCACATGAAGGTCAGCTCAAGATTTTAGCTATCAGGGAGAGGTTTTTTTTAATTAATTCTGTTTGTCTGGTGCTTAGGCAACTTGCCTTGAAATTTCCTGTGTGTGGAAGGGGTGTAGTTGTGTTCAGTTCTGGCTCACACTGACACAACACGTGATGCATCGGGGTTCCAGGATTTGGGAACAGGCACTGAACTTTGCTTTCTCTCCTTCCAGCTCTCTCCCCCCCCCCCCACACACACACACACACATACACACGCACAGACACTTGTCCCAGAAAATTGAAGCTCCAGTTTATTAGGTTCAGCAACAGCCCTCAGGGTGAAAACTTTGCTTACCTGCCTTGGTTCCTGCTTTCCCTTAGATGTCAAGCTGGTAAATCCTTGCTGCTGTATTTGACCAGTTCTTCAATGATTTTAAGATTTTTTAAATATTCATTAACTAGCATTTTTCATTGTTATTAGCAGGAAGATTGTTCCAGGTACCTAGCCATTATATTACCAGAAACAGAGCTATGCATTTTCTGAACATGCAAGTGTGCAGCAAGGAAATAATTCAGAGTAAATTCTTACTCAATAGGACAACACAGCGGTCTGTGGCTTGACGATTTTTCAAAGGGAACTTAGAGAAATATAATGGTAACTGCCTTTATATACACACGTACACCAAGCTAGAATTTTCGGGCTGGTGGGGATTAGAGGTTCAACCTCCGTCTGTGAGGACCAGCAAAACTAGTTCTTCTCCAAGGAGACAGCCTTCATTAATTCTACAAATATTTAGAGTGTAACTATTCTACATCCTGGGGACGCAGCAGAGAAAACACCAACAAGTCCCTGGCCTCATTGAATATAAATTCGAATGGAGATTCATGCCTGTGCCTTTCTCAGCACCAAGTTCTAAGCAGCAGAGTTGCTAGCACGGTTGGGCTGTACCTGTCAGTGAGTGTCGTATTTCCTGGGGCCAACTCAGCAGGTGAAAAAAAATTACAAAATGAAAACATTTCTTTTTCCTTTAACAGCTAGTGCCCCACAGACGATACCTTATTTCTTTCTTTCTCTGAGTTAAGTCTCCTTAAATCTCTGCCCTTTCCACCCCGGGCATAATTGGGAGCAACAAGGAGACTCCACGTCCATTTGCATGACAAAGCCTGCTGCAGTCGCTCGGTTGCTCTTGAGTTTCTTCTTTTGAGGAAAATCAGGCGTTCTTTCTTCCTTTGTAGTCTGTGTCGAATCACTGTTCAAGGTCTCACCTCTGAGCTTGGGGAGTGGATGGGAAGTTGGATATGCTGTTTAGTGAGTTGGAAATGCCCAAATAAATTAAGTTCATTTCAGGATTAGAAGGTCCTGGCCCTAATTTCAAGTCCTGACAACCTGCTTCTAGCAGAATACACGGGAGCAGAGACTAAGTACCAAGACATGGTCTGCTAGCTCAGCTTTTCGCCTGCTGGGTTAGCTCGAGTCCACAGAGACGCCAGGAACAAAAGGAGAGAAGCTTCTTCAAGCAAAGTCTTGCCCTCAAAGTCTCCATGGTACAGTAGTAGAAGAAAGCAGGGCACAGAATTGCACGTGCCCTCTGCCTACCATTTTGTAGCTCCCTTGTATGTGCGAAAGACCATAAGGCAGCATTTTGAAGCAAATGTCTCTCAAAATCCTTTGAAAGTTCCCAGAAAAAAAGAGTAATGTTTATCTCTTTCTTGAATCTTCTCAAAATGCATTACCATACTAAGGATTTTGAGAAGTTATGTATTGAAGTAAAGAAAACTGCAGTATTATCAGAACATTTCTCAAATTTCCAAAATCATTTGATGATGGAGACGTTTTCTGTCCACATGACCTAGTGTTCCATGGAAACACTTTGGGAAAGTGTCATGGGGGAAACATAGCTATCATTATTTTTTGTGTTAAAGGGATAGGAATATGGGTGCCTTATTTCCACCTTTTTGAATATTTTGTAATCTAATTGTTTGATGACTTTGCTTGTCTGTTTATTTTGGTGTCAGGGTTCTCAGCTGCAAGCTGGGTGATTGAGGCAGAAAGTGACTGATGAGCTTCCTAGGGGACCCCACCTCCTTTTGTTCCTCCCACAGATGGTTGGTTTGGGTTGAAGATTCTCCATGAGAAAAAGGTTCTTTAGCCCTTTTACCTCGCGTGGTGCTACTCGGGCTCATCAACCATACCCTTGCCTCTACTGTAAGCTTCTTGAGAGCATAATCCATATCTACTCCATGTTTTTATCTCTATAACTCTTAGGAGAATGGTAAATATTTGCATGAATGCATGATATATATTTGTAGCAGCAATGCTGTACCACCAGAGATTTCAGAGACAGATCGACACCACCCCTTTGCATGACAGGAAGGACTTTACTTTTCCAGGTGAAAAGTTCTTGACTTATGCTGAGAAATTACTTGAAGGACAAGGTAATTCATACACTTCCCTGGTCAGTATCAGCACTTCATCCCATCTAAGTTTTCACATAAAAATGACTAACCTAAAGAATGCAGTAACAAGATTGGCCAGGGCCCATGAATCCCCAGAAATGTTCTCACAAAGTCGTAGAAACCCAGTGCTGTGTGTCTAAGTGGTCTCCTGGGTGAGAACATAATTCCCTCCTAGGGGATGTGACTTGGAGCATGAATGGAGTTTTAGCTTGGGTTGGAGAGCTGGGCATTAAGAAATAACTAGTTTCAGCTGACTGATTCCTGGGCCCCAAGTACGCTGCCATCTGGTTTCTGAATACCACCTCCTCCAATAAAAAGGCTCCATCTAAAGTCACTGACAACTTCCTCCTAGGTAAAATCAACAACCTCCTGATGGTCCTTATTTCACATAATCTTTCTGCAACTTTTGGCACTTCCCATGCACCTGCTCTTTCAAATCTCTTCTCTTGTGTCTTCTGGGTGCCACACTCTCCTGGGTGTTTTTATTTCTATTACAGTTGCTCTTTCTAATCTCCTTGCAGTCTCCTCCTGCCTGCCCGTCTTTGACCTGTGAGTATCCTCTAGTGGTTATCCTTGGCCCTCTTCCAGTTTCATCTACTCCCCTGACAATAACTCCAAATCTCCATTTCCCACCCTATTGACGCAGCCCCCTCCGTTGGCTTCTACAAGGACATCAAGCCCTAGAGCCCTTAAGCATCTATTGCATATAATTAATTAACTTCTTTTTTATTTATCTAGAGTGGGAATAGCTATCAACCACCCTGGGGAAGAAGTGAGGAAATAGTCACTCAAATCATTTCCCGTACGGCTTAATTCTCTCCAAGAACCCTTATTGAGGCTTGTTGGCATTGGACCCATAAAGCCAACTGCCTAAGAGACATCTCAACTTGGTTGTTTCACAGGTGCCTCAAAAGCCACACTTTATCAATAAATCTATTACCTTCCTCCATAATTCCTCTTCTCCTGTGTTTCCTATCTTGATAAAGACTATCGCTATATTGCTTTCATGATTTTTCCATTTTTAGACATATTTTGTTGATTATCTACTACAGAAGATGAGGATAGAGTGTTCTCTTTCACACACACCCGTGCTCCCAACATGTACTTTCCATCCCTCCATCCTACTTGTAATTTAGAATTTTAGTAGCATAAATATTATTATGACTATGTAAACACATTTTGTAACTAAACCATTGTTTCCTTTCCTGCACAACTTTCTGTTTTCCCTGTAGTTAATAGTTGTCTTTTGTTTGCTTGTTTATTTGCTTAGATTTCTACATACCCTTAACTTTTTCCATGTGCAATTCAGCTCCAAACTCTCCTCCAATTGTGTAAGCATCCTTGGTGTATTAGGTTTCTTATCAATTTTACTTCCTTAAAGAAACCATGTATAGATCAACTTGTAGTCTTCATTGTTGATATCTCACTGGGGTCCCTGTGGAAGCCCTGATGTCAGTACCTTTAGATCATTTTTCTTGGGTTGGTCATATTTCCAAAGAAGGTTCTTTCTGTCTCTTTCCCGGAGGATAAAGATGTGGTTGTCAAAATTCTGAGAGTCTGGTAGGAGCTGAAGACTGGAGGTGTCTCAATCTCAGTATGTAAACTTTCCTGAACTCACCATATTTTCAATACGATTTCCCCATACTCAATTCTACATGGTGTTTATTTCATACCCTCAAGAGACTCACCCTCAGTCTTCTGTGAGAGTGGAAGTGGGAAGACATCTTCTTGAACAGATGATGAAATGATTTAGGGGTTCAATCTTTCTCTAAAATTACTTGAACCAATTCTTCTGGTTTTGGATCCTCCTTTACCTCTATTTCCAATGTATTATCTCTGATGCTTGAGCTTTGGCGAGGAGGAATCTCTGGTTCAAATCAGCTTCCTGTTTAGTTTTCCCCACTGCTTACTTAAGATTAGAATTCCACTTTCTCCAGTCTGCTAAATCAATTGCCACTCTTCCATCTATTGCCTAGCTTCTAAAATTTTGTTACTGTCGTATTTCTCCTGTACTGTTTGTTCCTACGGTTTTACATATTTATAAAAATCTCATTAACATCCCTTTAACAAAGTTTTGGCAGGGAAAGATATAATGCATGTATTCAATTTATCTTCTTTAAATAAAAGCCCCTTAGCCTTTTAATTACATCTCTTGCTACCCTTCCAAACACACTCTACTTGGGACTTTTCAAATGTGTTATTTTCTCTCTTACACACACACACACATACACACACACACACATTTTTACGTTACTCTCTCTGTCCCGTCGTCTTTCTTACTCCCCCTGTCCCCCGCCACCTCTGCCTGAGGAACTCCTGCTCATCCTTCACCGGGAGCTCTCACCTCTACCAGAATACTTCCCAGACCCTGTCCTATGATCCTATAGCTCCCTGGATATCTCCCTACCACAGCGCTAATCTTCCTGGATAATAACTGCTTATTTACTTCTCTGTCTCACCCACAGGACTGTAAAGACACGCTTACAGATCTCTCACAAGGCCTTCTTCCTCCAGGGGTGCCTCTGGCAAAAGGAGAGATCATTTTCTAAGTGGGAAATGAGACTGTATAAGATACTCCATTAAGGCAGTGTTCCAGACCAAGAGAAGGCTTCGGTCCAAACCATTAAAAAACTATTATTGTTATTATTATAAAAGTCTCTCTCCTAGACTAGTCCTCAAAGTTAGACCAGAAATTAACTGCCCTAGAAATTATGTATAGTGCTTTGTAGTCAAAGCACTTCAGCATTCATCAATTAATTATGATAATTTACCATCATTAGCTAGCTAATTAAATTTGAAACTGAACCTCCAGAGGAGAAAGACCAATTTGGAAATATCACTCTAGGCAGATGTCCGTAGGCCCAGCTCCTCATTTCTTGACCTCCCATAAAAAATAGTAGGCTCTGGGCTGGAACTGGGCCAAGCACCCCTCCCATGGGTTCCTCCTCCTCGTTATGCAGTCCGAGGCCACTGCCTCTCCTCTCCAGAGCTTCAACAGCAAAACAGCCCTGAGTGTCCTCCCAAGTGACATGCTCATCAGAATGACAACAATCTTACATTCAGTCGGAAACAGGAGGCTGTCTCTAACATAAACACACAAAATGCAGAGCTCCTCTGGCCCTTACTCGTGAAACAAAAAGGTGAATAAAATGGCTAGAGCTGTAAACCAAGCAAGTCTTGCCTTGTTTGAACCCTGCTGAAAAAGTGGTCTGTCGAAGGGAGTGGGGAGGATGAAAACGACGGAATGGAAGAAGGCCCTTTACAAACCTCCACTTGGGGATCTAGCATTCTCATAATCCAGTGCAGTCAGACCCCCCAGGTTTATTTTTTTTTCCATACACCAGAGACATGACCTCTCACTTGAAATCTGTGGAGCTCTGTACTTCTCAATGTAAAGGAAAGTGCGGAGAAAAATTATCTGGTGTGTGTTGTGCCCCACTTATGCATTGAAATTCCTGGAAACACTCTCATGGAACATTAGTCCCAAAAGTCATTCGATGAGCCCCATTTTGCTTATCATGAGGTGTTACGCTCAGATTCCATTAAGGAACTCCCCCACTCCAAGCTGTAACCAGCCTGGCTATTTCTCATGTGCCCTTAGGAGAGAGGGCAGGCGCAAATGTCTCAGCATGCAGGGATTTTCCCAGAAACATCAAAAGATTTAAAGCATTCTTACTGCAGATTGCTTGACATGGAGCCTGATTGTAATGCTGTTATTGTATAACACATAATATTAATAAAGATAACAGTAATAATAATAATAACAATTTTGGAGTGTTTCCACAGTTTATGTTAGAACTCCCACCTTGTGAAGTTGGTATTTTCTTGTCTCCATTTTTACAGGGAATTAGGCTCTTGTCTGGAAAGTGACTTGCCCAAGGTCACAGAACTAGTTGGTGAACCAGCTGAGATTCCAACGCTGGTTGTTTGATGACAGTTATGACAGAGCTACTCCCAGTCTGTCTACATCCATTAGGATAATTTTGGCTGCAAATAGAAGAAATCTCAGCTAAAAATCAAAGGAAGAGCAGGCTTGGTTTGATTGCTCCATGCCTCTATTACATCAACAAGGACCCAGGTTCTTTTCATTTTCCTTCTCTACCACTCTCATTGTGTCAAATGTTTCCCCCCATCATTCCAAGATGCTGCCTTAGTTCCAGGCATCACCTGTAGTGGACAAAGTGTAGAAGCAGAAAAAGGACTATCTCCTTCATATGTCCCTTTTTAAAGGCAGAGGCAACCTCCCTTCGCATCTCATTGGCCACAATTTCATCACACGTCCTTAGCTCTACAAGTGATACCATCTTCATTAGTTTAGACCAATCAGGATTCAGTGTCCTAAGGCTGGGAAAGGGCCCAGCCACTGCTAAAGAACGTGGATTCTCAGAGGAAAGTAAAGAAAATTTGTCAGCAAAGAATAAAGGGGAAATGCTCTGAGACTGGCAACGAGCAATGGCTGTCGCTCACACCGATATGACAGACTATTTATTTTCTAAAACATTTTGCCATCAAATAATGAAACAAAGCACCTGGTAATTCTATAACGATAATTGATAGGTAAGGTTAGTGGAGTATGAAAGAAAAGTCCAAGTCCAATATGATTAAATACGTATGGTACAAGGTACACAGCACTGTAGAGGAACTCCACTGACGGGGATGAAGAGGCCTGAGTTCTAATCCAACACTAGCTAGCCAGACGGTCTTAACCTGCCTAATCTTGACTTCTTCCTTTTTTACATTGGATAACAACGTCTGCCTCCATCTACCTCACAGAACTTTTCTTAATATAAATGGCTTACTAAATCATTATTGCCATTAAACTGAAGTCATTTTCCAATGAATAAATGCAATAGGGAAGTCAAAGAGACTCACGGAATTGAAGCAGAGCTGACAGTATTCTGGCCCATTTTGTTCCTTTGCAATACGAGGAATGTGTCATCGTGCACTTAACCGCTCACGAGATTCCTGGGTATCTTTCTCCATTGCTCTTCTCTCTCTCTGGTCACATCCTTTAGACTGAGATTCATGCCCTGATTTTAACTTGGCTCTGCCTCTCTTACTCACTGAGTTGCTGAGTCAAACTTCACTGCCAGATTCATCCTACTGACATGCCCACGTCTCTCAATTTGTTCTTATTTATCACAGTAGTTCTTGTCTTTGCTTTACCTTCATTTCTATAATTCAGAAACTTCTGAGCTGATTGACTGTGAAAGAGTATATCTGAAAACCATGTTCATTTGAACTGGAAGAGGCATGGAGCTCATCTAGATCCTTGCTATTCAAAGTGTGGTCTGCAGATCAACAACACTGGCATCACCTAAAAGCTTATTAGAAACGCAGAATCTCAGACCAGGCCCAGACCTACTGAACCAGAATTGACATTGCAACAAGGTCCTCAGCTGACTCATACACATATAAAAGTTTGAGAAGTGCTGATCTGAATCAACTGCCTCATTTCACAAAGTTGTCAAGTGACTTCATTGAGGTCTCACAGCTAATTTGCTGAACTGCACTAGATGCCAGGTTTCCCGATTACTAAAACCACACCACACTATCTCTTAAATACCACTGATTCATTTTTATACTTATCTAGTTTATCCAGTTTTGTTTTCCACATAGGATAGAAGGCACTGACATAAGGATATGCCAGTATTTGGCTTTCAAATCCCTTGTCTTATCCACTAATATCTATTATTTTGATCACATAAGTTTGTAGTTTTCTGCAGCCTTCTTATCTTTCATTCTTTGATTTAATTAATTCACCAGGGCTTGTTCTGGTCCAAATAACGACATGAGGAGAGCTTCTCTTTGATGTCTTTCCACTCACCTCTTCCTTTCCCATCTCCCTTTTAGGACTCCATGAGCTGGATTGTCAAGCAGTCTATCTACTAGTATCTTATTTAGAATTCTTGTGTTTATATCTAAAATGAAAATAATCTAAAGAGGTTTTTTTTCATATTAGTTCTTGGTGAAGATCTTGAGATTAACATTATGATTGCTTCATAAAAATGAGTTGTGGAGTTTGAGAATTGATTTCAAAATCTATGGATCTCCTAAATGAAGAATTTGGTGGGTCATACTCTATGGCTCATCCATATGTTGAACTCATACTCTATGGCTCATCCATATTTTGAACACTTTTATATGATTTTCCTATTTGAAGGATCATAACTACTTAAAATCAAAATCAAAATAATGGGTTTTTAGGCAAAATATACTGCCATGTTTGCACCTTTTAGATTTCTGGTACCTCTTGAACAGATGAGGCAAGGAACGAAGGATGGAGAAGGGGAAATATGCCCCTCAGGCCTCCCACTCCATGCCCTACTGCCCCCCATCCTGAAATATGTAATGTCATGTATCTGTAATGCTGTTTATCCATCCATTGCCTCCGCCCATGACAACTCCATTAACATTCTTCCAGCTCCTTTCACCTTGTACCAAGCAGCTGAGGAAGCCTGAGCCTAGGAGTACTAGACTCCATTGCAGTACATTCTTGGGGCTTTTCCATTTCAATGCCCTCAAACTAGGGAAAGAGCATTTGGACAGCTCACAGTCACACTCAGGCCATCTGATGTGGCACATGTCAGCATGCACCAGGAGCATCCACGGGTGACTCTGAGGCCCTCCCTGATCTGGAAAGATTTGGTCATGATTCATGTTTCTGCAGCAAGTGACAAGAGGAAAAATAGAGTCTGCACTTATTAACAAATGTCCCTGCTGTCCTTGTCCTCACACACTGTACCTCCCAGTTTAGAATTGTCTCTTAACCTCAGGAGCAGCCTGCATTTAGAAGTTCCTGGGTAACAAAGAAAAACCTATAATTTTATCACTACCACCTCAGTTCACTTTGAGAAATTTTTGAGATTGAAAGAAGCTAAGGAATATACAGGAAGTCTGAAGAATCTTGAAACTTACTGCTCAAAGACAAGTGTTTCCCCATCTTGATTAACAAGCCAAGCAGGCAATTGCTTCTGTAATGTGGTCTGAAGACATTAATCAACAAAAGTTCTGCCTACCTCATACATTTCCCTCTCATTGACCTGAAATTCTGCCACTAATTTGCTAATGGAAGGGCCCTCCTTCTCCTTCTGTGTTGCAGGAATGGAGGGACATGCGACAATGCATCTAAATCCAGGTGTTCCACGTTTGGCCCAGACTAACCTTGCTCTGGATTTTTCACATATGTTCAGGAGGGTAGAAGATGGTTCTAGGTGGGTAGTGGGGGCCATGGGGAGGATGATGGTAGGGAGAGAGTAGGAGTCACAGAGAGAGAAACATTTCTAAACTGGAAAAGACTTCCACCCTAACGCAGCATTCTGTGAAATTGAGGAAAAAGCAAAGTTTGCAATGTCTCTCACCCTCCTCCAGCTCCAAGGGATTTTCTTCTCTTGATCTCTTCTCTTGATCTTGAGGGATCTCTTCTCATCCAGCAACTGAGTGAGAAATAAGGAGATACAGAAAAAAAGAAAATCAGCAAGCAACATCTCCTTTGGTAGCTTGAAAGTAAACATAACAGTTTATTTATGTGCATACTAATTTTATGCATGTAATCCCAGAATCATGAATTGCTTTTACTATTTCCTGCAAGTGGATCCATGAAGAAATTCTCCTATTATTCCAACACCAGAGGAGTGTCAAAACACTTTGAGAATTACAGTAGGATAATGTGAAATATAGGAACAGTGACAAGGTGGTATCTCAGAGGTGTCTGTAGGCACAGTGCTTAGTTTCCTCTTCAAGTTCTGAGTTGAAGCTACAGAGAGGCCCAATCTACACAGACAGATCCAGGAGATTGAACTTTCTAGAGGATATGTTTATTCATCCATTCATTCATTCAACAAATATTAAAGGATCTGTACTATGGGCCAGGGATCCCTAGTACAGGCTGGTCACTGACAGCCCAGATATTAGTAAGACTGCTCTCAATAGTCATAAAAAAAGAAAATTATAATGCAGCGTGGTAAATCGTAGTGGTAGAAATGGTAGAGTCTTGTAGAATTAAGAAATGGCATCCAACTCAGAGAACTGGCTAGGCAAAGTGGTGTGCGTGTATGTGTGTGTATGTTTGTGTTGAAAAATAACGTGGTATGCAAAGGAAACAAAAGAAATTGTTAGGCAGATGCCAGGAGATAGACCTGGAGAAGCCAGCAGGGGGCACTCATGAATGCCCTGTTAAAGAATGTGCACTTCACTCTGTAAATAAAAACTGGGGAGCCATGGACAGAATTCAATCAAGGGCATACCACAGTCAAACTTAATTACCAAGATGCAATCCTCTGCCGGCTGTGTGGAGAATTAGTTGCAGGAGGTAAACAATGGAGGTAGGGAGAGCAATTAGGAAGTTAATGCTGTGGTTAGGAGAGAGGTGGTAGGGATACAAACTGGGGGAGTGGCAGGGGGGCTGAAGAGGCAGGAATAAGATTGAGAGCTATGTAGGTGGCAAAACCCCCACGTTTGGTGGTAGATTGGGAGAAGGTGGTAGATGAGGAGAAGGGAAGAAAGGGAGATGTGCAGGCTGGTCTTCAAGTGTCTTACTTAAGTGATTGGTAGATGGGGCGCCACCAATTTAGCTAGAGAACACAGGAGGGAGGAAGTCTGGTAAGGAAGATGATGAATTCAGCATAGCCATGTTAGGTTTGAGGGGCCTAAATGGTATCCTGGTGTAGATTTCTAGCAACTCATTCGACAGAAAGATCTGAAGGTCAGGCAAGAGGTCTGAGATTTGGGAGTTATCAGCAGCAAGGTGATCATTTAAACCACAAAAGTAGGTGCACTGACCCAGAAAGAATATATAGAATGAGAAGAGAGCTGAACCGATGGTGTAACCTTAAGGAATACCAAAATGTAAGGGGCAAGAAGAGAGAGGAATGTCCATCCACAAGAGATATAGAGGAAGCATCACAAAGGAGAACCAGGAGAGTGAGGCTACATGAAAGCCAAAACAGTGAGGAGATTCAATAAGCTGCATTAAATGCAGCAAAACGTGGGATCGTAAACATCCCGTTGAACATGGTGGTTATGAGATCATTGGTAACTTTTTTTTTTTTGATAAGGAAGATTGGCCCTGAGCTAACATCTGTTGCCAATCTTCTTTTTTGCTTGAGGAAGATTGTCTCTGAGCTAAAATCTGTGTCAATCTTCCTCTATGTTGTATGCGGGATGCCGCCACAGCATGGCTTCATGAGTGGTGTATAGGTCCATGCCAGGATCTGAACCCACGAACCCTGGGCCAACAAAATGGAGGATGTGAACTTAACCACTACACCACCAGGCCAGCCCCGATCGTCATTAGTAACTTTTACCTGACCTTTTTAATGGTCAAGAAGAGCCAGAAGCCAAGTTGAGTGGCTAAACAAGAAATGGGAAGTGAAGAAGTAGAGAGAGAAAGCAGAGCTCACTCTAAAGAGTTTGCATGAGAAGGCGAGAAGAGAAGTTTGTTGAGAGCTAGAGGAAGATACGGCTTTGAGAGAAACTTCTAACATTAGAGGCTGCTTGAGCAAGTTGATGGACTTAGAGGGGGAGAAGTAGAAGGTACAGGACGGAGGGGGATGAGTGAAGTGACAAAGTTCCAGAAAAGACAGGAAGCGAGAGGATCAAGAGCACAAGTGAAGAGATTCACCCTGAAATGAGGAGAGAACCTTCCAGGACAGGAAGGATTAGTTTAACATTTGCAATGCTTTTGGTTGCAAGCAACAGAAAATCCAATCAAAAGAAGCTTAATAAATAAGGGAATATTATTCTTTTATATATCAAGAAGGGAATATTATTCTTTTATATATCAAAGAGTGGGATGATTATAGGCAAGTTTGGCTAATTCAGTGGCTTAACAATGTCATCAAGGACCCAGGTTCTTTCCAGGTTTCTGCATTGGCACCCTCAACACACCAGCCACTCTCATCAAGGTCAAAAGATCACTGTAGTAGCTCCAGGCCACACACAGAACAATATCCAAAGACCAGGAGAAAAGAGCTCTTTCTTGGGCTCCATTTTGAGAGGGAGAAAAAGTTCCCCAGAAGCCCCTCAACAGACCTCCATTCAATGGCCAGAATTTCTTCACATGGCCAAGCCAAGTACTGACAAAGGAAATGAAGCATTCAAAATTGAGTTAAACTAATTATGATCCATCCACTGGGGCCAGGCAAGGGCCTAGCCCCTCTGAACAACATAGCCACCAAACACCTAAACCAAATCAGGACTCTGTTATCAAGAAAGAATGGGTGGGCACAGCTGTTGGGTAGGCAATCAAAAGTGTCTGCCACAGTGGGGATAAATGTGGAAAAGTTTATATCCAGGAGGAGAAATTATGCTTAATTTCTTTGATTTTCTTGATTGTCTGCTGAGGACAAAAGAACAAGTATAAGGTATGAGGCTTGAAGAAATAGATACCATCTGATAGTCAGTGAAGGAAATGAGAAAGAGTTGACTAAAGACAAAAGATTGAGAGGTAGTGCTAAGGGATGAGTCGTGATTGGAGACCATGAACTTTTTAGCATGCCAATCTATATGTGACTATTTTTCCAGTGTATTCCCCTATTCAAGTGAAGAGCATAGGAGGTAGAGAGTAACAGTACCATTGTTTCTAGTTTGGGATTTTATGGATGATATGATAGAAAGATAAAGGATGGAAAGGAATCAAAGATGCTTGCGAAAGAGTGGTTCACATGTCTGTACAACCTTGGGATCTAGGTTGTATAGAGAAAGAGTGGAGTCGTAGAGGTTTGGATAAACTGTGAGAAAATGATGTGACCAAGGGACAGGAAGAGCATATGAGGTCAAAGTGTAATGGGCGAGACATTGTGAGGACAGGGCGTTGTGACCAGAGAGTAGGATACTGGAATGCTGGCCTACAAGGTTAGTTGAAGAACTAGAGAAATGAAGGACATCGAAGTTTGGAGATTAGTTTGTTGGATTGGCTGTCTAACAAATGTTAAAAAAAAAAAAAGAATCCTAGGATTGTGTCTGAAATAAATGGGGATAATGACTGACTGTCATTTCAAAATCATTAATGAAGGAAGGAAACTAACTGGGAAATAAGCTGATGTCAGTGACTAGAAGGAAAAGAACATGATTCAAGTGGGTGGTGTGACCTGGAAGGGAAAAGAGCTTCTGCCTGGAGGCTGATGAGCATTGGTCTGGAGGTGCAGGTAAGAGTGAGGAGAACAGCAACGTCTTCCCTGGGAGGTTGCTGCGTGGAATGTAGAAGAAAGAGCAGCTTCTACTGGTGGGGACTGCAGCGGCAGTTGAGACTCTTAGGAGATCCAGGTCTCAGTCAAGAAAAGGAGGTCGAGGAGTCTTCTGAAACCTCCTTGAGGATGTAGAGAAGCATATATTAACAAAGTAAAGGGGGCCAAATATCACCAACACCCCCAAAGAATTCTCAGATCCTCGGTTGGGTTATATGACACTCTGACTCAAACTCAGTATGTGTTTCAATAAGTCTGAGAGTCCTCCATCACTGAGGAAGGATTTCAATGTGACTATGACTTCCATACCCTATAAAACATTCATTACTAATGCAAGGAAACCTTCTCATGCCAGAGTCAATAAAAAATAAAGGTGTGAGTTTAGATACGAGACAAAGTGGCTCTGAGCAGGGATTTCTATGTTTCTGTTCAGCTGGCTCTTGCTCACTGACACTCTTTGTCCTTCTTCATTTGCATTTCTGGTTTCTTTTCTCATTATGGTCACTATTTACTTGACAGATGATAGAAGGCCGGCTGAGGGTGGAGTACGATTAGCATATAAACAAGATTTTAAAATAGCTGGAACAGAGAAGGATTTTAGAGCCTACTAACCACTGGAGACTTGACCTCAAGAGAAAGTGTACTTGGGCGATCTTCAGACAGTCCTAAGAAGGCCCTGCCTTGCCTCAGGTGACCTAAGGGGAGTCATCATTTAACTTGACTTTAAGCTGCCACCAGGCCTTTCATTTAGCTCTAATATTCTAAAAAGACTTGGCAGCAAATACATAGTACTTAAGGGAAATGTGGAAGAGTGTGAAGAGTAAAGACTTTAGACTCAGACAAACCTGAGTCTGATTGCCAGTTGCCATGCTAAGCTGTATTTCCCTTTGCAAGTTACCTGAACTCTGAGTAAGAGAAGTCACCATGTAAGGTAAGTCAGCTATGGGTCAAGTTCTTTATATCCATAACCAGAATGTCCCCAACTCTACCAGCCTCCTGGAGTCAGCCTCCCCCACTTTAATAGTCTGAGCCCCAACCTAACATACTAAATTAGAGAAGTCTAGTATCTTTTCCAGGATTTCCAAAGTGGGCGCAAGTGTTCGAACTCCTGCTGTCAGCAAGTTTCTCACCTCCTCTCACCATCTCCCTCCTGAGATGCTGTTCTCTCTCCTTTTCCAAGGTTGAGTGGATATGGCTCCGCCTCAGGCCTCCACATAACACCAGCACAAGGCTTTTCCTGAAGATTTGGTGATAATGAAGGCGATTACAGAGAAGGAAGCAGACTGAAGTGGAATATCACACATCGCACCAGACAGTATCTCTTGCTAACCCTCCGAGGACTTGGGATCTCAACCTCCAGTTATGACCTTTCTCTCATTCTCTTTCCTCTGAGTTTCAGAGCCAGGAAACAGACATTTTCTGTTATTTTATTATGCAGGTCTCCTTCGTCTCACCTTGTCTCCCTGTGTTTTGCCTTCAACAACCAGAAAGGGTCCTCTTATGTGAGTTTCCACTCTGGGCTCCATCCCAAACAATGTAAAGAATCATCAGAAGCTTTGAAATGGCAATTTTTCTTCCATGTACCCCAGATCACACATCTGGTCAGAGATCCCTCTCCCAGAAGCAGCTCTTCTAAGTGGAAAGGAAGGGAATAGAAAAGTCATTCTCCCTCCATCCTTACAAACTCCTGGGTCCTGGGGTTCTGGGATTCTATTCTCCTGTTATACACATCTCACTTTAAACCTCACAACAACATTCTAAGATATGTATTAGCATCCCTATTTCACAGATGAGGAAGTTTAAGCTCAGAAAATTGCAACAATTTGCCAAGTGTCTAAAAGTTAATAAGTAACAGAGTCAAGATGAGAACTCAGTGTTAGGACTGCTGCTCCTTCTTAGAAGCCAGCTGCCAGGTCAGAAGTCCAACTAGCCTGAGACCACCATGCTGTGAGGACGCCCAGTTAGCCGCGTGGAGAGAGAGAAGCCTCACAGAGGAGCGGCAGGAAACCAGGCACGTGAGTAAAGCATTCTCACACCTTCCAGCCCATTTTAGGCACCTGCTGAATACAGATCAGTAAATAACTCCAACCAGTGTCACATGGAACAGAATTATCTGGCCAAACCCTTTCCAAATTCCTTACCTTTCCTGTTTTTAAACCCACAAAGTTAGAGGCCTTTGGGAGGCTCCACTGAGAGAGGGGGGGTCACTCAGAAAACAGACTGCTCTCCCACAGAATAATTAGTCCTGAAGAATCCACCTGAGCAGTGGTGAAGAATGACATAGCCTTTTTTGAGTCAGAAGGAATGCCCAAAGGTGGAACAGAGTCTGGCTGAGAACTATCCCAAACCATGGTTTTAAATTTCAAGAAAGATATCTAATTATGTTTCTGTCTATGCATTTCATTGCTACAAAGTGTGTATGTGTGTGTGTGTGTGTGTGTGTGTACCTATGCTTAATGCCCTGTACGTGGACAGTGCTAAGCACTTTGGAAGGTAGGCAAGAAATACCCTATACTGAGGCAACTACTGACTCTACATCAAAGAAAGCCATTTCATTACTTGGGTTCCATCTCTGTAAATTTGAGAAATGGGCTCAGACATTCATTCATGTAAAACACATTCCTGAAGCATCTACTGTGTGCCAGGCACTGTACTAGGCCTGGCGGATTCCACCACAAAAAGGCAGACATGGCCCTGCTCTCAAGGAACTTCAGCTCTAATGCTAGGAAGACAGGAAACAAATAAAGAAACAAATCAACTAAATAAAAGAAATTGGGGGCAATAATAAGATGAATGAAGAAAAACAAAGTGTGAGCAGGGACACAACATGATGGGGGAAGTGGAGTGTGGCAGGGAGCAGTGTCTACTCTTAAAGTCCTCTCTGAAAAAGTGACTTTAGAGCCAAGACTTCAATGAATCCAGGGAGGGAAACATGAGGAGAAATGGAGGAAGAATGTTCCAGGAGGAGGGGAAAGCACGTGTAAAGGCCCTGAGGGAGAAACAGACTTGAGTTACTCAAGGCAGAGCAAGAGGGCAGTGCAGACACAGTGAAGAGGGATGGGGTGAGACCAGAGGGCTATGCAGGGGTCGCACGGTGGGGCCTCCATACCGCAGTGGGGAGTGTGGATTTTATTCTGGCCTGTTCTGGGAAGGCATCAGGAGGCGCTGAGCACTTCATTCTGACCTGCTCTGTGAACAACAGACTGTAGAGGGGAATGTGTGGAAGCAGAGGGGCTGGTTGGCTGGTTGGGAGGTTATTGCCATTGTCTAGAAGAGCAATGTGGTGGCCTGCACCTGGGTGGTAGGAAGTGATAAGACCTGGAGTGTGTTTTGAAGGTAGAGAACCTCAGTCACACACACATAATTATTATTCAGACCGAGCTCCTCCGCTCGGAGATTTGGAAGCATTTCTATTTTTTAAACTGGTGATTGAAAGAGCTGGCTGGATACTTCATCAAAGCCCCGGGAGGCAATATTTGGCATTCCAAGCGTGCCCTCTGAGTGCAGAGAGGCCCAAATCACCAGGACAGCTCTCGAGTGAGGAGATGATTGGATTTTATTTGATCCCAAAGGAAAGTTCCGTATAACGATGTGCCAGACCTGCCTCTTGCCCCCCTGCCTAGGCGGACAGATCGGGTAACTTTCTAATCAGTCACACAACTATCCATCGAGGTGTCCTATTCGCCATCTTGGAGGAGATCTTAGTTTTGTGATGTGTTCCTGGAGAACAAAATAATTAAACTTCCTGTAGGCTGACCAGTATTCCTGGGTATGCGGAACAAGTTTCTGAGAAAGAGGAGGACCAATCTGCATAGGGAGCCCAGGATCTTCTGGGAAGGAAGTAACCTAGACTCCTACAACTTTTCCCCCAAGATTTAAAATTAGAGAAACAACAGTAGCCCTGACCCTGTTTCATCAGCCGGAGAAGATTCCAAAGGCCCCAAAGACAAGGGGGCAAAGGGATGCCACGCTGGAGGCCCAGGCTCATCACAGGAGCCTGAGGTTTGTGAGGCTGGTCCAGCTCTGCAATAGCAGTGGCTGAGGCAGAAAGGCCCTCACCGTGCAGCCTCCAGGGTCCCTGGTGGTACTTTGGGAACAACGCTTGCAAGGAGAATGTGAACCTAGAGAGCTGTGACTTTGGAGCCCAAGCATGGGGTTCCTCAATGGTAGTGACAAGAGTTTAGCCCTGTCAAGAGATCACAGTATCGGCAAATAGTTTTCAACAGTGGTGCCACGTGGCAGCAGGAAGAACAAATGGCATGGAACTGACTGAACCCCACCTTGTCACCTGCCAGTGTTTGAAAGCACCTCTGGCTCCCTTTGGACTGAATGAGTCCCTGGTGTTCATGGACCACGGAAGAGGGCAGGGCCTCGAGATGAGATCCTGCACATCCTGCAAACGACAGACGAGGACCCTAGTGATTCACTGAGGAAACAAAAAGCGCTCTATATACATTTGGTAATGGACACATATGGTGTGGTGCATGGCATACCAAATATATGGTAATATACATAGGTGTATATGTATATTTATATATACCTTACGCATATGGTAAGGATATACTGCCTTATAATCATGAAAATTTGGCATCGGCTATCTTTACTGGTAAGACAACGGATCCTTTTACTTATTTTTTTACTTACATTTATTTTCAAAACTTCTACAATGAACATGCATTACTTTTTTCAAAAAAGAAAAAAAAAAGGTAAAGCAAATACAAAGTGGAGAATATTTAGTTCACACCCATCATCCTGCCAGAAAGTACCCCTGTGGGTGGCTCCAGGAACCTATGACCCTTGATGACTTCCAGGGGCTTTTGTGGCTCCTGTGATGACCGTAGGTGGTGATTCCCAGGCTGGAGTGTAGCCAGCACGTGCTGTTCCCTCAGCAGGAATCCTGGCCGGCCTGTCTTCAGAGCTGAAGTGAGCTTCCCCAGCGCAGGCGGGCCCCTCCCCCAGCCCCTGTTCCTGCTCAGGGCTCCCTTAATAGTGCAGGTGGCCCCATGAGATAACCACCCATGGGTGTCGGGTGGGGCTTTCCCACACAGGTTCTCTGGCTCCACGTGTCCTCTACAGAGAGAGTTTCACTTCAAGTACCGGGCATCACACCCACAGAGCAACACATGGACCCTCCCTCGTGCAATTTGCATGCCACAGCCTATCCTCCTGGGGTCACTCGGCTGTCACAAACATTCATATCTTGCCTTCTTCACATGATCACAGCTCTGAGCTGAAGGCTGAGGGGGACACAAAGATGAAAACCCCGACTCTCTGCCTGTAATGAACCTCCAGTCCAGAGGAGACAGGAGACACAGAAGAGCTTCCGACACAGGCAGAATGCATCGTTCAAACAAGACAAACAGGTCCACTCGTGATTGGCTTCCTCCCAAGCCCACCGAAACTACTTCCATGCTGCATCAAGTCCTGCCTGCCACACTTCTCTCTGGAGAATCCCTGGCACCCATTCCCACAACCTCTGCCGTGGTTCCTTCCCCTCCAGCTCTCACCAAGACCCGTACATGGGCTTCGGATCACCTTCCAAACCATTTTACACACACCACCAGAAGGATTTTTCAGAATCCATGTCTCCCCCCTCACCTCTTTAAAAACAGTCAACAGCCCCCCTACCTTCTGTAGGAAGTCTTAACTCCTTAGCACAGCATTCAGTGCCTTTCCCAATATAAACTCTCTTTCCAGATTGAGTTCTCTCTTTTAGTTTTTCCTTCTTGCCTTCCAGCCCCCAGCAAACCCTACAGCCATCCCCTACCCTCTCGTCCTCTCCCAGATGCACACACATCTAGAACACTCTAACAAGACCAGACTTACCAACATTCCTCCAATACGAAGGAAAGATCCTTTCCCTTAATCTCTGCTTGTCAAAATTCTATTCATTCTTCAAGGTGCAATTTAAATGTCTCCTTTTCCATAGAGCCTTCTTCAGATCTCAAGTCAGAATTAATCCTACCTGGGACCATAATAGCACTTTGCTTTTCTCTTCTTAATTGCGCTCATCATATTATGCTTTGCCATCCTCCACTCAACCTTGAGCCCCAGAAAACAAATATCGAATGTCACTCCCCTTGGTGTCTTCCACACAGGACCCAGGATACCACAGACACTTATTTGCTACTTATTGAATCAAGAAACAAGTCATTCTTCTCTGTTTTCAATTAAAAAAAATATATTTAAGCAGCGCTGTGGCTCAGGCAATGATCCACGGATCCTAGATAGTTGTGAGGTACTAATTGATCCAAGGATTGCTATCCTGATATAAATCTTTATAATTTAATTTTGTTCGGTGAATTTACTTACATTGATGTCTCTCTCCCTCTCTTTTCTCTTTCTCTCTCTTCCCACACACACGCACACCCACACACATATATATACTATTTATATATATACTATTGATTCTGTCATTTCCCTGAAGATCCCTGACTAACACAGCAATCAACCCTCAAGAGGCTGGAAGACTAAGCATTAAGTCCTGCCAGTACAGAGGGCCTGGCCCCAGGGGATATTGTATATCAATGCAGTACACTTATTCATACAGGAACATTCTCTTCCAAGCCCTGAAGTTTCTTCCACATAGAGGGACGTTGATTAGTGTGACACTCTCGACCCTCTCCACCCCTCACTCACCTCATTGGTGAGTTCAATAGAGAAACCAGACAGAGTAGCCCAGCTCCTTCCTCTTCTTGCTCCTCTCTGCCTTTTTATGCTCTAAATATTACCTGGAAAAATGTCCAGCTGTGTCTGTGACAGGGTAGGCAGGTCTGGCCAATTCTGAGCTCAGTTAGCAGGACCATTTGTTTCTCACTATAAGCTGCATCTTCCAACTCAGCTTCTGTCAGTAATAAAGGTAATATTTTTCTCCATTTTTACTACTTTGTTTCCTGTTCAGAACCCTAGGCAGAAGAAAGGCCCCCAGGCAATGTTCACATTGGCTTTACAGCTCTTGAAGTGTCCCTATGTGAGGACCCTGGAGTGACAGAGCCGAGGTGACCGTGAGGTTGCCAGGCCAGCCCCTCTGGGTCCTGAGGGAAGAGGATCATTCTGTGGGAGGTTGTGAGGAGCAAATACAATCATGTATGTGAAAGCTTCTGTAAAGGCTACCTCCCAAACTCACCTATATTTCCTGGCCAACGTACTTCCAAACTCAACCTCAGGGCTCCTTCTCCTCTCTCTCTCCCCCTTACTTGGATACCTGAGGTGGAGTTATCATTGCAGCTGCTGTAATCCTGCTGATGCAGGTTCCCTAATGCCCACCCTGCTTAGTACCACACAACTGTTTCCGGGCATCCTCAGGAGCTGTTTTACTTGTGCTTCCCCCTAAAATTTGGATCCACCAACCTGTGGCTCCCACAAAGCACTTCCCATGACTTCCTCCGTGTCCCACCAGACACTCAGTTATCTGTGGCAAGATGTGGAAGAGCACCCCTCCCTCCCCACAAGGCGTTCCGAAGTTGTTCAGGACTGCTGAAGCAGAAATGCTCCTGCCCGATATCTTGTGACATTTACATGAAACTCTGTTTCCTCTTGCACCTAGTTCCCTCTCACCCTGGGGCAGAGAGCCAGGGCTGGGACAGATTTGAATGCACGCCTCATACCATCACTTCCCCCCTCAGAAGCCAAAGGCCCTGTTACCGGGCCAAGGTTATGGTGCTTGGTTCCTGCTTCTAGGAGGCTCCTGAGTCCCTGGCTGGCTCACTGACCAACTTGCCAGAGATGCCCAGACGTGTCTGAATTCCAGTGGTGGATACAGCACATCCTATATTATAAATAGCTGTTAGTGTGACCAGGCCTGAAGTCCCCCTAAGGCGGTTACACCGGTGCCCTCATTAAAGGCGGCCCCCCCACTCTCACCTCCGTTTCCTGGCCAAGGCACTTCCAAACCCGCCCTCAGGGCTCCTTCTCCTCCTCTCTCTCTTCCCCCCTTACTTGTGCAAGAAGAGGAGATGAGGTATGAAGAGTGAGATGTGGAGGGAGGCACAGGCAAGAATCAGCCTGGGGATATTTTCCTCCATTGCTCAAGCAGGTAATGTAGTCTATGTTTGCCAGGCCTCAGAGAGAGTCGGGAGCTTTTTGTTTTTACCCTGAGCTGTGTGCACTCATCTCCCTTGGGAAGAAGGAAGCATTCCAGCACAGAGCGATCCCACACACACAGTGAGTCCTTCAGCCCTCACTCCCAGGCAGTCTTTCTGTGAGTAGGCCCAGAAGGATGGAGAGCATGTGAGGTGGATAGAATTCAGCCAGAGAGAAACTCTGCTTCTCTGATGGGAGCAGCAGCCCCACCTCTAGCTGCTGGCTCCCACTGGGCAGAAAATCCTCTGCACAAAGTGTCTCATCCTGTCCGCCGGCTTGAGCCAGCTGGTTTCCTTCTCCACAGGCCATTCTCCAGGGAGGGCGTAGGGGAGGAAGGCTGGGGAGGAGAAAGGTGTTTGGAGCATGAAAAGAGCCAGGAAGTGTTTTGTTCTCTTCCAAAAAAGGACTGAGCCAGCAGGACCTAGGAATTCCCCTTCGCAAGCTGGAGGTGTTGAGGACACGGCTGGAGGATGCTATAAATTTGGCCCTGATTGTCCCTCATCTGGACCACAAGAGGCCTCTGATGCCTCAGCCTCCCCCTGCTGCTGGAACATACGTAACAAAGGCTGCCACTGCAGGTTCCTAGGGAGCACGCCTCAGGAGCAAGCGGGACCCTCCCCCTGGGTGGGGTGGCCAAAACCAGGAGATGCATGCGGGAGGACACTGTCCGAAGATGACAAGAAGCAGCCCAAGAGAGCCCAAGGGGACCTTAGGACGAGGGGCCCCTGCTGGGGTGAGGTCTGGTGCTATACTTTCCCCCAACACACTTCCCAGGAGTTTGTCCCACTTCAGCAAAAACGAAATGTCAAGTAATAGGGAGAAACATCAGTCTACAGACTGAGTTCTATGAGAGATGTCAGAGAGGTCGATTTATGTTAATTTAAATCTGACCCTGGAGTGCCTCTCCCTCTGGTCTGGTGGGAAATCCAATCCAGTCATTTCCACTGCCGCCATCCCTTTGGGTTATGGACGCTTCTGCTGCCCAAAGTTTTTGCGAGGCCCCTCCAGCCCACGCTGGTTACTGCCTTGGACCCTCCAAAAGACCCCTTGAAATCTAACCTCACCGTGACTTCCATGCAACCTTGGAGGGGCACTATGAGCCCCATTCCCCCGGGGGCCTGGGGCCCTGCCTCCCCAGCTGTGCCATCTTCTCTGAGGTCTTGCCAGCTCCAAAGATGCTGTCAGGGTAAGGAGCAGGGGTTGCCACCCTTTGAGGGACTCTCTGACCACCGCTTCCTTCTCAGAGGTGAGAAATCGCTCTTGCTATCCTCTGTCACCTCTTTTTCCTCAAAGCTTCTAGCCTCCCCATCTCTTTCCTCCAAGAAACCCGGGAAGTGTCTGCACGCATTTAGGGCAGTGACCCCACCTGGAAGCTGGCAGGACAAATAATCCTGCAGATATGATTTATTTGCCTACAACAGTATTTTAAATTTTTTAAATACGTTGCCACATTGGGGGATGACACTTAAAATATGGATTTCTGGCTTTTCTTGAAAAACTGGAAAATGAGGCCCGTTTGATGGGATCCGGGTGTCTATTCATTCAACAGATATTTATTGATCTTATGTTATGTTCCAGTTGATAATCTTCTAGGTCCTGGAGCTAAAATGGTGAACAGGATAGGTGAGTTCCACTTTGGGGAGCTTACATTCTATTTTACGTTGAGGAGATAGAAACAGGCATCTGTGTGTGTAGAGGGCTGAGTAACCACATGCAAACCAGCCATAAATCAGATCCTTCCAGATAGTGCTAAGGACTGAGACTAGAACAAACCTCAGTGATAGGAGGGCGAGAGAGGTCCTATTCGGACTGAGAGGTCAGGGAAGCGTCTCCACAGAGGTGTCATTTGAGCTGAGACCTGAATGACAAGGAGTCTGGTACACAGAGATCTATGGGCAGAGCATCCAGACAGAGGAAACACCAAGCACAAAAGCCCCTCGCTGGGTGTAAACTTCACTTTTAGGGGGGACAGACAAGAGGCCTGTGGGGCTGTTTGGCTAACTGCAGAGTTGGGGTTGGGGCTTGATTCAGGGAAAGAAGGACACGTAAGAGGGAATGCTCTTGCAGAGGAGGTAAGCGAGTCCTGGAGCAATGCAGCAGGCTAGTGTCTAAGGGGGGAGGTGCCCAGTTAGGGGCACTGCCACCATGGAGAAGCACAGCCAGTGGACGTTAGAAGCACTGATGATTGAGCTGGAGTAGTAGGCTTCCCTTTTCTGAGTTATAATTTTCTTGTGGTAGCATCAGCTCCTTGGGAAGGTTTATCACATCCCCATAGCCTTGAGTCAGCTGTGTCTGGGAGAGAAAGTCTAGGCTGTGTCCTTGGTTTGAGGACTAGACCACAGGGAGCTCTAGAGAAATGGTTACAACAAGCCCAGAGTGATCAGCTGAGTAAGCCAATGTCACACGAAGCTGGTGGAAACTGAGACGACTTGAGGGACATTTGGGCACTCCTGGGGATTTTCAGAAACACCTGGGGAAGGGACAGGATTCCTGAGACACGCAGAGGGGCTCAGACCGTGACAGCTGGATACTGAGAGTGGTGACTGCTGACAGTTGGAAAGCCTCTTGAAAGAGAAGTAGAGCTAGACGAATGGATGAAACTTGGATCACGTTTCGAAGACTAGAGTCGGACCTCTAACACGAAATGCAAAGCCTCCTTTCAAGAACTTCCTTGGCTAAGTTCCCTCAAAGCTGTGGTAATCAAGGTCCTGAAAACCTTGACCAGGATCGCAGAGTGCCTCCTCTTCCACAAGGCTGCGTTACTCTTCCTGCGGGCGCCACCAGGAGCGTCCTCGTGTGGCCGAGCTTACCGAGAGGGCCTGATTGGTCCTCCCTGATATGGTGCCAAGGGAGAGACTGAAGAGATGGAGGGGACGCTCAGCTCAAGTACAGCTCTGAACCGGCCTGCCATGGACGGGGGAAGGGCAGGAGGACTTCCAAAGCTCCCCCTGTAATCTGTTCATTCATCCACAGGCCGTGCTCCAGGGGCTTGGGACACATCAGTCATTCCTGCCTCATGGAGTTTATATTCTAGCAGGGGAACACAGATATTAAATATAAAAGCATAATAAATAAGTCAATTACATGGTGCGGTAGAAAGAGATATATGCTTTAGAAAGAAAATGTGGAACAAGGTGAGGGAGTCAGGAGGCTGGGAAGGGGGCCCACTGCACTTTTCATACCTGATCAGAATAAGGTGACATTCGAGAAAAATGGAAAGAGACGAGGGAGAAGAACGTTCTAAGCAGAGGGAACAGCCAGTGCAAAAGTCCTAAGATGGGAGTGTGCCTGGTGCTTTCCAAGAACAGCAGCGAGGCCAGCGTGGCTGGGCTGTGAGAGGGTGAAGGAGGAGAGGACAAGGTGAAGAGGTGACAAGGCCGTCACTCAAGGCCTTGTAAGCCTTGGTTAGAACTTGAAACCCACCAGCTGGAACAGAAACTGCTCTAAGTTCTATTGCAGCGGGGGCTGCACTGTCATCTCTGCGTCCCGACACCTGGCATATTACCTGCATCCAACAAACGCCTGAGTGAGTCACTGCATGAGAAATGCACTCTTTATGACAGCCCAGTATATGCGTCAGTGCTGAGTCATCAACACGGGTCCCCATTCCCTCCTCTCACACTTCCATTCCCTCCTCTCACACTTCCACACCCCCCTCTAGCCCCACAAGCGTCCCTGGTGCAATATTGGACAGCATAGTCACCGCCCAAAGATATGTCCTCATCCGCTCTAAAGAGAGACATCACATGTGTCCACAGACCATATTATACAGAATTCTTGGAGAAAAGGGCTGGGAATGCAGGTCACTGAGACCAAAAGAAACAAGTCAGCCAGTCAACCTCATCTCCAGGCCCTGCATCCCTGACTCCAGCTTTCATGGCTCTGCATCCGGGCAGCCTGCCCCTCTCCCTTCCCTCCTCTCTTCCTGCCTCCCTCCCACGAAGTCCATTCAGTGACACTAAAGATTCCTCAGGAAGGAACGCTTGTGCAGAGTCAAGACATGTATAAGGCACACTAATAAGCAAGGGAGTGGGGTGTACTCATTTTTCTTTTCGTTTGAGACAGTACAAGTCAGCATACCAAATATTTCCCCGAACCTTACTAAGTCAGTCAACAATTGAGAAAAGAAAGAAGTGGTCACAGCTGCGTCCCCGCCCCTTATGCCTACCATACCGCAATAGACAGGGGGTCAGCATGATCTTAGGGAACCTTTCTCCCAGAAAAGAGTAGAATGACACCTCTAGGCGCCAGCGCTGTCCCTCCTGGGAACTTGACAGAATTGGAAACCTTATGGAGCTTTGCAAATCCTTTTCAAATTATCCATCCCCACCAACATTTTTCTTTGACTCTCAGAGTTGCAGGAATCTCTTCCCTCCCCACCTTTACTAAAAATTCTCTTGCATCATCCTTCGGTCACTCCCTCCTTCCGCAGTTGTCAGTCTCACAAGCTGCCGGCCCTACAGGCACACCATGCCTGGGGACTCAGAATGCGAGGAGAGCAAACAATGTGAACGAATATAAAGGGGCTCTAGAAATGTGAACACTCTAGACAAATGTTACTCAGAGGTCAGCGGGTCACTATGCTCCTTAAAACATACATCGGTTTGGCTCAAACCCCTATTTTATGTCCTAGGGAAAAGGCTAATGCCTGCCTTGAGATTTCTGCAAATTGCAAGGGAACCTATATTCTCCTCTCACCTCCAGCTCCAATTTCCTGCCCTCACTGAATTCTTATTCTCTGTTCTCCATAATTCTGCACCTTCTTCACCCAACCCTAGCCTCTCGCCTAAAAGCAATCATTTTTACAAGCATTCCACTTAGCAGCACTTTTATTGATGGTTTGTAGGTCAGAAGGGATGACTTACATTTTCTCACCACACAACTAACAACCTAACATCCGATACTAGATGTCCCATTTCTTGAACATTCTCTAGAGGTTTCTCACTGGCCAGGCCTGTTCTGAAGCACGTGGCTCCTCTCTCCCCCGGGGATTCTTCCTACTTCTCACTTCTCGCTCAGAGCACCATAGCTCCCTCCCCTGCTTTGCATATCCAAAACCCCTCTAAGTGTGAAATGGAACCACAACATTTTGACTCCTTTAGAAAGACCAGCTTTCTAAGACACTTGCTTTAAATGGTGATCTTTTTCCTTCGTTTCACCAATAAAATTATAACTTGAATCCTGTTTCATTAGAAAGCAAAAGGACTGTCTTCCGTTTCACTTTATAAGCTCACTCCCTGAGTGGCAGCATTTTCTGCCTGCTGTGCTCTAGGTCCTGAGCCTCCAGCTCAGCTCACAGCTAAAGAATGGACTTGCCTACGTTGGAATACCAGCTCCCCCAACAGCATTGGCACGCTGGCTCTTGTAAACAGTGTCTTGACATTACCACACTATGTCTACTGCAGATGCCTCTGCCACCAAGTGGTCTGAACCCAGGAGCTTAACCTGGGGTCTGGGAAACTCTTAGGAAGCTGGGCACAACCGCAGAACGTCCTTCAATGCCCTAGTTGAAACGCAACTAGTACATGCATTTTTCGGAAGAAGGATTTATAACTTTAATAAGACATTGCCCCCCAAAAAAGTGTTAACCACTATCAAGTAGCCAGGGAAGAGGACTGAGCTTTTTATCAGCAATGCAACCTGAGGAGCTAAGGCAGCCTCAAACCAGGTCACTATTTAATTGGCAGTTTGGAAAGAGGAAAAAATCATTGTGAAAAGATGTAAGTTTCCAAAAAATGCTGCTATGAGAGTCATAAAAAATCAACAAGAGTTAAGAGCAGGGAAAATAAAAATACAAATTCTTGTTTTTTACAGAGAGTTTTTAAAAATGTGATTCGATAAGCTAATGTGTGGTAGCTAATGCCTTTTCAGACATTGACAAAGTAATTCTGAAACGGAGACATTTACTCCTATATTTCGCATTCTGAAAAGTCTGGTTTTATAATCTTAAAATATTAACCATAAAAACACAGGCAAATCAGCTACATAGATTTATTGTATTCATTGGAGAACAACTTAGCTCAGATAAAACAATTGCGACAAATGAACCCAAAGTAAAGGATGGATGGAAGCCTAGAGCCAATTAAAACTAAATGGGAAAGAGATTTAAGTCTGAAAATTGAAGATAAGCGTTGGCAATTATCCTGCCATCTAACCAAACACACCACTGCCACTGTTCTGGATGACTTGATGTATTTTTAATTATCATATCAAGCGTTTGACTCCAGTTAGAAAAAATGAAATTGACCATAAAATAAAACTTCAGCTCTTTCCCCCACAATTTAGAGAAGGAAATGTCCCTCTCTGCCCACGCAGTGTTTCTACCCAGAGACACAGTGGTGCAGCACCATTAAAATTGTATCATAAATTATAGAGAAAGAACGTTCACCATCTCCTGATCTGTGTTTACCTCATATTAATTCTCAGTTGAATGTGCAAATGTTTAGTTTTGCCTCATTTACATTGTTAATAGTCTTACACTAGATTATGAGAAAACAGATGAGAAAGAAGGCCCTTAAAATGTGGCAAATAGCTTAAAAGTCTTAGCTGAACAGGCCCAATGGAAGACAATACTACCTTTAGGTTCCAGGCAAGAGGGTCCCTGGCCTGGACCTCTGTGTTGGAGGGGCTCCCATACCTTACAGCACACACACAATACACTTATTGAAGATCACGTGAGCGCCTCTGTCGCTTAGGATCTGATGCTCAGTGCCAGTGCAGAGCAATCCATCACCCCAAACATCCTTGTTTCTGGCACCCGTCAGGCCCCAGGGAAATCCTTCAGATCTCTTGCTGATGTCCTCAAAACAGAAGGCAGGTGCATCTGAATGCCATGAACGTGTGTGGGTTTCGTCCTGCAGACATTGAACCATAGGGAGAATGTGAGCAACAGGAGCACTTAGGTATAAGAGAAGAGAGAAATTAACTTGTCAAACCCTTCCTCTGTGTGTAAATGCAACACTTCTTGCATGCTGAATGCTTGTTTCCTAGTAAGGGCCAGGTGTCTGTTTTCTTCATTCTCTTTGTATTCTAATTTAAGTTTCCCGGAGTGTTCACAAATGATCACAGCGTTTGCAACAGATGCAGGCAGCAGCTGAGGAACATTTTGCAGTATTAAACCAGTCATATTACCCTTAAATTTGTGTATATGGGTGAAGCATGATACTAACATTTTTATTGGTAACTAGAAGAACATTGAATGTTAAAACTGAAAATGGTTTTATTCTTGTAAAACTACTTTAAAATATTTAATTACACTTCAAAGAATCAAATTAAAATTCAGCTTTATTTAAAATATTTACATTTGATACTTCTTCAGGGAAGATAGACTAGGCATACTTTGACATGCCTATTCCTTTCATTAAGTACAATTAAAAACTATGGATATTATATATAAAATAAAGATAAGAAGACTCTAAAAGGTAGAGAGAAGAAGGTAGACTGGCTAGAATCTTCAGCCCAGGGAGTGACAGAGGAGTCAGTTCCCTGGATTTTCTTTTTGCCTCATATACCCCAGATTTGGAGCTGAACAACTCAGAAACACCAACTGGCAGACAGAACAAACCCCAACAAAAGCCTTCCCTCTCTCCCCAAAAGAATAGGAAAGGGGAAGCCTAGGAGACAGGAAACATTTTAGATTATAACCACTCTACCCCAACCATACACCACAGAAAATATCTGTGGCACCACACCCATCCATGCCAGCAGAGTCCAAGTGGGAGCCTAAACTTCCCCCTCATGAGACTGTAATGAGGTGCCCCAATGCACCTGAGTGGGGTCAGAGAAGATCAAATAGGGTGCCTGAACTTTCATCCCCACTGGCCAGTAATGAGCTCCCCCCACCAGTGGAGGACCACATTGAGAGCCTGGACTTCTACTCCCATCCAGTAGTCACGAGGAGTCCCTCCCCCTTTCCTCTGAGGTGCTATCAGAAGAAGCCTAGTGAAGAGTCAGGACTTTCACCATGGCCCAGCAGTAGCAAGGCCATCCTAAGTGCAGAGTCAGGAGAAACCACATGAGGAGCTGCAACTCTCACCTCCACCTGGTAGTAACAGAAAGCAGCCTCCTCGGGGATCACTTGTCAACAAAGCACAGGTGGGGACCTGGACTTCTACCTCCACCTTGCAGTAAAGAAGTGGCACCTCACCAAAAACCCAACAAAAACAGAAAGTTTAAATAAAATCCACAGTCTCAAAGCATAATATGAAAATGTTAAAGTTTCAATCGAAAATCACTCATTTTGCCAAAAATCAAGATCTCAAACTGAGTGAAAATAGACAATTAATAGATGCCAACATTGAGAGGAAAGAGACGTTACAGTGATCTGACAAAATATTTTAAAGCAGCTGTGATAAAAGTGCTTCAATGAACAATTACAAATGTGCATGAAGCAAATAAAAATATAGAAAGTCTCAGCAAAGAAATGGAAAGTGTCAACAAGGAAATAAAATCTAGATGAAATTCTAGAACTTGTCCAAGTAACACACAGGAAGGCAGAAAAAACCAGAAATTTAAAAAGCAGAGAAAAAAGTGAGAAAATAAAAAAGACCAATCCTATAAATAACTACATTAAATGTAAATGATAAAAATATACCAATTAAAAGACAGAGAATGGGAAAGCAGATTGTAAACATTACCCAATTATATCCTGTCTACAAGAAATTTACTTCACATATAATAATATAGGCAGGTTGAAATTAAAAGGTGAAACAAATATATAATGCAAACATTAATCAAAGGGAAGCAGGAATGACTATATTAATGTGAGATAAAGTAGAGAAAATTCAAACCAAAGAAAATTGCCAGACTCAAACAGGACATTACATAATGATAAAAGTGTCAATCCACCAAGAAGACAGTAATCCTAAATATGCATGCACCAAACAACAGAGCTGCAAAATGTGTGAGGGAAAACTGATAGAACCAAAAGAAGAAATAAACAGATCCACAATTATAGTTGGAGACTTCAAGACCCCTCTCTCAACAATTGTAGAATAACTACACAGAAAATCACCAAAGATATATGAGAATTCATCAACACAATCAACCAACAGAATCTAACTGACCTTTATAGAATTTCCAGTCAATGACAGCAGAATACACATTCTTTTCAAGTGCCCACAGAACATATACCAAGATAGACCAATCAAGGGCTGTAAAATAAACCTCAACAAAAGTAAAAGCACTGAAATCACACAGAGTGAGTTTTCTGACCACAATGGAATCAAACTACAAATCAATAACAGAAAGATAACAGGAAAATCTCCAAACACTTGGAAATTTAACGTAATCCATGGGTCAAAGAAGAAGTCTCAAGGGAAATTTTAAAAATACATTGAAATGAAAGAAAATAAAACATACCAAAATTTGTGGGACACAAGTAAAGCAGTATTAAGAGGTAAATTTATAACACTAAAAGGGTACATTAGAAAAGAGAAAAAGTCTTGAATCAATCATTTAATCTCCTATCTCAAGAACCTTGGAAAAGAAGAGCAAAATAAACCCAAAGTAAGTGGAAGGAAGGAAATAGTAAGAAAAGCAGAAATTAGTGAAGTTGAAAACAGAGAAAAATCAATGAAACAAAGGCAATCAAATTGAATGTTTAGAAAATTGAATTTTCAAAGACAATTTATTGTCGTTGGAAAAAAAATAAAATTGGCACTAATCTGGCAAGACTGACAAAGAGAAAAAGAAGACACAAATTACCAAGATCAGGAATAAAATATGAGATATTGCTACAGACGCTGCAGACATCAAAAGAATAACAAATGAGCACTACCAACAACTCCACACACCTGTATCTGACAAATGGACCCATTTCTCAAGAAGTACAAACTACCACAACTCATCCAAAATGAAACAGATCACTTGAATAGCCCTTTAACGATTAAGGGAATTGAAATTTTAATGTAAAAACTCACAAAAAATATATCTTCAGGATGATATGATTTCACTGGAAAATTCTACCAAACACTTAATGAAGAATTAACACCAGTTCTTCACAACTCTTCTAGAAAATAAAAAAGAAGGGAACACTTCCCAATTCATTTTATGAAGCTAGTATTACCCTGATTCCAAAACCAGACAAAGACAGTACATGAAAAGAAAACTACAAGGGCTGGCCCAGTGGTGCAGTGGTTAAGTTCACATGCTCCGCTTTGGCAGTCCAGAGTTCACAGGTTTGGATTCCAGGTGCAGACTTATACACCACTCATCAAGCCATGCTGTGGCAGTGTCCCACATACAAAATGGAGGAAGATTGGCACAGATGTTAGCTCAGGGCCAATCTTCCTCACCAAAAAAGAAAGAAAAAGAAAACTACAGATCAATACTCTTTGTGAATTTAGACACAGAATCACTTAACAAAACATTACCAAACAGAATTCAATAATATGGAAAAAGCATTATACCATGACCAAGTGGGATTTATTCCAGGAATGCAATCCTGGGTCAATATTGAAAAGCAGTCAATGTAATCAACAGATCAAATAAAGAAAACCACATGACTATATTAATCAATGCAGAAAAAAATTGACAAAATTCAACATTCATTCATGACAAAAATTCTCAGAAAAATAAGAATAGAGGGAACTACCTCAACTTGGTAAAGAGAAGCTACAAAAACCTATAGTGAACATTACACTTAGTGGTGAAAGACTGAATGCTTTTCCCCTTAGATCTGGAACAAGACAAGGATGTCTGCTCCCACCACTCTTACTCAACATAGTGCTAGAAGTTATAGCCAGTGCAATAAGGCAAAGGAAATAAAAGGCATACAAATTAGAAAACAATGAAATATGAAATAAAACCGTCCCTATTTGCAGATGACGTGAATGTTTACATAGACTATCCCAAGGAATTTTTTTTTTTTGAGGAAGATTAGCCCTGAGCTAACTGCTGCCGATCCTCCTCTTTTTGCTGAGGAAGGCTGGCCCTGTCCATCTTCTTCTACTTTATATGTGGGACGCCTACCACAGCATGGCTTGCCAAACAGTGCCATGTCCGCACCTGGGATCAGAACCCGCCAACCCCAGGCCGCCAAAGTGGAAGGTGTGCACATAACCACTGAGCCACTGGGCAGGCCCCTAAGGAATCTATTTTTTAAAAAGGCCAAAAGAACTTCCTAGAACAAATAAGTGAATTTAGAAAGGTCACAAGATACAAGATAAATATACCGAAAAATCCATAGTTTTTATATACACTGGCAATGAATATGTAGACATCTTAATTAAAATACAATACCATTTACAATGACACTTAAAAAGCAAATACTTAGGTATAAATCTAACAAACAAGTACAAGACTTGTATGCTGAAAACTATACAATGCTGGTTAAGGAAATCAGACAAGATCTAAACAAATAGACATATTATGTTCATTGACTAGAAGACTCAAAATAGTAAAGATGTCAATTTTCCATCAAATTGTTATACAGGTTTAACACAATTCTGTCAATACCCCAGCAAGGCTTTTTGTACATATAGACAAGATTATTCTAAAATTTATATGGAAAAGCAAAGGAACTTGAATAGCTAAGACCATTTTGAAATAAAAGAATAAAGTAGGAGAAATCAATCTACCCTATGCCAAGATTTTTTGTGTAGCAGCAGTTATTAAGACTGTGTGATATTTGTGGAGTGGTAGACATACAGATTGATGGAAAAGAATAGACAGCTCAGATATAGGCCCACACAAATATGGCCAACTGATTTGTGACAAAGGTGCAAAAGCAATTCAACAGAGGCAATACAGTCTTTTCAATAAATGATGCTGGAGCAATTGGACATCCATAGGCAAAAAAAAGAACTTCAACCTAAATCTCAAGCTTTATGCAAAATTTAACTCAAAATGGATTATAGGCTTAAATGTAAAACACAAAACTATAAACGCTAGAAAACTAGTGTTTTCTAGATAAACTCTAGAAAAATATGTGAGAACATCTTCAGGATCTAGTGCTAGGCAAAGAATTTTTAGACATGACATAAAAAATCATCACTCCAAAAAGGAAAATATGATAAATTTCCAGGGATTAAGGAGTGAATGGAGAAGAGAGGGAAGTGCGTGGCTGGAAAAGGGCAACATAAGGGATGCTTGTGGTGATGAAAATTTTCTTTATCTTAACTGTTTAAATGCCAATATCCTGGTTGTAAATTGAACTATAGTTTTATTCTAGTACCATAGGAGGCACCTGGCTAAAGGTATCTGCAATCTCTCTGCATTATTTTTTACAACTGCATGTGAATCTACAATTGTTTCAAAATAGAAAACTTAACTAAAAAATTACATTCATTCTTTGCAATTTGCATTTTTCTTTTAATTTTAGTATATAATCATAAATGTTTAGAAAAAACTTTTTCAGAGTGACATCAGCATTGTGGCAGAGTGAGCTGTTCCCTTAGTCTCTGCCCCTTAAGATACAACCAAAAGGACATTCATTAATCAACAGAAAATATCCACACAGCACAATAGGATGTCTGAGAGCCATGGAGCCATATGTCTGAAGGTAGGGGTGTTGGATCCTCAGGAAGCAGTAGAAGGAGGTGAGCGGATCATCTGCCCAGCAGCAGCAACCTAGGTCCCAGGTGCTCACGCAGTGGCCAGTGCATGACTCTGGGAGGAGGCAGGGGAATAGGCAGGCCTCCACATGTATGTTTTTGCTTTCAGAGTTGCATCCAGTGTGCAGGAATGCTCCACACCAAGGCACCTGGGCCTCCACGTAAGTGCCCCCACCAAGCTCAGCAGCCCAGGCAGGCCACCAGTCAATGCAGAGTGGGCTCACATGCTTGAAAGAAAGCAACCTCCCTCTCTCCTCCCACATGGCACACTAGCTCAGCCAGTCGGCCAGGGCAGCAGATCTGCACCAGTGCACCTGCACCTGCATGTGTGATCTGCCAAGCAGTGATGGTCAGCGAGAAGATGCAGATGAGCCCTCTTGGCACAATTTCCAGTGGATGGGCACAGCTTCCAGTGGATACAGTGGGTTCATAAAGCACAGCTCCTGCCCCCTCCAAGTGGCGGCAGGTGGAATCTGCAACCAGACACTACCATTATGCCCCAGCAAAGGTCCACTTCATCAAACACCATGAAGAAATATATTAACACTCCAGATCAGAAGGAAAATAACAAGTCTCCAGAGACCAATCTTGAATTCACAGAAATTACAATCTAAATGACAGAGAATTCAAAATAGTTATCCTAAAGAAATTTAATGAGTAGCAAGAAAACTCAGAAAGACTGTGCAATGAACTCAGGAATAAAATTAATGAGCGGAAGGAATTTTTTACAAAAGAGATTGAAACTCTAAAAAAATTTTGAAACCAGAAATTCTGGAGATGAATAACACAATGAATGAGGCAAAAAAAAGCAATTTAGAAGCCTTAAAAAACAGAGCTGACATTATGGAGGACAGAATTAGTAATTTTGAGCACAGAAATACAGAAATGCTTCAAATGGAGGAGACAAGAGAACTAAGACTTTTAAAAAAATGAAGAAATTCTCCAAGAAATACCCAACTCAATTAGGAAAAGCAACATAAGGATTATAGGTATTCCAGAGGGAGAAGAGAGAGAGAAAGAAGCAGAGAGATTATTCAAAGGAATAATAGCTGAGAATTTCCCAAACCTGGGGAAGGAACTGGAATTACAAGTAAATGAAGTTAATATAACTCCTAATTACATCAAAGCAAAAAGACCTTCTCCAAGGCATATATTAGTAAAACTGGCAAAAGTAAATGACAAAGAAAAAATATCGAGGGCAGCAAGGCAGAAGAGAATAATTTACAAAGGAATCCCTATCAGGGTATCAGCAGACTTCTCAAAATAAATTTTACAAGCTAGGAGAGAGTGGAATGATATATGCAAAATACTGAAAGACAAAAACTGTCAGCCAAGAATACTCAATCCAGCAAAACTATCCTTCAGATATGATGGAGAAATAAAAACTCTCCCAGATAAACAAAAGCTGAAGGAGTTCATCACCGTAAGACATGCCCCTCCCCCTAAGAAATGATCAAGAAGGCCCTCATACCTGAAACAAAAAGGAAAAGATTTACAAAGTCTTGAGCAAGGAGACAGACAGACAAAAATCAGAAAATTGCATATTCCTGTCAGAACAGATTAGCAAACACTTAATTATAACATTAAAGATAAAGGAAAGGAAAGTATCAAAAATAACTATAAACATCTAGTTTTAATCACAAACTCACAAAACAAAATGGAATAATTTGTGACAACAATACCATAGACACCGAAGAGGAAAGGGATGGAACATGCTTAGGCTAATGGAGATAAGAGACTATCAGAAAATGCACTATCTCATCTATGAGATCTTTTATACAAACCTCATGGTAACCACTAAACAAAAAATCAAAACAGAGACACAAATAATAAATAAAGAGAAAACTGAGAAAACCATCATAGAAAATCACCAAACTAAAATGTCAGTCAGAAATACACAGGAAGAGAAAGAAGGGAAATACAGAACAACCAGAAAACAAGAGATAAAAGGGCAGTATTAAGCCCTCCTATATTAATAATCACTCTAAAGGAAAATGAGTTGAATTCTCCAATAAAAAGACACAGAGTGGCTGGATGGATTAAAAAACAAGACCCAACAATATACTGTCTCCAGGAAACACATCTCAGCTCTGAAGATGAACATAGGTTCAGAGTGAAGGGATGGAAAACAATACTCCAAGAAAATGACAAGCAAAAGAAAGCAGATGTTGCCATACTTACATCAGACAGAGCAAACTTCAAGATAAAAAAGGCAATAAGAGACAAAGAGGGGCAGTATATAACAATAAAAGGGACATTCCACCAAGAGGACATAACACTTATGAATATATGTGCACCAAAGTACATAAAGCATCTACTAACAGACCTAAAGGGAGAAATTAACAGCAACACAATAATAGTAAGGGACCTCAACACCCCACTTACATCAATGGATAGATCATCCAGACAGAAAGTCAACAAGAAAAGAGTGGAATTAAACAAAAAACTGGGCTAGATGAACTTAATAGATATATATAGAATATTCCATCCAAAAACATCATAATACACATTCTTCTCAAGGGCACATGGAACATTCTCAGATAGACCATATGTTGCAAAACAAGTCAAGCATAAATAAATTTAAGAAGATTGAAATCATATCAAGCATCTTTTCCAACTATAATGCTATGAAACTAGAAATCAACTACAAGAAAAAAGCTGGGAAAGTCACAAATTTCTGGAGACTAAACAACATCCTACTGAACAACCATTGGATCGATAAAGAAATCAAAGGAGAAATCGAAAAATATCTGGAGACAAATGAAAATGAAAATACATCACACCGACTCCTATGGGATGCAGCAAATGCAGTTCTAGGAGGGAAATTCATAGCAATACAGGCCCACTTCAACAAACAAGAAAAATCTCAAATAAGTAATCTTAAACTACACCTAACAGAACTAGAAAAAGAACAAAAAAGTCCAAAGTCAGCAAGAGGTGGGAAATAATAAAAATCAGAGAAGAAATAAATGAAATTGAAACCAAGAAAAAAAGTAGAAATGATCAATGAAACTAAGAGCTGGTTCTTTGAGAAGATAAACAAAATTAGCCAGACTCACTAAGAAAAGAAGAGAGAAGTCTCAAATAAATAAAATTAGAAAGGAAAGAGGAGAAATTACAATGGATACAACAAAAATACAAAGAGTTATAAGAGAATACTATGAAAAACTATATGCCCACAAACTGGATAATCTAGAAGAAATGGATAAATTCTTAGACTCATACAACCTCCCCAAACTGAATCAATAAGAAACAGAGAATCTGAATAGACCAAAGAGATTAAAATAGTAATCAAAAATCTCCTGAAAAACAAAAGTCCAGGACCAGATGACTTCTGGAGAATTCTACCAAACATTCAAAGAAAATTTAATACCTATCTTTCTCTAACTATTCCAAAAAATTGAAGATGGAATGCTTCCTAACTCATTCTATAAGGTCAACATCACTCTGATCCCCAAAGCAGACAAGGACAACACAAAGAAGGAAAATTACAGGCCGATATCATTGATGAACATAGATGTAAAAATCCTCAATAAAATATTGGCAAGCCAAATACAGCAATACATTAAAAGGATCATACTCCATGATCAAGCGGGATTTATACCAGGGACACAGGGATGGTTCAATATCTGCAAATCAATCATTGTGATATACTACATTAACAAAATGAAGAATAAAAATCACATGATCATCTCAGTAGATGCTGAGAAAGCCTTTGACAAGATACAACATCCATTTATGATAAAAACTCTCAATAAAATGGGGATAGAATGAAAGTATCTCAACATAATAAAGACCATATATGACAAACCCACAGCCAACATCATACTCAATGGTGAAAAACTGAAAGCCATCCCTCTGAGAACAGGAACAAGACAAGGGTGCTCACTTTCACCAGTCTCATTCAACACAGTGTTAGAGGTTTGGGCCAGAGTAATCAGTCAAGAAAAAGAAACAAAAGGAACCCAAATGGAAAAGAAGAAGTGAAACTTTTGGTGTTTGCAGATGACATGATTCTGTATAGAGAAAACCCTAAAGAATCCATCAAAAACCTGTTAGTATAATCAACATCTACAGCAAAGTTTTGGGGTACAAAATCAACTTACAAAAATCAGTTGCACTTCTATACTCTAATAACAAACTAACAGAAAGAGAACTGAAGAATACAATCCTATTTACAACCACAACAAAGAGAATAGAAAACACTTTTTCAGTAACATACATGAAAAATAGTTAAATTTTCACTTTTTAACAATTGCTTGTATGTACAACCTTGATGAAAATATACTCAAATATCACTCTGATGACATCATTCCCTTGTTTAAAAATCTTTCCATGGCTTTCCAAGGCCTACAGGATAAAAAGTCCTTAGCTTGGCATTCAAGGCATTCCTGTCCCAGACCCTTGCCCATCAACCTGGACTCACCCTTCACTGCTGCCCACCCGCACCAACTCCTCTCTCCAACTCTGGACTGTGTGAAGTTCCTTAAAGTGCCTTGCTGTTTCATGCCTCTCTGCCTGCTCACTCTGCCCCAACACACCTTCATAGCTTTCAAAGCATCAAAGCATCTTCATATCTTTCAAGACTCAGCTAAAACCCACCTCCTCTAAGAGTCCTTGCCTGTTCCTCCCTTAAGAGCCCAGACCAGAGAAAATTCGCCATCCCTCTGCAGTCACACAGTAACTGTACACGTGTCTTGGTACCTAACACTCAGTTGCTTACACGTCTTTTTCCTTCTTGTAGTCTGTGAGTGCCTTGAGGATGAGGACTGTGTAATATCCACCTTTGCATTGACCACACAGGAGGTGGTCAAAAATGTTTGTGGAATGGCTGAATATCCAGTTCATGTGATTCCTCAGTTCTGTTGGTTCCTTGTTCTCTCCTTCTCTCATCTTTCCTCCCAAATAATTCATTTCCTACTCTCCTGAAGTCCATTAGACTTTGTTCACAGGACTAATATGGAACAAATATTTCATCTTGCAGTTGGCTGTGTGCATGCTTGCCTAAGAGTTTTTCAAAGATGAGCAGTGTGTATTTTTCAGACACACTTTAGACACATCAAAGAGCTCGTAACTGATTCATAAACAAATTGTTCAACTGACTAAGTGAACAAACGAATGAACAACCTTGAAACACCTTGTAAATTACACACTGTGTGTTAGTTTTTTTACTTTGCTTCAGGACTTTTTATGAAGAGAGAGAGAAGAAGAAGAAGATACACAAAAACTATATAACTCCCAAGGAAGAGCCCTGTGTAGCAGGAGCCCAGACAAAAAAGAGTGAATCCATGGTTGGAATCATGAGCATCACTGTACGGCTTTTGAGTTTGGGGTTAGGTCCCTTGAACTGGCCTTTGGGACTGCTGGAAGGAGGGACAGAGAGAAAGCATCATCATTTCCAGCTTCTTAGAAAGGAACCCCAGCATGAGTCCTATTTTTCACATGTAGGGAAAAAAAATACACAAAGACATGTCAAAATCATCCAATGGCACATTTCACTTCTATGCACAGTCCCAGGCTTGAAGAATTTACAATCTGCTTTCGATTGTAATCTTTCCAAACGTTTGCCTGTAGGATGGTTTAATGTAGTAAGAAAACATGTGGGAAAGAGCACAGGCTTTAGGTTCAGAGGGGCCTGAGTTCAAGCCCTGGCTTGACCCTTTGCTAGTTATAGGAGCCTGCCATCTCTGAATCTGTTTGCTCAGCTGTGACATGTGGTATCAGACCACCTACACATGGGACAGGTGAGAGAATCAAATAAGATAATGTATGTAAATTGTGGAGCATAATGCCTGACACATGGTAGGCCAATAAATAGTAACTGTGCCTTTCCCCATCAAAGGCACCAATCTCTGCATTATGAACTTCAAAACACCTTCAAGCACAATATTTTTCTCATTTAGACTATATTCGAAGCCAAAGTGATAACACCAGGAGAATACTTAAGAATAGTATGACATGCATTCAAAATGTTACGTTAGAGATCCCGCAGGGCTCTCAGAAAAGCCTTGCTGACTGACAACTGTATTGTCAGAGCATAAAATCACAGAGATGGAAAGAGATAGCAGCATAAAAAGGTAATTTGGAATCAGCACAGGATAATGATTTTACTTCAAAAAGTATTTTATTTTTTTTAAAGCAATAGTAAAGGAAACTAGAAATCATTTGATTAAAAAATCAGGTTTCCTTCCACAGACACAAGATCATTTGAACACCTAGAGGCACAGTACCCGGAATGTGGGCATCTTACTGGCCCAACTGCTAAATTGGAAGCAAAAGGGTTCCAGGTACTGAGGGGATGTGTATGCATGACATTGTTGCCACTTCTTTCCAAATGAGCCAGGCAGCAGGAGATCCAGCTGTCCTAAGCACCCGTGACTGAAGTGTCTACATCGTCCTGAAGACATGGTGCACCTAACAAATAGTTTTTGAGCTTTACTATATGCCAGGTACCATGCTGGGCTCAAGGACACCGAGATGGATGGATCCCTGTCCTCAAGTAGAGAGGTAGATGTACATATGAATAATTGCACGTAGACAGTGACTGGCCATACTAGAGGCATGTACAAGAGCACATGATGGCACAAAGAAAGGAATGGTCCGTTCAACCTGAAGGATTAAGGAAATATTCCTCAGGGTAGTAACAACTGTGAATAGTTCCATAAAAACTCGGACATTTATAAGTTATGCATAATGTATGTATATATAGTATCTTACATGCATAGTAAATACATATATTACTATCCTGGTGAATTGGCAGCAAATAATCATTCCCATTTTGTTGATGCATGCACCACGATCCATCAGGTTCCATGAATCCATCAGGTTCACCTCATGTTTTTAAATTACACACCTGGAGTTGTTATTGGTCATTAAATGGCCCTCATTCATCAATGCCTTTTTCCTCACAGGTTCTTGAAGTCATATCAGACAGGCCACCCACAATTATGAAGATCCTGGGGGGGGATAGGGAAGAAGGAGGTTGAAGGATAGAGGGACCAACTTCCCAGTGTGGACATCTCAAGGGCCCCACAAAATAACCCAACATCCTGGAGAAATAAACATTTTGGAATTGCCAGAAATATAATAGAACTGTGAGTAGTACATGAAGCAGCTATGTACACTGTGAAACCTAGGCCATAGGTTCTTTATTCCAAAACATAAAAATAGAAAATTTCCCATCAAGGTAACAAATCAAAACGAAGACAAGACATGCCAATTGATGGAGAGATCCTCATCACCCTAGGGTTTACTGCCGCTGTGGATCATCCTATTTATGCTACAGAAATAGCCAATATGTTGCACATAGGCCTCCACTGCAGGCATCACTAAATGATCTCAGAATGTTTTCCCAGAGAACCTGAGAGAAGGGGAGAAGGTGAGATCAAGAATAGAATGAAAGTACCCGTTGTGCTGTTAAAAATAGTACTTTTTATGCATCATTCAAATGGCCCTGAGGTTGCATTAAAATTGCTGCTTCAAAATGTAATATACCCAATTTCATGTCCCATGCCTACCATAAAGCTGTTATGTGACCTTTCTCAAGGTCACATAATTTCTCTGGGCTTCTAATTCCCCTTCTGTAATGTGAAGATTAAACTGGATAACCTCCACAGCCGGTTCCCATTCTGACAGTTTCTAATTCTGCCTTTCCTTTTTACCTCACATCTAGTTATTCCAAGCCTCTATCTGTACTAACAACCAACCATCTTGAGCAGCAGAAATCTAACCCCTACTCCTTAAAGGCACGTGAGTGGATTTGTAGCTCAAACAGCACAGTCCAATGGAAGTGCCCCAAGGGCCCATCTGGTCAGTGTCTTTGCCTCCTACCTTGGGCAAATGTGTGCTAGATATAAAGCTGCAAGACAAATGATTGCCACCTTCAAAGTGGTAACATGAAAATCAAGATTCGCCTTGCCCTCTGTGGTTTCATTTCCTGCCCGGAAACAGAGCTCGGTGCTGCAGATGGGGCTTAAGATGACACAAACATTTCTAAGATAGCTTCTGGGTTCAGCATGGTTTCCTTTGCTATGAGATATGGGTAAACACTATAAAGGCTTTTCTGTTAGTGGGGTCAGGCAGAAAGCACAATTCAGATGGACTCACCTTGGATTTCCTACTTCTGGATGAAGTGAGTGTGAAGTGCACCCTGAAGTTTTGGTGTTTGGTGAAGCCCCTTCAGCAGTGGTTTCCAGTCTCGTGGAACCCAGTGGATAGGGAAAGAGGAGCCCCCCAAAGGGTTCCAGCTGGTAAGCAGCAGGTGTAAGGCATGAAACTGCGCTGAGCATCCCTCCAGGAGGACCAGAGCGTTGCCCCAGGCAGAGCCCACTGCCAGCTCAGCCACACTGGGGCAGTCTCTGTGGAGCAGTGAGCTCTGTATGTATATTTGTAAGGGCACATAACCCAGTACTTAAAAGCATGAATTACAAAGCCAGAGACCTGGGTTCGAGTTCCATTCCTGCCCCTTACCACCTCTGTGACTTGAGCCCACCAAGCCTCCGCTTCCTCAACCATAAAATCATGCCAATTGCAGAACCTAATCATAAGGGTTATTGTGGAGATTAAATAAAATAATGAGGGGCCAGCCCCATGGCTGAGTGGTTAAGTTCACGCACTCCGCTTCAGCAGGGCAGGGTTCACCCGTTTGGATCCCAGGCACGGACATACGCACTGCTCATCAAGCCATGCTTGATGGCAGCATCCCACATAGAGGAGCTAGAACCACTTGCAACTAGGATATACAACTATGTACTGGGGCTTTGGGGAGGGAAAAAAAGAAAGAGGAAGATTGCCAACAGATGTTAGCTCAGGGCCAATCTTCCAAAAAAAGGCTAAAAAATAAAAATAAAAAAATAAGGCAATGGATGCAAAGCCCTATGGTGTAGCAGCTAGCACACAGCGCTGCACTGAGCATACTTGAGCCTGAGACAAAAGGAAAAATCTGTACTACTGACCCTGTCTTTTTCAAAATCTTGATAGTTGTTTATCATGAATTTTTTGTATTAATTTTTATTTTTAAAAAATATTGCATTATAGCATTACCTATCTTGATTACTGAGGGGTTTTTGACATCCCTTAAATTTTGCACACTTGCCTAAGAACTCAGTAAATGTTGGTTGCCATCATTTTATCATCATCACACAATGACAGCACAACACAATTTAGCAATTAATTATCTGGTGTCTTGTATTAGTCATTGTTCCAAGTGCTTATGTCCTGTTTTTCCAACTAATCTGTATGCTCATTAAGGGCAGAAATTATGACATATGTCTTTTATCCCTAAAACTGCTGAGTACTAAGAGATTCAAGTAAGCACACGTCCAGTGATCTCTTGTAGCCCATGGTAGACAATTTGCCATTCTACTGTTCTCTAATTGTTTCATGTGTTTGAAAGTTTTTTCATGATCCTTGAGGGCAGAGTTGACATCTGGTATTTATCTTAAGCTATGTCTGGCACAAAGCTGAGGGGACAGAATCAAAGAACTGGCAGGGACCTTTAAGTTCATCTAATCTCACCTGCTCACTTTATAAATAAATCATTTGATGCCCCAAAAGGTTGCATGATGAGGCCAAACCAATCAGTGATAGCACCAGGACAAGAATTCAGGTCTCCTGGGCTCTTCCTCCTTCAGTACTTTCAACATGTTCTTTTATCTCTCCACCCTCTTAAATAGCAAGCACAGAGTTCTGCATGTAGGAAAAATTCAATAAATGATGTAGGTTATTGATTTCTGGAACTTGACTAATCTTTGCTTAAAGAGAGAGTAGGGAGTCACTGCCTGGAAATGTACATGAGTATTTACCAACTCTTCATATCTCCTGGCTCAGTGTGGCAAGGTGGGTACGAGAACTGGATTTGGAGTCAGATAGCTCTGAGTCAAATCCAGGCTTCACTGCTTCCTAGCTATGTGACTTGGATGAAATTAAGTTTCTTAGCTTAATTTTCCTCATTCAAAACGTGAACATAATAATGGTACTTAACACATAGAATTGTGAAAAATTACACAAAACGAAGACATGTAAAGAGTATGGCAGACTGCCTAGCACATAGGAAATGTTCGACAAATATTAGCACTTGTCGCTATTCTAAAAGCAAGCCCTAAGAGATAGGTGGGCTATAAGGGCAGATGCATACAGTTATATATATGGCTGTGTAATAGACCCACATTTTTATATTATGGTAGATAAAGATTGGGAGTGAGAGTTAAATTATCAGTCAAGTACATATGATCATGCTATGTCTATCCCATGAAACCTCATAAATAATTCTACTACCCACTCTATTCTGTGGGATCTCAGGTCCATATAACCATGACAAGGACCCCACCCAATCACTCACCAGCTGACTAGCTCTTGAAATTTTACAGATTTCCAAAAGCACTGGGAGCCCAAGATAGTAGACTATAAAAAGAGACCTGTCATAGACTCAAGAATACCTAACTAAAATTCCATTTTTAGTTCCATTTCAAGAGAAAATAAACTACATTAGCAAGGATGACCAATCGATAAGCAGAAGCCCAGACAAATACAAGATACTCCATGACTTGAAATGTTGCCAGCAAAGCCTGGCACTACAAACAATGGATTTGAGCAACTCAGGGAAACCAGTTGTACCATTGAGTTCACACAACACCTCACCTACATCTAGTCTCTTTAGCCCTCAGCACAAAGCTGTTGATGAAAATAATCCATAACCAATCTATAAATGAAAATTTGGGAGAGTTTATTCTGAGCTAAAATGTGAGGACCATGGCCTGGGGCCTTTCTTCCCGAAAGAAGAAAGGGCACCAAAGAAGTGGGGTGTACAGAGTGGTTATATACCCCCAAAGAGGGTGCTTCACATATAATTGAAATGTGCCTTTTACAACAGTCGTAAGACTGCTCTGTCGACACAGCGATTGATGGACACAGCAGGTAGGTCGCTGTCTCGGTGGACACAGCAGAGTGGCAGGTCTGCTGTCTCGAGCTGGGTGGTCACAGGTGAGCTGGGTGGTCACAGGTGAGCACAGCAATCAGTCCCTAGCCTAAGGAAAGATGCTTTACCTTAAGGAAATGCCAATGTCGGGGGAAGTTGCATCTTTATCTTAAGCCCATTTGTTCTTGCCATAGGAAATGTTTAAAGCAGATATACAATGCGTGTTCAACAGCCACGGTCAGGCCCTTTCGGAAAAAAAAAAGTCAGGCCGAATTAGGTTTACACCAAATGGCTTCCTCATATACTCCAGTATATCCTATTACTTCCCATTTCAATTTGTCAAAGTAAACCTCTGAGCCCAAACTTACGTGACTCCACAGGAAGATGCAAGGTAGAAGTCTGTGGGGAAAGTATCCTGTTTTTTTAGTACTTAAAACTTGGGGGAAGAAACAACCTTGGATATCCCAAATTCCCAATCAAAGACCACAGTAGTTTGCATTTTTGCATCATCTTTATTCCAAAATTCTCAAACCACGTCAGTTTGTCCGGCCTTAGCATTTAAGAGAAGCAGCAAAGAGTTCACTGAGGCCACAAAACTTTAAAGAGCACTTAATATTTAAAGCACTTTGGCAAGAAAAATGAGGGAAAATATAAAACACAACTATTTATCATCCTGGGTCAAACCCTCCATTGGCAGTCTGAAAGTTCCTTTAAAATTCAAGGTTTCCTGGGGCAGGCCCCGTGGCCGAGTGGTTAAGTTGGCTCGCTCTGCTGCAGGCGGCCCAGTGTTTCGTTGGTTCGAATCCTGGGCGCAGACATGGCACCGCTCATCAAACCACACTAAGGCAGCATCCCACATGCCATAACCGGAAGGACCCACAACAAAGAATATACAACTATGTACTGGGGGGCTTTGGGGAGAAAAAGGAACAAATAAAATCTTTAAAAAAAAAAAATTCAAGGTTTCCCAAAAGCAGTATGATATCCTAAATTGGATCCTAAAACAGAAAAAATGGACATCAGTGGAAGAACTGGTGAAATCCAGAGTCCATATTCAGTTAACAGTGTAACACCAACGCTAATTTCTTAGTTTTGACAAATGCACTGTGGTTAAATTAGATGTTAGCATTTGGAGAAACCGAGTGCAGGGTATGTAGGATCTCTGTATTATCTCTGTAACTTTTCTATAAATCTAAAATCATTCCAGAATTTATTCAAAAATTTATTTTTAAAGATTTAATTCTTTCCTTTTTCTCCCCAAAGCCCCCCAGTACATAGTTGTATATTTTTAGTTGTGAGTCCTTCTAGTTGTGGCATGTAGGACACCGCCTCAGCATGGCCTGACAACCGGTGCCATGTCCGCGCCCAGGATCTGAACCAGCAAAACCCTGGGCCACCGCAGTGGAGCACACGAACTTAACCACTCGGCCATGGGGCCAGCCCCTGAAAATTTATTTTTAAAAAAGCAAAGTAATAATAAGAAGTTAAGATTTCTTTGCCGAAGAACCTTTGTTTGGTGGGTGGGAGAGGTGGGGATTATTATTCTCTTTCCCAATGAAAATTATATTAAAAGGACAAAAATCTCCATCCTTTTGCTAGAGATCAACCAAAAGATGGTGGCCAACTCCTTTTCTCCTCAAGGTAACGTGTCAGGAAGGTAAAGAGAGCTGGGAGCCCCAGGAGTTGGGCTTTCCAGTCCGTACAGAGATAATGATCTCTCTGTCACGAGTCCTTGTGGGGAATAAAGGACACAATGGATGTAGAGCACTTGACGAGTGTCAGGAGCCGGGTAAGTGGCATTTTCTTATGCTCCTTCTTAGGACATCCCCACCGGCAGTTCCTGTCAGCCCCTTAGGGAAACTCATAGAAGTTGCCCCTCTGGGTGGAAGGATGCTCTGTCTTGGCTGGGGGGTGGGGGGGAGGGGTGGGGCTCCCTGTCTTCCTGGCCTCCTGAGGACCCGCTGGATGTCTTCACCTGGACAGCAAGCTGTGGTCTCTCAGCTCGACTTCTAGAAAGCAGCTTGCACTCTGCTGGGCTCCTGCCAAGCCCCCTGGGACAGCTCTGTCCTTGTACCACTTTTTAAAGAACAGCCCACCCACTATTCTGTGGGGAGGATAAGAAAACAGAAAAACCTAGCACTTACTTAACTGACTGACTTTTCAGTGGGAGTGAGAAGGCCAACTCGAGCTATGAGCTGAGGCTGGAGGTCCAGCCCCTGCCTCACAGAGTGGTACTGTATAAAACCATAGAGTGGCTCATTTCTAGAGTGACCTTTGCTCCCCTTGGCTTAGCCCAACTTTAAGTACATCCACACTGACTCATTGTCTTTTGCTTCAAGGAAACTCTTAAATTAACTAGACCTCGTCATTGTGTGACAGTGTAGAGCCCATTTGCTCTTCCTGGCATTGTCTGGTCTTGCAGATAGAGAATATTTGGTGAAAGTCCCAAGGTTTTACGTCCTACCTCCACAGATTGTGAATTTTCTTGAATAATCTCCATTCCAAATCTTCTGCCTTACTGATCCTAGAAATGATCCAAATGTCCCAGAAATCTAAAGCATTTTAATATGGATTCACCCTCAGACAATCTCGTCTACCTAAAGGTGGCCATGTGTTCTTGCCAGCCCATGGGCTTTCTTCAGAAGTGGTCAGGGTACATTGGGTATGTGGGTACTGTCAAGGACATTTCTCATTTTTTTTGCCTCTTAGCATCTGAATCCCCTTCCCACATTTGGGGAGTCCCTCTTTCTGTGAGGCAGAGCTGGTCTCCCTCTAGGGAGACTAGCAATGATAGATGTTTGCTTACTAGCCTCCCTTGCATCTGGAGGGCTGGCATGAACTAGGCTCTGCCAAACAAATGTACCTAGTCTAGACATCGAGTGGATTCCAACTCCTGGAGACCCTGTGCACAGCAGAGGGGAACCCTGTCCCGTCTTTTTGCACTCATCTTCTCATCTTCCTGCGCTACATCAGACGATGCTCCATTGCTATTCGTAGGATTTTCATGGCCAATTTTTTCAGAAGTAGTTGGCCAGGTCCTTCTTCCTAGTCTGTTTTAGTCTGGAAGCTCTGCTGAAACCTGTCCATCATAGGTGACCCTGCTGGCATTCGAAACACCAGTGACATAGCTTTCAGCAGCACAGCAACATGCAGTCACTACAGTATGACAACCAACACACTAGGGTTGTGGTTCCCTGACCAGGAAACGGACCCAGACCATAGTGATGAGAGCGCCAGATCTTAACCACTAGACCACCAAGGCTAGCTAAAATTGGAAATTAGTCATACGAAAAAGCAGGGGTCACACAGAACTCTGTCAGTGGGGACAGCTCCGTTCAGCTTACTGACATACCAGTGGTGGCAGATTCAGGGGCAGTTTCCAGCATTTACCGTTGGTGCGGCACGGAGACAAGCTGCAGATTCTGTTCTCAGCAGGAGCAACACTGGATCCTTATCAGATCAGTTCTGCATTACATTTTGGATATTTTCCCTGGCCATATAGCCCCTGCGCCTGGCCCTTTGACCTTTCTGGAAATTCAACGAGCCAGGGCCCACTTCATGTGTTAGCAACCTGTGTGGTCACCCGGGGTCCCAGGCTCAGCATCGTCCTATGGTTGGTTTAATGCTTTGCTGTCCATCTCCCAATTCTTTACATTTTTGACCAAGAGATTTCATATTTTCATTTTGCACTGGGCCCTGCAAATTATGTAGCCAGTCCTGCTGTGAGCTTGCTAGCATCCTTTGGTCAAGGAGTTCTTAATCTTTTGTTTGTCATAGAGCACTTTGGCTGTTGGGTGAAGCCTATGAAGCATATAAAGAATGTTTTTAAATGCACAAAATAAAATACATAGGAAGCCAATTATATTAAAATACAGTTAAAACACATTTTAAATAGCATAGTATGTATTATCATATTATGATGATATATGATAGCATAACGTGTGGTTTTTTATTAGTGCATTAAATGAATCTGGTGGCAGATCTAATAACTGCTGTTATTGTAATGAGCATAAACAATATTTGGAATGCCTGCAATAACTGAAATGTGACTTGAAGATATCTATGATTTCTAAAGGTGGTAAAGTCACAGGTACCTGGTTTATTGTCTACATTCATAACTTAGGGAAATGTTACATTCAGTGAGAGATTATTAAAACAAAAGTGATCCACCCAAGTCACAGAGCCCCTAAATTTTAATTAAAATTTAATTTAGTTTTAAAACATAATTAATTAAAATTTAATTTAAATAAATTCCCTTTCTGCTTCAATCAACCAAAGCTGTTATTTTGTTGCTTACGACACAGAAGCCTGTAGGATACAGTACTCAATGTGACCCAGGCCTCAGGACCAGCCCTGGGTACATAAGGGTTCTTCACAGAAAATAAGCAAACACAACACTCAGAGTGGCCCCAGGGGAGTCGAAGATGGGTCCAACACAGCCCTGCCCTCAGCCATTAGGATCTTTGAGGAGAAAGTGTCAATGATGACACTCCAGGACACTGTCTGGAAAAGATATGACGAGCCTTATGTGTGTGTTATAAACCAAGCAATCTAGATGGCTGAGCAAGTGGAGATCCCTCCTAGCTGGGAAGATCAACCATTAACAATGGTTCTACATTATGAGAAGGGAGACAAGACACACAGCAGCGGAATCCTTGCTCCAGGGCCCACAGCAAGCTAACAGAATGTTGACGAGTCCCTTCCCCGATTTCCCAAATCCAGATCCAGGTGTCTTTGTTCTAGCACTGATCACCTCTCAGGTATTTCAACACGAGTTTGTCTTTTGCTGATCTCAAAGGAAATATGATCAAAACGTGTCTCCGCCTGTACTATTCTCTTGTGCCCCTTCCCCTCCTCCTTTTAGGGAGGGGAGACTCAGAGGCCATTGGAGGCAAAGAGAATATTTATCTTTTGGACACACTTGAGAAGCCTGGGTTTGTTTAGCAAAAGTAGAAAACAATTCATTTGCAGCTATCGTGAACTTTTTAAAGTTGTTCCATATCCATTATTACACTGGAATTCTGGGCATATATTATTATCCCTATTTTATAGATGAGGAAACTGAGGGTCAGAGAGGTTATGAAGTGCTCAAGGTCATAGAGCAAGGAAGAAAAACCCAGGTTTCTTGCCTCTGAGCTCAGTGTCCTTTCCCCTGCGCATTATCTTTCCTATGAGCAGATGATAACAAAAGGGGATTCTGTCTCTGAAAGGGAAGTACCTTCATGCAGATCATCTAAAAACCAAGATACCCACAACCCCAATTTTGAAGAGCAGGTGTCAGCTAAGAGGAGAGAGGCTCAAAAAAGAACACAGATCACTGAATCCTCTGGCCTTGAGTAGGCTTCAACTTGGGCCTCCAACAGAGGACAGAATTCCCTTGGCCGGTGACCAGCGCCTAGAGTCCTTCCCATTCCTGCCTGGGAGCTATGCTCATAACAACAGCAGCAGCAGGAAAAGGGCTTCATGAACATAAAAATAAACAAGCTTTCTATTTTTAGCAGGGCTGCAGCTGTGAGAGCTTCACTATTTGCTTTTTAGCTGCAGCATTCTGCGGGAAGAGAAGCAAGTGTGGAGGGGATGGCAGACGAGGACAACTAGGGACAGTCACACTGGGAGCCAAATTTTCCATTGCTGAGCCTAATTACACACAGGCCACAGAAACCAAGGTCCAGCCTGGAAGTCTCTGGAGTCTACAGGTCTGGGAAAACTGGAGAGCGTCAACCAGGAAGCTGGCCCATGATTGGGCTCTTTTCTGGCCATATATAGAAATAAATAATCTTTTACCCAAATGGTTTTTAGAGCCACTGAAAACCGTGCTGCCTAGCGACTTCACCAGAGGAGTGGACGATAAGCTTGTAGGTGGAAACATTTTCCGCTTAATTTAGGCTCGAGTTGGAACCTGTATGAATCTTGAAGGAACTCAGATCCAGCATCTTCCAGGCTCCAACATTGTGTCGAGAATTCTCAATAGGCCTGCAGTGTTTTCCCCGGCACCCTCGCTGAGGGCTGGCAACATCAGGAACTTGAGAAAGGACGACCACAGTGCTGGAGGTGGGGAATATAGGAGATTTCTGTTTGCCTGGAACAGGATTGGACATTGTGAGAAGAGTTCCAAGGCCACCACAGAGGAGGGCAGAAAGGTCCTTTTCTTATAAAGATCGCAGTGGCTTTAGGAAGGGTACACCTGATCTGATCTCAGAAATGCCTCTGTAGCCGGGCCTTACTCTGACCCCACATCATGTTCTTCCCCCTCTCGTGTCCCTTTTCACACACACTTCCAACAATAATTCCAGTTATTTGTGAGGAGACAGAATTGCAGACCCCAAGCAGTACCGAGGAAAGAAAGAACCCAGTGCTTCGTGCACTCACAGGAGACAAGTGCACATGGAAGGCGTCACGCTCTTCCATGCTTGCAGAAAGCCTCCACAACTCCCCAGATGTGGCCTTACAGCTGAAGGTCTTCATACAGTGACAAATGTTTATTGAGCACCTCACTGCTCACACAGAGCTCACAGTCCAGTGTGGGGAGCAAAGAACCAGTGACTGCATGACCGCGGGGCAGGCTTTACAATGGGTAAGCACAGAGTCCTGCAGGAATACGAAGAGCTGCCTTCTACCTCAGTCTTGGGGAGTCAGGATCTTTTCAGAGGAGATGGTGGCTGAGCTGGGACCCAGGCATGTAGAGATTAGGTAGGGGTAAGAATTACTCCTCAAATGCTCCCGTGTAAGGATAGCTGTGAAATGATAACATGGCAAGAGAACATAGCTAAACTATACAAGAACTTAACCCCAGCACCTCAAAGATAGTTGATTTCCACCTGCCAATAACATTTCATGTTACCCAATAACGTTACTGGGCAAACCAATTGCTGTTCAATCATAAGAAAAAAGTATCATAATCTATTTGAACATGGATTTCCATAGCTAACCATGTAAACCCTAGAATCTTGGGTTTGGATGAGAAGGGTTACCAAATTTTCTCACCAGGTATAGCAATCCCTTCTATAGCATCCTTGCCAGGTGGTCACCCAGCCTCTGCTCAAATTGTCCAGTGATGGAGAACTCTGCACTCATCAAGGCAACTAGTTGCTTAGTTAGTTTTACAGGCAGGAGCTAGAGTATATAGTGGCCTCCAACCAGGCTAGAGTTTCTAACCACAGTCTTCCAGTCTGTCCATACTCCAATAAATCCTACAAAAGGCCACCAGATAAACTTTCTTTAAGAGTGGTCAGTCCACTGTTGGAAATCTGCAGTGACTCCAACTACCAACATACAAATTCTAATCTCGTTCTAAAAGACTAGAATAGCCCCTATAAAATATAACATGGCGGGGCCAGCCCAGTGGCACAGCGGTTGGGTTTGGACGTTCTGCTTCGGTGGCAGCTCAGGGTTCGCCGGTTTGAATCCCAGGTGTGGACATGGCACCGCTTGGCAAGCCATGCTAGGGTAGCCATCCCACATGTAAAGTAGCGGAAGATGGGCATGGATGTTAGCTCAGGGCCAGTCTTCCTCAGCAAAAAGAGGAGGATTGGCAGCAGATGTTAGCTCAGGGCTAAACTTCCTCAAAAAAAAAAAAGAGAAAAATATAACATTGGGGGCCAGCCCCACAGCCAAGTGGTTAAGTTCATGTGCTCCACTTCACTAGCACGGGGTTTGCCAGTTTGGATCCTGGGCATGGACCTACACACTGCTCATCAAGCCATGCCCTGGTGGCATCCCACATAGAAGAACTAGAATGACCTACAACTAGGATATACAACTATGTTCCGGGACTTTGGGGAGAAAAGAAAAAAAGAGGAAGATTGGCAACAGATGTTAGCACAGGGCCAATCTTCCAAAAAAAAAATGCCATAACCAATTTTTTTTTTTACTGTAACATGGGTTATCTTCAGTCACCAGGTTTTTGGATGATATTTTGTTTTTCTCCTTCATACTTTTGAGTCTTTTCTTAGTTTTCTGCATTAGAGAGAGAGAGAGAGAGAGATTGAGAAAGGATCGTCAAATAATTAATGTTACTTACAAAAAAAAATCCGACCATGTTTATTGCTTCTCCACATCTTGGTTCACATTATGCCCAATCTAGAAACCTTTCACTCTCTTTCCCCTTCTTCAAATTCTTCTGCACCTCCTAGATTCTGGCCAACCCACCTCTCTCAGGAAGTTAGGCTCCAGCTCTTACTGCCCTTAAATCCAAATTACAAAATTTAGCACTTCATTACAAGCAATTTTCTACTATTTGCCAATCATTTCATGAGTCAGTTCCATGTTAGACTGTAAATTCCTCAAGGCTGCGTCATAGTGCCTACCTAGCACAATGTGGAGGTTATTATGGATTCTCCATAAATGTTCACTAGTGGGTGGATGAAATTCCATTGGGTTGTATTTATTAGCTCAGTTGGTTAGAAAACAATTCTAATGGTTAGAGCACAGCTCTAATAAGTCTCATAAGTCATCTGATCCTACGCTTCTCAAACTGGGGTGCCCACATCCCTGGAGGTATATGGAAAAGTATGCCAAGTATATATGAAGCCACAAGATATTAAACAATGTCTTCCTCAAGCAAAAATTTCCTACCATGTAAGGATAATGTAGTGGAGAAGTTTGAGAAGTACTTTTGTATCCCATGTTTTTCTAAGTGCAAGAATTCCCTCCAAGGCTAATATCCAGATTCTGTTTGAGTTTATCAGCTCAGGCTCTGCTTCCAGATACTTTCAGATGACCAATAGGTCTATATCCCACCAAGAGATGTTCCTGGGATGTATCATTCATCCTGCATGCCACAATGTAGAGCCCACTGGTCTAGGAGGCAAAACACCCTGGTTCTAATCTAATTATGCAACTACTGTGGGCAACCAGCCTCCTGAAGCCCCAGCTTCTCATCTACCCTGCCGTCCTAACGAACATTGAGTTACATTAAATAACGCATGTGAAAAGTCTTCATAAACTGAAAATTACACGCAGGCTCCGGTATTATTGCTGTTGCTATCATCCCGGCATGAGTTAATTCGATTGTGCTCCACAGACACAGGCGCTGTTTCCCAAACCAGTTCAGTTGATTAAGGCGGGTAGCAGTGGAGCTCTGAATTCAGAAAGTTCTGGGTTGAAACCTGACTCTAGCATAAGCTCTATCAGACTAGAGTCTCATCCATTTTTGTCTATCTCATGTTTCGCACGGTACTAGGAACATACATGTGCTGAACAAATGTGTTTCTAACAATTTGTTGGAATCTCTGTCTGCCAGCAACCTGATCTTTGACGAATTTTTAAATTTTCCAAATCTCAGTCTGCTCATCTACTAGACTGATATAATAGTATCTCATAGTGTTGTTGGAAATTTACAGGCAGTATGCATAAGCTGCCTCGCACAGTGCCTGAAACATAGTCAATTTCTGCAGTTGGGTAAATGAAGATTATCCCATTATTTTGTCTTTACGTCAGCACTTCCTTTCACCTGTTAAGAAAGAGCCAACCTAGAGAAAGGAAGTTTGTTTGTGGCAACACTGACATTCTGAGTCACTGAACTAGTTAAGGAAGAAAATTTCAAAGGCACAGTCACTTTGTGGGCCCTCCGGGCAAGAGGAATAAACAATTTCAGCCTTCACAAAAACTTCTGCCAGAGTGAGTGTGCTGGGCAGGGCAAGCTGGGGCTGCCCAGGCGTCTCTCTCACAAAGCGACAAGAAATGTTTTACCTAGTCCATGGAAATGCTATACGAAACCCACACCACGGGCTCACTCAATAAATTGATAAGTAAACCCAACCCCAAGGGAAGAGCAGAAGACGAGGGGAACCACAAAGAGAGATGAAATGAGAACTCTGTGGGGCCCTCCTCCCACCCCGAGACCCCTGCCAGGAAAATGGAATCCGGAGGCCCTTGTTTACATTTGAACAACGACAATGCTGAATCCCAACAAAAGGGCCCTGAACAGCGGTGCCCGCCAGTCTACCACGGCCAGCGATAGTGCTGTAGAAAGAGCTTTCAAGGCACAACTCTGGGGGCCGTAGCCAGAAACAGAAAATGAAAACTGAGCCCCTTCATGTGCCGTAAGTACAGACAATGCGCCACCTGCCCCACTACTGGAAGGCGCAGGGCGGGGCGCACTATCTCTGGAACTTACAGGAGCGCTACAGAAAACATGAAGCGCGTCAGGCAGGGGAACGTGGATGAGTAGGGCAACACTTGGATTATTAGCGGACACATCCAAGAGTTTCCTAAACTTCCCCTGAGGCCAAGATTGGGAGCTACAGCCCATAAAATTAACCTTTTCCCTGGCATCCTGGATGCAGCATTGAAGACATTTTGGACGTCGCATTCAAAAGACTTCCTCAAAAAAGTATATTATCACTGCTCTTTTCATTGGAGCTTTCATATTAGAGCAATTTATGTCAGAATTAGACAGTTTAGCAGGAAAGTTTTCGACAGAAATCTAATCATAAGAGATAAATACAATGACTGATGTGAAAACAGGCTCTCAGAATCTGTTTAGAAGTCCAAAGCCAAAATGAAAAGGCAAGGCATTTTAAAAGGGCTGTAAAAGGTGTAGGGGGAGTGGGGCAGAGGAAATATTTTCTTAGAATGGCTATAATTAAGCTGGAAAACTCACTGTTTTTTGGGTAACCCACTAAAACTGAACACACATGAGACTAAAAAGACAAGACAGTATGTGCAGAAAACGTTTGGCTAAGGGAAAAAGAACAAAGTTTTGCTCCCTTCATGAGGCAAAGGCCACAGAGTCTGCAGAAATAGGGAGGTAGCATTGGTGATGCCCACAAGTTCAAATCCAAGCTCTATGGAGGCCATGACTCTCGCCCACAAAGACCCCCACGTAGGCACAGTGTAAGGGCCCATTTAGTCATCCTGCTCTCCCAACCACATGGAGTCTATCTCAGCTTTCTTCAGCTCTCCTCTATGGCTCTGCCATTCACACATCTGTCTAAACCCTTCTGGAATCCATTTATGTCGCCAGCTTGTGCCACCTCTGGGAGATAATCCATTCCATAAATTCCTCGCCTGCTGCGTGGTGTAGTATTTCCACTGACTAGTCCTGAACTTGCCTCCTTCCTGGTTCCAAGGCACTGCTATCTTTCAGGATCTGATGAACAAGTCTGTGCTCATCTTATCCACACCATTTATAGGCTGCTCATTTCCTCCTAACAGCCTGCACCTTGTCAGCAGCGCTTCTAACTTCTATCTGGTTTCTCAGAGCACCCAGGCTATCACTCAAGGACTTCTGTGGCCCCATTTATGCTTCCAGATCCTCACCCAAGTGTTGTAGACAAGAATACGCCACAGTTTTAGGTGAGAGTAAGACAATGTTCTCAATTTCATACTTTCCATACATGAAGAATACACCCATTTTTTGGGAAGCACTGTCCTGGGTGTAAACACGCTATATTTGAACTTATTCTGGACTCAGGGAGTTTGCAAACTGATGGGAGAGTGTCTGCAAGCAGCACAGGGATAAATGCTGGCCAGTAGTGCAAGGCCACCTGTCTGAACAGGGCACAGCCCGGAAGGAAAAGCAGTATGGGCAGCCCTTGCCTTCACAGCAGGCCACGGTTCTATAATAAATACCCCATTGATTTTTCACAGCACTCTGTGAACATACTGATGCGAAACCATAGCTTAGCAGGTGCTAAAGTTAGTGAGGGGTAGTCACTCAAATTTCCAGTCTCAGTTCGCAAATCTGCTTATTTTGGATTTTCTTTTTTAATTAGATGTTAATGCTCTGTTTCACTCCATTTAGAGCCCATTAACCTCTTGACCACCTTTAAATATCTTTACTGAAAACATGAAAAATAATGAGGATTAAGCAAAATGTAACAGCACTGTGGTTGCCTGGGGCCATTCATGAGTTCATCAGAGTTGGGATTTCGGGCCAAGAGAATAAAATAGTAGGTGGTGCTCTAACTTGCTTGTTCGTAAGGGTTGCATCATCCACCCGGAGTGAGAACATCTTGGTCAGATACCCACTTCTTTACTTCTGCCATAATTGCATCTTCCCAGTAGTATCAGTTCCCCAACAGACTTTGCAGCCTTGGCAATCCAGTGTGAGCCAATCTGCCATCTTGCTCACCTATGAGTCACTAATTTCTCTGCCACAGAAGCTGTTGGCTTTCCTCACTCACTAACAGACACATCACAGAGATATCACCTTTTGGGTAGGCCTCTAGATTTTCTTTCTACCATTGACAGCCATGTCCACGAAGCCCTGAGCTCAAGTCAGTTTTCACAGTTTCTCTCAGTTAGTTTCTTTCTGTTTTCTCTTACAAGCAACCCTAAATAATTGTCACATAGCCACAGTCAATCTGTAATGCTGCTCTCGATTCCCAGGAAAGTATTTACGGTAGCCTTCCCTCAATAGGCCTCATTCCAGGCCTGAACATTACCCCTGCTCAAGTGTGGAATTCTTCCGCAGAAGGCAATTTTTTCCTCGACCTGATGATATAGTGGTAAAAGGATGGATGGGGGAGTTGGAAACACTTGGACACAAACTGGGCTCCACCATTTATGAGTTATGTGGCTTTGAGGAAGTTACTTAACTTCTCTGAACCTCAGTTTCCTCATCTGTGAAATGAGGCTAATACTACATCTCATGAATGTGTTGTGAAAGATTGAATGATACGTTATGCGTAAAGCTCCTGGCCCAGTGTCTAGTGTCCTTCCTTAACATGGAAGCAAATATTCCAAATATCCCGAATCCTTAGGCTGCCATTCAAGGCTTCTCTGCCAGCCCCTCAGGCCGGTCTTCCTCAACGCTCTGTTAGACATTATACTCTGGCTTTAAGCTCCAGGAGTGTTAGAGGAACCAACTCTATGTAGGTGGACAACCGTAAGCTCAAAGCGTGATTACAGATTGAGCTTTTCCCATCTTGGAAAACACATCTACCGAGGGAAGCCCCTCAGTCAGGACGCTTCCAAGCAGTCTTTCAAGCCCAACCTTCCAATCTCTATTGACCCCACCTCACTACTTGTTAGCCCACCTGCTTGAAGGCCCCCTTCCTCATCCTTGTTCAAGTCCAGACTGAGTTCACTCAACCCGGATTTCTGGGAAGAGGGTCTCATCTAAACTCCTTCCACTGGAAGAAAACTGGTTTTTCTCTCTTAATCATCCTTGGCATTCTGACTGGAGGGCTGGGTTTTCTCTTTGGCCTTTCAGCTCACAGCCCTTTGGTTTCTCCTGCACTAACAGAAAGGGATCTCTTGTTCCTCAGTGAAAACAGTTGGCTGCACCAGTCCTTTTAATGTCCACATGCAGAGGCCAAAGGACACCAGCACTCAAGCACAGGAGGGGGAGGGCAGGACCTGGCTAAGCACCTGGCATCTGAGCACTTGGGTACCTGGCAGAAACAGTCAAGACGGCAGTATCTCAGGTCCATGTCACGGAAGGACTTCCCGAGATGACTCTGAGGAAGATGCTCCCAGGCCAGGACTCGGCATCACCTCCCTTCCCACGCACGGTAACCTTAGACACTGAGCAAGTTCTCTGCCCTTGGGCATCAGAAGCTTTGTGTCTGGAGCCCTGCATCCAGCCCTGGGCCAGGCCTCTCCTTTTCTAGCCTTCCAGGCGCTGGAAATCAGACCCAGGGAGATCTGAATAAGAAATGGACAGACGGCAACTCATGATGAGAGGGGAAGAAACTCTGAGAAGTCTGAAGACAGTTTCCCCCTCCATCTCTGCTTCTGACAGTTGGGGCGTAGTTTTCCCCCGAAGCCTTCAGTGAGCCGCACAAAGACTTTTCGGAGATGTTGCTGCACCCCACTGAGCACACAGCCTTGTCTAGAAGAGCCTGTCGTTTTTGTTGTCCAGATAAGGCATGGGAGCCTCCACCCAATCTGTCCCGTGGCCTCCCTCTCCAATGCCTCCCACCCTTTTTCCAAGAAGGCTGCTGTAGTAGGCAGCACTGGGCTGTTTTCACTTAAGGCGAGTTTGCCGCGAATCATGTCTCAAGTCTCTGGGAACTTCTGCGCATTTGTGAAAACGACCGGGACCGGAGCCGCCGGCGAGGAGCGCGCCTGTGTCCTGCAGGAGGCGTGTTCCGGGACGGAGGGGCACGAACACGTAACGGCGGGGGCGGGGAGGGGTAACTGGCGGGAAGACGCGGAGGGAGGGCGCATCTGGGGCGTGTGCGCCCCAATCCGAAGGCACCCGTGGTCTGGGTGCCCAGCGCGCAGAGCCTGGGCCGCGCCCGGGGTGCGGGAGAGAGCGCGAGTGTGATTCAGGAAGTTGAGTCTCTGACATCAGGGGCAGGACGGAGTTGGAGTGAAACCTCAAAAATGCGAGGCGGCGGCCAGCGGGAGGGCAGGGAACACAGAGGGCGCCACTCTCCCGACGGGCGGCAGGTAGGCGCGGCGCGGGGCGGCCCCCGCTGACCCCGCCACCCCAGAGTCGGCTCCGCTTGGGCCGGCGGGGCCTTCGGGAAGGAAACGCGGACCTCGCCTCCAGTCCTGATCGCTGTCAGACGGGAGCCCCGGGGATCCCTGGGCGACCCGCCTGCAGGAAGCTCGCCGGTGGACTGAAAGGTGAGTCTCAAGACTTTCTGTGGTTGTTGTGGGTTTTTTGAGATACAGTTTAAGCTGCCCTCTGTTTGGAAGGGGACTTCCCACTCACATGTTTCTTTAGAAGGATGAGACCAGCCCCAGAGAAAAGGAAGATTTAAGGGTTATTTCTAAATAGCCTCCTGCCTCTTCACACCTTCACTTCTAGTTTGTTCTTCGCGAGGACCCTCAGCTCTCTTCCATCTGCTTCTGGGTTCCTAGGGGCTCTGGGGTGCAGTGCTCTGACGCCAGTTGACACAGCTGCCCATAGGAGCGGCTGCAAAGGGACAGATGAACGTTCTGTCTGCTACTGAAAAACTCAAGGCCTGAGACTGTCCAAAAAGTATCCTGGGTTTAGCTCTTTCTAAATTATTCTAGGTGAAGCCAGATTTTCAATGGGGCTAAGAAAGTGGCCAAAACGAAAATATGGCCTGGAGCCAGGAGTGGGATGGGAACCTGTCTGCTATTCCCTGAGCCTCCTGGGGATTTGCTGTGACACAGATTGCTTCCCAACTTCTTTGAATCTCTGAATGGTCCCACTCCCAGCCCCCCACCCCATCTGTGAAGGTAGAATGGAGGACACAATTAACCCTGTTTCCCTAGTGTTTTGAAGAGCTTCACAGAAGTACATTATGTAATAATGGAGTTAAATACACTATAGCTGTTAGCTAGTAGGAACGCCAGTCCTGCCTAACCGAAAGGGAAACCAAGCAGACAAGCACGGCATCATTTCACCGACCATGCTGGCAGCCAGTGTGCTAGGATTGCTGCTCCACGGCAATGCTCCACAGATTCTGTTGAATGAGGAAGGGGAGAGAGAGTGCACTTGATCATCCCAGGAGCCCCTTCCTTCCAAATCTGCTGCGTTTCATTCACTCAGCTAAAGTTCATAGGACCCTGAAGCTAATTTTGAGGAACCCTCATTTTGAAGTCCTGTTGGATAATGGGAGAGCCTTGAGTTGTAAGGAGCAGAGCTTAAAAAGTAGTGTTGATGCGTCTTGTTCCTAACCCTTTTACAAATAGTTTGCAAGTTCCATCTAAAGAATTCAGCAAAGATCTTGCCATGACCTCCTCGTCTGATGTGCCTTCTCTTTGCCCAGTGCTGGGCTGGGGAGGCCGCTGTATAGGAAAGTCTGATCAGGTCCTTCATTTCCTCTGAAATTCGGGCTCCCCCCCCCACCCCAGACACAGTTTTAGGAAAGAAATACATTGCAAACATATGTTTCTCCAGCCTCCTTACTTTGTCAATATTTAGCCTGTGGAATACAGAAAGGACGACTTCTGCCCTTTGCCCTCAGGACTAAACCCAAGAGAATAACCAACACTCAACAAGCTGCATTACTGATTTCATCCAAGAGGGCGGTACATCCACCCCATCCATTTATTCAACATTTACTGTAGCTTCTGTGTCCCAGGTAGTGTGACAGGACTGGGGAATCAAAAGATAGTGAGACAGTTTCTGCTTTTAAAGCCCCACAGGCTGATAAACACTTTGAGACAGATACAGAAATAAACTCGTGTTTAGAATACGGTCATGCACTGCATAACGACGTGTCAGCCAGTGACGGACCACATAGACAACAGTGGTCCCGTAAGATTAGTACCATATAGCCTAGGTGTGTAGCAGGTTATACCATCTAGGTTTGGGTAAGGACACTCCATGATGCTCGCACAACGACGCAATCACGAAACAATGCATTTCTCAGAACTATCCACATCATTAAACAACACATGACTGTCCTACACATCGTAATAGCAGAAGCTGTGGGACGTTGAAACAATCCAAAGGAGGGAGTGATAAAGTCCCCCAGGAGTTACTGGGAAGTCAGCACTGCAGAAGTGATGGATGAGCAGGGTGTTGAAAATGATTAGAGTGCCCAGGGAAGGAGTATCTTAGGCAGAGGAGAGAGTATAGGCCAAGTCAGTGGCAGGTTGTGGGAACTGCAAGTATTGGGGATTGAGCTGCTACTAAGAACGGTGAGGTCTCTCCTGTGGCAGTGGGAAGTCAGCTTTGGGTTTTAGGCAGAGAAACGGTATGGTCAGATTTGGAGAGAGAGCTAATGGCCAGATGGAGGCCAGCTTGGAGAGATGGGAAGCAGAGAGAAGGAGGACTCAACTAAGATAAAGGCAGTGGGAACTAAGGAAAGAGAATGGATTTCAGGGGTGTTTAGGAAGTAGAGTCAAAAGTACCTGATGACCAAGTGTATGTGGTGAGGGAGCAGTGAGTGGAACAGAGGATGATTGTAAGGTGTTGAGCTAGGGCTGGGAGATGCATCGTGATGCCCGTAATGGAAATCTCACGAACTACAGGAGGAGTGGGCCTGGGAAGGGGATTGTGGGAGAAGAAGGCGATGAACACTTTAGACACACTTACGTTGAATATGCTCAGGAGATGTCCAGGTGGAGAGATATGGGAGGCAGTGGGTATTGAGTCTGGAGCTCAGGGGGAGGTGGAGGCTGCTCCAATTTAACCATCTCAGATGTTGTACCAAAAAGCAGTGTTGCAGGCAGCTCAAGAGGCCTGTGATAACACCATCAGTGAGACCATGTTGACGCTGAAGAGTCTTGGATTTGTCAGTAGTGGCCGACAGGCATTATTTTCATGCCGTATGGTGACTTCTACATGACTCTTTCTGATTTCCTAAGGCTTTCTCAGGATGCCTTGCAGGGTGATACCTAAAGTGTTGGAGAGAATCCTGGGTTAAATGCACACTGGGTTGGAACACATCAGGCTTCCCTGATTGGGACAGAGGAAAACCACAGATATGGCCAAGCCATCAACCGATGCTCAGACTCAGGGCCACTGCTGGTTTAACCAGCACCTTAGTGAGGATTAGAAAAAAGCGTCCCCTCTGGGTGGACTCAGCTGCAAGTGGGATGGGTCCATGGCCTAGCCAGTGGAAAACTGCATTTACAGATGCATTTAACCAAACAAGCAAATCCCCAGGAATCACTCCCCGGTGTGAGAAATGAATGCTTTAGTTTAATTGTAAGATCTACCAAGGCCTCTCCAGAACTGATACCCCAAGTCTGCTTATTGCACCATGTGGGAGAGTCCTACCTTCATTAAAACAAGATGACTTTCTCAAACTAATTCTAAACCCCTATAGCATGGTACTTTAGGTCTGGCTGCCAGTGCCCAGATCACGATCTTATATGACCTGGTGTGGAAAAAACCCCTCAAACTTGGAGCTAGACGGACATGGGTTCACTTCTTGCCTTGACCCCTATTAGCTTCCCTTGAACAAGTCTTTGAATCTCTCAGCTTCATTTCTCTTGTATTTAAAATGGGGATAATTATTACTCACCAGGGCAATGGTTAGAATCAGAATCAAATTGAAAAAGAAAGTACATTTCATGTGCTACATAAATTGTAAGGTTCTATAAAAATGTGAGGGGTTTTATTATCATTAATAATGATTACTAATGCCTCTTGAAGCTACCAAATCAAATGGATTGTGTAGGTGTAGGATCCGGGCAGCATCTTAGGCCCAGACTTGCAGCTTTTTGACTGTATGAAATATTTTAAGGCAGTAGTTATAAAAGTCTCCTGCCGTCATATCAATGGCATGCATCTCTTCTGGCCCCTTCTCTTTTTTCTCCTTACCTAAAGTGGTCAGAGGCCACAGCAGTGAATCCTCTACTAATGCTGATGCAGGTTGTACACTGCACAAGGACTCCTGGGAGCTGATGGGGCTGAAAGCAGCCAGTTTTCCACTGGCTAGGCCGTGGACCCATCCCACTTGCAGCTGAGTCCACCCAGAGGGGACGCTTTTTTCTAATCCTCACTAAGGTGCTGGTTAAACCAGCAGTGGCCCTGAGTCTGAGCATCGGTTGATGGCTTGGCCATATCTGTGGTTTTCCTCTGTCCCAATCAGGGAAACCTGATGTGTTCCAACCCAGTGAAACTGGAATTTTATGCCAGCATCAAAACTTTCAAGTAAACAGACTTCTGTTTGGGGCTGACTGTTGATGAAGAACAGGAAGTAACCACAGACTCAAAGACTTCAAATGAAAAAGCACTTCAGAGATGAGCCGGCCCCACCCCCTCACTTCAGAAATGAGGGAGGATTCAGGGAGGTGAAGTGTGTGCCCAGGGCAACAGCTGGTCAATGGAGGGACCAGAATCCAAGCTCTCTCTTTCTCCATTCAGGAAAAGTGGACACCCTTGAGGGTTTCTATCACTCAGACCTTCTGTCCCTCACACACAGGCACTCAAATGCTGGCAGAGAGGTCAAATGAAAGACTGCCTTGAAGGCTGAATCTTCCCCGACTGGCCTCTGGGGGAAACTACGAGCAGATCCTCAAGACATGTGGGCAGATCTCATCCTTTCAGGCAGTCTCCATACCACACCCATCCCTCCTGTCTCCTCAACTTCAGTCCTTAAGCTTTTCTCAAGAATCCCAAAGACCCGTCAAGAAGGGAAACAGCGTTGGGTGCCTTAATGAACGACAACCCTTTTAGTGTTTTGTGAAATTTGTCATGAAGACTGTTTTCAAACCAGTGGATGGGTCAGCAGTACGCATCAAATATTGATCTACAACTTACCGTTCAATGAGAAAGCTCCAAGCCAATCAAAGAAGGTCCTGAGGCTCCTCACAGGCACAGTAAGAGAGGTGAAACAGCCACGGGTAGACTTTTTCCCTTTCCAAGCAGCAAAAGGAAAATCTTTGAAGTTCTTTGAAGGGCCATCCCCCGGGCTGCATGACCAGGTCAGGTTTCTGACTTTTCTCCCACATCCGCGTGAGCCATCTGAAGAGAGCACCACCTGGGCACGTGAGTGGACCTTTTGTGGAGAGTGGGCAAGGGTAGCTGAGTTCCAAAATGAACTTCACACGAACCAAGATTCCTTTCCCAGGGCAACTCCCAAGGGGCCGTGGCAGTGTCCAAACTCAATCCCCGCCTCTGGGAAGAGACTTGCTCCCACGATTGTGAGCAAGCTGCTCCATGCAGTTGTTGCTAAAAAATGAGAGAAAACCTCATCATTGCTGTATGTCTTGGTCGAAATTGAAGATTGTGTTTGTAAGGCATGCCAGGCTTGTCGTTGCTGTTCACTGTCTATAACTTCTCCCTGCTAGGATGTTTTCCAGTTGACTTTTACTCTCCTCAAATACAACCCTAATTTCAAGCCAGATGGGCTTAAGGAAAGCCCATCAGCAATTTCTTTCCATTTTCTGCAAGTCATAAAAGAAAATTGGCAGAAGAGAGGGAAAAAATATAACAGCAATGAGGATAGTTGCATGTAATCGTACTTTTAGTCTTCAAATTGTCCTGAGGAGGAAAAGTTGGGGGTCCACAAGTTTTGAGATGGATGTAGGGTGGGGGTTGAAGGCAGAGAAAATCAATGGAAATGAGAAAGTTCCATTAGTTTTAGCATTATGGAACAGAATGGCACACAGTAGACATGCTGTGTCTTAACCTAAATGTCTTGTGACCGTGGCCACCTTAAACAAGAGAAAAGAATGCTGCCACGTGAGTCAGGAGCCAGCTTTTTCCACCCCAGCCTGACTAAGATCCTGAGTCTGTGTCCTTTTGCTTGTGATTTCTAATCTGAGATTCTTAAGCAGCTCCACCAATGGGACAATGTGCCAGCTTTCAAAAGCCCCCCTGCTGTAAAAGCCCTGGCCGTAGCCCGGAGGCTCCAGAGAGCCACTCATGCACGCCGGCCTGAAATCACCCAGAAACTAACACTGGGGCCAAAGTGACCTTCCCAGTGATTAGGGATCCAGAGTAAACAAATGTTCATCCAACCGTCATTGGCTCCCAGGAGTTTTTAGTATGCGTGCTAGGCTCTCAAGAGCCATTTGTGGAATAGTGGTGCTAAGAATCTGAGGCACATAAAAATGACAGTCATTGCTGCCTCCCAGCCTCCAGGTTTCTTTATGAGCGTATCACAGTTGTTCATTCAACGTCATGCTAGGCAGAAGTGGCAAAGCTGAAAGACAGCACACCACTCTTAAGGCCAGCCCTGCAGACTTACCCCATCTCTCCAGACCCTTTCTTATAAACGACTGATGGCTTCCACCCTCCCTTCTCTCTCCCTAGCTTCCGCTCGTGACCTGAAACATCCCCTCCCGCCCAAGGCCCACAGTCTGCTGAGTAGCAATTGCCAGCGCAGCACGGCAGTGGCCTAGATTAAAACCTCCAGGCTCGTTACATAGGTGACCCACACCATCCCCTAATGAAACCTCCACTGGGACGGGGAGCACATTTGCACACGACACCATCCAGACAAGACCTGCTAAGAGCCCTCCTGGTTTCCAAATTAGAAACTCTGATTCCGCCCTGTGGGATATTTGGCCCAAAGCCTTGTTTGGTTCAGAAAAAGGCAATGATGGGCCAGGTGCCTAAGGATACTTGCTGATTTCCAACTACTGTGTGTTTCGGGGTTTGCATGAGGATATTATTGGCCCCTCTGAGGATAGAGCTGATTATTACTGTGTTTTCGATGGATCGATGGCACAGATTTCCACAGCTGGCCATGGAAAGAATATCTCATTTCCAGACAGAGGCACTGTATTTCCCCCACCCTGTCTGGGACAAGGGGAGGGGACACAGTCACTGAGCATGTGCCACATGGGGAAGAAGATCTGATGCTCCTGACTGATATTTTCCAGGAGTAAGTTTTCAGTGGTTTAAAGAATATTATTCCTTTAATAAGGAATACTTAAACCACTGAGATGTGTGGTCCTTCAACATTTGGTATTGGAGTGAATGAATAATCACCTACTAAAAAAAAACTGTGACGTTTTATACTTCTTAAACAATTAATAATGGAAACTATACCATTCTTTTCCTTTTACCATCTATTAGCTTTCAAGAAATTTTGCATTATCTTCTCCCATATTTTTTTTAATGGAAGTGAAATTCACATTACATAAAATTAACCATTTTAAAGTGAACAATTCAGTGGCATTTAGTATATTCACAATATTGTGTAATCATCACCTCTATCTAGTTCCAAAACATTTTTATCACCCCAAAACAAACCCCCATACCCATCAAGCAGTTGCTCCCTATTGCTCCCTGTTCCCAGCTGATGGCCACCACTGGTCTGCATTCTGTCTCTACAGGTTTATCTATTCTAGATATTTCCATAAACAGTCATACAATATGTGACATTTTGTGTCTGGCTTCTTTCATTTAGCGTAATGTTTTCGAGGTTCATCCATGGTTTAGCATGTGTTGGTGCTTCATGCTTTTTCCTGGCTGAATAATGTTCTACTGTGTGTATGTACTACGATTTGTTTATCCGTTCACCTGTTGATAGACATCTTGGTTGTTTCCGCCTTTTGGCTATTGTGAGCATGCATGTACGAAGATTTGTTTGAGTCCCTGTTCTCACTTGTTTCGGGTACATACCTGGGAGTGGAATTGCTGGATCATAAACTAATGCTATGTTGAACTTTATGAGGAATTGCCAAACTGTTGTCCCTTCTCCCGCATTTTTCTGGCATGCTTATAAATTCACTTTCCTTTCTTGAGGCAAATATGCATATTAAGTGGCATACTTTTCCATGCCTGGTCTCTTATTTGTGGTCTTTGATCTTATGCTTTAATGAGAGATATTAAATCCTGAGCCTTGTTGTCCTGGAGGTGCAGAGTTATTTGGATGCTTAAGAAAGAGAAAAATCAGGTGAACTATAAATCCTTCTCCATGTGACCAAGTAGGCAGCAAGAGACAGCAGCGGCAGCATCTGTGGGGCGCTGTGTGCAGGGGTGCCGGGCATTGTGTCACGCACTTCGCCTGCTTCCTCTCATTTAACCATCATGACGGCTCGACTGTTGTCCCTGTTTTACAAAGGAGGAAACTGAGGTCTCTCCAAAAGCTTGGTTCTCTCTCCCTGGCTCCAGAGTATTACCCATAAGCCCCTTCTAGCAAGAAACTCTGTGACTGCCACCAGTGATGAATAAGAAGCTGTTCTATTTCTCAGGAGTTTACAGTCTATTTTGGCAGACAGATAAAAAGGCAATTATAATACAGTGTAATAAATGCCATGAGAGACGTCACAACCTCTCCCTTGGGACCCAGAGGCGGGGCACTTAGCCCAGCTCTGGGTGATAGACGTCTCAGAGAAGATGAAATCTAAGTGTGATACATTTTTTTTTAAAGATTTTATTTTTCCTTTTTCTCCCCAAAGCCCCCCAGTACATAGTTGTGTATTTTCAGTTGAGGGTCCCTCTAGTTGTGGCATTGATATTTTACGTGTAAACCTTTGTGACCCATGGTAAGACTTGGCTCTCCCCCTTAGGGTCACCCTTTGGCACCACCACTTCATCATTGTATCCCCAGTGCACAGTATCTGGCATGTAGTAGCTTCTCATTAAACACAGGTTAATAAACACGTGCGCTTCTGCAGGTGGACCTTCTAGCCCCTGTCACACTGTTACGTGATTCCAACACTTGGGACAATATCACGAGCTTTCTCAAAACAGATATGGCCCAGAGATCAGGGGAAGGAGATGAGAAAAGGCCTAGAATGGCTTTTGTTCTCTCTGTGGTGTTCTCTCTCTGTCTGAGCAGGCTCAGTGTATATGGGAAGAAGAGAAGTGGGGGAAGAAGGGTGGGGAGGGGGCGGGAGGTCATCAAAGGGATTGGGAAGAGATCTTCTATGCCAGGTGAGGAGCCCATAGAGGTCCCTGGGATCCTAAAGGAGAAGTGAACTGGCAAACCACTTTCCAAACTGAAATTTCTGCGTTGCATCTCAAGGTTGTATTGTTGCCTCAAAGACTCTGAGCCGACAGCTGTACCGGCTATACCGTATCAGAGGCAATTCACCTCCGCCAGCAAGTTCGAGAAGCAGCAGCTTCACAGGAAGGTCACTGCTCTCCCCAGGTGGTAATTCTCGCTCCTCTTTCCCAGGGAGTTTCCGTGAAATCTGGGTGCCATCAGTTACCTTCGATCATTCACCTTCAGCTCCTGTCTGCTAAAGGAGAATTGTAACAACTCTTCCGAGGTCTGGCCGTCCTGCTTTAGAAGGCAGACGCTGCCCCAGTGAGGCTCCAACTGCGCTTTTTCCATATGCATTTTTTAAACTTCTCTGTGCCTGACACTATGCTAGAGGCTGTGGGAATTTAAAAAGCAAACAGGCACAGATCCCACCTTCCGGGGCCTACTGCCTATGACCTGGAGTCTTCGAGCACCTCACTGCAAGTCCTGCCTCCTCATTCAGAGGTGTGGGAAACAGCCTCTTCCCTGGGATTACAGTCTGTCCTGGGATCTCTGCTCCTAGTGCCGCCATCTCTTCCCTCACTGCTCAGGCTCTGGCCTGCACCACTCTCAACCTCCCTGACACCTGCTTCATCCCTGGTCAGCTGGCCCTCCAGGCTCTGATCAGCTTGCCTAAGCCATGAGCTGCTACTTTGGGCTCCAGCCCCAACTGTGAAAGCTCGACCATTGCAAGACCTTCTTGTTCTGCAGAGGCCCCTGTCCTGGTTCCCTCCACCTGCAGTAGCCCTACCCTGGTATGCCACCTTGTGACCTGGCCCTGCAGAGGCCTCTGCAAAGCCTGTATAGATACACAAGCTGTATATATAGATATGAGGGCTCAGGCTGCCAGTGATGAATATGGATGTCCCAGCCCTGAGGAGGTAATATATAGCCCTCACACAGCCACTCTTAAGTCTGGTTCTTTTCTGTCCCTCAAGACCATAACCAGTTCACTAAGCAATCGACAAGCATTTATTGAGCATCTGCCATGTGCCAACCCTGAATTAGGCACTCGGGATACCTCCAGGGAAGAGCTGTTACCTAGTTTAATCAGTGGCACAGCAGACGTGAACAGCATCTGTGCAATAATCTTTCACGCATTGTCAGGGAGGTGACGTAGGGGAGAGGGACAGAAATTTTCAGCTATGATGATCTCTGTGTAACCCATGATTCCAGAAAAAGCCCCCAGGCCTCTAAATCCTCCTTCCCTTCACCCATATCTGGTAGAGGTTGTACATGGCCCAATCTTTGCTACGTTTAACAGGCCAGAGCATCCCTCACTGGCTCTGCCTAAAATGACAAAAGGCATCTTTCCGTGCTACACACAGGAGTCATCACTGTGGTCTCTTTAGCATCCTTGAGCTCCTCACCATTGGATCACAAGCTCAGATACCTACGGGGGCCTGACAGGTAAAGCTAACGTCTACTGAACCTTACTCTGTGCCAGGCACTATTTGAACCACATTATACAGATTATTTAACCCATCTGATTTCCACAACAATCCAGTGACTTAGAATCTATTCTTATCCTTCTTTTATGGTTGAGGAAACTGAGGCACAGAAAGGTAAAGGAACTTTCCGAGGTCTGACAGCTGGTGAATGGAGGCAGGGGTTGGCCTTTGACCCAGGCTGGTCCACCTACAAAAATAACACAGACAATGTGGGAATGTAGGAGTGTGTGCTGGGAAACTGGAAAACTGGTCACTGGTCACATCTACCTCGTGGGCTTCCAGTTTGCGCCCTGTGATTTAGGTTTCTGTCCCTCTAGGACAGAAATCTCATTTGATTTCCACCAACCTTGTGCTAAACGTTAATAGCATTGCTACACGGGTAGGCTGAGTGCGTGTGTGTGTGTGTGTGTGTGTGTGTGGAGGAGAGAGAGAGAGGGATCCCTCTGAACTTGTGCCAACTGGAACTGGCTTTAGCTACCCTTGTGACCCCAGAGTTGAAATCAGGATTATGACCCAATTTAAGAATATACAAAGGGATAAAGTGTGTTAGGAGTTGGGGGAGAAGGAAGCAGAAAGCTCCCTGTGCACTCAGGTTTTCATACACCATAATCTGCCTTCATGGCCAAATGTGAAAAACATTCCCTGAAGGTCCCTGAGCCCAGCACATCATCAGCCACCCCCAGCCCTGTCCCTGGACGTTCAAGCCATAATAGGTAAGGAGGTGAGAAGGCAGAGGAAGTTTCCAAGGAGCAGCCCTCCTCCTCGGGCCACAACCTTGCGGAGCCTTCCCCATGGGCCAGGCTGCTTGCTGGATGCCCTGGATTAGAGCAGCTGGCTGGGAAAGCATGGAGGGAGGGCCAGGCTGGAGTGGAGAATGTTACCATGGTAACAGCAGGAGGTTGGAAGGCTCCAGATCTGGGCCAGTGCCCGGGCTACCTTGATCGGATTCTTTCCCTGAGCCAGCTGTGCTTTCCTGAGCAGGCTGGAATCCCTTCACTCCCGTCCTCGCTGCATTTAATCATCCCATTCTCCCTGCAGGTGCCAGCTCACATCACACCCTCTTTGAAGCCTAACCTAGCTTCCTCATGGAATTAACAGCTTCCTCCTTGCTGTTCCCATAACCATTTGTTTGCATTTCCCTTGAGACCCTTAATTAGTTGTGCTTTACAGTTCTTCTGTGCGCATCCATTTCCCCAACAAAAAATAAATTCCTTGACTTCACAGTCTATATCTTTAGTTCAATTTGGATTCTCTACCCAGGTAGGTGGCAAGTTTTTGCTTCTTGTTGGCAACATTATCTGGACAGCCTTAGAAAAGAGAGAAGTTCCTGTGCACACAGTGGGTACTCAACAAATGTGCACTCAGTTGTGTGCTGCTGTACTGCAGAGAGCGGAGATGGGAGTTCTTGGCCTCCTCTGCTTCAATTGTATCAACAACCCAGGCTCAGGCAAGGAAGACAAAAGCCAGCAAAGGGAGTTCCTTCCTCTGGGGAAAGACACGGAAAGCCTTTTGCAGTAATAACAGTGACGTAGTGAAAGGCCGAGTACCACACACACATGTTCTCTACTCAATCGGCTTGGCAACCGGAAATTACCAAATGGAATGATATCAATTCGTAAACACCAAAATATTCAGGAACACAGTCAGCCTGGGCTTTCCAACATGGTGCTAGTCTCACTTTCAGGTGACGTCGTTGTAATATTCAGTATGGCGGCTGTGAGGCCAAATCCGATCTCCATTTGAGGCCAGTGATCTTTGAAAGTCAGATCTCACTGCTGTCATCTCTGTTTCTTGGTACTGTCAGCCTCCCTGGAGATTCAAAAGTAGCCAGTCCCCAAAAGAGGCCTGCACAGTGTGCCTATACCCTGGAACGCCCAAGAATGTGTGGCATCTGAGCTCACTCGGATCCCAGGCTGAAAGAGTTCTCCAAACCCAGAATATTGAAATTCCAATTGGTAGACTTTTTTTCCGCTGAGTATCTTCTTCTATCTGACCACAGTGCTGTGAGTGAACCCAGAAAGCAGCGTGGTGGAGTGGAATGAGCCCTGCACATTTAGGGGAAGAAGAATTGCCACATCATCCATGATTAGCTGTGAGATCTTGGGTATTTAATTTCCATGAGCCTCAGTTTCCTCATCTATAAAAATGTTCATTCATTAATTCAGCAAATATTTTCTAAGGGCAAAACATATCCCAGATTTGAGGATGTCATGATGGGAATAGATTCTATCTAGAAAAGAAAAAAGATAATTAAACAATTAGCCTAAAGCAGGTTCTGGGCTGTGGTGGGGTCACAGGGACAGTGGGAGGGGTGGCACTACCTAAATGAGGTCACAGAAGTTTCCCAAAGAGAACTGTGTTTCAGCTGAGACTTAACTGAATAGAGGCCGGGAGATTCCGGGGTAGTGGTTGGGGTGGGATTGGGGGAGAGCTGAGGGTTCCAGGTAAAGAAGCTTGTGTGAGGCCCCGAAGCAAGACAGGGACCTCAGATCTCGCAGAGTCTGAGAAACAGAAGGCTTTGTAAACTGAAAAGTGACTGGTTGCCTTTGTTCACACCTCTCTTGCTGCTTTTCAGGAGTTAGTATAGCGAGGACAGCATCACGCTGGGAAACTGGAAAACTAGAACCCTGTCTGCCCTGGGCCACTAACCAGCCTTGCAATTTTGAACAAATCTTGAACACATTTGTGCTCTTTAATTTATTCATGTATGAAATAAGGCAAGAACTCCCTCCCCTCCTCACATTACTGTCAATTGAATGAAGAAATGTTTGCAGAGCCTTTAAAAAATGAAGAGGAGTTGTAAGTGTAGGGTCTTTGACAGGTCTTTCCCAGTCATAAATAAACACGAGCCCAGTTGTGCATCAGCTGGAAGACTGGAGAAGTGATTGCATCAGAGTTTTTCTCTCTCTGCCCCCATTCCCAAGGGTCAGGAGATTAGGAGCAGTTTCCTTCTGATTGGTTTGGTGATATTTCATTTCAGTTCATAATCATATTTTATTTAAGGGAGAAAGCATGCTATTAATAAAAGGGTTGTTTTTAAATTGTCATTACTGAGCCCAGGGGTGGGGGCTTAATCCTGCATGATCCTGAGCTCTGGCCGAGGCATACTTTGAATAATGTGGCCTTGGAAACATTGATGCTGCTCTCTCCCCTGCTCACCAACTTTCGAGGCCTCCCTGGGGCCCATTACACCAAACCTGTGTTGTGCCCTCCAAGCCCTCTGTGAGGTCACCAGCCTTGCCTATACCACCTCGTTCCCCACTCTTGCCCAGAAGTTTTCTTCACTGCCATCGCCGTCCCAAACTCTGTGTGTGCTGCTCTCTGTTCCTTTGCTCTTGCTTTCCCATCTATCTAGCTTACCCCAACTTCCCTTCTCCCACTCCCCCGAATGCCCATCCCTCCATGTGGTAACATGCAGCACACGGCCAGCACAACCTCTATCTCCTCCTTCAAACTAAAGCCAACGCTTATCCCTCTCCTTTCTAATGGTCGTGCATTTTTGCACTTTCTGCTATTTACTTTAGCCTTTAATTGCTTTGTTATTTTTGAAAATTCAACTTTGCAGGGCATTGCAGTCTATAAAGAACTCTCATTTATATTATGATTGGACTTTCGCAACAACACTGGATGGTGATGAAGTCAGTGCGATTATCATCTTTCCATCTTACAGATGAGGACCCTGAGGCTTGGGGACTCAGGGACTCACTCTCACCTGGCAGGACTCACGGTTTTCTAAGTTTCATTCAGAAACCCTCCTAGGATAGAAACCAGTTCATCCGCTTCTGTTTTTCCTCTTAGCACCATCTTGATCTTGATAGCAAAGACTGAACTAACACTTCTCGAAATGAAATCCATATGTAACTACAGGAAAAATAACTCAAATGGCATATTTTATTGATGCAAAGAATTGCCGCCTCTTCGTGTATAAATAACAATGTGTTTGCAGCATTATTTTTATTTTATTATAGTGACCCAGTAAACAACCTAAAGGAGACTCACACACGTTCTCTACTAACCTCCCCACCCCCACCCCAGGGTTAATCAGGGGGCAGCCACAAATGCAGGTACCACTCCTTCTGCTTGCATGGCTCCACCACCTCCCAGCAAAGGATGGAATGTGCTTGTCCGAACTTGCTCAGCAGGGTGGACATGCTCAGCTAATCCTGGTAAACCTGGGATCACTTGGGCACGTGGAGGATCCAGATTGCCCAGCACCACTACACAGCCAGGTGAAAGAGCCACTGGGGGTGTACACGGGAGTGGGGGGGGGGGGGTCCCATTCTGCATTGGAGGCACAAAGACCTTCCAGCATGAGAGCAGATTTCCCAAGAATTTAGGCTTCTCTGACTACCTGGCAGAGTTGAGGAGTGATGGTTTTTACCGTGTCCCTACATCTGTCCAGAGTAATACCAATTAGGACTCTGAAGACTCGTACAGTTCCTAACAGCCTCGGAGCACATTCACACACATTGTCTACTTTGACACAAGGACACTTGAGGTGGGCATTCACTTCCTATTGTTTGTTTACTTTAAAAAGTGTGTGCACATGGTCACACCTTCAGAATTGTATGGAAGGACTGAGAGCAGGCAGTCTCCCGGCCCAGCCCCCAGTATCCTTCCATACAGGCAACACATACTATCACTTTCTTATGCATCTTTCCAGATTTTTCCCCATTTTGGAGATGAAGAAACTGAGGACCAAAACAACCGAATGACCTTCCCAAGGACGCACACTTGGTAAGTCACAGGTGAGAATTTGAGCCGGCTTCTCATACCATAGTCCCTGAGCTTCCCCTGTACTTGTGGATCCCAGGTTGTCTTTTAGCCATGAATTCAGCTCATGTGAAAACCTACAAGAGTGTAAACAAATACAAGCAAGTAAAAGTGAAAGCCAGCCCTGGAGGCCTGGAGCGCCATAGGCTCTCCACTGAGGACCAGAACTGCCTACCCGTTACGGCGTTACAAGGACACCTGCCCCTTCTCTGGCTGCTCCAAGCCAAACCCCATCTCAGGATCCTCTCCTGCCTTCTACTTAGCCAAGGCAGGTCCACATATTCAGACCGTTTGGCTCTATCAAAGTGTTCCCAGCCAATGTCCCATTTCTTCAAAACCTGATACTTTGAGGGTCGGTCTGATTAAAAAAAATGTATTCTGGACTGCTAATGGGAGAAAAAGCCTAAAGGCTGGTGTGGAGCCTGCGGGCAGTCCTGGCCTGAGGCCACCGGTGGAGAGCTGGGAGACCAGGCCTGAGTTCCCTGGCCTCTCCCTCCATCCCCCCACCGCCCAGTGGCCCCAAGTACTCTTCAGAGAGTCTTCCGTAAAGCTTTGAGGTCTCCAGGCCAGGATGGAGCAGAGGTGGTGGATGGGGAGGAGTGAGGAGGTGGGGCTGAGGGAAGGGGGCTGTGTGTGTGTGTCTGTGTGTGTATACATGTTAGTATCTACGGGGCGCACCCCCTGCCGTCCCCAGCTGAAGCAGCTTCTTCCATCCATGCTCCCAGATCACCTATGTCCGCTAATACCTGCAGCTTCCTCGGGGAAGAGCATTTCAGAGGCAGAGAGGGAGAAGTTTGGGAGTGAGGGCAGGCAAACTAAGGGGATCAGGGATGGGATGAAGCCAGTGGCAGCTCCAGAATTTCTCTATAGCAGGAACTTTAGGGGTAACAATCTGTTTGCCCAGAGGCACTTAAAGCTGCATTGACGAGACTGAGTCAGTGTCGTCTATATCAAAGAAAGAGGGTGCCGAGGCAAAAAAAAAAAAGCGGGTGCTGCTTGCCTCAGTGGGAGCTCAATAAATAGTTTAGTGCACTCATATATGTCCTCTGCATTCACCAGCAATTATTTATCAAGAGTGTAAAAAAGGATGCAGTGTTAAGGATGCGGATTTAAACCTGCGCAGACAGGAAGTGGAGGTTCATCCTCCTGCAGCATCAGCTCCTCTGCACAACCCACCCCCGGAGTGAGCTTGCAGCCCCAAGCCTGGTGAATCCACACTGTCCCACGCTGCGCCTTCCGCAGTGGGGAGCTAGGACTCAAAGAGAATGTTCCTGCTCCCTGCCTCTGTGATTTGGCCTTCACGTTTCAAGCCTTAATGTTACAGTAAGGTAGCTTTTGGCTTTTGATTGCCTCGAACTTGTGTTAACACTAAATGAAGGGAAGAAATGGAAAGGAAAGGAAAATAAGCCATATCTGTATGGCTTTTGAGTTGCATAATTGTATATTTTTGCCACTCCATTGGTTTTCAACTATTCCAGACTGTAAACCTCCTCCCCCCACCACTGAGAAAAATCTGTCATTCAGTTATTGCTGCGAAGTTTGCAGAACTCTAAGTTCTCTTCTCTAATATGAAAGAGAATTATGCAACTTTAAATTTAAGATCTATTTTTTAATTACCACCTGCGTGGGAGACCCTGAATCACACAAGTGCTTGGTTGTCTTCTTGCTTTTTCAAAAAACACTCTTTCCCTCCAAGAGGATATGACGTTTGAAGATTTAAGCGTCCGTGGTAGCAGTGGCCACACAGCCTCCCCTTTATTTGTGGAACAGAGAAGCCGCACCCCCTTCAGCCACTCCTGGCACCCAGGTGACCTCAGAGCCTTGGCTCACACTTCCCAAAAATAGAACTTTACCTCCGTGCCTTACCACACCCACAAAAATTGGCTCCAAGGTCTTCTACCAAATAATTTTCAAGAGTGAAAATGGGAGCTGAATAACCCAGGTATTTCACTGTAACCATGGCTACAGGTTTTATTAGCATCAAGACCAGGATGTGGTCAGATCGGATATATACAGACAGCAAACACAAGGGTGAGTGGTGTCAGAGTGTGTGCCCATAAATTCTCCAAATTGGAAACGTAGCTCCTAATGGCTCTGATTCATGAAAGACTGGTGGGGGGAGGGAGGGGAGAGACGAGGAGGGTGCAGGGCTGCATCGGTAAGAGACGCTCAGGGTTCTAGTTTTAGCTTTAATTCAGCTTTTTAGTATAATCCTCTAACATACTACTCCGTTGCATTTGGGTTGCAATTTTCCCTTCCCAGTGTGCTTTCACATGTCTTGTCTGTTCTTCACAACAATCTTGAGAGAGATCTGGGACAGCTAATAGCCTCATTTCTCAGATGAGGAAAGGGCTCAGGAAGCTTAACTGATTGGCCCAAGGTCGGGGGCTTGGAGGACAACTGCCCCCGGGCTAGAACTGGGTCTTCTGACTCGCAGCTTAATATTCTTTCCACTGCATCCCTCTGCCAGCCTCTTGTATCATGCCTGGGAACATTCTGATATGCATTAATTCCTCTTGCAAACATCCCTCATCATTATCATTTGTCTGATTAGCCAAAGACCAGGGCTACTCCATCAAACTGGAGGTTACAGCTGGAAAGTAAGGCTGGTCTTTTGCCTTTTGTCCTCGTTTGTCTTTTTCAAGCCCCCTGTGTGGCTCCCCCCCACATAGATGACAGCACAAAGAAGGGGTAACGTAGTCCCTACTGTGGAGGGAGCGTACAGTCCAGGGGCTGCAGGCTTCAAATGCCTCCAGGGACCAGGTATGGGACAGGACAGGACAGCGACCAGGTGGGTGAAGCAGGCAGGGTGGGACTAGGGTGTGGGATGGGCACAGCATAGGCCCTTCTAAAGCTCCAGCAGATTGTGGCTATGTGGGAGGTTAGTGTGGCCAAATTTAGGACTAGCTAAAGATTGAGCATTTTATATGAAATCAGAGAAGGCAAAAAATAAAATAAAATAGAAGCGCCTGTGGGTTGGCTATAGCTCCTGGACTGCCAGTGAGCACTTACAGGAGTCTATGCCTTTGGGTCCCCAACAGCCACTGTCATATGTGCTGTTGTTCTGCACTCCTCTTCGTACACTTTCAGTCCTGTTAAAATGTGAGCTCCTCGAGGTCACAGAGACATCTTAATTAATAAAGTGTGTATCCATAGGGTGTGGCACACATGGCAGGCTTTCCAGTGTTTGATGGATGAATGACTGAGTGAACACCCCATCATCCTAGAAGAGAAGGTCCAGAGACTGAAGTCCTCAGCCTCCTGAGAATGGCAGCTGTGTAGTCACAGCAGGCTCTTGGAACTCAGGACTAGAGTCAAATCTCTTCTACACTTTAGTAGCTCCAGGGCCTTCCACAAATTGCTTAATCTCTGATAGCCCCAGGTTCGTCATCTGTATAATGGGAATAAAAGGCCCACCTTCTGAGTTGGTGAATGAGGCCGTGTCTGTAAGGCCTTGATTACACCCACAGAGTGGCGCACTTCCTAAGAGCACAACAAATGGTAGCTTTTTGATTCAACAGATGATTCCCTGTTCCTGTGAGAAGCGGTAAGATGTTTTGCCAACCCTCCGTCGTGAGGCTTCGGCCTCCCGAGGTGTCTGTGTCAAAAGAGGCGAAAGGAAAACAAGAGAGCACTCCAGCTGAAACGAGGAGGGGAAAGCTGATAGTGAGGGATAGGACAAGGCACCCCAAGAAACTAGATCCCAGAGGGCAGGAGGGCGGGAAGAGGGACGCACGCAGCTGGGAATAGATGGAGATCAAGTTAGCAGGAAACCAAGGGAAAGGCAAGCGTGTCTGCCCTGACGCCCTAGAAGCTGGCTAATCACGCTTTAGACCAGTTCACTGAAAAAGGGACCAAACTCGGATTAGAATAAAATCATCTTTTAGTAAATATATGTTTTCACCTTTCACACAATATGAATAGTATAATAACAAATATAATGCTATGTAGTTTTCAAGGCAATTTTAAGGCACCCACTGTGTGACGTGTACTTGGGCTACATGCTTTATACACATTATCTCATTTATTCCTCCCAGTAGTGCATTCATTCCTTAATGACAAACACTGCCGGTCCACTTTCTCCCAGGCGCCGTGCTAGGTATTGCGAATACAGCGATGTAGCAGGTAGGTAAGGCACCCAGCCCTCTGAAAAATGTGCTGATACCTCTGTTTACAGAAGAGAAAACTAGACTCAAAGAGCTTGAGAGAATGTGGCTCAGACTCTACACCTATGTGAGTGGAGGAGGTGAAACTCTTGACTGTGCGTTTTCTGGTTTAGGAGAAGAAAAATCAGGAAACTTCCTTGATGATCTAGTGATGTAAATATGAGGAAGTGGTTGACTTGCTAACAGGCTGGAGAGATTGTATCAATCCCATTTAGCACGTTGGAATGTTCAGAGTATCAGAGAGACACGACTTATCCTAGCGGTGACTGAAAAAGACTAATTATTCTCAGAGTCTCTGGCGTGGACCCTTTGGAGACAGTGTAACAGGGATGAGAAGAGAAAAAAGGGAAGCAAGAGGGAAGGAGGAAGAGTAAAGGGAATGAAGTAGCTAGAGATTCTATGCCTTCCGTAAGAGAAAGTCAGAGAAAGCCCAAATGACAACCTTTTAAACTCTTTTCATTGTTCTTAAATTGTTCTCTGATTATTTCCCTGGCATCATCTTTGAGTAGACAGAAGGTGTCTTTTACCTCCCTGTATTTCCTAGCATAGCTTAATTAATACTTGATTGATTGAAAGATTGACTCATTTGAACCTGGAGTGAAATGTAGCTTTTTAATTTTCTTTTCTGCTGAACCTGAAATAGAGCATATAGTAATTAGGAAAGGATCACTTGTTATCAGAAAGTCCCAGCTACAATGAGCTCTTTGTAACTAAGCAAACGGAAGGTAGGTGATTGTTTAGGAGCTCATAAAGCACAGCCCCCACTCCCAACTGCTTTCAGTGATATGGGATTTTCTTGATCGTTATTTCCTCCTTAAATGAGGATCTGGCTAAAACGTACGCTAAATGGTGGGTAATTGTCATAAAAGTCTGACCACAGATGTGACTGATGGCCACTTTTCTATGCCCTTTATTGAGGCTGCTCTCTCTCTCTAATGATGTGGTTTGACTGATTAACATTTTTTCAAGATTTCTCTTCTTTCAGGACCCTTGGCTTAACTGGCATGACTTCATTCATTCATTCAGCTATATGCCAGACTCTGGGCATCCAAACAGAATAAGACAGGCAGGGGCCTTGTTCTCATCGAGCTCATTTTCCAGTGCAGGAAGACAGTCAATAAATGCATAAACAACAGTGACGAGAGCATCATATGTGAATGAGAAGTTTCAGAGGGGGAAGTACTACAAAGGCAATGAGACAGGATGGCGCGGTAGAGGTTGCCTGGGGGCAGGGTTCTTGGATTACTTGGTTAAGAAAGGCCTCTTGATGAGGTAACCTTTGAGGTTACATTTGAGTGGAAATGCTTTTGAACTGAGCTCTGAATGTTATGAGTAGTCAGTCACACCCAGATCTGAGAGCAGTTGTACCAAAGGGACAAACAAGGTCCTGAGAGGTGGACAGTCCTGAAGTAGGTGTGCCCAGGACACAGTGACTGAGGAGGGGGTTCAAGAAGAGATTAGAGAAGGAGGCAGGGCCAGATGATGGAGGCCCTTGTGGGCCATGGCAAGGAGTTTAGATTTCACTCTCCAGGAATTGGGAAGCAGTGGTGAGTGGAGGTGCACGGGGTGAGGCAGAACGGGCTATAGAGAGGGAAGAGTAGAACCGGAGACTGGTTGGAGGCTGTCGCAATAATCCAAGTGAGAGATGATGGACACCTGGCCACGAAGTGGAGAGAAGTGGATGGATTTGGGATACATTTTGGAGATTGAGCTGATGGGACAAGCTGATGGGGTGGAGGTAGGGGTGAAGCAAAAGGGGCTGCCGTAACAAAGTACCACAAACTAGCGGGCTTAAACAACAGAAATGTGTTGTCTCACCGTTCTGGAGGCTAGAAGTCCAAAATCAAGGCGTTGGTACGGTTGGTTTTTTCTGACGGCTATGAAGGAAGGATCTCTTCCAGGCCTCTCCCTTGGCTTGTAAATAGCTGTCTTCTCTAAATGTCTCTTCACATTGTCTTCCCTCTTTCCATGTCTATCTCTATGTCCAAATTCCCCCTTTTTATAAGGACACCAGTCATATTAGATTAGGGGCCCACTTTACTCCAGTATGACCTCATCTTAACTGATTACATCTGCAAAAACGCTGTGTCCAAATAAGGTCACATTCTGAGATACTAGGGGTTCAGACTTCCATCTAAATCTTGGAGGGGGGAACAAAATTCAACCCATAACAGGAGGGAATCAAGGACCCATCTTCAGTCTTCTTGGTCCAAGCATTGAAAGAATTCATTCATTCATCAAATATTTATGAGCACCTGTTGTATGATAGGCACAGAGCTGTATGCTTGTCAGGTCATACAGCTGAGTGAGAATCGCTGCTGTATAGGAGTTTGCAGTGAGTATGAGAGAAACATGTCAACAAGTGCTATATCTACATATTAATGTATGTAAAATATTAATATATATGACTCTGTACTTTTCTGTATTCTTTTAATTTTTCAAAGAAAATTATAATGCAATAAGGTAAAGGCTATGGTGGGTTCCTGGCTCTATGAGAGCTCAGAAGAGAAAGAAATCCATTTGGGGAGGTTTGGGAGTGGAGGACTGATTGTCACAGAGGAGGCTTGAAGGACAAGGAGTTCTCCCATGCAGGGACCCAGGGAAGAAGGCGAGGAGACATTCCAGGCAGATGGAATAGCATGTGCCAAAGCATGACAATGGGAGAGAGCAGGAATGTTTGGGAGAGCCTAAGGAAAATGTGGCACGAAGGATGGTGGTGGGAGATGAGGCTGAGATCGTGGGAGGGACCAGCTCGCAAGCGATTTGTCCTCCTTGCTAAGGAGTCATGATTATCATGTAAGTGATGAAGAGCCAAAGAGGGGCTAAGCAGGGGGACCATGATCACCTTCAGATTTTAGAAAGATGAATTGGAAGAAGGAAAAGCTAGAGACCTATTTGAGGCTCGGACAAATGCAGTAGCAATGGGATGAAGAGGACGGCAGCTTTACTGCTCGGGGCCCTTCGCTTCTCCACCCTCTGCCCTCTATGCTCACATCACCAGAGCTGCCAGCCTTAAACCCTGCTTCGCCTTCAGTGCTTGTGGCTCCAGTGGCACTGGCCTCCTTCTCTCCTAGAGGGTGCCTAGCTCTTTCCCACTTCAGAGCCCTCAGTCTGCTGTTCCTGCCCCGTGGAAGGCCCTTCCCTCAGCCATGCACACACCTGGATCCTTGTCATCCTCAGATCTCAATTTGAAGTCACCTCCTAGAGGCAGTGCCAATTATTTCCTTTATAGCGCTTACAACATGTCTTGGTTTATTTGTTCATACACTTGTTTATTCTCTACCTTCTTCCTGTAGAAAGTACAGAGCTTTACCACATCTGTGTCTTTCATGACTCCATCTGCGGAGCCTCACACAGGAGCTGACACATTCTAGGACTCAGGAAATACAGTGGCAGAAGGAAAGAAGAGAGGGAGGGAGGAGACAAAGGGACAGTTTGGTGGGGGGAGGGAGGGAAGCTCGTGTCCCACTCTGCCCAATAATGTGAGACCCACAGAGGGAGGGTGAAGAGACTGCATTCAAATCCTCATAATGCTGCTTCGGAGTGATGGCCGTACATATTTTAATTCTGAAGTGGTTGCTTTGACAAAGAATAATGAATGGAGTAATTTAGAAAGAGTCTCCCTACTATAGGAAAACCAGAGAAGGGAGAAAAAGTGCCTTTTAAAGAAGACCTATATAATCAAAGTCATGACTCCGGAACCATCCCAAATTCTGAAAAGGCAAACAAAACCACCATTAGCTAAGGAATCGGGGATGTTTCTTTCGGCCGGCCTGTTTCTTTGGGGTCAAATAATAAGGGCTCACATTTACTGCCAGGTTCAGCCGGGAGAGGCTCTACATCTCCTGACTCATTTAGCTTTACAACAGCCTATTATTATCAATTCCATTTTACAAATGAGAAAACTGAGCCCCAGAAAGCGAGGTTAAGTAACCTGCCCAGTGTGATAGTTGGTGAGTAACAGAGTCAGGATTTGGTATTTGGTCCCAGAACCAGCACTCTGAAGCACTGAGCTAAACCCCACCTGGGTCAAAGCTGCATCTCTGGAGAGCTGTTGAACTTATCTCATACGTCTTATAATCATTACCAACATTAGCTTTTTGTCACTTGTATTAGTCAGGATAGACTAATTGCTATAGCAAATAATCCTGAAATCTCAGTGGCTTCACCCAACAGAGATTTATTTCTCATTCATTGCACTGGTCACTGTGGTCAGCAGGGTGCTGTGCTCCACGCAGTCATTCAGGAAGACCTTCCATCTCTGCTATCCCAGGGGCCTTGAGTCCTCCTGTGGGTCCTTTGCATCTGGCCAGCCACTGAGCAAGCAGAGAGAGAACATGGAGGGCCTGGAGGAGATTTCAGGAGCCAGGCCAACGTTCCCTTGGCCAGAACTCAGCCACATGGCCCCACAGAGATGTAAGGGGGCTTAGAAGTGTCATCTAGCCTGTGCCCAGGACGAGGATGTGGCGAGCATCTTGCCAAGTGCTGCCTCAATGCTTATTTTTAAGGACTTTTGCATGGGAGACCTGGCGAGGCGGGGTGCTGGGAGTCAGAAGACATTGGTTTTGGCCCTGACTCCACCAATTGTCAACTGTGTCACCTCTAGCAAGTCGAAGCTTCTTTTGGTGCCAGATTCTTTATCAACAAAGTAGGGAACCCAACCAGATGACCCATCTCTGGATTCTTCCAATTCAGAATGCCTATATGCTAAAGCATCACTTTATTATTTTTAATACCCATGGTGCCTTAATCATTTCTATATTGATGATCTATTTGTGCTTTTGTTCAAAATTGCAACCATAATTATAACATTGATTCCAAGAGAAAATACTATCTGTTTTCCTATAAGACTCAATATCTAGTTACACACCATATATGCATACCCTCGGGGGGAAAAATGAAGCTCCCACTTTGTATTTGGACTAGTTGCTTGAAGTAATTAAATTGGGGAAAATACAGATATCTGTTTCATCATGCTTAAAGCCAGGTGTAAGTTATACACATAATATTCCACCAGCAGATTGTTTGCTGTGCTCTGACAATTTTTGTACAAACCAGTACTTACATCTATTAGAGGGCATCTGAGCTCACCAGGTTAGCAAGGTGAGAACCATCAAGAAAATACATATCCAGAGCAGCAGAGCCAATAACTGCTGACTGAGGCTCTGCCCTGAGCCCTCGCTGCCAGAGAGCCTCGGTTTCTAAAGTGTGTGATACTGTTGTAACCATAGGGGTTCTGCAAGGACTCAGGGTGGCTTTGAGACTGGGGCAAGGTTTGGGCAGGCAGGGTGGAGAGGCCTGGGGCTCAATAAGATGTTTTAAACCCCTAAGAGAGATGGCAGGGAGTCAGGCCAAGACTGTTTGATGGGATTCCTATTTAAGAAAAGATGAAATATGCCAGACTTGGAGACCTTGAGAGGAGACTAGACTAGGGCTAGCAAGGGGAGAGCAGAGCCCAGCCCAGGGGCACTTCCTCCTGTCCCTGTGCCTGAGAGTTCTCCCACCACATCTGCTGGAGAACACCCTGGTCAAGCCACTCGTCCAGCCCTCCACTGCCACCGTCACCCCCTCTCAGCTGCCGCTTTCCCTGAACAACTGTAATTGTGTGCTCCCAGTGCTGCACTCATCAATCTGTTCCCTCTCACCTCAGTGACAGTGTTCTTTACAAAATGCAGATGGATTAGTCCCCTCCTTGCTTAAAACCCCGTGGCTCTTACATAATACCAGCCATTAACACGGCTTAGAAGGCCCTGTGGGTGTGGAGCCACCTGTTCGAGGGCCTTGGTCTCCCCACTGTCACCTCTCTCACTGCTGCGGCCTTCGGCCACACTGTCTTGTCAGGTCTTTTTCAGGAGAAGCAATGGGTCCAAGTATTCCTCTGAAAACAAGCACAATAAATGCATTATTGCCCTGTGTTTCCAGACTTTGGGGGGACACTTTATAGCGTACTAACAATTGAATTCATTTTTCTAAATTTAGAGGCACTTCACCTGAGGCTTGAAGAAAAACATACCAAGCATGTTACTTGAAAACGCTTTAAATAAGTTTATTCTCTGTTTCGAGGCTTTTCAGACACCCTAGCCATGTGTTTGCTGTTTTTGTAATTCAGAGCCTGGCTAAGTCGTCCCACCTGAGCCTGCCCCACCTCCCTGAGGCGTATTACTCACCTTCGTGGCCTCGGGCTTCTTCAAAGCGCTTCCTTACGATAGTATACTTTCATACCTGCCTCTTGGGTTCTTTAATGAGTGTCTGCTTCCTTACGATAGTATACTTTCACACCTGCCTCTGGGGTTCTTTAAGGAGTGTCTGCTTCCCGCACTAGACTTCAAGCACTAAAAGGACAGGGATCTGGTCTGCTTGTTCCTGGATAGCCAAGACCCAACACAGTTCCCCGCCAGTGCTCCCAGTAATAGGTGGTCCATAAGTAGTCATTGACCCAGTGATGAGCAGACACCGTCCTGATTATTTCCTTTTAATCTGTTCCCCTTAACCCTCTCCAGGCTGAATTGCTTACTCCTTCTCCTGCTCCACTCCCCTTTCCCTTTACACAGACCTTGACCGCAGGACTCATCACACTCTACTGCAGCTATTTATGTGTCTCCTCCTTGCTAGACTGAGAGGTGCTCAGGGTCTGAACGCACAGGGCCGGATACATAGTGAGGGTCCAGTGAATGTTTATTGCACTGAATCATGACCCCCAGGAAAGTAGTTCTGGCCCAGATGCCCTACTACCCAAGGGCAAGAAGCAGCATCAGGGGAGGCCCCCCGCGGCAGGCGGTGGTGCCGCTGTACATGATCAACCTCTCCCGACCTCCCCTCGCCCGAGGTCCACGCCCTCATTCAGCACCGGCTCCTGTGCTCACAGAAGAGGCTCATCCGCTCAACTTGCTTATACAACAGTTTTTGAACCTGACAATTGTCCAGAAACACTCGGGCTGTTTGTTACAAATATAAATTCCTGGGCCCACCCTAGACCTACTGTATCAGGGTCTCTAGGAGTAAAGCCCAGGAGTCTGCATCTTTAACTCCCTTGGTGACTCTAAGCAGCCAGCCTGGCCAGAAGCCCATCATGCTGTGCCCCGAGATCCTTGGAAGGGAAGACAAAGCAGGTACGGTGAGGCTCAGTGGAGGTGGTTGAGGAGAGGCCCAGCGGGAGGGGTGCCCCCAGCTTTCAGTTATGAGATGGCCCCCACACAGACCCCGGAGTCTGCAGCTGCAGCAAAGGAATCTTAAGGTTCTGAGAGAGATGTGAACCTCCTGCCTCACCACACATCACCCCCCAAGAACGCTAAGGGTTTGGACCATTTGGAGGTCACTCTGGAGTTGGTCTCAGGGATTTTAAAGGGGTACCATCATGGTCCTTATCATAAACATTTCTAGAAAGCATTTACTGTCTGATGGACACTATTCTACAGCTTTCCATGTGTTAGTTTATCTAATAAACAAGACCAGTGAGAGGCTGGCACACAGTAGAATGCCCCACCTCCTGCCTGGAGAGCTCCAGGAGGAACACTAGGCTGAGGGCCAGCGTGGACACAACTCTGGAGCAGCTCCTGGCTCTCAGGGATGGATCAGACCTCCCTGTGGAAGGACCCAGCCCTGTATACTTCCAGGGATTCTGAAGCCTGAGGAGGAAGCTGGCACCTACAGAGGGCTAAGTGCTCCCCTGGGCCTCCCTTTATGTGCTCAAGAGTCCTCCACACACCCTCAGGTGTTCCCAAGTGACCCTTCTCCATCCCTGTTGCTGGATGCCAGAGTCTAGAACGACAGCCACAGACCTGCAGACCAGCCACAAGCAGGGAGGTTTCCTGTGCAGCCCTTTCCTTTTGAATTGGGTGGGGCTCATGGCTCCTTGGCAATGAGCATTGGGCTTGAAGGTAAGGCATGGGGAAGAAAAGTTCAAGGCTAGAATTGGTCCGTTGTTATCTGGAGATAACCTACTATTTTATAGATGATGTTTTATATTATTTTACAGTTTACAAAATTCATTAAATATATTGAGTTGTTTTAATCCTCATGACATCATTCTGAAGGAAGCTTATTAGCTTCATTTTGTAGCTGAGGTTCGGCAATTCGACAAGGTCACAAGAGTTGACCCAGGGCTCAAACCCAGGTCTCTGGTTCCAGGATCACTGTTCTCCATCAGCACCTCACACACAGGCAGATAGAAGCTTGTTGGAAGAAAGAATGAATAAATGACTCTATCCTCAGCTAGATACTACTGAAGATATAGAGATGAACAGTTTCTGGTTTCAAGGAGACTGAAAGTAACTTTCCCCTCTTCTCCCACCTCACACTCAACCCCACAACCACAATCAAACAATCAAGGTTGGTTGCCACCTATTGTTGGTTTTACAAGAATAGATGAATTATCTTTCAAACAGTGTCAGCAATACTTGAGAGCCAACAAAAGGATGGAGTCTCCCAGAGTGCATTTCTAAGGCCCAAAGTGTGGCTCCTTTTGCAAAACATTCTGTGGAAGCTCTAACTTTTAATTCATACCACCAAGGAGAGATTTGATTGTTTCCTAGAAATGCTAATAATGTGAGGCTCATAAATACTAATGAAAGTCTATAGATTAGCAGAGCTCAGCAAGTAACCTGGGAGCCTAGAAGAGAATTCTTAGATTAAAAAATATAAAGAATACCTTTTAATTGAATTTTCCCCAGACTGGATTCCCAGATGTTAATGAATACTCTCTTTGGCTGTATAGAGAGCAGACTCAAATAAATACCTTTAGGGATCCAAAAGTGAATTATTGACTTAGCTTTAGCTTGAAAAGAAATCTATTTATTCAAAGGCTATTTTAGGTGCCATGGGATGGATGAGTTTGAGACAAAGGTTAGGAGAGGTAGGAGGGCCTGGGATGTTGAGATAAACACGTAATTCAAATGCATACTTCTATTTTAGCCAACTAAGCAGCCTAAGTTGGAATTTGCTTATTATATTTGTCTTTTATGACATGATCCCTCACTAATAATAACCCCCCTGGAATGTACAAGTCTCCATGATATCTGAAACCATATCTTTGTCGTTCATTCCTGAATTCTCAATACCTAACTCAATGTGTGGCACATAATAGGTGCCCAATAAATGTGTGTTAAGTGGTTGAAGCGTTCTCTTAAAACATTCTCCAGAACTTTTCAGATCTTGTTATCTCTTCTTGAAGGGCAGCTCTGATCACAACATCCTCCTGTTATAAAACCCCCAGATAAATGTATGCCCTATGAAAGCCCTCTCCACTCTGGCCACAACCTACAGCCCTCTCCTTTCCCACCATGAGCCCCAGGCTCACCAGAAGGTCCCCTGTTCTCCTGCCCATATTCTAGAAGTTTCTCTTCCTGGAATCTTTGAACGTCCTTTTTATCCATGTTTCTCTGTCAAGATCCTACTCATCTTTCGAGATCTTACTCGAGTGGCTCTACCTTCATGAAAACTGCCCTAATACTCCCCAGGAGCTCGATGTCCTTCCTCTCTCTTTCTAGCTGAACCCAAGATTGTCCCCTAATGCACTTATGCTCCCTGCAGGGACCGCATGACCCCTGGCAGAGAATAGCTTGTCACAAGTGTGACAGTGTTGTCTCATCTGAATCACAGAGGTGCAGTGCAAGGAGCGTTTGGCCCCAGGAAAGCTTATGTGTGGGTCAAATTAGAGAAAATCACCCAAAGTCTTCCCACAATGGAGCACAAAAATCCTTTTAGATGGGCCACAAACTACTGGGCCATGCAAGGCTGAGGTCAAAGCCAAGGTCATGGCAAAGGGAGAAGGAAAATCCAGAGAGAGAGCGGTGTGAGAAGCAGCAAGACAGGGGAGTGGCTCCGCTGAGGAGTTCTGGGATCCAAGGGAGAGTTTTCTCCCTAAAGAGCCTGTGGGCTTGAGGGTGTGTAGACAGATCACCGTGCGCTGTTCCCAGGGCCTCAGAGGCGCTCCGGCAGAGTCTCCAGCAAGGGGATGTGACTTTTCAGAATACTTTTCTTTGTTGCATGTTGAGTTTAAGTTCAGGCAGCCATATGCTTTCTATAAACCTCCACTTGGGCAGGACTGGATTTTTATTGTATGTATCTTCATGCATTTGTGAAGTATCTAACAAAGGAAATAAATCTCTTTGCAGTCTTGTTTTGCAACAGACTGGAATAACTGTTTAAGTCAATCTGGGGAATAGCCAAGTAGCATAAGATTCTATAAATCCTGGGCTACTTGCCAAAAATGGGTTAATTCCACACAAAGGCATATGAGGCCCAGAGCAACACCTGTGAAGGGCTCACCCCTGGGGGATCTGGAGTCAAACATCCCAGAATGAGCAAGGCCAGCTCTGCCGCTCACTCACTGTGTGACCTGTGCCTCTGTCTCTTTGGCTGTGGGATGGGGGAAACAGATTGTACCTACTTCATAAGGTTGTAATAAAGACTAAATAAGTTAACAGGTGTAAAGTGCCTAGAAAAGTGACTGGCATATCAGTTAGTTCATTTCCATGGGCCAAATGGCACAGTAGCTGGTGTCAATTTATACAATTGCATAAATTGCATAAATAACATCATAAGGGTGTGGGGCTGCATGCCAGCAGACTAAGACCGAGGTCGGGAGTGGTGGGGCTTGATGGACACATGGTCACTGGGTACATGGAACACTTACAGAGTGTGTTATCTAAGGAATTAGACCTCCAAGGACACCCCCTGGGGTACCATGTCCCACACCCCACCCAGGAGGGGACACACATTTATACTGCAGTGCAAGACAACAGAATGAAGCCTGGTCTTCAGAATGATTCTAGACTCAGGTGCCCCAGTGGCTTTCTCCATAGACAATGCACCATCCCATTGCTCACTTAAAAGTGAAATACAAATATAAAGTAATATCATCATCCTTAGTTCTTCTGCTTGCCCAGCAGCCTTCGGAGAGCCCCGGACCCATTTTCCAGAGGTCTGGGTTTTCATCACAGCTTTGCGTGGCCTCATACATGTCACCTCCCCTGTCTGGGCCTCAGAATCTTAATCTTTATGTGAGAGTGTTGGTTGGGATGATCCCTAAGGTTTCCAGCCTGAAAATCAATGACTCTTTGATCTTTGGGTCCAGGGCAATGTCTTGCACCAAGAGGTCTCTTAAATTTTCTTCAGGGCTGGCCAAGTGGCACAGCGGTTGAGTTCACACATTCTGCTTTGGCAGCCCAGGGTTCACCGGTTCAGATCCCGGGTGTGGACATGGCACCACTTGGCAAGCCATACTGTGGCAGGCGACCCACATATAAAGTAGAGGAGGATGGGCACAGATGTTAGCTCAGGGCCAGTCTTCCTGAGCAAAAAGAGGAGGATTGGCAGCAGTTAGCTCAGGGCTAATCTTCCTCAAAAAAAAAATTTCTTGAATAATGCCTGTCTTTCAAGTCTTGTCTGGACACAAGAACCAAGATTCCATATCTGAAGGAGCCTCTAAAACCTTATACTTTGAATGCTGAGGCCTAAGATATGTGTGGAGAGGTGGAGGGGGTGCCAAAGGAAGAGGGCCTGCTTTGTATAAGCAACCAGAACAGCCCCAGCTGTAAGCTGAACTCAGGATAGGAGTAGGGAGGCATCCAGGGACCCCATCCCAGTTTCCAAGCACCATCACTAAGCAGCCTGCAAGACTCCTTTTCCGCAGCAAAGGAAGGGAACAGGCAGGGAAGGAGACTTGGGAATATTTGGTTGAGGGACAGAAAGCAAAGACGAGGGTAATGAGGGAGAGGAAGTTAGAAACAGAGATAACCAGAAAATGGTCCCCCACCTAAGGCACGATGAGTCCTCGCCGGGCACAGGAGTGGGATGTAAGAGGGAAGAGACCTGGAGCAGGGAAGAGAGAATGAAGGGCAGTAAGGAAGGCAGGAGGGAGGCAGGATGAGGACTGAGAACTTCTTACCTTGGGGGAGGTCCAAATCCCCTAAGACAGGCAGCAAGCCTTAGACATTTCATCTTGCTTAAGCTTTCCTAAGTGTTGAAAATAGCAAGTAGTGTTCACAGAAGGTCAGATACAGAGCTGTCCTGTGGGGGGGACGTGTTCAACAGCAATCAGGTGGAGAAAGGATTGAGAATTGCTCTTATAGAGGGTCCAGGATGCCAACTCCTAACCAAAACACCAAACAGACACATTGCTGTTCATTTATCTAACCATTGCTGAGCACCTACTATGTGCAGGTCTGATAGACTATTCATTTTTATATCCTAAGCCAAACATAGTGTGTCCATAGCAAGAATTGGTTTGTACTTGTTGACTAAATGCATGCATATATCTTGTTTATTGAGTCTTAATACAAATTTCAGTGAACTCTGGAAATCGTTGATTCCCTCCCCTTTCCTAAGCCTAAAATCTATGATGTTATTAAAAATTATAGACCATTTCCACAGCATTTCTCTTGAATAGTCTGTTTTGCTCTCTTCAGGTGCCGTCAGTGGCGTGCCCAAACCCTAATCTGGAAGAGGAATAAATTGCAAGTGGGCAAGGCTGCATCCTTTTGAGTCCAGAACTTGCTAGTGAGCTGAAAGGTTCCTCTGGCCCCAATCTAGCCAAGCAACATGGAGAAAATCAGCTCCTTCTTTAGCACCATCTGGGACATCATCTCAACCAAACACCAAGAGGGCCTCTTCAACACCATCTGCCTGGGTGTCCTCATGGGGCTACCACTCTTGGTGGTCCTCACACTCCTTTTCATCTGTTGCCATTGCTGCTGGAGTCGGTCAGGCAAGAGTGGCCAACAAGCGGAGCGAAACAAGGGGAAGAAGAAGAAGAAGAAGGCTGAAGAAGATCTCTGGATCTCTGCTCAGCCCAAGCTTCTCCAGATGGAGAAGAGGCCATCACTGCCTGTCTAGCTTGGTAGGAAGCAGAGGCGTCCTCCCTTGGGGGCTAAGCTGCCTTCCAGCTACACACGGGCTAGGGAGCAGCAGCCCCTGAAGTGATGCACTCAAGTCCACAGAGGAACTACTCAACCAAGGAACAAACCTCAGACTGAGTGTCCCCATGGAGGGCACTCCTGGGGAGCACATGAACAATTCTTGGGCACTGTCTTGGCAGCTGTGTCCAATAGCAATGCTCTTGACTACAGACTCAGGCATGCCTTCCACCCATCTCTGGCATACTCTATATGCAAAAGCACAAGGAACACTTATTCCTAGATCTTGACATGCCTCCCAAATGCACACGCATGCACACCATGCCCACCACACACACGCGCGCAAATTCAGGCAACGGGTACCTGGGCAAGTACATTGTGTTCATCAAATGTCATTGAATGTCTACTTTGTGCAAGGCCCTGGGCAAAGCAGTACATTATCGGCTCTTGCCAACATCTCACAGGAAGGCCTGGCCAGATTTGGGCACACAGGCTCAATAATATAACAGGCAAGGTGCCTATGCACTGTCTGTTCTGTATACCACTCAGGTCAGAGATGTGTGCTTTCCTAGTCCTATCCCTACATAACCTTTCACTGGAAATCCTCATATTTGGACCATCCAGCAACCTGGTACAGTCCCCGTCCCTGTATATTGATACAGATACACCAAGTTCCTCCGCTTCTGACTTCTCATCTGGGAGGAAAAGTTTAACGTGCGATGGATCAAAATTTATTGAAAGCTATTGTGTGCAACTCATGACAAAGTCCTCATTACCACTGATAGGTATTTAATGTGGTCCCAGACCTCTCTCTGAAATGCTGCCCTCAGAACCACTCAGCGAGGCACCCTTCTCCAAGCAAGAACAAACAGCTCTTGGTAGTGACTGCTGGAAAGCTATAGAAAGCAAGTGAACTCCATTCACTTCAGTGGACTACAGTGTGGACCCGTGTAATGTATGTTTTACGGATGGAAAGGAGAGGCTACACCTGAGCTAGGTGTCTCCTATGTAACCAAAGGTTTCAGTGGGGAAGGAATTAAGACAATCACCGGTACAGTCTCACAGAAGACACACTGGAAACGATTTCATAAGGTTGTAATGGGTGTGTGGTATGTTGCAAATGGAATGCAGAAGTTACAGAGTTTAAATGAAAGTAGGATGAAGCTATATAGAGGTTTATTAATATTTATCTTGAAGCTCAGGCAAGTGCCTTGCACACAGTTGGTACTCATAACTGTCTGTGGATGCTGTTGGATACATGATCATGCTAAGGGTAAACTTGCAATACCTTGCCAGTACCCCCAAGTGACCTTCTCTTCTAAGTGAGCCCACTAATTGCCAATGGACGGAAGTTGGGTATTGAATTCTACAGGAGGTCGCATGCAGAACCAAGGGTCAGGTTGACAAATGTGCCCTGAGGTCCGTGGGGACATGTAAACATGTGAGTTGAGGAGAGCGTCTCCCCACTGGGCTGAGGTTGCGAGGCAGAGCTAATCCACTAATAGAATGAACTGGTTGGTGTTTTGATTGTATTGTGACCATATTACAAAGATGGATAATCCCCAAGTTGGGGGCAGACAGTGCTCTAAAAATCCCTTTGCAAATCTGCTGGGTAGCTCTCTTGAAATATTTTCCCATGGAAGCTGTTCTAAATGGTGGAAAAAATGCAATTTAATTAATGATGTAACTAAACTATGATATTTATAGCAAAAACTAAAATCTATAAGATTGTGTTAATGGAAAAATATACTCTATTTGCTGACTTGGGCTACCTGGTACTCTCCTGCCCTCCAGGCATACTCCAGGCCCACGGAGGGCGGGCATCTGACAGTAACTTCTGCACCAGGGTCTTCTAGCAGGTGACCCTGTGAATCGTAATTCAGGCCTGCACATATTTGAGAAACAGTCACATTCACCCTCTCACCCCAAGTGGCCCTAAATACCTTGGGCATTTGGGCCCCTCACTCATACACCCCTTTGACCAAAGCAAGCAGCAGCCCCTGATTCTCTATCCCCTTGTCACACAGAGACCTTGTTATGGAGCATCTGGCTGTCCCCTTCACATCACAGGATGACTAGTCATCTCCCCACCTCTACTGCTGCCACCGGGATGAGCTGCCCTTCCTGACTCCAACTCTCAGTCCCCCTAAAATGGATGACTTGAGGGAGACGTGGAGGCTTATGGCCGAGACTGGTGTCAGATATGATCTAGGAGAGCAGATCACCGGGATCAGGGACCACACCAGTAACATGGTTGCCATGGCAACTGGCTGCTGGTTTGAATTAAGACAGCAGTGAGTTGTCACTGCTGTGACAAGGCCTCTGTCTCAAGGTGCAGTGCCCCACTGTCTCCTAATCGAATGGACTTGTGTTCTACCTCCAGGCATGAAACACCCAGAAATGCACTTCTCAGTTGCTTCCACAGCCTATGACCCAGGAGGCCCAAACCCTGAATGAGGTGTACATTTTCCCCACCCCAAACTCCCCTGGCAAGCTTCATGGGGTCCCTACAACAGTGCCAGGTGCATGACAAGCCCTCAAGTTTGTGTTGAATAAGTGGGTGTGTGAAAGGAGCCCAAGGCAATTAGTGGAGTCCACACCCTTTTCTTCCCACTTCCTTCTCATCTTTATTCTCATCTCATTGCCTCTTCTCCCAGCACCACCCTGGCTCCACCCCTTTATTTCTCTCCATCTCTACTCCTTCTTCCCAGCCTCTGCCCCAGAACTGCCACTGGCAACCGGGTGCCTCAGGACTAGAGCCTGCTTGGCCCATCCTGCGGGGTTTAAGCCAAGAGAGGGCAGAAAGGATTGTAAAGAAGAGGCTTCCTAAACCAGCACAGGCTTGGGGAGCAGCGCCCAGGCCCGGGAGTTCCGAACAGCTTCAGCCAGACTCAGCCATCAGAGGCAGGGAGCTCTTTTCCCCACTGGTCAGTGGATGCGCCCTTTTATTTCCTTGGGTGAGGGGAAGGGGCAGATGTAGAAAAGGGCAGTCACCTTTTCAAGAAGAATATAAATGGTCCAACTTGTATAGTATTTGTCAGTATTTTTTTTTCTAGAAAATTCAAACACACCCAAAGAGAAACTTATTTAAATAAAATACTTTGAAAATAAAAAGCCATGCCTGACCTCCTTACTTGCTGACCTCGGATAGTTACTTTCTTGCCAGTATTAGATATTACCCTCTCCCAGACATCACACAGAAATGATGGGTGTAGCAACTTCCTCTGGGAAACCAAAGGCCCGGCGTCCTGGGCACTGCCTCCCCCATGGCAGAGTCACAGGTCAGAGGACCAGGAGTGTGCTCAGACCCCTGCCTGCAGAGCAGACACCTCGGGGACTATGCATCCTCAGAGTGCCAGCTGCAGAAAAAACACACGGATGGTCCTTGGCAACACTTCGAGAACATTCCCTTCAGTGAGGTCAATCAATGTCTTCTGAAAGAAGAAAGGGGAAAATATGAAAAACTAAGCAAAAATAGACCTCTGAGTTAAATCTGGTGCTGGGAAGGGAAGAGATTAAGAGCCTCGATAGTAGCTGCTGGGCAGAGAGGTAGATGATAGATGATGGATAGAGAGATGATATAAATAGAGGATAGGTAGATACATGATAGATAGGTAGATACATAGATACATAGACAGATGATAGATAGATAGAGGATAGTAGACAGATGATAGATAGACTCACACTCACGTTTGTATATATAAATGTATGTTTTTCAAGTCAGCCGTAGCTTTGCTTTGGTTATGAAATGAAATGACTTAGATGCTCCTGATTTCTCCCTTGATGATGCTAAGCTGGTAATTAGACCAGAAACCCTCTAGAGTAGTACTGTCCAATAGAACTAGGAATGATGGAAATGTTCTGTATCTACACTGTCCAATATGGTACCATTAGCCTCATACAGCCATTTAAATTAATTAAAATTAAATAAAATTAAAGGCCAGTAGCTGAGTTACACCGGCCATATTTGAATCGCTCAATAGCTGTGTGCAGCTACTGGCTACCAACCTGGAGAGCATGGGTCCAGAAGCTTGTGGGAGGAGTGGTCAGACCCGTTGGCAAAACACTGTGTTTACTGCATTTTAACTAGGACTTAGGAAGGAAGGCCTGCGCCTTACCTCCCCCAAGGCAGGCTGATATTTCCGTAGTTTTAGTTGATTCCTGGTCTCCCTTCCCCATCACCACATACTCCACGACAACCTGAGAACAGAGACTCTTCACTCAGCTCTCTGTTCTTTCCCCCAGGTCTTCCAAACCTTTCCAGTGTTGGAAAGGGAATGCTGCCCAGAAGCCATCTGGAGGAGGCGCAGCTGCTGCACACCTGTGGGGATGCCAGAGCCACATGCTGTCAGCTCCACCTGCCCAGCTTGGCCCTGACCTTGGGTGTGAATATGGATTTGGGCAACGCTAAGAGCATTCTCAACTCACCAGAACATGCTGTGCTGGCCTCTCGCCCTTTGACCTAATATTATTCCCAAATTCAAAGTCACAGGATTACAAGACTGAAAAAAAGAGTCCCTTCAACACAGCCTTCTGTCTCTGTCATAGGTTCAAAGGGATGTTTTCAAATACCTATGACACTTCATTCAGGAAGGGCCATGCATGCATCTAACTCCCTCTTGAGGCTACTCATTCCATTAACAGTTTTGATTCTGTACTAAGCGCCAGCGATACAAAGCTGTCTGGAGGGGCTCACAGGCTGTTTGGGGGACAGACAAGCAAATAGACCATGACAATACGTGTGGTCGCTGCTTCCTTAGAGGGAAGCTCCAAAGCTGGTTTCAGGACAGGTGTGGGGGCAGACAGTAGGAGCTGTCCACAGAGTTGCAGAGGAGGAAATTGGGAAAGGAGGGCCCCGTGTGCATTGCCTACAACCTGAAAGTGCAGCCCGGGGTAGTGATGCTGGGGACAGGCTGACAAGGACCTCCATAAGTGTGGTGGGCTAGGACTCACGCCCAGGGCTGTCCGGATTCCGAAACTAACTCCAACTTCCACTGGTTATGGAAATTTAGGCCCATGATTTAATCGCTGTAAAAATTGCCTGTAAAGTAGAGTTAATGATAGCCCCTATCTCACAGGGAGAGGAGTAAATGAGATAAGGTTTATGAAGCGTTTAGCACAGAGCCTGGCTTACACACGTGCTCAGTAAATGTTCGTTGTTATTATTATAAAGGGTAGAAGGAAGATCATGAGCGAGTTGTGTCTTAGGAGTCAAAGGAGAAGAAAGCCCAAGTCCACAGAGTCAAACGGTGCAGACAGGTCAACTGAGATAAGAATTGAAAACAACGTACATTTCTATGCCCACTGGTATGACGTGCTCCCTAATTGCACCACACATTGCACTGCCTACAGTATTCCCGTACTCCCAATCTGCAGTTATGTGACAGGCCAGGTCCTAACATACCTAGCCCACCTCAACCCACGCCCCCTGCCCACAACCAAGCAACCCTACAGTGACAGTGCCCCCTGGTGGCCAGATGAGGAGAGAGTTGCATCAACATCTTTGTCACCTTTCAAGTGTTTCCCTGAGAACATGCATCCAGCCGCATCACTGGTCCTCAGATTAAATGTGTTAAAGACTCACTGGGTCTTACGGATATTCACAAATCTCAGGGTCAAGAATGCCATGCTCCTTTGACAGAGGAGGGATTTTCATAACCCTACGTCTTCATTGTTGTTACAAACAGATTTCTGGTGAAGTGTCCCAGATTTTACATCACCGCCCACAGGAAAGGTTCCCTAACCCCACAAGTCTTCCCCATCACAGCACGACCAGACTGTATGGTAACTGTGTGTGTTCCTGTGTTCCTGGCACTCCCCCCACATTCCCACCTGCACTAGAATTCGCCTTTATGAGGCCAGAAGTGTAACTGCCTTATTCACCACTGTATCTCCAATATACGACATGGAGCCTGGTACATACTATATGCTAAATAAATGTATTGATTAGGAAAAAAACAAAAGAAAAGAATCACTGGGGTGTTTCTTATAAGCACAGATTCCCAGTCCCTCTCTGCCCTTCTGCCGGATTTATTAAATCTTGGGTGGGGGCCAGACAATCTGCTCTTCTAACAGCTAGGTAAGGCCAGTGGTCTCTGAACGACACTTTGAGAAATATTATCTAGATTCTCAGAAAACAAAAGAATTCTATGGTCAAGTAAGTTTGCAAAACACTGCATCCTGTGACTTCCCCACTCCTTGCGATCCACAATGCGTGTATCACACGAAAGGTTCTAAGAGGTACCATAACGAAGAAACTGGTGTAACTCCGCTTACCTCAGAGTTTTCCCAAGTCTGTTTGACCATGAAGTCTCTTCTTTTAGCACATCTGGAAGAGCAAGGGTTCCGAGGAACACCGTTTGAGAAATGCTGCTGTGGAGGGTTCGTGTAGCCCCCGTGCTTCATCTGTTCCAGTCTTTCACTGCCTGCAGCTCAATTCCTATCATCCCCAAGGAAACCCTTTCTGAAATGTAGCCAGATTCTCCTTCATGTCTACCAAACTGTCTTTCTCACTCTGCCCCTTGTCTTTCTTCCGTTTGTGAGCCGTAATAATCCTATGGGTGGCTATCCACAGCAAATACACCTCTATTAAGGAAAGGGAGAATAAAGAAAACCTGAAAGTTTTGAATGAAGTTTCAGAGACCAAAGCTCCCGCCCTGTGTCTTACACTCCAGAGAGCTTCCTATCACACAAGAGCACCTTCCTTATCTATTTGATTCTCGCAGCAACCGATGCAGTGAGTAAATCAGGGTTGGATATCATTCCCATTTTACAAAGAAGAAAATGAGGCCCAGGGAAGGCAAGTAAGTAATTCACCCGGGCCTGGAATGGAAACCAAAGTCTTCACGGCCGACCCCAGTGCCCTTCTACGCACCAGGTGTTGTGATCCAGGACCATCTACTGATTTTGGCTCCTCAAAGACTGTTAACTTGCAGGAGCCCCTCCCTTACCTCAGAAACGTACTAAGTACAATAAAGGGCTCTGCCCACAAGCCTTTAGAGGGCCCCAATGTCTCCTTCAGATGCACCACAGCAAGCCTCATCTCTTTATCCTCTTCCAATTAAACCTAATTTTCTTCACTTACCAAAATAATGAACTGTTTTCATTCCATTTTGTTTTCTTCTATTGTTTAAATTACAACACTGCAATGCCATGGTTTTCTATTTCTGTCATTATGAGTGCCCTGCAATTTATCTATTATAGAATAAACAGGCTTTTATGGGCTAAACTGGGAACGTAACTTCTTTATCTGACATTCGAATTGGAACTCAACCCATTTCCTATCTCCTCATAGAAACAACCAACTAACAGAGGAACTTCGGGAAGTGGAAATTCACTTGCACATTAGAAACAGCCTAAAATCCCTTCCAGGGGTGCCGCCTTCACCTTTCATCATGCCGACGGCCCCCATCCCACCTGTCCCACCACCAGCCCAGCAGAGCCGGCCCGGGACAGAGCCCAGGTCTCCCCAGGCAATATCTGGGCCTTTCCCAGCTACCTGCTTTGTGCATTAGTCCAGCAGTAGCACTGCGCGCAACTGCCAAGCACAGGCTGGATGCTGAGCCGTATCCTACGGGCTGACTCTCCAGACTGTTACCCAGGAGGGAAAAGTGGAGACTCCCCCAGCACTCCCCTTTATGGAGAAGAGGAAAGTGCTCGGGAAGTGAGAGGTTCCTGATAGAACAGCACTGCCATCTCCTGGCCTGGCTGGGTACAGCTTGCCCCCTGCCCTGGGCTGCTGGCCCCAACTGTATAGATTCCTGCTCTTTCTTGACAGAAACGCCTTCTTGAGCCTCTCCATCACCCAGGTGAAGCACTTAAGAGAATGACTTGGAAAATTTTTTAGTGGAAAACTTCCTCCAGCAAACGACTACGTTTCGCCAAAAGCTTTTCATTATTTCTACTTGTTTTTCCCTCCGCCCTGCTCTACCTCCATTTGCGTTTGTCCTGTCCACATCCTCTCTCTCGTCACACACCACACCTGCTTCTTTCCCTTCACAACATCCCCTCGATCACAATCCCTTGGGTCATCCTTTGTTTCTCTCCTTGGCTCCTTCAGCACCTTCTGGCTTTAATAATCCTTGAATCCCTGAGAATTCCAAGTTAAAAAGCAGAGCTCCTGATGTCACGTGACAAACAAACACTGGGACCTGAGTCCCAGGGGAAGCTACTGTCAAGAACCACCAGCCCTAAACTCTGCCACTAAAGGACCCCTTCCTGCCTTTACCACGCATCCCCCTCAAATCCTATTGACTCTTCCTCCTAAATTTCTCTTTAATCTGAGCCCTTCTCCCCTTTCCCACCATCTCTGCCACAGACCAAGAAAGTCAGCCCCTATTGCCTATTGCAATAGCCCTAACTAGTCTGTGAATCTCCATGCTTTCCCCAAAACTTCCTTCAACACCTACTCCCATTCACTTTCATGCCGCCAGAATGATATTTCCAAACTAAAAGCCTCACTACATGTGTCCCTCCAAGGTTTACAGACCTCTGAGTGTTCTCCACTGGCCAACTCTTGCCTCTTAGCAGTGGTCCTCAGCCCTGTGTGCATGTCAGAATCCCCTGGGAGCTTTAAAAAGCTCAGATGCATGTGACTCGGCTGAGACTCAGAGAAGCAGAGTCCTCAGAGGTGAAACAGGGTCTGTATACATAAGAACTTCAGCTGCTTCCGATGGACGGTGAGCACTGACAACCACAGGACTCGCACAACCAAGACAAGAGTCCCTGCTCATCTCTCCAGCCTGGCCCCCACCGATGACACCTCACCCCACCAGGAAGCCACTTTCCGCCCTCGAACATGCCACACTCCACCCTTTCCCATCTCTGCCACCACACTCCTTTTTCCCGAGGTGCCCTGCCTCCTCCCAGGCCTCTCGTTTCTCCCGTCAACTCAGATTCGTCCTTCCAGACCTAATGCCCACATCACACCTGTGAAGCTTTCCCTAGTGCCCTGCTCTGCTCACTGCATCCAGACCACACCCCTGTTGACTCACTGTCCCCATTGTGCTACCCACTGTCATGGTTTGTCCCCGTGGCTGTCCCCGCCACACTGCGGGCAGGGGCTGGGTTCTGTCCATCACTGCTTTGCTAGCATCTTGCACGGAACAAGCAATGGCTCAGAGACCTTCTCAAAGGCTCAGATACTTCTGTCCTCGCTTCTACCCTAGTACCTGGCTTGCAGCCCGTCCCTCCAATGACAGCTTTTGTTTTCTTTGGTTTGTCCTACAGGGTAGGAATGGTCCCTTAAGCTTCAAAACCCTGATGGCTCAGAACTCAACTCTCAGAAAAGCGTTTGACCCTCTGAAAAGCAGGTCTATCCATAACCCCATTCCTGGGACCTAAATTCAGCTGCCAGAGCCGGTCACGTTAAGATGAAGTTAGGCACGGAGGTTTAGGGCTGGAATGTTCTCCTCAGGCAGACAAATATTCTTTGAAAATGAGCCTCCCCTGACTTGCTTCTCTGCCCTGCCGTAGAGCCCCTGAAGGGTCAGCTGAGGTTTTCTCTGCCCACTCCTTCTGGACAGCCTGGGTCCTTCGGGGGAAAGAAGGCAAGACACAACACCAGTCTCCCTACCAGTTCTCTTCTTGGCCAGTGGTGGAGGAACGCAGAGGTCAGTGAGCGTGGGGTGTGCTGCTGCCATCACCGATGCCTCCAGACCCAAATGACCCTCGGCAGGTGGCCCCCTAGGCCAGAGCTACTCAGACTGATCACCAACAGCAGCAGCAGCCAGCCCAGACCGACCCAGTCAGAAGGTCAAGAACGGGGCCCAGCCCTCTGTGCTTTACCAGGCATATCAGACGGCCCGTGACGCGCTGGGAAGCAGGGTCCACCAGGTACCACCCTCAGCTCTGAGTCATCCCAGGGTTTGATCCATTTTGCAAAGGACACTTTTTTTGTCTAAAAAGCCTGCACCCACTGGGATGAGCACAAGGCTCTGAATCACTAAGGCGAGCACCCTCCGTGAAAACAGAAGACGAGAGGACTCATTACTGGGAAGCTATACAGAGGGGCCTTTAAGACGGAGAGCAAATTAGCTCAGGCTCGGCCCTGCCGATGCTGGATCACAACTAAAGGAAACTGGGCAATGTCTGCCCACAGCCCCTCCTCGGAGAGGCCTGCACAGCCCTCACCTCCACCACCGATCACTGCCTGCACCTTTCAGTCCTATTCTTCTTCCAGGGCACTTAACACTTCTTAAAATTGTCCATTTATGTGTGTTTATTGTCAGTCTCCACCAAAACAAGAGAAGCACAGGGCAAGAATATTATGTTTTGTTCACTTCCATAGTTCCAGTGTTTAGAGTAGAACCGGGCACACAATAGGGCCTAGTCAATATTTGTTGAATGAATGAATGACGGCACACACTCCATGTCTAGCTTGCTCACCTCTGTGGGCTCGCCGCCACTGCTCACCCCTGCCTCCCTAGCACACTGCCTGGTGAGGAGCAGGCAGGCGCTTAAATTCTTGTTGAATCAATGAACAACATGCAAGCACACCTTTAATGATCAGCCCCAACCCTACAACTGTACGCCATTCAGAGCCCCCACGATCATATCTAGCAGGGACCACAGCATTGCTCAGTGTGCATGTGTCAGCAGGAGGGCAAGGGGAGTGGTGCTGAAAACTTTGAAGGCTGACAAAAACTGTCGAGAATATGGCTTGGCACTCAGCCGGGGGTAAGACCTGGAGAACCTGAGGCAGTAACTGGCCCTCCGGTCCTGGAGGGGACTGCAGCTCGCAGAGCGCTGGGCTTCCTTCCCACTCACTCACTCCTCCCGGTTCCCAAGGCCATTATTTGCCATCATACGTAAGAGCCCACAGCCAACCAAACTCCATTATAATGCATAAATTGTACCTTCATTTGCACTTAGGTTAAATTTAGAATTCAAGTGCACTTACGTGGGGAAAATAACACAAGGCAAAATTTTTTAAATCAAGTGGTTTATTATTTTCTTTTTTCTGTGAAGAGGAATTTAAGTTACTTCAATGGTCACTGACTTCACTACAGAAAAACCTTCTAAAGTGACAGGAAAACAAGCAGAAGGGATCTGACCTCTCCGAGTGCCCATTCAAACAGTGAGCCTGCAGTGCTGAGAGCTTTCAGAAAACCCAGGGCTCCAATCGAGTGGGCGCGGGAAAGGAGGGAGGCTGAGGACATGACGCCATGACAGGGAGACACTGGAAAGAGGCTTTGGGAGGAACCAATTACCAAGAGAGTCAAATTATTTAAAGTTGAAACGAGTGAGAATTTATTCACAACATATGCAGATCTATGAAAGATTATGCAAATAGCTGGAAAGGGGGCACTTAAAAATAGCGATAACACGAAGCCTTGTTTTCCAGCAGCCTGGATACTAGTTGGAACTAAGCTAAATGTGGATCCATCCTGGTCCCTTTGGGTTCCCTTTATTCTTCCTCATAACACCAGCAATTTTTTAAAAGGGGAAAATTTACATCTTTTTTGTCAAAACCCAGTGGTAATAGAGGTAACAAGCATCAGGCTACCTCAGCCCCTTGGTCATCAAAGAGAACCCTTCTTTGGTGCTTGTTTCTAGACAGAAGATTTGTATTAACAGAGCTTTAAATATATATATACCAATTACCAGAGATTTCCAATTGGTGAAGTGCTGGATTTTTTTTTTTTTTTTTTTTTTTGCCCTAAACCTATACATTTGTTGCTGAAGATAGACTGAAAAACCTTACAGTTTCAGTGCTGTCTTTCCCATACACACTGTGCAACTACTACTGTGTCAATTTTTCAGGCCCCAATATAATGGGCAAAAATGCAGGTGACAGAAGGTAACCTCTCTGGTTTGAAGCTTGGTGACACGCTTTGCCCTGCAGGTTATCCAGCCATCTCAGAAACTAGAGGCTCTGAGCGTCCTTCAAGCGTCCATAAGCCAGTCACCACTACCCACCCTACCCCAAGCTCAAGCAGCCCCAACCCGGGACCGGTCATCTCGTGTGACGATTTCTCACATGGGCCATCAGACTGTTCTTGTCTTTCCTCCTAGTGTCCGCTTCTTTCTGTTCAGGACATGCTCCCCACTGTAGCCATGAGGGCGGATTTTCAACTCCACATAAGGAATGGAGAATTCATGTCCTTTCCACGGCTCCCAGTTCACCCCCTGCACAAAAAAACCTAAGATCAAGAAAAGGCAACTGGGAGGAGGGTGAGATCAGTTATGGCACAAAGGAAAGCTTCTTTGCCAGTGATACCACTCCCTGTCTGCTTAGGGGAGAGAAAAAGAGACAAGTGGTGACTGGGATAGTATGATAAGGGAATTGAGGGTGGAATCTAGAAACGTGTGCCCTCTGCTGGTCAGCTGTGGTTAAACAGGCTGAGGTGACCTGGAAGCCCTGAGCAGTTGGAGGATGCGGGGTGTGAGTCCAGGCGGTGGGTGACGCCAGAGCCACAGCAAAGATAACACAGGGTCAACCTGGCCAGCAAGGATCACATTATCTTTGCCTCACTCTTTGCTTTTCCAAAAAATTAAAGGCAAAAATAAACATATTAATTGGCCAATTGTGTAAAATCATTTTCAATTTAGACTGGTTAGATATTAGCTCTGGGGTAACAAATAGCCTGCTGAAAGCTAAATTTCATTTTATGTCTTTTGACTGGTGAGCGCAATAATATTTAATTCACTTAATAACCTTGCAACCTGGCCAATAAAGAGCCCAAGTGACCAATTTTATGTATTTTAATTTGTGAAGTAAATAATAAACAAGAAGCTAAATGCCTTGCAGACTGTGAAAAGCACATTAACCAGATGAATGTCTTTTATTAGCAAATATGGGGATGGTTTAGGACACGCTGGCTGCTCATTTCAAATATCTGATCTCTGATCACAGGCTTCCCTGAGTCAGCCCACACGCTGCCACCAGGACTCATGGGCCCACCCTCCTGGGCTTCCCTGGGGGCAAATTTCTTCTTCCCTTTGAGAAATCATATAAGGATTAGGAGCCCCCACTGTTGGTCAGGACCAAAGTAATCAAAAGGTACCTGGACTTTAGAGGTGCTGATATTTACAGTAATATTGGCAGGAGGTGAGTTCTGGGGAGAGGTGGCTTCATGAAGGCTAGGATCAGGAGCCAGGATGGGAAATTAGAAACCCAGGATGGGGACTCGGGGAGCTCACAGAGGGGATGGATTAATGATGAGTATGAACAAAGATGCAATTTTCAAGAAGCTGTGAGGGAGCAGGCAGGAGTTGCCCGGTAGCTGGCAAGGAGTCAAGATGATATTCACAGGTCATAGAGGTTCAAGGAATCACTGTAAGAAAGTTTCAGAGCAACGGAGGGGAAAGGAGCCCTGGAGAACTCTCAGCCCCGTGTGCACACTTCTGAAATGGAGAGACGGTTCAGCATAATGCTCTGGGCAGACTGTAGGTGGCTTTGGATGAAGTGGATCCAAGGGTGGGTCTGACCTAAGGCACGAAAGACTGTTTTCCTGGTGATCAAAGGACTTGAGAGAAATCACTCTGGTTTAACTGGGAGAACAACTAGAAAGAATTATGAAGTGTCTGTTATGGATGGAAGGTTTGGGTCCTCCTAAAACGCATATGGTGAAGCCCTAACCCCCAATGTGATGGCATTTGGAGGTGCGGCCTTTGGGAGGTAATGAGGGTTAGATGAAATCATGAAGGTACAGCCCCCATGATGGGATTAGTGCCCTTATAAGAAGAGGAAGAGAGACCAGAGCTCTCTCTCCACCATGTGAGGACACAGTGAGAAGGCAGCTGTCTACAAGCCAGAAAGAGAGCTCTCACTAGGAACCGAATCTGCTGGTATCTTGATCTAGGACTTCCTAGCCTCCAGAACTGTGAGTAATAAATGTCTCTTGTTCAGCCACTCAGTCTATAGTAATCTGTTATAGCAGCCCAAGCTGAATGAGACAGGGCTCACGTGTGCAGTAGTAAAGTGAGATGGTGTGTGACCACATCTTCTGTCTCTATTCAGCAGTGGGCAGCCTGAGCTCCCACCCACCTGCACTAAGTAAGTGAGCAGCACTGGTGGGAATGCAGAGTGGGGAGGGGTCTCAGCAGATGGACAGGGAGGGCCTTGACCTTGAGGCCATGGAACCTGGAAGAGAAGCTCTACTGCCCTGACAGCAAGCATCGGAAGGAGAGGGGCAGCCAAACCAACCAGGAGGGTGTCCCTTTTGGGAAATGAATGTGGGAAGAGCCTGGGACAAAAAAGATGTTTGCCTGTCACCTACCTCACTATGCTTGGTCTCCCCATATCTGCCATTGGGGTTGGCCAAGTGGCAGTTCTTGTACCACCAGCCGCCATGATGTGTCAGGGCACAGTTGCTGAGGGCGATATCGTTGTCTCTGTCAAAAGTGGTAAACTTCCATCCATTGTGGTAAGAAAGAGCATCCCCTGCAGGAGAGAAGAGATGAAAGGTGAGATGCAAATTTCACCACTGATCATACTCTGGCCCAAGAGGACTCAGCAGGAAAATCTCCAGGCATGAAAACACCAAGGATCCGGCGAGTTATGTCACAGGCAGTCACTCCTCTCTCGAAACGGCCAAGAGGAGAACATGGTACAGATGAAAATATTCTCTTTCCTGACCTGTCACCCAAACTTTAGGCCTGTTTATCCAAGAGCCTTAATGGCATTTTTCTTTAGAAGTTTCACAGTCATGTGAAATATTAAAATACCTAAAACCAAACTCATCAACTCTCCCGATAGTACCTGACCATCCCTCACACAAGCTAACCCCCCTCTCTAAATCTCCCTCTCTGCTTGACCATCCTCCCAGCCACCCAGACTTGAAACCCCTGAGTCATGTTTGAGAATCCTGTTGTACTCCTTTATCAAGCTCTTTCTTCTGCGGGTCACTCACGTATACCCCTACTCCCACAGCTGCCACCCTAAGCCTGTTCTCTTCTCTTTGGGCCTTCCTAGCCCCTCTGAAGCTTAAACATCCATTTTCATCATCTCAGGCCTAATGTCCTACTTCCCACCACATGGAGTTGAATTATTGCTCCTTGCTTTGCGGGCCTGTAACTTGGCTGTTCCCTTTGCACAATCTCATAGCCCACTGTCCCCACAGGCACCCTCCACTTGTGGAGTGGACAGGTCCACCTTCCATGCTTCTGCTCACCGACTTCTCTCTGCCCTGCCTCAGTCCAAATCCTAACCATTCCTCAAAGCCCACTGGATCCCACTGCTGAGGAAGACTCCCCTTATTAATCCTCCCACATACCCTCCTAACACACACACCTGAACTTCTAGAGTGCTCTGGACGCCAATATATAATTTAGCACTTCATTACATCCTGTCTGAAAATCTGCTGTAATTATTTCTCCTATTTCCCCCATCATATTTGTCATCCTTTTATAAGTTTGCTTTTTAACTCAGCTCATAAAAGGCAATAAGTGCCCATATCAATCACGAGCTTAATCAAGCTCTGTTCCTACAATAACAGTACTTACATTTACATCTGATCTCTGACTCTACCCATCACCTTCACATAGATATTCTCATTTGATCCCATGACATGCCTGCCGGGTGGGTCAGGCAGCCTTCAGTCCCACCAGGAAACAAACTCCCCAAGGCTAGACTCTAGGGACCTGTCAAGGTCTCACAGCCCACAAACAGCAGAGCCAGGACTCCAATCTCAGTCCTCAGATTCCAAGTCCTGGGTTCCTTCTGATACACTGATTTGCCTGCGGCTTCCTTTATTTCAACAGAGGGCTTCAGTTATACCAGTGAGAGCAAGCTTTCTCTGGCCGTCTACAACAATGGTTCTCAAAGTGGGGCCCCTGGACCAGCAGCATCAGCATCATCTGGGAACTTGGGAGAAACGCACATCCTCAGGCCCCACCCCAGACCTAGTGAACCGGAAACTCTGGGGGAGTTCCCTGCAATCTGTGCCCTTCAGAGGACAACAAGCCCTTCTGATGCAAGCTGAAGTTTGGGAACTTTTGTTCTGCAATTTCATTCATTTATTCAGGAGACATCAGAAACACCTGCTACATTATGGCCCAGCACCATGCTAGGCTGTGGGAATGCAAACAGAGGAAGTCCTTGCTCCCAAGAACTTAGTCGGAGGTGGTTGTTGTTGTTAGTGCTGTCGAGTAGACTCTGACTCCTAGCGACGCCATGTACGACGCAGCAGAACCCCGCCCGTCTCTTTGCACCACCCTGTGCCCTTCCGGTGCTGTCTCAGACAATGCCCTGCCGCTGTTCCCAGCGTTTATTCATAGTTGAGAGTGGTAGGGGCAGATATAGAAAGAGTTGACACACATTGTGTAAGGGGAAGGTCCCAGTTTGTCCCTCTGACTTGGGAGCTCCCACAGCGGCCCTTCTCTGCCTCAAGCAGCAAAAGCAGGAGGAGTGAGAAGAGGGTGATAAAGGCCTTTCCTCTCAGACACAGCAAAACACTCTGCCCCCATTAGTTGTCTCTGATCAAAGAAAGGCAAACTGTCACTTTATTCACACACATTTCCTCCTCCATTCAGAGTTCTTGCAGACAGTTAACTACAGCTCTAAATAACATGCAAGGGCTCCCTGAGTAATGCTCTCTCAAAGTGCACAGCTCATCTAACTTGCATTTCAAGTTCCTAGCGCTGCTTCCTAAGAATCTGTGCAGAGGCTGTTTCTTAAAGATTGGCTGTGGTTATCTATCCCTGGACACTGGGATAAAGAAAGGGGAAGCAGGTTTCAGCCTAAGGGTGGGAGTTTTTTTTCTGCAGATGGATTTTCTACCTTCTAGAAACAGAAGCCATACTGATGTTCTGGGTAGAGATAGTGAGTGTGCTCATAAATCAAAAAATAACTCTCCTCTGGTCATCAGGCCCCAGCTGAGACAGTTTTCTGATTTATTAAGCTTATCCCCCTAAGTAAGATAAGGTGGAAGAGCCAGTGGTGGTTAGACTCCCTCCCTTCTACTGGCATTTTAGGAGAAAATCTAGGTGAGAGATAAGCGCCCTACTTCTACTATAATGGCTTTGGGTGGGAAGCTGGTTCTTCTCAGGGAGTGCGTGGGAGGGGTTGGTGACAGGCCCGCAAAAGGTCATCACCCATCTCACCAAAATGTCACTCTAAGCACTTCCTCCTCCAGCACTTCCTGAGACAGGAAAGATGACCCAGGCCACTGAGCCATCTCAGACCAGAAGACATCACTGACATCATATCCCCTATAAGTCACACAGCCACAGGACCATGTGTCTGGACCTTGAACATCTTCTCTCCTGGGACCAGGAATAGGCCAATGAAAGAGTGATTTGTGCCATCTCTAGCTATCCCTTTTGTCCACGTACCCAACAATTTTTCTCTCTCTCTTTTTTTTAAGTACCAGTATTTAAGAATCCACTCAAAGCAAGAAGGGTGCTGGCATTTGGGGTAGAACAATTCTTCAGTATGGATATTTGGCCTCCCCGGCCCCAGCCCACAAAATGCTGGTAAAGACCTTCAGTCACATTGCCAAGTCCCCCCACCCAGGGGTGGACCCATCCCTGGTTGAGCAGTGCTGTCTCCTGCAGGTGGGACTCAGAATCAGCTGTAAATGATGGGTCAGCCTGTAGAAGTCATACTGCTCCATTCCAAACATCTATTTATGTTTTCATTTTAATCTCTGAAGAGATGAATAGCATTTTGAAGGTAGAGCTCATAAAATGTCCTTCCTGCCCCACTCCAACATTCATAATCAGATGCTGAACTTACACAGCACTGCCTGGCTGGAGTTTCCTTCATGGCAGCACAATGGGCTTTCTGATAGGACTTCAGTGAAAGTAAAAGTTGAGGGTCCACCTGGATAGTCTGAGTAGGGGACAAGTGTTAAACCACGCATTTCCACCAGGGCTCCACATCTCCTGTTCTAATCAGAGCTATAATGCAATTAAAAGCTGAGAAGAGCTGGCTTGTGCATGGAGATATCAAAATGTTCACCTTCTATTTGAATGCCATGTCCTCTGAACAGAAACTCACCATTTAGGACATGAGTAGCCAGAAGCTCCCTAAATTTCAAAATCCTCCTCAGGGACAAATCAGCATATATAAGGAACACTAAAGCTCCCTAACCATGTCAGTGCAATTCAGAATTCAGAAGGCTAGTACACATGGCAGACTAGATCGCTGCCCAAATGCGACCTGATTTGAAAGTCTCTCAAGGCTTCCTTAAAAAATATCTCCCCACTGTCAGGCCTGAACAACCTCGGAAGAGAATTATCTGTTAATCACAGTTAAAATGCAAATAGAGTACCTAGGAAGAGAATCCCATTAATTCACGAGTATGTTGACTCCCTTTCACTCATTTTCCCATTAGCATCAGTTCATTTACTGGGTTATTTTAAGACGAGCGTCAGAAAAGCTACATGTGAATGGCAGAGGAAAGGGGAATGGGCAGCCTAGGAAGGCAGGTCTGAGTGAGGTGCCCACCTAGGAGGCCGGTGAGGGCACTGGGTTTCAGGGAGAGATGTGGGACACAGGCACCAAAGGGAAACACCCCAACTCCACATCTTGTCTGGGGAAGGTCCATGGATGGAGTCTCTGAAGATCGGGACTCTTTAGCCTCAGAAAGGAAGGCTGACTCATGGCTGTGGTCAGTAGTAGACAGGGTATTGGAAAGAAAAGGGATGACCCTATATACTGAGACCAGAGCCGGAGGAGGCCCAAGGGGTCTAGGAGAGACTGCAATGTGCGTCCCCCTTACACCTAAGTGTTGGAAGATCCTGGAATCAGCCATCAGCAAAGATGTCTGATCTCATGGGCGGGGGCCGGGGGCTGGGGGGCGCAGAGGTAGGCAGAGTGCTTAATCCGACAAAATGGCGTCTTTAAATCCCCCTCATCCAGTTAATATCCTTATAATAAGACATACGAATGTCCAGCTGTGTTTCTCAATTGTGTTTAACTGCCTTATTCCTATGCCTGACTTTCGTGCTTTGAGTGGATTTTACTTTATTATACTCTGAGCGGATGTAGCACAGTACACTGTACGTCTAGAAGCTGTCTGTAAAGTACAAAAAGGTTGCCCAGCCTGTTCCCAGCCTATGGAGACCCAGCACACTGAGGGAAGAACTGACAGTCCCCAGCGGTGCAGGCAGTGCAGTATCTTTTTTTCCAAGGATGTTTTTTCCCTGAAACAATTCTTTGCACACTTTTCCCCACCCAGCACCTAGTCGGAACCCTTGAACAGTTCTCCGTGTCTGCTACCCAAACTCCTCTCTCTCTAGTAGGTGCTTTGTCTCCCTCTGTGTCACCATGTCACCAAACTCACCCTTCACTGACCCCTGTGGAAGCTATTTGCATCTCAGGGACTATTCTTTACAATACAAAGCATCCATAAGATTATATAGAAAGGTCTTGCTAGCAATATTATATTTTAAACTCACCTACTCTGCGCCAGGCTCCATGCTAAGCACTGGGCAACAAGAGCAATGCAAACTTCATGTGATTTTTCTAAAAATTAAATTATAAGACCTGAAAAAATTTGCATTAGCAGTTGGCCACTTTAGATCATGGTATCTGTTCGCAGCTTTATGCTGTTCAGAGTCCTTGAGCAGACAATTTTGAGAAGGCCTCCAAGGCTTCAAGAGTGCACCCCAATTTCCTTGCCTGAGCTCAGTCCTTGCTCCCCAGCCCCCCGAACTCCCCCAGGCCTGGGGAGCCCCTTCCTTTCCCGTCATCCAAGTTCTACCCTTTCAGACCCAACTCCAGCTTCCTGAAGGAAGCTCCCTTCGTTGGCCCCAGTCCTCAGTGTGCCCACCTTCTCCACACTCCTGTCATTCTTTATTCTCCTTACCATTTATCTGACTCTCTGCAAAAGTTGCCTTATATTATTACTTATCTATTCATGCTTGAGTCTAAGGGGAGAGACCATGTCTTATACTGTCAGTCATTTTGGCTGGAAACACATTCCTACATAGTTACACCAAAGTCAAAAACATGCAAAGTCAAACAACAGACTTATTTGTTAGGGTTTTAAAAACTGTAAATATAGGTTTAAAATGTAGTATTAAAACAATAACCACCCTTCCCCTCTTAAATACTCAATGGTATAATCCCAGCTTTTCTGCCACGTTGCTTAATTTTGTTCTTTTCCTTCACAACTGAACACACAGTCAACTGGCTTAAATCCAGTGAGCAGCTAATCGAGGCCCTGCTTTCCACGGAACCGCTAATTCCTGTGTTGTCACATTTGTATGAAGTTAACGAGACCTATACTTCTAATTGTTTGAATCACCACTTTCATTTTTCTGTCTTTATTCATGGCAAAGTACCACAAAATATTTTAATAATGACACAACACACACTGCTGTGCAAGGATGGCAGCCACACTGGTAAAGCCAAACGAAAGGTGGGCAGGCACCATGAAATCATTCAGAATGTGGGTTTCTCAGCTAATGTGCAACAGCCTGAATCTGGGAAGTATAAGAGGAGGGGGATCGATGTAAAATGTACAAAAGTTCCAATTTTATGACGGTGAAGGATTGCTTGAATGACTCTGTTTACCCCCACCCCCCCCCCACCCCCGCAGGGAGCAGGGTCTCAATTGTGAGGACAATTCACCTTCGCAGAACAATATTCCATCACCCAGATCCATGGCATGTGGCAAACCAATGCTTAGACACCCAAAGAGCAAGAGACCCCAGCTGTAAGGAAATGTTACTTCTCACCTGCTGTGCCTCTGTATTTCCCAACTGTGAGCTTGAACCGCTCCTTGCTGGAAGCCACTTGGAAGAAATCATATATGGCATAGGCAGACTCATTGGCAGTCTGTAAGTCCACTCTCACCTCATACCGGGTAGGAGTGCCAGTGGTGAGATTGTGTAGCTTGTCAAGTCCTAAAAAGAAGGGATGGAATTCTAATAACCAATCAATCAATGTGTGTGAGCACTCACCATTGGCATCTGAGACTTTCAGCACCAAAAGTCACCTTAGCCTTTTCCTCTGCTGTGAATGGGGGCCTTCCACACACTTTCTCTTTTAGGGGCTCATTCCCTCATCCTATTATCTCTTTTGCACAGTCATGCTAACGAGTATGGAAACCTCGTCCTCTAGGAGGGAGCAGTGGGGAGTAATCCCGGGATGAAGCTACCCCCATTGACTCCATCTCTCTAAAGCATTAGCAGTTCTCTTTATCAAGGTCTCTTAAGGGATTTTGGACCAAGCAAACCATAAACATCTATCTATTCTATTACAATTTTTTAATTCTTCATTTCCCAATTGATGCTTTTTGTTACTTCACACACTATGAAAATCTGCTCCAGAATAGAGAAGGAAAAGGGAAAAACTGATGCCCATAATGACTGGCAGAACCAGCAGAATTCCAGGGACTACTAGTATGACCTCCCAATAGTGGCCCAGCATCTCCATCAATCAACCATTTTTCTTCTCCTGTGGTTTCTAAGAAGTTCAGGCTCCAGGCAGATCCTATGGGGCTTAGATACAGCATAAAGACCACCGGTGACAGTTCCATCTTTTCAGAAGCCCAGAGCACATAAGAACCTTCCCACCAACACCCTGGTCGACAGGTTCCTCAGAGTGTCCCTGTCACTTGGACCTCTTCCTGAATGTGGTGAGCTTCCTCAAGCTGCCTGACCAGTTTTTCAAGGGGGAAATCACCTCTCCACAACCCAGCCCTCCCGGATTCTCGGAGATCATACCAAGCCAGAATTCCTTCATGGGGTCCCCAAAGCCTTCCACGTAGGCCCGCCAGCGCTTGAAGAAATCCAACTGCCCGGTGTTCCGCCTCTGGAAGACCTGCAAAGGGAGAGGGACATTTCACTCTGACATACCTGAAGATGTGACTGAGTGAAAGAGGATGGTAGGTTGGACGGGGGGCTGCTTTAAAAGTAGAGAGAAGTGGATAGAAGGTAAAATTGACAGATGTGGTAATAGATTGAAAGTGAAACTGAAAGACAGGAGGAAGTTAAGAATGATTCTTGTGGTCTTGGCTTGCAGTTCTGGACGGCTCTTCACTGAGAGCAGGGCTCTGAGAGAGGACAGGTTTAATGAGTGCATCACAGGCTCACTGGGGACATGGTAAGTGTGAGTCACTTCTGAGGTATCTTGGTAAATGAAGATGCCATGGGAGCAGTTGACTGTAAGGGCTAGAGAGAGCTAGGCTAGACTAACCAAGGTGAGAGTGGGTCTTAGATGATGCCAGGTGTTCTCCAAGTCCCATTTCACTCTCCTCTCCCCAGGAACACAGGAACATAGCCTTTTTCAACATCTCTTGCAGTTAATGTGCAATAAGCCATGTGACTCGTTCTAGCCAAAGGATTGTAAGTGAGAGCACTGGAGGGGGAGGGGTGCCCTCTCTTCCAGTGCCACGTGCCACAGTGCCTCAGCGAAAGCCACATGTTGACAGGACATGTGTCCTGATTCATTGCTCTTTCTACTCTTGCCCTTTCAAAGTATATCTAAATCAAGAAAGGGCACTCAATATAAGAGCCATAAGTTGGAATCAGCCTGAATTCCTGAGTCACCACTTAGAAGTGACAGCCAAACCCACAGAAGACTTTGCACACGTGAGAAAAAAAACTATTTTTTTTAAAGATTGCCCCTGAGCTAAAACCTGTTGCCAATCTTCTTTTTTTTTCCTCCCCAAAGCCCCAGTGCATAGTTGTATATCCTAGTTGTAAGGCCCTCTAGTTCTTCTATGTGGGATGCCACCACAGCATGGCTTGATGAGCGATATGTAGGTCTGTACCCAGGATCTGAACCCATGAACCCTGGGTCACCAAAGCAGAGTGCGCAAACTTAACCACTATGCCACCAGGCCAGCCTGACTCCTCCATGTTAAATCACTGGCATTTGGGGTTGGTTTGTTACCACAATGCAGCCCATTTTAGCCTAACTAATACAGAGAACCACTGGGACATAGAGAGTCAAATGAAGCCATTGGAAAGATGAGGCCATCTAGGAAGAAAATAGGAACTGAAAAGAGAAAATGGCCTAGAATCAAGCCTTGAAGACCCCCAATGTATCACAGCCCCAGGGAGAAAGATGAGTACATTAAGGAGAGAGAACAGCCACTAGAGATGAAGAAGGACAACAAAGAAAACGTGGAATCACAAAGGCCACAAAGAAAAAGGTGCGTCAACAGGGTCAAGTGCTGAAGAGAGGTCAACATGAGGCCTAAACTGTCCATAGAATTTAGTGACACAGAATCACTGGTGACTTTAACAAAGGCTGTGTTAGCGAGAGATGAGGGCAGAAGCCAAACTGGAATGGTTGAAGAGTGAGTAAAAAGTGAGAAACTGGAGACAGCTGGGGACTATTTCATGAGAGCATGGGCTGCTTTCATTTCCAAACCCCCTCTATTCGGAGAAGGAAGTTCCAGTCAGAGAAATAAGATTCTTTTATATGAAGTCCCTAAAAGCTAAACACAACTATATGTACTATTGGGACTGATACTACATATAATTCCTCATGACCTTGAGAGCCAAGCGACATGCCATCCTAGCTAACTGAGTGACAATCCTGGAATTCTAGAAAGCTGGAACTGCATCTTTCTACTTACTTTCCTTCATATTCATTCAAATACAGAAGCCCCAACACAAAATCCCATCTCCCTCCTTTCCACCCTGCACCACAGCATGCGCCTTGAAGTAAAACACATTATCTTGAATTTGGTAAGGTAAACCTCCTAATATTTGTGCATTCTTTACATTTTTCCCTGGGAAGAGACAGGGAGGGAGGAGAGAGCGACAGTGTGAGAGCTCCGCAAGGGCGCTCACATCTCACTTTTTCCAAAGCACCACCCATCCACGTTTGCTGGCCCAGAAGCGCCGAACAGAGGCATCAATGGGCAAGGGAGAGGCCCGGGCTCTGAGAGTCAGGCTACGGCCTCCTCAGCCGTTTCTATTCCTCAGCCTCAGTCAGCTCCCTGTCAAACAGGGTTAGAAGCAGGAAGGAAGTGTCTAACTCAGAGTTGCTGGGAGGACTAAATGAGATGGTACATTAAAGATGTTCCATAATGGAAAAGAGCTGCTGAACGGACCTTTGGAAGGACCACGGCAAACAATGACACTGCATTTATACTGTTGTTCCCTTTCCCCTTTTCTCAAGTGTCCATTTTTAGAGATGTCCTATTCCTCTCGTGGCTTCCTTCATTTCCTTATTCATTTATTCACTTATATAACAATAGTTTATTGAGCATTCGTTAAGTGCTGGCTCCAGGGTAGGCATATATGATGCCATTTTACAGATGTGAAGGTTCAGTAAAGAAATTAGCCAGAGTCAGACAGCTAATTATTTAGTGGCTGATGCAAGGAGAAAACAGTGATCTCATCTTTCCGTCAGAAAATGTGAAAATACCAGCTCTGCTGAGTCTATTTTCCAAAAAGCATTTCTTAAGATTCTGAGACGAACTGCTAAATTCTTAGCATGGCGGCTGTTCCAGTCCCTTCCCTGGGACTCTTCCTGTATCATGGACAGTGGAATCCTAGCATGGATGTGGCACCAATGTTCAGCTCCATACACGTCGCATCAAATTACTTTTCCACTACGTAATTAGTTACGATACGAGGTCAGGCTCAAATCCAATCCTGCCGTCCTAGGACAGACACATTACCAAGGCGTTTGGTCTCCATCTCTAATCAATGAGCATAGTGTCGAAGCGTGAGAGGAGCTTTCTGCCTGATTTTTTTTTTAAATAATGTTTCAACTTGACCAGGGAAACTCCAAAAAATGGTGCTGATGCTCTTCGCATCACTGTTTAGACCCAGCTCTACACTTACCAGCTCTGTCCTTGGGCAAGTTAGTTAACCGTGACAAGCCTCACTTCTCTAAACTATTAGATCAGGATTTAGTTAATAGCCCATTTGTCATGCTCTTAAATCGAGGCTTCAGCAAGGTCACTAATCATAATAAATCATAATGTATTGAGGCCAGAGTCTGGCACATACAGATATAATAAGTTATTATTATATCTCAATAAATGTTAGTTTGCATTTTATTATATCAGATTCTAAGTGAACTAACCACCAGGGATCATTTGAACATCTTGATCAGGCAGTCTTAATCAACTCATTCAGAATCTAGTCCGTTTCCACTCTACAAGGTGAAAACATCTTATGATGAACTATTTTGGATAACAAAAGCCCCTTAGCAAATAGGTCTCAAGAAGAAGAAAATGTCTTTCAGCCTAGTTCTACACTCCAGAACTGTTACTGCATTCTAGAACTCACTCAATGTCCTGAATGACTAAATCGGGAGAAAAAATTGAAAATCTTCTTCAAATGTCTGGAGAGCCTCTAATATGGTCCTTAAGACACGCAAGATGGGAAACAAAGATGGAAATATCTGAGACATTTACGTGTCCTCTGATGTCTTCTTCCAGCCTCCCCCCACGGCCTCAGTTGCCTCCGGGCAGAGTTCTTCTGGCCTGTTAATGAAATCGGTCTCCTGCTGCCTGGGATGGAGAAGAACTTCCTTAAAAGGATTTTACAAGCTCAGTTCAAAAAAGAGCAATATACTAAGGTCATCTTTCCATGACAAAAGACTGTAGAACCCAAAAAACACAGAAACTGTCTGTAAAAGATTTGGAGATGTTTTCAGGACTCCACATGGTTTCCGGAGGGTGGTGGCTTTGAGGAGAATCCTACAGAATCTCAGTTCATGTATTCCTTCAGGAGTCGGGGTCAGGAAACAAGACGTGGCATGGGGTCGGGGACCAGGATTGGTTAGAACGAGGGTGACGTTTTTTATTCTGGAACTGACCTCTGTGTTCTAGTCAGGGGCATTTGCATGGGAGGGATGGAGAAGGCAAGCTCCTGGACAGCAGGGATTTTGTTTGGTTCACTGCTGGTTCTTGAATATATAAAAGAGTGCGGGACACATAGCAGGCACTCAATAAATATTTGTGAAATAAATCATGGGTATTCCCAGGCAGGTAGACTGGCAGGTTGTTTTCCAAAGATCGCTCTAGACAAATGTCTCCTTTCCTGTGCAAGGTTGACTTTCAAAAAGGCCACAATAGACGGTACAAAGATGCTGGCAATGGTCAATTATGGGTACAAAGGCAAGGAACTGGCTTCAAGCCAGAATGCTTAGAGTTACAATGGAGCTGATGCAAAGCAGCAGGTACATCCCTATGGGTCTGGTCAGGTGGAAGACCTCCCGTGCTACATTCTGCTCCATTATTTTCATAAATCAATTGGGAATCTCCCCCATCCAATCCAATACTGCCCTTCAGCCATCAGATGCAGCTGTGTGGATAATAAGTTTTCGTCATTGCTGCTTATCAGACAGTATCATTTTATCCGTGGCTGCTCAAGTGTCTTTGGTTTCCCAGGCCCCTGAGCAAATGCGTCAATGAACACAGCTTGAGCACTATGAGATCATGCTTTTTCCTTCCCACCGTGAGTTATGGGTACACAGCGGGTAAGGCTGCATGCTGGTTTGGGGCAGTGAGCCTCTGTCTGTTCAGGCACAGGAAGAAGTGGGTGGGGGAGATAGAAGGATTAGATTGCAATCCTCAAAGGCGGCTCATCATATAATTGGATCAGGCTGATGCAATCAAAGAAGGTGCCGCATGGTTTAAGCAGACAATAGCCCAAGAGAATAAAACCTCCACACAGAAGAGGACCATCAGAACATTGCCAAGGTTCCCTCTTTCAGGCTTTAGCCTTTCAAATCAAAGTTCCAAAGCTCTTGTTTCTGTACAATGGAGCCAGGATGCAGAACCTGGACAACAGGCTCCAATTCAGAGCACTGAGCCCCCAAAGAGGTCAAGTGTTTCCATCTTGGATGGCCTGAGATGACCCAATGGCAAGAACAACGATCTAGGAGGCTGAAGTCCTGAAATGTGGTCTCAACTTTGTCATTAATTCATGTGACCTAGCCAAGGCACCTCTTGTGGGCCTCAATTTACCTGTCTATAAAATAGGAACAATAATCTCTCTCACTTATTCTAAAGCTTTTGTGTGAGAGTCATGCTTATGAGAGTGCTTTGAAGAGAGTGAAATGTAGGTAATACACACATATAGGACATTATTAGACAGCAATAAACCCAAAAGCCTTCACAATCATCAGCCTTGGATTAATCAAGCCTGCTCTACCCAAGGTGTAAAGTACTTCAGGCTCGATTCTTACAGTGGGGTCTCTAAAAACAGCTACAAGCCACCCAAGCTCCTCTTTCCTATGGACGAAGAAGGAACAAAGCTCCCTGGGCTGAGAAACAAGGCACTGCCGGAGCTCCGTGGGGCTCCGTGTGACTCACAATCCAGCCGCCGCCATCCGTGTCCATGTCACAGTACACCTGCAGGGGCCGGCTGGCGTCACCGTGCAGGTAGATGGTGTATACACCACTGGCAACGTTGCTGTTCTGTTGAACTTGACTGCAGTCCGAAGGGTGTGGAAAACGGGCACCAACTGGGAGCCAAGCACAGGGGAGCATTGTTAGGAGAAGGCCACAGAAGAGGAGTGAGGTTATTCCCCTATTTTAAGACAATTTGTGTAGAAATTATTCCATAATCCCCTACTATTTTGCTCCTTCCAGTCTTCACTCACATCTTACTTTTCTCCCACACTCTGCTCTCATCAAACCCTCCAAATGTACTAGAAATAAGGTCAAGTTCACATCACTTCCTCTCTGACCCAACTGCCTCCCACCAAAATAACACCCCATTTCACTCCCCTCTGTAGTCTCCCTACCCTGGGATGGATTTCTTTTGAGCCCATAACCCCATTTCCATTTCCCTATGCCTAGAGAGATCCATGACTCTGTAGCCACTTGCTCCTCCCTGGACCCTTTTTTCTGGCCCCTCCGATGTTGGTCCTCTCGACTGCATTCTCGTTCAGAGTGCAGAAGTCCACATTACCTGTGGAAAGAATGGTGGATACATTCCTGCTCCGACGATCACCTTTAAAGGCAACCAAGGAGACAGGATAGGCGACGCCCTGCTCAAGGCCTTGCAGCTCAAACCTCTGGTCCCCTTGTCCAAGCTGCACCTCCTACCAAACAAAGGAGACAGTGGATAGTCACTCGGCTGATCACCCTGAGAACCCTAGGTGGTTAATAGAATCTCCTGGAGCTAACGTCAGAAGCTCTCTGAGAGCACAGTGTTTTGTCTCTTTGAGGGCGCAGTGGCAGCCCAGAAGCCCAGTGGTCCCAGCCGCTGCTCTGGTGGGCCAGGCCACGGAGACTCAGCACTGCTGGGAGCCAGCACCAGGCACCACCCTGGGGACCTCTGCTGGAAGCAAGAGGCAGGCAAGGCTAGGCTAAGAAGTTAATAGGGGAGGTGAATCTGGCCATTGCTATCTGTGACCCAGGGAGATAGTTGGTTTTTCAATAAACTTCCTTCTGAACTTGTCTTACTTCCTCTACAAACACAGGACTGACTTTCCTAGCAGGGCTGTCCTAAGCACTAACTGAGATAACGAATAAATCAACGTGCCCTTCCTTTCTTCCTTCCTCCCTTCTTTCTTCCTTGCCAAGGAGAGAGAATAATAATTTTCCATTGGGACAATTTTCAAAAACACGCTGGCCTTCAGATTCCACGTGTGAGGTCTCACCCTTGAAATAACAGTTAATCAATTCATTCAATAAATATTTATTAAGCACCTACCATGTGCTAGGTTCTAAGCACTAAATGATAAACAAAACTGACAAAAGTTCCCTGTCCTCATGGAGCTAACGTTTATTGAGAAAGATAAACAAACAAAATAATTCGGGGCAGATGTGTGGCCAGCAAATAAGCAGTGGTTAGCTAGAAAGCAGGCACAAAAGTTAGACCTATAAGATGAGACCACGTGTTCACACGTGACTATGTTTAGCACTGTCCCTTGCACACAACGGGTGATCAATAAGGATCAACTCATTTATCAGCAGGTTGTCATGAGACCAGCAATCAAGCTGGTTCACCCAAGTCAGTTGCTTCATACAGAGGCTGGGCATGGACACCAACAGAGAAGACAAGGAGGATCCAGTACCTTAACAGCACCATCTGGGAACTGGTAGGTCAGAATGTAGCCATCAATCTGAGCAGTGGGGGGTGTCCAGGTCAATACCCCACCAGACTGTGTTACAGCAGACGAACGGAGGTTTTTGGGAGGGTCGATGTCTGTATATCAAAAGTCAGGTAACTGTTATTACTAAGGCACAACTGAGGCGAGGTAACTCTGAAGTGCTAACTTATCATTTCTCCCTACCTAACCTCCCATTTCTCCTCCTCCATTTCTCTTCCTCCCTTCAAGCAGGTAGCAGGCTCTCTTCTTCCTTGCTACCAATGCTTTACGATTTTTGTTTCCAAAAGTATAGACCCATTGTGGACAAGAGGATTAAGGAACAGGGGCTTGGGTGGGTCCGAGGGAGTGAACCTGGGCCCCCATTCCCCAGCAGATTCCCAGAGAGTGGTGGGTGCGAGCAACCTAGATTAGCAGACAGATTCTCAGAGATGGCACAGCTGCCAAAGTGGCGTGGAAGGATGGGGGAGCCGCAGATCTGAAAGGGCCCTGCACACAGAAACCAGGGTACCTCAGCAAACATCCACCTGGAAGGTGCCATGGGCACCCCCATGCCTGGCACTGGGAAACTACACAAGACTTTACACAGAGCCCTTGGGAAGGAGCATGACCCTAAATTTCCTGAGGTTTCTAACCAACAAGCAGAGGTGGGGGCTTATGATAGAAATTAAGTTGATATAGAAATATAAAGTCCTATTTCTTATATATGTAAGCATGTGGCCTTAAACACATACTCTGTACAGAAAGAAGAGGGGGAGAGCTTGTATAAAGGAGGAGAGAAAGAAAGAAAGAAAGGGAAGAAGAGATGTAGCAAGAGCAGAGAGCTTTTCTTCTGATTCCTATGCAGTTTCCCACTCTAACACCAGAGGGAATGCGTGGATCTGTGTGTGCGCTGGAGACCAGGAAAACCAAAGCTCAGCAAAAGTTCTAGTCGACACCATAATAATTGGTCAGACAGCTCATTTTTTTTAACCAAATAAGATATGAATGGAAATTTCCATTTTGAAAAATCATTATCGTAGAAGGTGATTTTAATTTAGAAGTTCCCAAAAAAGATGTCTCTAGGCTATTTCCTACCCAGTAGCATTTCAGCTGAGGACTGAATTGCACTATTTTAATAGAAAACAGGCAGCTGTTATTTTGAACGAGGGTGTTTTGACAAATTGTGCATTTCTGTAATATCAGCTTGGTTTGACTTTCTAAAGCACAACATCTGGTGTGGATCTATTCTATCCATCATATGGAAAAACTAAATTTCCTGCTTTCAAAATCAAAGCAAAACCTAAACTACTTAAGTATCTTAAGCTGCTTTCTGCTACCTCTTTGCCCACCCACCCCCTAGTTATGGACTTGAGATGTCTGTCTTAGTTACTCACACATTTCTATGAAGTAGAAAGATGATAACGTTTTCCTTAAAAATGAGGAAAGTGTAGCAGAGAGAACAAAAAGAAGGAAGAGAGGAAGAAAGGAGCAAGGGAGGGAGGGAGAGAGAGAGAAAAAGGGGTGGAAGAAGGAAGGAGGGAGGGAGGAAAGAGAGAAGGGAAGGGGAGATGAGGAGGAAGGAGGAAGGAGGGAGGAGAAGTGGGGGGAGGGAGAGAGGGGAGAAGGAGGGAGGAAGATGCTCGTTGCCTCTGAAGGGCAGCACTGGGTATTAGGGAGTCTGAGATGTGGAAACATTTTTCTTTCTACACATCTTTGTTTAGTTCGAAAATTTCTACTATAAGCATATATCACCTTTTTAATTAAAAATTTCTGCTAACTGTAACTAATAAAAATAACAAAGAAACTCAAGGCACCTCTAACTCCAGTGGCCACACATGGTATATATATGGCCTCAAAGGGGACAACCAGTGCTTGCCCAGACTGTCTAAACAGGCCCATGGACCTCAGGGTGGGCACAGTACTCTTCTCAGATCCTTCTGAGGCCTGATTTCTATGATGCTCAGTGAGACCAGAGGCCCCATCATTCACAAAAAACACAAGCAGTCCAGGGCCAGCTGATCACCAAGCGGAGAGGGACAGTGAGGGGAGAAAGATGCTCCATCATTGCCCCCAATCTGGAAGATGGAAACAGAAGAGGCTCCTGGCCTCTCCTCCGACTTGGAGCTGAGGCCCACCCAGGTTCTCATATCCAGGGTGGGGAGCCTGGGAGCTGGGCTGGGTGGAGGGGGTGGAAGGGAGGCCACCTTTTGCACAACAGTCTTGAAAGGTCCCACAGGTTTACTTTCACACGGCTTCCTCTACACTCTTTCATCTTAATCTGAACTGTCATGGCAACGTATTACCTCAAAGAGGTAAAAAGAGAAGCACTTTGAAGAATATCTTCAGTGAAACAACTGCCTTCCCTACTCCCCTCCCCACTTCTGGTTATGGAGGAAGATTCTGTCCTGACAGATGTGAAGAGTTCCCTGTCCCAGCCCCTCACCTGGCAGGGCCTTGGTGTCAGCCTTCTTGCTCTCCCGGTCCCCCTTCTCGGCCCACACATGAACCTTGTACTCCACGCCCGGCCTCAGCCCCGTCAGGATGGTGCTGCTCTGCTCCTTCCCCACAGGGACCTCCCTGGCGTCTCCATCAGCAGAGGTGTAGCGCACCACGTATCTTTCAATGTCGGCCTGTACTGGGTCCCAGGAGATGGTGGCCGTGTTCTCTGTCACCCGATCAGTCACCAGGTTTTTGGGGCTGTCAATGTCTTTAAGAAAATGTTGGAAAAGTCTAAGCTTTGAAGCCATGGAAGAGATATCCACCACCCCATCGCCACGATTTTCATCTTCTAGAGCTGTCCTAGCACACGGCAATGGTGTTGCCATCCAGAGTCGCTGGTGGAAGTCGAGGAAGAAAGTAACCCTGGTTCTCAATCTCTAGGGACTAGTTATAAGGTTGACACACTTTCTTGACTTCCGGCTCCCTAAAATGTGGGAGGAACAATGTCTTCTTTGCAACATTATGACACATCAAAACCATTAATTAAACATTTGCCATGGTGCTCAGAGCAGCTAACTTATCATTTTATCAAGGGCTACTCCACGGGCAATCATTCTAAAAGTATTATCACAAACACTGCAATGACCAGATCCTATAAACATCTTCGCTGAGTCTGCTAAAAACACGGCTACTGCACAACCTTACTTCTCCCTTCCATGGGTTGAGTGGTTCCATGAGCAGCTCGTCACTGTCAGGGAAGGGCAGCTCATGGAGATCACCACCGGAGCTTGCTGTCTTTCTTGGATCTTTAAGACTTCCTTTGCAAAGTCTCTCAACTCACGCCACATCTTTTGGTACCAGTCACAATCAAATCCACATGCTCAAAATTCAATTCCAATTGACCATCTTTCTCTCGTTACCTGTCGGGGCCTTGGTGTTGGCCTTCTTGCTCTCCCGGTCCCCCTTCTCGGCCCACACGTGGACCGTGTACTCCACGCCCGGCCTCAGGCCCGTCAGGACGGTGCTGTTCTGCTCCTTCCCCACAGGGACGTCCTTGGTGTCTCCATCAGCGGAGGTGTAGCGCACCATGTACCTGTCAATGACGGCCTGCACTGGGTCCCAGGAGACAGTAGCTGTGTTCTCCGTCACCTGGTTGGTCACCAGGTTTTGGGGGCTGTCAATTTCTTTTGAAAAAGAAAAGGCTGAATTTTAGAGCCAAGGGAGGATATCCCAGCCCTCCATCACCGGCTCCCCATTCAAGTTATCTTTAATAGTGATACAGCTCCATTTGAAACAGGAGTGAAAGGTCTCTGGTTTCCATTTTCCAGGGAAACAAACTCCTGGATATTAAAACTGGAAGGAACTATATCTCCAAATTTATTAATACGGAAATTTTCTGTCCATCTAGTTCCCACAAAAATAACAATAAAAATCTCCAGAGCAACAAAATAAACCACCCCAACTACTGTTTAAACAACCTCTTTTGTTATCCCCATGGTATCTAGTTATTTTGTTTCACATAATTTGAGAGCCAAGAAGTCTTATCTTCAAACTTTCTTGTCTTATAAAAGGGGAGGAGAATGGAGGCCCAAAGAAATGAAAGACTTGTCCAAGGTGCCACCGTTTTCTTGTGTTAAAACCAAGACTAGACCCTCTGCGCCCTGAAGTTTGAGCCCTCCCACCTTCTCAAGGACTTTGCTCCTTTTCAGCTACTCTCTCTCTCCCGCACCATCAGTCTCTTCTCCTCTACCATCATTCCCAGACAAGGCGGCTCTAGGATCTCCCATCCCTCTGCACCCCTTAACTGACAGACTTCTCAAGAGAACTGTCTGCATACCTGAACTTCACTTTTCACCTCCCATTCACTTCTCAATTCAAAGAAGTTGGCATTTTTCTACACTGCACCACTGAGACTGCCAGTCTGGGTCACCAACAACTGACATGTTGCCGAATCCAATGGACTTTCACCCTCCTCGTCTTACTGGCTTTTTGAGCAGCATTTGGCCGAGCTGATGTACTCCCTCCATCTTGAAACACTCTCAGCTCTAGGCTTCCATGACTGCACACTCCTGTGGTTTTCTCCTAACTCTCTGACTCCTCATCAGTCTCCCTCGTCAACAACCTGTAAATGTAGGGGCACCAAGGGTCCCTCTCTTCCTCTCTCTCTGCACTTCTCCCTAGGTGATCTCACCCATGTCCGCAGCTTTGAATACCAACTAGATGCTCATGAGTCCCCAGTATGTATAATTCTGAGCCTCTGACTTGATCCTTCAACTGCATATCCACCACAGTGCCTAGCATGTATTAGACACTCAACAAATATTTATGGACTCACACACTCAATTCACCAAGGAATCTCACAAGTATCTTGAACTTAAATATAAGTCTTAATGTTCCTCCCCAAACCTATTCATCTCTCAGAAAATGATGCCCCAATTTTTCATGTTGCTCGAGTCAGAAACCCAGAGCATACTTGATTCCTCATTTTCTTCCAGCCCCATATCTCATCCAACAACAAACATTGTCATTTATACCTCCAAAATATATATCTCCTTTTCTCTATCCCTGCCTTCATCATTGGTTATTTAGTGGTTAAGATTTGATGCCCTTGCCACCACAGCCCGGGTTTGTTTCCCAATCTGGAAACCACACAACCTGTCTGTCATATTGTGGTGGCTGCATGTTTCTGAAAGCTATGGCACTGGTATTTCAAATACCAGGAGGGTCACCCATAGTGGACAGGCTTCAGTACAGCTCACAGACTAAGACAGACTAGGAAGAAGACCTGGCCACCATTTTCTGAAAAAATTGGCCATGAAAACCCTGCAAATTGCAGCAGAGCATTGTCTGATAAAGCACAGAAAGGTGAGAGGATGATGCAAAAAGACTGGGCAGGGTTCCTCTCTGCTGTACACAGGGTCACTAGGAGTCGGAATCAACTCAATGACACTAACAAACTGCCATCACACTGGTCCAAATCATCATCATCTCTGACCCAGACTTTTATAATACCCTCTTTACTAATCTTCCCACTTCCACCCTTGTCATCTCTTCCACTTATTCTCCTCACTGCAGCCTGAATAATCTTTTTAAAATGAATACCGCGTCACATCACTCTTCTAATGAATCTAACATGCTTCCTCTTTTAGGCACCGTATGTTCCTGTATGATCTGACCCCTGCCTCCTTCCCATCTCACCTCATGCCACTTTCTCACTCTCTGGGCTCCAGGACACCAGCCTCCTTTCAGTTCTTCAACCATCTTGTCCTGTTCCAGCTTACAGCCGTCACACATACTCTTCCCTCTGTCAGAAATGGCTAGTTTTCCCCAGTGTCCATTCTCCCCTTCTTCTACAATCACACTGTCCAATAGAGCTCTCTGCAGTTATGGAAATAGTCTATAATTTTCATTGTCCAATACAGTAGCCATTAGTCACCTGTAGCTATTGACCACTTGAAATGTGGCTAGTCCAACAGAGGAAATATTTCTCATTAGTTTTAATGAATTAAAATTTAAATAGCCACATGTAGCCAGTGGCTACTGGGTTGGACAGGACAGAATAAAAGAAGTTTAAGCTGGGCACATGGCCATCCAGCTGAAGACTTCATTTCCCACCCTCTGTTGTACTGAGGTCTTGCACTGTGTCTGGATCTGGCCAGTGGAATGGAGGAAGAAGCGATGTGTCCAATGCTCCAGTCATGCTCTTCCCTTTCCCATGCTGCTTTCCACTGGCTGGAATGAGGATGAGTGATGACCACGTGGGTGAAGGCAACTCCCAAGGGATGACTGTGGGACAATACAGAAGGAGCCCGGATCTCCTGCACCACGGAGCTACCACATCAGCTCTGGCTCACTTATACTCTGACCATTCCACAAGCGAGGAATAAACTTTTTTCTTGTTTAAGCAACTGCTATTTGGATGTTTCTGTCAATGCGTATCTTAACTATTACTCACCCCATCTAAGAAACATCCCTAACCTGTTATTCTCTATACCTACACCATGTTCATCTCTTCAGAGAATTTATCATAATTTACAGTTTTAAATTTGTTTGCTTATTGGTTGTCTATCTTTCCCACTGGACTTTAAGAGAGTAGAAATCATATTTGTTTTGTTCACCCCTGTATTCCAAGCCTGGCACTTAGAAGATACTCATTAAAAATTAGCTACCTGGTGACGTGAACACAGAGCTTCAGCTGCTCTGGGTAACACTGCTCCTTTAAACTATGCACCATCTACTAAGTCAAACCTACATCAAATAGCTTGCCACAAAACAGTTCTTTAATCCAGTGTTTTCAGCAATTCTATATTGGTTTTATCTTATTGCCTATAATTTGATATAACTCAGAGGCACAGCAGTTAAAAACACAGGATTTGGAAAAGAGTTTTAAGATAGCCAAGGGATCACTCAGTACTGAATCTATTACTATGCTTCATTTTTTCTCTAGGTGAATGAAATTTTCTACAGCAAACTCTCCCAAAACAGTACACAGTCCCTGAGGTCACAGACCCAAAAAGCAGCGGTGTCATAATTCAGTAGCAAGAGCAAACCCACATTGATGGCCCTAGTTTGTTTTTCTCCTCCCTCCTGTTACCTGTCGGGGCCTTGGTGTTGGCCTTCTTGCTCTCCCGGTCCCCCTTCTCGGCCCACACGTGGACCGTGTACTCCACGCCCGGCCTCAGGCCCGTCAGGATGGTGCTGCTCTGCTCCTTCCCCACTGGAACCTCCCTGGTGTCTCCATCAGCAGAGGTGTAGCGCACCATGTACCTGTCAATAACGGCCTGCACCGGGTCCCAGGAGACAGCGGCTGTGTTCTCTGTCACATGGTTGGTCACCAGGTTTTGGGGGCTGTCAATGTCTAAAAGGAAAAATGCTGATCAATGTGCACTAATAATAGGCCAAAGAGTGCAGAAACTCATGGCCATTTTGCTTGGGCTGAGACCCTTGCATGTTTTGTGGTTTTTCTGTCTCATATGCTCTAACTGCTTCGTGAATATATGTCTTCTCTCCCCAGATAAACTTTGGCTCCTCAAGGAGAAAGCACAGTTGACCCAAATCTGAAAATCTGCACCATTATCTCCACCAAAAGTTTAGCAAAACCAATCTCTTTATTCATTTAGTGAGCATACATCAAACTCCCACTACGTATGAAGCCTGGCGCCAGGCAGTGTGCAGAGGATAGCTGAAGAAGACACAGTCTCTGCTCACAAGCAGCTAAGAACTTTGTTTGTAGGATCATGTCAATGAAGACCTCCCAATTCATACAAGAAGATTCTAATAGTCAGAGGCAAATGTGAGCTCCTAGAGGAAGAGGGCTGCATCCTATTCCTGCTGGGTTCCCACTGCCTAGTAGAAAACAGGGCAAACGGAAAGTGCTCAATACATACTGTCAAGTGAATCAGCAAAAATTAAAACCCAGTGTTCATATTCTTCAGCATATCATAGATTTACTCGTAATGCTGGTTTGCTGGTTAAATCACTGTACAGAAATATGGCCATACATCTCTTTCATAATAATATAAGACATTACACAGAAGATATCCTTATCCTCAAAACCAGAATTATCACGATTCATTTATAGTAAAGCAAACCACATACATCTACTTGCTCTAGTAGATGTAAAATCTACTCTTTTAAAGTTGAATTTTCAACATATTTTTATTAATACTAACAACATTTAATTTTCATTTTCTGTCCCTATTCAGAAACTCAATGAGACTTTGAACACTGTCAACAACAAAAGGCTCACGCATTCTGAGGAGGAGTGTCCGGAAATGACCATCCAATCATGGCAAAATCATAGCTTGGAGACCGCCATGTGGACCTGACTTGTAAGGAACCTAGTTAAAGGGCCGTGAAGGCTTGCGTGTGCAGTCTATTATGAAGGGATACCACCCCGATCTTCCATAAATCATCAGTTCTCCCAGTGTCAGAGCAGGAAAAGAAACTTGACCAGCCATAGGCTTAGCATGACACAGCTTATATTCCCAAAGAACAACGCTCCGTTACCTGTCGGGGCCTTGGTGTCGGCCTTCTTGCTCTCCCGGTCCCCCTTCTCGGCCCACACGTGGACCGTGTACTCCACGCCCGGCCTCAGGCCCGTCAGGATGGTGCTGTTCTGCTCCTTCCCCACAGGGACGTCCTTGGTGTCTCCATCAGCGGAGGTGTAGCGCACCATGTACCTGTCAATGTCGGCCTGCACCGGGTCCCAGGAGACGGTAGCTGTGTTCTCTGTCACCAGGTCAGTCACCAGGTTTTTGGGGCTGTCAATGTCTGAAATGCAAACGATGATCAATAAACACTAACCGAATGAGAGCCTGTGGCCACATTGTCTCGGATGAGGCAGTTTCCTGTTCTTACGGTTTTCCCATCTCCTATGTCAGTTTTCAGTGGTTTCATGGACATAGACCTTCTTTTCACAGCTGCACTCCTGGATCCTCAAGAAGGCATCATAGGACAGTAGAATGAGCACTGGACCCAGAGTCAGAAGAGCCATGGCCCTGGACAACTCAGCTGCCTCTGGCTGGGCCTCAGCATCTTCATCTGTAAACTCTGGGGTATTATATGAGTTAACAACATGCCCCTTATGATAGTTCCTGGACAGAGTGAATGCCCAATGACCATATGCTATTAAGGCTTTCAGTTTGTTGATATTTTATAAATGTAAGAGATTATGTTCCACCCTACCACATACAGAGAAGGTACTCAAAAATGTATTCGCCAAGAAAATAATAGCATTTCTTTGTTCCAAATGGTTCATTGCAAAAGTCCCATAGGTGAGACTCAAGCCTCAAATGAGCAGTTTCAATGGGATCCCTTACAGAGCTTGTTTTGTATACCCTAGAGCAGTGGTTCTCAACCAGGGATGACTGGCAATGTCTGGGGAAATGTTTGGTTGGTACAATTCAGTGTGGGATGGGAAGGCACTGGTATCTAACGTGTAGAGGCCAGGCATCCTGATAAACATCCTACAGTGCACAAGCAGACCCTGCAACAATAATTATCCAGCCCAAAATATCAATAGAGCCAAGTTTGAGAAACCCTGCCCAACACTTGGCGAAGACCATGGGCTGGTGACTGACACACTCCTAAAATGCTGAAAAGGTGAGAAAACGTCTGGTGGCTCTGATGCAGAGGAATGAGAAGCTGCAGCATTACAAAAGACACGTGCATCCAGTGGAATGAACAAAGGATGCATGCGTATTCCCCATGGACTAGATGTGTGCCACCAAAGGAGAGCCCACCTGGGGTTGTTTAGGAAGCTGTCCAAAGAGGATCACCTAAAGGAGTGAGGTGACCCCCATCAGAAAGGCACTGGAGTGCACCCCCAGATGTGTGGGCAGAGGAAGAGAAGTAGGAGACCAGTAGGAGAGAGGCCTTTGCCCACAGAATCACTTCAGGGAGGGATCCGAGCAGAAGAGGACACATGAGGTGTCTCTGAAGAACCACAGAAGTGTTCCACGAGGGAACTTGTTAGCTCGAACACTTGTCAGGTCCCATGACAGGCCCAAGCTAGCTGTGACTCTTACAGTCAAGCAAGACCTTCCATGACCCCTTGCTTCTCCTCACCCTGACTCCTTACCTCCCTCTTGACCCCTTACCTCCCACCCAGCTGTGCCAAACATAAATGGGTCAGAAACTGCAGTTAGCATGCTGGAAGGACAAGGCTTCAAGTCCGAGAAGGGAAATACAAGGTAAGCCATGTACCCCCACTTCCCACACAGGCAGTTATGTCCCAAGCTGATGGAGAAGGGAAGCTTGAGTTTTAAATGAAGTATGCATTATTACACAGGTGTGGGCCATTTCGATTACTAAAATGATACATCCTGGGAACTAAAAGTGACTACATATTTGCTTATTTTTAGCTAATAAAACATTGTTATTATTTCTGCCTGAAACGTTTATCCAAAGGACAGAAAGAAAAACAAGTTCAACAGAAAGGGTTTAAACAGGTGAGGAGGGGAAAAAAGTCATTTTGGGACCACAATCTGCAAGTCTGGCTCCCTCAGCATGATTGATACTTATGCTTTCTTCATGCTTCTTCCTTATCAAGGCGAAGCATTTAGTGTGATGATAACAAAGAAGGTGCATAGGCAGAGAGAACAAAGGACTACGAACAATAACATCAATCTTTAGACCAAAGTTTGGAGACCACAAGATGACCTATGCATTCTAAGAGAAGCCACTAAATGGAAGTAAAGGGCCCACAATTTACTATGGAAGAATACCAACCTGCTCTTCCATAAAACCTCCCTTTCTGCCAAGGTCAGAGAAGGAAAACCAATCTAGACAGACTATGAGCTTAGCAGTGACTCAGTGACACAGTGACACAGTGACAATGCACACTCCATTACCTGTCGGGGCCTTGGTGTCGGCCTTCTTGCTCTCCCGGTCCCCCTTCTTGGCCCACACATGAACCTTGTACTCCACGCCCGGCCTCAGGCCCGTCAGGATGGTGCTGTTCTGTTCCTTCCTCACAGGGACGTCCTTGGTGTCTCCATCAGCAGAGGTGTAACGCACCATGTACCGGTCAATGTCAGCCTGTACCGGGTCCCAGGAGATGGTGGCCGTGTTCTCTGTCACCCGATCAATCACCAGGTTTTGGGGGCTGTCTATTTCTTTAAGAAAATGTTGGAAAAGCCTAAGCTTTGAAACCATAGGAGAGATACCCACCACCCCATTACCATGATTTTCAGCTTCTTGAGCTGCCTTAGCATACGGCAATGGTATTCCCATCCAGAGTCACTGGGGAAGTCAAGGAAAAAAGCAATCCTGGTTCTCAATTTCTAAGGACTAGTTATTATAAGCTTGACACACTTTCTTGGCTTTCAACTCCTTAAAATGTGGGAGGAATGATGTCTTCTCAACAGCATTACGGCACATCAAAACCATCAATAGGGGAGTGACGTCAGCATCATGGTGGAGTGAACTTGCCCAGGACTCTCTCCCCTCCAACATACAACAAAAACGGGCAACCATACTCCAACAGAGAACATGCTAACACAACACAAAAAATGTCAGAGAGACACGCAGCCATACGATGGAGGGCAGAGAGGCTGGAGCCCCCCTCAGAGGAGCTGGAACGGGGTAAAAGAGAACTTTGCTCCCTCCCCTAAAGACTGCAACCTGTGACCACAGGAGGCTCCAAGAGGGAAGGAATGGGGGAGGGGACATTCATTCATGGGAACATCAAGCACCCCCAAGGGCCCATGCAGCCTAGAGAGAAGGCCTCTACCAGGGCAAGAGCTTTTGCAGGGGGGTGACCTCATCAAGCCAACAACCCAGGAGAGAAGAGTGCAAGAACAGAGCAAGAATGCCCCGAGAGCATGCAGGACAAAGCGCCCCTCCCCTCACCTGCCCCACTGCTCCACTGCCTGGGATCTCAGCTGAAGACAGAGGGCTCAGAATACACGGCTCTTTACCCCCACCCAGTGGCGATAGGCGGTAACTGCAACCAAATAATATGATGCATAAGAACCGAACCACCTCCTCTAGCAATATCAAACACTATATCAAATCTCCAGACCAAAGAGAAAATGACAAGTACTCAGAATTTAGTCCTCAGGACACAGAAATATGTAATTTAAATGACAATGAATTCAAAATAGCTATATCAAAAAACTCAACGACAGAAAAGAGGATGTAGAGAAACACTTCAATGAGTTCAGGAGCTACTTCACAAAAGAGATTGAAACTATAAAGAAGAATCAATCAGAAATGTTAGAGATGAACAACACAATGGAAGAGATAAAATAAAACACAGATTCCCTGAATACTTGAGTAGACATCATAGAGGAGCGTATCAGCATAATCAAGGATAGACATATTGAAATGCTCCAGACAGAGGAGGAAAGAGAACTAAGACTAAAAAGAAATGAAGAAAGTCTCCAAGAAATATCCAACTCAATTAGGAAATATGACATAAGAATTATAGGTATTCCAGAAGGAGAAGAGAAGGAGTATGGAGCAGAGAGCATATTCAAAGAAATAATAGCAGAGAACTTCCAAAACCTAGGGAGAGAAGGAATTCTTTGTGGAAGAGGCTTCCAGATCTCCTAGATTTGTCAATGTAAAAAGACCTACTGCAAGACACACAGTAAAACTGGCAAAAATGAATGACAAAGAAAGAATACTAAGAGCAGCAAGGCAGAAGAAAATAACCTACAAAGGAACCCCCTTCAGGCTTTCAGCAGATTTCTCTGCAGAAACCTTACAAGCTAGGAGAGAATAGAACAACATATTCAAGTCTTTGAAAGACAAAAATTTTCAGCCAAGAATACTCTATCCAGCAAAAATATCTTTCAGATATGACGGAGAAATAAAAACTTTCCCAGACAAACAAAAGCTAAGGGAGTTCATAGCCACGAGACACCCCCTACAAGAAATCCTCAAGAAGGCCCTCATGCCTGAAAAAAAAAAAGGGAGGAAGGGGTTACAAAGCATGGAGTAAGGAGATAAACAGGTAGACAGAATCAGATAGGATAGCAAATACTCAAGTATAGCATTAAAGATAACAGGGAAGAAAAACACCAAAAACAAAGATAACCTTGTCAGTTTAACCACAAACTCACAACACAAGATGGAATAAGATGTAAGAAAAACAACTTAGGAGGGGAAGAGGAAAGAGACTGAATTGGTTCAGAATAAGGAAATAAGAGGGCATCAGAAATTGAACTATCTTATATATGAGATTCTGAATACAAACCTCATGGTAACCACTAAACAAAAAAGCAGAACAGAGGCACAAATAATAAATAAGGAGAACACAAATAAACACATCATAAAAAACTACATAATTCAATGGATAGATCAAAACACACAGGACGAGAACAAAGCAAATGCAGGAGAACTGGAAAACGAGTGATAAAATGACAGCATCAAGCTCTCATAGATCAATAATCACCCTAAACATAAATGGATTGAATTCTCCAATAAAAAGACACAGATTAAAGAACAAGACCCAACAATATGCTGCCTCCAGGAAACACATCTCAGCTCCAATGACAAACACAGGCTCAGAGTGAAGGGATCGAAGACAATACTCCAAGCTAATGGCAAACAAAAGAAAGTAGGTGTCACAATACTTATATCAGACAAAGTAGACTTCAAGATAAGACAGGTAAAGAGAGACAAAGGGGGCAGTATCTAAAGATCAAAGGGACACTCCATCAAGAAGAAATAACACTTATAAATATCTATGCACCCAACACAGAAGCAACAAAGTTCATAAATCAACTATTAACAAACCTAAAAGAAGATATTAATAATAACACAATAATAGTAGGGGCCCTCAACACTCCACTCACATCAATGGATAGATCATCCAGACAGAAAATCAATAAGAAAACAGTGGAATTAAATGAAAAGCTAAACGAGTTGGACTTAATAGACATATATAGAACAGTCCATCCAAAAACAGCAGAATACACATTCTTCTCAAGTGTGCATGGAACATTCTCAAGGATAGACCATATTTGGGAAAGAAGACAAGCCTGAATAAACTTAAGAAAATTGAAATAATAACAAGCATCTTCTCCAATCATAATGCTATAAAGCTAGAAATTAATTACAAGAAAAAAGCTGAGAAAGGGACAAAGATGTAGAGACTAAACAACATGCTGTTGAACAAATAATGGATTATTGAAGAAATTAAAGGAGAAATAAAAAAATATCTGGAGACAAATGGAAATGATAACATATACCAACTCACATAGGATGCAGCAAAATCCACATTAAGAGGGAAATTCATCGCAATACAGGCACACCTTAACAAACAGGAAAAATTCCAAATAAGCAATCTCAAAGTACACCTAACTGAATTAGAAAAAGAAGAACAAACAAAGCCCAAGCTCAGCAGAAGAAGAGAAATAATAAAAATCAGAGCAGAAATAAATGCTATTGAAACAAAAAAGGCAGTAGAAAGGATCAAGGAAACAAAGAGCTGGTGCTTTGAGAAGATAAATAAAATTGACAAACCCCTAGCCAGACTTACAAAGAAAAAAAGAGAGAAAGCTCGGATAAATAAAATTAGAAATGAAAGAGGAGAAATAACAACGGCTACTACAGAAATACAATGGATTATAAGAGAATACTACAAAAAACTATATGCCAACAAAATGGATAATCTACAGGAAATGGATAAATTCTTAGACTCTTACAACCTCCCAAAGCTGAATCAAGAAGAAACAGATAATCTGAATAGACCAATCACAAGGAAAGAGATTGAAACAGCAATCAAAAGCATCCCAAACAATAAAACCCCAGGACCAGATGGCTTCCCTAGGGAATTCTACCAAACTTTCAGAGAGGATTTAATACCTATCCTTCTGAAGCTATTCCAAAAAATTAGGGAAGATGGAACACTTTCTAACACATTCTATGAGGCCAACATCACTCTGATACCAAGCCTGACAAGGACAACACAAAAAAAGAAAACTACAGGCCAATATCGCTGATGAACATAGATGCAAAAATCCTCAACAAAATTTTGGCAACCTAAATACAGTAATACATCAAAAGGATCACACATCATGATCAAGTGGAATTCATACCAGGGGCACAGGGATGGTTCAACATCTGCAAATCAATCAACGTGATACACCACATCAACAAATTGAGGAATGAAAACTACATGATCATCTCAATAGATGCAGAGAAAGCATTTGACAAGATCCAACAATCATTTACGATAAAAACTCTTAACAAAATGGGGATAGAAGGAAATTATCTCAACATAATAAAGGCCATATAAGACAAGCCCACAGCCAATATCATACTCAATGGGGAAACACTGAATGCCATCTCCCTGAGAAGAGGAACAAGACAAGGATGCCCACTATCACCATTCTTATTCAACATAGTACTGGAGGTTTTGGCCAGAGCATTTGGACAAGAGAAAGGAATAAAAGGAATCCAAATAGGGAGTGAAGAAGTGAAACTCTCACTCTTTATAGACGACATGATCTTATATATAGAAAATCCCAAAGAATCCACTGGAAAACTAATAGAAATAATTAACAAGTACAGTAAAGTTGCAGGGTACAAAATCAACTTACAAAAATCAGTTGCTTTTCTATACTCTAATAACGAACTTACAGAAAGAGAACTCAAGAATACAATTCTATTTACAGTGACAACTAAAAGAATAAAGTACCTAGGAATAAATTTAACCAAGGAGGTGAAGGACTGATACAATGAAAACTATAAGACATTACCGAAAGAAATTTATAATGACATAAAGAGATGGAAAGAGATTCCATGCACATGGATTGGAAGAATAAACATAGTTAAAATGTCCATACTACCCAAAGCAATCTACAGATTCAATGCAATCCCAATCAGAATCCCAATGACATTCTTCATGGAAATAGAACAAAGACTCCTAAAATTCATATATGGCAACCAAAGACCCTGAATTGCTAAGGCAATCCTGAGAAAAAGGAACGAAGCTGGAGGCATCACAATCCCTGACTTCAAAATGTACTACACAGCCATAGTGATCAAAATAGCATGGCACTGGGACAAAAACAGGCACACAGATCAACGGAACAGAACTGAAAACCCAGAAATAAAATCGCACATATACAGACAGCTAATCTTCGACAAAAGTGCCAAGAACATACAATGGAGAAAAGACAGTCTCTTCAATAAATAGTGTTGGAAAAACTGGACAGCCACGTGCAAAAGAATGAAAGTAGACCATTATCTCATGTCATACACAAAAATAAACTCAAAATGGATCAAAGACCTGAAGATAAGTCCTGAAACCATAGGACCCCTGGAAGATAAATATAAGTAGTACACTCTTTGACATCGAACTTAAAAGGATCTTTTTGAATACCATGTCTTCTCAGACAAGGGAAACAAAAGAAAAAATAAACAAGTGGGACTTCATCAGACTAAAGAGCTTCTGCAAGGCAAAAGAAACTAGGATCAAAACAAAGAGACAACCCACCAAGTGGGAGAAAATATTTGCAAATCATATATCTGACAAGGGGTTAATCTCCATAATATATAAAGAACTCACACAACTGAAGAACAAAAACACAAACAGCCCAATCAAAAAATGGGCAGAGGATGTGAACAGACACTTTTCCAAAGAAGATATACAGATGGCCAATAAACACCTGAAAAGATGTTCAACATCACTAATCATCAGGGAAATGCAAATCAAAACCACACTAAGATACCACCTAACACCCGTTAAAATGGCTGTAATCGCTAAGACTAAAAATAACAAATGTTGGAGAGGGTGTGGAGAAAAGGGAACCCTCATCCACTGCTGGTGGGAATGCAAACTGGTGCAGCCACTATGGAAAACAGTATGGAGATTCCTCAAAAAACTAAAAATAGAACTACCATATGACCCAGCTATCCCACTACTGGGTATCTACCCAAACAACTTGAAATCAATAATCCAAAGTAACATATGTACCCCTATGTTCATTGCAGCATTATTCACAACAGCCAAGACATGGAAAGAATCCAAGTGCCCATCAACTGATGATTGGATAAAGATGTGGTATATATATACAATGGAATACTACTCAGCTATAAAAAAGACAAATTCATCCCATTTGCAACAACATGGATGGACCTGGAGGGAATTATGCTAAGCAAAATAAGCCAGACTGAGAAAGACAAACACCAGATGATTTCACTCATATGTGGAATATGAACAAACACAGAAACAAAGAAAACAGTTCAGTGGTTACCAGGGGAAGCAGGGTTGCGGGGTGGGCACAGGGGGTGAAAGGGAGCACTTGTGTGGTGGCAGTCAAGAAATAACGTACAACTGAAATCTCACATTGATGTAAACTATTATGAACTCAATAAAAAAAAACCATCAATTAATCATCTGGCATGGTGCTCAGAGCAGCTAACTTATCATTTTATCAAGGGCTACTTCACAGGCAATCATTCTAAAAGTATTATCACAAACACTGCGATGACCAGATCCTATAAACATCTTCACTCAGTCTGCTAAAAACACGGCTACTGCACAACCTTACTTCTCCCTTCCATGGGTTGAGTGGTTCCATGAGCAGCTCGTCACTGTCAGGGAAGGGCAGCTCATGGAGATAGATCACCACGGGAGCTTGCTGTCTTTCTTGGATCTTTAAGACTTCCTCTGCAAAGTCTCTCAACTCACGCCACATCTTTTGGTACCAGTCACAATCAAATCCACATGTTCAAAACTCAATTCCAATTGACCATCTTTCTCTCGTTACCTGTCGGGGCCTTGGTGTCGGCCTTCTTGCTCTCCCGGTCCCCCTTCTCGGCCCACACGTGGACCGTGTACTCCACGCCCGGCCTCAGGCCCGTCAGGATGGTGCTGCTCTGCTCCTTCCCCACAGGGACGTCCTTGGTGTCTCCATCAGCGGAGGTGTAGCGCACCATGTACCTGTCAATGTCGGCCTGCACCGGGTCCCAGGAGACAGTGGCCATGTTCTCTGTCACCAGGTCGGTCACCAGATTTGTTGGACTGTCAATTTCTTTAAGAGAGATGAAACAGTGTAGCATTTACCAACTCTGTGGTTCCTGAAAGGCCAGCACACACACAACAAAAATGATACCCCAACAAATTTCAGGGTCTGTTATATGCCAAGGATTGGGACAACTTAAGGGTTAATCAAGTGGTCTGAAATGCCAAGAATGAGCGAACAGCATACAATGAGAAGTAGGGTTTTCAGAGAAAGCCAGTATAACGTCTCAGCTCTATAAACTTTTCCCACAGTTGCCTTCGGATAAAAAGAATTGGTCTTCATATACAAATTTCTCTTTTACCCCAGATTTATATAATAAGTTCTTTCAGTTCCTGACTCCTTGTACCTGAAAACGATTATACTTAAAGAAATCTCTGCATCAGCTCTAATACTTTCTTTGGGAAGAAAAATGTCTTGGGAGTAGGAGCTGTCAGTTCTTTCCATATAAAACACCATGTCTGTGGCCAGAGAACCAGGAGACTTTTTAAATTGATGGTATTTGAGGTCTGGGCTGACAAAAATAATCCTACTTGTAGAATCTGTCTGGGTTTCTACACAGTTAAACTGGGTTAGAACCTGGGCTCCACCATTTCCTGGTTGCTAACTTTAGACAAACTGTATAATTTGTCTTGGTCTCCTCATCTCTACAAAGAATGAAACATCAGTACCTACCTCAGAGGTTTTGGTGGAGAGTAAATGAGAGATTGCATAGCAAATGCTTAGATATGAGCTCCCTGTTATTACGAATGCCATTTGAGGAAAGAAATACCACTTTCTCCTCAAACTGTAAACCTTTAGAAAGTCAAAAATCGAAGATTATCGGGTGCACGATTAGCATGATTTTATTATCCTGTTTCAAAAACCACCTCCTCAAAAGGCTGAGCTCTCTGTGACAGCAACTGCATTTCAAACCTGCCACTTGCCCAGCGTGGCCAGGCCAGCTCGGTGGAACACACAGCCGAGGGAGATAACTTGCCTCGAGGAGTAGAGTTCGGAATGCATCACAGACGGCTGACACATAAGGACAAACAGTTTAGCTCCTAGGCTTCCGAGCTGGCTTTAGTGCTCCTGCCCTATCCTTCACTACTCCACCACTCTCACAGACCTGTCCGCCAGGAACACCACTAAGAGATAATCGCATATTAAGATATCACAGAAAACCAACATGTCACGTTCCCACAATTTAGGCCTTTGCATATGCTTTTCCCACTGTTAACACTCACTCATCCTTCTAGGTTCTGTTCAGGTGTCACCGCCTCCTACAGTGGCCATGACCCATCTCCATCCCAGGCTGTGGTGCGTATCCTTTTTTCAGGTTTCCATAGTTCCAGGAACATTTATTTGCTCTAGAAAGTAACTCACCGCACTTTATCTATTTTACTCTTTTTCTCTACCCAGAGGACCGTGAATGCCATATGAGCACAAACTGTGTCTTTTATCTTTGTACACCCAGAGCCTAGCTTCCTGCCTGACACCCCCAGCAATACCACACTCCCGGGGCTCCCCACAAGCTGGGGTGCTTACTCACACCATCCCAGCCTGAGGGAGGGGAAGGTACTTTTCTATTCTAATTTCCACTGTCCTAAAAAGGCTGACCCACAAGCTCTTTCAACACTCAAAATCCTAATAAATGGAAAGCCATGTATAATATAAACCAGGAGTTGGCAATCTACCACCCGTGGGCCAAGTGTAACCCACCACCTATTTTTATAAATAAAGTTTTACTGGGACATAGTTCATTTACATCCAGTCTATGGCTGTTTCCTCATCTGAGTGGCAGAGTTGAGTAGTTGCAACAGAGATTGTATGGCCCCCAATGCTGAAAATATTTACTATCTGGCCCCTTACAGAAAGTTGGCTGACCCTGACTTCAAACAAATGTAGATCTCACCATCCTAACTCTCAATTTCTTCTCCTTCCCCTGGAGGAGGTAAGGCCCACCTGGACCCAGGAGGCTGTGCACCACGAAATGCTTCAAGGGCTAAATGCTGATTAACATTTGCTATGGAACGAATGTTTGTGTTCCCCCAAAATTCATATGTTGAAGCCCTAGCCCCCAGTTTGATTTTACTTCGAGGTGGGACCTTCGGAAGGTAATTAAGTTTCAATGGTCATGAGGGTGGGGCTCCCATGATGGCATTAGTGCCTTCATAAGAAAAAGAGACCAGGGCTTCCTCTCTTTGTCATGTAAGGTACAGGAAGAAGGCGCTGTCCACAAGCCAAGAAGAGAGTCCTCACCAGGAACTGAATCAGCCAGCACCTAGATCGTGGGACTGTCCAGCCTCCAGAACTGCGAGGAATAAACTTCTGCTGTTTGAGCCACCCAGTCGATGGTATTTTGTTATAGCAGCCCGAGCAGACTGAGACACATGCTAAGAATTAATCACTACCATCACCTACGCAGCATTTCCTATGTGTCAGGCACTTTCACGAATTAACTCGTATGACACTCAGACGCCTTTTCTTAACAGCTAAGAATCTGAAGAGCAGAGGTGAAGTAACTTGCCCAAAGCCACTCAGCTAGTAAACGGTAGAGCTGGGATTAAAACTTGGACAGTCAAGCTTCTGAAGCCATATTCCTAATTAGCTGCTCCTCTGAGATGCTCTACACTAAGTGACTTCCAGAATAGAGCCCAGCAGATAAGTGACTCCTTTTCTACAATTTTCTGTCAAGTGGTTGGAACCTTGAGTAGGCTCCAGGATTGGGCATCTCTGAATTCAGGGACAGTGCCAGAGGAGAGCTTAAGCGGAAAGAATGTCCAGGATGTGCCCCCTGCAGTCTCAGGACACCGCAGGCCAGAGCTGAGCGGAATGACTGGGTGAAGTCTGGGCATCCTCATGGTTTCTAAAAGCTTAAAGGCAGAAGCGTACATTTGGTGAATGTTGACTCAGGATGCAAACCATTTCCATGGTCTGAGAGAGAGCTCCAGATTGTATGCAGAGTGCCCATACAGTCACTGCAGACTGAGATAAGCATGCAAATCCACTGTCAGCCAAATGTTTTGAGTTTTCACGTCCAAGAAATGAAAATTAGAAAGCGTTCCTCTACTCTGAGGGAGTTGCATATGGAATTCCAACCCAAATAGTATGACCTTCTGTATCAAATAAAAAGGCTGGTCTCTTTTGCTTGAGGTTAAAAAGGAAAAAATTCATAATTATGAAATTCGACATTGCTTTCGCAACTCCTTCCACCAACCGTGCAAAGAAGAGAGCTGATGCTAGGCGGGCATCGGCCTCCTGATTCAAAAATCAACCTTCTCTCTGCTGTGAGGAACGCCGTTTTTGCTCCCTTTCTTCTGTTACCTGTGAGGGCCTCGGTGTCGGCCTTCTTGCTCTCCTGGCTGCCCTTCTCAGCCCACACGTAGACTTTGTACGCCTCTCCCGGCTTCAGGCCCGTCAGGATGGTGCTGCTCTGCTCCCCAGGCACCGCCATGTCCTTGCTCTCCCCGTCAGCAGAGATGTGGCGCACCACGTACTTATCTATGACAGCCTGGACTGGGTCCCAGGAGACCATCGCCGTGTCTTCTGTCACTTGATCAGTCACCACATTGGTTGGACTATCAATTTCTTCATAAAAATATAGGAGAAAGGAAAATTAGAGAAGACATCTGGCGGGTCAGGATCATAGATGCTTCAAGATCTAGTTCATCTGGGTGACCCAGTTTCACAGCCTACACAATGCAAGATGGGTCTCCATCATCTGTGACAGGTGGACAACTGGCCTCTGCTTGAATCCTAAGCTGAGAAAGGGCCCCCGATGGACAAAACAGTCCCTTCCATCTTCAAACACTGAGCACATTAGAGAAAATTCTTCCAAGTGTAGCCACTTGAAGTCTAACTCCTTCAAGTATGTCCACCCTCGGTAGACATAGAGAAGACACCTCATTCCTCTTCCAGGAGACCATCCAGCAAGTATTCAAGAATAGTTATCATTCTCCTTCCTAATTCTCCTCTAATCAAGACAGCTTCACCTCTCCAATTTATACACTTCCATAAGTTACATACTCATATATTATATACTTAGAAACTCCTGAATTATAGTTTCTAGACCTGTTGCTTACATCTAGACATGCACCTTTCTTTCTCTTTTCAGAGAAAAATTCCCCAAACTGAATTCATTCATTCAACCATTTACTGAGCATCCACTCACGCCACGGAATGTAACGGCACTCAGGAGTCACCAATGAACAAAACAGTCAGAAATCCCTGCCCACGCAGAGTTCATATTCCAGAAGGACTAACCCAGGACTATTTTACCCCCATGTTCCAGACACTTTGCTCCCCAATAATATATCCTCAGCCCATAGCCTCAGAAAATCCCTAAGTTTTGTCACACCTGTCCCTGCTAACCTAGGAGTTATCAATGTTTGTCACCATTGAGCTCCTAGGAAGAACCACCACCAGAGTCTGCTTCAGAAGGTCTCAGGTAAGCCCTGGCGTCTCTATTTAAAAAACAAATAAGCAGAACTCCACAGGGGATTCCGATCCGTGTCAGAGGTTGAGAACCTCCACACTAAGTCACATCTTTCCAGTTTTTTGCACATATAATACATGACCTGGACCCAACATCTCTCCTTGTTCTATTTTATCTTATTTATAATTTAGTCTTTCATCCAACAGGCCCACTTTGGTTTCCAGCTTCTTATCATTTGCAAACTTAATCGATAAGCCATGTGAGCACTTCCACCAAGGTCCCTGATAAAGAGGCTGCACAGAACAAAGCTGAGGCAGTCCCGAGAGCCCTCCCTACATACAGATCGGGATCCTTTTGGGTAAGACACACAATACAGCTTCTTACTCTCAGAAACCTAAGCATGTTCCTTCTTGCCCATTCTGTTCTACTTCTCTTGGCCAAAGGTTCTCCAGCAGAAAAGCTACAACTTTACACAGCTGTATCTTTTAACATCAACTACAATGCACCTTTCTCGAGCACAGTGGCAGGGCTTTCTTTGGGTGCAAGGAAATGAAATATGTTCCATCACCAGAGGCAGTGGAAATTTTACTTAATAAATCAACTGTCATTTATTGAGCACATACTAAGTGTCAGGTGTTTTTCATACATTACTTTATCAAACCTCATAGTAATAACACAAGGCATTTATCATATTTCCCATGCACTAGTTCAGAAAATTAATAACAGTTACCATTTTTGGAGCACTAACTATATGGCAGGCTCAGAGAGGTTAGATAACTTGCCCAAGGTCACTCAGCTAGTAAATATGAGTAACTCATTCCACAGACATTCATTTGAGCATCTGTTTGGAGCCAGGGATTCAGCAGTGTTATGAGTTAAATTGTATCCTCCCCCAAAAAGATACATCAAAGTGCTAACCGTCAGTACCTCAGAATGTGACCTTATTTAGAAATAGGGTCTTTCTAGAGATAATCAAGTTAAAATGAAGTCATTCGCATGGGCCTAAGCTAATATGACTCATTTCACTATAAAAGGGGGAAATGTGGCCAGAGACAGACACACACAGAGGAAAGGCGATGTGAAGGCATACAGCGAGAAGACGGCCATGCGACTGAGCATCCACAAGTCAAGAGATGCCAAGGATTGCCAACAAACACCAGAAGTTAGAAGGAAGGAAGGATTCCCCCCCAGAACTGTCAGAGAGAGCATGGCCCTGCTGACACCTTGATGTCAGACTTCCGGCCTCCACAACTGTGTGAGATCATCGATTTCTGTAGTTTTGAGCCATCCCATTTTTGGTACTTTCTTACAGCAGCCCCAGGACACTAACATAAGCAATGAACAAAATAAAGACTCTCTACAATGGAGCTTTCATTCTCCCCGAGGAGCCAGACAATAAGCAAGTGGCAACAGCATTAGGAAGTCCAATAAGGCAAGGTAAAGGGATTAGAAAACGGTGGACAAAAGATGCCTGTGATTCTAGATAGTGAGGTCGAGAAGGATCTGACTTACTGAGAAGGTATCATTCAAAGTCCTAAATACACGAAGCAGAGGGCAATGTGGGGATCCTCACCCCAGGCAGGAGGAGCAGAAAGTTCAAAGGCCCTGCTCCATGTATTGAGGGAACAGCAGGAGCCAGCGCGTCTGGACAGGGTAAGTGAGGGGGTCAAGGGGCTGGAAGTGAGGCCAGCAACGTGAGGGGCAGAGTGGGCAGCCCTGAAGGCCATTGTAACGACTTTGGCTTTTGCACTGAATGAGAAGAGAAGCTTCCAGGGGTTTTGCTCAGAATGGCATGATCTGACTTGTGTTATAAAAGGACTCCTCTGGCTGCTGAAGAGAGTATGACGGTAGCAGATGACGAGTAGAGGTCACCTGGGATGCGATTACCACAGTTTACGTGCGAGACAACAGGAATGTGGACAACTGTGGCAGTGATGAAAGTCATGAGCAAGGTTCAACTGTGGACATTTCAAAGGTAAAGCTGTCAGAATCTGCTAATGGATTCGACATGGGATGACAATGACTTGCTGGTTTGGGGCCTAAGCAATTTGCAGACAGAGTGATCATTACAGAGATGGGGAGATCCGAGGGAGGGCAGAGTATACAGCAGTGGGTGGGGAGAGAAACGGGCCTAAGAGTTTGCTTTGGGGCATATCAAATGGTAGGGCCAAGATTCAAACCCATGCCCAGCTATCAAAGGCCACACATTTCCACTTTATACCACTGCATGCTAAGCAGCACCATCACCAGCTTTTTCTCATGGAACTTCTGCTACCACTACTACTACTACTAATAATAATAATAATAACAAATTGTGAATAAAATAAAGCATGATCTGAAAGCTTCCTGCAATCTGAAATCCAGCAGCACTGGTCGATTGGAGCTTGGAGTGACAACCAGAGAGAGGAAATGGTCTCAGACTGTCACCTCTGGGAGACAGGGGCTGGCATACCTCCCTGACAGAGGGGGCCTCCTGGGATGAGAGGGCAGTGCAGTCACAACGCAGACACCGACAGGGTCATGTCCTGGGCCTCTGGAGGCTCACACAGGCTCTGAGAGGATGCTCAGGGGAAAGTGTGCACGACCATAGAGAGGGCACACCCTGTCACCCCTTTCTGTGCAAAGCATGATTCTGCACGATAGGCAGGAAGTGAAGAGAGCCTCCAAAGGTGGTACCTCAGCATGGGGAAATCAGTGTTGAATAGGGAATGGGGACACTCAGAACGGAAAAGTGAGGATGGGGAAGAAGAGAGCAAGGACACCTGACAGTCCTGCTCTTGAAGTCCTTGGCCCTCATCCTCTCCAAAGTGACCCACGTCTGTACAAACCAGGGTCCCCAAAGTGCCTCACAATGCCTCTCCCTGCCCCAGACCGGTGCTCACCACCATAGCTGCCAGGACCCACGGCACAGGCCCACGGCTTTGTAGGGTCAGGGCTGCCTGTGTGGGCAGCCCTCTCAAGATCCATCACATCCACACGGGCGGACGGAGGAAGCAATAACCAGCCCCCAGGCTCCTTTTCACCCCACCAGTCCCAGAGCACCCCAGGAATGGAGAAGAACCAGGAAAAGGCAAGTTGGCTCTGGAGAGTAGGAAGGCAGGAAGGAAAACAGAATCATACCCTGCCAGGGTTACAGCACTTGCCCCAGAGAGGACATGTGACTTCTCCAAGCTCAGAAAGCCGGTCGGAGGCTGGGCCAGCCTGGAACTCAGGCTCTCTGACCCCTTCTCTCAATTCCCTCAGAACAACAACAACTTTAGCCAGAAGGGAGTTCCTCACAGAGTGCTCTTCTCCTTGACAAATCTCAGGATGGGAACCAGACGCCGAGACACAGAAGCAGGAGGAAAGCCTCAGTGAGGGGACCCTCCACGATAGGCCACACTGCAGAAGAAGCCAGCTTAGCAGAACCAAAACCTCCCTCTCTGCCAAGAAGGGACATGGGGATCATAAACTGTTTTTCCATGGAACAAAGCCTTTCAGTAGCTGCGGCAGCTGGCCAAATCATAGGCGAGCCACAGAAGCAGCCTCAACTAGGAGACAGGCTCTCCCGGCCCGGCCCCAATTTCCTCCTCAGGCTCTAACTCCCCACCTGCTGGACACTGGCAACCCTGGTGGGACCTTTCTCAGAGTCAGTCCAGGTCAGAGAGATTTAAGACAAGACTTGGAAGGCTTGGTGGGTGGGACTCACTTTTGAGTGCATGAGTTAGAGCCAAGATGAGTCCCGCTTCCAAGAGATCTACTTTACAAAAGTGAGTATACAGAAGAGGCTAAGAGCTCTAGGCACATCAGGAAAGCATATTCCACTTTAAAACAAGATTCACCATAAGGTTGGGTAGGGGATGGCTGACCTCGGTCTATGCTGGAACACCTAACAGCACCCCACAGGACCACCAAGGCTGGTCCACACTCCAGCCCATGACCACACGCTCTAGGAACAGCTTTCTCCATTCACAATGGCCACATGTGAATCACCACAGTTGGCGTATTGGAAAATGGCATAGTCAAGGTCTAAAATCTGTGGGGATGTGGGCCTGGGGGCAGAGGTGGGAGATGGGGCCTATGCCACTGGTTTGAAGATGAATTCATGAAAGAGGCACCTTTGGACTACAGCACCTATGTGCTGCCTGGTCTTGCTTTCTCAGGTCTCCTCTACTGCTTTTCATTATGGCAATAAAATTATTTATTTTTTTTTTAAATGTTTTTTGTGTTTTTTTGAGGAAGATTAGCCCTGAGCTAACTGCTGCCAATCCTCCTTTTTTTTTTTTTAATTTTTTTAAAGATTTTATTTTTTCCTTTTTCCCCCCAAAGCCCCCTGGTACATAGTTGTATATTTTGTTGTGGGTCCTTCTAGCTGCGGCATGCGGGACACTGCCTCAGCGTGGTTTGATGAGCAGTGCCATGTCCGCGCCCAGGATTCGAACCAATGAAACACTGGGCCGCCTGCAGCGGAGCGCGCGAACTTAACCACTCGGCCACGGGGCCAGCCCCAATAAAATTATTTAAAAGGCACCACATGTAGGGAATGTGCCCGAGAGATCAAACCCTCCTCCTGCCGTCCTCTAGCTTTGCTTCTGGAAGGGTTATGGTTTGGCCTCAAGCAAACCTAAGTTCAAATGCCATCCACTAGTTTACTCTGAATATCCTAAACTTTGCAGGCTTCGACTTTCTGATCTGTAAAATGGGAATAATAATGCTTACAACGCTGCTATAAGGATCAAAGGTAATGTTTACAAAGCCCCACAGTACCTAGAACCCAGTGGGCACTCAAATACTAGGGATCATCACTATTTTTCAGCCGCTGGGGGTGTGTGTCGGGCAGCTGTGTGTGTGACAGGAGCTCTCAGTGTTGACAGGACCTCATCTTGACACACGAAGAAGTTTGGGAAGGAAAGTTTTAGGGGCTGGGCCATTTCAAACGGGGCATTGTGTTTGGAAAGCAGTAAAAAGTGAAAAGGACAACAAGAGAAGCAAGAGCGCTATTTCACAGCATAATCTAAGGGGGAAGTTCTGAGAAAACGGTCAACAAGCGACTATGCCAGGCCGTGTGCTCTGCTGTGCAGGGCAGCTCGCGAGGTTAGAATACAGTTAGCGGCCCTTTGCTGTATACTCACCGTGGGAAGGCATGAATCACGAAGGTATTAAAAGACTCATAATCATAAAAAAGAACAAAGAGAAGGAAGTTTAAATTCATTTAGTCCTACCTTTCATTTTACAGATGGAGAAACTGAGGACAAAGGGATAACATGACCTCTTAATTGGTGGCCTGCCCTGCTTGTCATTTGATGTGAGGTGGCTGTCAGGGTCTGATGGAGAAGTCCAGGGACATCTCTCCCTGAATGTACTGGCCAGGCTTGTGCTCCCCGTTCTGAAGTTGACCTGCTTCTAAAGCCTTGCCTCTCTGGAAGGAGCTTCAATGCACTTTGAGTGTGTTAACAGAGTCAGGACTTTCAGCTGACCCTCTCCCTTTCACGGTATTAGTTCTACTGAGTGATTTGTTAAACGGAAAATACCTGAACTGTGTCATTTCCTCCCTGCACACGCTTCTGCTGGTCTCATATTCCAGTGTCTTTCATACCATCTCGTGGTATGCAACCCATTTGGAGAAAAAAGATTCTTTTTTTCCCCTCAAATTAAGAGTCTAGTTTAAGACTGTTTCCTGACCTTAGAAATTATTGTGTCTTTTTTTGTATGTTGGTAAGACACATGACATAAGTTTATTTGCAATCCAGTAAAATAGCCCATCTTGCTTTTAGAATATAATTGACAATAGAAACACTTCTTGAGTGCTCACCTTCTAGTTTGGATAATATAATTGAAAGGTTCAGTAGCAATTCAAGGCCATACACGATTAAATGCTCTAAGAACTCAGAGGCAAAGATGGCTGCCACGAATATGGTCCTAGAAGGCTTCAATGGGGCAGCTAAGGTTGGAGCCGAGCCTGGAAGAATGAGTAGTGTTACTGCTGTGAGCCCCTGAGGGCAGGGACCAGGACTCATCCTCTTTGGAAGTATCTAAAGGGACCCTGTCTCCAGTGCCCAAGAGTACTCAGCAATTAACGTTTGTTGAACTGAATTAACTGATAGCTAGAGATGACAGTGGAGGGTTTCCAGGCTGGAGTAACAACATAAACAAACCCCCAATGCACTGATAAGCCCTCAGTGTGAAGAAACTCCAAGAACTTTCCAGCGACAGGAAGGCTTCCTGTTGGAAAGTAGTGAGAACAACAGCCCAGGTTGGACGGGCCCACTGAGGCCAAGATCAAAGGGTTCCATGTTATGCAAAGGCAATGAGGAGGCACGGTAAATTTTTGGCTTGAGAATAAACAGTATGAAAATTAACCAGAAGTATGAGACAAGAAGGTAAAAGCAGGAGGCACTTTAGCTTTGTGCCCACCAAAGGGGACATCCTAGGTTCAAACCCCAGCTCTGTCATTTCCCAGCTGGGCCATCCCGAGCTTAATGTCTCTAAGCCTCATATACATAAGTTCTCCTAGATATGACTTAGAAATGACAAAAGGACTTACTGCATAGGATTATGGTGAGAACTAAATGAGATAATTCACAAATTGCTTAGTTAATATAATGCCTGGTGCATAGATAGCCCTCAACTAATTCACAGCTTAAAGAGACGGCCACTGGAAGCAGGAAGTACTTGCCATTTTCCAACTCACTAAAATGTCCCACTAATTCACCATTCAGGAAGGCTGCAGAGTCCGTATCGCACAGTTTGTAAATTAAATTATATCCTATCCTTTCTAATTGCCCAACTCTAACTCTCTCACACTCCCCATAAGCAATCTGTTAGGCAGCTGAAAATAGTGAATTCAATTCTTGTACCATCTCATCCTTATTCTCACCCACACAACCAGCTACTGCCAGGACTGGATGGAAAAGGACTAAAAAACTTTTCAAGCAAGTCCCAAATTCGAAGATCCCTTCTTTGCTGGCTCCAGGGATGAGCCTCCACCCAGCAGCATTATGTTCTAGATCACTGGTTCCCCACAGGGGTCGTGGGTCAGCAGGAGCACAGAGTTACTGCAGGAGGCTCACAATTCAATGCGGGCTCAAGCCATCTTGCATATACACCTACAATGATTTCAAATTCTTTTCTGATTAATAAATTACAGATTTATTGTCAAATGTTACTGATTCATAACATTTGGCATTATATATTTTCCCAATCCACAGACGCTAAATACGCCACTACTCCCAGGGGAGGTTCCTTAACATCTTTTGACATTTTAAAGCAGATTGCCTGAGTTCGGTCGTCCGGAAAAAAGACTGGAGCAGCAAGACAACAATTACAGGGTACCTGTCTTAGGTAACATGGAGCTGTGTGCCTAGGGCCACAAAAACAAATGCCTTAAAAATAATGCAGCCAGGGAAGCTATTAAAATAAGCAAAAAGATGTCAGAAATGGCCCTTTCTCTTGACTCCAAGATCCTAGGGGAGATTTTCAATGGCAAGAAAAATTTGAAATAGGAGAAGTTTGCTTCCCCTCCACTACCCCCTAAAATAGATGTCAGTACACAAAGAGATAGACTCTCTCCACATACAACCCCAGAACTTTTATCCAGAGAGGAGTCAGCCATGAAAAGTATCAGAATGCAAACAGGAGAAAAGTTCATAGTCCCACTAAGTAGCTCTTACCTGTCCTGCCATTGAGGAGAATCGACTTGCCCTCCAGGTCTCCTCTCATGGGCACAACTGTGATCTTGTACTCCGTCCCCGGCTGCAGACCTGCGAACAAGCAGCCAGTGCTGAAGGTGAGTACAGGCTCCAGATGGAGGGGGTGGGAAGGGGCATCAGAGCAGATGAGATGAAGTTGATGGAGCTCCCAGTCCTTTCTTGGGCCACTCAGTACTTATTCCCCAATATTATTTATAGTCCAAATGCTTTTCTGCTCCTAACAATCCTTTTCCCTCAAAAGTGTCTTTACTTCTCATTGTAATAATTAGCCTAAATTTTTGCCTTTTTTTCCTTTTCACTGATGTTTTGTTATTTTTCTGTAGAAGCAACTTGAATGATTTTCCTCATGGTATAAACATTCAGCCTCTGTGGGCAAAATGCAGATGAACAGCGGCATGTGGGAGGCGCCCTAGTTTCCACTCCACCAACACTGCGAACCCCAAGACGTCTTCTCAAGATGGAACTCAGAGTGGACAGCAGAACAGGGCCCCAGAGGAGTCCGTACCCTGGAGCCAATAAGCCTGAGGGCCCGTCCAAGGCCGTATGCTGACTGGATATTCATGATTGTGTATTACTTTTCTTAAAGAGGGCCCTGAAAATTGTGTGAGCTTCGGGAGTCGCAAAATGTGATCCAGGCCTGCACAGCCCCGTTGCCTTGGCAGCCGTCTGATTTCCAGCTCTCACAGCATTAGCCCAGTCATCTGGGACAAGGACCTCCCCAACCCCCAGCCTCCTAGCACAATTCCTTCCACACATTGTGCTAAACAAACCAATCTCTCTCTCCCTCACTCTCTCTCTCTCACACACATGCACACACACACAGGTCTTCTAGAAGGAATGTCCGTGTACCATCATATCCACCCTGAGACAAAGAGTCTTCAAGAGGACACTGGGCCTCCAGAGTGGGCTCACGTCGGGGAGTTGCCAGGGTCAGGGTTCCAGTGATCCCTAAGGCCACAGGCCCCTTCACGCGCACTGGAGTGGCGCAGATGCCGGGCCCTTCTGCACGCCCTGTGCTCGCCTCAGCACCTCCAGCAAACATTTCACATCCCCAGTGTTGGCTCTTACCAGTGATGTCATATCGGCTCTTGGGGTCACTGCTCTTGGGCACCGTGACTTCAGCCACCTCCTGCCCTGTCAGGGGGCCGTACCGCAGCTTGTAGTAGTCCACCTCAGTCGGGGGGTTCTCCCACTCCACGTCGAGGGAGTTCTCAGTCTCGTCTGTCACCCAAGCAGTGCCAAGCACAGCAAGATCTAGGGCAGGGGTCAGGGAGGGCAAGAGAAAGCAGTGAAGAGCAGAGGTCCCGCAGGTCTGTGGCAGGCTGTTGTCTACCAGATCAGCCCCTTTCTTAACACCTTGAGAGCAGGCTTCAGCCCCAGGACACAATCCTTAACAGGTGTCTTAGCACCGTCAAAGTAGCAAACAACTGTTGGTTTTCACATTGCGCATGGAGGGCAGACTCTGCTTGGGGAAAGGCTCTTCTCCCCATCCCATCCCATCGGATGCCACACAGCCCTGAACTGTACTTCTCAGGCCAGCCATCCAAACGCCCAGCCCAGGGGTCAGGCCGCTCTGAACTAAACGCTCACCCGTTAGCAGCAGAGCCCCTGCCCTCAGAGACCCCACCCGGGACGCGAAGCTCAGGCCCCTCCACGTAAAGTTGGGGAAACGCAGTTCAAATTTTCGGGAATATAACAACTGATGATACAACCAGCTCCTTCCTCAGTCCCCTAAGTTACAGCCCTCGCCTCTCAAACGCTCCTGAATGGATTCACCCTAGGCCAAACTGTGAAGTCGGGGAGTTTCAGCTTGGTCCTTCTGAGTCTCCTTCCGACACCTTCTACCAAATTTCAGCATCTCCACCAGTGACCTGGTGTCTTCATGCTGCCCAACCTGTCCGTCCTGCGAAGGAGGAGAGTTACTGTACACATTTACTCACAGTAAAGTATTAATGGCTAAGTCTTCATCCCTCCACTCAGGAAAAAAATGGAATCATAATAATTAATACAAAGGAACAGATCGCTGATGTGGCTCCATGGGAAGAAATTTGAGGTGGTGGCTGGAAAGGGGACTAGGGTCTCTGGAGGCACTTTGAGTCCAACGGCCATATCCCAGGCCGATGTTGCCTGGCCTGAGACTGGGAACAGGGAAGACAAGCTCCCAGACTCTCAGGCTGGCCCCCTTCCTCAGTCACACCCCCACCTTCACACCTTGGTGGTGTTCCCACCCAGGCTGACTGCCCCCTTGTCAAGGACGAAGGACAGAGAACTCGTGCACCAGTCAGGGGTGAACTCAGTGATCTCCAAGCCCTCTGGCTCTGAGTGTTTCTGATTCACTCTGTTCTGGGTAAAGAAGCTCGCAGAGCCTTTTCTCTGAAGCATTTCCTCCCACCTGCTGACTTCCACCTGCCAGCCTCCAGGTCCTTCCTTTAAACCTGGGAATTCCTTGAGGGAACAGGTCAAGCAGTGAGTAACGAAAGGGATTCAAGGATTATGAAAGGGGTCCTACATGGCTCGCAAATGAAAAAGAAGGAATTTAATAAAAATGTTCAAGATTTTCACGGGGATAAGTGTCTCTCGGGTTGAGATTCCCCTGAGGAGCAAGTAAGAATGGGTTTGACTGGAATCAGATTAGACAGAAAGACACACTTCTCAGAGGCAGGACTTTACAAGCTCCTTTAGCAAGAAGCTGGGAGGGGAGGCTAGGACTTTCAGAACAGATGTCTCTGCTCTGCACTGGGAGGCTTGGGCACCATCCCGTCTGAAGGCAGAGGCAGCCATAAACAGAAAGGGAGAAAGACGAAGGCAGCCCGAGAGCTGGGAGCTGGCCTGGCTCTCGCAGGTGGGCCTCGTGTTCTCCCATGGAACAAGCAATTTCACCAAACATCCCCATCAGGCCAGCCACTCCGTGGCCATGCTAGTCAAGATACAACAAGACCATCCTGTGACCACATCTAACACAAGCGAAAACAGGAACACTGTCCAAACCACAGAAATGACTAAACATCCTCTCTCCGGACTAAGAGGAGTGACGGCTCCTTCTTCCCATCGACAGCTTTAGCCTCCCTCTGGGCTGCCCTCTTTCTAGATAAGATTCACTGAGACACCAACCACAGAGTTACTCCCACTTCCTGACAGCATGCAAACCAAAGCAAATCTCTGCTTCCTTAAACCTTCCGCCAAATCACCTAACACAAGCCCCAATTCTACCCTGGTCTTTCTCACACTCTCTGAGGGAGACACGCATGGCCCCCAGGGTGTGTGTTCTCACACACTGCAATAGTCAATAAACCCAACTTGTCCAACTACAGGGGCGTTCCGAGGGGTCTCTGGCTGGAAGGCAATGACAAAGACAATCACAAATTGTGCTCCCAGGATGACAAGTCCCTCGTGGCCCTTTCCAGCACTGAGCCATCTCTACCCACCCTATCCGCAAAAGGACAGGCAGCCTGATGTTTCTGCAGGGACACTGTGTGCCAAAGGCCTGACCATCTGCACCTGATCTTTCCCCAGGAGTTTAGGGCAGGATGGAAGCAGCTCATTTCTATCGACATCTAGAACAGTGTCTGGCACATAGTAAACACTCAATAAAATAGATTGAGTGAAGGAATGAACCAGAATCCATCGAACAACTAAGTTTCTCCAAACCCTTGAAAATCTAAGCTGCCTCAATGACTTTCATGAGGAAACAAGAAGTTCTAAAGAGTAAGCACGGATGCCTGTCCTTCTAAACATTTTGGTAGCATTTGGTGGAGCCCTGAAATCTCCGTTTGTCCCTCCAGATCCATCCTCCATCCTGCTCTGTATCCCAGATTACGACCTCTATGAATTACATTAGCCAGGTTCCCTTGCCCTCTGGCTTACGGTTGGGTTCAGCCAGAAAGAGTCACCAGATCAGAGGGCAGGAGAGAGAATTCAAGCAACCCTCCTGGTGGGGACACAGTGGATTACCTCCATCCCTCTACCAAAGGCACCTCATCAGGCAGCCCTCTCCTACAGCCCTCTCTGGGTCCCAGTACCAACACCCACCCCCAGCCCTTCAGGTTGGGTGGATCCCCATTGACACTAGTCCTAGAGTGTTTCACCACCCAAACCCTACCCACACCTTTGTAAATAACCTCATCGTTACACTTTCTTCAATTACCCTGTTTGTTCCTTCTCTTTCCTGCTGAGACCAATCTGATTCAGGTGGCTTCAGCAGATCCCCAAGCAATCCCAACTTGAATTTGCTGAATGGCCTCAGAGGCTTGGTGAGGGCCTGGGATGCAGGTGTGTGTGGGTGCAGGACAACCTTACTAACCTCAGGGACGGAGAGGACCCCCCTGAGCCCCAATCCAGCAGGCCGCTATCACTGGCTTGGAGGGCCCAATAATCAGAGGGTGGAGGCAGGGGAGACAAGAACTGAGACTTTTCTCCAGAACCTAGGATTGCAGCAGCTGTGTTTTTCAAATCAGAGCAATGGCCTGAGTAGTAAAAGGGTATTTGTGGGGACAGTGGAAGAAAATGTTTAAAATGGGACCTCTCCTGGGAAAGCAGGAGCATCTGGCTGCTTCCTTACCCGTGGTGGCGAGGAGATGCTGAGGGCTGCTGGAAATCTCTTTCTTCACGTTGCGCAGGCTGACTATGTACTTGGTTCCAGGCTGCAAACCGGTGATCTCATAGGTGTGCTGCTCCTTGGGCACTTGGATCTGCTTCCCAGAGAGCTCCTTCCCCAGTTGGTAGTAGCTGAGCAGGTAGTGGTCCACCTCGCTGGACGGCTCCCAGTTCACCAGCAGGGAATCCTCCGTGCTCTTGAGCAGCTGCAGGCCCTGGGGGGCGACCACTGCATGCAGAACAGGAACAGGCATGGAGAGGGTGAGGAAAGACAGCTGGGCACCATTCTTGATGCCCCCCGGTTATCTGGCCGGGAGTTAATACTGGTTGGCAGTTCATACGGATCCCCTCACCCTCAAACACACACACACCCAGAGCCATTAGATCATATAAGACCACTGGTCCTTAAACCAGCAGCACCAGCATCCCCTTGGAACTTGTTAGAAATGCACATTCTCCGGCCCCACCCCAGACCTGCTGAATCAGAAACTCTGGTGGGGCTCAACAAACTGTGTTTTAACAAGCCGCCCAGGGGATTCTGATGTAGGCTAAAGGTCGAGCGCCCGGCACAGGACAAAGTGCAACTGATGGTTAAATGGTGCTGCGGGGGACGGCGGGTGCTGGGACCCGGGCGGGCCCAGGCGCATCTCCGCTCTCACCCTGGGAGCAGTCGAGGCCGGTGAAGCCCTCCTCACAGTAGCACTCGCCCGTGTCGCAGAAGCCGTGGCCGCTGCAGTCGCCGGGACAGCGCCGTTCGCTGCAGTCCTCCGACGTGAAGTCCTCGTGGCACTGGCACACGCCGCGCACGCACACGCCGTGCCCGCTGCAGTTCTCGGGGCAGGCGGGGTAGGCGCAGTCGGCCCCCACGTAGGGCTCGTCGCACACGCAGCGGCCGTCCACGCAGCGCCCGTGGCCGCTGCAGGCCCCGGGGCAGGCGGGCCGCTCGCAGGCGGCGCCCTCCCAGCCCTGCTCGCAGAGGCAGCTGCAGGTCTCCGGGGAGAAGGTCCCGTGGCCACTGCAGTGGCCGCTCACACCTGCCGGAGAGAGGAAAGGCAGGAGGCTGGGGGCCCGGCGAGGGCTTATGAGTGTGCGTCTCCTTCCCTGGAGCCCCTGAGAGCGGGCCCTGATTTCCGGGCCCTGCACGGCTCTTTCTCGGGAGGAGGGTGGGGCCCACGAGGAGGACAGGCGTCCGTCCGCCCTTTCCACCCCGGGCAGGACGCTGGCCCGCAAAATCTACAAACACGGCCTCCTTTGCTGCCTGAGAAGCCAGGCGAACCACGCTCTCCTTTCCCTTCTCATCCAAGCGCTCCTGTGAATTCTCCTGGTTCCCTCCCCTCTAAATCGTGGTAATTATCTAGTACTTTTCTATGAAGGCGCCTTAAAGGCCCCAGCCCGGACGTCAGCGGGTCCGCTTACACCAGGGGCAGGGCTCCTAGGGCAGGCAGGTGAGATCCAGGCCTTGTCTTATCTTGGCCAGAAAGGGCTAGACACAGGAAGGCTGCGTCCTTGGGAAATAAGCCCAAATCGAATCCTGGAAAAGTGGACCTGCAGAAGCGCCGAAATAGCCCAGTCTTATTATGGGGGTGAGGGGCGGGGGAAGGGATTCACCAGGACCCCTCTCTAACCCTAGACAGCAAGAGACAGTTGAAGAGGGGTCAGTCAGCCCTGTCCCTTCACCAGCGCCCACCTCTGCTTCTCAAAACACCCTCTTTCCTTCCTAACAACGTTTGATCTGGAGGCGCCCTAGGGTGGATGCACGCGGTATTGTTCATGCAGTGTCCCCAGTGCCTAGTTCTGTGTCTGGCACATAGGAAGTCCTCTTAACAGTACCAGTTCCTTTGGGCATAAAAATGTATGCTGAAGTTCCGCTCGTTATTATTTGGATCAGCCTGGGCAGTTTATGTTCAAAAACAAGTGGTGATGGGCGGCTCACTATTTGTAAAACTGAGTTGTATTCTTTATTACTAATAAACGAGTTAACAATTTGCAGAGTATCGACTATGGGCCAGGAATCTTATGTACATCGTCTGTAGTTCTCAGAACTGGACTAGTCGATAGAATTATCCTCATTGGACAGTTGAGGAAACTTAAGGAATTTGTCTAAAGTCACGCAGCTAAAAAGTGGCAGGACTGGGATTTGTACCCAGCCCTGTCCAGCTCCAAGGCCGTCATCTTTCCTCTCTAGCCCACTGCTTTCCCTCGCAGTAGAGATCGGATCCACAGGTAAAACAGCGCCGGGAAGCATCCTCATCTGGAAGCATTACCCCAGGAGTCCAAACTCACTGCAACAGTTGCTGGTCCCTCCCTGCTCAGGTTTACAGATGCCCCCTGCAGCTAATGCCAGTGACGAAGGCCCCAGAGAAAACCCAGAGTGAGAGGTGGGAATGCACCAGACTCACAGAGTGCTCATAAGAGGAACACCTTGAACAGAGAAGGTGCTCATTAAATGTTTGTTGAATGAATACCAGATGGCAAGCTCACCAGCAGCTCCTTGGCAGCAGCACCGAGCACTACACTGTTCCTTCACCTCTGCCATCTCTTCTTCCAGCTTCTTCACCCGGGCCAGCAGGTCCTGGACGCTGCCTGCCAGCTCGCAGTCCTTCTGTGGTGTCTGCAGGCGGATGTTGTGCCTGAAGATGATGTTGTGTTCCTCGGCCTCCCCCGGGACCAGAAGTGAGGCCCCATCATCGCTGAGAGGCTGGGGGTTAGCCTCCACCTGCACCAGGGCAGACTTGGGCACATCAATCTTGTAGGTGTGGCTGAAGGTGACCTGTTGCTCCTTGTCGCTGCAGCCATGAGGCTCGAGAGCAGCCGGGGCCGAGGCCACCAAGAGCACAGAGCCAAACAGGAGCCCCAGGGGGAAAGAGAAGATCCCGTGGAGACCCATCCTTGGAGAGACAGGAAGCAACCCCTCCAGGAGGCCTGTAAGGAGAAACAATGCAAAAGAAAGCCATGGAGACTTGCTGACAGAAATTGGCCTTTTTCGTGGATGCTACGAGTCCCCAGGAAGCTAGAAACTAGCTGAAAGATTTCATGCTATGTCTGCTGAGGATCCGAACCAAATTACTTTTGCTTCCTTCCTCACACATTGCACATCTCTGCCTCTGGTCTTTGCTTACACTGTTCACACACCTGGGAGCCTTCTCTTCACTTCTAATGCTGTGCTCACCTGCACTTTAATGATAAGGAGAACAGCCATCTTGTATTGAAGACCTACTGTGTGCTGGGCTTTGCTCCCCCTAACCCCTAATCTTTACAACAACCCTAATATTATCCTCGCATTCACACTACCCACAATAACAGCTGCACAGAGAGCACGGGCCATGTGCCAGGCACTTTTCTAAGTGTCCCACGCTTATTGCTTCACTCAATCTTCACAACAACCCTTCGTGGAATATACTGTTACTACCCCCATTTTACAGATATGGACACTGAGGCACAGCTACCTTAAATGACTTGCCCACAGGCACACAGCCAAGAGTGGCAGAATTTGAACCCAGATTGACTCCGGAGTCCATGCCCATCGCCACCATGTCATGCTGCCTTGCACAGATGAGAAGACCAAGGCTTGAAGGATTGAGCAGGTTGTCCTGGGTACCACGGCCAAGAAGGGCAGAGCCTATACTCAGACTCCGGACCAGTGTCCTGCTCACCACCTCTGCCCACGAACCAACAAAAGATCAGAATTTCTAAGAAAAATACCTTCTCCGTGAATTCTTCTCTCATGGCCTCTTCCCTCACCCCAGCTCAAACTCGCTCTCCTTCTGCCAAGCGTTCAGGGAAATGCGTCGGTCCCTCTGTGGGTCTTTTGTCGGTTTATCTTGTGTTGTAGTTACTCTGGTACTCAACATGTCTCCCGGCAAGGCTATGAGCCTCTTAAAGACAGGCCCCAAGGCTGATTCCCCTCGGGGCCCTCCCAAGGCAGGAGCACAGAGTCCCGCAGGCCGAGGGACTCAGTCACCTCAAGTCCGCCGGTGCTCAGGTGGCCCGGTTTGTCAGTCAGGCCAGGCACCAGGGCCAGAGCAGGCTGTTGGGTGGCGCCTCCTCTGCTGCCAGCACGAGGTGCGAGCCTTCAGCACCTTCCCCAGCCCCTTTCCGCCAGTGCCCCCAGCCCCCATCCAGGACGGCACATTCTTGATCCCCATCGAGCCGAGGCAGGGCAGACCACAGGAGACCTCGTCAGCACCTCACGTTTACTCACGGGCACTGGGTCACCAGAACACCTCTCCACGGGGCTGGCACGGCACCTCTCTCCTAGAGACCGAGCTGCGGAGCTGCCTCCTGCCAATGGGCTTCTGTGACCAACTCAAGACTCATAGGCATCTGTCTGAGACTGAAGAAGTCAGGAAGCCTAGTCCTTTCCTGGTGGCTGTCCCACTCAAGCCCAGGCTCTCCCTCCACATTGTGAGAGGCAACTACGTGCTAGAAAGACAAATCGACAGGTCCCAGATGTCTGGTCTTGTGAAGCCTGCTTATCCTGAGCTTTAGTCTCCTCGTCTGTAAAGTGGGTCGACAGATAATGCCCGCTTCACTGCACTGGATGTGGAAAGCTCTCAGCGCCACACCCATCATAAGCGCTCAGTAAGTGTTTTGACGTTTATTTTGTTTTTCATCAACTACTTAGTATGACTTCCTTTTCTTTCTCATCTTTTCTATTGTGAAAGTTGATATCTTTATGGAAAAGAGCATACAACATAAATTATATAGTTTTGATGAATTGTTACAAAAGCAACAGCCATGGAGCCACCACCTGGGGTTAAGAACTAGAATATTGCCAGCATCCTAGAAGCCCCGCATGCCCTCGCCTGAGGCTGCGTCTTTTCCAGCTCAGTGGTTAGAGTCAGCACAACGCCATCAAAACAATTGACCTGGGCAGATAACTTCATTAGTCAAGAAAGGAAGAAAACTTCCTAGTCATTAAACCAAATTTTGATACTGTGTAAAATCTTTAATTTTTAATAGTCATCATTAGTGTCAGGAAGTAGAGGAAACAGAGGACAAAGGGCCCTCGCAGAATTATTATTAAAAATAACAATAATATTACAATACTATTAAATGTTATTTGTCCAGTTGCTACTATGTGCCGGGCATTGGCCAGGTGCATTAATCCTCACACCTACTCTGTAAGATTGGTGCTACTCTCCTTGTCCCGGGTAAGGAACCAGATGTAAAAGGTAGCCACCAAACAGGGGTTATCCAGCTGGTAAGTGGCACAGTTGGGATTCGAACCCAGGTCCATCTGATTGCAAGCCTGTGCTTGGCCGTGCATCGCTATGATGTTCTGATACAAATAACTCATGAGTCCAGTATACACCTGTCCCTGTGCTATTCCCGCCTTTGGACAGATGTGCTGTATGTTATACCCAGGGGACGTGCTACCACTGTGAACTACACAGGACAGACCGAAGGAGAGTTCTTCTTCATGTTACCCCGTTGCCCCGCTCACTCCTTCTTGGCTGTTCCTGTTATACAAAGCACATATTATTGATGATGATAATAATAATAGCTCACCTTTTCTGAGCACTTACTACGTCCTAGGAACTGGGCCCCACAGCTTGCAGATGTAATGGAACAGTCAGTGGAACGTTTCTTGTTGTCATGGGATTTGGATGGTGGGTAATAGGTGCCCATACATTTTAAGGAGAGATGCTCCACAAGAGGTTTTCTGGCAGTGGGAGGTTGGGGTGAATAGAGGCTGGAGGGCAAAGAGACCAGTGCCTGCCCCTTGCCCGGAGGAACTCAGAGATGGCCGTTTGCCTAGAACAAGCTGCCTAGCAGACAGTATAGGGAGGACACAGTGGGAGAGGCCTGCACCCCAGAGTTTGGGAGACAAGGATATGTAGGTCCTGCCATAAGTCACGGTGATGCCACAGAAATAAGGCAGCTGGGGGGCAGAGCTGAGGTGCAGCCTCACCACTCAACAGGAGTGTGCTACCCCAGGGGACGAGCTGCAGGAGCAGGTGCCCAGCAGGCAGGATGGGGACTGTCTGAAGAACCCACAGAAGGTTCGCGGAAGAGGTGGTAGGTGGAGCCAGCAATGGGAACAGCTGCCCTAACAAGGGCATCTGATAACCAGAGGGAACCACAACCCCAGCTAAATAAACACACCTTTTCCCTTCTCCTCTGAACCTCGCTCCCTGCTTCAGTCAGCAACCACGGGAAGCCAGAAGCAGCAGTGCAAGTTGTGAGGGAAGTGGAGGAAGAAAAGCGCCAGACCCACCACGGTCCCCTGCCCTCCCGCTCACCTGCAGATTCCAGCATCAGGCCTGGGCCGGGTGAGAAGAAAAGATGTGGCCTGGATGGGAACTGAGGCTCAAAGGCATCCAGCAATGTGCCCATGATTATGCAACCAGAGGGCCAGGCCACAGAGTCGAACCAAGTGCACCATGTCTGCTAGCTGAGCCCATAACCCCTACATGCTTCGGCCATCCCTGGTGACCACACAGACTGACCTCAAAAGCCCCTTCTTTGTATAGGGCAGCACACAAGTTTCCATGGTCCAAAATCCCCTTCCTGGGCAATAGTGGAACCAAACAGGCAGACTTGAGACTTCTCCGCCCCCTCCTACCATCCATCCCCCTCAACACTCTGCGCTCATTCTTCTCCGAGACATAAATGGACTGCAGATGGTTTTCTGAAGAAGTTCTGAATGAATGCAAAAAAGCCACAGACTCTTGCCATAAACCGCAGGAAGCCATGTAAAGCCCCGTCTCGCGGTGTTTGTTTCCTGAAGCCTGGAATATGAGAACCCCCAGAAGCCCTGGTATGAGCCCTCGGTGTCGCCTGTCCTGAGTTGTAACAAGATATCCCCGCTAATTGCAGCCTGCCAGATTCCACGCGTTGAGCTCAGATTTTCCTGGGCAGAGGGATTGCTCGAAAGAAGATGGGGAGTTGGGGGTGGGAACCCTCACCCTAACACTTCTGTCGAGTGTAACGAGCAAGAGGAGAAGCCTCTGGCTCTCTCTCCAGCACGTGGCGGGAGAGGCTCGCCTTGTGCCACAGCAGAAGGAAAGGATGACTTCACCAGCCCTTTCTTGCCTTCGCAGACCACAGACAGGGCTCCACGGGGTGGGGAGGGGACAGACAGGGCAGCAAATGCCACCAAGAAAAATGCAGGAGAATAAGTTTCCAAATGAAGATGATTATTCCATTGAGGACTCGTTTCTCAGGGAAAGTGAGGGAATGCTGTAGGAATGTCTGAGGCAAGGGGGGTTTACTCGCGGGGATGTGCGTGTAGGAAACCACAGGAAGCCAGGAGTCCCTGAGACCCAGCCTCGCTGACGCTGATCCTGTCTTCAACTCTGACTGCAGAGGGGTGGTGAGTGGTGTGGGGAGGTGGGGGCAGAGGCACATTAAGACTCAGAACAAATGCTGCCTGATGCTGCTTTTTCGAAAAAGGCTCTTTGAGGCGAGTACTGCCGACCGAGAGCCGGATGGATGGTCCCCTTGGTTCTGGCCCCGTTGCAGGGCTCTACATCTGTGCTCTATTCATTCTCTCTTGTTGACTGCATCTACTCCTGTGGCTCTAATTTCCAGCCAAATACTGACAGCTCCCACATCTGTGTGAGTTCCTAGCCCAGATATCCCTGTAAGCTCAAGGATGGCAGTGGCCCTGACTGTGTTGATCCCCTCTGCATCCACAGCTGCAGAGCAAGTCCTGGACAAAGTAATATTTTGTGTATTCAATCATAATAGCCACTGGGTTTTGTTTTGTTTTTGTTTTTTGTATTTTTTTTTATGAGGAAGATTGGCCCTGAGCTAACATCTGTTGCCAATCTTCCACTTTTTGCTTGAGGAAGATTGCTGCTGAGCTAAGATCTGTGCCAGTTGTCCTCTGTTTTGTATGTGGGATGCTGCCACAGCATGGTTTGATGAGCGGTGTGTAAGTCCACACACGGGATCCGAACCCATGAACCCCAGGCTGCCAAATTGGACTGCACAAACTTAACTACTGTGCCCACCGGCCACTGAGTTTTCTGCATATGTGTTAATAGATGATGGGCACTGTGCGAAACACTTTATAAACACTATTCTCATTTAATCCTCAGAATCCTTGGAATCAATTGATATCATTCTCTGTTAGAAGTGTTCAGAGAGGTTGAGTAACTTGCCTAAGGACCCACAGCTCATAGGCAGCAGAGCAGAGATCAAACAGCAGGTCTGTCCATTCCTTGTGTCTGTATTGTTCATCTCTTTGCTATATATACTGCCCCAAATGAGAAAATCCAATGAGGAGATCTCTATGTGTGGAAAAAAGACCAAGTGTCCTCTTTCCTGTCATGTTTAAGAGAGGGGTTCTTCTGAAAATAAAGGAAAGCCCAGGCATACCGGGTGCTCACTTAAACATTAATTGCTCAATGACTAAGTCCTATGGCTGCGCTTCCTCTGAGCAGTGCCAAGGTGACCCCTGGAGAGATAAATTAGTGTTTCTCGCATGGGAAGGTTAAATGCCGGCCACTTCTCGGGAGAGGCTGGAGAATTCCCTTCCTTGGAAACACGAGGTGGGCTTCTGTCTGCAGGGCAGTGGACCTACCCTTGGCCAGGGGAGTCCCGGATGGTCCTGTCCAATCCTAGGGCTGACGGCCTCCATGCCACCTCGTTTTCTCCAAAGAGGGACACACACTCTGGTCAGGAATAAATTTACTACTTACACTGAAGAGAGTGGCTGCCAATTTCTTAGCCAGCATTACAGATCTTTCTACTTAAATTCAGGGCCTTGTCTGGTTCCCTTATTACTTCATCCCGCCTTTACAGTCAACCACAAGCAAATGAGACCACAGCTCTGGGTTTTAGAAAAACTATTATCATGGATTTCCAGTGGAGTCACTTAAAAAGATTCTGTCCCCAAATGACGTAGTGGACATCATTGAACTATGACGAAAAGTGAGGGCGGTGGGTGGCTGGGGATGCATCAATGTCACAGATGTCATCTGGCAAGCTCGTCACTCCTTCCCCAATCTCTCCTGGACGTATTCTGCCAGGGATCTACAACCTGGGTGACTCTGGGGCCTTTTGACCTAAGTACTTAGTCCAGGAGAGCAAGTTCTTGGGTGGCTGAGGAGTCTCCCCGGCTCGGCTCATCCTGGGTTGGAGACCTCGGGCAACTGATTTCCCCTCTGGATATGAGAGCCTACAATGCGCAAGGCAGTACTGTTCCTACTAGGGCAGACACCAGGCAAACCGAGTACACAGGAACAATTTTATTTCTAGTCTCTGTGGCTTGAACTCTCTGCACAAGCATTCCATATAAGACACGATAGAGCCGGGTGTGAGTGGGCATGAGAAATTGCTTTTATGTAATAAGGTTTAAAACAGTCACATTCCAGGCATCATTCTGTCCCCCTACTCTTCTAGTTCAGTGCAATACACCCAGTGAGTGCCCAAGAAATCCTCCTAGATGCCTCTCCCACCGCCATGCAGCACCCTTTTCCTGAAGAACTCTTTCCAGAAAGTCTGCCCACATACCACAGGCTGAAAAGATTAAGGATGGCGTCCCTGACCAGCCTCAGCGCTCAGTGACTTCTTCGGGGGTAGCCACAGGCTTGTGTGGTTGTTTTATTCCGTCAACTGAATCCTAATCCTCCTTGTGGGGGCTCAAACGGGCGATGATAAGGGGAGCGACCATTTGCTAAGCACCAGTGATGTGCCGGGCTCCATGCTAAGCCCTTTTAAAGCTCTTCCCGGACCTCAGGTCAGGATATTCATTTACCCCACAGGAATAAATCACTTTCTCACAAAAACCCCCTCCTCTTGCTTTCCTGGGAATGCGCAGGCTCATGCACAATAAGAAGATAAAGGAACACAGGGCATAAATTCAGGGACCTGCCTCCCCTCGTCCAACACAACCCCCAGTCTCCAGAATGACTATTATTTTATACACAATTAGCCTTATCCCCCATGAGCATGAGGGGCATTTGATGACAAACTGCTTCAAATGAATGATCATGAAGGAAGGCACATGATGAAAAAGTCGCAATTCCCTTTTCTAGTTTAACATGTGGTTTTCCACATATTGAAATAACTTTGAAGTGCCAGCCTTCTATCAAAGAGGAGAGGCTTCTCCTTGCTAATTGCTAATGACTTGGCTCCTCCCGCACTCTCCGGGTCTCTCTTTAGACCAACAGCACACATTCAGAGGACGGCTGATTGGCACAAGCGGTGAGTGTACTGTGGTGAAACCAGGCAAAGCCCCTGCCCACCTAGGGATCAGGCCTGAGATCTTAGTGTCATCAGCTTGCAGACTGGCGGCTCCAGAGGCTGCTACAGAACCTTACCCATGATCTCACGTCTGTATCCAGACCCTCTAGGAGCCAAGGCTCTGGAATGAGTGGGGAATGGACCAGAGTTTCCACTGGGTCTGGGCACGATTTCCTCAGGCATCTTCTCAGGAACAGACCTCAGTCCACCCTACGTTTCAAACCACAGAAGGGGCTGGAATGGAAACCAGAAGCCACAAGATGATTTGATGTCATCTTGTCCTAATTTTCCTTCCTTCGGGAGTCATCTGCAGCCCCAAAACTTAGGGACATAGCAGGACTCAAAGTTGTATGAAAGAATATCAAGTCATTTTTTCCCTCCTCCCTGGCAAAATGATACTCATGTTGATCCTCTCAATTTCCTTTCTGAGTCCCTTCTCCCAGCTCCGTCACCTTGACTCTGAGTCTCCAAAAATGCCTAAATGCCAAAAGACACTGCTTCTTTCCACGCAGATCCTGGCTGAGCAGGTGTCACCTGATACCTGCTGATACTTTGGCTTCTCCAAGAACCGGTGGACCTTTGCCACTGCGGCTGACCTATGCGCACCTGTGGGCAGTTTATTTTTATATTAGGACTTCTTTTAATGCTTATATAAGCAATTTGAATTTCACGCTTTTAAGTGATTGTTCTCACTCGTTCTTTCTCCCTCCTCCAGCTCTACCCCAACCACAGAAATAAATAGATAAATAAATAAAAAGACCTCCAAAGACTAGTCTACCACATCATTGCTTGAAATGATTCAAAATGTTTTCTTTAAGGCATTGCGAGGCTAACAGCACGGGAATTGGGGGAAAAGAAGTTGTCTTCATACAAATAAGAATTAAAACCTATAAAATTGAATGTTTGAATAAACTTCAAAGCTCTTCAAGTGCATTTGCAAACATCATCTTAATTGGTATTTACCAAATCCAGAAAAAGGGGAAGTTATAATTGCATCCTGACCACAACTAAAATAAAAGTTCCATTGTAGGATTTAGAAAAACGTGAGCTATAACAGATAAATTGCAAAAAAACAAAGAGGTCTTTGACATGGTAAAGAAGCCAACAAAGAATAAAAAAGAGAAGGACGTGCTAGACTACAGGAAACATTCTCTATAAAAATCCATTATTCCAGGTAGAAATTTCCCGCCAGCATGGACTGTGTTTGGCCAGGTAGGAGGATGACTGAACCAAGTATACCCCCGGCTAAGGACGGTTCCTCAGTCCCGGGAAATATTTCCTAAGGGGGTTTTCACTCCTCATGGAGGTGAGAGGACACTGTTACCCTGCCTGGATGTCCAGGCTCAGGATGCGAGACGCATGAGCTCATGCCCCCCAGCTGCCTTCCTCCTTTTACAGGTAAAGCCTTCGGAGATGGATGCACTTACCTCGGAGGCTGCTGGGCACCACTTCCAACACTTCGCCAACTGGCAGCCAGGGCCCTGGGGCTGCAGACCTCAGTGGTGGTCGGTCCCACCTTCCCTCCTCTGCTCAGCTTCCCTCCCTGGGTTTAAATCCCATCCAGGCGAGAGGAGGAGCCAATGGGGACTCTTGGGTGTTCCCCTGTCTTCCCTGCGGGGACTCAGTTAAGAGATAATGAGCAATTCCTTCTTCTTCTAACTAGGAAGGAAAAAAAATACACATTTCCCCCTTCTTTTTTACATCAATTCTGCAGCAGCTAAAAATACTGGAGGCTGTTTCCATTTAAGTGGATCCAGAATAAGGTTATTAAAAGAGTTTGCCTGTCTCCTGGCTGGGAGCTGGGTCTCCGGGTTTGAAAGTGCATTTATAAAGACTCTTTGTCTTTTCTCTGTTTCAGGAGCTCTGGGACTTACTGCCTACCACTTTTAAAATAGGAAAAGACCTTTAGCACAGAAAGAAATGAGCAGAGACCCTCAAGGACAGACCCTCCTGTGACCCCCCACCTCCTTTCTCCATCGGCTCACAGCAATGAGTGGCCGGGCTCTGAGGATGGCTGAGAGCAAGAATAGCAGACCCGGGATGTTCAATTCCACAGCCCCCTCTGACCCCCACCCCTTCCCGGAAGCCTGCTGCACACCAGCGCAGAAGAGCTCGATCACCAGGAAAGGAAGTGGTGCCACGCTGCCTCTCCAGCTCTCAGATGGACAGGCGTTAATCCTTTCTATGAACCCGAGCTACCCTGATAGGCCACAGCCGACACCCGCTGCTCTCTCTCCCCTCTGCCCCTTTCCCGTCCCTCCTGGAATAGATTCTGGAGTGCAGATCTACAGCACAATGGAAGGAGCCCCCATGTTTGCAGTTCACCTCTGTGGGCATCGAATGGTGTTGGAGAGAAAGAAGAAGGAAGAGGACAGCAGAGCTGGAGGATAAGGAATTGCCCTCCGAAGTGGGAGGGCGCGTCCAGAGCCAGCCTGCCTGGAGCTGAAGCTTGTGTCTGCTACTTGCCAATGACCTTTGATTTAACCTCTTCCTGCCTCAGTTTACTCATCTCTGGAAGAGGAATAATATGGTTATGGTGAGGATTGAACGAGTTGATGCAGGTAAAGAATTTTGACTAGTCACAGGGACACAATGAGGATTCCATAAATGTTAGCTGCTGTTATTGTTGTAGTTATTATCATTATCATCATTTTTTATTCTTCCTGTATATCCCATGAAGTGGTCTGTGATCATCTCCGCCTCATCCTGGATGGGCTCGTAGTTCTCTGCCATTCTTTACTTACATTCACAAATAGTCCTGCTACCTGCCCCTGGAATCAAGGCCAGCTATACACAGAGGTGACCACTGCAGTGTGCCCCAGGCCCTGAACATTTCTCTTCTCCCTTGGACCTTTTTTCTCTGCTTCTTAAATAGGAAAGTCTCCGCCAGAGTCTCCTAGGACTCTGCTATCCCCTCAATTTGCCCTATTCTTAATTTCCTTTCAATAATTCTCCCCAAATGAGTGGTCTTTGCCAACTCTTTCCATTCCCCCATCTTCCATGCCCTGAGTCCATGTAACTAAACCAGTGCAGCAGACTCCTGAGAGACCACCCTCTCCGTCCTCTAGCCTGTATTAGTTAGGTGAAGACACACTGCAGTAACAAAGAGGACCCCCCAGGGCAGTAGCCCAACAAGACAGAAGATGATTTCTCTCTCACGTGACAGTAAAAGAAGGCCGTCCAGGGCTGGTAAGGCAATGCCACCATCCACAGCATGCAGCCATCTCTCTCTAAGGCTGTCTCCCAGCCAGTGCGGAGCGGAAGGAATGAGGCAGAGGGGAGTGCATGCCCATTCTCTAAAACACAAAAATTTTTTATTTTACATCATTTCAGACTTGCAGAAAAACTGCAAAAACAAACCCAAAAAATCCCCATATAACCTTCACCCACATTCTTCAAGTGTTAACATTTTACCGTATTTACTTTATCGTTCATTCTCTTGCTATATATTTTTTCCCTAGAACATTTGAGAGTAAGTTAAAGACATGGTTTACCTCTTTACCCCTTTACCTCTAAATAATTTCAGTGTGTAATATTTCCCCAAACAAGGACATGCTCTCACATAACCTTGATATAATGATCAAAATGAGGAAATTAACATTGACATAATGCCATTGTCTAATTTACAGACTGTATTAGAATTCTATCAGTTGTCTCTCTAACATCCTTTACAGCAAAAGAAAAACAATCCTACTGACCCATGATGGGATCCAGGATAGCTCACTGCATTTAGTTGCACTGTCTTTCGAGTCTCCTTTAACAGAGAAAGCTTCTTCAGTCTTTCATGTCCCTGACATTTTTGAAGAGTGAAGGTCAGTTATTTGGCAGGATGTCCTCAACTTGTCTGATGTTTCTTCACAACTAGATTTAGGTTGTGCATTTGGGGCAGGAATACCACAGAAGTGGTGCATCCTCAGTGCCTGATCCGGAGGCACTTGATATCCATCTGTCCCAGTGTTGGTGATGTTACCTTAGGTCGCTGGGTTAAGACTATGTCTCCCAGGCTTCTCTACTGTAAATATTTGCCCTCTTTGAAATTAATAAGTGTCTTGTGCAAAGATATTTTGAGACCACGTAAATATCCTGCTTCGTATTCTACTTGCTCCCATTAGTTTTAGCCCCCATTGTTGATTCTTGCCTGAAACAGTTACTATGATAGTGGCTGTCAAATGGTGACTTTTCTGGGTTTGGCCCTGTGGTCTGGTGGTTAAGTTCAGCACACTCCACTTTGGTGGCCTGGGTTCGATTCCCAAGCATGGACCTACACCGCTCATTGGCAGCCATGCTGTGATGGTGACACACATACAAAATAGAGGAAGACTGGCACAGATGTTAGCTCAGGGAGAATCTTCCTCAAGCAAAAAGAGGAAGATTGGCAACAGATGTTAGCTCAGGGTGAAACTTCCTCAGCAAAAAAGGAAAAAAGCAAGGTGGTTTTTCTAATTCTGTTGCTCCTTCTATGTTGATTAGATAGAATTTTACCGTAAAGAACTTTTCTGTCTCCTCCTCCTATCTTATCAAGTAATTATTTTATGTATATTCAAACTGACTCTTGTGTTCTTATTTTTTATTCTATGGGTTATATTTCCTTTACTGTCATTATTTATTTTGTTGCTCACATTGCTCAAGATTTGGCCAAGGGGAGCCCTTCTGGCTGGTCCCTGTGTCCTTTTAACACGCCACCGTCATTCTTGGAGCACTTCCTTACTTTCTGGATAGCAAATGATTCCAGACTCATCTTCCACTTCTCCTGTACCAGCCCTGGAATCCGTTATTTTTCCAAGGAGCACTGTTTCCTTTTATGGGAAAATGAGGTATATTTTGGATAAGTGCACAGGCTGGAGGGGGCGTACATCACTTCCTTAGAATCCCTTTGGGCAGAATTTAGTCACATTGATCATATGCAGCTGCCAGAGAGCCTGGCGTATCTCCAGGTGGGTGGTCATCTGTCCAGCTAAAGCTCAGGAGCCCTGTTAGTAAAAGAAAGGAAGGGAGAATGGACGTTGATGAACAACTCGTCTTCTGCCCCGGAGCCCACCCATACACCATTGCCAAAATGCTCTCCCTGAGTCGTAAAGTCATGTCACATCGCTCATCTGCTCAAATTGCTCAGAAATCCTCATTACTTACAGGATCAAGCTTCTAGAGTTCTCTGGAATTGCCCCATCACAACTCTTCCTAAACACCCCCATATCCAAACTCATCTCCCACTGCTTACAAATACAAAAGGTGAGCTTGACCACTCAGCCTCCCCTAGTCCCTGGCACACAAAATGCTCCTCCCTGTGCAGCCCCCACGTCCGGAGGCCAGGCCCATCTCCACCCCCTGAGGTCTGCTCTGATTTCCCTACTTGATTGCCTGAATCATGGTGAAATGTTCACTTTTCTAACGGCAGGCCCCAGAGTTTCTCTTCTGGAGGTAATTCACTTTGTGTAGGAAAGTACTTGGGATCCTAAGGGCGGGCTTGCAATGAAACTAAGAAACAAACCAATCAAAGCTAAACCGCTCGCAAGGAATGAATGAATTGGCAGTGGGAAAACAGGAAAGCTTGTGGAGATGGTGAGCATGAGGGCAGAGGCTGTGAGCTAGAGAGGAGTGGGGCCGGTGAAGTCCCAGAAGATGAATTACTTTTAAGAACAAGAATGTCTATTCAGTATTAAAATATTCGCTTTACTTTATATAAATCCCCTCATGGCCCCAAACCTTAGATTCAGTCTCCACACACACAGATACTTTTTTTGACTGGTTTGAAGGGAGAGGAAAAAATCAAAGGAAAAGAGCTGGCTTACACATCTGGGTCAGTGCTGCACAAAGAGAAGGAAACTGCCGTGAGCTGTAAGTTCCGAGGAAGCAAGAACCCAGAACAGACGCGTCCGTAGGTCACATGCCCCTCCCCCTGTCCAGGACAAGAAGCACGGAAATCGGTTATGGGAAAGCGGGGGGAGTGCTTTGGATTTGCCACAGGTTTGTAGGATGGAGGTTGTTTAGCTTTTATTTTATTTTAGTTAACTCTCTAAGAAAGGTGACCTCAGCTGGCGCCTGAGTTACAGGATTTCTTCTCAGTTTCCCTGATTTCGAGACTGCAGTACTGGTCAGCATTTCCACGTGTCCATGCAGAGGCTCCTTAATTTCAATATGAGCTTCTGGAGAATGAAGGCTTTCTTTTCTTTTGACCCCTTGCTGCCTATGGTATGGTGAAGTACCTAATACATTACCTGAAATTCCATCATGATAGATTTATTTCTCAAGATGTCCAAGGACAGAGGCCAAACATATCAGGCCTGAATCACGGTGGCACGCACTGTTTTGTCTGCCTCCCCGACAGCTTTGCACTTCCTCTTTCGCAAGAGCCCCTCAATTTTATTTAGATATCTGCTTCCCTCCTCCTGATCTTGGCCCCAGGAGGGATCTGACTGATCCAAGCCATGAGGGTAGTCCTGTTGTCCTTGCTGGAGAGTGATTCCGGCCAGAGTGTGCAACGCTTTTGGGGTCAGTGAGACATGGAGAGGCTGTGGGCGGGCATTCAAGAAAAGTTCCTCTACTCGAAAAGTAAATAAATGACCCAAGGAAGAAATGGACATTGTCACATCTCTGTATAATGCCTGAAACTATGTCTGACACCTTGCAACCAAACGTAAGGCTTGAGCTAGCGGAGACCAAGAAAACATATCAGGGACGGCAGAGCAGAAAGATGGAAGGAGTCTGGGTTTTTTATGACATTGCTAAGCTGCCAAATTAACTCCCCCTCGAGTTTTCCTACTGCAGAACTTTCTTGGGTCAGGATTTTGTTTCTTAGAGCTGAAAGCTGTATTCTAAAGGATTGAATTCTGAGGGATTCAACATTGTTCAGTGAATTTCTCAGTAGCAAAGTGATTTCTTGCCAACCCGCTGAGAACATAGAGAAAGACATGTAGGGAACCCCAGGAGGAACTTGAGAGTCCCAGCCAGTGACAGGCCGTGGCTTTGAGATAGAGAATCCAATTCCAGAGCTTTCTGTTCTTTCAGCTCCTCAGTGTTGTCTTGATGTTGGGAGCCCACGGTAAGTTAAAAATGGCCAGATTCTTCGCAGCTTCTCGCTATAAGAGCCTGAGTCTGCTTCCCCACTGCTTGAACCTGGCCTCTTTTGCCCAGTAGAATGTAGCTAAGTGACATGATTCTGAGCTTGGGCCTCAAGTGGCCTTGCAGCTTCTGCTCTCGTCCTCTTGGAATATAAGTGCCTTCTGGAGGTTGAAAGAGCACAAAGAGAAGGAGGCCTGGCCCTCCTAGCTGAGGCCCCAGACACGTGAATGAGCCCGGCCAATGCTAAAGGAGCCACCCCAGCCCAGTCTAGCCCAAACTGCTAACCCACAAAATTATGAGCAAATAAGCAATTGTTTTAAGTCGCAGTATTTTGGAGAGGTTTGCTGTGCAACAATGGAAAAATGGGACAGAGCCTACACCCAAACTAGGGGAATAATTTAACTGGAAACGAATTTCAACCCATTATTTCGTCCAAATGGTGTAACCCATTCCAGAACAACCTGAAAAAAAAAAGTTGCTGGTTCAAATGATGGTTCAACCAACATGTTATTATATCATCTTCTTTTATTTGAGAAAAACGTAGGAAAAAGTATTTCATCTCCAATTTTATTTGTCCTAAGAAACCACCCAATACCCAACAGACCAATGTGCTGGTTCTGACGGAGCTGGAATCAGTTGTCTAGTTTGGAACCCTGGAGCTGGTCTCAGCTGGTTTGGGTCTGTTATGAGCTGGTTGGAAGATATGTCTTAGTATCTTTAATTAGGATTCTGTTGAATCTAAAGGAACTGAAACCAAACCTGAGCAGACCTCCACTGTCAAGAGCTTGTCTCAGCTTGCTCACCAACTCCCCCCCGCTATAAATTATATACATTCTGTACTCGTAGGGTCACCTTCCCTTTGTGGTAGATCCCAAATTCCAACCTCTAACAGTGCTTACAGAGATGCACCATCTTTGACTTTAAATTGTGCAAGTGCCTGCAAAAATGGACAACAGAATGTGGCATTCAGCAAAGAGGAAGATTCATTCTTCCCTTCAACGCGCTGAAAGACCTTGATTCTTCTTCTGTCAATATTTCCTTCTCTTGGGTCAATGTTTTTTGATATCTATCTCAGTAGAAGTCAATGTCTTCTTATTAATCTCTTTTGATGATAACCATTGCTCTGAGCCAGTGACCCGCAGTGTGTGGGACCAGAAGGCTGATCTGCAGCTGGGGGCCTGGAGCATTGGAGGGTGGCAGTTTGGTCTTTCGGAGGCTCTGCATGCATCACTTGCCCGTGGATCGCTATTTAGATGTGGCAATGTAGATATCATGTTGATTTTCAATATAAAATGATGATTTTCAATATAAAAGTAACATTGTAAACTAACTAGAACATGCAAAAGATATAAAGAAAAAAATTATTTCCTGTAATTCCCATAACCAGAGATAACCACAGATTTTTCTTCTACAAGTGTATACATATATGGAGAGATGTATATACCTGTGCCCATGTATAAAAAAATAATTAAAGTTATATTATATAGAAATTTTTCTGCTCTTTGCTCTTGACTTCATATAGTAAATTTTTTCTCTCTTTCCTTACGTGTACTTACGAGGACACGCTCTTTAATGTTGCATAGTATTCTAGTATGTGCTTCTGACACATGAGGGGAAGGGATTGCTTGCTAAAAGACACAGACATTTGGGGGAATAATGGAGATGTTCTATATCTCAATTTTGTTGGTTGTCATAGGACAGCACACACTTGTCAAAATTCACTGAACTGTATACTTTAAAATGGTAAATTTTAATGTAAATAAATTATATCTTAATAAACCTGAATTAAGGGGGAAAAAAGACCTAGTGGGGCCTGCCCCATGGCTGAGCGATTAAGTTCGTGCACTCCACTTTGGCGGCCCAGGATTCACCAGTTCGGATCCTGGACGCAGTACTACACACTGCTCATCAAGCCATGCTGTAGTGGCATCCCACATAAAAGAACAGGGGTGACTTACAACTAGTATATACAACTATGTACTGGGGCTTTGGGGAGAAAAACAAAAAGCAGAAGGTTGGCAACCAATGTTAGCTGAGGGCCAATCTTCCTCACCAAAAAAAAAAAGGACTTAGCTAAAGAATCATGTTGTAATATGACCCACTGCTGCCTGGATCTTGGTCTACTCTTTAATTTCATGGTTTTGACAGCACATGGGAATCACCTGGAAGTTTTTAATAAAATAAGATGCCAGAGTTGCTGGGGGACCAGAGACACTGATTTAATTGGCCATGGGTCAGGCCAAGGCATCATATCTTTTTAAAGCTCATGGTGATTCTCAAATGTGCAGCCAGGGTTAAGAACCACTGATCTGCACAATAAGTCATTTGGACCAAGGAGATAGGAGGAGATAAAATAGGATGTATAAATTTCAGAATCATAGAAGAGTTTTATAAATTTTGCCAACTCAATATTTATTAGCTTGCTGATTTTTTGTCCTATTTCCCCCCAAAGGCCTGAGATAGTCATATAAATGTTTTTATTGTGATGTAATTCACATACCATAGAATATCACACACCTTTTAGAGTGTACAATTCAGTGGTTCTTAGTATGTTCACAAGGTTGTGTGGTCATCACCATTATTTACTTTGAGAACATTTTCTTTCACCCAAGAATAAACCCCATACCCATTAATAGTCCCTTCTCATTTCCCCTTCTCTTAGCCTGTGACAACCACTAATCTACTTGTTGTCTCTATGAATTTACCTATACTGAATATTTCATATAAATGGAATCATACAATATGTAATCTTCTGTGACTGGCTTCTTTCACTTAACATAATGTTCTTAACGTTCATCCATTTAGCAGCATGTATCAATACTTCAGTCCTTTTCACGGCCAAATGATATTCCATAATGTGGATATACCACATTTTCTTTATCCATTCATCCACTGATGGAAACTTGGATTGTTTCCATTTTTTGCCTATTATGAATTTTGCTGCTCTGAACATTTGTATACAAGTTTTTGCGTGGATGTATGTTTTCATTTCTTTTGGCATTTACCTAAGAATGAAATTGATTGCTGAGCCATATGGTAACTTTATGTTTAACTTTTTAAAGAACTGTCAAATGGTTTTCCAAAGTGGCTATACCATTTTACATTCCCACCAACAATGCATAAGGGTTTCAATTTCTCTGTGTCCTTTACGACACTTGTTATTGTCTGTCTTTTTTATTATAGTCATCCTAACAGGTGTGAAGTAATATCTTGAAGTTTTATTTGTGCTTCATTAATGATTAATGATGTTGAGCATCTTTTCATGTGCTTATTGGCCATTTGTATATCTTCTTTGGAGAAATGTCTATTCAAATTCTTTGCCCATTTTTTGATTGGATTACTTGTATTTTTATAGCTGAGTTGTAAGAGTTCTTTTTTTTTAAGGATTGGCACCTGAGCTAACAACTGTTGCCAATCTTTTTTTTTTTTCTGCTTTATTTCCCAAACCCCCTGGTACATAGTTGTATATCTTAGTTGCAGGTCCTTCTAGTTGCGGCATATGGGACGCCGCCTCAATGTGGCCTGACGAGCGGTGCCATGTCCGCGCCCAGGATCCGAACCCTGGGCCACCGCAGCGGAGTGCGCAAACTTAACCACTCGGCCACGGAGCCGGCCCATGTAAGAGTTCTTTATACATTCTGGATACTAGGCTCTTAATAAATACATGATTTGCAAATATTTTCTCTCATTCTTTGGATTGTCTTTTCACTTTCTCAATAGCATCCTTGAAGCACAGAAGTTTTAATTTTGATGAAGCCCAATTTATTTATTTTTCTTTTGTTACCTGTGCTTTAGGTGTCATGTATAAGAATCCATTGACTAATCCAGGTCATGAGATTTACAAGCTTTCTCCCAAGTATTTTTTCTATTTTCAGCTCTTATGTTTAGGTCAATGATCCATTTTGAGTTAATCTTGGCATATGGTGTGAGGTAAGGGTCCAACTCCATTCTTTTGCATGTGGATATCCAATTGTCCCAGCTCCATTTGTTAGAAAGACTGGTCTTTCTCCCAATGAATTGTCTTGGCATCCTTATTGAAAGCCATAGTCATGTATTTTTTTAAAGTATTTACCCCTCCTCATCTTGAAGAAATTTTTACTTATTCTGCTGGCTGATTAAGAGCTCTAAGTCCAGTTGTCCATGTCTACTCATCAGCAGATCCAGTGCTTAATGATTGTAACTTTTAAGTGCCAGGTTCCCACTAGGTCCTTAACAAATATTTTTTGATAAACTGATCTTGAGTTTAATCAATTTAGTAAACATAGCATAATTTGCTTCTGATCAAGTTCATTGGTCTGATCCAAGTGGATCTCTGATCAGCCAAAAGGACCAAATGACCTGTACACGTCAACATTCTTAGGATCAGAATAGTGGAAGAGTCCTTGGGATGACAATTGCCTACCAAGCAGGAACACAATTTTGTCTGGGTGTTTACCTCTCTCCAATGTAACTCATGGTTAAATTCCGATTTATTTTAAGTTAATCATAGTAATTCCAGTCTCTATGACATGGTTTGATTTAGGAAAGGATGTTTGACCCAATTCTATCCAATGAAGCTTCTGGAAAAGTTTTCCTCTATTGGAAGAGTTGGTCCTTCTTCAAAAGCTGTTGCCATTCGTGCCTAGAAAGTGGCAGCCATCTTACAACCATGAGGGGAGATAAACAGGACAAAGGATGACAGAGCAGGAATATGGGAGAAATCTGGATCCTTAATGACATTCTTGAATCTCTGAATTAACCAACCCTGGTGTTTTCCTACCTTAGGACTTCTCATTATCGGAGATAATGTATTTCTTCATTATTTAAGCCGGTTGGGTCAAAGTGCTTTGTTATTTGTACTCAAATCATTCTAACCAATACAGACTTCATGACTTTTCACAGATAATGCCCTTCAGACTGCAAAACTTTAAGGGGACTGTAAAACTGAGTACAGTGACCTAGGGGATATGAAATTCTCCAAGGGGAGTTTTCAAATTTAGCCGCAGATGAAGCTGCCCTGACATCTGCAAGGAGACCTGCCCTCTAGGCTGATGATGGTGGGAAAAATATCCTACGTAAATTGAACTCCATCACCAACATTGAATCCCTGGCTTATTCAGGGAGAACAACTCATCTCTATTGCTTTTCTCAAAAAGGAATAGAGTTTTGGTGTTTAACATATTCTTATTCTCTAAAAATGTTTGGCTATGAAGGAAGTGATTTACATTGTAAGTGGAATGATGGCGTCTCAACGTCTTTGGATTGAGACGGAGCCATTGAGAGGGAGCCTCCCTGTTGGTGGTCATCCTTCCTCTGGCTGAGACCTCCAGCCAGGGCTGCTCACCACCCTGGTAGGAAGGAAATTTCAATCGTATGTTGAAGCCGGCACCTATGGGTTTTTGGGAGCCGATTATGCACATCTCTTCCTAACTCTTCCCAGCTCCACACTCAGTGACGTCACATTGATAGCTTAAAAATTAGCCACTGTGAGAGTACTTATACCATGGAAATCAGCAGAGAGCTTTTTGTCTCTGGAGAGCCAGCCATTAAATGATGCCAGCATCCCACTGGAAATTCCTCTCTTGGTCACTCTGGGGATTGGAAGTTTCTTCATACAAACAAGGTATTACAGCATCGCCCAAACTTCATGGCAGTAAATCAAAGAGAAGAGAGACACCACTGTTCGTCCCTGAAGATGACTCACTGATAAAAAAAAAAAAAGATAGGAAAATCCAATCATTTTCTTTACAAACTGAGTCACAGCCTCCCATCTCAAATGTTCCCTCTCAGGCCAGGCTGTTCAGGCTTTTGTTTCTTTTCAAAAAAACTTTGATTCTCCCTAATAGCCTAACTGCCAACATTTTGGTTTCTTTTTCTTTTTTTTTTAATTGCTGTTTTCTCAGATTACAGCAAGGCTGCTGTGTGGCAACTGATCCATTGCTTGCAAGGGCAAAGCCACGGATAATGACAAGGTCTGATTGTGAAACTGCTGAAGTCACTCATTTGAGGCCATCTGTGGTCTCTAGGAGATGAGTCTATGGATGGCTCCCTGAGTGACTGAGGGACAGGGCTCCCCAGGGTACCTCTGCAGACTGCCCTCCCACTGGTCCTCTTTCCTCCCATCTCCTTCTGTCTGTATTATCCCATTTTGATCCCCAGCCAGGCCTTACAGGCTCTTCTTCCTCCCACTCCCTCTTTCCAATTACAGATTTGGAAAATGTAAAGTGGACAAAATTCATTGTCTACACAATGTTGTCCCCACTGGAGCCTAAAGCTGAAGACAAACATTTTTTTTTGAATTACGGAATGTTTCATACATACAAAAAGGTATAGAGAAGAGTATTATAAACTCTCTTGTATCTCTACCCAGCTTAGGAAAAAAAACGTTATAAACACTGTTAAAGTCCCTGCATCAGCCCCTCTGATCAGATTTCCCTCCCTCCAAGAGAGAAACACTCCTGAAATTGAGACTCTCATTCCAGTGATGTCATTATACTTTTACTACAAAGGTCTATATGGAAGTCTAAACAGTATATAGAATTGGTTTGTATGCTTTTAAGCTTTATATAAATGGTATCATATATATTGTATATCTCGCTGCAACTTGCTTTATTTTTGTCAGTATTATCTTTTTATCCGTGTTTGTATTAGTTTTCTATTGTTGGGTAATGAACTATCACAAATGTAGTGGCTTAAAACAACCCACATTTAGTACTTTGTACTTTCTGTGAATCAGGAGACCAAGTGTGGTTTAACTGGGTCCTCAGCTCAGGCTCTCACAAGGCTGCAGTCAAGGTGTCTGGGTTGCACTCACATCTGGAGGCCTGACGGGGAAAGAAGCTGCCTCAAACCTCATTCCACTTGTTGGCATAATTCATTTCCTTGAGTCTGTGTGGCTGAGAGCCCTGGCTCCTAGAGGACGCCCACTTCCCTGCCACATGGCCCTCTCCCTAGGCAGTTCACGGCATAGCAGCTTGCTCCATCAAGACCAACAGAGTCTCTCAGGCCAGTCTGCTAAAATGGAGTTCTATAGCGTATAAGACTTATCCTATCAATATTGTCATAGTCTATTGATTAGAATCAAGTTACAGGTTCTGCCTGCACTCAAGGGGAGGGGATTGCACAAAGGTGTGGACACCAGTTGAAGAGAATTATTGGGATTGCTCTATCTGACTCTGATCTATTGGCCATAATGTTGATACATGTTACTCTAGTCCATTTATTTCTGTTGTGATGTACTGTTGCATTGTATGAACATACCACAAAAATCTACCCATTTGCTGTTAAGGATTATGTTAGGGTGAGTCCAATTACTTGCTATTACAATGTCATGTTTAATAATCTTTACGGGTCTCTTCTGTACATGGGAGAAAGTTTCTAGACCCTAAGGCACATGTCTTCAACTTCACTAGATATGGCTAAATCACTCTCCAGAATAGTTATGCCTACTTCCATTCTATCCAGAAGTGTGTGACTGTTCCCCATGATCCCACACATTCTCCGACTCTTGAAACTGACAGAACTATTATTTTCTTTTTCTCCCCATGGCCCAGTACATGGTTGTATCTCCTAGTTGTAAGTCGTTCTAATCCTTCTATGTGAGCCACCACCAGAGCGCAGCAACTGACAGGTGGTGTGCTTCCACGACTGGGAACCAAATCCAGGCCACAGCAGTCACAAGCACCAAACTTTAACCACTAGACCATCAAGGCTGGCTCAACAGAATTATTTTCATATTTTTACGTTATAGGCAATCTGACAGGTCTGAGATGCTATCTCCTGGTTCTAATTTTTGTTTCTCTAATGAGGTTGAGTATCTTTTCATATGCTATTTTTTTTTCTCTTTTCTGGGAATAATCATGGATTGTTTGTATTTTTCTTACCAATTTATAGTTCTTTATGCATTCTGGTTCCTAATTCTTTGTCTGCATTGTTGCACTACTGATATTTTCTTCTTATTGTTGCTTCTCTATGAACTTTCTTTCTGGTATTTTCATATGCAAAAGTTTTAAATTTTAATTTGATCAAATTTATCAGTCTTTCCCATAGTTATGACTTATTCTTTTTATGACTTGTTTAAAAAATATTTTCCTATCCTGAGGTCAAAAAGATAGTCGCTTATATTTTTCCGTAAAAATTTTTGTTTGTTTTAACACATTTAGGCTTATAATATACCTAGAATTTACTTTTGTCCAGGGCATAAAGAAAGCATTCAATTTTATGTTATTTTCCTACGTGGGTCTCTAGTTGCTTTAGCACCAGTTTTTGAACAGGCCACGTTTGCCCCTCTAATATGCCATGTCATCGCTCATTTATCAAGTTTTCATATATGTGTGGGTTTGCTTCTGGATGCTCTATCCTGTTCCTTTGATCTATTTGTTTATTCCTGTACTAATATGCTCTGCCTTAATTATTGTAATTTTGTAATAAATTTCAATTTCCAAGTGGGCATACCCTATCATCTCATTCTTTGCTTCAAAGGATTTTTAGTCTGTACTTGACCTTTGTTCTTTCACATAAACTTAGATTCAAATCGTCAAGTTCCATGAAAAGCCTTGCTTCGACTTGATTGGGGTAGTCCTCAATTTGTGGATTAATTTAGGGAATGCTATGGGCTGAAGAGTGTTCCCCTCAATTGTATATGTTGAAGTGCTTAGACCCAGTACCTCAGAATGTGGCTGCATTTGGAGATAGGATCTTAAAGAGGTGATTACGGTTAAATGAGGTCATGGGGTGGGCCCTAATCCACTCTGACTAGTGTCTTTATAAGAGGAGGAGATGACAACACAGACACATGTGAAAGTGTGGAGACGCAGGGAGAAGAGGGTCATCTACGAGCCAAGGAGAAACGACCCCTGTTGACACCTTGATCTCAGACTTTTAGCCTCGAGAACTGTGAAAAGATTAATTTTCTGTCGTTTAAGCTGCACAGTCTGTGGTACTGTAATATCGGAGCCTGAGCAGACCAGCCCAGAGAGCATGGATATAGTCACAGCACGCAGTTTCCCTGACTACACACGTGGGCTCTCTCTCCATTTACGTAGATCTTCTGTCAACAACGTCTTATAATTTTCTCCAAAGAGATCTTCTATACCTTTTGTTAGATTTACTATAAGATACCTTATATTTTTGGCTTTATTCTCTTATTAATTTCCATTTTTCTATAGATTTTCACAAGTTTCTATGTAAATTATTATATCATCTAAGTAATGACAGTTTAATTTCCTTCTTTTCTATCCTTGTAATTTTTGACATAGTTGAATCGAAGCGCTGAAAGCTGGTGTCCTTGTTCCGATCTTGATTTTCAAGAGGACACTCTTACAGTTTCAAAGATGTGTATTTTTCTGAATAGGTGTCACCACCTGGCTTCCTGCAGCACAAGTTCAGTAAAGCCATCTCCAGCCCCTCTTTCTCTGGCCCCTTCGCCCTCCCCTCCATCCATTATAATTGATCTGTTCTGAGCCTCATGTCTTGAAAATTAAGTGAATTAATGTCGCGACTCACACTAAGATGCTGATGGCTGATTATCGATCAGATAGCACATTCACATTTTGGGACAAAAGTCTAGGCCCAAAGAATATATGTGGCTGTTGGGACTTGAACGCTAACAACTCGTCAGATCCCAGCAGTAATGGAAGACATCCCAGGCCCCCTTTACATCTCCCTCTTAAAAATACCGCTTCTCTGGCACCTGCTCTCTGAGTGTCCACATCAGACTAGCTCAGATGCAACCAGGAGAAATTGCAAAGGAGAGGGATTTGATATGTCCTTTTATTTTAATCCAACTCTCCAGGTTCACACCCTAGTTGTACCACTTATTTGTATGGCCTCGGGCAAGGTCCTTCTTCTCTCCTGCCTCAGTTGCCCGACCTGTGAAATGCGGATCATAGCAGCATCTGCCCGCCAGTGGGATTCAATGAATCGGTTGTGTAACTTGTTGGGAAAATGCCTGGCCCATAGTAAGCAATTGATAAGCATGAGCTAAGCCTATGGGATGGCCACCTTTGTGCTGCCCTTCAGTTACTTAGGGGGTTTTTACATTTCTTTTCTTTTTCCTTAAAATCTCAAAATACAGTATTTAAATGTCACTCTATCCCCCGTATGTTCCACCCTGTGGCCTGGCATGGAATACAGCTCTAGTTCATTTGTAAAAGTTCGTCCAACCCTGCCTGTTGACAATCACATTACTACTCTCCCTGCCTCTTTCTAGTATTTAGAGGTGAATGCCACTGGCTTCCAGGCCAGTTTTCCACAATGAATGAAATGCTGAGCAAGAAGCAAGCAATCCTGAAAGGACCAAGCTGAACCTGACCATAGAGATGCTGGGGCGCTGGGGGCACCCAGGCGGGGCCTGGTGTGCAGCCCCATCTCCTAGAAAGTCTAGTACTCTGCTGGGGGCTACGTAGCCCTGGTGAGGCCAAAGACGTTCATGCCACGGTCATAGGGAGTGGGGGTGGCAACAGTGAACGACTGACTTCATTTCTTTTAGTCATAGCATCAAGCAATGAGATTGGGAGTGCAGAGAGCTGTCACTCTTGTTCAACGTGTAATTCCAAGAGCCAGCACCATGTCTGGTACATACCAGGCACTTAGCAAATAGATACACATTTATCATAATTATCCCCTTCATCCAGCCCCCATAAGGCGTAAGGCAGGTTCTAGACAACAAGAGAGAGTTGATCAATGATGAGGATTTTTAGGCTGCTTAATTTTAAAACGGTTTATGATGAGGATTTTTAGGCTGGTTACTTTTAAAACTGCAGATGAGAAGCAGGCTCCGAGGACTGGAATTTTGCTTGCCCTTTTGAGAGACATTTGAATTTGTGAAGGAAGAGGGGATGACCTTGTAGGGACCTGAAATTGGCCACCCCAGGATATGTCTCTTTGGCATTGGGATTGTTTGGGGCTGATTGCTTTCGATAAACTGGGACAGGGAAGGAGGCTCTGGGGAATGGAACTTGCCCTTGTTGGGACACATTTACATTTGTAAGGTAAATCTATCTGTAAAAGGTGCCTCCCTCTCTGTACCAGAAAGAAGAGAGATGACCTTGTCCCTAGAAACTCTTAATGGGGAAGGCAAGAACTTAAGTTGGTTGCTGTCTGGCAATCTCATGTAACTGATTTAGGGTGGTGGCTTCTGACCTTTACTTAATCCGATTTGATTCTTGTCTAAAAGTCATGGGATCACCCAACGACCAGACCCCACCTGCACTGATACCATTTTAACTTTTTTTCATGTTCTTTCCTTTGTCTTTGTAAAGAGATGACTCACATACCTATGCCTTAAATTTAGCCCTAACCCTCAACTCAGGGCAGCAGCAGGAGCTCTGGCTGCCCATGGGTCCTGTCCCCATGCACCAGCTCTGCCTGCCCATGGGCCCTGTCCCCATGCCAGCGGGGGCAGCAGAAGCGGCGGCAGCAGAAGCTCTGACTGCCCATGGGTCCTATCCCCATGCTATTCTATTCTCTAAATAAAAGAGCACTACTGCCAGATCTTAAGAGTCTAAGAAATCTTTCTTTCGACTCCCCGGCTCACCGACCCCGCATCAATCAATATTGGTGGGTGCCCCACGTAGTGACTGTGCTGCAAAATCGGTGTTAGCCTCAGTGAGCTGAGTCCCTGACAGGTCTTCACTTGTCTGCACTCCTGTTGTATTTGTGCAAGTGCACAATCCTCAATACACTGCTGTAGAGGAGAAAGTTAAATCACTAAATGAATACAGCTCTGTCCACTAAATAAGATGTTTTGTTTACACTGATAAAGTATCGGGTGTTACTGTCATTCTCAGCGGCAGCAAATATGTATGGAGGAACTAAGCCGGGCAAGGCACTGCAGGTAAGAAGGTACAAAGAGGCACAGGACCCCAGCCTTGCCCACGAGGGAGCTCAGAGAGGCATGGTCAGGAAAACAGAAGCCCTAACATAGAAGGCCATAGAAAGGGACAGAAGAGCAAAGGCCAGCTCTCAGGTTTGCCTCTTTCTTTCAGAAAATTAGGAGCTTCCAGGACTGTAAGAAATCACCATTGGTGATCCCAGCTGCCTCCAGCACCAATGTAGTGTCAACGAAAATAATCCATAACCAATCTATAAACGAAAATTTGGGTGAGTTTATTCTGAGCTGAAATCTGAGGACCATGGCCCGCGGCCTTTCTTCCCGAAGCAAGAAAGGGCACCAAAGAAGTGAGGTATACAGAGTGGTTATATACCCCCATACAGGACGCTTCACATGTGATTGAAATGTCCCTCCCACAATAGTCACAAGATTGCCCTGTCAGCACAGCGCTTGATGGACACAGCAGGTAGTGGGTCTGCTCTCTTGGTGGGTGTAGCAGGAGGCAAGTCTATTGTCTTGAGCTGGGTGGACACAGGTGAGTGCAGCAATCAGTTCCTAGGCTAAGGAAAGATGCTTAATCCTTAAAGAAATGCCAATGTTGGGAGGGGGAGGGAAGTTGCACCTTTATCTCAAGGGCCTTTGCTCTTGCCATAGGGAATCTCGGTCAGGCCCTTTTGGAAAGACAAGGTCAGGCCGAATTAGGTTTACACAAAATGGCTTCCTCACATACTCCAATATATCCTATTACTTGCCATTTTTACTTGTCAGCAGGAAGTTTTCAGGGGCCCACGCAGCCACACAAGTGCCTCCACAGCCAGAGCAACAACAAAAATATCTCCGCCTCTCTTTTCCATTCCAAGCCTCAGGCAAATGCTTCTCATTGGTGGAATCCAACCGGGAACACTACCAGCAAAAGATTCTGAGAAGTGTGTTCTCGGGCTTCCAACCCCTGAGGTACGGTGGGTAGAGAAGGGATTGGTTTTGACACCTGTCTTTCTGCCAGAATGTAAGCCCCACAGGGCAGGCATGACATCTGCCTTGTTCACAGCTGTTTCCCAAGCCCATTAGTCACTCCACAAATATTGTTGGAATGAATCAACAATGGCTTTAAAGGATGTAAGACTGGAGACAAGCAGATTAGTAAGGAGGCAATTAAGATAGTCTGGACAAGGGAGGAAGAGTGCCCGACCTAAAGGAAGAGTAGAGCGAAAAAGGGGAGAAAACAGCCTGTGGAGATGTTATGGCATCAAGTCTGCAGAACCTAGTGACTTCTTGGACTCATTCACCAAGAGGGAGAGGTTTGGAGAATATTTTGGAGGTAGTACTCACAGCACTTGCTGATGGATTAAATGTAGGAATGGTGGAAAGGGGACTATCAAGGAGACCTCAAGAGTTTTTGTCTTGAGCAGCGGGATGTAAGATGATACAATTTCCTGAGATTGAGAAGGGAGGGATCAAGAGTTCCAATTTGGGATGAGAAGAAAGGATGAGGGAGAAATGTAGGGTGAATCTCAGATTTTGGCTTTGGGTCATTCTCTTAGGCAGGAAATACAGAAGGTGAACCAAGCTTGAGAGAAAGATGAATTCAGTTTTGGACATGTTGAGTTTGTCCACTGAGACATCCAAAATATCCAATGAGATTATAGGGGTCTAGAATTCAGGGGAAATTTCTGGACAGAGGCAGATGTAGACTCAGTGGTGATAACTGAAGTCATCAGGTGAAAGAAGACATGTGAAAACTGAGAAGGGCAGAAAGACACCAACATCAAAACCCTTGCAAAACTGATGTTTACAGAGGAAGAGACATCCTATAAGGATATTGAGAGGAAACTGACAGAGGAGTAAAAATATCAAATTACATGAAAGAAAGAGTGCCATTTTGATCAAAGCAAGAGTTCAAAGAAGAGAGTAGCACATTGGAGTGGTAAGCAGAAACCAGATTTTGAAGGTCCTTGAATGCAAGTCAAAGAAGTTGACTCTTTATCCAGCACCTTCATGATTAACAGTGATGACACGCATAGACATGCCAGCCATACCTGGCTAAGCCTCCCAGCCCTATAGGGCAATTGAGAAACACTGTGGGTCAAGGGTCCAAACTCTTGATCCACATGGTCAAGATTTAGAGATAGGAAGTAGAGAGTGGCCTGTTAAAAATATATTTCTCATCAAAAATGTCATCTAACCCAAGTCACCACCGACTTGAGAATAAAACCCAGAATTTCAAAGGCCATCATTATTCTTGCTTGGTTCTTATAGCCAGCCCCTCAGCAATAACAAAGGACAAAAAACATCCCCCAGGAATCCTCCTCGTCTAGCCAACTCCAAAACCAACCACAGCTCATCCAATAACCTCTGTGATGAGCCTCTGTTCCAGAGCTTCGGCGCCACACGAACCATGTGTTAGTTTATGTTCCAGTAGGAGCCACCAGACAAGTGCAGAAAAATGTCTGTCCTCCTTTCCATTACAATGTTCCAGAAGAAGAAAATGACCTGAGGCAAGGGGAAGACAGGCATCATGACTCATTTAAACCCTGGCAGCCTTACTTTCTACCATACCACTGTGGTTTGAAGAAAGGTTTAAACCTAAGCTTCAGAAACAATTACAAGTGAAAAATCTGGGTAAACGTAACCACAGAGGGAGATGGAGAGGAGCTGGGTCTTTGCAGAAGGCAACAGGGTGCATGGTGACAACGTGAACCTGAATGTACAGTAAGGCACCTTAGCAGATCCTTGGCGGGGAGGTTGCGTGTCACAGGATGATGCGCCTCTCTGTGTGCACTGGAAAGATGAACAGGGATTCAGACTGAGTGCCAAAGATAGTTAGCAACTGGCAGTAGGTTTACAAATGTCTGCATGAGACTGCACTCGGCATAAACACTTTGCAGACACACATTGTGTGGTTGCTTTCAGAAAGCCCTAAGCTTCCAGCCACTGACAGAAGCCAGAAGCTGCAGAGACTTAACTGGGAGATGAGCTGGACAGGCCTGCAGCCCTTGAGGGAACAGGCTGGCCCTGAGAACTCTGTGCTCGGGAAACTGGTTGTGGAGAACAGGGAAGAAAGAGCAACGTAAACCCAGTCGAATGTGAAGTTCTTTGATCCAAGCTTTGGCCAACCAACCCCCTAGCCTCCAGTTTCACTTCGGGCTGGGCTCCTCTTCTAGTGGAAGGTGAGTGAATAGGCAGAGAAGTCTTTTGAAAAGAGAGGCCACCTCTGGGGGACGCAAAAGCCAGAGCCTGAGGAGCTGATGTTCTGAAGCACCAGATGCCTATGGTCGATCCCTCTAAGTTCCCTCAAGATGCACCTTGTTGGAGAAGACAAGCCCCTTCTTTCCCTTGGCTCAGGGCTGAGGCCCAATGTGTCCAGTGGAATCAAGGAGGCAAAACTGCCAGAGGGAAAGTCACAGGTGAGGAGGGACCAAGAACAGGTTAAGGATACCAATGAGGCCTAAAAGTGAGGTCTAAGGCTAAGAGTACAATGTCAAAGTGGAGGGTTGGTGGGGGAGAGGAAGATAAATACCAAAGACACAACCTCTGCTAGTTGCACCCAGTCCTGTCCTGTCCACCAAACACCAGGCACCCTGCTGGGTGCTACAAAAGCCAAAAAGACGAGTTTCCTATGCCTGTGGAGCTCACGGTGTTCTAAACAAGCAGGCTACACAAGTCTGTTAACGTGGTGAGTGCTGAAGCTGGGGTGCTAGGAGCCAACAGAGGAGCAGCCCTAACCCTGCCTGGGGTCCCCAGGGAAAGCCTCCTGGAGGAGACAGGAGTAGATGCTTCGAAGTCAGAAGCAATGCTGTGCGCACATGCGTGTGCGTGTGCATGGGTACACATGTGCACATGCATATAATATATATCCCCCACAGTCCTGTATAGTATTTTGCATATGGCAGATACATAATAAAGGTTGTTGAATGAACACAAGGATTAATTGCTTTTTCTATTTGTATCTTTCTAACCATTCCTTTGCTTTCTTCCTAAATCTTAGTCTTCTTTTCCTTTACTGGAAATGCCCAAAGAGTTTCATTTTGGGGTAAGGTCCAATAAACTGGATGCCCATCATATCTAGAAATTGCCATTTCATGACATGAGGCAATACTGGAGGAAAGGATGTCTGTGGCCCACTGTTATAAGGGGAATCATCGCCATCATAATCATCATAGAGCATTTATCGAACACTCACTGTGTGCCAGGTGCTGTTTTAAGGGCTTTAAGTATGAAACGTGCTAAATCATTTTATCCTCAGAATAGCCCAATGAGGTGGGCATTATTACAAGTGAGGACTTCAACTGATGCACAGAGAGGTCAGCTAACTTGCTCAAGGCCCCAGAGTGAGTAAGTGGGCAAGCCAATGCTGTCTGGCTCAAGAGCCTGCAACTCCTACTGCGTCCCACCCTTGGGACTGAAAACCAAAGGCAAAAGCATGGTGAGCCTACACCTCAGTATGTAGGCCAGAGACCGCTAATTATTTAAAGAATTTTTAAGCTATGTAATATCTACCAGTACATTTTCCCCTAATTTCCTCTGTTTCCCTGTAGGGATTGGCAGATCCTAAACTCAAATAGTTTTTTAGATGATCACTTTTGCCTGAGCTTTTCTTCCAGTGGTATGAAACATAAGCCATAGAAAACAAGATAATGTTAGAATGATGGAGCACATCATTTTTTCCATCAGATAGTAGGGACAAGTCAAGGTCCAACTGTTTTCTGGCATTAGGAGCTCAAGAAGGCCTGGGGACTGAGATAAAAGACCACAATGGCAGGACTGGCTTTCTTGGCCTCAGGTCAATGTCCATGCTTTGGTCTCACCATCTGAAAAATGGAGATAATGATCTTTCAGCCTTGTTAGAGCACTGCAAGATTAACCAACTCATGTCCATATCTAGAAATCTGGGTCTTCTCAGAGGAAACAATGATTACCAAGATTTGTTAATCCAAATAATGTCATCAAACAATGACTAGTTGGTGCCAATCCTCGTTGATTCCTAAGTATTAAAGTCAGCATTAATCAGAACCCACCCTATTACTATAGAAGGATGAAGGATAACTAAATGAAGCAAAAGGGAAAAAGAGAATCCTGTGAAAGGCCTGTGTGGTAACTATGGACATCCCACACAGACAAATACATTCTACAGTCAAGTACTCACACGTGTGGGCCTGTTCTCTCCTTTTCATTACATCAGCTTTTCCTGCTGGGTCGCCATTCCCCGTCATTACTGCAAATGCTCCTCCTTTTCTAGAAGCAGACCCTGTGGTTACTGAAAGCATGAGACTGAGGTTTTTTACAGAATCTCAGATCAAATCAGAGTGGGAGACGCTTGGCCTGCCATCAAACCTCAAGCACAGACTTCAAATGTATGAGAGGACAAGTCTAATCTCTACTTTGCTGATTAGCATAATCTGTAAGGTTTTACCAAATATGACCTGAAGTCCATTCATTCAAATATTCACTGAATGCATACTATGCACTAGGGACTGTTCTAAGACAGGGGGATATAGAATTGAACAAAATAGACTAATGATCATCGGCATCATTGCAGCCCTCATGGAATTTAAATTTTTATAGGGAAACACAGATTAGCATTCCCTGTAGTAGAAGGGAATCAACGTTAACGAAGTTCTGCCCTGTGGTTCTGTGAAAGAAGTAAACGAATTAATGGCAGTTTATATTCTTCATGTATCTTTTACACTAGATTTCTCAGCACTGCACAGCATACTAATGACCCTACAGCTTGCGTCCTATGGAGATGTAGCGAGGTAGGTAGTTACCATTGTACTTTTTTCCCCACTTCTCTTCCTTGAGCAGAGAAGTCAGGGTGCTTGTTCACTATGAATTACATCTGAGGAAGTAAAAACAAAACTCCTAATGGAACCCAGACAGCAGATGTCCAGCAAGTAGATCTCAATCCGGTAACTTAATTACTTGAGGAAAAGGCATTTACTGAGGACAGAATGCTTACTATGTGCCCTGTATCATGAGACATCCAAGACAGTTTATGACATGAATCCCACCCTCAGAGAGACAAGACATGAAACAATTAGCAAACAACACAAAAGACTACGTTAGTTATTTATGACAGCAAAGAGCAGAAGATGAAAAAAACATTTAGAAACACAATTTTAATTTCCTTTTAAAAAATAAATCAGGACAAAATTCAAATTTACCTGGTTTGACTGACAACTGATAAAGTTAGCAGGAAACAAGATGTATCCAGGAATGTTTTTCTTACTCTAACACAAGTTAGCTTGGAGGTGGGGGATGGGATAAAACTTAAGGATCTTTGGGTTTCTGGAAGAAAGCCATGGAGAGGGGTCTTGGACAGACATGAAATGTAGAGTGAGTGTTCTCTTCTTGCTCTGTCCCAGGCCCCAGCATGGACCACAGACAGAAAGACATAGTACATACTTCTGCTCCGGGGCTGCTAGGAGGCCTGCAGGGGTCACCTGACCATGTATTTTCTTCAGAAAAGGGGCCTCTGCCATGTGCCGGCATCCTTGGGACTCGCCCTGTGGCTTTGTGGAGTTTCTACTCTCAAACCCTACTAATTATGGCTCTTTGATATCTTCATCCCCATAGCTACCAAAAGCAATGCATTTCACCTAAATTGCTAACATTTGGCCTTTTCATCAGGGTTTGTAATTTAGAAAAACTAGGAAGAGGAGAAAGAAAAAAGGAAAAGGGGAAATGATGTGAAAGAAGGAAGAAGCTGCTTTCCTATCAACTGTTGATTCCCCCAAATGAAAATCAATTAAGAACATTGCCAGAGAAAATGGGTGTGACCTCGTCTCTGAAACCACACAAAACATTTTGTTTCAGCCTGGACCACAAGCAGCTGGAGGAGAGCGCCTTGGTGGGCACAGTCAGATCCAAAACCTCAGAGTAAGTGTAGACTTCCCTGTGGTAAGAGGAGAGGGAGGCACCCATACAGCCAGAGAGGCAGGAGTGAGCCAGAGTCAGCTTGACAGTCAAGAGGACTGTGGCCTTGGGCACAGAGGCCACAGGGAAGGAGAGGGCTGTAACTCTCCTGGAACTCCACTGAGGCAGGAGATATGGAATCCTTGAAAGCCAGGTACCCCTTGAGGTCCTTGTCTCTCCACGTAGCAGGCAAGGCTCTCTTGGGCATTCTAGGAGACAGCAGAGTGACCACATCTGCTTGAACTTCAGCCAGATGAATAAGCACCGTCATCATCATCCAGGGTTTATTGGGTCTGGCTCTGTGTGGGGAAACTGCTTGATTCTAGGAATATAGAGGTCAAGCCTTGTCTCTATCCTCATGGACTTCACTTTCTTACCAGAGGAAGAAGACACAGGTTCTGTGACTGTATTTTAGAGAAGTCCATGAAAGCCCTTCACTCTCCCATCATCTTCTTGAGGCAACTCAGGTTCCTCTCCTCTGGAAGAGACAAAACATCTAGATTACCCCCATCAGCATTGCAAGTGTGGTCTTTGCATGCCTAGGAAGGGAGAGACAAAGGGGCCCTTTTTTCTAAAACATCAGGCCAGCAGGTTGTATTCATAGAGGCTGGGCTTGAAGGCAAAGTCCGTGAGCAATGAAGAGAGAATTTCATGCCAGTCCAGTCCTTTCCCATTCAGATTGTCAGTGTCTTGTTAGGACATAGTCAGAGGTAAGAGTCTGAATCATTTCAAGCCAACAAATACATATGAGCATCTACTATACACCAGGTCCTTCACGAGGAAGTTGGGTAAAACAACACATTGTCTTACGGAACTTTCAAATAAGTTGGGGGAAATTAATATAAATATATATATATATATTTATTTATTTTGACAGCTTGAGGAACAGGTCAACTAAGTACAAGATTGAAAGAGTTGTATGTGAATATAACAGTCCCACCCTCCTTAACTTTGACTTCCCTCAATGAGAAACTCTAATAAATATGTGCTTACCTTTGTGTATCTCTTTAGAAACTCAGGATGACCAAGTCTTGAGCACACAAATTGTGACACTCCTAACGGAGTCAAATAGGAAAAGAGGAACTGGGAGGTGAGAGTAGAATAATGAAGTAAAACAGATGCATAAGAAGTAGAGTTGCTGGCATGGAAGTCTTGATAATGTTTCAGGAGATGAGGGTAGTGGGTTGAATTCATGTCCATCCACAACCTCAGAATGTGACTTTATTTGACAATAGGATCTTTGCAGATGTAATTAAGGTAAGGATTGAAATGACACCATACTGGATTAGAACGGCCTAAATTCAAATGAGAGTGTTCTTATAAGAGGCAGAAAAGAACACAAAGACACATACACGGAAGAAGGTCGGGGGAAGACAGGAGCAGAGAATGGAATGATGACGCCACCAACCAAGGAATGCCAGGAACCACTGGAAGTTGGAAGAGGCAAGGAAGGGTCCTCCCCTAGAGCCTTTGGAGGGAGGGTGGCCCTTCTGACATCTAGATTTTGGACTTTCTGGCCCCCAAAGCTGTGAGAGAATAAATTTCTGCTGTTTTAAGCCACCCAGTTTGTGGCAATTTGTTACAGCAGACACAGGAAACTAATACAATGAGGAACATAAACCAGGTCCAAGGAGTGACATCAGCATCACTGCAGAGTGAGCTCTTCCCTTAGTCTCTCTTCTCTAAGATATAAGGAACAGGACATTCATAAACTAACAGAGGATATTCACAAAACACAAAACATATCTGAGAGACCCACACAGCCATAAGTCTGAAAGTGGAGGCATTGGGCCCCCCCTACAAGGAAGTGGAAGGAGGTAAAGGGATCTCCCCTCTCACCCCCAATGGCAGTGACCCAGGGCATGGGATGATGTGCAGCTCTGAGAAAAGAGCAAGGAGGGGTGGCTTTCTGCAGGAACGCCTTCACTCTCCAAATTCCCTCACAAACCATGGGAAAGCTCCACGCAGAGGAGGTTAAGCTATTGTGGGGGTGTCTTCATCAAGCCAGCACCCCGGGAGAGCAGATAGCGAGGGCAGAGTGAGAACGCCCCTGGGATGGTGCATGTGAAAAAAAGTGCTCCTCCTCTGCCCAGTGCTGTAGTTCAGCCAGTTGGCCAGAGCACCCATGTATGCATTAGAAAAGAAGCAGCTGCAACCAAGTGAGTCGACAATCACAGATGGGCCCTATCAGCATAGATTCCAAAGGACAGGCACAGATGCCAAGGATCATGGTGGGTTCAGAATACACAGCTCCTGCCCCCCTGCCCCGAGGGGCAACAGGTGGAATCTGCAACCAGATACTATCACTATGCAAAAGCAGAAATCCACACCATCAAACAGTATGAAGTATATATTATGAATATATATTAATACTCCAGACCAAAAGGAAAATGACAAGCACCCAGAAATAAATCCTGAAGGCACAGAAATTTACAATCTAAATGATAGAGAATTCAAAACAGTTATCATAAAAAAAACTCAATGAGTTACAAGAAAACTCAGATAGTTCAATGAAATCAGGAACAAAATTAATGAACAGAGGGAATTCTTCACAAAAGAGATTGAAACTATAAAGAAAAACCAATCAGAAATGTTGGAGATGAAAAACACAATGAATGAAATAAAGAAAAATCTGGACTCCCTGAATAACAGAACTAATATTATGGAGGATAGAATTAGCAATCTGGAGGACAGAAATACAGAAATGCTTTAGATAGAAGAGGAGAGAGAACTAAGACTAAAAAGAAATGAAGAAATTCTCTGAGAAATATGTGATTCAATTAGAAAATACGACATAAGGATTATAGGTATCGCAGAGAGAGAAGAGAGAGAGAAAGGAGCACAGAGCTTGTTCAAAGAAATAATAGCTGAGAACTTCCCAAATCTGAGGAAGGAGCTGGAGATACAAGTAAAAGAAACTAATTGAACTCCTAATTACACCATGTAAAAAGACCTTCTCTAAGGCATATGTTAATAAAACTAGCAAAAGTCAATGACAAAGAAAAAATATTAAGGGCAGCAAGGCAGAAGAAAATAACTTACAAAGGAACCTCTATTAGACTTTCAGTGGATTTCTCAGCAGAAACCTTACAGGCTAGGAGAGAGTGGAATGATATATCAAAACTCTGAACAACAAAAACTTTCAGCTAAGAATATTCTGTCCAGCAAAAATATCCTCCAGATATGATGGAGAAATAAAAACTTTCCCAGATAAACAAAAACTAAGGGAGTTCATTGCCACAAGACCCACCCCCGACACACAAGAAATCATCAAGAAGGTCCTCATACTTGAAAGAAAAAGAAAGCATTCACAAAGCGTTGAGCAAGGAGATAAATGGACAGACAAAATCAGAAAATTGAAGGCTTCTATCAGAACAGGTTAGCAAACAATTATGATGTTAAAGATAAAGGGAAGGAAAACATCAAAAATAACTATAATTTCATCATTTTAACCACAAGCTCACAACACAAGATGGAATAAGTTGTGACAACAACAACTTAGAAAGAAAGAAGAAAGAGATGGAACCTGCTTAGACTAAGGAAATAAGAGGCTATCAGAAAATAGACTATCACATTTATGAAATTTTTATACAAACCTCATGGTAACTACTAAACAAACAATCAGAACAGAGATACAAATAATAAATAAAGAGAAAACTGAGAAAACCATCATAGAGAACTAACAAACTGAATTTGTAGTGCAAAATACATGGAACAAGAAACAAAGGAAATATAGAACAATTTGAAAATGAGTGATAAAATGGCAGCACTAAGTCCTCTTGTATCAATAATCACTCCAGAGGTAAATGGTTTGAATCCTCCAATCAAAGGACACAGAGTGGCAGGATGGATTAAAAAAACAAGACCCAACAATAAGATGCCTCCAAGAAACATGTCTCGGCTCTAAAGACAAACACAGGCTCAGAGTGAAGGGATGGAAGACAATACTCAAGCCAATGGCAAATAAAAGAAGGCAGGTGTTGCCATACTTACATCAGACAAAGTAGACTTCAAGATAGAACAGGCAATGAGAGACAAAGAGGGGCAATATATAATGATAAAAGGGACACTCCATTAAGAAGAAATAACACTTATAAATATATATGCACCCAACACAGGAGCATCAAAGTACATAAAGCAACTATTAACAAACCTAAAAGGAGATATTAATAACAACACAATAATAGTAGGGGACCTTAACACCCCACTTACATCAATGGACAGATCATCCAGACAGAAAGTCAACAGGGAAAAAGTGGAATTAAACAAAAAAACTAGACCAGATGGACTTAATAGATGTATATAGAACACTCCATCCAAAAACAGCAGAATACACTTTCTTCTCAAGGACAGACCATACGGTGGGAAACAAGGCAAGCCTCAATAAATTTAAGAAGATTGAAATCATACCAAGCATCTTTTCCAACCATAATGCTATGAAACTAGAAATGAACTACAAGAAAATAGCTGGGAAAGTGACAAATATGTGGAGACTAAACAACATGCTACTGAACAACCAACGGATCATTGAAGAAATTAAAGAAGAAATAAAAAAATATCTGGAGACAAGCGAAAATGAAAATACACCATACCAACTCATATGGGATGCAGCAAAAGCAGTCCTAAGAGGGAAATTCATAGCAATATATGCCCACCTTAACAAACAAGAAAAATCTCAAATAAGCAATCTTAAACTACACCTAACAGAATTAGCAAAAGAAGAACATACAAAGCCCAAAGTCAGCAGAAGGAGGGAAATAATAAAAATTAGAGCAGAAATAAATGAAATTGAAACAAAAAAAAAAACCCAACACAGTAGAAAGGATCAATGAAACTAAGAGCTGATTCTTTGAAATAATAAAATTGACAAGCCCTTAGCCAGACTCACTAAGAAAAAAAGAGAGACGACTCAAATAAATAAAATCAGAAGTGAAAGAGGAGAAATTACAAGAGAGACCACAGAAATACAAAGGATTATAAGAGAATACTATGAAAAACTATATGCCAACAAATTGGACAATCTAGAAAGAACAGATAAACTCTCAGACTCATACAACCTCTCAAAACTGAATCAAGAAGAAATAGAGAATTTGAATAGACCAATCACAAGTAAAGAGATTAAAACAGTAATCAAAAACCTCCCAAAAAGAAAAGTCCAGGACCAGATGGCTTCTCTGGGAATTCTACCAAACATTCAAGGAACATTTAATACTTATCCTTCTCAAACTATTCCAAAGAGTAGAAGAGGATGGAACACTTCCTAACACATTTTATGAGGCCAACATCACCCTCATTCCAAAACCAAACAAGGACAACACAAGGAAGGAAAATTACAGGCCAATATTGCTGATGAACATAGATGCAGAAATCCCCAACAAAATATTGCCAAACTGAATACAGCAATACATTAAAAGGATCATACACCATGATCAAGTGGGATTTACACCAGGGACACAGGGATGATTCAACATCAACAAATCAATCAGTGTGATACACCACATTAACAAAATGAGGAATAAAAACCACACAATCATCTCAGTAAATGCAAAGAAAGCATTTGACAAGATACAACATCCATTTATGATAAAAACTCTCAATAAAATGGGTATAGAAGGAAAGTACTTTGACATAACAAGGGTCATATATGACAAACCCACAGCCAACATCACACTCAACCGGGAAAAACTGAAAGCCATCCCTCTGAGAACAGGAACAAGACAAGGGTGCCCGTTCTTGCCACTCTTATTCAACATAGTACTGCAGGTTTTGGCCAGAGCAATTAGGCAAGAAAAAGAAATAAAAGGATCCAAATAAGCAATGAAGAAGTGAAACTCTCACTCTTTGTAGACAACATAATTTTATATATAGAAAACCCTAAAGAATCCATTGGAAAACTATTAGAAACAATCAACAACTACAGTAAAGTTGCAAGGTACAAAATCAACTCATAAAAATCAGTTGCCTTTCTATATTTTAATAACAAACTAACAGAAAGAGAACTCAAGAATACAATCTCATTTACAATAAAAAAAAAGAATAAAATATCTAGGAATAAATTTAACCAAGGAGGTGAAAGACCTATACAGTGAAAACTATAAGACATTATTGAAAGAAATCAATGATGACATAAAGAAATGGAAAGATCTTACATGCACATGCATTGGAAGAATAAACATAGTTAAAATGTCATACTACCTAAAGCAATCTACAGATTCAATGCAATCCCAATCAAAATCCCAATGACATTCTTCACGGAAATAGAACAAAAAATCCTAAAATCCATATGTGGCAACAAAACATTCTGAATAGCCAAAGCAATCCTGAGAAAAAAGAACAAAGCTGGAGGCATCACAATTCACGACTTTAAAATACGCCACAAAGCAACAGTAGTAAAAACAGCATGGTACTGGTACAAAAACAGACACACACGGGCTGGCTTGGTGGTGTAGTGGTTAAGTTCAAGTGCTCCACTTTGGTGGCCTGGGGTTTGTGGGTTTGGATCCTGGGCGTAGACCTACACACTACTCATCAAGCCATGCGGTGGTGGCATCCAACATACAAAATGGAAGCTTGACACAGATGTTAGCTCTTGGCCAATCTTCCTCACACACATGCATAAAAAGATGTACACATCAATGGAACAGAATTGACAGCCCAGGAAAAAAACCCACACATCTACAGACAGCTAACCTCCGACAAAGGAGCTAAGAATGGAATGAAGAAAGGAAAGTCTCTTCAATAAATGGTGTTGGGAAAACTGGACAGCCACATGCAAAAGAATGAAAGTAGACCATTATCTTTTGCCATACACAAAAATTAACTCAAAATGCATTAAAAAAAAAAAACTTGACGGTAACACCTGAAACCATAAAACTTCTAGAAGAAAATATAGACAGTACACACTTCGACATCAGTCTTACAAGGATCTTTTCGAATACCATGTCTACTTGGGCAAGGGAAACAAAAGAAGAAATAAACAAGTGGGACTTCATCTGACTAAAGAGCTTCTGCAAGGCAAAGGAAATCAGGAGTAGAACGAAAAGACAACCCACCAAATGGGAGACAATATTTCCAAATCATACATCAGACAAGGGGTTAATCTCCAAAATATATAAAGAATTCATACAACTCAACAACAAAAAAACAAACAACAGACTAAAAAATGGGCAGAGGATATGACCACAGATTTTTCCACAGAAGATACACAGATGCCCAATAAACACATGAAAAGATGTTCAACATCACTAATCATCAGGGAAATGCAAATCTAAACTACACTAAGATATCACCTTACACTCATTAGAATGGCTACAATCACCAAGGCAAAAAATAACAAATGTGGGAGAGGATGTTGAGAAAAGGGAACCCTCATACACTGCTGGTGGGATTGCAAACTGGTGCAGCCACTGTGGAAAACAGTATGGAGATTTCTAAAAAAAAAATTAAAAATAGAACTACCATACGATCCAGCCATCCCACTGCTGAATATTTATCCAAAGAACTTGAAATCAACAATACAAAGAGGCTTATGCACCCCTATGTTCGTTGCAGCATTATTCATAATAGTCAAGATGTGGAAGCAACCCAAGTGCCCATTGACTGATGAATGGATAAAGAAGATGTGGTATATATACAATGGAACACTACTCAGCCATAAAAAGAGACAAACTCATGCCACTTGTAACAACACGGATGGACCTGGAGGGTATCATGTTAAGCGAAATAAGCCAGACAGAGAAAGACAAACATCGTATGATTTCTCTCATATGTGGAAGATAAACTAACACACAGACAAAGAGAACAGATTAGTGGTTACCAGAGGGGAAGGAATTTGGAGCGTGGGTATAAGAGGGGAAGGGGCACATTTATATGGTGACTGACAAACAGTAACACACAACTGAAATTTCACAATGTTATAAACTATTATGACCTCAATAAAATTTTAAAAAAACAAAGTATTGTGCTCAAAGGTTAACAGTACATGATACCATGCAAAATAAATAAAATATTTTAATCAACAACAACAAAAAGTAAACCCGGTCCTTAGAATTGGGAATTAGCCTGAGAGGAAGCAAGTAGCTGAAATTTGAAAAGAGGAGTTGATAGTATGTGCTTCTGCACACAGACACCAAGGCCATGACTGAGATTATAAACCCTGGAAGCTGGATAGAAGGGTTGAGAATTACCTGCTGAGCTGGGCCTCACTGGTTAAACAGGATTATCCTAAACCCTTTCCATCTCAAGCACCAATTTACTTGACATCTCTGAATCTTGGCAGAACTAAAGAAAAGGAATGCGGCTGCGAGCCGGGGAGCCAGACTCCGCAAACTGAGTGGGCTGGACGTCAGGCTCATTGCCCCCTGGCCAGGACCAACCCGCACACCGTATCCAGCGGCCCGCAGGCAGAATTAGGGGCATAGAAAATCAACAATTTCAAGTCTTCAAGTCAGGAAGACACTGAATATCTGGATGGAAAATGAGACTCAGAGAAGAAAACCTCTTTGTATGCACATTATCTGCAACAAATCAAAACAAATACGCAAGCATCTCCTTGAGACTGCTGGCAAGAAAATGTAACATATTTTTTTGTGAGTCAGGGCTGGTAAGCGGAAATTGAGTACCATACCCGCTACTACTAATTTAAGATGTGAAAAACGTCAATCCCATTGCCTTTATTTAGACATCAGTCCTTATGATTAATGTGAAGTTAAAAAGGCTTTTCACACATTTGCCCTCACTCAGAACCTTGTTTTCCCACAACATCCAAGTTCTGCAAAGCAAATTTTCCTCTCTCCACACCAAAACCCCAGCAGTGGTTCTGGCCCAGTGGAAAAGCATTTTTGGGCCCCTCGACTGGGGCAGACCAGCCCAAAGCCTTTATTTGGGATTGTGTTGACATGCGACGTATTCTGCACTGCCCACCTCGGTAATTTGTAGCATCTTCCCCCATCACCCATGTTGTCGCCTGCTCCTCACCCCTTGGATGGCAGAAACTGCTAGGTGCCTGGTGTTAATTAAGCATTTGATGAAATAAACCGAACTGAATGGAAAGGTTGCCGGAAATGAAGGCTTCCAGAGGGAGAACCACCCTGGAGGCAGGGGGACCTACTAAAGGGGAGTAGCTGTAGTTTTAGAAAGTTCACTCTGGCAGCTGAAAAGGGTGGATGTTTTTGGGGAAAGGCGATGGGTTAAGTAAAATAAAAAGGGAGGCAGAAAGAGCAGTTAGGAATCCAGTTATTACTAGTTCAGGCAAGCGATGAAGAGGGTCTGAACCAGAGGAGCAGGAGCAGGAATGGAGAAAATGTGAAAGAGGATTAGATGTAGAAGCAACAAGCTGTGGATGATCTGTTGGATGGGATATTTCTCTCTTAGCCTGGGTCCCCCTGCTACTCTCCCACCACCCGCAAAAGCAGAATCCAAGTCAGAGGTTTATGTGCAAGCAGTAGATTTGGGCAGCAACCCCGGGGAGCAGGAGTGAGGGGTCAGGGCAGCGGAACAAGAAAGGGGGAAAAAGCAACACCAGGGTGTGTGACTTTGTTAGGGACTGCTGCTCCGTATCTCTGAGACCTTGGAGGCGTCATAGGAAACGTGTTATCCATAGGCTTCCATCCCCTATTGTCAGGGCTCCCCACGGGTGTCTGTTGGCTTGCACTCGGTAGCCGTGTGTGTGTGAGCGCCGAGCAGGCCCTGGTTCCTCAGGTGTCCCGTGTCAACCTCCAAGAAGCCCCAGGCAAGAAGGGAGAGGCGCCTGAGGTACAGTCTCACTGAGCTTGGCTTTATATTTTACTACCCTTAACAGCATCTTTTTCCTGCTTTTTGAACAAGGGGCCCTCCATTTTCCTTTTGCACTGGGCTCTGGAACTCACGTAGCCTGTCCTGCCTGCAATGCCTACAGAAGAGGCAAACTCAATCTAACACAGGTCCCACCTGATGAGGTAACGTGTCACCACCTCGGTTGGAAGACAGCCGTGTGTGAATGTGTGTGTGTGTGTTTCCAGCTTGCATCAGGCTGTGTGTGGGGGAACAGGGCGAAGGTGGCAGGGCGGGCGTTGGAGGCCAGATGTGGTGTTACTGCCACCCTGTGTTCAATCCTGTGCACAGCACAGAGCTCCAGGAGGAGACTCACAGGCCGAGGCCCCTGCGGGTGCTTCCAGAAGTAAGCGCTAAGGCCACCCACACGCCACAGCCAAGCTGGTACACAGACAGGATTCCTATTCAGCTGGCGGTGGTTAACGAAGGCAGGCTATCCATACACGCCATTGCAGAGCCAGGCTGCAAACGCTTGTGTGTCTCTGCCTTTCTCTCTCCCTCCACATGTTTTCCTTCACTCCCACCTTCCTCCTCTTTGTAGTTCCTCTCACAGCTGTCCCCACACATGGACCACTGGACCACCAAAAGGCCGAGAAGTTTGGCTCTTTTGAATCAAACCAGATTGAGCCCTCCCTACGTGGGAGCCCCTCCTGGGGAACACCGTGTGGTGAAGCACTGCAGGGGCGAAGTGGGGGGGGGGGGGGCAGACGGGTCCTGGGAAGCTGCCGAGTCAGCCTGGGCCAGACAAGGACTCCAGGGCCAAGCATATGCTGAGGAAATATTCTTAGCGTGCACCTCCGAGGGCTGCAGCCAAGTTAACCCTGTGACTTACCAGTTACAAAATAATAAAAAGGAATAATTAATTAATCCTCTCAAAAACAGAGAAGTTAAGGAAATGATGGATTTTGTCTGAGTTACAGGCTAGACACCAGAGGAACTACAATTTATTTGATGGTAGACACAGATCAGCCAGAGAAATGAAACCCGAAGGGCGAGTGGACGCCTAGGACCACACATGAAGGAGGCCTGCATCCCGCACTCTTCATTTCTCCCTGCCTTGTCCAGGGCTCTGACTGTGCCTGTCCCCAAGGATAAGCAGAGGATACTGAGAGGGAGCGGAGCGTGACCCCGTCCTTCAGGCCCCTTGAGAAACACATTTTTCACATATTTTGGGTGAAATAATAGAAGCATAAAAACACAAGGACAGGTTAATGTTTTTAAATCAACTTCAAAATTTTTGTGAATCTAAAAGCAATACATGTAAATTACAGGGAAATTGGAAAAATTTAAGGAACATAAATATAATCAGTAATCTGGTCATTCACCTATGACTCTTAGTATTTGAGCATATTTCCTTCTTAATCGTTTTTCTTTCTATCTAATCTACAACTATGCCTGTATTGTTATATATATATTTAAATTTAGCACTAGAATTAAACATTAAACTAGGACTATAACATGTTATTTCTTTATTCATTTAACTCGCCCCCACTGCTAGACTTTTAAGGTATTTATTTGTTGTTGTTATAAATAATCCCATATTAAGTGTCCTTATATACAAATGTTAGAGTTTCTCAGTATTTCCCTGGAATATATTCCTAAAAGTGCTATAACTGAGTCAATAGATAAAAATTTTGAAAAGACTCTTGCCAAATTGCTTCGTACACAAGTCATGCCAATTTATATTTCTACCGTTAGCATATGAAATTACCTATTTCCCCACACCCATAAGAACACTGAATTTTTTTAACCTTTGTCAATTTGCTAGATTAAATTATGTCATTGTTTTAATTTGCTCTCTCTTAGAAACTAGTGAGGCTGAATACTTTTAATGTTATTAGACATTCTGAGAATTGTCTACTGGAATTTAAGTGTTTAAAAATATATTCATCTAGGGGCTGGCCCCGTGGCCAAGTGGTTAAGTTCACGTGCTCCACTTTGGTGGCCCAGGGTTTTGCTGGTTCAGATCCTGGGCTTGCACCTAGCACCACTCATCAAGCCATGCTGAGGCGTCATCCCACATAGCACAACCAGAAGGACCTACATCTAGAATATACAACTATGTACTGGGGGGCTTTGGAGAGAAGAAGAAGGAAAATATATATTTTATTATATATATATTTTTTCATCTATTTTCTTCTGTTTTTTAAAGGCTTTGTTAGCATTTAATTCTTTAACTTAAAATAATCTCTAAAATTTATTTTGATCTATGGTAAGAGGTAAGATATAATTAAAAATTTTATTTCCAAATCTTTAACTAGCTGTTCCAGTTCCACTTGGTCAACGATTTTTATGCTTCCTTTAATATCTAACCAAATTCTAATTCTAATGGGTTTCTTTGTGGCCTGTCTATTCGAGTTCACTTACCTGTCAGTTGATTTTGGCACCAGCACCGCACTAGGTCAATTACTGTGGCTTTACAAAATATGGCATTTTAACATCTAGTAGGGCAAGACTACTAGTTATTTTCATTTTTCAAAAATTTCATAGCTTTCTACCTCCCTCTCATCCCACTTATTCTTTTATCTATATTCTAGAATTATTTTAAGTTAAGAAAAATTCCACTGGGGTATTGATTGAAATGGCACAAAATTTCTACATTAACCAATTAGTACATTCCATAAGTAAGGATTCCCTGACAGCGGTCAGGCCTGTGTCCTTGAGCTGTGGCTTCTCCAGGGGACTGTGTGGAGTCTGGATTAAGAGCATGTGCCTTGGTCCAGGACTAGCTCCGTGAGCTGGGCAAGTCACCTAAGTTCTCTGAAACTATTTCATCACCTACACTATCATTCCTGCCATTTTATTAGGTCCAGAATCAACATGGTGATTAGAACAGTCTCTCACAATCAAACCTCAAAACATTTAACTCTTAAAATTTACTGTCCCCCCAAAAAAGTAACTTTTAGGCCTCCAAAGGAAAGACTATAAGGAAAAAACAAAGACAATATAACTAGCAATGGTGGATATCTCCACCTGCATCTAAATCTATAATCCTCTACTGAATATAAGCATCAGAAGAGTGGGGACTTTTTTCTGTCACCCCACCTCACACTCACATACACAATGGTACATAATAAGCATTTAAGACATATTTGTTGAATGAATAAATGAATGAATGATAATGGTTCCTGATCCTAGTATTCCAGGACAGTAAGACCAAGAGCCTTCCCCACATTCTGTCAAATGGCCAGGGAGAATCACAGGTGTCTTGGGAGAACTCAAGGTAAAGTGAGCCTTCTTTAGGGCTTGCCAGGTTTCCCCACACACTAATGGAGGAGGGTGCATTGGGGGGAAAATCTTAGGTTGTTTTACAAAACCAACACAATTAGGGAAAGCAGACCCCGGAGTCTTATCTCACTATCTCAGAGCTTCCTATCTTACCAGTCACTAGATTGCTTTAATCTCTTCTTAAAGTGAAAAACAGCCTAAAAAGATACTAATGTTGTTTAAGATATTTGTACACACATGTACATACTAGCATTATTCACAATAGCCAAAAGGTAGGAGCAAGGCAAGTGTCCATCAACAGATGTATAGAGAAACAAAATGTGGCATATCCTTACAATGGAGTATTATTCAGCCATCAAAAGTCATGAAGTACTGACCCATGGTACAACATGGATGATGCTTGAAGACATTATGTTAAGTGGAAGAAGTCAGTTACAAAAGGACAAGTGTATGATTCCACTCATGTGAGGTACCTAGAGTAATCAAATTCATGGAGACAGAAAGCAGAATGGTGGTTGCCTGGGGCTGGGGGTGGTGGTCGGTGAGGGCAAAATGGGAAGCTACTGTTTAACGGGTGTCAAGTTTTGGTTTGGGAAGACAAAAATGTTCTGGACATGGATGGTGGTGATGGTTGTACAACATGAATGTACTTAATGCCACTGAACTCTTACACTTAAAAATTGTTGAGATGGTAAATTTTATGTTATGTATACTTTACCACAATTTTTTAAAAAGCTACTAGTGCTGTTTAAAGATGCTTTCAGAATTAGTTTTACAGAAAGAAGCAAAAGGCCACTGTGCACAAAGCTGGCTCACCCATTTTGTAAGCCGATTACAGAAAATGACCCTCAATTGTGGGGAGGGAGAGAAAGGCATTACATGGACTAGAATTAGGAATAGATGCCTGCCTGACACTGGTCCAGGAGTGTTCTGATTCTACCATGACAGGGGCTCATGTTGTCCTTTCCTGCTAGCTGGCCTCAGTCAACCCCTCTCCAGTCCGTTAAACGGGTTCCAATAAACTTGAGCCTCTAAAGAAAGGAGTCTGCCTTTAGCTTCTCTTCCCAGAAGGCTTCTTGTTCAACAACACAGACGTAAATAGCACATGGGCATCTCCTCACTTCATTCATCAACACGTCTAAGATACAGGTCTTTGCCAAGCTAACACATACTCCTCGATACACTTCTACCAAAACAGTAGGTGGGTGGTACTTACCTTACATCCATACAAAGGAAAGGGGCCCCCTCAAAGGGTTCTGCTATAAAGATGATCTGAAAGTTCCCTGCATTATAAACTGAAAGCAGTTTTTAAATGGCAATGCTCCCCTGGCCCAAAAACCAAACTGTTTTAAGCGCTTTTCACCTAAAACTCAATACAGAATATATGTTTAAAATAATATATATTTTATATCTATTACATATAATAGATATATAACCCTACACATATAAACAGTAACTATCTTTATCATCACCACTATCAATGTGATCATTATCACTACTACAGTGGAGAGAAACAAGAGATTTGCAAAAACTACAGGAGAGATGACAGAGAAAGACGAGTTGGCAACAATTCTGGGTTTCTGGCAAGCGGCACCCTAAACTGAATGGAGGACAGAGGAGGAGGAGGAGCAGGTTGAGCGAGACCGGGGACTTCGGGGCAGAGAAAATGGTAACGAGGAACCGGTAGGTGCGGGGGCGGAAGGAAAGGAGGCGAGTCGGTAGGCAGGTAGTTTACAGGATGTACAAAGCAGACGGAAAGGGAGCAACGTGAAGTACGTCACCCCTCAGCAAAGGCATCGAAGCTGCTCTCCCAGGTTCTTCACTTGCTCAACTTCCGTTAAATATCGCGAGAACGCAAATCCAATAACTAACTCTCCTTCCAATAGGCTAAAGACCCGCCCACCGCCCGCCCCGCCCCTCCCCGCCCCCTGCGGCCCAGGCCCCGCCCCTCCGTCCTCCCCACATCCGGCAGTGTCAATAAAGCTGCAGCGGTTTAATGCTTGCGGCGGACAATATGGCGGCCTCCATGCTGAGCTCTCTGCTGCGGACCGTCCGGCAGGTCAGGCCCGCGCCTTTACCCTCATGCCCACCGCCCCTCTGTATCTCCAAACCTGCGGGTCCCCCAGTGCTCTGCCACCTGTAGCGTCCAGTGCAGACCCGTCCGAGGGGTCCCTCCGCCCGCTTCCTTCCCCCGGCCTGGTTCGGGGGAGGTCCGAGCCGCAGATGTAAGTTTGGGAGTCATAAGCGTAGTATAACTGACTGGCCTGGAAAGCTGCAGATGGACTCCGCTTTGTAAGGAAGTGAGTGTCGGTGGAGGGGAGAAGGGGCCCGAGGATTGAGGCCCTGGCGACTCCAGCATTAGGAGATGAGAGCCAAGCAAAGGAGACTTGAAAGGAGCTCAGCGTGGGGGGAGGAAAGCCAGGAGAGCGTGGTGGCCTGGAAACAGGCATAACACAGTTTCAAGGAGCAGGGAGTGGTCCCCTCTGCGCAGAGTTGACAGGTCAAGCAAAAGAAAGGTTGAGAGTTGGCTATTGGCTTTAGCAGCGTGGAGGTCGTTGGGACCTCGATCATAGCAGTCCTATGGCGTGGTAGGAGGAAAGCGTTCAAGAGAGAATAGGAGGAAAGAAATTGGAGACAAGGGGTATAGATAAGCCCTTTTTTTACTGCAAAGGGAAGCAGAAAAGTGGGTCAATAGCTCCAGGAGAAGGTGGGTTAAGAGTGGGTGTTTTGTGATGGTGTTTTTTTTTTAACGTGACAGAAGTAACTGCATGTTTTTGTGTTAGAGGGAAAGATCCTGTAGAGCAGGAAAAATCGATGATGTGGGAGAAGGAAGAATTGCTGGAGCTGTAGGCTTGTGCAGGCAAGAGGTGATGGGTCTCATGTGCAGTTGTTGGTCTTAGGAACGTGGGCAGTTTACCTGTAGCAGCGTTGCCCAACAGAAAGATAATGCCAACCACATGTGTAATTTAAAATTTTCTATCAGCCACCTTAAGAAAGTAAAAAGAAACAGATGGAATAATTTTAATAAAATATTTTATTTAACTCAGTATATCCAAAATATTGTTATTTCAAACATATCTGTAAAAGGTATGTATGAGATATTGACATTTTTTTCATACTAGAGCTTCAAAATCCGGTCTGTATTTTACACTTACAGCACATCTCTGGATGCTAAGTTTTCCACCATTAAAGTGGAAAATGTAGTCCTACCAAAACAATAAAGTTGTTTAATGTTTACTCTGCTTCAGTTTAAATTTTTTAAATAATTAAAATTAAATAAAATTGAGAATTACATTCCCCAGTTGCACTAGTTGCATTTCAAGTGCTTCCTAGCCATATGTGGTAAGTGGCTTCTGTGGTAAGTGGCTTCTGTCGTACAGAGCAGATCTTTGATCACGGCAGGGAATGGGGAGCATATGATTACAGACGCTCAGAAGTGGGTAGATGTAGTTAGTGGGAGTTTATGGAAAGCTCTTCATATTGCTTCTAATTTCATAATTAAAGAGAAAGTGGAGTTGAGGCCAGGAAATTGAGGATGTACAAAAGACAGCATTGTATTTATGGACCATGGAATTCAGGCTGGGTAAGGGGGTGACGGGAAATCAGAAGCTGAGAGACAGTGAAAAGCTGCTAGGATCAAGGGATTAAACGTTCCAGCGGGCTTGTTTTGGGGGTGTTAGAGGAACAAGCTACAATGAAGTGATAGAGAATGAGATACACAAACTGAGCTAATAGGAAGCTTGCACTGATGGTAGTAAAAGACCTAGCACAGGGAGGTGAGTAGGTAAAGAAGAGTGGAGTACACAAATCTCTGGAGGAGAGGAGCTCAAGGAAGGAACGATCAGGGTATAACTGCCTGTATGGTGAGATCACCAGGAATAAGACAAGAAGAATATTACAGAGAATGGCAATGAGCCAGGATCTAAATTCAGTGACAAATGAAAGGGGGTTGGGGGGGGCTGTGGTCGATGACGGCAACAGTGAGGGGTGGTGGGAGGTATAGCTCAGTGGCACGAGAGTCAGAGCTGCCTTTCGGGAAGGAAGGAGGCTCTGGAAGCTGCAGTGAAGAGCGAGGAATACACCTCCCTACCTCCACGGCCAGTTGTGGGAGGAAAAAGAGCTCCAGGAGAAGCTCTCAGGAGGGGTTCAGGGTTCACCTAGAGCAAAACTCTGAAGGGACGTTAAGAGAAGAGGTTGAGGATTGAGAAGATTTTGATGATGGTAGACCATGAGCTGAAGAGGAGCCAGTGGAAGAGTTTTAGGAGATGAGGAGGGTGAGAGGGAGGGCAGGATAGGATGTGTACGGAACGGAATAGAATGCAATCTTAGTATATAAAGCGCTGTTAGAAACTGAGATGAAAATACAGTATAGTGGAAGTGTGGGCAAGGCACAAAACATTCACAGAAGAAATAAGACAGTAGACCAATAAATGCTTTATTTTAAAAGTATATTACTTTTATAGTCAGAAAAAAATTTATACAAAAAGGAATGAAAGATTTAAAAAAAAAAAGAAACCCATTAGGAGATAGTAGAGAGGAAGTTGATTGGGAATAGTTTGAAAAAGAATTGAAGGAAAAAATATTTAATTTTGTTTTCTAAGTCTCAACTTTCAGTTTCGTAGGTGAAAGCAATCCTTGCGTTGTCCCTCAACGTGAATTGTTTCTTTCAGCCAGAATGATCCCCGCTGGTCTCATGAATGTCTCTTGTTCATTTCCTCCTTTGGTTTGGACAGACTTCACCTCTCCCCTCCCCGGCCCCCCCCCGTATGAAAATTCTGTCGGTCCTTCAAAGCCTTGCTGAAGCCCCCTTTTGCGTGACACTTATTTTCAGCCACAGTGACCACGATACTCATTTGACTCCATCATGTGTCAAAGTGATATTGAAATTCCACTGGTGCTTGTCTTATTTCCGAAAGGTGGTTGTAGGATTGTTGTATTTCCCCAGGAGACTTTCAGCCTCGAAGGTGCTAGTGTACTAGTCTAGTGTTCTCATGTTCAGTTTTCATTCTGTGTAATGCAGTGCATGCATTTCTTCTGTAGACAGCTGTTATAGGAAGCCATTGTTATTTTCTAGAGCTGCAACTTAGTTAACATGTAGTGTTTGCTCTGGTTTGGGAGAGACTTGATCTTCTCGTGGCCTGTACTCTGCCTGTGCTGTCAGAACTGTAAACTGTCACCGGGTAAACCTGTGACACTAAGGAGCCTCTGTGTCTTATTACTGGACAACTGGCGCTAAGAAATATCAGGTCAATAATAATGTCAGAGTACCCTTTGACCTGGCAGTTCTGCTTCTGAGAATTTATCCTGCTGATATCTAGGAATATATATGAAGTGACTTATGTAAGAGGTTATCCACTGCAGCTCTTGTTTGTAATTATAAATGTGAGCGATGGTCTAGCTGTCCGCCACTGGTCCCAGGTTAAATAAATTACGATGCATAAGAAATCATTTCCTTCTACCCTTCTAAGTTCTCAGCTGTGGCCCCTGTGACAGAAGACAGATTAACAAGAGAAGAGCATACAAATTTATAAGTTTTACGTGACACAGGAGCCTTCATAAGGAAATGAAGACCCAAAGAAGTGGTTAGACCTGGGTGTTTTTACGCTAGGTGTGATGGCGAGTGGAAGGCATGGGGAAATGTGCTAGGACGAAAGGCATGGGCTAAGGGTAGAAACCTGGGGAGGCTTAGCAAGGCCTGTTTGCTCAGATCCTCTCAGTGTCCCCATCTTCAGAGACAAGGATGCTCCTTTCCCCCGGACACAGTGGGGGCGCGTCTCCTGGGAGGGGCTTATTACCCCTTCCGGGAAAGGTCAGAAAGCCCTTCCTGCACCTGCCATTTCGCAGATCCTTATGCTCGAAATAGTCAGTAGGCCACTAGGCCACGGTGCCATATTTTGAGGTATGTCCTGAACTGTCACATCCATACAAGTGGAGTATAAAGGAAATGAGGAAGCTTTGTAACATACAGATATGGAAAGATCTTCAAGAAATATTATTAAATGCGAAAAAAGGGGGAGGGGATGAAACAGGGCAGAGGGAGTGAATACATGTATTAGTATAGACAAAAATCTCTGGAAGGATACATGAGAGAGGAGTAACAGTGGATGCTTTTGGAAGTAGGGGGTGGCTACTGGGCAGGTGAGGGATGAGGTGGGAGGGAGACTCTGCTGTATGTCTTTTTATACTTTTTTGATTTTTTTTTAAAGGTTGGCACTTGAGCTAACATCTGTTGCCAATCTTCCTTTTCTTTTTCTTCTCCCCGGCCCCCAGTACATAGTGGTATATTCTAGTGGTAGGTCCTTCTGGCTCTGCTAGGTGGGATGCCGCCTCAGCATGGCTTGATGAGCGGTGCTAGGTCTGTGCCCAGGATCTGAACCAGCAAAACCCTGGGCCGCTGAAGTGGGGCATGCAAACTGAACCACTTGGCCACGGGGTCAGCCCCATTGGTCACAAATAGTGACTAAAAGAGGGTCGCAGGATGGAGAACACTGGCAGAGCCTGGGTCTGACTGTCCTTCGCTGTTCCTTGTCTCCATCTCTTAGATGGTTCCTTCATCAGCTTCAGGCCAGGTTCGAGGTTACTATGTGAACTGGAGAATGTTGCGTGATGTGAAGAGGCGAAGAATGGCCTATGAATATGCAGATGAGAGGCTTCGGATCAATTCGCTCAGGAAGAACACCATTTTGCCAAAAGACCTTCAGGTTCGCTAATCAAGATGAGTCCCTATCTACCACAAGATCATTAACTCAGATCAGATCACTTTTGATGCTGTTTGTTGTGATTTAGTATTAATATAATTTCTGGAGAATATGATCAAATATTCCCAGTTGACATAAATGAATACCCTAGAAACTGATTTTGGTGAGTTTCAGATTAAAGAGAATTTTTCATTCCTAACTAGCCTTTTCACCATTTCGTTAGGCGATCCTTGGAAAGGCCTGGTGCATGCTAACACATGGAAATTAGGCAGTTACTTTAACCTGAGGTCTCTCCCCACCTCATCCCAACGTTTCACCTCGCAGGGCATTGGGAGGCCTTGCTGATGCACGGGGCCGTGTGCCTCGACGTGGCCTACCCTGTTCGTTACCCAGGGTCATTCCTAGCCTGCCTGTCTGAGCTCCCTTGCTCACCTCTGTGTGCTGAGGTGGCCTCCATTTAGATTGACTTTCTCGTCACACTCCTTAACTCGAGTAAGAAGATGTCAGCCCTGTTTGGCTTCCTGAAGCATAAGGTCCTGCGCATAACTGGTGACATAGATACCTGCATTCAAGAGTCTCTTCAGGGAATATAACTCAGACTCAAGGCTGCTCAACTTATAAAAAGTTCAGAGGCAAAAAAAAGGTTTATAGAAGCTGGCAGAATAATATACAGGCCATTCACTACTATGGATTCTTTTAAATCTTGTCTAGACTGAGCCAGATAAGCAGAAAATTGAGTGCCCTGGACCACTCTTTTATGGCTTTACTGCAATGGCATTCAGCTACCTGCCTGTATTTAGGTAGTAACGGGAAGTGGTCCCTGAGGAACTCAGCTTGGGATGTCAGGATGTCGTGGAGGACATTGTTTATAAAGACCCCCAGGAATGTCTCCTGTCTGAGACCAGTGATGGCTGTGCAGAGGCTGTGAGTGCCAGGAACTGATGGTGGCTCTATGTTGCCTGCCAAGTAGCTTACAAGTCAGATTTATGTCCCAGTTCTAACACATCTACAGGCTTTCACAGTGCGTTGTCTCCTTTGCCCCAATTTCCTCATTTGTAAACTGCCTTAAATGCATTCACATATTTTCCAAATGACTTCAACAAGAATATAGGTGGCGGCCCTATTCATTATGGCTCAAAGCTTGAAACTGCCCAGATGCCCATCAGCTGTGGACTGGATAACTGAGTTATGTTATATTCACACATGAAAATCACCACCAGTGAGAATGAACAAATTATGACACGTGCAGCGGCATGGCTGCATCTCACAGCATATTGCTGAATGAACAAAGTCAAACAGAAATTAATAAAAAGAATGCATACTTTATGGTTACATAAAATCCAGGACAAGAAAAGTCATCTGTGGTGTTAGTAATCAGGTGAGCTATTGGCCAGGTCAGTGACTGAAAGGGGGCATAGGCTGGGCTGGGGGCACTGAGGATGTTCTGTCTCTTAATCTAGTTGCTGATACACAGCTATGTGCTGTGTGTGAGAAGTTACTGAGCTTTACAAACTTGTGGCTTGAGGATTCTCATTTATCTATGTAAAGTTTCAACTAAATTTTTAACAGTTCATATCGGGAGCATGTCAGACATTTCTGTCACTTTTCTCGTCTACTTGTTTCTACTCAGAGGTTAAGGTTCACTACTGTGTCCTGGGTTCTTTGGCCAAACTCTGGTTATGTTAGTGAATCCAGCCATTTGCTCTCTTCCGCTAAGCATTGGCTTAAGCATCTGGAATAAATAAATGCATACGATCTGTGTAATAATGTTGTGACTTCCCTTAGGACGTGGCTGATGAAGAAATTGCTGCCCTTCCCCGGGATAGCTGTCCGGTCAGAATCAGAAATCGGTGTGTTATGACGTCCCGTCCGCGTGGTGTAAAGCGGCGCTGGAGGCTTAGTCGTATTGTGTTCCGTCACTTAGCCGACCACGGGCAGCTGTCTGGGGTCCAGCGAGCAATGTGGTAAAAAGCTCCAGAACCTGCTGAGCTTGCTGGGAACCTGTCCTGGCGGGAAGAGACTTTTCTGGTAGACAAAATCCTAGTGTTTATAGGATCCACTAGGAGTCTAGTTTACCTGATGCTGTCTGTAGTTAAATTACTTTTAAATGTTAAACGAAGAAGTTTGGATCTCTCTCAGTGAATTCTGGCTGTCAGTGAATTTATCTTTTCTCTTGGACTCATACTGTTCCCATGCATGGTGCAAAGAGCAGAGTAATAAAAAATATTTTCTGTGAAAGTATGCTCCATATGCTTGCCTTTTCCTTCGAGTTTAATCGTTTAGTAACATACAGGGGTTTCTGTATTTTTTAAGGGCATTATTTCATAAAGCAGTATCATCTTCTAGTCAATCCAACTCACTGACGTGTGGCTCCACTATGGCAATTTTGAATCCTGGGCCAGCTGCCCTGACCTGCAGAGCTCACCTGACTATTCGTTTCCTGGTAGAGAAACAATGCCTTGGAGGGTAAAGCTGATGTTCTGGGTTCTCTAACTAACGCTCAATTTGTGTGATGGCTGAAGAAAAGGCAGAACCGCTAAGTATTTTCTTGTTCCATCTTCAAGGACCCTTAGAACAAATTATGTCACTTTAAGCCCTTGAAAATCTATCCAGAGAGGAAGAGTTTTGTTGGAATAGTATATATTCCCTGTATTCGAGTTAAATTCATCTGTCACAGAAATGAGTTAAGGTAGCAAAAGGTGGTCTCATGCAGTAACTCAACGGTGTCATCATCAGCCCAGTGATAAAAATGTACACGTGTAAGTCCAGAAGCCCCTACTCAGCATCGGGAAAGCATTCCTGGAGCTGACGCCTGAACCGAAATTGGGCGCGAGGGGTGAGATTGTTTGCAGAGGCAACAGTGGAAGCAAAGACACAAAGGCATTAAACATGCCACTGCGGTCACTTCAGTGGGGAAATATTGTGAAAGATGTCACATGTGAAGGAGATAAGACAGTTTCAATACCAACTATTGGAGGGTTTAAGCGAAGGAAAGGCATCATCAGTTTGCTCTACAGATAACTGACAGCTGTGCGGTAGATGGCCAAGGGCGGAAAGGGCTGCAAGTGATAACCAGTTAGGAGGATGTCTTGATTGTGCAGGAAGACGAGGGTCTGAATTAGGGAAGTGGGATTAGCAAAGGAGATGAGAGCACAGATTTGAAAAGTAGGAAGAAAATTGTGCAAGACTTAAACACGCTTATATCTAAGCGGTAAAGAGGGCTCTCTAGATTCCTGGTAAGGGTAACTAGGTAGATGGTAGAAGGCAACTCCACGATAGAAAATATGGGGGGGGGGGAGGGCTGGCCCGGTGGTGCAGCGGTGAAGTGCGCACATTCCACTTTGGCGTCCCTGGGGTTCACCAGTTCGGATCCTGGGTGCAGACATAGCACTGCTTGGGAAGCCATGCTGCAGTAGGCATCCCACGTATAAAGTAGAGGAAGATGGGCATGGATGGTAACTCAGGGTCAGTCTTCCTCAGGAAAAAAAAAGGGGGGGGGAAGAATGGGTTTAGGGGAACAGAAGATATGCAAGCTCGGGTTTCTGTCATGCAGTCTGAGATGCCTGTCATCCCGATGGAGACATCTCGTGCAGCTGGATAGAGTCTGGAACTCAGGTGGAGGTGAAGTAGTAAGAGGGAATTATCATGCTATATCTTGGATTCGTATTTCCTAAATTTATATTCCAATTTACGAACTGGAATGCTCTAGCTTAGCTAATATTCCAACTAGTAATTTCTTCATCAAATTACAACTAGAACATCAAATTTGATTTCTGGCATTTCCAGCATGATAGGACACCCTCCCCCCCCCCCCCCCCCCCTTTTCATTTGTTTGAATCAGGGTCCAAGCATGATCTCTATGTTTCATTTGGTTGCTATGGCTCTCCTTTTTCCTTCATGTCATCCATTTGTTGGAGGAGCCAGGCCATTTGTCCTGTAGAATGTCCAACATTGGCTGTCTGCTTCTTGGTGTGTCCTTTAACTTATTTCTCTGTCCCTATAAACCGGTAGTTACATCCAGAGGCTTGACTAGATTCACACAGTTTCTTAGGAATGAATTTTCACAAGTGTGCTGTGGACTGTCAGTCACATCAGAAGGCATGTATCTGGTTGTCCAGCTTTTAGTGGTGACTGATCAGTGGGTTCAGGTGGGGTCAGCCTGATCCCTGCCTTCAGAGATCACCATTTATTAAACTGTCACCTAATGATTTTAGCATTTCATTGGCAATTGTTACCTGAGCCTTAATATTAAATCCTTAATATTTAATTAAGGATTGCAATGGTAATTTTCTAAATTCCATCACTTTTCCTGCATTAGCTGGAATTTTTCTTTAAGGAACTTTCCTTTTATCAACAATTTATTTCCCTGAAATGCATTTCATACAACAAAGACCATAGAAACACGATTCTGTCAATTTTCAAGTAAATGAGTTGATGCACTAACAACTTCCAAAGGTAACCGATGACTTTTCACTATCATTATGGCCCTATGGATTTTCTAAATATTTAATGTTTCAATCCACTTCAGACATTATCTTGATGCTCAAATTAATCCTCCCACTGCCCCTTATCTTCCCACTGCTGGGTCCTGTATCATGTTGGCTTGATATGAGATATTTGTTATTTCCTTACCTTCTGGCATAAAATAACTCAGTCTTACCTTGTATTATTTCCTGCCTCAGACGTTTTTTCAAGGGTCCCTGGTCCTTCTGGTAGGAAAGTCTGGTAGGAAGCAACCACCTGTGAGCGCTAAGGCTGCAGCTCACTGCTACTGAATTGTGAATTGTCCTTTTCATGGGCCTTGCTAGGAAATGTGGGTTTTTTGGTTTTGTTTGTTTTGCAGGGAAAGATTGGCCCTGAGCTAACATCTGTTGCCAACCTTCCTCTTGTTTTTTTCTCCCCAAAGTCCCAGTTCATGGTTCTATATCCTACTTGAGTTGTTCTAGTTCTTCTGTGTGAGCTGCTGCCACAGCCACAGGATGGCAACTGACAGACAGGTAGTGTGGTTCGGCAACTGGAAAGAGAACCTGGGCCGCCAAAGCAGTGAGAGCGTCAAACTTTAATCACTAGGCAATCAGGGCTGGCTCGGAAATGTGTATTTTTTAAAGATAAAAATAACGGCAAGTTTATATTGATTTTATACTTGTAAAAATCTTAGCTCCTAATGATAACCTAATTATTTATTACCTTTATCATATAATACATAAAAATAGTTTCAATATACTACTGGTTTTTCTCCCATTAACACTAGTGACTGCAGAGTAAGGTCTCGGTGTGGTTCTTTTGTCCTCAGACTCCATCTCACTAGTGATGCAGGCAAAATACTGTATTCTAAAGTCACTTGAAAGCAACGTGTTTATAACAACTTGATACGTATTAGGTTTGCTTTCTAATTTTTGGGTTATTTATTTAGCTTTTAAATTGTTAAATTTTAAGTGGTTCCAAAGTCAAAACTACAGAAAAAGGCACATTCACAGAAGTATGCTTCTGTCCCACCTCTTTCCTTCTACTGGTAATCCTTAGTTTTGGATTTACTCTTCCAGTTTGAATATAAGCAAATACACGTGTCTGTGGATTCACCTCACCCTTTCTAACACTAAGCTGGTTAGGTGGACCAGTGTTCTGCATTCGCTTTTCCAGGTCCTGTGATCATTCTCTATCAGTACAGAGAGATACTCTTCATTTCTTTTTGTGACTGTAAGTACTCAGTGTGTGGATGTTCCAGTTTTTTCAGCAAGTCCCCTATTAACTGACATTTGAGTGTTTCCAATCTTTCGCATGTATCATTCCAAATTTTTGCCAGTGTTATCTTTGGGAAAGAGCCTAGAAGAATTTTGAGTCAGAGAATAAATGCATATATAATTCTGGCAGATATTATCAACTACCCCTCTGTACGAGTTTTAAGCTTCTCAACCTTTTCATTGCACTCTACGTATTTCCCCATACCCTCAACAGTGTTAAACGTTTGGCATTTTTCCAATAAAAGGTAGTAAGCAGAATTTTTTATTACTCTCTCTCTTCTGAACAAGATGAGCATTTTTTCATGTTAAAGGTCATTTAGATTTCTTTTTCTATGACAGTTCATAACTTTGGAATCCTCTTAATGTGTCATGTTTTCGGTTAGTGTGGGTTTTTTGGCCACGTAAACATTTATTATGTAGTTGAAATTATCAACATTTAGCTTTATTACTTCTAGATTTTAAGTCACATAGTATAGTTTTCCCTCACGCTTAGGTTATAATGGAGTTCTATCCAGAACTCATGGCTTCAGTTGTGCATCTAGACCTTTGATCTGTTTGGAATAAATCCTGTAGTTATTTTTAGTTATCTCACTATCTCAATAAAAGCCCATCTCTTCCCCAGTTTTGAAATGCGGCTTTATATTCTGAAACCTGCAATTGCTTTGGGTCTTTTTCTAGTCTGTTCCATTGGTCTGTTTATTCACGTGCCAACATCATGGCTTTAAATGATAGAGGTTTTATAATGGGCTCAACATTTAGCAACAGCTATCCTATTCACAGGCTGTTTCTTTAATGTTAATTTAAAACCCCACCGAATTCTCTTATTAACTGTAGTCGTTTTGGTTAATCCTCTTGGTTTTTCCTCCATGCATTTAATTGCTTTCTCTTATCTAACTACATTGGCAAATACCTCCAATGCAACGTAGTAATGGAGAATAAAGCCATCTTGCTCTTGCTCCTGATTTTAGAGGGACTTAATTCTCTCTAAAATAAACTCCCTCTAAAAGCCTGACTTTTCTGACACACTCCTGGACAGATAGTAAAGTTATTCCACTGAATAAAAACCTAACTTTATTGAACACAGGAATAGAAGGATTTTCCCATTTATTTTTTCTTTATGGTTGTTGCTTTTGTAAGGTATCTGATCCATAGCAAAACTTACTAATACTATACAAAAATGTCTGTCTATGCTTGTCAAGTTTGGATTTAGTTTCAATTTATTCATAAATGTACTGCAATCTAGAGAAAACCACTTATGCCAAGATCATCAGAGCATCAGAGCACGGTAACGCACGGCACATGCATTACTTCAGCTGCTAACAGAAAAGAGACCAACCTCTACAGCAACCTCAAAAGCACAGGTACAAATCTGCATTTTATGCAAAACTTCAGGTTTTATTTTTACTTATTCTTACATTGGTGGGAGCTGATATCAACAACTTAATGGCAAGCAATAACTTGTTTTCCACCTCTTAGCTGAACAAAAATACACACAATGTAGCGTTTTCATTAGGCAAGACTTGCTTTTTTTACATTTCACAAGAGAATGCAACATTACCCTTTCTTGAACAAAATGACCAGGTTACTCAGGAAACCATCTTTGGAGGAAATGTTTAATAAGCATATTTTATTTAAATAAATCCTCCAGTAGGAAATGGAGAATTCACTGCCTTTACTAAGGCTGTGTAAATAGTTATCTGTCAAATTTATCTGTGCAGCTCACCAACATTTCCTTGTTGGAAACATCAATATTTCCACGTCAGTTCCCAAAAGGACTTTCAAGTCTCAAAATTCTGTCTCTCCTTTTGCTTGCTTCTCTCTTGATTCCACCCAGGCTTTATTAATGGTTCGCTTCATGTCATCATCTCCATCTTCATAAATTTTCTTTAGAACATTCATCAATCCCTCACTAGGATCTGTTTCAGTGTCGTAGGAGGGCTTTCTGTTAAAAAGAAAACACAATAAAAATGGAGATAGATATAGATAGAGAAATATATATATATGTATAAAAATTATCCCATTTACTGACAAATTTTATACGTATGATTACCAAGTATGGAAAGATACAAATCAGGTTGTTAACAGTGGTAGGAAGTGGAGGGGTAGAAATAAGGGGAAGGCAGAGTATCCAAAGATATTCACAATTCACAGCATGCACAAATTCATCTTAACGAAAACAACATACACCCACACAGTGCATGAAAGAGTGGTCTTCAAAACGGTAGGGGGTTATCTTTGGACTGGGATTTTAGGTGATTTTTAGCAGGAAAAATAAGCATTTACTTTTCTGAACTGTTTTAATTTTTTAAAAGCATGTTTCCACATATAATTTGAAAAAAATACTTTCATTGAGGGAAAAACACAAACATCCCTTTCACGTGGACACATATTTTAATTAGAAAAGCCCTCCCCTTACACGGGTCTGGGCCTGGGGGTAAAAGCATAGTCCTTCATGTAGCCAATACTTCTGGTTCAATGTCTAAACTGGGCCAATTAATTTATATTTAACTCTTCACTCACCTCATTTATTGAATCTGTACTGAGCAGTGGGGATCCAGTAGAGTAAGACAAAGTCCTGCACTCAGGTAATTCATTCTAGATTTAAAACCAACCCCACAGATAGTGCCTAACTCTAGCCAACCACACACCAAATGCACGCCGGCAATCAGAGGGGAGGAGTGAGAAATGGGGATGGCTCACTGACTCACTGTAGTGCACAGCCCCTGCAGGAAATGGACAGCAGAGGAACATCTGACCTAGAATGGAAGTATCTTTGAACATGTTTTTAGAATAGCCACTACTAGGTAGGATAAAAATATTCTATCTTTTCACTCTACACTCTACACAGTGATAGTGAAACTAACTACATATCAGAAATCTGAGCGAAGTTCAAAACCCAGAGAAGGATATCTGGGCCTCTCTCGACTACTGCTATGGAATCTTGGGGAATGGGCACAGAATCTACATAGAAGCACCAGTGGCCCAGGGTTGAGAAACAGTACAGAGAGCCAACCAAAACCACAAAGCCCTCCTTAAAAAGCACCTTGCTGGACACGTGCCCTCTTCAGGCAGGTTCTGACAGTTGAAAGCAAATAGAAGATAATCGGTTAGTCAGCAGACATTAGGAGGCAGATGGTCAAGTCAGAAACTAGACAACTCTATTATCCATAAAGACAAACTATTAAAAATCTACAATCCCAGCAAAGAATACATTAAAATTCTTAAAGAAGTGAAAGTAGACTCAACTCTTTCTCTTTGCATTCTTTTTCAACCTGTGTCAGGTAGTCCCACCGTGTGTTTTCTGCTTTCTTTCTACATAAGATAAGAACTGTGTCTGTCTTGACCTGGAAGAAAAGCAGGAAAACAGGTATAACTTAGAACATGTGGAGATAAGCATGAATATTTAGAAAACAATTATTTACTGAATTAATCGAGTTACTATGATGTGTAGGACCTGTTTTAGGTGTTATTAATACTTTTAGGAATAGGTCAGAGTCCAAATACTCCTGGAGGAGAAAACCATAAACAAGTGAAACTGGAATACCTTTAAGTACAAAGTGTTCTCAAACAAAGGTGTCAGTGGGATTTAGGGGACAAGCTTCCTTAGGAAGGCCTCTGAGGTGAAATCTGAGCTGTGGCCCAAGATCTAGGAGAAAGGGCCTTCTATAGAGGCAGTTGGCACAGCAAAGAGAGAGGCTCCAAAATGAGATGATTTTGGTGTGTTTGAAAAAAAAAGGAAGGAGGAGTGGCAGGATTTTGGTGACTGAAGGAGAGTAACATAGTAAGGGGGTCAGAGAGAGGGAGAAAATCAAATCATAAGGCAGTATGGGTAAAGAGTTTGGAAGGTGAGAAAGCAGAAAGAGTAAAAGTACACAACTCTTTCAACAGTGATCCATGTAGCTCCTAGGAGTTGCAGTGCTCCTGGAGTTTGAGTGTTCCTTCAACTATGGGATTGGCAGATGAAGGGAGCAGTGAAACACAAGCTAATCAATAAATTATCTTCTAGTATTACCTCTATGCTGCTACACAACACTATGCAAACAGAGATGGCAGAATGGCACTTCCATATACCACAATCATTAAAGCTCATTTACTTAAATTAGGTAAAAGAGGGATTATCTGAATTAGTGAAAAGTATGAGTAATAGTTTTTTAAAAGAGTATTTTTATAGCGTCTACTAACTCCAACCAGGCTAAGTGCTTAAGTCCCTTTACGTATCAAACTTACAGAGTGCTTCTGATAATAGCTACCATCAATTTAAGTACTTTATATATCGTTCATTTCAGCATATCATTTCAACTATTTGAAATAAATTATTATTCCCATTGTACAAATAAGGAAACTGAGGCACAGAGTGATTAAATGAGCTAAGGTCACTAGCAAACGGCAAAACTGGCATTAAAACTCAAATCTCACTCTTAACCATTTTAAAGTTTATTCCCCTCCTGATTTTAATGCAATATTCTTATAATAATCTATTCTTCTAGAGCCGGGTTGGCAAACACTTTCTGTAAAGGGCCAGACAGTTAATATCTTAGGCTTCGTGGGCGATATGGTCTGTTGCGGCTGCTTAACTGTGCCACTGTAGCACGAAAGCAGCCACAGACAACACATCAACAAATGTGTGTGGGTATGTTCAAATAAAACTTTATTTACAAAACAGGCGACAGGTGGTAGTTTGCTGATCCCTATAATAGAGGTTAAATTAATTCTAGTTCATCTCAGTTCCAAATAGGCCAGGTTCAATTTAAGGTTTAAGAAAATTATGATAAAAAAGCAAACTTACTTTTTTTGAACTGCCTTCCACAGAGATGGGTTTCAAAAGATTGTTCACAATCATGGAGTAACTCTTCCCATTTAGATTCTTTACCAGAAGATCAAATGACCTACAACATAATAGTAAATACATTATCTTTCTCGTTCTATGAAAGGTATTCTATAATTCTTGTGGGAAAAGTCACCAGTTTTATTTTTGCATGTGCATCTGGCCATGCCAGATGATACGACTCACCCCTTCAAAGCAGGTGTAATGGATAATTAATTCTAAATTAAGCAGAACTTTCAAAAGTGCAAAGAAATGAGCTGTAATAAGGCAGTCTCTGATTTAATGATCACTGTCTTTCTCATTATGAGAACTCACCTCTCTGTGAAATGCACCTGCACATTCTCAGTGGGGACTTGATGAACTCCAGGTAAGGTAATGTAGATTTTCACAAACTTATCTGACTGATCCCATCCTAGTAACAACAACAAAATGGGACAGGAGTAAAATCTGCTATTATCTCTAGAACAGCATATGCATATGGCTCATCATAAAACTCAGTAAAATGAAAATCCGGTAATAGAAACATGAAAAAAAATAAACTTTCTAGATGGAGAAATTGAGCTTCAAAGCAGTGAAATAATCTCCCCAAAGTTAGGCATCTAACTAGTGCTAGAACTTGGCTCCAAATCCAGGTTTACTGAACACAATGCCCATGTTCTTTTTAGTCCTTAGAATAAGGAATATGATCATTAAATATGTTAAGAGTAGTTCACTTCCCCTTTTATGGAAATAGTTTTGTGCAATACCTAAATATTGGTAATTCTCCACTAAGCAGGATGGCTAACCATCACTATTGTCTAGTTCCATAATTATTTCTACTTCTCTAAACAATTCAACAACACAATCCTAGCTTTCTCAACTCCATTCCCTGACAAGGGAGAATATAAATTTAGGGAGTCCACTTCATCCAAATCTGCTAATGTGACCAACATACCAAAACCCTACCACCTTCAGACCAGTTTCCTACAGTCAACTAAGGACACAGCCTATCTCCTACAGTGCCTCTATTCAGCACGACACACACACTGCTCTTCACTATGACAATACTCAAAATACATGATGCCTTTCAGGGATCTGTGTCCTTTGCTCATGCAACTCCCTCTCCTTTCCCACACTTGCTGAACTCACGCTTCAAACTCAAACATCTTTTCTAATTCAGACTGTTCCTAACCTCCAGCAGAACTGTTTTATCACCTGTATTCCCATAATACTTTATAAATCTCCATTCAGTTCAGCTAAACAAATATTTCTAAGTACTAACTACGTGCTAGATATTGTGAGCACAAAAAATAAGACTGCCCCCGCCCTTGTGAGAGCTCATCACTCAGATGTAAGTCGCACTGCTTCCAAAACAAGAGTGTTTATGATCTACTGAGGGAAATGGTGTTATTTACATTGTTATGGTATCAGCTGTGTTTGTATCCCAACCACACCACGAGCCGGGACTGGGTCTTGGTCACTGTTGTGTATCCAGAAGTCCAAGCACAACAGGGGCACATATTAGATGCTCAAAAATGTTTCTTGAATTTAACTGGATTCCTTTCCTCAGTTAATATTGGCGGTTGTTTGGCAAAGTGAAATGCAAAAATGGTGAAAACAAATCAAAAAGCTGTGTTTCACATCTACAGACTGTATTTGAGAATAGGTTCCTTCTTGCTGCTACTACTCATTGTACTAAATCATCTTACTCTTTTGTTAGTAGCTTCTAGAATGCATCCTTTCCTTTTTCATCTCTTAAAAAGTATCTTATTAAATAAGAATTGATGGGTGCTCTCTTTCAAACCACCAAAACACTCAAAACTATTTTAAAAACTACGTTTGTCAGTGGGTCACTAGTGAAGAAGAGGCTGCCTGCAGGCAGGAAGAGCTGGATGCAGGGGAGCAAGTCATACCGTAATTACTGATTTTCACGGTATAGCCCGTTGTAATGGGAGCAACCACAGCCGCTGGCTTTTCATTGTCAAGAAGTTCTGCTTTCTTCTGTGATTTCTGCTGCATCTTGTTTTTGATTTCTGTCTCAATCTTGGATTTTTCAGCTGTAAGGGCATCACGTACTCTTTTTCTAGTGGCTTTTTCCAGTAGCACCTTCACCTCTTCTAGATCTTTCTGTAGCTGTGTTAAAATAAAAGATAAGTTAGCTATAATAAATAAGATAGTAGCTTGATATTGTGCTTATTGGTTATTTCAATTTACTGAGATGAGAGCTAAGAATTAAGTGGGTCATTTAAATTTTCTAGGGTTGGGTTACAACTTGGATTCTTTCCTCCAGCCTACGGAATTGTAACTAACTCAAACTGCCTTTTTTTTTTTTAAAGGAAAACTTAACAATCTTCAAGTTAACAGTAGGTAATCAAGCCTAAATTTTCCAGTTTGGTAGACTTGTTATCTGCCTCTGTTTTGGAACATTTTATTTACAAAATACTTTTGTGATTTATAAACTGGAATAAAGAAATCTTAAAAAAAAAAAACCGAGTTCATGGATTTCTTTATGACATCCAGTCCTAGTCATCAGATGATAGGCATTTTTAAAATATTAAAATAAAACAGATGAGTGAATACATGATGAGCGTGGTGAAATGCTACAGCAACTCTCCTAGGTAATCCTCTACTTCCTGTCAGTGATCGGTCCTCACTGATCTCCCACCCCAGATATTACACACACAAAGTTTGAATTTTTAAGACAAGATAAAAAAAGACATTTTTGCTTTTAAGAAGACTTGTTCTAATCAACAATCCAAAGTAACATATGCTCACTGCAGCACTATTAGAATAGCCAAGACATGGAAACAATCCAAGTGCCCATCGACTGATGAATGGATAAAGAAGATGTGGTATATATACATACACAACGGGATACTACTCAGCCATAAAAAAAGACAAAATCACCTCATTTGCAACAACACGGATGGACCTGGAGGGAATCATGCTAAGCGAAATAAGCCAGATGGAGAAAACAAACACCAGATGATTTCGCTCATATGTGGAATATAAACAAACACATGGACAAAGAAACAGTTCAGTGGTTACCAGGGGGAAGGGGCTGGGGGGTGGGCACAGGGGGTGAAGGGGGGCATTTGTGTGGTGACAGGCGAGATACATACATACGTACAACTGAAATTTCACAACAATGTAAACTATTATGAATCTCAGTTAAAAAAAAAAAAAAAAAGTCTTGTTCTGAAGCTCCAGGTTAATCTTCCAGACAAAAGTCTGGGATTTGGCTACACAGTAGAGGGAAAAAACCTGGGCTAACATAACACTCCAATATGCCACACCCTCTGGGATCAATGAAAATGCCACCTGCTTTTTTCTTCTCATACCAATACATTGCCTCCCAATGTCTATTTCTGTTTCTATTTTCAAGAGAGCGCGCCAACATTTTATCAAGTTCAAGAGTTAGAGACACAGTTAGAAAATTAATTGGTCTTAAAAACGTTTTCCCAGGGGCCAGCCCCATGACACAGTGGTTAAGTGTGGCATACTCTGCTTTGGCAGCCTGGGTTTGCATCCCTTGTGTGGACCTACACCACTCATCAGCCATGCTGTGGTGGCATCTCACATACAAAATAGAGGAAGATTGGCACAGGTTAGCTCAGGGCTAATCTTCCTCAGCAAAAAAAAGTTTTCCCAGTTATCCTCTCACATACTGCAAATGTGTAAGATCTTTACAAACAAGGGATTTATTTTTTCTTAAAATAACTTTACATTCTGGCTTGATACTAGCAATTTGACAAGACTTATATCACAGCCTGAGATCATATAAAGGCTCAATATAAAAATCTTTAAATGCTTGATAACTCAGTATATAATATCCGAAATACAGAGTTTGAAAGTCTTTGTTTCTTAATAGTCACATGAAATTCTGTAACAGAAAAACGAATGCTTTTCTTTTACCAAGCCTTTTACTTTCTCATTTAACTCAGAGGCCCCGTTTCACCTGTCAGTAACTGATAACACAGGAGAGAGTCCAACTGGGCCCAGTCTCTTGTCCATACTCTACTCCCTCTCCTAAAATCATATTAAGATGAAAATAATTGCAACTCATCTTCTGAGCATAGAACCAACATGCCTTAGTTCAAAACAATCTTTTTCATTATAATGGTTTAAAAAAATACACACTGATTCTAATACCAATACGATAAAAATACTGAAACGTAAAATGAGTATACCTGTTCCCAGAGTAAGGCGTTTTAAAAGAGAAAATGTATCAAGTCGAAACAAGATATTTTACTTCTTGACTAGAACAGGAATCTTTTCTCTAGGAGACTCGGAAAAGAACTCCGAGAATTAAGCAAGAGATTCCCAGACCCTCTTTCCGGCCAGTGTAGGCCCTGACAAAGCACACAAGAAAGGCAGCCACTCCAGGTCTGGGCACCTTACAGCAGGCCTGTTGCAGGCAACTCCTCAGTTCTATTTGCAGACCTGAAACCGGTAAGATCGATCCCTTTGGTGCTTTTCCTGCACACACACTTGAAGATGTCTTGGCTACAGCAGCTTCTCATCTAATTGACCTTGGCATTCATTTGTTTTTCTTATGCAAAACTGCATTTCCCTTTCATCCCTGCACACCCACCAACATTCAAGCTTTATCTTCTAATCTACTTCCAAATTCTTCACTAGGAGACATTAAAACTAAAGTGCCTCGAAATGGGCAAAGGACTTAGACATTTCTCCAAAGATACAGGCAATGGCCACCAAGCACATGAAAAGATGCTTAACATTATTACTCATTAAGGCAACGCACATCAAAACCACAGTGAGCTACCACTTCAACCCACTAGGATGGCTAGCATCAACAACAAAAAAACACAAAACCCCAGGAAATATTAAGTGTCGACGACTATGTGCAGAAAGCAGAACCTTCATACACTGCTTGTGGGAATGTAAAATGGTGCAGCCACTCTGGAAGGAGTTTAGCAGTTTCTCAGAGTCACCATAAGACCCTGCAGTCCACACATAGGTACAGACCTCAGAGAACTGAAAACACTACGTCCACATAAAAAGTGGTACCCAAATATTCAGAGCAGCACTGTTCCTAACAACCAAAAGGCGGAAAGACTCCAAATGTCCATCAACTGATGAATGGATAGACAAAATGTGTTACCATACAACAGAATATGATTCAGCTATAAAAAGGAACACATGCCACCCCATGGATGAACCTGAAAACATTATGCTGAGTGAAAGGCAAAAAGGCAAGGCCACATAATGTGAGGTTCCATTTATACGAAGTGCCCAGAACAGGCAAACCCAGAGAGAAAGCAGACGCGAGCTTGCTGGGGCGGGGGGATGGGGACTGACCGCTCAGGACTGTTCACAGGTTTCTGTTGGGGGTGATGGAAACGCTCTGTAGTTAGCGATGCTTGTGCAACACTGTGAAGATACTAAAAACACTAAACTGCACACTTTAAAATGGTTAAAAACAGCGAATTTTATCTAAAACCAAAACACCTCCCCCAAGAGTGTACCTAAATACGTGTTTTTAAGCACCTGAATTGAGAAGGGCCCTAACTTGGAAGAGGATTAATACTGAGCTCCCCAGAGGTATGACTGTGAAGTCCCTTCAGAGACTCTCCTCGGGGCACATGGCGCCCCATGGCCTGCCGTTTACACAAACTCAGGGAAGTCATCCAGACCAACACTAAACACACTTTTTCTTCATTTTAGGCAGATTCTTAGACTTATTTAAGATTCCCAGTCTTGTCCATATTGAGGAAAAGGTTTCTAGAAAACAAATCCAGCTCATATACACCAACACTTGTCTGTGACTAACGGTTTTATGTAGTGACATCCTTTCAGGCCAGGAGCAGAGCGCCGCCAGCAGGAGCACTCCCATTTTGTCACCGCGCAAACTGTGCCTCCAACGAGCTTAGCTGCCCCGTCCGGTTTACAGAGCCGAAAACAGACAAAGGCTATTTCCCACTACCACTTACAACTTTCCAATTTGTTTTTTAAAACGTATAGAGCGACCTGCTGGGTGCCAAGCACTGCTTTCAACATTTACAACGATTACTTGGTCTTTCCAACCCTCTGAAACGGATCCGACTGCGGCACAGAGCAGCACCAAGTAACACAGCCACCCGAAGGCGCTGAGCAACCAGGACTCAGAGAAGTCAAGCGCCGGGACCGACGGCTCCTCGCCTCCCACGGGCTCCCCCAGGGACGCCCCTCTGACGCTGCAGTCGGCTTTAGCGTAACGAGCCTCGCGTCCTCGGGCCCGAGGAGAGCGTGAGAGGGACGAGCGCGCCCGGCACCAGGGCACCGCCTGCAGCCCCCGTCCCCACCGCGGGAGGGGCCGCTGACCGCAGCTGCCCGGGGCAGCGGGGCCCGCGGGGACCGGGGACGGGGCCGCTGCAGATGCGCGGGGCCACCAAGGCCCAGGGAGGGGCCGACGGGCGACCCGGGGCAGCTCCGCACGGGAGGCAGGCCGGGGACCGCGACGGGGCTGAGGGGGGCGCGGGCGGACGGCGAGGCCGCCCCTTACCTCCTCCAAAGCTGCGGCCATGGTCGGCCTGATCAGGCGGGGCCCGGGGTGCAGCCGCGTCCGGCACAACACGAAACGCCGCCGCGAGCGCGCTCCCCCGAGCGCAGACCGCCGGCACGAGACGCAGGGCTCGCAGCCGGCGCGCACACTCGACCCTGCGCGAGACCGCGGCCCGCCTCCCGCACGCGGCGCCTCTGGAACCTTCGCGAGCCCGTCGCCGCCGCGTCCCCGCCCCCCGAGCGCCGTCCACCGCGCTCAGCCCCGCCCCGCTGCGCCTGGTCCCACTCCGCCCGCCGTGCCGCGAAGCAACGCTCAACTCTCGCGAGCAAAGCGGCAGTTCGCGAAGAGTAACGCCTCTTCCTCCCCGCCCCGGCAACTCCATGTTTTGAACTTTGACCCCGTTTGCCCCGGCTGCGCAGTCGCAGCTTGGAACCGCCGCCCTCCGTACCTTAACCCAACCCCGGAAATAACGTACTGATCGTCGGGGTCCAAGTCGGAAGTCGCCTAGAGAGGCAGTTGCTTCCGTCCCCTCTAGGACACCGGGGCAACTAGGCAGCCATGTTGTCCAAGGTTAGTCTGTGAGTCTGCGAGAAAAGGACAAAAAAATGGGGAGAGTGGGCCACCTATTTCTTTTAAAACGGGGACGAACGAGGACGTTAAGTGTGGAGCATTCTGATGGGAAGTTTGTTTTTTCAGTGGGTTCTGGCGCTCTGGAGACGTCACCACGATTTAACAATTACGATGTGGTGGCGTCATCGAGGACCGCGATGGGAGGTGAAGCTGTCTTGGCCTCGTGACCGGCCCCAGTGGCGCCTCGTCCTCCGGCTGTAATTACCGTCCCGCCTTTCCCTCGTGCGCTGTCGAAGCTCTTCCTTGGTGCCTTCTTCCCCTCCGTCGACCATTCTGCGAGTCTCTAGTTCTCACTCGGGTTTGAATTCGATTTAAGTGAGCCTATTACCCGCAGAGATAATGGTGTTGAGTTTTCCTGGGACTGCGTTCCGCTTCTCCCCTGGCTCCAGCAGCCCGGCAAAGTAAGGCCCCTAAGAAACCGAGTTTTCAGATTATTTTAGCCATTGGCGGCCTCATAACGTCTGCAGCACGGTTGAGAACGTAGACAGTAATCCCTGAGAAGTCAGCTAGCCCGCGCTCAGTTTATATATCGCCCGAGGTAGCGATTAGAATCAGCAAGTCAGAGAAGGAAAAAAGCTACTAGAAAGATGCAGGCTGACCCTTGTCGTAGTAAAGAATCGGAAATACAGTGCAAACCCCGACAAAGTACAGCTACACCCTACGTGCACGAATCTCACAAACATGACGTTCAAGGATAGAAGCCAGACACAGAAGAGTGCATATCGTTTGGTTCCATTTAAATGAAGTCTAAAGACAATAAAACTAGCCTATCTTGTTAAAAATCAGGATAGTCTTTCCTTAGGTGAGGAGGACAATGACAGAAAGGAGCCACGACGGGGCTTTCAAGGTTCAGGTTGTTTTGTTTCTTGATTGGTTGCTGGTTGTAGGTGTGTTCACTTAGTAGAAATTTCACTGAGCTGTAAAGTTACGTTCGTGTAATTTCTTGTTTGTGTTATACTTAACTAAAAGTTATATTTACGTACGCTCAGGAGGGAATTTTCCCGAGATGATAGAAATGTTACACTGATACATAGAATTGTCAGAATTCATAGAATGAAATCCTAAGATCTGTGCATTTTATTGTATGTTAATTATACCTCAGTTTTAAAAAAAACTGTCCATCCGAAAGCCTGGAATTAGTTAGGTACTTAATAGGAACAAATATCCCATTGCACTGCGTGAAGGCTTGACCTAATGCCGTGATTTCCAAATTTGCTTGATTATGCACCTGGGGCAACTCCTTTTCGCACATATCCTTAAAGTCACAAGATTTGAAATACCATTTATTATCCAGTGACTCCCCAATCTCTATCTTCAGCTCCACTAGCCCAGACTTTGGACTTTGGCTCTGCTTGAATGTCTAATAAGCACACCAAATGCAGCTTGTTGAAAACAAAAACAAAAACACCCCCTCCACCCAATATCTCACCCTCACCCCAAATCAGTTCCTCCAATGATTCTCCAGCTCTGTGACTGGTTGGCTCATTACCTTGAATGCTCAGGCCAAGGAGTCATACTTGAGTGTCAATCTCAGGTCCTACATCCCATCTTGTAGCAAGTCTTGCCGGCTTTACCTTCAAAATACGTGGGGAATCAAATCACTTCTCACAACCTCCAGTACTAGCACCTAAGACCAAGCCAAACTTTGTATTTGTCTCATTAGTTAATGAGGGAACCAAAGATGTTAAAACTGTATCAGTGTATTTGTATAGCCGGGTGCTTACAGGCAATTTCACAATAGAATGTTAGTGTGAGGTTGCAAAGTTAAGATACAAGCTGGTTAATGTCCTACAGGGTGGTAAACTATATGTGACCTCTAGGGTTATCCGTTCCACTGGAAAGAAGGAGAGATTTGCATCCCTACTGGACAAACGTCTGGAGGTTAACATGTAACTTCACCAAGTATAGGACCTTTAATCAACAGTGAACAGTGGGTTCCGCTTACTGTTTGTGTCAAGACCACTCATGACCTCCCAACTGCCAAATTCAGTAGATCTTTTCTGAATACTTTGACTCCTTTACTTTTTATGTAAAATTTCTCCTTTAGAATACCACATGGGCCAAAAAAAGATGTCTGTGGTCAGGGTTTGGGGCATCAACTGTAATTTTACAATCTCTCATTAATAGTTTTTAAATATATGCTGAATTCTCAGAGTTGCTAACTCGTCTCTTGGCTTTCACTAAGGTTTCATTCACTCTCAGAACAAAATGCAGATCGATATTCTCTGCCCCCTGCCTCCACTTCCATAAAGCCTCTGGAGTTCTCTTTGAATTATATGCTATCACTGTGCTGTACCTTGAAAGACTAGGAGCAGCCACCTAATCCAGGATTAGCCAATCAGATTTTTGCAAGATTTTGCAATTGGGACACTGAGATGCTAGCCATCTCTGCTGATCACTTTTAGAGAGGATAGTAAACTTGCAAGTTGTGCACTCAGAAGCAGGGAAAACTTGTTTTCAGAGAGAGCAGCAGCAAAGCAGCACGTGGCAAGACAAGCAGAAGAGCGATTATGAGAAGAGTCGCTTGGGCTCCTGATGGCAGCATTCCAGTCTCCTGTCGTGTTTCTTCAGGAACAACTGTTTGGTCTTTGGTATCTATGAGAGAAATATCCCTATTTCCTTTTAATTAATTGCCTTATTATTATGAAGCTAGCTTGAGACAGTTTCTGTTCCTTGCAACCGAGGACCCTCTCTAGAGAGGAAGCCAGGGCACCGCAGTGCTGCTGTACAGGGTATCACTTCGCAGGGAGGAGCCCACAGCAAAAGCCTGTCTATTTTTTTCTTTGCAGGTTGACTGGAGTCTACTGTCAACTGTGACGTGTTACATAAACACTGGGCTCAGATGATTCAGAATAAAATCAACTAGAAAAAAATCAGAGAAACATACATGGACTTCAGAACAAATGTTTATTACTGCTTAATGGGGCCAAAAGGGCAACACAAAGCATTGAAAACATCACTGGCTCACAATAACAGTCACCTTGTTACCTTCTTGGTTGCATTTGTTTATTTTACAAGGCTTCATTCACACATGAAAACAAGATACTAATCCAATTCAAGTTCATAACAATTATAAAAGTAAACATTTGTTGGGACAATGTACAATAAATTGCACTTTTCTTAACAAGCATTACATTTACATTTACAGAATGTACTATACATAATACATGGAATTATGAAAACATCTAATTGGTCAATGTTTATAGAGGAGAGAGGCTGCTCACTACAGTTTCCTTTTTAGTCAATTAGCACTGTTTGGGCTAATCAACTCCTTTATTCTAGAACCTGTTTTTATTAGAGTAGCTGTGGGCAAAATCAGAGAATGCATAAAAATAGGTGGTACAGAATTTCTGCTACCTCCTCAGCAAGGGAAAGGTAGGAGTTGAAAGAGAGGATGTGGAGCTGACTGAGAAACTTTCCCTCATTTGAACTAAGGATCCATACATTATGCAAAATACCAAAAACAGAGAAACTGATGCAAAAGGCTATTGGGACATCTTGGATTCTGGGACCATCTCCAGCTTTATTCTTGTGCTTTCATGACACCAGAGTCTTGAAGCATTTATATCCTTGTAATTCAGTTCTCTATAGTTTATTCTATATATAACATAGTTATTAAAAGTTACACTTTAATGGAAAAGATTTTACATGTTAACTTATTGCCAGTGAAAAAGGAAAGTAACCTAAAATGTCCATTTTCTACTCAATGATTCTTTTTTCTTAAAGTTTTCAAAATACCACTAATGATGAACCAGGGATGGAGGTGGGAAGAATGGGACATGTTGGTGAAGATGTTTTTATAGCAGGTAGCAAATTCATTTGGAGATAACCTTGACATGTAGACTTTTACATGGAAGCTGAGAAGGGACCGCCTGACAGCTGACTGCAGTCACTGAGCTACTCATAAACATCCACTTTTTTCATTACAACTCAAGATCAACATCTCCTATTGAGGTGCAGCCCAGACTTAAAATATTCATTTTGGTAGTTTTTGAAAGATAAGGAAATTCCCAAGGTCACGGGCTTTGCCTCTATTGTACGGAAGCCACTGTGAGAGAGGAAGGATGTTTTGGAGCAGTTCTACTTCCATGTGACCATCAGCATGGCAACTAGAGGGAAGAGTTTTTCATATCTGGTAGTTGGAAACATACAGGCTACCACGCTGTTGTCTGGCCTTCTGTATCTGATCTCCAGGTGTGTATTCAGCTCTTTGGTACCTGGGTCTACAAGAGAGGCAAGCACCCTCTGGACAAGTCTACCAATCACAGGCACACACATACCTAGCAGTGTTCAAATCAGACGACAGAGCTCTTACTCGAAATTGAAGCAAGAGAATCAGGGCTATTTTAGAGTGTTTTTTTTAAAGAGTAAGTTACACAATAGACTCACCTTGCTAAGTAATTAAATGTGTTCTTTTCCAGAGAGAGAAAGCAAACAAGGTATTTAATTTTTTAAAAGCTCCTTTTCCCCTTAAAGGGGTCCTGAAATCAGACAACCAACTTAGCTATTATAGTAGACTGATTTCAGCTGAAGAAAACTCAATCCCTTACATTAGTTACATATGTGATTCTCATCCTAACTAATCAACTGCTTTAAGAATCTAACTCATGTCTTGTGCCTTAAACTGTGTACTCTCTTGTTTTTCTCACTTTTGCTAGGAAACGAAGCCACTAGTTACTAACTGGAGAATATTTTAGGAAAATGGAGTAGGGGTTTCAGAAAAATATTAATACATAGTATAAAAGAATGAAAAATTTGAAAAAATCAAATAAGGTAAATATTATTAAATATCCCAACATCAGTACAAAGATTGCTTTTCTACTTTACTATGGAAATTTAAGAAAGCCAATGAAGAAGAAATTACTAACTTAATAGCTAGGAGAAGAGAGATATTGGTTATACGGAAAGATAGGCCATAGGCCTATATGACATTCCTTTCAGTGTTTCTGATAGGCACTCATACACAGAACATTAGGTAACTGAGCATTTCTTTGCATTAAATGATATGTAACTATTTAAATATAACCAAATTGTGCCATGGCTCAGGATGTGGGAAGCTAGCAAACATATGCACTGCAAAATTCAGCTTGGTTTCTTTCAGCTGTAAAGAACGTGTTAAACAAGACTCTCAAGATACAAAAGCTAATGAACTGAATGATCAAGTTGAATTTCATTCCTGTAATTTATTCACAGAATTTGATCAAAAGAGAAATCATCACTTTTCAGATGTTGCAAATGTTGGATTTTTGGAGCAATGTTTCAGAAAAAGAATCCTAGGAAAAGATGAAAAACACTGTAGAATATGTGAAAATTTCCTGGATACTTGGGCTTGTTGATCTCTTTCTAAAAGAAATCAAGAGAAAAGTAGTAGTTCTTAAATATATTTCAAAATAAGTGAAATTACAATTAGCAGTTAATGCTGGGATGCATGAGTTTTCAAACAATACACAGTGAAGGACATGTGGTTTGAGATACAGCTATTATAACATATTGTATAAGTAATCATATCATATACCAAATTTTGAATTTCCTTTCTATCTTTACTATTGCTACAGACCCAAAGGCATTGCAGTGAGGGACAGTTTAGACTTACGGTACCAATACACATACCCAGCAATGATACGGAATTGGAGAAGAAAAGAAAATCCGTAAATTGCCACTATAATCTTTTGAGAGTTAAAAGAAAACGCAAGAGACAGATTTATTAAATGTTTGGAATGTATGTACCTGGTGACTTTGTTTAAGAAAAAACGTAAGAAGCTATGAAATTGAGCCAGGTCTACTGGTAAGAACTGGACTGGGAGCCATTCTATTTCTCCCTCAACTACCATTCAAGGAAAATTATGCAACTTAGGCATTCTGTGGAATGTACTGATGTTTGGAAGTTAAGAGCTCTGTACAGTCGAACTATGAGATTCACAAAACACAAAAGAACATCTTTAACTTAGCTGGCCATTTGATAAGGCAACTTGTACAAGGCTTCTTGGAATCAAAGCAAAAAGTACCAGTAGAGCTAACAAATTATACTAAATGATTTACAAAAACAAGTACCAAGATGCAATTTTCTAGCCATTATATTTTACAAAAAAACCCACGAGTTTTTCTAAACTATCAGGTATAGAACATTAAAGTCAACACAGACACTTGGAATGCTGGGTTATTTTCCTTTTTGCTAAAAGGAAATGAGTATTATGATGAAAGATGTCAGGAAAAATAAGAATTAATGTAAGAAACGTATTATTTAATGAATGTAACAAAGGATAACAAACAACCCTATCAGTTTCATGGGTTGTAGATGATATAAACACTGATGAAGGGAACTTCTCTTTTTAGAGTTTAATGACCATTTTAGAGAAAAGGACCCACCATGAGCAACTTGTAGTGCATGCTCCTAGAGCTGAGATGGCTCGCTCTTGATTTTTACTTCCAAGAGTGTGGTTACTTTCAATTGCAACATATGGCACAGACGAGAATCACTCTGGCACTACAGAGTTTAAGATCCTTTGCAAAGAATATGTTCAACAATGAAGCCAAGGATGAGTATCAATGAATGTTATTGTACATAGCTGACAGTAGTTTGGTGGCATAAAAGGACCAAATGCCTCCAAAATAGCTTAGAAAATGGGAAAATTAGTCTTACCCTTACCAAAGAATTTCCTGCAAGTATTATTCATATAGATATGTTAAATATAATTGAAAAAAATATTTCCATCAACTTTTAAACAATAGCTTTACCTTTCCATGAGATAAGTATTTCTATAAAGGTTTTATATTCACTCAAAAATGTTACAAATGCATTTGCATCTCTTCATCTAGGGGTACAAAGGGCGCGTTTTCAGGGAGCTACAGAAATCAGGAGAAGTTGCCTAACATTAAAGTGTGATGTGAAGCTGAGGTCAGTTTCCCATTTCCTAACTTTAACAAAGTTACAGTGTTAGTGTTTCCTTAGCAAGTTTCTGCCAACATTAAATGACATACGCTGTCCCTGGTTCTGGATTCCATTCTAAACACAATGGCTGAACCTGGGCCCTTCTAGGCTTCTCTGGTGAAGGTTCCCTAAGGCTGCGACTCACAATATCCACTTCTGACATTACGTTTGTCAGAAGTCACAACTGTGTTCATACTGAGGAACTGGCCATTCCTGCGTGGAGTTCTTAAAAGGACCTGTTAGAAAACCAGGACTAAAATGATTTATTCCGCGTTTATCAGAATCTCAGTTTCTTTTATCTAGTGTATATTCTCAATAGCCTATCTTATTCCATGGTTCTTGGCACTTCATTTCCAGAAGTACCCAACAGAAAATGAAAATGACCTAACTCTCTTGGGGACTGTTCAACCCCAGGTCTGTTCTTTCCTTTGGACAGGTTATCGCTATCCAGGGAATCACATTCAGGAGGAAACCTGGAAGCAGTTGAGACCAGCCCCACAGTGTGCTTCATCTAAATAAATCCTGAAAAGTTAAGAGGTTTAGGTTTCAATCCTTTTTTTCTTTTTTTTTTTTTTTGCTGTCAACAAATATCCTCCTATCACTTAAACCTTGGAATAAAAGACATCTCCATTTTTATGTAAGATAAAAATAATTATGAATAATTAGTTCTAAATAAAAAGCATTTAGTTCTGAATTACTTATTTCCAACTAAACATCAGGTAAAAAATAATGTATAATACTATGATGGATCTGAACATGGCCTTCCACAAAGAAGCTCGAAAACAGGTATTCAACACAAATCAGATCAGTTTAAATAACATCCCTTTGAAAAGTGTCATAGAAGAAAGAGTGAGAGCTACTGAAAGATTCTGGCTTGCTTTCTGGCCTCCTTTACTTTCCTTCAAAGGGACCACCAGGGGAATCCTCCTGGGTTTCTGGCGCGTTGATCCTTGTGCTCTTGTGCTTGGGTGAGGCTGGAACTATGTGCTCTCCTTGGGTGGCTGGGTGGGCTGTGGCAGCTGCAGTGGCTGGGTGCCCGTGGCCGTTTTGATAGAGTTCAGGGTTTTGCTAAACCAAGAGTTTTTTGCAGCTTGGATTTCATTCATCAGGGCTCCTCTCTGATGTTCAAGCTCCTAAAGAGAGAAATCATTGAAGTTATATAAATGTTTTCTCTCTGCCAAAAAATCAGAGTACAGCTTTTCAGAATCCCCAGGCCTAGATAGCCATAGTTTTCTTCCCACAAAACCCAGGAGAGATTTAATTGGCTTCTTAATGCAAGAAAAAGTTTAGAGCTAAAAGAGTTACCACTAAAAAACAGAATCTGTGCTTTCTCTGAACAGTGAAATGAAACCTCATTTTATTTTCTTTTCCCCCTGGCAGTTTAGGTCCAAATTAGGTTTAGGTTACAATCTGAGATAACATGTTTAAAACTACAATAAAATAAGTGTGTGGATGGATTGAGTTTTTACTGACAGTGTAAGCAGGAGTGGGGTCTAGCTCCAAACCTGCAGTGTCGAGTGCAGAAGCCGTTACGGACCACTGGTGCAGTGCAGGATGGCGCCATGGCAGGAGACAGCACTGGGTGAGGATTACTGGTGGAAAGGAAATGGGGACGGTCCGTCTGAAGCCAGGCCTGTTTTCCTAATTATGTTACCCTCCAATATGGAAAGGGATTTGGCAAAATCAGATAAAGATGAAAAGAAGCTCCAAAAGAAAGAATGTGTGTCAGCCAGTGTTCAACTGTCAGGGGAAGAATGGGGGAGGGGGTTGGCCTTCCACTTTCAGGATCAGCTGTCACAGTGACAAAGTTCAACGAGAAAGGACCTTGGCGAAAAAAATCTCAGGGTAAACTAACAATGCATACGCTTAAGTTCTCACAAGATATAATTTTAATTATCAAAATTTCATCTCAAACTATGCATTTGTTTATATCAGTGTTTAAAAATACTGACAGAAAATGCAACTATGCAGGACACATTTGTGGGCAGAAAGTGTATTCCTCGTATATAGTAACATCTTAGGATTCTGAGCTAGATAGGTATATTCTAAAGTACTAGAATATCCTAGACCACGAACTGTTTATTTTTTCCCGTGGCTCTTCTGTCCAATCACCGACCTGGATTTTGCACTTGGCCTCCACCAGCTGCAGTTTGGTCTGCGCCAGCTCCAGCTCCATCTCCCGCAGCTGCTTCTTCAGTGAGTCTTTCTCATCATCCGATTCAACCCTTGGGGCCTCTCTGGTTATGGTCGCTGGTTTCAAAGTGCCCTCCTTGCTGAAAATGTCACTGCAGTGCTTACATGCCATCATTTTACCCTGAAATATCCAACAGGGATAACCAACATCAAACTGTAGTTCATCGCATAAACCACTTCCTGAAAAATATGAGAGCATTTTTTAGACACTGCTTGTTCATCAAATGCAGGCCCATTTCTGAAGGTAATTATTTTTCTTGTGCTGCAACCAAAATGGGTATAGCCAACACAAAACCCAACTATCAAGACAGGTGCTCCTTTGTCTTGAAGTATCTCTAGAGACCCTGGGAATAGAAAGTATTGTAGCATCTCTCTGAAATCTGTCCTAGAAATTCGTGCTCCCATTACTCTTATTAGATGCCAAGCCGTGTGCCATATGCTCTACATGCAGGATCTCACTGAATCCCAGAACTCCTGCATGATTAGGTACTCTTATCACCCCCATTTTGTAAATGAAGAAACTCAGAGGTTAAGTAACTTCCTACCGTAGACTGAGGAAGGTCATTATGCCTAACCTAAATCTACTCTTGTGACGAAGTATATATCCTTTTGTTCAGTTTTAAGCAAAGATGATCATTATTGTTCAAAGTAATAAAAGTAACTCTGCCACATGCCCGACTGCCAATCAAGCACATGGCACTGAACAACAGCAACTCTTTTCAAGACAACGGTGTCGTTGTTTTCTTAAACTATCTCCAAAAATACTTTAGCGAGAAAAGATATTACAGAATATTTCCGTTCTGATGTCCTACTGTATGACAAGCTCAACATGTCCATAACCATAACTCTATGCCTCTCTTCACACACACACAAAGCAACTCTCCCCACACTTTTGTGTCACTGTGCATATCTCTACCCTTTCGGCCTGAAGACTGTGGTGTCATCTTTTCATTAGCTTCTCCTTCGCTCCACATTCAGCTGGTCATTAAATTCTCCCTCTACATGTCCAAGCTCTCACTGTCCCAGGCCGGAATCCCTCAAAGTCACCTTCTTCGCCCCCACTGATTTCTTTCTCTTCCCATTCATAATGCACTCTTCAGATTCCTGCATGAATATAATTCATTAGACACTTAAGAGATATCTTATAACTCTCTTAAGAACTTATAAGAATAATTAGCCCAGTACTGGCACAAAACAGATACACAGCAAGTATTCATTATATATTTATTGTTGACTAAATAAAATGTTAAAGTGGTGGCTTGTGATCTGCGTCTTAAATGATTAAAAGTTTACCAAGGGGCCGGCCTGGTGGTGCAGCGGTTAAGTTTGCACGCTCCACTTCCGCGGCCCAAGGTTCGCCGGTCTGGATCCTGGGTGCGGACCTACTCACCACTTATCGAGCCATGCTGTGGTGGGCATCCCACATATAAAGTAGAGGAAGATGGGCACAGATGTAAGCTCTGGGCCAATCTTCCTCAGCTGGGCAAGCAGTTTTATTAGGCTGAACCAGTTGAAGGAATAGATTAATTTCACAAGAGGAAGGAGGACCTTTCAGCAGAGAGAACACCGTGTGCAAAGTCACTGTGCTTTCAGAGAACTGCGGGGAGTCTGAGATAGCTCAAGCAGAGAGAAAGTGATGCAAGTGAGAGGTACAAAGAAGACTTCTCTATGGCCATGTCGTAAAGGTCCTTAAGTATAATGCTGATTTTATCCTATAGAAAGTTCATTCATTCACGTCATCAAATCCGGTGCTACATGTTGGAGACAGAGCAATGAGCCTCGTGAAGCTGCAGTCTGGCAGTCAGGCTGCAGTACTAAGGTGTGGCAGAGACTGCAGATTCCCACCCAACATCCATCTTTCCTTCTTCCTAAATAACAGAATCTTAATTTTGTTTGGGTTGGAAATATGCCCAATTAAAAGGCACCCTTTCCCAGACACCCTTAAAGCTAGGTGTAGTCATGAAATTCTGATATGTAAGCAGAAATGTGGACGGAACTTAAAAAGGCTACCTAGAGAGAGCTCACCCAGTTGGAAGTGGGCCCTTGTATCCTTGCATCTCTGTCTGCCCTAAAATTCTACCAGGGAATGTGGGCGTGATGGCAGAAACTCCAGTTGACAGGTTTGACTTTTAGATGTCCTTGAGAATGGAAGCCCTTGCTGAGGATGTGGGTCACTAATAACTGATGAGCTGAGATCACTGATGAAACCAAAGATCTTTCTAGTCCTAACTTCTTTTATATGAGATAATCAACATCTTTTGTGTTTAAGGCAATGTCATTTTGGGATTCCTACATGTGGCCAATCTAATTCTAAACAGATACACAGAGTGATATAGACAAATTTATATTTGGGGATGCTCATTCTCATTATAGGGCAGAGGATTAACTAGAGGGGGGTGGTGATGGAGGAAGGTTGTTATTGGAAGCTATTGCATCATACTAAGCGAGATGGAGAGGGCGCAGCACTGCAGAAAGAGGAGTACAGTGTATAGTATAATGGTAAGTGTGTTGGCTAATACAGACTGTAGAGTCTCACTCCTTGGGTTCAAATCCTAGCACTACTGCTTATCAGCTCTCTGACCTTGAGGAATTGAACTACCTGTTTTGGTAATCATTATCATTAACAAGAAGATATAATAGTACCTACCTTCTCAGGTAGTTGTGAGGCTTAATGGGATAATACATGTAAAGCCTTGGGACAGTACAAACAGTAAGTGTTTAATAAGTGTTAGTTGTCCTTTATTCTGGCTAAAAACAAGTTCAAATTCCTCTTCCTGAACATCACGGCCTTTCGTTAGGTAACTCCTACATATCTAATAGTTTCCTCTATTCTTAATACCTCTAATCACACCAGTCTCCTTAAGGAGATCCCGAAATGATCATTCTTATTTCTGAGTCTTGACTCACACTGTTTTTCCAGAGTGTCCTTTTTAAATCGTTCTAACTGAATTCTATCCATCCTGTTTTAGTCCAACACAGGTCTAAACTGATCTTTGGTCTGTAGTTCTTATGATTTTGCTTTCTCCACAACTCTGATGGTCAGTGTCATCCAACTCAGCCCTTGCTCGTAAGCTTTTGAACTATTTCCTAAGTGTTTCATGTGCATATGTATGTAACTTATTCCTGTAGTAAAATTCTAGGCTCTTTGTCAGGTATAATTTCTATAAAAAACAAAAGTCTAATGGCTATGTACATAGTAGATGCTCAATAAAACTTTTATTGACTGATGAATATAAATCCTTGTTTCATTTATATTTCCACAAAGATTTTAGTTTAGGACAGTTAACCCTTTTATGCCAAGACACTTCATCAGCTGAGTTTTGGTCAGTGTGCCTTGAATGTACAAAGAATGATGAAGGCTAGGAAGGGAGGCAAAGGCAGACCAGAAAGGGCAGACAGGAACCCAAACTGTAGCAGGTTTGGGGAGGGAGACCACCAACTCTATACTCACTAATAACCTCAGACTGATGTTTTATAACATAAAAGAAGAAAAAGACACTTTTGGAATAAAAGTCAGAACAAGGTTCACATTTTCAATTCTTATGTCTCAGATTTTCAGATTATAATTTATAAAAATATATATTTATTGTGTGCCGAGTATTAAGCTAAGCACTTTACATACATTATCTTATTTAATCTTCAGAATGACCTGATGAGGCAGGTGCTGTTATCTGTATTTTACAGAATACAAAATAAAGCTTAGAGAGGTTAAATAACTTGTCCAACTTGTTAAATTATATGCTAAAGTGCCTAGAATGCATATATTTACTAGTGTTAAACCTGAATATATTCAAATAGAATTATGTCAGGTTTCTGTAACACTGGTCCCAAGAGTTGACTGTGCCACCATTGCTTCTTAAAAATACCAATCCATTTGGTTTACTGTCGTTTCTATAGAAAAAGCAATTGCTTTTTTCAGATAGTCAACATAAGTTTTACCACCAGGGGGCAGCATTTAGATAAATGCTACAGGGTTTCTTTAAAAACCTCTAAAAATTTGGTGGAAGAATCGGTTACCCAATACGTGTTTTCCAGCCAAGTTCTACACCGTCCATGGTGTTTACTGTTTGAGAGAGCAATGGGATGATCCTACTGGGTGGCAACGAACCCACATCAATTCAGCAGAGTTGACATGCAGGCTGCTGGGGGTTCCCAGGTTTTCACTTTCCAAGGCTCAGGGGCCTCTTGTGACAACGCTGAAATCCTACCTCCTTTGCTGTTACCTGCCTCTGACAGCCCATAAGATTTATGGGAACATAATCTTTCAGCTGGCAGGAAAGAAGGTCACACCCCAGTCAGAAGAGAGATACCAGTCTCCATAATTCCCAAATCCTTTAAAACAAGTGGGGCGGGTGGGTGTGATGTCCATCCAGCCTGTGGGGCATTGTCATATATTGTGATCTTTTTATCAAGCGCTCACTTGCAACTATGTGAATGTGGAAGAAACCATATCACAGAGCTCTTTCACTCTTCCTCACCTTTACCACTTCCAGCTCCTCCTTGCTGGCTGCTTGCTGTTTCTCCAGTCTGGTACTTAACTGCGAACAGATCTAAGGGAAAGAAAAGAGTTTCTTTACTAGAAAATATAAAGACTCTTGCAGCATGTGCACACAACTGTTTATCAACTCATATATTACTCTAGCATCTCTGATGCTAGAAGAAATTCTGTAAATGAGTAGCACTGCATATGCCAGTCATTTCTGCAATGAGCAGGAGAAAGCCCAAAAGTGTTCCATGTGTAAAGCACATCTATCTTCATTAGTAGAAAAAACACATGGGGTAGATTTGATTACTTTCTCTCACCAGCCTTCGTGACAGGTTCCAGTGAATTCCTGTCCTCACTTTGGAATCTATCTATAGAATCTTTGCTGAGTATCTACTTTGTGCAAGGTACTATGCGGGAATCTGATGAAAAGAACTTTGAACCAGAAATGTCTTCTGTCTACAGCCACAGAAGAGTCTCTGTCTTCAACTACAAAAGTTTGCTTATGAAGTGGCAGAGTGAATAACACAAAGTTAAAATGACCAGAAAATAATACAGACTAAAACTCCTACCAAGTGGTTTGGCAACATAGCATAAAATGAAAAGCCTGGAAGTCCAACTTTACTACCTTCTAGCATTGTGTCCTTGGGCAAATTCACTAATCTTTCTAAGCCTCAGTTTCCTCATGACTGAAAAGTGCTGTGCTGTGATAATCAATGGAAGAAAATGTATGTAAAGGGTTTAATATAGCATCTGGCTGACAGTAAGTGCTCATTAAATAAAATCTCATTATTACTGAAATAAGGTGCTAACAAGTACTAGGAACAGGTAGAAATAAATGCTTTCAAAGCCAAAAAAAAAAAAAAAATACTGGGAAGTTCAACTCTTGTTTAACTTCAATGAAATAAGAATCTTTATTTATTTATTTTTAAAGATTTTATTTTTTTCCTTTTTCTCCCCAAAGCCCCCCAGTACATAGTTGTATATTCTTTGTTGTGGGTCCTCCTAGTTGTGGCATGTGGGACGCCACCTCAGCGTGGTTTGATGAGCAGCGCCATGTCCGCGCCCAGGATTCGAACCAACGAAACACTGGGCCGCCTGCAGCGGAGCGCACGAACTCAACCACTCGACCACGGGGCCAGCCCCAAGAATCTTTATTTTTAAAAAATTGAATAAAAAAGTTAGAGGATGTCAAATTTTAAAGTGTAATTTATACTAAAAACATAAAAGGTCTACGTCTATTACCAAAACAACATAAAAAAAATCCCAGTCTACTCCAAAATAGTTCTAGAGACCAGGGCCTGCTTGTTGAGTTCAGTCTCCAATTTCTCCAGATTGCAGCCTGGAAACAATGAGTAGGATTGTACCGGCTGAAGTTAAAAAGAAGTGATCTTCCTAGTAATTTTGGCAAATCACATACTCTTTTAAATAAACCAAAACACTCTGAAATATAGCCAATAATAGCCAATTCCAACTAGACAATGCATTTAGATTATGTTGTTTTATGTCCTAATTATCTTCAAACAGATGGGTCCGTTGCCTTTTACATTACTTAAAGTGCTTGCCAGATAATATTCAAGAATAGTCCCAAAGATCTGACGAGTGCTGCATATGGGCCCATGGCCTAATGTGGTGATGAAAAAGCATTTGCAGTGATGCTAAGTTCCACGGCATATGATTAATGTCTACCCACCCCTTCTCCTAGTTACTCAAATTCAGAATCTCAAGAGTGCTTTCAATGTTTTCCCTTGTCTAGAAAAAATGACTGTCTTCTATGTCTCCCTCGTCTCCATTTTCATTACTATTTATTTCAGTTCGGGGCCCTCTTTTTTCTCAACTGGACTTTGCTGTTAGCCTCTTACTGGCCTGTGTCTTTGCCTGTGGATCTCTCCACTTGGTTCCACATTTCTCACTGGGATAGGGTAGTGCCAATGATATGTCCCTGTTCACGGCACTTTCCTGTTCAAACATCCCCACTACACACGGCCTGAAACCTAAACTCCTCAGCCTATGCCTGAAGACCTTCCTTGAACTGGGCCCTGGCTCACCTTTGCTTCTCTGCTGTACTCGAAACTCTTGCCAAACAAAACTATCTCTGTTCACTGTTGTACCTCCATCCCTTTGCACATGCTGTTCCCCCATTCCACCGTTTCCATCTTCCCCTTCCCCATCTCCACATACCCAAATCTCACCGAGCCTGTGGAGCAAGCTCAAATCACCCCTTCTCCAGGAAGGGTTTCCTCACTTCCCATAAGTAATAAGTTCCCTGTCCTCTTATTTATACACAGATATTATCTCTCCATTATAAGATCAGCTTCTGGAGGAGAGAAATTGAATTAATCATCTTTTATTCCTCCAAAGTGTCAAGTGTCACATGGAGCAGGCATTAAATAAACATATGCTGATGTTCATAAAAGAGAGTCAGTCAGCTCTGAAGCCTTCTTTCTAAGAAAATCTTCCATGAAGGGGAGGAATCCTGATGGAAAAATGTTCATAATATACGAAGTGAACTAGTTCCAAAAAAAAGCATGAACAATTTAATTACATTTTTATTTATAGAGCAACAATGCATATGCAGTATATTACAGTGATTATTTCTAGTTGACAAGATTAAGGGGCTTTTGTTTTCTTTGTGCTTTTCTGCACTTTCCTAATTTTCCACGAGGAACATAAATTTCATTTACAAGGAGAAAAACACATTTAAAAAGAAAAAGTAAGCATCAGACTTCTAACTACTAAATGAAGCGGGAGACCCCAGGGAAATTCTTGGATAAGCAGGTGGCGTATGGTGCCCTAATTAATTCTGGAACATGGAACTTGAACAGACCATTCAGGGCCTCTCAGCAGTGAGAGGAGTCCTTGCCATTACCCAGCATGACCAGCAGGGACAGGAAGACACGACTGGAGCTGGAATGAGGGCTTTCTGGGACCACGCTGGTGAGGAGGCGAGAAACATCCTCCAGGAGAGCAGCCCTCCATTAAAGATCATTTTAACATTCACAACAGGAAGTTTCCTGCTAGCACTGGCATGCACTGGGTAAAGCCACATGGCCATGGGGGCAAAAGAGCTCCCACCTTCTGTAGTGTGACAGCAAAGGACACACTGATCCCCTAGCTATTGCCATTTAATACAGTCACTAAATGTTAGTCCTCGGCAAAGAGGTAGATATCACTAGTGTGGTTTACTGGCAATCAGCTTCTGAGAAGGGCAGAGACAGGGTCCCAATGGTAACAACAAGGGTTCCTCTTTCTCTAAAACTACCAAACACCATGAACAACCAACAGACTGTTCTGCTCAATTAAACCTTGCACATCGTCAACAAACATGTCCACTACTGCCCATTTCAGATGAGAAAGTAAGCCATCAAATCTAATGAATGCAATGCAGTCATTGTTCTGGACACTCAAAAAACAAAAATGTCTTTTTCCCAAAGAAAAACAACAGAAATAATTACTTTTACAGCAACAAAAACCACAGTGGCACATTACCTGTTTATACTCGGCAATGATAGCTGTCGTCTTCTTTATTTCATATTCTGCCTTCTCTAGCTGTTTCCTGAAGACTTCTTTCAGCTAGAAAGAGTGAGAATGAGAACATCAAGATTCAGTCAAAATCTTACTAAATTGCCACAAACTTCTATATTCAAGTCTGCCTGAGCCACGGTCAACAAGGTTAACACGATAACTACATAAATTTTCCTCACTAAAGTTGCATCTTGATCATTTGAAAACCTAATCATCTCCAGAGACACAGAAATCTTACCTTCTTTCATGTAATATATAAGACATATGAGCAATCCTATTATAAAATTGCTTATGCTCACAACTTGCTTTATGAATATATTGTTAAATAAGTGTCCATTCAGAAGCTATCTTTATCCTTATGAGGGTCTAAAACAAACACCCAGGTAACATTGCATGTATTCTTGAGGCTGTAAAGTAATTACTGAAAGAACATTCAGGCCTTCCTCCTCACAGTCCCCACAGTCAATGCTGCTGCCTCTCTGGAGGGAGGAACATGGGGTTTTTGGGACTGGAGTCAGAAAAGGATGGAGGAAGATAAGAATTGAGGCAAGGGATTTGGGAACTAAGGAAACGTTTAGAAGAAGCTAAAGTGACACATAATGCGACTTGTGACAGTCACAGAAATACTAAATTATGAATGCTAAACTTAAAACCACAGTTATTTTTGTAGCCCAGCAGCTCTAGAATTCTAGGTATAGCGGAAGGGTAAGGAAATGAAAAAGCTCAGGTGCCACCAGATAAAAAGGAAAAAAATTCAATTCTTCCAAGTTGTTGACCAAACAGATAAAAAACAATTCTGGTTAATCTTTAAGCACTTAGTCAGAAAAAAATAGATGAATTCTGCATTGCACATCTCAAATCATAAATGGGATATACTCTTTACTTGCAAATTCACAAATTATTGCAATTTGTAATTGGACTTACCTTTAGAAGATTTCTAAATTTCTTTATATTTGGTAAATTCTAAAACTCTAAAAGCAATTTCTAGGTTATACTGATTCAAGTCTAGTTGTTCCTATTAGCCTCTATTCTCTATCTTGCATAAGTTAAGGACAGAAACCATACCCTTCTCCCCATCTGCAATAAGGCCCCACTGCTTTGAACTTTGAGGCTTTGAACAAGTGTTCATCTCTCTAAGCCACAGCTTCCTCATCTGACAAATGAGGAGAATAATCTGGATCTCACAAGAGTACTATAACAATGAAAACAGGACACACACACACACACACACACACGAAGGGAAGAAACATGGATTAAATACATTTGCTAATAGCTTCATTCTTTACGTAAAGTACTGAAGTGGGCCTAAAAAAAGGCAGGAGGTAAAGGGAAAAACAGAACCCATCAAAAGGCCTAGATCAAACTGGATAATCAGCCCCTGAAAAATTTTGAGAACATAAAAAAAATCTTGGTCCATAGTAATTGTTCAAGACTCATTTCATCATTTTCAAAAAAAAAAAAAAAAACCCCAAAACATGGAAGACTTTTTATAAACGATACATCCCTTCATGAGTAACTTTACCAGAACTTTTTCTGGTTGCTTGGATGTAGGTTTTTGAAATGCTTTGTGGTCTGTTTTACATTTAGCATTATCCATGTCTCAGAATAAAACTCATTAAAATAAACGAGTTAATCATAACTGGCTGGGACGGACAGGGATGGAGAACACGGTGAAACACTCTGCTCTTCCTTAGGGAAGTGAGAAGCTCTGACTCCTGGGGCAAGAGGCCCCTCCTATGACCTATCTGGATCCTTTGTAAAGGTGGTGTCTTCCGGTGATTGGCCTCGCAACTCACCTGAAGATGGTAAAGTGCTAACTTCAAGGCCGATTCCTAAAGGGTTTCTTTTCACTCCCCCAGGGAATAAGGTTCTGCCAGGAACACTGGTGCTCCCTCTTCTAAGGCATGAATCAGGAAAATTAAGCGTGACTGACTGAGGCAACTCCCAGCAGAGATCTCTGCAGGCCTTCAGGTTAACAATCCTCATAAACTACTTCAGAGAAGTCAATTATCTTGGAGATACAACGTGAAATTTGCAGATTTGTCAGAGCTCTTGGATCATGATTCCAAGTTACTAAACTTAGAGAAAACTTAACACTCTTGCTAGACATCTCAGTAAAGGCAAATTCCTAAAAGCTGTTCAAGGGTGGAAATGTGCCTCCTCTTCTAACACCCTTCAAAAGAAATGTCGAGCCTCAATGCTACTCACATGCACTGTTTCAACAGTGCTCTTGATCTAAAATAAATTTAATGTTACTTCTTGTTTATAGTATTAATCAACTCCACACACCAACATCCCCGTGTAAAGGGAAGCCGGCCCACGCCTTTTACCTGAGCAGTCTCTTCCTCTTGCTTCCTCTTCTCTTCTTCAGTCTCCACCAGCTTCTGTTTGGTCAAGAGGAGCTCCTTATTCAACACGTCTGCCTTGTCTTCTGCCTGCAAATCAGAGCGCATCACAGTCACACAGAAGGTGAAGAAAGTGTGTGTACTTTCTCCTGTCTCCACTGATTCTTCTTCCAACATTGCTGCAAGCCATTCTTTCCCCTCCGAGCTCACCCAGATGGTGGCTGCTTTCACTGAGTGCAAGTGAAATATTATCATATTTCTGGCTCATATTATCTCTGATCCTCATGAGAATAATTATTTCAGATAACGACAGTGAGGTTTGGAGAGATCAAATGACCTGACTGGGACACACCTCTAATGTCACAGCCATGATCTGGATTCAGATTTTGAATGGCATCAAAGCCCATGCTCTTGCTCAATGCTTTATTTATTTATTTTTATTGGGGTCACACTGGTTTATAATATTATATCAATTTCAGGTGTACATTATTATATCTCTGCTTCTATATAGACCATATCGTGTTTACCACCAAAAGTCTAGCTTCCATCCATCACTGTACACATGTGCCCCTTTACCCCTTTCGTCCTTCCATCACTCCCTTCCCCTCTGGTAACTACCAATCTATTTTCTGTATCTATGTGTTTGTTTTTGTTGTCTCCATACTTGTCACAACAGCACTCACTCTGAGACTGTGTGGATGGATTGGGTGAGGGGTGGAGCCTCACAGAGAAGCTTCTAGCTGGAGGAGCAAGGGAGTGGATTCAGAGAGGATGAGCCGACGGGCTGATCCATGGATAACAGTTAAGTGAGAAAATTCAAAGACCAGCTCAGGTAAACTGGCCCATCAGGCTACTCACACAGGACAGTGAGTCTAGTCAGGAGAAATTAAGACCAAAAACCCATGACAGCGATAGCCCTGAAAGAAACTGATGTACAGACCAGGAATCCAGACGGAAAATACAATTTTTCTAGAATGGCCAAGAAAAGCTCAGAGAGCATACTCTGGTCTTGGATACAGAGCCAAAATTAACTACGAAAGCACTGTGTGTCTATTTAACTTAGTAAACAAGTGTCTATTTTACACTTTAGGGCACTTACTTCACCCTTTAGGTCTCAGCTCAAGTTCACATCTGCTGGGAAGCGTGGCCTGAACCCCGTCCCACTCGCCCTCATCTCAATCAGTTCCTCTGTTTAAATCTCTCATATTTCCCTTGACAGTACTTAAAGTACAATCTGTAGTAACAAATTACATGTGTGATTTATGTTTCTTGCCCACTAGACTTTAAGCTCTGGGAGGCAGGAACTGTTTCTCTTTTGCTCGTCACCATATCCCCAGCACCTAGCCCAGTACCAGGTCCCGAGCAGGTACTCCACAGTATGTGATGCACGAACGCATGTGGCTCTCTAAGGCCCTGCAGAAGTGGACTGTGTGAAGTGGAGGTGGCAGAGGGCCACTGGATGAGTTCAGCAGAGAAAACCACAGACGTAGAGGAGAGGCAGCTATTTGAAGAAGCTACCCCGGGCTGACAGCAGTGAAACGTTATCCAAGTCATCATGCAAACTGGCCAGGTGGCCTCTGTCTGTGTTTTGCCATATCTCCCACATGTCCAGATGGCCAGCAGCACAGTCTGCTCTGTCCTGGCAGAGGAACTGCATTGCAGCCTCTCTGTTCGCACTGCCTTACGGTTCCTGACACCCCATATCCCAGTGGTTATAGCTCTGTTTTCAGTTGATCTGGAACTGTTGGGTAGTTAAAGTGAAAAGGTCCCTTTTAAAGACTCTAAAATTTGTTCTGATACATTAGATTTTTAGGGGGGAAATCGACACAGCAAAAGAACATCCTAAAATTAGAGGTGGGCCTCAAAAAATGCAACATTTACGTTGCAAGCTAAGTTTTCATAAATTATAAGATGCCTGGTGTCAAGTATGGAAATTGGGGATCCTAGAGCTCACGCCAGACGACTGAGGTTCCCCACCAAGCAGGATGACCCTCTGCAGAGTCTCTGACGGAGGGTCACAGAGTGGCGAACCAAGGGCAGCTGTGCTGATCACTGTAGTGTTCTTGAAACTCTAACCAAACCCACCTCCCTGCCACTGCAGCCCCCTGTTCAAGGCCTACCCTGGCATATCCGGGTGGCAGCCCTGCCAATAAAGGAGCCTGCAATGTAACCTCCCCTTACAGTACCCTCAGAAACCTCCATTTGGTGAAGAGAAGAGACCCTTGAGAATATACATCACGACACTCTGAAATAAATGTTTTCTAAGTTAGGCTTTCTAAATTTTAGCCTTTTGTAAACTTCTGAATAGTCAATGCTATCCTGACATTCAGTAACAAGTTTCTTAAATTCTGCAGTGTATCTAGACATTTTATTGTTTAGGAAATGTCTGTGAGAAAAGGTAAAATAAAAAAGTACTTCTCTGAGGAAATTTTTAATAAACATCTAAATATTTATGATGAGAAGACCTATTATTTTTATTTACACATTTCTGCTGCACATTCTTCACTAGGCCAAGGCGAGGCAAGCTCCCTCTATCTCTGCTGTTATCAGATCTGACATCTGCAGAAACTGCTGTAGCTCCTCCACGGGAGGAGTTCCAGAGTTTTCCAAGGAGCTTCATCCAAAGTTTCTCCTCCATGTGATACAGTGAAATGGGAGTGATTCTTCTGCTCACCACAACAGGACCAGATCGGAAACAACTTGGTTCTCCCTCTAAAAATGGTCTTCTGGGTCTTTGTATAGCCAACCTCTATACCTCACTTAAGTAGAAATCATCTTTGATGTCAAATGAATCTCCAGGAACGTAACAATAAAGACAGATACTCAAATTCTATCTTTGAACCCAAATTATAAAACCTTCACCACGATTTGATAAGACTGAGTAAACCATTGTCATTCTAGTCTTCTAATCACTTACCAACATCTTATAATACCTTATTGATGTTGCAACTTCTAATTCCTATTGAATGCTTCTCTGACATTTACATGAGAGAAACAAGCACTGCGATGTGTGATTTAATCATGAACTGACCTATAACCTGATCAAAAGGCTCAGCTCTAACATCATGGGTGAGGACATTCCAGAAAGAACTAGCCAAGCCAGTTGTTCAATTTAAAACAAAAGAATCTGCCACATACTACATGTAGCTTCTGGTCCCACACAGAACTTGCTGTGGTTAGAAGGGAGGTAGGCACAGGCTTCAGTGGGAAAGTACTGGTTGTGTTTCTTCCTTCTGTTCCATGGGAACAAGAAAGGACAGGAAGGACCTGAAAGCAGGTAGCAACAGAAACTGAAATGGAGATGTTGTATCTTTTTTCATTTCTAATCACTGAGAAGTCCTTATTTAAGGAGTCTGAGGGAGGGCGAGTTGTTAAAAGAGATGGCTCTGTCAGAGGGAAAACTCAAGAGACTTTGATGCCCAGGAAGCCTGAAGCCAGCGCCAAAATGACAGGGTAAGGAATAGTTTTTAAAAGTACCTAACTGCATAAAATTATTGTTTGTTTTCTTTACATATTGTCTCAAATACAATCTGCTTTCAGGTTTGTTTAATGTTTGCCAAAGTTCTGCTATCTTAATTAAAAGATCTGATTTTGATAAAATAGGAATGGAAAAGTACTGGGCACACTGGGCGAAGGCAGGCAAACCAGCACTTCCACTGGCAGGCTAACGCCCGTCACCGAGCCCAGAGGGCAGGACAGCGAAACTGCAGGGCCAGCGTTTTGATGCGCAAATAAGCCCCACTCAGGCAGAAAGTGCAAAATCAGATGTTAGGAGGATGAAATAGCATGAAATAGCAATTTTTATTCTTTCTTCTCCATAATAGGCTTCAAAAGGCAGGGGCCAGGTCTTATTTACTTTTTAAAAAAGAGACAGAGAGGTAGGAAGGGAGGAAATAAGAGAGAGAAGGAATAAAAGAAAGAATGAAGGAATCTTTTCTTCAGGGACTAATTTAGCATCCACATGAGGTAGCCAGAGACTCAAAAATACATTATCTCAGGAGTACCCTTGGAGCAGTCATTCCAGACTGACCCACTAAATGGATTTTCTTGGTGGTGAAACAATTTTTTTAAATAATATATTTTTGGGGGCTGGCCCTGTGGCCGAGTGGTTAAGTTTGCGCGCTCTGCTGCAGGCGGTCCAGGGTTTCGTTGGTTCGAAGCCTGGGCGCGGACATGACACTGCTCATCAAACCACGCTGAGGCAGCGTCCCACATGCCACAGCTAGAAGGACCCACAACGAAGAATATACAACTATGTACTGGGGGGCTTTGGGGAGAAAAAAGGAAAAAAAGAAAATCTTTATTAAAAAAATAATAATAATAAAAAATAATATATTTTTGCTGATTATTAAAAAGCTATAATGCACATTATTACTTAACCAAGGGTAGTTATTAAAAGTCTTCTTATAAAAGATAAATAATTGAAAAAATTAAAAGTATAAAGATGAATATAAAAATTAGATTTATACTTATCACCCAGAGACATCTAGTAGTAACATTTTGATGTATTTCCTGGTGGTTTTTTTCCTGTGGAGGTACAGTCTAGCCTCCCTTCCTACATGATGGCCCTAGGCCAGCCATATCCCTTGCAACTTAGACACAAACATTATATACAGATAAACTTACTGTTTAAAAAAAAATTATTCTATCATTATCTTCCCTTTGTTTTTAAAAACTATTCCAAAAGGACATTTTACAGCACACTTTCATTCTCCCCTTCTGTTGGACACATACATCACGTTTCTATTTTTTAGTACACTGCAGTAAACAACCTTGTATATATATTTTTGACCAAATCTCTATTTTTTTAGGATAGCTTTCCAAGTCAGACAATATATATGTCAGTTTTCTCATTTATAAAATGGAGCATTAAAATAATACCTGCTTAATGGAGTCATTAGGAAGATTAAATGAGATAAAGCTTAAAAATTGCTAAATATTGTGCTTGGTGTATAGTAGGTACTCAGCAAATGTTTTATTTTTTAGACCTCTTAAAGGCTTGATATATATCACCAAATACGTTTCCCACAGAACTTTCAATTTACAACCCTTCCAGTTTATTTCACTGCATCCCTACCAAGTCCAACTGCTTAAAACTTTTTCATTTAGTTTGCCATCTTAAGAAAACTACTAATGGATAAAAGATTCAAAATGGCAGAGTCAAGGCCGTCTGGAAAGCTAATAAGGAACCAAGAATTTCAGGATAATAATGACTCATCAGTATAGTCTCATTAATACAAAAATGTACAAGAGCTGAGTTTAGGCTGGGTGTGGCTCTGACTCTCTGAGTCACAAGTTTTTCATACTGCCTCTAACAACTCCCAAATAGGCTGCCTGAGTGGGGTTTGTGGTTAAAAGGGCCACCCCCTACCCCACCCCTCTGCCCAAGTGGGCTGCTTTTTCTACCTTTCACATCCTGTGTCCCAAGCTGCAGAGTTTTTCTTTTATTTTCAAACTCCATTTAGTGTTGACTCCTTCAGTTTCCTCCTCTCCCCCTTTAGCACGATTTTCCTTAACAGTGATCTCCTATCTTACTGTGATTAAAACTTTTTTTTTGGTGAGGAGGATTGGCCCTAGCTAACGTCTGTTGCCAATCTTCCTCTATTTTGTATGTGGGATGCTGCCACAGCATGGCTTGGTGAGTGGTGTGCAGGTCTGTGCCTGGGATCCAAACCTGTGAACCCCAGGCCACCAAAGTGGAGTGAGTGAATTTAACTGCTATGCCACTGGGCCAGCCCCATGTGGTTAAAACTTTTGAGCTGCAAAATTAGCTGTTTGTTTATATGGGAAAAAGGAGCTGTGGCAGGGATTATTTTTAAACATTTAAAAAATTCCTTCAATTTTAAACATTCAATCATTTATATTAATGGATTTGTATTTTAAATATTGTCAATGCATAGTTAGAGCACAGATTCAACAGTCTGTCTCAATTTTTCCGACACTGAACCATTTGTTGGGAATATTCACTTTTTAAAAGTCAGAAAATAGAGCGACAATTTTAAATCTGCTCAAGACTCTCTCCACACTGCCAATTATCCCCAAAGACACCAGCAATAGAAAACAGGAAGTCCTCAGGCTATCAGTACTCTTGGAAAGAAGGAGGGAAATTAAACAATTTAAGGTCTTCCTAGCAATAGCTAAGGTTTATTGAACACATACAATTGTAGTGCTGTATGTTATTTAACTCTCACATCATCCCTAGGAGGTAAAAACTGTTTTACACCTACAGGCAGGTTAAGAACTGCCCAGGGTCACAGGGTTAGTGAGTGGCCATGCCAGGATTCACATGCAGGCCGTCTTGGCTCTTAGCCACTAGGATGCCCGTCACCTCAACAATATACGTATCCTAATGTACATACTTCATATAAAATCTTCACATTTATTGTAGACGCAAATACTTTTTGGAACAAAAAGTATAAGTGCCTACCACTGTTAGAGGGGCAGTGGTATACTTTTGACGACTGATATTCTCAAGTAATTATGCTGGCAGCCCTTGGTTTGGGAAAATACAGATTAAGAGAAGAAACACCAGAGAAGTTTAGAAGTATAAAAGGAAGAATGTCACACGTGCTGTTTGGAAATGACCCACACTTGTCTCAAAGGCTTCTGTTTTCTCCCCTCTCCAATTAGCAAGAACAGTCCCCTCCCACCTGCCACCCATCCGTTCATCCATCCAGCAGTTCACTCAGAGTCAAGTACAGAGCAAGCCCCAGGGGGACTGCAGTGAAAGCAGCTTGGCCCTTGCCCTTGAAGAGGCCATCACAGTCCTATCAAGTTTACCTGATCCAAGTCATTCCGTAGAGCAATTTTGCTGGTTACAAGTTCATGGGCAAGGTCATCATTCTCTTGTTCCAACCTCATGCTGGCCTCCTGTAATCTCCGGTTCTCCCTCTGCAGAAAAAGATCAACAGCCAGAAGTTGGCATTAGTGCGTGGATGGACTAACAAAACAAACAGAATTGGTGAGGAGAAACAAGCAACAACAACAAAGTGAACTTTTGAAGGTGTAAAAAGGAGAAGGTGCAAGTGGCACAGGAAGGCAGGACTGCTGTCTGGAAACAACGGTGAGTTAAGCTGGCAGTGCGGATGCGGTACTCCACCCCGCGAAACTTACAACTGTCCCTTCCACCCTCCAGACGAGACTTCATTTTAACAACTGGGCCACAAAGAGCAAAATTTCCAAACATACCCCCAATCCTGTGAGGTTTTCATACAGACCTAAAACACAGACACAGGCAATTCTTTGTTTGAAACATGCACAATAATCCCACCCTTGACCTCAAAGGAAACTGCAAGACACGGCAGGGATGAAATGGGGGGAAAACACTAGACATTTCTTCAAATTGTTTTCCCAATATCTTTAAATTATTTGAGTATATTAAAGAGCCCTAAATCAAGAATCAGTATACATGGGTTCAAGACTTTGCTATCAACTGACATTTTCATTCTTTGGGTAGGAACATATTTACTTTTCTGAACACCAATTTTTGTGTTAGTAAGGACAATGGTCCTGATGATAATGTCTCTAAACGTATGTTTGGTTTTTTTTTAAACTTAAGATTAAAAGATTCTGGGTAAAATACATTAATGAGTTGTTTTTCCCCTTGAATTTCCAGGAAAAATCTAAAACAAAGTTTCAAAGAACCAAGTCACTAATTCCTATGAAGTAAGGTCTCCCCTTAGCTAGCCATTACAAACTGTGCACATTCACATCTATTGTCAGAATAGCAATTTGGTGTCTTCCATTCGAAAGTATCAAAAGTGCTTTCTTTGCTACTGTTAATAGTTACAGGAGATTCAAAAGAAGCTGACAGGAAAGACATCAATGTGATGAGACCTTCCTGTTTTTCAGATTCATACTCCTAATAGTCTTTATGCAAGGGTGGCAAAAACTCAGACAAAGCAGTGTTGCACGACCAGACGACAAACGTATGCCCCGGAAGACGGTGTATTATAACACGGTTGGAGGGGTGAAGTGAATTTTTTCTCCTTTTTTTTTAAAGAAGGACTGAGAAGCAGGCAGTAAGGGCAAAGCCTAAGGCCTTCATGGAGGCAAAGGACCCAAAACCAGGGCCAGTCGGGAAGCTAATGGACGAACACGCACTTTGACTATAACCAGCCACCAGGGTCCATTTCTGTCTTTTCTTTTGGAAAAGGTAGACTGGGAGAGCTAGAGAAACATTTTTGAAAAAGGTATCTACTAAAAAAGATAAAAACAAACCAAAATCACTTAGGTACTTTTAAACAAATTCATGATAGAATTCCATGCAGTGTTAAAATATAAATGACAAATATCTAACGACAGAAGAAATGCTTATGCTACCTTACAGAGAAAAAAAAGACAAGTAACTGGAAAATCTCATTTTCATAACAACATGAATAACATTAACTGTGAGTAGTGGGTTTTTATTGTTGTCTGTGCTTTTAAAATGTTTTCAAGATTTCTACAATAAATATATAATACATGTATTTAAAAAAGTCTAAGAAGTCATTTAAAAAATAAAAAGTAATTCATAATTTTAATTCCATTGGAAAGGATAAAATGCCAAAACAAGAAATTTTTTCAAGTCCACTCCTGTTATAGGCTCACATTCCACACGAAACCATACTGGATCGTCCTTGGTGGCCAGTATACACTGTAGCCCCTCAAAAGTGCCACCTTGCCAGGAACTCTTTCCCAAGAGATTCCTGAAAAGACAGCATACATATTTGTAGGAGAAAACTGTACTCATCAAATGTTGTCTGTCCCCTTGACACACAGAAGTTCCAGCCTCCCACAGAAGCATAAAAAAAAAGGAGACTAAAATATAAAAAAAGCCACGGTGCCTACAGCTGAATCTTTCAATCTTTGCTGAAATATCCAAATTCTAGCAGGGGCTGGAGAATTAGTCGTTCATTCTGATATATCTTACTATTACCCCTTTTTGTGCAAACAACTTACATACTTGTTGAAAGGCTAAAAAAAAGTTCCAGAAACTTTTCCAAAAAATTTCCTCCTTGCCAAGAACAAGCAGCAATAGCCAGCACAATTTCATCACATTATTTCACAATGCAGACTGCCTAGATAGGGAAGAGATTTTTCTCATTTCTCGATAAATCTCTTCAAAAGAGACCATGATAAGACTACTCCAATACCTGTTCCTGAGTTATGTCCTATTTCTACTGAAATTGTACTTGCAGGACTCCAAACTACAAAAGCTCCCTCAACTATTTATTTACATTAATTTGGCACAAGTGAAAATATTGCAGCTACCAGTTTTTCAGGTTACAGTGACAAAGGCTTAGAATCGAGTTAAAGTAACCTCCAGATAAAGTCACATGATGCTCGTGGAAAAGCACTCTGTTAAAAGTATTTAAAAAACACAACAGGTAGCTCTTCACTATTCATTAGATAAATGTCTGATGGGTTATATTATATAAGAAAGAGATGTGAGCTCGGCTGAAATTCTGATTAGTAACTTCCCATTACGATGCTATTGCAACTTGAACCCTTCCTTATAGACACACAGCTCAGGGGATAGGGGGGTGGAGCAGGAAAGATTTGGGAGAAATTATGAGTGTCTGAGGGTCCCTTACAAGCAGAATAGCCTAGGGGGCATGCCTACTGGCTTTTGCTTTAGCAAGAAGCTTCAGTTCGGTGTCTGCAAAGCAAGCAGCACAGTGGAAGTGAGACTCCTGCTCTGCACTCACAGACACGTGGGAAAGCAAGCTACGGGGTCGAAAATGCAGTATCGTCCTCCAAGCATGAACCCGAGGGCAGCCAGGGGTCCTCGGGAGTCCTCCGGTGCTACCGGGTGCCACAGTGAGGCACTGCTACTGAGATGGGGATTTTCTATGAAGAAGAGCTTGCCCACACTCACCAAGGGTTAATGAGAGATGACATTACCTGGCTGTCTTTTCCAGCCTTTCTTGAGGAGCCAAAACTGTTTTTAGAACTGACTGATTCAAGAAAAAGTTTGCCTTTATGCTCGAATGGGGAAGAAAGTTTAGCTTTGCTGGGCTTGGGAAAGGGAGTAACCTTGCTTGGTTCATTTTGAAATGTTGGCAAGGGCTGCCCACTGAGACAGACCTGAAGCCAGCCCCGTTAAGTTCAGTCAGTCCAGACTCACATGCTATACGTCTGCACAAGCAGATGTGCTGAATGCTCAGAGCCCATAAACAAAACAGGCAAATTGCTTCCCTCGCCTTTCAGAAAAGACTACAGGAGACCATGCTTACATAACCCTGAAAACTCACATCACACTGTTTGAAACATCCACCATCTCACACAATTGACACCATTTGAACAAAAAGCAGACAACTTTCCTCGTTACTTCCCTCCCCTCTTGCATAGGAGACGTGCAGCTGGGAAAGCTTGGTTAGTAACTTTCGGGAGGAGGATACTGCATTTTTCAGAAAGACAGACGCTGATAGTACAGACACACATAGATAAAAAACTTACCTCCTCAAAAGTCATAGACCAACTACCGTTTTCAATCATAGGTACAAAGACAATTGAAAAAAAAAAAAAGAATATCCAATGAAATTGCACACCTACTAATACATTTAGGAAATGGCAATAACAAAAACAGACACTTATTAATGCTATTTTGTTTGTCCTTAAAGTGTCATAAACTCTAAGTTCTCTCTATGACTGCAAACATTTGATGGAAAAAATATACTTGAGGCAGCCAGTGGGCAAGTCTCAACTCAGGAAGACTGACTGATACACTAAACTCCTCCCTCTCCACACTGCTATTTGCAGTTTGCATGACTAACGAAAACGCTGTATGTGGAACTGTTTGCAACTATGGTGAGCTGTTTATACAGTGTTATTAAAGCTGGGTGGAAGGAACTTCCTTCTATGACAAGGTCGGAAAGCTTGCAAAAGAGTTCATCTTCAGACAACAGGATGAAATTGCTGGGCAGGGGAACGTGAAAGAAGGACCGATCCCAGGTCTCCTCCCTGTCTGGGGACTGAAGTTTGGGTGAAGCAGTGCGAGCGTTGGTGAACGCCATTTTTCCCAAGATGAGAAAACAGACAAATGTGAACTGGCAATCAAAAGAAAATACACTAAGCCTTTCAGGAAAAAATGATGGGGAAGCAGGCGGCTTTAGAAACTCTAGCTCGGTATTTTGGGTGTGTTGTCTGCTGCTCTAACGAATTCTTGGCACACATTTTTAAAGACATTTAGGGGTCAGGAGAAAATGTCTTCTTAAAAGATACAGTGCAATTTCATCAGCAACAACACTCAACTCTCACATATTTTCTTTTGGATACCTCTTTCAAACGAGTTGATAATCATCATATTCAAATTTTATCAGCTTTTTGACATTCAAAGAAATGTTTAAATGTCGATATTGTCTATAAATGAAGATTTGAGAAAGAAAACCTGGATATTTGAAATCATTTGATGCTCTTCCTTTACGCAACATATCCAATTTTATCTTTCCAGTGGAAATTTAAAAATTTTAAATGTCAAACTAAAAACAAAATCTAGTCAGTGATAACTAACTGGCAGTTGGTAAACCAGACTGCATTTCTTTTAGCTCTTAAAAAACAATCTTAGATTATACTCTAGCACAGGGGTCAGCAAACTTTTAATGAAAATGCCCAGACAGTAAACATTTCAGGCCTTGCACGCCATATGGTCTTTGTTGAGACTACTCAGCTCTGTCATTGGTTGTGCAAAAGCAGTCACAGGCAATAAGTAAACAAATGGGTGTGGCTGTGTTCCAATAAAACTTTATTTACAAAAACAGGCAGTGGGCTAGATTTGGCCCACAATTTGCAGATCTCTACTCTACTCTAGCATACAAATCAAATTTTGAAAAAGCAAATGGGTTACAGATGATGTAGAAATGTATGAGTGTGACATCATTTTCTCAGTAATATTACTTTAAAGGAAATAAAACAGTAAAAATTGAAGGAAATTTTTGGGGAATTAATTCTGAAGATTATCAATAAACACACTTAGAAATTCTTAATATACATAACATTTATAGCTCCAGTGTAAAGTCTAGCTCAATCGGCAGACAAGCATCATCAGACACCACCTGCTCCTTCTTAGCTAAGTTGCTCAACAGGCCTCAAGAGAGCTGAGGCTTGCATCCTCCATTGTCCTACAACGATGAGTTCATCGGTGATCCAAGCTCGCAAAGGAAGAGTAGCAGCCTTCTGAAGTTTACCATGAAGTTATCACAGGCAGGTAGAAACCATCCTCTCGACTCTCACCATTCATTAAAAGCACGTTATTTCATAACAAAAATATTTCCAAAAGCAAACAACAGTCTTCGTGATGTGGAAAAATAATAAAATATAAATGTATTTTCACTAGTAGAAAAACATTTTTCAAAGATGGATTCACTTATCTTGAGTTGTTTGAGTAAGGAAGGGCCCAACACAGTAACAAAAGGGAAACCTTTTATTATTTTTTTTTCCAGGTAAGAAGGTTAGCATAATTTAAACTTCACGTATCAAGTTAAAAATAAAATGTGATAATTACTCTAATTTATTTTATTAGATATGTAAGGAAGGCAAATAATACAAGTACAATTAAGCTTTACTTCAAATATTTTGCTTGTATTGTTTTTACTACATATAATTAAACAGCTTAATCTTAAATTACATGCAGGGACAACTGCTCTATGAAAATTAGTATGTGCAAGAAAAACTCTTTGTAGGCTTAGAGGAATCATCTTTTTTCTGCTTGAATTACATTTTGATTAAAAAAATTACTATGTCTAACCTCAAGAAGGAAGTTAAACATTGTAAATTTAATTATACTGAACATGGATAAGATACTACAATTAGAAATTATGTATTTATAATACTCTTTGTGTCCCAAACCCAAGAGAGTTTAAGCATTCTTGAGTCTTTCTAGGATTTGCCCATCTTGGACAGGTAATAACATAACCTTCGTTATGCTTTGGGAGATTCGCTGAATTTAATTAATTAGCTGTGCTTTTTAAAGCTTAACCTACATTTGTGCAAGTAGTCCTTTAATTAAACAAGAGAAGCACGTCATCTTCTAGAGACAAATGAAGACTGCAGTTCCTTAAAAAAGTGCCATCGATAGATTACATCACTAGAATATTAACTCTCCTCAAATGGAAACAATTCATCTCTTTAAAATAGAAAGTAACATTTTAATTTCTGAAATTGGCAACTGCTTATTAGGTGCTTGGCTAATTTTTTAAATGTACGAAAGCAGCTACACATATGCACGAATGTTTGTTTTCTGCGGACTTGTATGAAACTGAAAATGTACATAATGTATTTCTACCAACAAATCTTTATCCTGCATTTTACTTCATTGAAATCAATAAATAAATTTACAAACCAAAATATAAGAGTAAATAAATACTACTATACAAATTTGGCCAGGTAAAACTGAAGGACGATAAAAGAGGCTTAGAATAAATATTCTATATTCTTCTTCCAATAAAATTTCCTTGGTATTTCTTGCAATCTAGTCATGTAGATAAACAGGAGTATACCAAAGGCTGTAAGCAGTCACGCCAGAGCTTGCTGAGTTTCAAATACAACCGATGCCAAAACCAGGTAGCATAGCCAGTGTGAGTACATGTGTATTACCTACTTGAATATGCTTATGTCTGTGTGTGTGTGTATATATATATGTGAAAATGAATGTACCACCTATTTATGTTGGCCATTCCCCTATAAGTATGGGTACACAAAGGATCTATAGTCAATAATTAGCTCCAATTCTGACAGGAAGGTCTCCCTCCCATGAGTTTGGCTTCTGCACAAGTACCTCTTGTGTGACTTGGGCTTTATGAAAGGAGGATGGTAGGGTGCATGCCAATCCTCTTGGAACAATTTTGCTTGGATTTTTTTGTGTGTGTGAGATATAAATCACATACAATAATATTCATGGTTTTCTTTTTTTCTTATTGAGGAAGATTAGCCCTGAGCTAACTGCTGCCAATCATCCTCTTTTTGTTGAGGAAGACTGGCCCTGAGCTAACATCCGTGCCCATCTTCCTCTACTTTATATGTGGGATGCCTACCACAGCATGGCGTGTCAAGTGGTGCCATGTCCGCACCTGGGATCCGACCTGGCGAACCCCGGGCCGCCGAAGCAGAACGTGCGCACTTCACCGCTGCACCACCGGGCCGGCCCCAGTATTCATCTTTTTTAAATGTGCCATTCAGTGGTTTTAGTCTACTCACAAAGTTGTGTAACCATCACCACTACCTAATTCCAGAACATTTTCATTGTGCTTAGGGTTCTAAAATTTAAATTTATACTAACACCATTTCATCTCTTTCTTTGTGGTTGAGATTTAAGTGTTAGATACAGGTGAGTATAATGGCAGCAATGTGAGAAGGTAGGTATGTGCGTATGTCATAAAAATAGACACAAAATGTTTAGATAGATACAGCAAGAACATGACTGCTGAGAACTACCTCTGCGTTATTGGATCTTTAACCCCACCTCTGGCTTCCCTGCAATAGCCCTTTTTTATGCCACCATGCCAAAGAGAAATAGCATCAAACTGAAAAATCTCTTAGAATATCTTATTGTATGACATTTCTGGGCCTTTTTTTTTTTAATTGACTTTCCTAACTTCCTTGCCATAAGGCAAGCTACAGTGTAGACACAGCATTTTAAGCAGTATGGATCCTAAAGGCTGAGGAGGGGGTGTTAGTGAACTGGTTAAGTTCTGACTCACGTCCTCAAAGATCCTCCCAAGCTATTTTTAAGGATTTATAAAGCCAGGTTCACAGTCCAAGGTTTATTAATTATAAAGTGTTCATTCCCAGGCCATGGATCTTATTCGTGACAGGATTAAATTTAGAAGATGCTAAAAGGTATTTTCTAAGACAGTTTCCTACTTTAAGATAATTATAATTAGCTTCTTAAACTAGATATTGAATATCTGAAAGAACAAATCTGTTGATGGCTGAAAACTATGCTGTCAATTGCCACTGTTTGAAATTGTAATTATAATTTGAGGAGTATAACTTTATCAAGTATATCACCAGTACAAATGTCTAGACATTATTAAAAGGGTATAGAGATATTAGTTAGATGATGTATTGGGAGGCTATTACGATACACAAAGGAAATAGCTATAGAGGGTATCTGATATGTAGATATCAGCTATGTAGATATGAAGAGGCTGTAACACTCAAAAGTAGCATCTGTTTTCAAAAAAAGAAAAAAAGTTTAATTCTACTTTGACCTTTCAGTAAAAATTGTACACATAGTCTTATGTGCGATAAGTGCTTTTTAAAAAATACTATACATTGTACTATTTATCTATACATTTCTGCTTTTAAAAAAGGATTTAAGAAACAACAAGTTCAGTCCCAGATTGATGTTTTAAATACACTATTTTAGTCTTTCATTTCTCTCCTCTTTTAAAGCACTCTTCCCAGATTTTATTCATACTGATGGCAGCAATAAGAAAATCAGAATGATAAAAGCAGTGGGAGGGCTTCATTTTGGATCCTCAATAATATTTTATAATTACTACTTCAAGCCCTTCTAAAGCAGCATGCTACATGAGCTATATTAAAATTGGTTTTATTGAGAGGTGGTGGTGGGGAAACTAGCTTCAAACCCTATTCTATGAGCACCTATGTGTTAATAGTTATTTACCCTGACAGTATGTGGGGTTTTATTATCAGTTCTTTAGCTAGAGCTATAAATAAGAAGAGAAACAGACTGATGTCAGATTATTGGGTAGCAATACTTGGGAGAAATATAAGGAAGATAAGCGAGGGGCTGGCTATTTTAGTAATATTTGGGTAATTCGAGGCAGTAAGCCTAATAAGGCTAACAACAACCATTTATTGAACACCAACTATGGGCTGGTACTTAACATACAACATCCTTCACCTTTACAACAGTCCCTCAAGGAAATGTATACAGTGAACGTTTCACAGATGAGGAAGAGGGTCAATACCTAGTCCAAGATGCTGAACAATGGCACAGGGATTAAAATCCCCAGCTTGGATTCCAAATCCTGTGCTCCTGTTTTGGAAAGCTAGGATTTGAACTCAAGTCTAACTACAAAATCAATATACTCCTTCCACCACGCCCCTCTGTGACCCTTCCATGCTATTCAATTCAGCGACAGAGACAAGGTGTACATCTGACTGTATCTGCTCATGTCCAGCTTCTGACCACACAAAGGCAACTCTAGTTACAAAAGTGGATGTCATCCCACTGTGGGTAATTTAATTAATAATCCCACCCCAAAACTTTTTCTGGCAGGATATTTTAGCATTGGTGGTGCTCAGTGTGAAAATACAATATTCCCTTATCCTAATGTACTGACGTGGACAGGCAGGGAACCACGATGCATCTGGAGGAATCTGAAGAATTAAAACACGTGGAAGAGAGATGATAATATTTCACTCGGAGAAATAAGTTCAAAATCAGTGTTTCCCAACATTGCATCATGGGAACAGTGTTGCTAATTACCACTGAAGAGATCTACCTTTGTGAATGGCCCAATTTTTAGAAACACTACAATTAACTAAGCTATTAAACTGAAATGATTTTGATTCTGAAACTGCATAGTGTAGTGAAATGTCACTGTTACTTGTAAATTTGTTTGTGGAAATAAATGTTGCAACAAACACCAATACTGTGCTCGATACGCCTTTGTGGTTTTTATTTCTCCTTCCAAATGAGTTTGTATTTTTAACATTTGCCACAGACAGAGGTAAGTCTGAAACTTTCTTGTGCCAGCCTTGGAACAGTTCACCTTCTAAAAGTCTTTGTGGATGTGACCGTGCACAGCTAAAACAGTACTTTGCCATTTTCTTTTTTTCCTCATTTTTGAAAGTAGTTGATAGCCACTTTCTTTCTTTTTCCCTTTCTCTCAGCTTCTTATGAAGATTCTCAGTATAAATGCAACAGGTGGAGTTACCTACAAATATACAAACTGAAAGAAAAGAAATATTATGGTTGGCTACTCAAGAGTCTCCTGAAATGCAAACATACCTGGACATTTAGCATGGTCAGAGTGTCTACGTCAATAGAGAAGGAACAGAGGGAACTGAACATGCCACAGCTGCTGCTTAGGGTAAAGAAGGCACTTTGCTCTGACAGGAGGCCCATGGCTCCCATACCTTGTATCTATCCATGGGGTCTTCCTGCTGCAGCTGGCTCTCTCGCATTGTCTGATATTCTTTCTCATATTTCTTCAGCTTCTTGGTTGGTACCTGCAAGGATCAGAGGAAAAGAATGCTAGATAAGGAGATCACTTAGGAAAATGTTTTCTGATGTGTTTCCTAACTAAGTCCCCGGCATTTTAATGAAGCATATCCAATTCAAAGTTAAGGAGCAAAAAAATCTAGATTCTAGAGCAGGGGTCTGCAAACTTTTTCTGTAGAGGTCCAGATAGCATATATTTAGGCTTTGTGGGCCATACGGTCTAGGTCGCAACTCTTCCACTCTGTTATTACTGCTTAAAAGTTACCATAGGTTATACAAATGAGTGTGGCTGTACTCCAACACAACTTTATTTACAAAAATAGGCTGCAGTTTGTCCATCTCTCTTCTACAATATTGCTTATATGTCATACCTTTTTCTAGTTAATGTATTTAACAGTGCTGTTACTTCTGTTAACTACTTTTCTTTAAGTAAAATTCACTCATGATCTTCTACCATGTTGAAAATGAAAATTATTATTTTATAAAAATAAAAAACTGAGGGGCCACCCCGGTGGCGCAGTGGTTAAGTTTGCACATTCCGCTCCGGCGGCCCGGTGTTCACCAATTTGGACCCCAGGTGTGGACCTATACACCGCTTCTCAAGCAATGCTGTGGCAGGCATCCCACATATAAAGTAGAGGAAGATGGGCACAGATGTTAGCTCAGGGCGAGTCTTCCTCAGCAAAAAAGAGGAGAATTGGCAGCAGATGTTAGCTAAGGGCTAAATATTCCTCAAAAAAATAAATAAATAAAAATAAATAAAATACAATAAAAAAACAATAGAAAAACTGAGCAAAAAAATAATTTTTCAAATGGAATTAATATACTAGAGAGAAGGAAGATTCTAAAGCTTGTCACTGAAAATTTAAAGAAATATAGAATCATTGTGTATAAGACAATAGAAAATCATCTGAACAACGCATCTATTTCTTGTTAAAATTATGTCTCTTTAAAAGCCAGTATTCTACTCTTTTCTTAAGACTAGAATCTTAAAGAATCTTAGAATTCTAAAAATAAACAAATAAGCATTGCACAGTATAAAGATCATAGAATTTGGCCCTAGATGGACCAAGTTCTGAATGCCTCCTATTGTTTTATTAACGGTGGTATTTAAACTCTCTTAGCCCGAGGTTCTTCATCTGTAAAATGGCAGGCAAACAAATTTCTACTTCATAATGGTTGTCAGGAGAATTAAATGATATAACACAGATAAAGTATCTAAAATAACTCCTGGTCCATGGAAACTTTTCAAATTGTTTTCTTTAAAAAAGTATTCACTAAAAGTAATGTATTATAATCTATTATGTTCCATATAACAGGTTAAATCTACTTTAGGCTTTTCTTGAACAATTAAAATTATGTAATTTCTTTAGATATCAAAATCATTCCTTAATGTTTAGGTCCTAAAGTAAGCGACTTGAAATAAAGAAAAAGTTTATTCAGTTTTTTAAAAACATAATGTGTTATTTTTCTGAATTCTTGGGGACTCAGTGAGGGCAAGGATGATGCGTTGATGCCCCTCAGTATCCATTATGATACCTACCCAAAGTAATTGGCCGATACAAGTCCCTCAGCAGACTGTTTCTTGTTGAGTTCAAAACATGGCATTTAGAAAACAGGTATATGTGTGTGAGAGAGAATGAAAAGCACCCGGAATGAATGTAAAGTTACCCTGTGTTTTTCCAGAAAGAGGATAGGTTCAATTCTCTGGGATCTGGCCAGAGAATTTGTTAAATAAAAAGCACCGACACCAGGTATCATCCCTATCTTATTCTAACTACTGTGGTCTCCCCATCCAGGAGCACTGTGAAGTACTAGAATTATCTGCTTCTCACCACAGTTTCACAAACTCACTCCAAACCTGATAGACAGTGTAAATCCTTCAAGGAACACATGATGACAATATTCATCTGGCTGATGGGGGAATGTCTGCTCAGTCAAACAAGAAGTAAGGACATTTTCCAGGGTGTAACTGAATTGCAAAACCACTGCTGAATATTGTCATGAGAAATTCTAATCCTTTATTACTCCGTCTCCAGAGACCTTCAAAAGTATGCTGTGACCAACTGGAGTGCCACAGAGAGGAAAGCACCACCTACCAACTAGGCCGCCTCAAGATCACCAGATAAACAACCAGGAAAATATACAAGATCAGGTGCTAACAAGACAGCAAGAACATTATTTTTCTTGAATTTGATAGGGGCCTCAATTTCCTCTAGTTTTCTTTTCTCTGTATGTATTAATCACATACTCCAAAAACCAAAACAGACTCTCAAGATTAAGCGGCAAATCACTAGCCCTGAAGCAGCCCTGGAGCCGAAGCAAACAGGCAAGAAGTCTGAGTTTTAAGCAGTAGCAGGTGTTTCACATGTATCCCCAGGAGCTAGGGTCAAGGGGAGAAGTGGGAGGTGAGGTGAAAAGGGAGCCTACTCCAGCAGCCATTAGCCACAAGATGGGAAGTATGTCAATATTTTTGCAACTGAATACCAGTACTGATGGGTACCAGGCTGAAGATCAGGTCCTGTGTTGAAGTACTTTCTACATGGTTCTAAAATGGATCCATTCATCAATGACTGAATTACAGATTGCAAGCTTGTTCCTAGAGAATTTCTTCTAAAACCACATTTTTAAATTTCAAACCATTATTGACATTTTTTTTACACGTAAAACAGTGTCCTTTTAAAAGTCAATCTTGCTACTTATGTTAAGAGATTCATTTCAAAGTGAAATTTTAAAAAATACATTGAACATCCTCAATAAGCTAATCCTTTCCCATCTGGCTGAGATTCTAGGATGTTTCACTTCATCTTGTTCAGGGAAACAGAGCAGGTTCCCAGAACAATATGTTGCTAGGAAACCTTCCAAGCTTATTTATCTGGTGCTGTGGGGTGATACTGAGCATCCACCTGTGATTGGCACAAAGTGAAAGGGGGGAAAAGGGTGGAGGAGGAAGGGGAACTGACATGAAACTCCTGTTATTTATAAGATAACCAAGGAAAACAGACTGTTAACAATTTTTAAAACTATATTTCAGGACAAAATTGATTTTATTTTCAGGAACATAATATTGAGCTTGAAATTTTTTTTGTCAGAGAAAGGAATTAAAAAAACCCTTTAGTAAGTAGTTTTAATTAAAAGAACAGAAAGGTATTAAGAATTGAAACAATGTATTATCTCAAGAGCAGTATAGGTTTCTTTCCCTTTAAGTTAAATAAATTTAATGTAAGTATGCGCTTGATAAGTATGTTAAGAATCACCAATCCTCTTAACTGTCTACTGAATTTTGGGGTCCTATTCCACCAACCACCCATCCTCTGCCTGTCCAACACCTCCTATTTGGCAAAATTCAGGACATGTCCTCAAAGAATCCATAATTGTTTGGTAAGTGCAACCGACAATGAGCACTCACCACTTCAAAATGGTATTTAGTAAAAACAAATAACCAAATAAATAGCCAAGGCTTGACATTTTGGACTTGACAACTATGTTTAGGGAAGGCAGCATTTAAGACAGAACCAGTGTTTTCATCTTTTGAATATTTTATGATATTTGGAGATATGTCACAATGTGCTTGGCCTTGACATTTAAATTCACAACGCAACCATTTACACAGAATTAGTAATTTGGAGCTGGAGGGACCTTTGAAGATTGTCTGGGGCAATCCCTTTCTTCAGGATGAGGAGGCTGAACCCACGTGGCTAGAGCACTGGATGGAGCCAGCTGGTTGTAGCAGAGGAACCTAGGATATGGATGGGTCCACTATCTCTCTGGCCTGTACTCCTTTCTGGTACTGGGCTGTCAGGGAAAGTGTTTCCCAAACTTTAGTCATTCAAATACCATGTTCATTATTTTTGCCATATCCAAATACATTTTACTACTATTTTTCTTAAAATCAACTAATTTTTTTACACAAATTTATTTTACAAGAAATCAGTTTGGAAGCAAGAGTCAACACAGACCACTGTGGTAGACAGAGAAATGGCCTCTCAAAGACGTCTGCATCCTAATTCCCAGAACCTGTGAATATGGTACCTTACATGGCAAAATGGATTTGCAGATGTGACTGAGGCTAAGGGCCTCGAGATAAAGTATTGTCTTGGATTATCTGAGGGCCAATGAAATCACAGTCACTACAATGGGAGAACCTTCCTGGACTAGAGGAGACGCGACTACTGCAAAAGAACCAAGGAAATTCGATGTTGCTGGCTCTGAAGATGGAGGAAGAGGTCCATGAGTCAGGGTACGTGCGCTGCCTCTAGAGATTTAGGTTCTTTAAAGCCACTTTGTAGTTATTTGCTATGGTAGCAACAGGAAACTAATACAAAAACATTATAAATAATAACTACTATTAATTGAGCTACTAAATGTTTACAAACACAATTCAGTTGAAAGTCTTAACAGTTTTGCTGAAAGTAAAATAAAAACTTCCCTACCCTTCACTTTACAACCAAATGCAAATTATGTGAATATAAAACAAATTGTAAACTGTTAACCCTTATGTTACAAATATCAGAATAGCAAGATAAACGGCAGTAAGCAAAAGATAAATATAACCCCACTCCAGCCAACGTGTGGATTCACTTAGTCCCTTTCTGCCTTCTCTCTCCGGGTGTGGGATTTAAGTTGTACCCAGTTCTTGCTAAGGATCTGTGCAATGTCCACTGTTATTCTCTATTATGTTTTACTGTATTCCATTTTTAAAATGCCTGTTCAGACCTTCTAAAATGATTTCCTGACCAGCAGTTTGAAGGACACTGCACCATAGCAAAGGGACTTTTTCGTGTCTTCCTCTGATGACCATACTCAGTGGGTTGTGACATTAAATCACTGGGGAGGTTTATTAACTCCCCTCCTGGTCACCAGTGCCCTCACCTGCCATTTACTGAGGAAGTGGGGTCCTTTCAGCTGTTAGCAGGAAATACATAGAAAAAAGCCTAATAAACTTAAGGGAAAGAGGAGTGGTGGGGGAGTGCTAAACAGTGGCCTTCAACAGCAGGGAAAGAGAAAGCACAAAACTTCTTCATTTGCTTTATTCTTTCTCACTGTTAATCACGCTGATCTCACCTGGACATATGGGAGGGGAAGACTAAAAAAGAATACGCTCAACTTTCTTCACTTCCCATGCTCTTCCTCTTCTGTTCATTAAAGCATATATTTCTTATTTTTATATGTGACTCTGATAGAATGACTATATATGCATATAAATTTTTGTTTATCAATTAATTTTGGATGAACTTGCCTTAACAATCTTTCTCTCACTAATTATATCTACCTGGGTTATTTTGTATTTTTACTTTTATTACATTATTCTGAATACTCCTTAGCAATACTTGAATCTCATGTGCATTAGTTATTTCTAGTAAAACATACTTTTCCTCTTACATATATGAGTTGGTTAGGTTTCCTGATTATCAAATGTGATCTTTATATATTTAAGGAGTTCAGGTGCCTCAAAACAGCACAGACCTTAAACTTTGGATAGTAATTAATGGAATAAGAGAACTCTTAAGTAACAAATTTGGAATATACCTATTATATTAACTTAAGGAAAATTTATACACAGAGAAGAGGGAAATGACACAACATAGAATACACATGTGGAGATTTTTCAACCTGGTCTATATGCTGCAATGTATATACTGATCTTACAGAACAATCTATCAACTAGAGAAAAGAATCTAGGAGCTACTAGTGTCTCTCAAGGTAGGCATACTATTGGCATTCTGGGTGGAATGATTTTTGGTTGTCTTAGACTCCACTTCCCATTTCTGAGTCCCTAGCATCCCTGGCATATTTCTCATTTCACCTATTAAATGTAAGTAGTGCCCTCCAGTCATGGTGACAACTAGGATGCCCACATACCTTTCCAAATAGGGAGGGGAGAGCACTGGGGATGGGAGGTGTGAAGGGTAGATGCTCAAGAACAGGGTTTCATACTGAAAACTACTCAGCTAAACCGTCGATAAAGACAAAAAGGAGGCCTGGACCGGCACGCAAGGTTTTCAGCACTGCATTCATATATTCTGATGTCTGCTTCCCTCTGCTCTGTTTTTGATCAGCAGTAAGTGGCATGAAGAAGAATGTGGAATGCCTTCATGTCAGAGAATTTCCTAACAGTTTTAAAGCTATAATTTAGAAAATTCTATATTTGAGCTTCCCAACAACTCTGTGAAGTAAATATTATTTGAATTTTACAAATAAGAAAAACTGGAGAGAGGTAACTTGCCCAAGATCATACAGCTGGTAAACAGAGAGTCAGAAATGGGATCCAAGCTGTCTGCCTCCAGAGTCTGCCCGCTTCAACCACTTTGCTCCGCAGCCTGGGGCCAGACGATTAAGGCAAAGCTCTTCAAGGAGCTGGCAGTCTGGACGTAGGGCCAAATGCGTGCCTAATTACCATAGGGTTTGAGAAGGGCAATAACAGATGTTGATAAAGGGACAAGGGTGATCGAGAAGCAATTTGTTGTGGGGGGAGCACCGCGTGAGGAAGATTTTCATTGTGACTGGTTTATGTAAGCTTCCTTGCCCAATTCAAAAATATAGCATTTCCCCTGTGCCAAATTTTAACAATGGGCCAGTCACTTGTAAGAACTATTATTCAGGGCTTGATGAATCTGCTGATCTATTTCAGAAATAAAAGATACAAAAACATTTATTGATGGATGCAAATGCTGGCAAAGGAAATCACTATTTAAAAAAAAGGCTGATTAGATCTGGTTAATATTTTCCTGATGGTCAGAAGTTTGAGGGCCTAAAAAATTAATAGACCAAAGGTACTAGCCATCATGTACTGCTCTTGCTCACTTCAGATAATTTCTTAGGATGAACATAAATGATCCCATTTAATATATTGATCATTAGACAGAGAAAAAATAGATAAGAAGTATAGTACTACATTTCTTGGTGATTTGTGTTTGTGTGTGGGGTGAGAGTTTCTAATTCAGAGTCATTTCTAAAAGGACTTGTCAAGATCTGGACAGGAAGTGGATCAGTGGCAAACAAAACTCGCACAGTTTGCAGCAGCCTAAAAGACTTGGGAAGAAATAGATGGGAAGGAATCAAGAGGAGAAGACATCTAAGAAGAGGGACCATGTCTTATAGGCCTCACTTAATTCTCTTCACAGTGTGTTCACCGGAAGAAGCCACTTTGATTCTTTTTGAGCTTTTGCAACTAGGAGGAGGAGGAACATAGTCAATGATATTTTACCTCATGGAACTAGGGTGAAAAAAACCTTCTGAGAACATAAAAGTCTACAAATGGTTATTAATTCTTTTTTTATTGAGGTATAATTGACATATAACATTATATTAGTTTCAGATGTACAACCTAATGATTTAATATTTGTATACACTGTGAAATCACCACAGTAAGTCTAGTTAACATCTGTCACCACACAGTTACAAAATTTCTTTTTCTTGTGATGAGAACTTTTAAGATTTACTCTCTTAGCAACTTTCAAATATGCAATACAATATTATTAACTATACTGTACATCACTCACCATGCTGCACACTACATCTCCAGGAATTATTATTTTATAACTGGAATTTTGTACCTTTTGACCCCCTTGACCACCCCCTCCTGAGTCCACCCCCGCCCCAGCAATATTAAGTGTATACTAATACTTAAGGAACCTAATGGTTTAAGGTGGTGGGGACAAGACAAGTACTTATCTCCTGTTGTATCTCTAACACAACTCCCAAGGCTTACAGACAACGAATTACTAGGCATTCTTTCCTGGGTTCACGCATTACAGTCCACAGTGTTGCACTTGCTTTCATCTCATCCGGCACGGTCAGCTTTCCCAGCTACTCAAGTCTAACGGTGCACACACCTGTGACAGGTTCCTGGACTCATTCATTGTATGATGTGAGTCACTTTCCAACATTCGTGGCTCACTCCTGAATGTAGTGTGCTCATCAAGTATCTACAAAAGCTTTTGAAATAGTGATATCTACTTTCTTTATCACATTCTAATATATGTTATCTGCTCCCAATACTGTAGCAACTTTACGAGACTCCTGCATTTTATAGAAACTGCTTATCTGTTCATTTCTAATCCCTCATCTCCAGTCCTATAAATTTAATCTTGTATACTATTTTTATGGAACTCCTTGGCACTTCTGCTCTAGAGCTTTCCTATCAATAAATAATATCTCACGGTAGAGTAATTTCTTTACTATCTATGTGTTGATAATTCCTAAATTTATAGTTTCCAGCCCAGGACTTTTACTGAGCTCAACCTACATATCTGACTGCTAACTTCATGTCATCTTTTGGATGTTTCACATTTGAGATATTTTAAATCTGGACTCATGACCCACTCCCAAACTGTTCTTCCACTGTTCATCTTCCATCCAGATGCTCATGCCAGAAACTTAGAAGTCACCTTTGACTACTCCCCCCGCAGAGATCATGAAATCAATCACTAGATTCTATAGGGTATGCCTCCAAATATTTCTCTAGCTTGTGTTCTTCTTTTGAACCTTATTGACACTGCCCTAGTTCAAGCCAAAATCACCTTTCACCATTTCAATAACCTCTAAACTGGTCTCCCCGTGTCCACGCTTGCTCTACTCCAAATTTTTTCTCCACAGGGCAGCCAAATTTTTTTCAGGATGCAAATCTGGTGTCAATCTCCTTCCTAAATTTTTCAATTGCTTCCTGTTGGACTTAGGATAAAGAGAAACACTTGACATAGCTCTGCCGGTCATATCAGGTTTGGTCTCTACTTCTCCCCGTCACTCCCTATGCCCGTATTTTGCAAAAGTGGGGTTTGCCCATCCCAAGGAGTACATAAAATGATCCAAACAGGTGCAAAAGGCAAAAGACATTCACTAGAATTTTCAGTTCTATTATTTTTTTTACCTCATCTTTTAAAAATGTCTATATTTGTACTTATTTTATTAAGGTATATGTACATAATTTATTTAAAAATGAATATACATATACTGGAGGTCAAAAGAGTTTAGAGACAACAGTCACTACTCCAGCCACAGTGGACTTATTTTAGCTAACACATACTTTGCCCTGTCTCAGGATTTTGAGCATGCGCTTGCTTCTGCCAGGGTGGATCCAGCACCTTCACCTCAAGATTCTAATTCAAAAGGTCTGAGGTGTGATCAGGCATCTCTATTTTTATAAAGCTCCTCAGGCAATTCTGATATATGATCCGTTTGAAAACCACTGGATTAAAACATCAAGTGCTAGCAAGGGAGGAGTGAGAGACAGGCTGGAAAGGCATTTATAAACTGGCCCGAGAACATAACCATCAGTTTCTAAGGGAATATTCGTTCTAAGTTTCAAACAACCAGTTTATAAATAAACTTCAGGAGAGAATAAATTTGTAAGATCAGGAAGGACTATTTTTAATGTTCTAAATTTTTTCAAGAACTTATTATATAAATAGTTTGAATATAAGGACAAAATGAAGTTTTTTTTTTTTTGAGGAAGATTAGCCTTGAGCTAACTACTGCCAATACCCCTCTTTTTGCTGAGGAAGGCTGGCCCTGAGCTAACATCCATGCCCATCTTCCTCTACTTTATACGTGGGACACCTACCACAGCATGGCTTTTGCCAAGCGGTGCCATGTCCACACCTGGGATCTGAACGGGCAAACCCCGGGCCGCCAAGAAGCGGAATGTGCGCACTTAACCACTGTGCCACTGGGCCGGCCCCCAAAATCATTTTAAATAAGGGGAAAACCATACACTTCAAGAACAATTATTTAAGCAATAGAGTTTCTCTTCAATAATATAAGTAGAGTGGTTTGGGGGTTAAACCAGCTTGCATTTGAAACCTTGCTCTGTCAAATACTGGCTATGTAATTTTATAAGCAAATCACTTAAACCACTTACTCAGAGCTTCAATTATTTATTTTTTTAACTGGGGGTAACACAAATAACGACTGTGACCATCTCCCTTTACTGAGCACATACTGCATGCCATGGCACTGGGCTAAGCACAGTTTATATTCTTTTTGCCTCACAGAGTTGAGCTGGGTTTACTATATCCATTCTGTAAAATAAGTACACTGAGAACAAGACTAAGTAACATGCACGGGGATCATAACACTGACTGACACAACAGGCCTTTTGGACACCAAAGGTAAAGCCTTAACTGCAATATGTTGCATGCCTGTCATCTCACTGCCTGCCCTCTAGTCAGCACACACAGCTCTCAAACCCAGGACCCTGGCCAAGCCTCCTCAGCAGCCTGCTGCAACTAACTGAGCTAATCAACCGTAGGGTGATGGAGATGTTGCCATTTTAACATGTGAACTAAGATAGCTGTCATATTACCTAGCATAAAGTAGGAGCTCAGAAAAATATACACACCTTTGCCCTGAACTTTCTGGGTAAGCTAGGAAAAAGAGAAGGTCAAACAGACCCTGGGGTGGTTGAACCAGGAATTTAACTCTAGGAGAAGCCTGATTAAAATTCCAAAGTCTTAAGAGGAGGCAGAATGAAATGATATATTTTCTTCCTCTCCCAGCCTTCTGAAAAAAAAGACTGAGGTATAAGCCATGCAGGAGATTTACAGCTTACAGCAAATTACCTTAAGGTACTGGATTCAGTCAGTGCTTACTTAGATAGAGCATTTCTGAGCCCTGCAGCTTCACTGAGAATACCCTTCTCCTGTATTATTCCTACAGTTTTTTATTTCCTTCTGTTCCCACTGCTTCATATACTGATTTGTACAAATAAAGCTGGCTTCTTTCCTTCACCCACATGCAACAGTTGCAGCTAGGTCACAACCATTCCTCCTATTGGCTTTTAAATTTGTCTTTCTCAGATTCTTTGCACTTGAAGGAGAGAAAAAAGACATTTTGCCTGTTTTTCTTTCTTTCTTTTTTTTGGTGAGGAAGATTGGCCCTGAGCTAACATCTTTTTTCTTTTTAATTCTTCTCCCCAAAGCCCCCCAGTACATAGTTGCATATTCCAGTTGTGAGTGCCTCTGGTTGTGCTATGTGGGACGCCGCCTCAACATGGCCTGATGAGCAGTGCCATGTCCATGCCCAGGATCCGAATCGGTGAAACCCGGGGCCACTGAAGCAGAGTGAGCGAACTTAACCACTTGGCCACGGGGCTGGCCCCTAGAAGCAATAATATCTTAAGTTGGTATAGCATGTCGGGTGTTTTTATTTCTCTTATTTTGGGGGGAGGTACTCAAAATCCACTGTAATATCGCAAGTAAAATTCCATTCCTGAATGAGTTTTTGGTGTGAAGCTTATCACTTAAAATTTTTATTATAATGTTTGGAAAATAACAGAATGACTACCAATTGCTAAAATTTAAGACTGTAAGATGGTATACAATACAATAAATCTGGTTACATGTTGAACAATATTGGTCTGATTCCAGAGAGTAGATTAACCAGATGTAGTCCCAAAACTGGGCCACAGAAAGCTGACACAGCTGTGCCCTCAGAGCAAGCTAATTAAGCTTATTTAAAACCAGACCATGAGACAAGGGAGAAAGAATGACAGGGAGCCAAGTAGGACACTGTTCTTTATTATCATCAAATGCTATGTGCATTATTATAGTGCTGGCCTTTCCACCACGGATGCTAAGAAACCTGAAGCAGTACTTTTATGTCAGTTGTCATTGGCAATTAGATCAAAAGTAAACATATATCTCTTGCTAAAAATACTCACAGTGGGGAGAAGAAGACTACAGACATTTATGCTGTAAGAAATTTAATTCAAGAACTAATATGCCAAACAGTAGCTATATAAAACAATCTGAGTAATTCTGTCTTTAGAGAGAGTCAACTTTACTGTAACTAGACTATCCGAGAAGGATAAACAGTGAGAAAGAGAAATGGGAATCTTTACCGTATTCGTCTACCTTTAAAGGCAGGAAGTAAAACCGGTTAGAAGTCAGCAGCAGCATATTAAACTGCATGATGACTGCATTGCCACTTTCATACATCAACTTTTTAACATGGCAAGAAAAACTTATCCCTACTTTGCATTTTTAAAAATCATCCATCCACTCACTCATTCAACAAATATTTGTTGATTATCTACAATGCAGCAGGCATGGCCATCCAGGAACAAACACACAGTCTGCCCCTCAAGGAGCTTACAGTGTGGTGGGGAGAAAGGCTTTAAAAAAATAATCACACAATTTAAACAAATACATCATTTACAAAGTAAGGTAAGCGCTCTGAAGGAGAAGTCAAGGTGAAGGTTATCACACACATGGCTCTGATCTTGATTGCTTCTCTGAGAAATGACAAGCTGAGACCTGAAAAATAAGTTAACCAGTGAAGAGGAGAAAGAGTGTTCCCAGCAGAGGGACACAGCATGGAAAAGAGCCAAACTCGCTACATAATTTGGCAGGACCAGTACAGAATGAAAAAGCCCCTTGTTCAAAAAGTGAGAATTTCAAGATGGTAACTGTAGAGCATTAACCCTAGCGTGGGGACCTGTGCAACTGTACAGGCCACAAGCCCACAAGGCCGGCTCTGGGAAAGAGGGATGCAGCGTGCAGAACTGAAGGCCAGTTGGAGCACAGTGAGGAGAGAAATGGCTGGCTGAGGCTGAAGGCATATGACAGGTACACAGGCACCAACCTCACAGACCGACCTGTACTGTCTCCTTCACGGTTCCCCAGTAGTTACTAAAGAGCTATTGTGCAAGCCAGGCTGTTATGTAAGCTCTCTTCTGGGTGCTAAGAGGAAAACAAAGAAGTCAGTCTTTGCTTTTAAGGAGCTTACAAATAATTCTGTAATTTAGGGTGGAATGTGGTAAGTCCCACAAGAGCGTATAAGCACCAATTTGGGGGGATTCAAGGCACGATTACTCTCTTGAGGTAGAGTATGTAAACACACAGACAGAAGGACTTCACAATGACTGAAATTAGCATTCTTCTGCCTTGAGAGCAATGATTTGGCCAGACCACTGTAGAAACAGCAAACACATCCAGCACTTCCTATGTGCCAGGCAGTGAATGCTATATGCTTTACTGATAATAATTTATTTTAGCCTCACATCTATGAGGTAGGTGCTATCATTATCTTCATTTTGCAGAGGAGGAAAAGAGATCCAGAAAAGTTTAAAAACTTGCCTGAGCTCACACAGCTATCAAGGTGGGTATACATTGTAACTTGGGCAGTGCAGGTCCACAGTCTTGGCTCCAAACTCTTATACTGTACTACGATTTTACTAACGCCATTTTATTTTGCTTTGTTTTCTAAATCTATATGCTATACTGAAGCCCTTTTCAGCCTCTCTAGTCTTCTGTTTGTCACTTTAACCTTTTTATCTACTCAGCTATATATACTGCTTCAAACTGGCTAAGAGAAACAACAAGAAAAATAATATTCCTAAAGGTTTTTCCATCTTTATCATCTAGAGCTGGAGTTGGCAAGAAGAGCAATGTGAAATACATTTAGGTATGAATTTTTTAAAGAAGATGACATATATAATGCTACTTTCCTGTGCTATTGATCACAGTCCCAACGTCTCTTTGTACTCATGGTCAACCAGAGCTGATGTAGTTATGGACGATTACTACTGACTCCCTAAGAACTGTGAGCACTCAATTAATGGAAGTCTGGGAATCCACACATTGGCCCTCGGTGACCCCATGACCAGATGCTGGATCTATTCCTATAGAATTGGAAAGTACATGTATGTGCTCATTAATTCAACAAATATTTACTGTGTGCAAGACACTATGCCAGATGTGATATCAGATACAAAGATACCTACGACACAATCCTTTCATCAAGAAACTTACAGTAAACTTTAAAATTTGATCAATGCCATCATAGAAATATAAGCCTTATGCTATAATGATTTAGAGAACAATATTTTCACAAATCCATCAGGAAATTTAAGACAGACTTTAACAAGGACCTAGCATGTAAGCATTGCCCTAGAGGGAGCTTTTGCTATTGACCATTCACAAGTGTCAGGATTTTTTTTTTGTAGATGTTAGAAGCCTACAAGGATTAGAGACAGGCAAGGCCCAGGTCTCCTCCCCACTACCTTTCCACCAGGTAGGAGTCATCATTTGTTAGGGGGTAGCCAACAGGCCCAAACAGAGTGCTCCACCTCTGGTGCCATTCTGCAGGTGTTAGACTGGCTGGCTTGCCGGAATCTTACTTGCAATCCATGCAAGGCTAGAGGGGCCTATATAGTATTTCTAGGCAATCCAATTGAAAATTATTCGACATCCTTTATGCTAATTAGAAAACCTCTTGTGTATATTTAAATATAGGTAGGTTAAATTTATAGTAGTTATCTTCTGATTAGGGTCTTTCCAATGCCAACCAACTACTCCCATATCAGGGTGCTTCAGACATTAATCAAGTCCAAGGTATAGACTAAGACAAACACATGTTATATCACACAGGGTGAACAGTGTGTGCATTTTAATGCAAATTACAGAGGGTATAACAGTGGGGTAGGACTGTAAGAGGCAGAGAGACGGGCAAGATATGGAAGAAACAGCTCATTCTTGCTTCTTTCTTTCTTCATTCCACAAAGGAAGCAGAAGGAAACTGCTGTAAGCAAAGGCACAGAGCTGGAAAATATGGGCCTGCTTACTGTGCCAAGCAGTTACGTTTGTCTGGTTGAGGAGCTAGATGTCCTGGCATAAGGGACCTGCAGGGCAGGCTGGAAAGAATACTCCAGAGCCAGATCATTAGAAGATCTAGGACACTGCCAATTGATGAAAGCATGAACCTATTTTGGTAGTTGCTACTTCAGTGATCATATTTTCCAAAATAAAAATCAGCCACATGGTCTTAACAGAAGTTTGCATCGATTCTGGATATGAGGAGCAATATGGAATATGAAAGAATTTAAAATACTAAAAATTTTTTGATTGTTTCAGTAGCTTACAGGACTTATGTGTCAGAATATCTGACAGGAGAACTATCTTTAAAAAAAATGTTTTGTCCTAGGAATGATAAGTCACTGAGGTTTAAAACAGTGCAATTAAAAGATCAAAACTGAGCGGGTAAGAATGTTCATCTGGAAATGGTATGTATGCGAAACTGGAAGGGAGGATAAAGAAGAAAAGAAAGGTGGCAATTGAAAGAATGTTGAGAAAGTTATGAAGACGGTTCAGGAGAAAGGTCTTTGTGAAGGTGACAGTAGAAATGGAAAGGAAGGACCACTGAAAGCAATGAGAGAAAGGTCTTTAAAGCAAGTCTTTTCCTGATCATTTCGGTTAGGCCAAGTGCTCCCTCCCCTCCTTAAACTTCTTTGGAGTTGGTCTATAGCTCACTTAATAATCATATATGGCTGTAATTACCTTTTTCTGGGGTATGAATTTCCCAACCTGATTAGGATGCCTTAAGGAACAAAATGAGCCTCGCTTAGGCTTGGTATCTCCTGCTTCAACCTAACACAAAGCTGAATATTTAGTGGATCCTAAAGCAGATTTGTTCAGTTAAGTATATTCTTAATGTCTCATGGTTCAAACGGATTTTATTAATTAGTTTAAATATTGAAATAAGTAAGACAGATGAAGACCATGCCCATATATTTTCCTTGAGTATGGGTATTACAGGAGATATGTGATGACATGGCGCTGGTAAGTGGAAAGACATCCAAATCCACTTACGGTAGGATATTTTTGCTACCTAAATGAGAAGACTGTGATAACCAATTAAAAATGGCAGTTCTCCTTGATATGTTTGACAGAGCCAATAATTACCTCTGTTCTGTGGGGCAATTTCTAAAATAGTGCGTAAGAATCAGACTCTTTGAGGAGACTTTTTATGCTATTCATGATTAAAGAAATTCATCTCTTTAATCTTGAGGGGAAAGACATAAGAAGAAAGTTAAGAACATCATGCATACTAAATGCTTAACATAAAGAATAAATATATAGCTGACAGTCAATAAGAGTATGTCTAACAGAATTCTCATTTTGGAAAAAAGGTAATATCAAACTGACTTTCTAAAAACTGATTGAATCATTTTTTACAGGCAGAGTAAGTAGATCAATTGAGAATATACTGGAAATTAGTCTTGGCCACACACAGGTAAAGGAAAGGCCACAAGATGAGCTTTTTTGTGTGCCTGTTTAAGGCCCATCTACTATTGTTTACACATGAATGATTTCTCTCCAAAGCTTGGGGTGGAGTGGCATTTATGTTTCCATTTCCATGGAAACTGTGAGGAGGAAGGAAAAATAAGGTATAGGGAAATGTGATTTTAACCCCACTGTCCCTTCCACCCATCCAGCCCTCCTCATCTCCAGGGAACAGGACCTGAAAGACCTCCGGCAGTCAACAGTGAAAGCTCACTCAGAGACTGCAGCTGGCTAAACGTCAGCTAAGAGCTGCAAATGACAGTTTATAGCAGCTGTTAAAATTTTTAAATGATGTTTTCCCTAATAAATTCCCCAATGTAATAATTTACAAGGAGGAAACTGACTATATCTCTAGTATGAGGAAGAACACTCAAAGGGATCTTTTGAGGCTTAGTCTGTTGGTGTCTTTCATAATTCTAATATCATGCATCATTTTAAAACAAATGACTGTGACAGGAAATGCAGTGAAATCAAGTGTGTGCCCATCAAGTCACTCCGATGTCACAAACTTGCTCCAAACAGAGGAAGTGGAAAAAGTATGGCGGAATTAATCAAACTGAGAGAAGAGCGAGAAAAGGGGAGGGAAGGGGCCTAATTTAACTTTTAAAAATTATTTAATTATATTTTATTACAAGAAACTATGTAAACACTGTCAGCTACACCTACAGTTGGAAGGCTGAGTCCAAAGAACTTGATGAGAGACCTAGACTAAGCATTGGTAAAGAATTATACAAACATATAGAAAAGAACAGGCCAGAACTGGCTAAAGATTACCCATTTCCCCTCTACGTCCAAGGGATTTAGAATATATATGTAAAATGATTTATAGAAGAAAATCTATTATCAGCTTTTAGCTCAAGAGGAAAAATCCTCATCAATCACCTGAAATGAATGCCATCCTTTTAAACATATGTGAAGGTTGAAAAAGAAAAAAATAATAATTCTTTTTGTTTTACATATCCATAACTCAATTTTATCTCTGAGGTACTTTTTCACTCTTTTTGGAGAGGTTGTTATTCCAAATTGTTCACTATAACTTGGCTTCTACTCACACACGCCTCAGGCAAATGCACATACAAAACCTGAACATTATCTAATACAGCTCAACAGAAGGGTGTCAAGAGTATTAGCCAACAAGATAAGGAGGAATATTACAACAGACCTTGCGGCATGAATGGGCTTCTTATTCTTACCACAATCTCCAAGGTGATATTTCCAAAACAAGAATATGAGAATAAACTACAGAGGAGCTCCAAGTTAGGATATCTGGTTTTCACTGTTGACTCAAGTGAAGTCAAATTCCATTTATGTCAAGCAGCACATATTGAGGACCTACTTATCCCTTAGCACCAGGTACTGACAACACCAACATTTATGAATAAAACAGAGTTTCAAACTGCCAGATATAAAGTACTGCTATTTTCAAATTAACCTTATAAAGAAATACATGGTAGCTCTCCTTCCCCGTCCCTCACTACTCTAGACCTTGATGTATACATGAGCATTGTCCTGAGACTTTATAAATGTCACTTAAAATGCAGCATATAATGTAAGCTATAAAATGCAGATCAATAGCTGAAAAAACGAACGTGACTTCTTGGGACCAACAGTGAGTCTATAAACACAGGACTAAAGTAATTGATAAATTCTGGCACTTTCCAATTAGCTATACATGCTTTTTCTTTCTTTTTTCATATGCAAATTTTCACTGGCTAATATAATAGTTAAGATGTTTTATGAAGCACTGTGTTGTCTCTATAAAGTATACAGTGATTTATGTTCATAATATAGATAGAAGCTACTGTGAAATATGACCAGCTAAAGCATGCTTTAACTTAATCCAAGCTGCTCTTTTCTTTCTGGAAACCAGAATTTCCTTGGCCTTCATGTCCTCATCAGTTGTACCATCAGCACTAGTGGCTGGCTTTCTTTTTGGAGACATTTTCCTTCTAGAAACAAAGTTAATTGAAATCTAGATACTAAAAAGACAAGTGGGCTCATCAAGACTTGCTCCTTACCCAGCCTCACAGGGCAGATATTGACAATTGGGACTTTTCCAAAACTACAAAATGTTACAGTGTCATGGCTCTTAGGGGAATCTCACAAAAATGTTGAAATCACAAATAATAAATTTATGAATTTAAGAATCTATATCAAATTTTAGAATACTAAGTTTCTTATATTTACTTTTTCAAGGCTAATTATTTCTTGAGATATATTTTTAAGGGATTATTTATAAATGTAAATACATAAGGACCAGACAAAGTTAAGTCAAAGTCCATATTAAGTGGCTTACTGCATCTCCTAGACTTTGAAAATTTGAGTGGGTGCATATTTATGCATCTGTTGCTTCCAGTTCAGAAATAAATCAAAAGTATTGCACCTAGATATTCTTAAAACTATTATTCACATGAACTCAGAAGAGAGAACCTAGAAACATTTACAAAAACTTTGTGAAAAATAATAAAGGCCTTCCTTGAGAACAAAGAAAATGAGAAATCAGAAATATCAGTCACCTTTTAAGAAGAGAATTAGTTTTAATTCAAGAGAACCTTTAATTTGAATTGAAAGTACTTTTAATTCAGGTACTGTACTGTGTCATAATTATCCCTTTTTGCTGAAAGAAAAGATAAACGATACAGAATATATCTTGCTTAGGAGTCTAAACAAAGAACAGACTCCCTGGCTAATCCAGTTGAGGTGAAGGTAGCGATACTGAACTGACTATGCTTTGTTCTCTAGTATAAATACAGATTTTTTTGCTTATATTTTCATGCCATTCAAGAAAAATGAGTTAAGACTTTCCTGTTGTCAAATTGTTTTACTACAGAGCCTGCCTTATTCACCTGAAATGTAAACTTTCATATCTGTATAGAAGTCAAATTTGTGAAGCATATAGATTTTTTAACATTCTGGAACACGTTAAGGGTTTTATTTTCCCCTAGCTTTATTGAGATATAAGTGACATACAACACTGTGTAAGTTTAAGATGTATCACACATTGATTTGACACACGCAATGATTAGCTGACACCTCCATCACTTCACATAATTATCATTTCTTTTTTGTGGTGAGAACATTTAAGGTTTACCCTCTTAGCAACTTTCACATATATAATACAGTATTGTTAATTATAATCACCATGCTGTACATTAGATACCCGAACTTATTCATCTTATAACTGGAAGTTTGAACTGTTTGACAAACATCTTCCCATTTCCCCCACCCCCACAGCCCCTGGTAACCACCATTCTACTCTCTGTTTCTATGAGTTCAGTTTTTTTAGATTCCACATATAAATGACATCATACAGTGTTTGTCTTTCTCTGATGTATTTCACTTAGCATAATGCCCTCAAGGTCACCTATGTTGTCACAAATGGCAAGATTTCCTTCTTTTTCATGGCTGAATAATATTTCATTGTGTGTGTATATATATCTTCTTTATCCATTCATCCACTGATGGACACTTAGGTAATTTCCATATCTTGGCTATTGTGAATAATGCTGTAACAAACACAGGAGTGCAGATATTTCTTTGAGATTCTGTTTTCATTTCCTTTGGACATATACCCAGAAGTTGGACTGCTGGATCATACGGTATTTCTATTTTTAATTTTTCGAGGAATCCCCAGACTGTTTTTCATAGTGGCTGTACGAACTTACATTCCCACCAGCAGTGCACAAGGGTTGTATACTATATTTTTGATGACAGCAGAAAACATAGCCAGTACAGGAGAGTAACAGTTCATTAATTGTACATTCTTAAACCATACGTGAGTTTAAAATAAATAAAAACTGTACAACCTCCATTGCTTTGATATTATTGTTCCTATTTCTGACTCCCGCTTTAACTATTTCTAACTGTTAGGCTTTAATAAAAAGATTTCTAAACCAAAAAGACAAAGCAAAGTTTAATTCTTCTACAAGTTAATAGTTTTCCTTAGAGGACTGCGCTTTCCACAGATGGTGAGGTGACGTGGATAGACATTCCAGTCTGGCCCAGATGAAAGGCCATAAATGCTAGGATGGCTCCAAAACCCTAAAAATGGTCCCAGGCATACTAACAACCAAGCGAATCTTCCTTATGCAAGAGATAACCTGGATGTAGAGTAGAATTCTAAGGAGAGACCTTCTCTCTCCCCAGGACAGTGGGTCTCAAACACTAGTGTGTGCCAGAATCTCTTGGAGAGCGTGGCAGAGCACACATTGTCGGGCCCCATTTCTAGAGCCTCTGATTTAAGTAGGCCTGAAAATTTGAATTTCTAACAAGTTCCCTGGTGATGCTGATGCTCCTGGTCTAGGAAACACACTTGGAGAACCTCTGCCCTAGTTTCCTCTAGTTTCTATTCCAGTTTTAAGAATTTTAGGGCAAATTCTTGAGTACTCGTCAATCATCCAATTTCCTTTTGTATCCAAACCCAAGGAAATAGAGCTCAGGGTGGCCTAGAGTAGGTAGACTGGGCCCAAGCAAAGTGAGGAGGGTAACCATGCAAGTGGATAGCCCCAAATGGAACGTTAGAGCCCAGGAAGGGTGAGGAGGCCATTTACACAGAGAGACAGCCTGGCATGGCTGTGTTGGAGTCCAAGAGGAAGACATCCATGAGAAGGATGGATTTGACACAGGGAGTTAGAGCCTGAGGTGGGTGAGGAGGAGGTTCACACAAGGCAGGGGTGACAGCAGAAATGGCAGACTTGGTACATACAAGGGTACTGATCAAATAGGTTAAGGATCTAGGTTTCTCAGTGTCAGAGAGTAGAGGTACAAAATGAAAACAGAAAACTAGAACGAACCCTGCGGTGTTAGCTTGGAAGTGGAGGTAATGTTGCAAAGTCAGAGTTTTCAGGTACATACTTAGAGAAATATAGTTGCAAATGCATGTATGTGCATTGTGCTTACATACTTCCTAGCTCTGTCTGCTGAGAGGGCCTAGAAGCAATGATCCCTATACCTGGTGAGCATATCTACTGCACAGATCTTGGTTTCTAAATACCATTCTCTACTAAAAGGAACCAGGACTACTTGGAGAAATACCTGATTCCAAGGCCAGACCCAGGAAAGCACAAAAAGAGCCTGGAATATCTTACTGTTCCAAAAGCAAGTTATGCTCAAAGAATAATGGTAACATGTCAAGAGGACACAGAAGCCATCTTCAAGGAGCTCCAAATGGCAAAAAAGGGGATAATTTGAGCATTAAAATAAATAGTGACAGTGAAATAGAATATTGAATAAAATAAGAAATCATGAGTCCATATAGATATAAATGAAGTTAATTGAAAGTTTGATTAGGAATGGGTTATTTACATAATTTCAAAGTACGCACAAAATCCTTATTAGTTATGAAGGGGAAGAGGGCAACTTTACATGGAGAACCTGGCAGGAACCAACTTTACTCAAATGGCCAAAGGGAGCATCACCAGGAACAGGACGAGTCCGAATCGTGCTCTGCCTGGCAGAACGGAAGCAATGAGAAAAACAATGCCAGCTCTACGGCATCCTGGTCAAAAACGCACACCCTGCATCTGATCATGAGGAACCGACAGACAAACTCAAACTCAGAGACATGCTACTAAATAGCCAGCTTGTAATCTTCAAAAGTATCAAGCTTATGAATATCAAAGAAAGACTGAGAAACTGTTTCCAACCGAAGGTGGCTAAAGGGTTGAACACAGTACCTGGTTCAGAGTTCATCTTTAGAAAATTCTTTTAAATAAATGAATAAATACCCCTCTTTGAAATTTTAAAGAAAAGGACTGATTTTCTGGAGTGGTTCTGATATACTCCTACATGGAGAAAGGAGAAGTCCCAGATGATGTCTCTGGGTCCTTTCTAGTTTAACAATCCCACTCTGTTTACTATCTACCTGCTTATCTCTCATTCAGGGTGCACTGAATGCAGAGTCTGAGCATGTGCAGCTCACAACTTCAATGGACACAGAAATAACCACACAGCCAAAAACCATGATCAGTCTAGGGAAAGCCATTTTATAATTTAAATCTTAATAGTAAGAAGGCAAGTCTCTAAAATCCACATCTAGAGACAAAATGGGAGGCAAACACTGTCTTCAACAAAAGAGGCCAGCATGTGCACTTTCACACAGTACTTCTGCCACTTGAATGTAGGGTCAACCAGGAAGTAATATGAACCAATACACTTAAACGGTTTTTTAAAGTTAAATATTAACAACGCCTTCTGCTTTAAGATAGGAGTCATCTTTTTGCTTCCTATAGTGCCTAGGAGACTGATGGCAGGTGGTAAATGTACATCTAAAGTTTGTTGTTAGTGCAGTGGATTAGATCCCAACTCCTAGCACCCCAATGTACAGTAGAGGAACCCTGCCAGGTCTTTTTGCACCATCCTCTTACCATCTGGCACTGTATCAGACAATGCTCTGATGTTATTCATAGGGTTTTCATGGCTGATTTTTTTTTTTTTTTTTTTGGTGAGGAAGATTGGTCCTGGGCTAACATCTGTTGCCAATCTTCCTCTTTTTGGCTTCAGGAAGACTGGTCCTGAGCTAACATCTGTGCCAATCTTCCTCTATTTATATGTGCATTGCTGCCACAGCATGCTTGATGAGTGGTGTATATTCGTGCCCAGGATTTGAACCTGCGAACCCAGACAATCGAAGCAGAGTGCACTGAACATAATCACTACGCCACTAGGTCGGTCCCTCATCGCTAATTTTTTTGAATGTGAGTGGCCAGGTCCTTCTTCATAGTCTATCTCAGCCTGGAAGCTCCACTGAAACCTGTCCACCAAGGGTGATCCTGCTGGCATTTGAAATGCCAGCAGCATGGCTTTCAGCACCATAGCAATATGCAACCGCCAGAGTATGACAACCGCCAGACAGGTGGTGTGGTTCCCTGACTAGGAATGAACCCACGTAGGGCAGTGCAAGTGGTGAATCTTAACCCCTAGGCCACCAGGGCCGGCACACCTAAAGTTTATTTTATAACAACTTGAGATGGCTACAGTTTACCACTTGATCAGAATCTTTCACACCTTTAGCCAAGGAGCACAACAAAGCTACACAGTATGTTTTATAGACATGAACACTCCCCGGCCTGCTCCCTCAAAAATACTCCATGGGCTGAGATAACCCATTCCGGTTCAGGACAGCTGAGTAAAATACATGACAAGAGCTGTCTTCCTTAATCTCTTTTGTAAAAACACACAAATCTTGCCAGGGCTGAAGCAACCTTTGATTTGGCATAAAGCATTGGCTTCTTTTAAGCTTGAAAAGCCTCACAGAGAAAATTTCTGAAAGAGGATCAGTGAAAAAAGCATTATCTGCTAGAAGCCATAAGAAATGACTTCCCTATTCAAAGAATTCAAAGCTAGGCTTAGAACCACAGTATTAGAATATCAATCTTACCATTAGCACTACGGATTCTGAATTTTACTCTTACAGTATAATGCAAAAGACATCCCATCAGCTTTCTCTTTTAAAAGAAATGGGAAATGTTCAGCATGTAAGAAAATACTGAGTTTCACTAGGCACATATGTTTATTCCCACCACCCAGAGCTTGGCCCAGAGCAGGCAGTATACTGTACCCTGAGAACAAACAAAATTACACATTAACAGCATCCGCATTGCTTACTCTGTCACTCTATTTTAAAAGAGGGGACAATGATGGGATGATTTTTAAATGTTTCTAGTTAAAATTAAGATAAAACAACAACAACAGAAAACCCCACTAAATTTAGGGGTTAAAAAAAACCAAACTATTCCCAACTTGTTAAGTCAAAACCTGATAAATTCCTTTACTTGGACTTTGGCTGTTTGATATTTATTTGAATTTCAAAAATGCACCTACTATTAGATTTGTGTTAATTTTAGTAGGTGTGATAGTAATATTATGGTTATAATTTTAAAGTCCTTATCTGTTAGGATATACACTTAAGTACTTATAAGTGTAATGATTTGTCTGAAATTTTTATTTAATATTCCAGCAAGGTGCCAGCCCCATGGCTGAGTGGTTAAGTTCGTGTGCTCTGCTTCAGTGGCCCAGGATTTCGCCAGTTCGGATCCTGGGGACAGACATGGCACCGCTCATCGGGCCACGCTGAGGTGGCATCCTACATAGCACAATCAGAGGCACTCACAACTAGAATCTACAACTATGTACTGGGGGGCTTTGGGGAGAAGAATAAAAAAAAAAAAAGAAGATTGGCAACAGTTGTTAGCTCAGGTACCAATCTTTAAAAAAAAAAAAATACTCCAGCAAAAAAAGTTGGAGGAGAAATGAAACAAGAAAAGCAGGAAACAAGAAAAGTTGTTAAAGCTAGGTGATGGATATTCATGGTACTCTTCTCTCTACTTTTGTGTGTGTTTGATAATTTCCATTATAAAAAGGATTTTTTAATGCATCTATTATTAAAGCCTTTGGGTATAATTATGGCAATGACACAATAAATTTTGGTCTAGATTTAAATCTTTTTCATTTAAAACAGTGGTTTAGAAATCTAACTCTGGCCAAGCCCCAGTGGCCTAGTGGTTAAAAGTTGAGCACACTCTGCTTTGGTGGCCTGGGTTCAGTTCCTGGGTATGGAACCACACCACTTATCTGTCAGTGGCCATGCTGTGACAGCAGCTTACATACAAAATACAGGAAGATTGACAACAGATGTCCACTCAAGGCAAATCTTCCTCAGGGAAAAAAAAAATCTAACTCTATCCTTGATGCTCCAACCACCCAATACTATAATCAGAGATACTGAATAGCTACAGTCAACCCCAAATATAATATAACCAATTTTCATTCACATTCAGATATACTACAAAGCAAACATTTGGTAAAAGTTAGACATCAAGGCTTATATAGTAAGTTGGTCCTATTTCCTAATGCCCATGTTGTAAATGATTCCATTATAAATGGATTCCATCATATTTCAATTTCTGGATCATAGTTCTTTGAGACACATTTTGCCTTATCTCCTCCTCAACGTGGAAAATGAAGAAAACAAGTACCAAGTAAATCATCCCCCAATAACGACAAAATCAAGCTAATTGAATTTTGCTTTAAAATCAATAGGAAGTAACACGCTTCCTAAATTTCTAATTTCTAATCTAACCAAAGCACAAAAACCTAGTCAAATTTTTTCCAGTCTGAGGAACAGAATCCTTCTTCAATACTGACACAGTTGGGAATGAGAAGAGAGGGAACAAGTAAAGCAGAGGAGTGGCCTCTCAGACAATTTCTTCCCAGCACGTCATCCTCAATCACCTCCAGTTACTCTCCTCTTCACCAAACACAACGGTAAGAAACCCCAGTAGGAGGAGATTTCCTTTACAAAGTGGGGGTCACAGGGGAAAAAAATGCCAAGAGAACCAGGAGAGCCATGCAGAAGCCCTGTGCTATTTGTTGCTTACAAATCTGTATCCCCCACCAGCCAGACAGGCTCTCCGGAGGGTGGGGACAGACTCTAGTGCCAGCACCAGCATGGAGTCTATGCACAGCAGGTACTCAGAAAATAATTATCGACCAAATACATGAACGAATTTAAAAGAAAGTAAAATCCCCAAAGGAAGGGACAGAGACAGAAAAAAAGCTTCTGTGTAAAGACAGAAAGAAAAGTGGCAACAAAGTTGCAAAATATTGCAGCCAAAAGAATCTGTTTCAGTCAGTCAGTCACTAGATAAACAAACATTTCTGGAGTTCCCGGAGGTCCACTCAGGGTTCAAAGTAGATAACGAAATTAACAGTCACAGTTAAATCTTTATAGACTTTTTGCTTATATTATTTCCTTGTGGAATAATCCCTTTCTCCTTTACCTCAATTATTGCCTGTCTGTTTCTTTGTTCATCCACCTAATATGTATACTGAACGGTGAGGATACAATGATGAATAAACTAGTCACGATCTTTAAGATACATAGTCTAGTAGGGAAGATAAATACATACATGAACAGAGACCATAACTTGCCAAAAGATTAACTAAGATCTGTATGCGGTAGACTAGGGAGCAAAGATTAAATGGTCTACTCCATCTGGGATTTAGGACATGTATCATAGAAGAAGGAAAGGCTTGGGCCTAGAAAAATAACTAAGTGCTGGACAGCTGAACAAAGGGAGAAATACTGAGAAAGGCCCCATGGAATGACTGATCGGCAGGGGAATCAGTGGGAAGTGGAGCACTGCACAGCTGGAGAAGGGCCAGATCTTGTGAAGGGCCTCACAGGGCATAGCAAGCAGTTGAAAGTTCTAGATACTATGAGTTGGGAGTCATTGAAGGATTTTAAACAAAAGGAATTTCATGTTCTGGAAGGAATGTGGAGAATGATTAGGCAATCAGGAAAGAATCAAGAAGGTGAGGACAAATGTTATTAAGAAGCAGAAAATGGGGGCTGGCCTGGCCCCGTGATCGAGTGGTTAAGTTTGCATGCTCCCGCTTTGGCAGCCCAGAGTTTCGCTGGTTTGGATTCTGGGAGCCAACATGGCAGCACTCATCAAGCCAAGCTGAGGTGACATCCCACATGCCACAGCTAGAAGGACCCACAACTAAAAATACACAACTATGTACCAGGGGGCTTTGGGGAGAAAAAGGAAAAATAAAATCTTTAAAGAAAAAAAGAAAAAGCAGCAGAAAATGCACTGGACTTAGTCACTGAATAGATGTGAACAATGCCTAGATCAGCTGCTAAGGTTTTTGGCTGGATGGTACCATTCCTCGACACAGGAAAGTGAGGAGGAAGAGCAGGTTTGGAAGACAAGGTCAGTTTTACATTTTGGATTTTGAACCATGTCATTTTACCAATTATTTTAAAATATGATTAAATAAGAAATATTATTGTAATTCATATATTAGGTTAAAGGAAAAAAATCATAAAATCATCTAAACAGATGCACAAAAAGCATGAAAACATGATTTATTAAAAAAAACTTAGCAAATCAGTAATAGAAATCACTATTTTAAACTCAACAAAAGCTGTCAATCTAAACCTAGAGCAAATGTAGTATTTAACGGTGAAACTTTAGAAACATACCCTTCAAAATCAGGAACAAAACAAGGATGCTTGTTATCATGGCTCTTTTAACAGTTAGTGAAAGTTCTTACTGATGCAATAAGATGAGAGAAAGTAATGAACATAAAGTTTAGAAATTAGAAAGAAGGCAAAAAACTGTCATTATTTACAGACGATTACAATCATTACAGACGTCTAAATAATCTATGAATAAAAGAATAAAACTACTGGGACCAGCCCCATGGCCGAGTGGTTAAGTTTGTGTGCTCCACTTCGGGGGCCCAGGGTTTCGCCGGTTTGGATCCTGGGTGCAGACCTGGCACCACTCAACAAGCCATGCTGAAGTGGCGTCCCACATGTCACAATTAGAAGGACCCACAACTAAAAAATATGCAACTATGTACCAGGGGGCTTTGGGGAGAAAAAGGAAAAACAAAATCTTTAAAAAAAAAAAAAGAATTAATATATAAATCAGTAGAAAGAAGACAATCCATTAAGAAAATCAGCAACTGATGTGAATAGGAAATTCAAAGAAAAGGTGAGCCATCAAACACATGAAAAGAGGTACCACCTCACCAGTCAGCAGGGAAATGAGGGAACAACATGGAGCTATCTTTTTTCTTTCTTCACCCCCCCCCCGCCATCCCCCACTTTACTGAGATATAACTGACAAATAACATCGTGTAAGTTTAAAGTGTACAGAGATACCATTTCACTCAGACTGGCAAAAATCAGAAAACTCAAGGATACCCAGTGCAAGGGATGATGTGGGGGAAACAGGAACTCAGATAATGCTGCGGAAGTGTAAACCGGAATGACCACTTTTGAGAACAATTGGGCAATATCTAAAGTTGAAGCTGTACATATCCTAAAATCTAAAAACTCCATTTTGAAGTATATGCCCTAGAAAGACTTTTGGTGAGGTGCACAAAGAGATATACACGAGAATGTTTGGGCGAGTATTATTTGTAATAGTAAAAACTGGAAACAAATGTCCATCAATTAGAGAATGAATAAAGAAACCGTACTATACTTGTACAATGGATTGCTAGTAGGTCTACATGTAATAATATAGGCGCATCTCAAAACCAATACTCAGAGGAAAAAGTAAAACTTAAAAAGGGTAAGTACAGTATAAAATCATCTATGCAAAATTTAAAGACATACAAAACAAAACACAGTATTTATTATTTCTGAAGAAACAGAATAGCATATGGTATAAAGATTCTGGAGCCAGGCTTCCTGGGTTGGAATTCTTGTTCTACCACTTGGTAGCTGTGTGACTTTGAGCAAGGCACTTACCTCTCTGTGCCTCAGTTTCCTCATTCAAAAATGAAAACAATAACTGTAACTGCCTCACAGACTATCATGATTAAAGTGTTTAATACATGATATGGTTAACATTATACGTCAACTTGACAAGGCTCTGGTGCCCAGATGTTTGGTCAAATGCCAGTCTAGATGTTACTATGAAAGTATCTTTCAGATGTGATTAAGATTTAAATCTGCAGGGGCCAGCTTGGTGGTGCAGCGATTAAGTGTGCACGTTCCGCTTCGGCAGCCCGGGGTTCACAGGTTTGGATCCCAGGTGCTGACATGGCACTGTTTGGCCAGCCACGCTGTGGCAAGCATCCCACATATAAAGTAGAGGAAGATGGGCACACATGTTAGCTCAGGGCCAGTCTTCTTCAGCAAAAAGAGGAGGATTGGCAGCAGATATTAGCTCAGGGCTGATCTTCCTCAAAAAAAAAAAAAAAAAAGATTTAAATCTGTAGACTTTGAGTAGAGCAGATAATTCTTGATAATGTGTGTAGGCCTCATCCAATCAGTTGAAGGCCTTAAGGGTAAAGACTTATTAGGTTTCCTGAAAGAGAAAGAATTCTCCTCAAGACTGTGACACAGAAATCCTCCTCAGTTTTCCAGCCTGCTGCCCTGAAAAAATGAGACTGAAGACTGCAACATCAACTCTTGTCTCAATCCAGCCTGCCATATTGATTTCAGACCTGCCAGCCCCCACAATCATGTGAGATGATTCCTTAAAATAAATCTCTTGCTCTCTCTCTATATCCTATTGGTTCTATTTCTTTGGAGAACCCTAAATAATACAATATATGCCAAGTGCTTAGAACAGTGACAGGCACATAATAAGGGCCACATAACTGTTAGCTCTTATTATAACGTATTAAAAGTATTTTTTAAAGTCAGTGGGATGAATACACGCTGACGGTAGGGTAGTAGAAACCTCTGGAGGAAGGGAGGATAAAGTGACTGAAGGTAAATGAGTCTTCAACTATATTTGGATTGTTTCACTTCCTAAAAAAAGATCTTGGGGCCGGCCCTGTGGCCAAGTGATTAAGTTTGGGTGCTCTGCTTCGGTGGCCCAGGGTTTCGCCAGTTCGAATCCTGGGCGCGGACATGGCACTGCTAATCAGGTCATGCTGAGAAATACACAACTATGTACCAGGGGCCTTTGGGGAGAGAAAGGAAAAATAAAATCTTCAAAAAAAAAAAAAAAGATCTCAAATACCACAAAACATTAACATTTATTAATTGGGGCACAAATACATGAGCGTTTATTCTATAATTCTGTTTTTGAAATAGTTCATAATGAAAAATAATAATTCTTTTTAAGTGTGCAGAGTTGAGACAAGTATAAACTCCTCATTTGTGGAGTTTCTATGTAAGGGATGGGGAGAGACGGAGAGGCGGTATCAGTATGAGGGGGCCCAAGAACTTTCTGACCAGTTTTTCTTAATATAAGAAAGATAACACGTTCCAGGTTTAAGGAAAGAGTCATTGGAAGAGAAGTGGAAATTGTTATGACAACAGAGATTATCCCTTGGTGCAAGGTCCCGGGAGAGATGGGAAGGGATCAGATTGGAAGCAAGGTTGAAAGAATTAATGTTGAACTCACGGGGATAAATCTTTTTCTGAGCTGGAAAAAAAATGAGTAAGGTAAGGTTAGGAGTAGAAAAATGTATCTCAGCAGAATCTGATTACCCTAAATTTTCTGGGAAGTAGGAGACAAAGCAATCTTTCAGCTCTCCATTAACGCCATTGGAGATTCTGATTCTGCAGTGAGAGATGTTCTTTCCCCTTTTCCAGATTTCCAGAGGATTCTGTACCTTTCTTATGATACTGACTGGACAGTCCTGTAGTTTGGAAATGAAGCCCTTACAAGCCTCAGGTACCTCTGCCCCACGTGTGGTAGCTCAGTCACGTTCGTATCTCCCAAACGTGAGATTTGCATTATATCTCCCAGTGAAACTACCTGGCAATGTAAGTTTTAACTAAATACTTTTTTGATAAAAGTTCAGAGGAGACAAAGTCTATAATTAAGCAACTGGCTTCTAAATCCTTGTTTATGTAGAATATACTCAAATGATTAACATTATCATGGAATTTGACTATATATCATTTATCCAGACATGGCACTAAGGGTAAGGCTTTGAGCTCCTGTTCTTTGGGAAGGTTCTGGACTTTGAATCAAGCAGAATTTAGCATGGTGAAAATCATGGAGAGGTGCCATATACTTAAAATATTCCAACTCTTTAAAATGTGCTATTGTCTTTGGAAAAATAGTCATCTATTCAATAAATGCTCCATATGTACTTGGTATATTTTTAAATATTATCCAGCAAACATTCACTGAATACCTACTATACTTTAAACAAACCATCAGCCTTAAAGGTGATTTTAGTTATTTCTTACATTCAAATATCTGACAGGTAACAGTAATGATGATAATGGCTAGCATTTACATGGCTCCCTATGTGCCACGTGCTGTTATAAGCACATAACATGTTTTACCTTATTTAATTCTCACAACTTTACAGACATATCCTATTATTGTCTACATTTTACAGAACAGGAAATCAAAGTACAACAAAGTTAAGTTGATTTGCTTAAAGTCACACAGCTGGTAAGTGGCATAGAAAGGATTTGAACCCACTACACTGAATTTCTTTACCAAAACCCAAAAAATTTTAGTATATTTGAGATGTGAATAATATGTATGCATTCCAGTGTTAGGAATAATGTTGTCATTTGCTTTTTCAGCTGGAGGAGATCGAGAATATCTCACAAAATGATCAAATGCCTGGTCCTTATTCAGAAACATTTCATGAGTAGGTCACGTTAAACTCCATGGTGAGAATGCAGCGCTGGGAGAGAGAGCCACTATCTGAAGAACATGTCAGGAAAAGAAATAGTAGTTTTAAAAACCAAAGGGCAGAGTGCATGCATCAAAACAACACTCAAGTGTGGAAAATAAATCTCCTTTCCCACATTGATTTCAATATTGTTTCAACAGTGGGGCTTAGTGGGAAAATGTACCCACAATATCTAAATCTGAAAATCACAATTCAGTTTAACATGCAGTTAATGCCCACCTGCAACAAGCGTTACAGTACATTTTAGTAGCCAGAGAGGATTAAAAGGATGCATCTTGAGGAAGCTCATTGAGGAGGCAAGATTTACATACATAAAACAAGACAAAAAAATTCAGGCACGACAGATAACAAGTAGTAAATATAGGGTTTAGGGGATGAATTATTATGTTGATGAAGTCTAATTTCCACCATATTTGAACAGTTCTTAGCAGCTGATAACTAGCTATATAAGACCAGAAATTTTCATGTTAATTTCTGGGTTATTTTGAAATAATCTTAATTGAACCTTGACCTCTACAAAAAATAACCTCCTTAAAGGTTACTAATGCTTACATCTCAAAACAGGGAAGAACTCCATCTTACAGGTGAGAGTATGCCTGAGAGAAGGTATTTTTACCTTGGAGAATTGTACATCTTTATTGCAAGCCTCGGCAAGTGATAATAGTGAGTCATATAAAAACAAACGAAACCAATATAGTTAGAGAAGAAATCAGCTGTTATGGATTTTGTTGACAACATCTTTGTAAGGGAGAGGATGATCTGAAGGACCACACAAAAGTAGGCTGATAAAAACACATACACACATCATCACAAGAAAAAAAATTTGTAAGTAAGTGTGGTGATGGATGTTAACTAAACTTATTATGGTAATCATTTTGCATTATAAGCAAATCATTACATATCAAATCATTATGTTGTTCACCTAAAATGAAATCAACATTATATGTCAATAATATCTCAATACATCAACAAAATGAAAAGATAAGCTACCGGTTAGGAGAAGATGTTTGCAAATCATACATCCCATAAGAAGGTAACATCCAAAATATATAAAGAACTCATCCAACTCAACAACAAAAAAACCCCAAACAACCCAATTAAAAACTGGGCAGATGATCTGAACAGACATTTTCCAAAGAAGATATACAGATGGCCAACAGGCACATAATAAGATGTTCAACATCATTAATTAGTAGAGAAATGCAAATCGAAACTACAATGAGATATCACCTCATGTCTGTAAGAATGGCTATAATTAAAAAGACAAGAGGGGCTGGCCCCGTGGCCGAGTGGTTAAGTTCGCGCGCTCCGCTGCAGGCAGCCCAGTGTTTCGTTAGTTCGAATCCTGGGCGCGGACATGGCACTGCTCATCAAACCACGCTGAGGCAGCGTCCCACATGCCACAACTAGAAGGACCCACAACGAAGAATACACAACTATGTACCGGAGGGCTTTGGGGAGAAAAAGGAAAAAATAAAATCTTTAAAAAAAAAAAAAAAAAGACAAGAAATAAGCCATCCCACTACTGGGTATCTATCTGAAGAACTTGAAATCAGCAATTCCAAAAGTCCCATGCACCCCTATGTTCATTACAGCATTATTCATAATAGCCAAGATGTGAAAGCAACCTAAGTGCCCATCAACTGATGATTGGATAAAGAAGATATGGTATATATATACAATGGAATACTACTCAGCCATAAGAAAGGATAAAATAGTCCCATTCACAACAACAAGGATGGACCTTGAGGGGATTATGTTAAGCGAAATAAGCCAGATAGAGAAAGACGAACTCTGTATGACTCCACTCACAGGTAGAAGTTAAACATGTAAACAAAGAGAACTGATTGGTGGTTACCAGGGAGAAGGGGGGTTTGGGGGGTGGGCACAAAGGGTGAAGTGGTGTACTTACAACACGACTGACAAACAATAATGTACAACTGAAATTTCACAAGGTTGTAAACTATCATAATCTTAATAAAAAAAAGAAAAAAGACAAGAAATAACAAGTGTTGGAGAGGATAAGCAAAAGGAACCCTCACACACTGCTGTTGGGAATGTAAATTGGTGCAGCCACCCAGAAAACAGTATGAAGATTCCTCAGAAAATTAAGAATAGAACTACCAGATGATCCAGCTATCCTGCTTCTGATGATGGATGGAAACTAGAATTTGGAACAGAAGTCAAATTATAATGATGTATACTTGAAATTTATATAACGTTATAAATCAATGTTACTTCAATTTTAAAAATCTCAATAAAAAAATAGCGATGAATCAAAAAACAACAAATACATACATTAGTATAGTGTTATTAGTGGTAATATTAGTTTGCCAGGGCTGCCATAACAAAACGCCACAGACTGGGCGGCTTATATAACAGAAATTTATCTCCTCACAGCTCTGGAGACTACAAGTCAGAGATAAAGGTGTGAGCAGGGTTGTTTCTTCCGAGGCCTCTCTCCTTGGCCTATAGGTGGCCGTCCTCCCCCGTGTCTTCACGTGGTGTTCACTCTGTGTCTATCTGTGTCCTAATCTCCTTTTCTTATAAGGACACCAGTGGTATTGGATTAGGGCCCATCCCAACGACCTCATTTAACCTTGACACCTCTTTAAAGACCCTGTCTCCAGATACAGCTACATTCTGAGATGCTACGGATTGGTTAGGACTGCAACATGTGAATCTGAGGAAAGAAAGACACAATTCAGCCCATAACAATGTAAAGCCACAAACTTTGGAGTTAGATCTGTTTTGAGTCACAGTTAAGCCATATAACAGGATTACAACCTGTAAAACTTGCTTAACTTCTCTAATCCTTGGTTTCTGCATAAGATTGTTGTGAAGAATAAATGAGATAATCCATAAAAGTGCTTATGGAACAGTACCTAGCATATGGTATGCACTCAATAAATGACAGTTTTAGTGTCTTGGTAGCCTCAAACAAACTTTTATAACTCTACTTACTTTTTTATAACTCTACTTACTTGTATCTATTTGGTTTTTAAAATAATTCCTAATTTTTTTTTTTAAAGATTGGTACCTGAGCTAACATCTGTTGCCAATCTTCCTTTTTTTTCTTCTTCTCCCCAAAGGCCCCCAGTACATAGTTGCATATTCTAATTGTAAGTGCCTCTGGTTGCACTATGTGGGAGGCCACCTCAGCATAGCCTGATGAGCGGTGCCACGTCCGCACCCAGGATCTGAACCAGCGAAACCCTGGGCCACCAAAGCAGAGGGCACGAACTTAACCACTCGGCCACGGGGCGAGCTCCCCTAAATTTTTTATTTCACTAAAATCTTTCAATCATCTCACAAGATAAAACCTTGCTCTTGGAAAACACTAGCTCCTGGAGCCCTGAGCTGCTGTGTAAGACACTCAGGTTACCATGTTGTGAAGAAGCCCTAAACAGATGGAGAAGCTGCCCTAAGCATATGGAGAAGCCAAAGGTGTTTCATTCAGTAATCTCAGCTTAGCCCTATCTTTGAGTCATCCCATTCCAGGCACCTGACAGAAGAGGGAAGAACCTCCAGATGATTCTGGCCCCTACTCTTTCAAGTTGTCTCCAGTCATCTAAGTCTTTCCAAATAAGGCCCAAGATAGTATGGAGCAGAGATAAAACCATGCCCACTATACCCTGTCTGAATTCTTGACATGCAGAATCTGTGAGCATAGTGGTCACTTTTTTAAGATCCTATGTTTTGGGGTGGTTTGCAATAGATATCCTAGAACTACAGATTATAGATAATTGGAACTATAGAATCAAAGAGACATACAGACTATAGATAATACACAACACATAGTGTATTGTACATATAATATATACATTGTAGATATCAAGAGCTATAGAATTACAGAAACAAAGAGGAGCAGAGAAAGTATATAATCAACCCCCTCATTTTAAAGATGAGGAAACTGAGGCCAGCCCACAGTTGCCTGATGAGTAAAAGATCTGGGACACACTCTTATAACTCTTTGCTTCCAGTCTTGGCTCTTCCAAAGACACAAATACTTCATGACATAGTTCTTTATTATAAAAGCCTCTTACTATCTCTTACTATTATTCAAACTGCAACATTTCAGGATATTCTACATGTTCCCTGTCCAAGGCCAAACATAATTATACTTCTGGATACAGACAATTCACCCTACTATCCCTGGCACATGTAAGGTACTCACTCGATAAACTTTTTTTAAAGTGAAGAATTACTAAAACAAGGCAGCTGAAAAACTGTAAATGGTGCAGCTTAGATCTTCAGTGGCTGTGCTTGAAAAACAGAAACACCATTTTCAGTTTTCAAATGCATTTTTTATGTCATAAAACTATGACTACTTTCCCTACCACCAATTATTAAATTCTGGAAATCTCACTGAAGGCAATCTTTACAATCCCAATAGTGCCTTAAAGGTAACTACTCAATGTTCATCTTCTGATGTATACATAAATATAACTATATTTATAAATGTAACTATACATAATAGAAATATAATTGGAGGTATCATCTACTAATTACCTCTAAATATGCATTCTCTAGGTTTCTTTTTTAAAAAAGATTGGCACCTGAGCTAACAATTGTTGCCAAACTTCCTTTTTTTTTCTGCTTTTTATCCCCAATGGTTTTTAGTAACATATTTTTTTCATTTTTTTAAATTGAGATTCATAATAGTTTACAGCATCTTGAAATTTCAGTTGTACATTGTTTCTTGTCTGTCGCCACATAAGTGCTCCCCTTCACTCCCTGTGCCCACCTCCCACCCTGCTCCCCCTGGTAACCACTGAACTGTTTCTTTGTCCATGTATTTGTTTACATTCTGCATATAAGTTAGTAACATATTTTTAGCTGGGTACACGGCCTTCAGCTAAAGATTATGCTTCCAAGCCTTCTTTGCATCTAGATATGGTTAGTGACAAGTTTTGGCCAATGGAATGGGTAGAACTGATACGTGAAAGCTCCCTCATAGGAAGAGGCATGCTTTCCCTTTCCTATTTTCACCCTTCCCTCCAAGTGGAATACAGACCTAGAAAATGTGGTGGTGAGTATACGACCATGAAGATGAGGGCAACATCCCTGAAGATGGTAGAGCAACAAGATAGGAAAAGTCTGGGTCCCTGAGCTCAATGCAGCCACCACATCCAATGTGGACTGCGTACACTCAAACTGATACTAAAAGAGAAAAATGAAAGAGAAATCCTTGTTTAAGCCACTGTCTGCTGAGGTCTCTCTGTTAATATGTATTTTACCACAACAAAAACTTCACTTTTATGACTGTCATTTTTTTTTCAGTTTGGACCTTTTTGCCTTCTGGACTGACATGCTTCTTATCTGCTATTAATTTATCTGGCCTGTAAATACAAAACTTTGTTTAGCTCCTGTATCATTCTCTTCAGTGATGTTTACATGTTATGAGGTCATTTCAGCTCCCATCATTGACTGGATTAGATAACAAAGCAAGAAGGTAAGTTTGAATATATTACTGTGAGAGTCTTAAAAATCTAGTCAGGTGAGGATAGATATGCAGATTAACAGAACAGAAATGAGAATCCAGAAATAAACTTTTACATTTATGGTCAATTGATTTTCAACAAAGATGCCAAGGAAATTCAACGAGGGAAGAATAGTCTTTTCAACAAACAGTGTTAGGACAATTCAATATCCCTACACAAAAAAATGTATGCAGACCCTTATCTCACATTATACAAAAAAAAAAAAAAAAAAGCAAAATGGATCATGACCTAAATATAAGAGCTAAAACTATAAAACTTTAAGAAGAAAATCTAGGAGAAAATCTTGTAACTTGCATTAAGCAAAGATTTCTTAGATACGACAAAAAAACCAAAATCCATAAAAATAAATATTGGTAAATTAAATTTAATTAACAAAATAAAATTTAAAACTTTGCTCTTCATTAAGAAAATAAAAAGAAAAGCCTCAGATTGGGAGGAAATATTTATGAATCATATATCTGATAAGGGACTTGTACTCAGAATACATAAAGAACTCTCATGACTCAATAAGAAGACAAATAACCCAAATAAAAAATGGGTAAAAGCTTTGAACATTTTACCAAAGAAGATATACAAATGATTAGTAAGTACATGCAAAGATGCTCAGCATCGTTAGGAAAATGTAAACAAAAACTTCAAATGAGATAGTACTACACACCCACTAGAATGGCTTTAATAAAGAAAAAAATAACAACATCAAGTGTTGTTGAGGATATGGAGAAACTAGAATCCTCGTAAACTGCTGATGGGAATGTAAAATGTTAGAGCCACTTTGCAAAACAGTTTGGCAGTTTCTTTAAAAATTAAACATAAACTTACTATACAACTCAGCAATTCTACTCCTAGGCATCTACCCATGAGAAATGAAAATGCATGTTCACACAAAAACTTGCATAGGAATATTCATAGGAATATTATTCATAGTAGCCAAAAACTGGAAACAAAAAGCCCACTAACTAGTGAAAGGATAAACAAAATGTAGGCTATCCATACAATGAAATACTACTATGCAACAAAAAGGAACAAATTACTGATAAAGACTATTGCAGAGATGAACCTCAAAATCACGACGCTGAGGGCAAAAAAGCCAGGTACAAAAGACTATATAGTGTACGATTCTATTTATATGAAATTTCCAGAGAATGCTAATCTACAGAAACAGAAAGCAGATTATGAGTGACTAGTCTGGGGTGGGATGGGGAATGACTGAAAATGAGGATGAAGGAACTTTCAGGGGTGACAGAACTGTTCCAAAACTGGATGTGGTGATAGATGCACAACTCTATAAATAATTATCTTTCCTGAGTTTCAACTGAGCTCACGGTTACCCATCTAAAGATATCTTTCCTAGCCTTCTCTACAGCTTGGTGAGGCCATATGATTAAGTCTGGATGTAAGCAAAGGTGACGTATGCCATTTTGTATGAGTGCTCTTAAAAGGAAAGAAGTGTGTCTGCCCCTTCCTTTCTCATATTGGTAGTGAGATGGCAAGAGCTCTAACAACTCTTGCATCCACAGACAGAAGCAGCTTGTGAAGATGGCAGAGCTGTCCCACTAGCCTTGAACCTCTCAACTCTGAACTGTATGTGAGAAAACCATTGAATTTTAGGATAATACAATTATGTTACAGAAAATGAAGAAAGGAGTTCACCGCTCAACATTTGTCAACGTTGAAGTATCTTAGGCAGTGGTATCTTCATGAACTGTCTGCAGATCAGCAATAAAAATATTCTTATCTAATTACAGAAAAATTTATGCAACAACTTCTGTTAGTTTTAAATATTTAAGATCTGTTGTAGATAAATATACTGAGAAATCTATCCTGGACACTAGTATATATCTGAAGTGTGTGTACTGAAAGTGTTCCAGAAATGTTATGGAGCTTTGTAACTTGCTTCTCTCTTTTAGGTGTCAACACTTATTTTCTGAAACAATGAATTGCCTTTTTTTCTTTTCATTTCATACAACCACCGGCATTAAAATAGCACTAAGTAAAAAGTCTGTCCTTTTTCTTTTTCCTGTAGTTACTCCAGTTAAACTTTAAGATAGTTAAATAATACAAAAAACCTTTTGTGGACAGCTTATTTATATAAAGAAGCTAGTATTTACTTATCTGCCACCTCACTTAAAATAGAACCGTGACAGGTAATCAACCAGGAGAGAGCTGAAAGTCAGAAGGCAGGGTCCTTTTCTCCACTCTAGAAGCTACAGGTTTAACTTTTGTAAAATTTCCACAAAGTAGGGGTTTGGTAAACATATTTCCCTTGTCAGGAAGATTGTATCTCAAAAGAAAGTATGTTGTTCTTCAGGCAAAACAAGAGGAACTGCCTGTCCTAAGTGACAGTCCACAAGGTCTCTGGAAACACCAGGTTTAATGCTGCTACCTTCCTCACACGGCAATGATGCGCAAGTCAAAACTTCTGGGAGAAATAACAAAAATCCTTACAGTTATAGAGTTTCATCACACAGTTCTTGTAAATAAGGATGTAGAGCAAGAACTATGAATGGGCATCTTTACTTAAAGCCAATGGTACAGTCTGTGACATATGCAATAGAGACATAAGCTTTCACACAGTGCTAGGCAATAATTAAACTTTGAATAATTGTGCTGTTTAATGGGTATACCAGACGACAATGAAAATGACAGCACTAAGAAGTTGATGCCATTAAAATGGCACATATTTCAATTATTTTCACTATTTTCTGGGTTAAAAAATGTGAAAAAATACAGACTATAAACATCTGAAATAAGTTTTACTGTTAAATGAATCCTTTTCTGAAAATCTAGAAGAAACTAGAATTCACAGTTAATTTCAACTAACTAGCCTGTTTCATCTCTTAGATTGACATACATTTTCCATATGAAATAATTTTATCTGATTAGGTACAGCTGGTACTATCCCAAACAGATTCAGTTTGTGCTCTATTCATCTGCACTTGTTTATACCTTGCTTTTAAATCATAAGACATTTCTAGATGTGGGTGTGTTCTTTTCTGAGAATAATGACACTCCTTGAGATCAAAAACCATGTATTTGGCTTTTTTGATATCTCTTGTAATAAGGCATGGTACACCCTTGCCACTTATAAATGCACAGTTCCAGCTTATGCAAGGATGAAACAAGCATCCAATCCTTTGGGCATATCTTTGAGTTACTTTTCCAGGACAATGCATGTGAGCTGATCTGTCCATATTCTCTTGTCTGGTCTCTTTTGCGAGATAAATCTGAGAGACTATTGGCAGGGAAAAGTACTACAATCTACAGAACAGAACACAATCATTTGTCTCATGTGGATATGGAGCATATGGCTAGTATCTCATTAACAGCTGCCAGCCATAGATAATGCCACTGACCAATGTTTTATGGTTTTTATCTAAACAATGAGTTCATAAAAGCATAAGTGCTTACCCAACTCAATTTATACTTTAAATTTTCAAAGGCAAAAATCAAATTTTACCTATTGACTCATTAGACCTAAAAATAAAAAAGGGCTGCCAAGAGTAGGAGCTACAGTGAGTAGAAATGCCAGAAACATACCAAAAAGAGGAAGTTTCCAACTGAGCAGGGCTTTTGGTATTACTCTGAGCCTAGTCAGCACATCATAGAAGCTTCAGGGAGAAAACTGGGATATCTGGAATAAAATAGTCCTAGTTCTGGGAGTACTTTAAAAATCAATGTCTCCAGTCATCTATATCTCCATTCTCTGTCACCAAGGCAAGCACAGCCTGATATCTAGAGGCAGTAAGATCTCTTACTGCTCAGTCATATGTCTCTACATTCAGCAGCTTAAAAGAATCATAGGAATAGAAAGGAAGCTTTGATTTTCATAACAAATGATTCAATTACATAATCTGAGTATTTGAATGGGATATTTTCAACATCTTGAAATCTAATAAGACAGATGATGTTATTAGCAAGTAGATAATATGCTCGCAAAATTTATCGCCAGTCTTATAAGCACATTTTCAGGTTCTATAAACATTAGTTAAAAACCTCAAAATATCTTTTATAGGTAAATGGGACCCTTTTTCACAGAATGGTAAAGCTTAGAGAAGGAAACAAAACTACTCAACTCACACAAATTTTCATTCAATTTAACCATTATATTATTCTGTATGTATTCAACTGAACAGTTTGGACTCTTATTATTAAATTACACAAAGATTTGTTTTTCTTAAATAGATGTTTTATGAATTTTATGGTGCTTATGTCAAGTAAAAAGATCTTTGACACAAGCAACAAAGTAAGCTAGACTTCATCAAAATTAAAAAATTTTGTGCAAAGGACATTATCAAAAAAGTCAAAAGACAATCTACAGAATGGGAGAAAACATTTGCAAATCATGTATCTTTATATATCCAGAATATATAAAGAACTCTTACAACTCAACAAGACAAACAGCCCAATTAGAAAATGAGCAAGGGACTTGAGCAGACATTTCTCCAAAGATACACAAATGGCTAATAAGCACATGAAAAGATGCTCAACATCATTAGCCATTAAGGAAATGCAAATCAGAGTCACAATGAGATACCACTTCACATCCATTAGAATGACTAGAATCAACAAAACAGAAAATAAGAGTTAGTGAGGTGGCAGAGAAATCAGAATCTTCATACATTGCTGGTAGGAATGTAAAATTGTTCAGCTGGAAAACAGCATAGTGGTTCCTCAACAAGTTAAATATAGAATTATCATATGCGCAAGCAATTCCACTCCTAGGTATACACCCAAAAGAATTGAAAACAAGAACTCAAACAGATACTTCTAGACCCATGTTTATTGCAGTATTATTCACAATAGCCAAAAGGTGGAAATAATCTGCAAGTCCAACAACAGATAAATGGATAAACACAATGTGGTATATACACAAATGGAATGTGTTCAGCCATAAAAAGGAATGAAGTTCTGATATATGCCACAACATGGATGAACCTTAAAAACATTATACTAAGTGCAATAAGCCAGACATAAAAGGATAGATACTGTATGATTCCATTTACATGAAATATCTAAAATAGGCCAATTCACAGAGACAGAAAGTAGGTTAGAGGTTACCAGGAATTAGGAGGAAGGAGGGGAATGAGGAAGAGTTGCTTAACATATACAGAGTTTCTGTGGGTGGAGTGGGGAAGAGGGGTAAAAAGTTTGGGAAATAAACAGTGGTGATGGTTTTGGAAATAAACAGTGGTGAATACAAGTAATGCCACTGAACTGTACACTTAAAATGGTTAAAAAGGCAAATTTTATGTTATACATGTTTTATCACAATAAAAACACCTAAAAAAACCACAATGAGGTACCACTTCATACCAACTAGGATGGCTAGAATCAAAAAAGTGGAAAATAAGTGTTGGCAAGGATGTGAAGAAACTGGAACCCTCACACACGCTGGTAGCAATGTAAAATGGTTCATCTGTTGTGGAAAACAGTTTGGCAGTTCCTTAACAAGTTAAACATTGAATTACCACATGATCCTGCAATTCGACTCCCAGGTATACACCCCAAAGAATGGGCACTTGTCCAAGTACATGTACATGCACCTTCACAGTAGCACTATTCATAACAGCCAAAAGATGGAAACAGCCCAAATGTCCATCAACAGATGAATGGAGAAACAAACTGTGGCATATACATACGGTGGAATAGTATTCAGCCATAAAAGTGAATGAAGTACTGATATGTGCTTACAATGTGGATGAACATTCAAAACATTATGTAAGTAAAAGAAGCAAAACACAGTAGGTCACATATTATATGATTCCATTATACGAAATACTCAGAACAGATAAATCCATAGAGACAGAATGCAGATTTGGTGGTTGCTAGGGTTTAGGGAGGAAAGAGGGAATATGGAGAAACTGCTTAACAGTAAGGGGTTTTGGTTTGGGGAGATGGAAGTGTTTTGGAACTAGAGAGAGGTGGTGGTTGCACAACCTTGCAAATGTACTAAATGTCACTGAGTTGTTCATTTCAAATGGTTAATTTTGCAGAGAGTAGAATCCCCAGGGGCTGGGGAAATGGGAAGATGTTGGTCAAAGGGTACAAACTTTCAATTATAAGGTGAATAAGTTCTGGAGACCTAATGTACAGCATAGTGACTATAGCTAATAATAATGTATTGTATACTTGAAATTTGCTAACAGAGTAAATTTCAAAGTGTTCTTACTCCCCCAAAAGGTTAACTATAAGAGGTGATGGATATGTTAACTAGCTTGATTGTGGTAATCATTTCACAATGTATATATCTCTCAAAACATCATACAGTACACCTTAAATATACATTTTAATTTGTATTTATCCATACTTCAATAAAGCTTGAAAATAAAATTAAATTAAAATTAACGGTTAATTTTATGTTATGTGAATTTCACCTAAATAAATTACGAAAAGAAAAATCTTTGAGAGGATGTAATAATTGAAGAGACTACAGACTACAAAGAGGATTTAAAAATCAGACTAGCAATTATAATTAACTGTTTTGAGAATCAAAATTCTAACTGAGTAAGTTCTAGGCTAAAAGAAAATAATGGCTTTGGTTTTCTATCATAAGACATCCCTTACAGAAAAATTAAAATCCAGAATCTCTGAAATACCTTATCAAATAACAATGTCATTCAACAATGGGGTAAAAAACACATTATTTCTCAGCTTGATATGGAATTTTAACTCCAGACTTTTCTCCAATGCAAATAAATCTTCAGTCAACCTAACGAATTTCCATCAGACACTTCACTCACTGCCATATGCTACCTTTTCATCTTACCTTCACTTACTGCAACATCCTATCTGCATTAGAGTTTTCTAATAAGTATGCCGTATACTCAATCCAACTGCTTAGCTTTTTAGCATCTCAAATCTTTTAAAAAGACAAACTTCAAATTACTCCTTATAAGTAACAATGTTTTTATAGTCACCTCCCAAGCTAACTTCATGATCTTTCTCCCTCAAATGATGGTCTGTATTCAGATGGCACTATTCTCGAGACTACAGACACTTCTCTCAATATCATTTTAGAAATCATTACAGTCCAAAGGTCTCAAATTGTGGGAATTTTTAAATTCATTTCTTATCCAGCTATACCTGGTAACAGATGGCTTTATATGATAATAGTGCTAGTTCATTTGCTCTGAATTCTCTCCTCATCCTCTACATCAACACTTTCATCTCCCAGCTGCACTGCCATACATCACAAAGTCCATCTCTGAATACTCAAACAGAACAGCAGGATTTGTGGAAGCTGTGTCACAGGAAAATGCATATCTGATATTCAAATGAGTTCTCAGTGTATACTCAGACACACATTCTATTCATGATCTTAGTGTAAAAGCTCCTGAATTTCACTATGTGCACATTCTGTAAATCCAGAGTTTGAATGGGACAACCCCAACAATGAACAATACATAATTCTACCGCGTATCTGGGTGCTGAAGTTTCAGGTACAGGCAAACGCCTTCTGAAGAAGACTAACACCGATTGTACGTATGTTTCTGGGAATTCTGGGAACAGTTTCCCAAACTCTCCAGGAAGAAAGAAATGTTCTGCTGCCTCTCCACCTCTAATACACAGAGAATTTATTTTAGAGGATGCACACAATGGAAAAAAAAAACAGCTGCTGGAGTCAGAGGTTGGAATTTGCAATTTAAGTTCTAGCTTTGCCACTAAGCTCTGAAGCCTTAGGAAGGTTCTCTAACTTCGCAGATCCCTAGTTTCCTCATCTGTTAGATATTCAGGTACCTTCTATCTCAGGGGGTGGTAAAAATTAAATGGGACAATGTAAGCTCTTAGAGCTTTGGGACAAAGCAGGCACTAATTAAATAAACAATAGTTCTCTTTCCCCCTGTACTACTGTATTATATTAGTTGTTTTCACCTCCCATTATCCCTATCTTGAAGGCAGGTTTGGGTTTTATTTACTTTTCCAGCACAGAACCTGACATAAAATAGGTGCTCAAAAAACGTAAAATGGAATGAAAGTAAAGTTTGAATACCTATTTTTAAGCTTTAAAAAAGTTTGACTTACTACAGGGTTTTATTCCTTGTTTTATGGTCCTAAAATTTCCTTTACTAACTTTGCTGGCACAAGTGATGCAATCTGCTGTCTGTCACCTAGTTCTTACGTGCATACTATATATCGTGTAGTCTGCCCACCTTATATATTTGAGTATCATCACTAACATCTGATAATTTTGCTTGGTGGAAGATCGATACTTTTAAAAGTTCCAACTACTCTTTCTCTCTGTGCATTCATCCAGAATTTTTTCCCCCAGCTTTCTGTCCAGCTCTATTTGTAATATAGTACACTGTTTAATCAAGGCATTCTTTTGGTCAGGAAATCAAAATGACTAGGTAGAAATGGGTTTTCTAACCCAACTGTTTATTTTTTTTAATTACATAGTGATTAAGAATTATTACAATCTCATTGAAGCAGATACTTGTAGTGAGCTTCTGATATACAGAATCCAACTTCTCCCCTTATGAGCAGCCCTATTCCCCGTTCTTTTCCAATATTTAGAAAAATTTCAAATATACAGAAAAAGTTAAAGAACTTTACAGTGAACAGCCATCACCTAAATTTTACCTCCAACATTTTGCTGTTTTGCTTTATCACATATCTGTCCCTCTATCCATCCATCCATTCATCCATCTTATTTGTGTGATGCATTTCAAAGCAACAGACATTAGTACGCCTCCATCTAAATACTTCAAGATATTTCATTAGAAACACTTTGTTAGAGTGAGAGATTTGTTTCTTATTCTTTTTTGTTGTCTTTTTGGGTAAAATTCACATAAAATGAAATGCACAAATTTTAAATGTTCCATTCAACAGCTTTAGACAAATGCATACACCTGTGTAACCCAAACCCTTACCCAGATGTTGAACATTTCCATCTTCCATCTAGTCCCTTTTCAGATTGGCTTTTAGCAAGCCTAGCTCTTACCTTCCGCTGCTACTTCCCTTAGAGAAGCTGAAGGGTTGGTCCAGTAGGGTTAGATACGCGACCTCACTGCCAATTTGATGCTCACTTCCTGAATTTTGAATTTTGAATGTTAAGCACAGGGGACAGACTGACCAAACAGAATGTCTGGAGATTCACTGATGCTATTACAGCAGGGCTCATACAAGATTCCTGTGATGCCTGACCTCTAAACCTGCCTGTCAGCCAAGCCTACTCCTCACACCTCTCATTGAGCCTGTGAGCTCCAGCTTCTCAGTAAATTTCCTCTTTTCCATCGAATTGCCAGAGTTGGCATCTGTTGTATGCAACCATAGAGACCTGACGGGTCTACTGATATTAAATTATTTAAATACCTCTTCATAAATAATGAAATGTTTTCTTAGAACCTAAAGGCATTAGAGATCCAGAACGCTAAAGTAGCCCAAATAGTAGTAGTCATGTGCAATTTAAGTTTAAATTGTGCTATTGTCACTCTGTGACATACAGGGGAATCAGTTAAATACTTCAAGCATCTCTTTAAAATCAAGACACCTAGCAGCTTAAATTGCTTTTCTTTTTCAAACAGGTATTAAACTATTCTTCAAATCAATTTCCTGTTCATCAAAACATGTAGTGAATTAAGATTCCAAAATAAAATTTTTAATTATGAGGTCAAAATTCACATAATTTAACTTCCTATCTGATGCTTGCATTTCCTCAGTAATATCCTTGACTATATACTGCATAAACAAATGTAGTAATTTACTGGACACCTACATGCAATCAGAGGAATTCACTAACTTTCTAGAGAAAAATTCTAATTGTTAGCTTTGTTTTCCCTAATACTGAGTTGAAATCTGTTTTTCTAGCAGCCTCCACTTATTAACCATGATTCTGCATTCTGTTTCATCTTCCACACAACAGTCCTTCAGGAACCTGAAGACTTTTATCGTAGCTCCAGTATTCTGTCTCCCCAGCAAGCACTATTTCCCTGGCAATAGGATTTCAGGGCAGTTTTACCAGCCTGAACCGTCTACTCTAGTTATATTCCAACTGTTTGAGTATCATGGCATCACTGTTTATGATTGCCTTCTCACTCATTTCCTACATTTAAAAATTTTTCCATAATGTATCTTTATTTCCTTTATGATGACACAATGACTTAAAAAAAACACCACATCATAGGAGTCATTATAGTACTTTCACTAAAGCACTAAAATATGCTTCGTGACAAAATTTGTATTCCAATCTGAGAGGAAAAATAAGAGAATCAGAACAGAATAGATGAGAAATGCTGTGTTACTTCTTTCTGGACGTGACACTTTCAGGATGTTTAAACTCACACTAGAGAGCTTTGATCTGAAAGAGCTAATCCGAGTCTCTCACTCTAAAGATGAGAAAATTTAGAACTAGAAAGGTCAAATGAATTGCAAAGTTTAAATCATAAGCCTAGTGTCTTTGACAGTTCCATAAAATTAACGTCTTCTCTGCTTAAAACCTTTCAGACAGCTTTCTGTCGCCCTTTGCAGAAAGTCTAGTTTCCTTAATGTGACCACTGAGGCTCTTCACGATCAGGCTCCTACTATCTTCTCGGCCTAATTTCAAGCCCTTCCCTCATCCCTTCACCCTGACCTCTATGCTTCATTTATCTAACTTCTTTAAGTTCTTCTTTTGCTCACCTCTGAGACTTAGAATATACTTTCCCCTCTTCCTGGAACATTGTTCCCCTTACCCTCATTCTCTCCAGTTGACTAAATCCTCCTCATCTTTCAGGTCCTTCCCTGATCCCTAACTTAGACTAGTCCTCCCTACATGTTCCCAAGAACCTAGGACACCTAATTTACATTAGGTTGCCCTACACGTCCCCACAGGACTCAGAACTCTCTCTCTTCACAAAACTATTAACCTTTTTTTGGTGAATGTTGTTGAGTATCTATCTTGTCTACTAGACTGTAAGCCCTGTGAAGGCAGAAATCACATTTACCTTGCTCTCTTCTGCAGTCTTAGCACTAACACATTACTAGGCACAAAGTGCATACTTAATAAATATTCAATTTTGCAAAGGCTTTAATTGGCTTATAATAGCTAAAAATATCTGCTAAAATGCTGTTCACACGCCACACTATAGAGAATTCTTTTTAAGATTTTTTTTTAATTTTTCCTTTTTCTCCCCCAAGTCCCCTGGTACATAGTTGTGTATTTTCAGTTGTGGGTCCTTCCACTTGTGGAATGTGGGACGCCACCTCAGCATGGCCTGATGAGTGGTGCCATGTCCACCCCCAGGATTCGAACCAGTGAAACCCTGGGCCACCGAAGTGGAGTGCGCAAACTTAACCACTCGGCCACGGGGCCAGCCCCCAGAATTCTTTTTGATTTGAATCTCATATATTACCCTTAGCCCTATCCTGTTTCATGAACACACTTTCCAGCCAGATCCTTCTGGATCCTGATTCTGTCAATCAATACGCTATCAATGTTGAATCCTCTATAAATTTGATATGTTATGCTACAAAAAACATATTGCCTTATATAATTAAGTATCCTGCCTTTAAGAAATTGTCCAAAGGTATTTTTAATATAAACCACTTTTGTATCTGTGTCTGTTCTTCTTCTAAACTGCCACTTTCTGGACTATTATAGTTTTTTTCCCTTACACCAATAATAAGTACTCCTAGCTTTCCTCACAGACTTATTTGAATAAATAGGTTGAAAAATGAGATTCAAGTCAGATGGCAGCAGTTCCACATCTGAACAATAACTCTCTCATTAGCCTATACCTCCTACACAGTCAGGGAAATTCAACGTAGACAGAACTGTTAACTGGTTTACTTACTCACGATACATACACTTGCTATAGAACAGGGCTCCCTTTCCCCATATAGAGCACAAAGTCAAACACAGGACTTTTGGAATTTAGACAAACATGTTTACCTTAACACCTAAATGCCTGAAATAAAGTGAATAAAAATCTGATAATAATAGTGTCAATCACTGTCAGAGCAATCATTTACCTTCAAGATCCATGCTTCGAAAATTAAGGAAACTCTAATTATAGATTTACTGTCTAACTTATCACCTTCCTCAGAAACTGCTGAAGTGTAGAAAACTTCAGGATTCTGATAATCAAAGGGATACACAATCAAAGGAAAATTGGGTATGACAACTAAGGAGTGAGTACAAAGCACAAGGCCAAGTATTTGAATAATGACTAAGAGTGTTGCCCTAGAGCCAGGGAACCTGCAATCAAATTCTGATTTCACTACTTTCCAGCAGTGTGACCTTGAGCTACTTAATCTGTGCTTTGGCCTGACCATCCCTGTAAAACAAGCCTAAAAATTTGTAGCTACCTCACAGAGTTATTGTGAAGATTAAGTGAGTTGAAAAAGATTAATGTGTTATATGAATTAAATTAAATTTCAAAAAATGTGTTATTCTTTTTATTCAATGTCTATTTTAGTACTATTAAGATGAAACTCAGGGGGCCAGCCCCGTGGCGAAGTGGTTAAGTTTGCGTGTTCTGTTTCAGTGGCCCAGGGTTTCGCTGGTGAGGATCCTGGGCACAGATGGAGCAACACTCATCAAGCCATGCTGGGGCAGCGTCTCACATAGCACAACCAGAGGCACTCACAAATAGAATATACAACTATGTACTCAGGGGCTTTGGGGAGAAGAAGGGAAAAAAAAATCTTTAAAAAAAAAGATGAAACCCAGGTTATAACACTGTAGGATTTGTGGACCCTGCCCTTTGTGTTTCTTATTATGCCAATTCTCTTTTATCTCAATTTCTGAGTATACTAATTTCCCATTCTTACTCCAAATCTCCTAATATGAAGTCAGTGCAGAATAAGGAAAGGAAACTCTTTCCTTTTTGACAAATAAAAATGGCAAGCAATAGGATATATTGGAGAATATGAGGAAGCCATTTGTTATAAACCTAATTCGGCCCGAACTTGTCTTTCCAAAAGGGCCTGACCGTGGCTGTTTAGCATGCATTGTATACCTGCTTTAGATATTCCCTATGGCAAGAACAAAGGCCCTTGAGATAAAGGTGCAACTTCCCTCCCCCTCCCAACATTGGTGTCTCCTTAAGGATTAAGCATCTTTCCTTAGGCTAGAAACTGATTGCTGCGCTCACCTGTGACCACCCAGCTCGAGACAACAGACTTGCTTCCTGCTACGCCCACCGAGATAGCAGACCCACTACCTGCTGTGTCCATCAAGTGCTGTGCCGACAGGGCACTCTTGTGACTATTGTGGGAGGGACATTTCAATCATATGTGAAACACCCTGTTTGGGGGTATATAACCACTCTGTGTACCCCACTTCTTTGGTGCCCTTTCTTCCTTTGGGAAGAAAGGCCCCGGGCCATGGTCCTCAGGTTTCAGCTCAGAATAAATTCACCCAAATTTTCATTTATAGATTGGTTATGGATTATTTTTGTCGACACTTTGTAGGGGTACCAAACACACCAAAGGCAAGTACATTTTACAGCTATGTGAGAAATTCTCTAAAAGCTGAGGAAGACTGATACTCTACACAAGCAGATGGGCTAGGAGACACTTAGAGCAAGTACAAAGCCAGGAATGCTGTTGTCACATGGTCATCATCACGTTTATCATAGGCCTAGGCTCCTGAGGCCAGAAGCAAGTGAATTCCTATGGGTTTAGTCTAAATAGGTAACAAGCGAGTCAAATTTTTTAGTATGAATTCATAATGTTTTCATATAATGTTCAAATTTGTTCAATATACAAAAAACTACATAGGTTAATATACTACATAGGTTAAAAGATTGAGTAAAATCAATGCCTTCATTTCATACTTTTGTTTTATATTGTTTTTATTTCTGTTTTTCCCTTGAAGATTGTTTAAGGGAGGGAACAAGTAGTACTTTACTGTGGGATACCAATATCACTTCAAATTTGTAGAAGTTTTAAAATATTTTCAATACTTTATTTTCAAGTCTGTGGAGAATACATAAACAGTTTCTACTATTTCTAATTAATAGAAATGAATAACTTTCATTCAGTTATTCCATTTACTTATTCGAACAACTGGAGTAGAATATCTATTATCTTTTGACTTGGTGAGGGTTGAGAAAAAGTCCTTGTCTCTTCGCAAGTGTCTGTTAACAAATGACCTCTTTTCTCCCCTGGGTCCAGTCTCAACAACCTGCTTGCACCAAATGTAGTACGTTAAGCTCCACTTTCATCAATGATTACAAAGAATGCTTACTTCCTGATACAATAGGTGAAAGTCCTCTTAGGAGAAAAATGAACTTGTGAGTCCAGCCAATTCAGTGAGCCCTTCTTAGTTAGATACAATATATTCAGCTCTATTCCAGCCGTCTCTCTCATCCTCCTCTGTGGCACCTTCCATCAATGGAAGGCAGGGCACCGAGAACATTTCATTCTTGTGTAACAATCTCAAGTGCTAAGTCACACCCTGTTTTTCAAATCTTCTTTGAAGAATTCAAGTCAATGACAAATTAGACTACACATTTACAGATAACATTAATACTTTAAATGGAAGATATATTTCCTGTTTCTTTAATAAGAAGGAAACTGAGCAGCCTACAAGCAAGACAAAGCAATTTGCACCTTTCAGGCAGGAGCAATAAAAATGATCGTTTTACATGAAGGAACAAAATTAACTTAAGTGTGACTGTTAGGCTGGAGGGTACTGTAGAGCTTTTGGGCTTCTAAGCAAAGGTCAAATTTTAACTATTAAGAGAAATTTTGCTGATTCAAGCACTTATCACATATTGTATGGTTTTAACACTACCTTGGATGTACTGAATCATCAAAATTATTGCCACAATCTACCAGCTTGGAGTACTTTAATAGATAGCTCAGTAAATGCAACTGGGACCTGCCTCCCCTCCCCCTTATAATTCTTAGGATGCAATTAAGGAGAGAAAAAAATTATTTGATGGTACATTAACACACTTGTGAAGCATATGTTGGTAGGATGCATGCATTCAAACAGAGCATTAGTGACTTGGAGATATTTTTCAAATCCTATACCCAAAGAACAGCCTGGAAATGATCTGCCACAAACTGTTCCAAAAGGCCCTACAAGGGCAAGACTTGGCTATTAATAATGTTAGGATTACTCCACAAGAGGACTTCTGAGAGTGGTGGAGTCCAGCCTTCTGAAACTTACCATCCTTCCAGGCATTTTGTATGGCTAATAACAGCTGAGATCCTGATTAGAGAAGTACCTGCCAGTGAAATTCACCAAGAGGAAAAGCAGCACATATAATTGGGATCTATCTAAAAGGTTTGTAGTAAGGCGCTTAAAGAAAATAAAAATGAAATGGTTCTTCAAGTCTCTGAAAGACATTCATATGTTTAAGAGAAGGCCTTCATTGTATAGGCCTACATTAATAATTATGCTGTGATTTATGCAGGAATATGTACCGGTTTTTCTTTTCTTTCTTCCTGGAAGGAATTGCAAGAATGTCTTAACAAGTGGCTGTCATTGGAAACTTGTATTTTCTAACTTAATACATATATCGACTTTCTTTTATTTTATTGTTTTAAGGACAATAGGAGTAATTTGGCTAGGGAGAATCTCTGAGAGGTAAAATTATAAGTAATTTCTGTGTTTTAGTTTTTATTTGTATGTATTTTCCAAATTTTGTATAATCAACATTATTTTGGTCATTAATGAGGAAAAAAACCTTGAAGTTGCAAGAAGATCTTTAAGGAATAGACCTATCTGGCAAGCTTCACTTTAAACAGATACAAACAGTTTTCTGTAATATGTATTAATCAACTTTATTACATCATTTCCCTACTCAAAACCTTCATCTACAGAATTAAAATATCATTTCCTTAGCATTATACTCAAAACCTTTCATGACCACCTCTCATTCTCTTACTACTTCCCGGCCTTCCTCCCATACTCCAGCGAGATGGAACAAGTTGAAATTCCCAGACACGCTACCTCTTTCCCACTCCTGTGTGCCTCTGAAAGTGCTATTTCTTCTATCTGGAACACCTTCTCCCTCCAGCTGATGACCTGAGAAATTCCTGTTTTTTCTTTAGAATTCTGTTCAAAAGTTTCCACTTTTGAATGGGCACAGACATACATTGCTGGTATGTAAAATAATACATTCTTTAAGGAGAACAATTTGGCTTTATCTATCAAAATTACAAATGCACGTAACCTTCAACCCAGCAATTTCACTCCTAAGAATTTAACCTACAGATATAGTCACACATTTGTGAAAGGATGATATCCAAAGATTATTCACTGCACCATTATCTGTAGCAGCAAAATACTGGAAACAACCCTACATGCACACATATTGGGAGCTAAACATATTATAGAAATCCATATAGTGAAATACTATGCAGCTGTCAAATAAACAAGGACTCCTTGATGTACTGACATAGAAAAATCCCCAACACATATTCTTAAGTGATAAAAGCAAAATACAGAACATGAATGGCATGCCAAAAGTTCTGGAAAAAGAGAGGGGAGGAATACATACAAATTTGCATAAAATATTTCTAGAAGGATACCTCTAAAAAACTAGTAACATCACTGGGACAACAGGAATGGGTGGGAAACTTTATTGGATACCATTTTATATTTGTTGAAATTCCAAACCCATGTGAATGTACTACTTATTCAAAGATAAAATTGTGAAAGTTTAAAAATCAAAATGCTAAAAAAAAGTGTTCATATCTTTATGAAAAATATCTCTATTTCCCACACTGTCCTCCATCATTCCTTTATTCATTCATTAGAACCTTTACTGACGACGGACACTATGTGCCAGGTAGAGAGGGGAAATGAAAACAACTGGCAGGAAAAACAAACCTCATTGTACAACTCAGAAAAGCAGGTAGAATATCTCATTTCAGACAGCGCCTGGGTGCAGGGTGTGAGAGGCGCACAAAGGAGAGGCCGGCATCTTATACATCTCTCCTAGTGCTCATATCAGTGGTTCATAATACCTGTTTACATGGCTGTCTCCCAAACTAGATTGTCATCTTGAAAATATCTCTAAGGTTAACACAGTGCTATGCACATAGGAGGTATGCGTGTTAAATGAACCACTGAATAAGATATACAGAAATAAGCACTGTATTTTTTTTAATTTATTTATTTTTTGGTGAGCAAGATTGGCCCTGAGCTAACATCTGTTGTCAATCTTCCTCTTTTTGCTTGAGGAAGATTCACCCTGAGCTAACATCTGTGCCAGTCTTCCTCTATTTTATATGTGGGACACCACCACAGTGTGGCTTGAAGAGTGGTGTGTAGGTCCATGCCTGGGATCTGAACCTGAGAACCCTGGGTTGCTGAAACGGAGCACACAAACTTGACCACTACAACACCGGGCCAGCCCCTCCAGCACTGCATTATTTTTTAACAGTTAAGAACTAATATTTAAGTACTCAGCTAGACTCTAACCTGATTCAACAATTTTACAAGAATTAAGTATAAAGGTCTAAGGATAGTAAGATTTAAAGTTAATTTCCCCTATCTTATGTGCACAGATATTTATGAATGTATTCAATTGTCACAGACATATCATCTGCTGTGGACCAATGATCGTTACTATGCAGTGCTTCATTTTTTTCCATTACTATCAATTAAATATGTGCAGACAGCATACAAGGCACCAGGCACCATGCTGGGCTGGAGATACAATGGTTAGCAAAACAGACATAGCTCTGCCCTCATGGAATTTATGGTTAATGAGAGAGTAATCAAATAATCACACAAGTTTCACAAGTATTTTTCTATATGTTAATGAAGGAAAAGAGAGAAACTGGAAGGCATGGTCAAGATTTCTCCTAGCCAGCTAGGAGAAAGGAAAGGAAAGTTACCTAAAACCTTCACGTGTCAGATAATATATTATATGTTACGTTAGGGGATTGTGGAGAGAATTCAGCATCCTTGAGCTTAGATGGAAAAAATATCTTTATTTTCCTGAACCTCTGAATTTATCAGCTCCTTTAATTATGAATGTAGGCAATAATTCACTGCAGTATCTGTGATTTTGCCACCAATACATATTATCAATATTTTCATTCACATTAACAGTAATATGATTACTGCATATATCTCAAAATATTGTTTATATTTATCACTATTTTGGAATTACAGTGGTTATTCTACTTGCTACCATATCTTGTTATTTAATGGGTTAATAAAGAAGCACATACTACTCTGTCACAAATCTGACTTTTGGGGGTGAGGGGAGGGCAAAATGGGTGAAGGTGGTCAAAAGAAACAAACTTCCAGTTATAAAATAAGTCCTGGGGATGAAATATACAGCATGGGGACTACACATAATACTCTACTGCATGTTTGAAAGTTGCTTTAAAAAGCAGATCTAAAAAGTTCTCGTCACAAGGAAAAAAATTTGTAACTATGTGTGGTGATGGATGTTAACTTATTGTAATCATTTTGCAATATATATGTATATCTAATTTTTATGTTGTACATCTGAAACCAACATAATGTTATATGTCAATTACATCACAACTTTAAAAATCTTATTTTTATTTTGATAACTATATTTCAATCTAATAGGTTTCCTTTGTAATCTTATGTATTTTATTTTTACATTTAAAACTGATTTTCTGCTAAGAGGTCCACATGAACTTAACCAAACTGCCAAAGGGGTCTATAACCCCAAAAATTGTTAAAAATCCCTGGGCTGTAAGATAGATCGAGCTGGGATAACAATGTTGGTATACCATAGAATTTCATTGGAAACAACAGATTTCTGTTTTTAATTACCATTGGGAAGGATGAGAAAGAAGAGTGCCAATTCACTTCAAAGTTCCAAGTAAGATGAAAAACAGTAATAGAGTGTTGGCTAAGTTTCAATTTACAGTCAGGTTTTATTGATTGTCAAAGAGTATATCATTTTCTGATGACTAATCTGTGGGTATATAGTTTTTGTGAATATAAACTACGGATTCTGTTGAGAAACACAATGTTTATGTATTTTAGATAGTTAACCTAACCATGATGGTCATATAAAGGGTCAATTATTAAATATGTCGTAGATGATTATTTAGGAAATATTCATTTCCCCCTCCTCCAACCTCTATGGTGCAGCAGACTTTCTTGCGCCACATTGTTGGATTTGCTTTGGCCAATGAAATATGGACAGAAATCAAAGTGTGCTAGCTCTAAGCCTAGGCCTTTAAGAGGCATCAAATGTTCCCACTGACCCCTCTGGGAACTTTCAAACCCTGTCATGAGAAGAACACACTCCAGATAGCCTGCTGACTGGAGAAGAATGAGGGGTGGGGAACAGATCTAACCAAATCTGGGTCCCGGGGCTAATTAAGCTCAACTATGCCCAGCTACGTCCAGCCAAGATCAGCTAAACTCTAACCACCCAAAGACTCAGAAGGCAAAAGATAAATGCTTATTGTTATGTGCCACAGAGATTTATGGTTGTTTGCTGTGCAGCAATATCTAACTAAGAAAATATAATAAAGGCTGGCCCGGTGGCGCGGTGGTTAAGTTCACACGTTACGCTTCTCAGCGAGCCCAGGGTTCAGCGGTTTGGATCCCGGGTGCGGACGTGGCACCGCTTGGCAAAAAGCCATGCTGAGGTAGGCGTCCCATGTATAAAGTGGAGGTAGATGGGCATGGATGTTCGCCCAGGGCCAGTCTTCCTCAGAAAAGAGAGGAGGATTGGCAGCAGTTAGCTCAGGGCTAATCTTCCTCAAAAAAAAAAAAAGATAAAAATATTCTTTAAAAACCTTGCCCGATTAACTAATGCTCTCCATTTGCTCTATAAAGAAATCTAATACTCTGAGCATGCTGAACTCTTGTGGCTACTAGGCTATTCCCACGACTGAGTTCATGCTTAAAAAAAGAGTTAACTGAGGGGCCAGCCCCCTGGCTGAGGGGTTAAGTGCATGCACTCTGCTTCGCCAGCCCAGGGTTTCACGGGTTTGGATCCTGGGCAAGGACCTAGTACCACTCATCTAGCTATGCTGAGGCAGCATCCCACAGAGCAGAGCCAGGAGGACCTACAACTAGAATATACAACTATGTACTGGGGGACTTTGGGGAGAAGAAACAGCAAAGCAAGATTGGCAACAGATGTTAGCTTAGGGCCAATCTTAAAAAAAAAAAATGAGTTAATTGTACTGTTTCACAAACATGTTTATGTTCATAATAAAATAAATGCGAAAAGAAACTGAACCGCTATTTCTATAAAAAACTAAACTGACTGATCTGGAAAGACTTGACAAAGATGAGTGGTTAAATACAAAAGTCACTGTCACATTAAATGGCGGCAATGCTACCATCAAAGATGTAAAAAACAGTTATAAAAAAACTCTGTAAAGTCTGCATTAGATTGCTGCATAAGTTTATTAATTCATTGCCCCCGTAAGGAAACTGAAACTAGAAAGCATCATGTATTTCAGAATTCCTATTCAAAGAAAGGGCATTAAGGGCTCTATAACAAAATTGATAATGAATACATATTTATGTTTTAAGTTAAAACAAACATTTACGTTAGTCAGTATACACTATTTTTTTTATGCTTCATTTCCCAAGGCAACTTTTTCTATTAGGCAACCAATTATGGTCCTGACTGTGTCAGATAAGAGAGCTTCTTCAATATTTCAGCCTGCTAGAAATCCTATTGTAGGCATTACAATAATCAGGCCTACAGTGTTATTTTTGTTTTGTTTTGTTTTGTTACAAATCCTGTTTATAAATCAGCTTAGAGTCCTTGAGTTTGAATGCTACAATTTGATTTCATACTGAGCTTGAGCACTGTGGTGAGATTTTGATATAATATTGGCTTCTCTAATAATTTAATCATCATTTTAAATTTCTGTTAACCAAGCCCAAAATCTGATTCATTAGATTTTTAAAGGACAAGGACATCATACAAGGAATGAGACCTGAACTCCTTCTGGCTTACAAAGCCCTACATCATAACCTGGCCCCTAACTTGTTCCCCAACCTCATTTCTTACCACTGTCTGCCCCTGGCTCGTGGTGCTCCACACCACACCACACCACAGCACACCACATCCCACTGACCCTCTTATTTTGCAATATATCGAGCTCTTCACCACTTTGGGGCCCTTCTCTTAGAGCTTTCCTCTGCCTGAGCTGCTCTTTTTCCCAATTTTCTCATGAATGTCATTCAGATCTCAAATGACACCAGTGAGGCCCTCACTGACAAGCCAAAATAAAGCATCCAATTAATCACTTTTGAGTACATCACTCCATTTTACGTCTCTACATAACACTTATCACCAACTGATAAGTGATATCACCAGCTATTATTTATGTCTTACCTCTCCCCCAAACAGTATAAGATTCACAATTGATACCTGTCTTCTTGTTCACACCTAGATTCCCAGAGCCGAAAATAGAGCACAGTAGACAGTAGCAGATAAACGAATATTTTTGATTGATCACTAAATTGAATACAAACATTGGCTGCTAAAACAACCAAAAACCTCGAGTAACATTTTTCAACCATGTGGACAAGCTATGATTTTATAAAACAGAGAAATAAAAATTTAATGTACAAGTTTTATGTCAACTGTTCTTATAATATCTTTCATAAAAAGATATTTTGAATTGACTTACAAATCAACCCCACCCCCAGTAACAAGTCTAGAAAGACTCAACATTTCTCACATCGAAAACAGGACTAAATGCAGAAAAGTTCTAATTATTTTATAGAAGCTGGTTTAATAATTTCATATTTTTATTAGTAAAATAACCTAAATAATGTTTGGATGGTGAATTTATTTATAAAGTCTTGCTAAAAGTTCACCTTCTCTTATTTCATAATTTTGTAAAGGAAGAATCAGTCTGGAATAACTTCAACTCCTATACATACGCCTCTAGCTGTGTGCTAGATATTCTTAAGTGCTTCATATGCATTAACTGATTTAATTCTCACAACAATCCTATAAGGTGCTTCTAATATGTCTTCAGTTTTACAGATGAGAAAAATGAAGCTCAGAGAGGTCACACAAGCTGCCTGAAGTCAGTGAGCTGGTTGGAGGTGAGGTGGGATTTGACCCAGGCTGACTTAGCGTCTATGCTCACAGGCTCTGCTCTATACTATGTCATCTCACCTAACATCACTCAGGCAGATTCTGCCTGAGGAATCTGGAGTTGCGATTCAGGGATAGCAACACAACTCTCTGCATATGAGAGAACTGTAAATCCGGATGCTGCCTGGCAGCCATATTCTGCCAGGGGAATAACGAAGCAGAGAACTTGGGGAAGACAGATAAATAAGGCAGATGCAAAGAGAGAAGTTAATTAGATGGCAAGAGACAGGGAGAATGCTTGCCAGCATCAGCCTGGTACCAGCTCTGCTGCCTAGCTGAACTCCTGCCTTTGCATTTAAAGAAACACACCCTGGCGTCCATATGATAAATTCCCTTTCTTGTTTAAGATAGCTCAAGATTTTACTACTTGCAACCATAAGAACCTGAACTCATATCAGAACTGATAAACCAAATCAGGGAAGATTTGGCTCCTTGTACTAAACTGAAACTGCCAAAATATACACACACTAAATAACAATGAGAATAAAAATGATTCAGATAACATTTTTTAAAAATATGAATGCATCTTAATTGGTTTTATAATGTTGGGTTTTTTTGGTCTGTTTTTATTTTTTATTTTATTTTTTATGAGGAAGATTTGCCCTGAGCTAACACCCATTGCCAATCCTCCTTTCCATTGCCAATCCTCCTCTTTTTTTTGCTTGAGGAAGATTAGCCCTGAGCAAACATCTGTGCCAGTCTTCCTCTACTTTGTATTTGGGATGCCTCCACAGCATGGCTGATGAGTGGAGTAGGTCCACATCTGGGATCCAAACCCACAAACTCCAGACCACTGAGGCAGAGCGTGCAGAACTTTAACCAGTTGGTCATGGAGCCTGCCCTCTTATAATGTTTTATTCTAATCAATATTTGAAATGTATATACACTGAAGATTTAGAAATAATTTTATTGATTTCATTGTTTTCCCCATCTGGCACATGGAATTGCTCTGAATTTTTTTTTTTTTTTTAGATATGGCATGCTAGATGAAATCTATATGCCAACCTGATAAGGAGGAAGTAATTTCAGAATGCTTACCCTCATCTCCCATTTATAGAACAGAGAAACTGTAGCTCCCTGAAAAAGCTCCCTTCCTTTGCTGGCACAGCACCGCTATTTTGGTATCTGTCAGTTAAGAACATATATCCAGTGCCAATACAGTCTAGACATGCGTTAGTCTGGGTAAACAGCTTTTGCTAACGAATAGTCTTCCAACCACTGAACACCAAGTCTCTTACAGTAACATTGTGACCTAGAATTTCTAGATGTGGAACATGGTAAAGCCAGAATGGACCATCTTTTTTCCATTACATTCTTGATATCCAACTTTCCCATTTAAGTTGACACAACAATAATCTTTCCAATTTTATAAGGTGGGAAGCTTACAGTAATTTTCAACTTATCTCAATCATTTATTCTTCTCATATAGATCAGCTGCTACCTCTTCCTAAGCAATACTGCTTCATCTATTCCCTGCAAGAACGAATCAACATGTGTGTACTAATTTCTTTATCACACTGTCATTGTTAAGTGTCTAAATCCAGACACTCGTCAACTTTTTTTCACCTGCATTGTTGTAATGTCGTTTAAAACTTCTTCCATGGGCAATGTGGCCCTGTCAGTCCATGACTGCCGGATTAGTGCTGCAGTAATCATTACATCTATTCAGCAGATGGTTTGGCCCATATAAACCTCTCCCATTGATTCTACATTGCCTTTCCACCATCCAGAGGCTCAAACCTAAGATCCTCTGCTCCACCTTCAGGGCAGAAGGCTTCAAGTTTCCTGTAGGACTGATATCCTGATAGTGATTCCCTAATCAAACAAAGTAATTCACCAGGGTAACTCAATTAGTCCATTTTCTCTTTTGTCCATCCCCTTCCACCTTCCACATTCCTAGGGTGCCTTATCTACTCATCCCACTCCTTCCTTTAGGCCTTCTCAAACAGTTTGAATAGTCCTTTCCTTGTTAGAAGGGGAGACAATTAGTAAGCACTTTCACTGTGCTAAATACTTTAGGAGTAATCTCATTTAATCCTTACGTAATCCAATGAGGTAGTACCACTATGTCCCCCATTTTTCAGGTGGGGAAACTGAAGCTTGGAGAAAATAAGTAACTAACCAGTACATAGCAGATGTGAAACCTGAAGTGAGGACTGTGTAACTTTAAGGCCCCTCAAATAGTTAAGCTCTCAGCCTTTGCACAAGCTGTTCCCCCTGCTCAGAAAGCTCCTACCTGCTTCTACTGGCTGGCAAGCACCTGGTCACCTTCACAGCCTAACTTCAGTGCTCCTACCCCCTTGTGAAGGCTTCTTCCACACTGTTCAGTCAGTTGTAATTATTCTCCACTTCATTCTACCCTATGAGAGCAAATACCATTCCCATAAATATTTATTTTGCTTCTCTCTTTTACTTGACCGTCATATCTTTGAGGGAAGGGATATTCTATTTATACCCAGTACACTGTAGTAACCAAAAAATGTTTGTAATATTACATACTGACCTCTACTAACATGCGTTGGAAAGCAATGTTCCCTTCATAATCACTTTATAGAAAAAGTTGAAATAATTCAGCAGAAAATAAATTAACATTTAACCTGAAATATTCAAGTTTGACAGAGTACGCATTGGTTATTAGACTTGTTCAGTTTAAAATTAAATCACATATTTTGAATTTAAATACTTATCCAAAGCTTCCTTTAGAATGCATAATAAATGTAACAGGTGTGATCTTTTCCCTTTATTTATACTAGTCAGGTATAAAAATAACTGAGAATGGTGGAGGTGCTTCAAGAGAACTGCTGGCCATTCCACTCAGAGACAGAAGGCCCTGACTGAGGAAAACCTCACAGACTCCCTCCCTTGGTGGTTATTACTCCTGTGTGAGCACCTCATGATAAATTTAAAGATACATGGTATTGAGGGGGAGTATGGGGTAATGGTGCAATTTTGTCTCAAAACGCAAGCCAGTCAATTTCAGCCAGTGAACAAAGAAAAAGTAATCTGTTGGATTTAAGGGTAGGCAGGAATACTGTGGCCAATGCCACCTTTCTAAATGTTTCTGGAGTCATTTTGACTATATTGGATTTTCACTTTGCATGCCAATTTATTTATGCAGTAATTAAAAAGTTCTTAAGTTGGGCTAGTGGCAATTCTAGGCTTTTGTTTAGTTTATCTTAGTAAATAGAGTATTGGTCTGGGTAATTTCTTATTCTGTGTGTGTGGATGATCTGAAAGACGAGAAGTTATGCTTGGCTTGCTTATCCCTTTTTCTTATCTGTGATTTGTCTAAAGAGACCTGTATAAAGGAATCTGTGATTTTCTTGCAGTGTCATTCATTTTTAAATGAGGATATAGCCATATTTTCCAAAGCATGGATCGAGACATTTCTGAAATCAATTTAGTGGCTCATAATAGCCTTTAAACAATTAAATAGACTGGAAGAGAAAGAAAACAGAATACATCACATGTAGCAACAGTAAGTATTGTTTTGTCAAATCTTCTTTCAGTCTTGTGTGTATAATGGCTTGCAATTATTATTTTACTACTTTTCACTATGAGTCTCCATCAGCAATGTCATAAAGTCACAGGGCTACTTAAGAACAATAATAGATTCAGTGTCCACACCAAAAACCACTGTACTTAATGGGATTTTTACCATTTAAGGAATTAAAATATCTCCCATTATGAAACAAAGACCAATCACAGAAAGATATTTAATCCTGTACTAAGAAAGCTTCTAAATACCTTTTGTAATAGTCAACCTAAACCCAGAGGATTTTCTGTTAGCAAGAATGTAATTTGCTTCACAGTGCAGTAATAAAGTAGACTGAGAAGCAATTTATTTTATACTGTAGAAAATCTGAATATTTATCTCTTTCATACGACTCTTTAAAGGTTTCATCTCAGACAAAGCAAAAATTTAACGTGGAATCAAAAGCAAATGATAAATATTTTAGCTCAGTACAATTTTCGTATAACTTTTCCAGATGAACCAAAACCAAATATCACCTCCAAAATACCGTACCAGTCAACTCTTTTAAATTTCAAATCTGATAAAGAAAACAAAATATCTCCAGAAAGTTGTGTAATTAAATTAAATGCCCCAACATCTATATTATTTAAAAGTCTGGTATACAGAGCAATATTCTGTGTCTTTATCATACTTCTGAGGCTTTCCATTAGTGACCAAATTTCCTATCAAATAAGCTCCAGGGTTATTTATGGGAGCTGAAGTTGCATCAAGGCATAATTTATGTCAATATATAGAATATTCACATATCTATAAATGGAAGAGTGTTCCCTAGTAAGAACATTAATATTAATTAACTCATTCATTCATTTTCTCTCTTTCCCTGTCTCCTGCACATGGGCATGTATAACACACACACATCCCCCACACAATGTCCTCTACTTACTGAGCACAGGATGTTCTCTATGACTCGGTCACTGCCTACCTCTTCCACCTCCCCTGTCCTCTGCAATGTGCCACTTTACATCTCTCTGTTTTTGTTTCTTCTCCTTTTTGGCCTGGAAAATTCCTGCAAGTTTTTGAATATCGGCTCAGACTCATTAAGAGGATCTTGATAGGACCATCAGAAAGAAATGAACTAGAAATCTCAATTCTTTGGATAAGCTTCCACGGTGGAACACAATGAAATTCATGGCTAAAATGAAATTTAAAGATTATCCATAACCATGGACTTATTCTATCCTGACTTGGTATATATATTGTGGTTAACTAAGGGCTGGCAATAATCTCCATATAATGTATGTAATAAAGTATAAAAATAGAAATTATTTTATATTAAATAGGGAAAGAATGCAGTAGGCTGGATGTTTCTGTATTAATAAACACTTATAGAAGTATATTATGGTTTTGTATTTGTTTTGCTTCTGCTATTTTTTTTGGTGATTCTTTTAAACTGCATCTATAAAACATCTACAAAAGTGGAAGGAGTATAATGAATCCCTTTGTACCCAACTCCCAGCTTCAGCAATTATCAACACATAGCATCTAGTTTCATCCACATCACCAACCCCTCTACTGGATCATTTTGAATCCTTGCAGACATTCATCTGTAACTATCTCAATATGTATCTCTAAATCATCATTTTTAACATAATCATAATATCACTGTTACATAAAAAATTGAATAATTCTCTTAATATCATTAAATACCTAATTAGTGTCAAATTTCCCCCAATTACCTTATAGATGTTTCTTATAGTTTGTTCAAATCAGCATCTAAACAAAGCCAGTACACTGTACCTGGCTGATAGAACCCTTAAGTGTTTTTAAATCAGTCTATGAGTTCCCCCTTTATTCTTGTCACTGCAATTTATTGTTTGAAGAAATTGCCATATTACGTTTTTAAGGTTCCTATGCCTTAATGTAGAGAATTAGGGTTTCATACCAGTAAGACAACTTATGATACACTCTCATTCTGTTGCTTGTGATGAGTACTATCAAATATAATGAATAAGAGGTTACTACAACAGCAGTTAGGAAAGTTTGTTCAAAGGGTGTGATATCTTAAACTCAATAGCCATTATGAGGATGACATCTACAGAGAAGAAACAACAAACATTTGCAAGAACTTCATTTTTCTATTAAGCCAGGATATACACAATAAGACCTTTGAAGAATAGTTAAAAAATAAATAAATAAAATTAAATACAAACTAAAATTATACTAGAAGTTATTTTCATAATAGTTCTTAGTAATAATCTAAAAACTTTGAAAGTTACTTGTCTTTTAGATAGTTCAATTCTCAATGTCAATGTTATGACCCACTGGTAAAAATGTTCCACTTCAAACTGTTCCACTACAAAAAGACTGAATTATATGGAGGTAAATGTAGGTAGCCCTCACCTAATAATCATATACATACCCACAAGGCAAACATGTGGGACAAAGCAATGTCTGGCATTGTAAAACTCCTTTCAACCTCACTACGTATAAAAGCATTAACCTAAGTGTTCCTCCTAAGACAGCTTAAATGTACTAGCATGTTTAGTTATGTAAATAAATCACTGGAAACCTGTAGACCTTGTCGCAGCCTGTAACACAAAGCCAACAGCAATACTTCTACTTTAACTCCCAGGAAGCTATGCCTCAACTGCTACAGGAGTATAAATATCATATTAGAAAAGAACAAAGAGCCCCAGAGTAGTGTGCAAGGTACCACCTACCATAGACCTGGGCTTGCTGATGGCCACCAGACTAGTGAGGAAGTCTTCATCGTGCAGCTGGCTGAAAACATGGGCATCATAGGCTACCATAATGGAGATTTCTTCCATCATCTTGCCAGCTGGCCTTTCCACAGCAGCAGCTGCTGCCCCAGCTTCAGGCCAGACTATCCAAGGAAAAATCCTACTGCAGCTCAGTGCCAATGCACACACCCACCTGAGTTTGAGGGGGTGGAGTGTCAAAAATCCAGAAGGAAAAAAAGAAAAAGAGAAAAAAAACAGCTGCTATCACAGGCTTGGCTAGCAACTCACCCCCAGTAGAAAACTAGAGGAGGTCTCTTATCTATGAAGGAAGTATACACTATAAACACCTTCTGCATTCTTAACACAGCGGCTGGAAAATTCAGTTTTTGGAAATCTTCTTTAAACTTCACAAAGAGAAATAAAGAAAATTTTCCTAACTAGAAATATCCTATGGCAGAAACAAAAAAACCCCCAAAAACACGAAAAATGATTTATGTTATGTTCTTGGTGGAAATGTTTAAAGTTTATCTTCTTACTTCAGTATTAATTATATCAAGATTCTTCTTGGAGCAGAAGTAGATTTTCTTACTGCTTATTTTTTCACACTCCCAGAAAATAGATGGTAACCTTTTGTTTTTCAGAATTTATCAAACTCTTGGTGCAGTTAAAAATTATCTCCTGAAGTATGAATAAAAAAGATTCTTTTTCCCCTCTGAGCATTTCTGTTAAAAAAAAAAAGAAGTACCAAAATATAAAAATGAAACAGGGACTGCAGTATCAATAATCATTTCCCCTTCTCCCACTAAAAAACCATAAACACAAATATTTTAAACAGAATTCTTGATTTTGAGAAATAAGTTTTCTGTTATTATTCAGAAAACAACACAAAGGTCTCATTTCTAGACTGATTTTCTGTCACAGATAAAAGTTCTCTTCATCTTTTATTTTTAAGCTTAGAGGTTTAATTATTTACTTAATTACCCAAATCAGTAGATAAGGTTTAATTACCCAAATCAGCAGACAGCCATGAACCGTTGGTGCCTTAGCCCACCAGTACAAGTGGAGACTGTAAATGAACCTCCATGTGCCCTGATGAAAAATTTGAAAGCTGCCCATAATTATCATTACAAGGTTGCCTAAATTACCAGGAAATATAATGTATGCTAATTCCAGAGGAAAAGAATTAAGCAAATAAAAAAGGGGAGGACAGATGAAGCTTCTCCCAAAGTTGTTTTCCCAACATTTCCCGGCTTTTTGTAGATTATGACACTGCAGTGCTATGAGAAATATTATTTGTCGGAAGTAGAAATCAATTTGGCAATGTTTGTCTACAATTAAATACAGATACTAGTTGGAACTTTTAGTCCCAATTACCAATAGCAGTATTATTTTCAGTTAGTTCGCTTTTCAGAAAACAAACAAAACTTAGAATGAGATTTATAGTGTCTATTTTCCTTGTTTTCCTAAAGTATCTTCACCTAAATTAACTGATTACGTAAACAGTACCTTGTTCTATTTAAATGTGATTAGGAGAGTTTAACAACTGCTACAGCATTCTAGATTAAACACACACACACACACACACACACACACACACACACACACAGGAGGAAGGAGGGAAAAACACCTTATTGCCAGGAAACAGAAGCAATTCTAAGAGGCTTATTTAAACAGAAAATGCAATACTTTAAATAAATCCTCAAGATTAAAACAACTTCAAACTGTGTTTGACCCTTGCTGGAGCCGGTAAAGCATTTTTACTTTGTTTTTTTCTACAATGAAGCTTTGTCTTTTAAGCTTTATTTTCGTTAAAAATTTTTCCAGCACATTTATCTTAACGCTGACTAACCAGGTAAGAATTAAATGATAATCAGGAGACAAGGTATTATAAGGCATCCAGGCAGTTCATACCTTTTAAATTCCTCGTTATCTTTTCAGAAGTACTCTAAAGATACTGTGCACCTCTGCAGGCATTCACTAGCACCAGAAGACTTCAAATTGATCTTGCAGCACCATTTTCTAGATGTGAAAGCAACTCCTCTTGCTTTCCTATTTCTCTTTGCTCCAGTGACTCAGTGCTTCCACACTGATATCTGAATAAGGTGCACTGACAAAGACACCTGTTGTGGAAGGTAAAGAAACTACTTCCCATAATGCCTTACTTCCTGCTGGCAACCGCCCAGGGGCACACAAATTATAACCGCAGTCAGCAGTTGCCTATGCACCCTGGGAGAGCACACTCAGTGTAACAATAGGTAATCTTCTTGGTTAAGAAGAACACTCATAATCCAAGCAGAAAAAGGACTGGGAAAACAACATCAAATAGTTAAGGTGCCGTGCATTAAACTCATAAAACGTTCATGGCATCAGGGCTATAAGAGCACAAAACGTTTTTAAAATCATAATCAAAGGCTATAGAGATTGTAAAAAATTACATGAACAAACAGAAGCTAACAACTTCAAATAATTTAGTCCTTTTAGAATTCCACGCAAGTTCTTAGGTAAACAATTACATATTTTTAAAAGCTTCTGATTTATTACCTTCAAAACATTGTTCTAATTAGCCACAGTGACTAGAATTATTAACATTTCATTTCATTTCAAATGCAAAAGGTCCTCTCCCATAGCCACAGTGCATACATTTTCCAGCGCAAAGACCCCCTAAATTTGATTTGTACCCTTCTTTTTTGTCACCCTTAAAATGTTCCTCCAGACTCTGAGAAGGAGAAATTCAAATGTTTCTTTTCTCATACAACTAAATGCATATTTGTCCTCTAAACAAAAAGCATACTTGTTTAAAACTGAGGATCTATTTAAACAACTGTCTGTTTACTGGCTTTTTCTCTTTTCCTAAAAACATTATCTCCAATTTCAGAAACAACAGTTACAACACCCCCCTCCCAAACTTCAGGAGCCATTGTACACAGTCATGTTTACATATAGCCCTTGACTCCCTTGCAAAACATCTTTCTTACACTGTTGCCTTTTCACTGATGAATTAAGACCCACTATGTCCTAGGATTGTTTCCACCTGAGTTTCTGCAGGCATCTACTTCACACCACCCAACTCCACTGAAAAAAACGCGTAGGGGTGGGAATTACCTGAGATCAAGGGGTGTAGTGCCACCAACACCATTTGCTGCTAAAATTTACCAGGAGATTGGGTATCAAATGGGCTGCAGAAAACAAGGCATCAGTGGTAATCAAGAGATGGTCCCCGGTTCAAGCAGGAACTAGCTAGCTGTCTGTCCCAGAGCCAGTCTTTTGACCTCTCTAGGTTTCAATTTCCTCATGGCGATGTAAATTGAGAGGGATGGAGCAGATCAGAAGTTTTCACGCACACTCAGAAAGAGTCAAAAGCAATGTGTCCTATTTCCCTCCACTAAATAGGCTTATTGGGGGATTTGAAGGTGGAAAAACCTTTTTAATATCCTTCAGAATAAAAAACAAGGGTAACCTGAATCCCAGATGTTAAGAAAGTCCCTCCAGGGTTGCTACAATGTAGCCCAACAAATACAGTCTACTTTCTACCCTAGTTTGGATTTTCTAATATCAACTCTTTTGCCTATAAAAGAGAATTCAATGACAGTTGTTATACTTTTTATTAGTTACTCTTTACAGTCTTTCTAGTCAGAGGCAAACTGGCTACGAAATAATTTTCAAAAGGCTCTCTAGATCTCATTAAGAAAATTTTAATGAATAAAATATCTTCAATGATTTTTAAATGCTGTTTAAAGATCTGACATAGAAAGACTTCACTCTGATAGCTGATTTTGTTCCAACAGTCATTCTTCTAGGATTGTTACTTTTTACAAAAACTTACCTGGATCATACTGAATGACATGTGTCAGTGTGATATGTGTCAAGTGATATGGGTCTAATAAGCCATTCCATTCCTGGCCTTCAGGGAACATCCATGCTCCAGTGTCAAATTTAGAAAAGGCCAAAACAAAAATAAAGAAAAGCCTGAATAAGATGTGAACATTTTTCTACTTTGTGTTCTCCCCAAATGCAGCAAAGCAAAGTTAGTTTTATCATGGGAGTAGTATTCTGTTATCCACCACTCAAAGCAGCAAATACATTAAAAAAGATGGCACAGCATTGCAAAATGATCCCACCTCACAAGAGTGGCAGTAAAACCCTTTTCCCACGCCTCACGCTCTAATTGTTGAACATTCTCATCACAACAGCCATAAAATCAGGACAAGATGGAAAGGAGGACAAAACCACCACGACAGAAATACAGTCTAGAGGGCAGAAAGGTCTTCTATGTCCCCCACCTGTATGGGCGGAGCCCTGCAGAGCCTGCTCCTCCTCCAGCGGCCCTTGTCTAATCAATGATGGACATCTTTACAGATGTTCCTAAATAATTCAATATAAACATTCATGAATTATACATGATTCAGTTTTAAGGGACCTTCACAAAATGTTCCTGACATTGACATAGAGATAAAGAACTATGAGAAAGACAAAATTCTACAAGTACTTTCTTAATCACAGAAAACCAATATTCCAAGTAGGTTCCTATTTACATTTAGGAGCGTACATTACGAAACCCAAGTGTTCTAAGTGGGAGAGCAAAAGATAAGATGAGAATGAGAAACCATAGAAGTATCAATAGAAGAAAGCTTTTCAGAATATCTTGGATTTCAGAATAGTCCAGTAACACACACAGTTTTTTTACAAAAGGAAAACAACAAAAAGTAATAAAAGACAAATAAACGAAATCTTAGTTCTCTTTAAAATCATGCAAAGGTAAATAAAGAAAACCATTATACTTGTGTCAAATTCCAGCCATTCAGCTCATTATCTTTCCTATCTTTCCTAGCAATTGCTAGGCAAATTCAAAACCTCAGAAAACATAGATTCTTAAAAAGAAAAAAAAAAAAAAGAAGTCCCCAGAGTTAAACTAAGAAAAGAGAAACCAGTGGGACATAAATACTTGCTTAGAAGGAGGGTGAGGTAGATTTCAGACTATGAAAGAGTAGCTGCAACTCTTTAACAGTTCAGGTTTTTACCTCATTTCTAACTCTAAAATCCATGGCCAACTGTTAAAAACAAGACAAGAGGCTGAAAATGGAGTCACTTAGCTAAGCCCCATGTCACCAGAGACTTCATTAGTTTTGGCTCTCCCAGAAATGGAATTGCCTGATCAGCACTAGTTAGGTAATCTGTCTGATAGACCCCTACCATCCCCTAAAGGAAAGTAACCTTGCAATAACCACTTTTTTGCCTAGTACAACTTCCTTGTTCGCGCTCCTTTCTATCCATACAAGTCATTCATTTTGTACAGCTCCTTGGAGCTCCTTTTTATCTGCTAGATTGGATGCTGCCCAATTAATGAATTGTTGAATAAAGCCAATAAGATCTTTAGAATTAATTCTAAATTGTTGAATAAAGTTGAATTTTGTTTTTTAACACAACACGTTCACTTAAATGGTAGGTAACCAAAAATAAGTGTTTCAAGTGCTCCTAAGCATTCACTAACATTTGCTATCATCCCAGACGAGGATGGTTTCTGACACATCTAAAAATATGTGTAATGCTTCATCTTGTCTCATTTTGAGAATACACAACTGAATTGTAATTACAAATAACTTTAGTTTCTAAAATATTCAAATATTTTTTTTTAAGTTCTACTAACAACCAAATCAAACCATTCCACATTCATGATGTTTTAGATTCATTTTTTTCACAAGATTAGAATGTAGGTTAGGGAACAGCAACTAAAGTGTGAACTACTTTTCATTCAAGTGTTTACTTGTCTCAAGTTCTTCCTGCAGGGCTGGTGACCCAGCCTGGATAACTCCGTTTCCAGTGGACCCTCAGGTCCCTGCAGTAGGTCATATATAGACAGCTTGCAGGGGTGGATTTTGCTAAAATCCTGCAGTTAAAACTTCATGAATTTGCCTACATGCCCAGAAACTGATGATTGGATAAAGATGATGTGGTATATATACACAATGGAATACTACTCAGCCATAAAAAAGACAAAATTGGCCCATTCACAACAACGTGGATGGACCTCGAGGGTATTATGTTAAGCGAAATAAGCCAGTCAGAGAAAGACGAACTCTATATGACTCCACTCATAGGTGGAAGTTAGTATATTGATAAGGAGATCTGATCGGTGGTTACCAGGGAAAAGGGGGGGTGGGGGGAGGGCACAAAGGGGGAAGTGGTGTCCCCACAACATGACTAACAAAAATGTACAACTGAAATCTCACAAGGTTGTAATCTATCATAACATTAAAAAAAAAAAAAAAAAAACTTCATGAATTTGGGGCTGGCCTGGTGGCACAGTGGTTAAGTTTGCACGCTGTGCTTTGGTGGCCCAGGGTTCACTGGTTTGGATCCTGGGCGTGGACCTACACACAGTTTATCAAGTCATGCTGTGGCAGGCATCCCACATACAAAAGAGAGGAAGATGGGTATGGATGTTAGCTCAGGGCCAATCTGCCTCAGCAAAAAGAAGAGGACTGGTGGCAGACCTTAGCTCAGGGCTAATCTTCCTCAAAAAAAAGAAAACAAAAAAACAATGAATTTGACACGTGAATTATATCTCAATTTAAAAAAAACCAACGTACATGAGGGAGGCTTACAAAATCTATAATATAGTAACAAATAATTCAGTTATAATAATGACTAATATAAACTAAAAATTCTTTTATACTAATAATAGCTATTATTTAGTAAGTACTCACCATGTCCTAGGCACAGCGTCTTAATTAATCTTCACAAGAAGCCAATGAGTTAGGACTACAATTATCCCCCTTCTACAGATGAGGTAACTCAAGTGTGGAGAAGTTTAGTAATTTGACTCAACTCTCACAGCTAGAAATGGAGCTGAGAGGATTCAAAAACAAGTACGTCTGGCTCCAAAGTGCATGCCTTTCATCACTAAAGAATGATAAGGGAAGTAAGCAAACATATTCTGAGAATCAGCCATGTGTCGGTCACTACTACTGCTTCTCAAACACTGACATCTTCTTCACCACACACAGTTAGGTTACAACACACTACGCCTGTCAAGTAGGGCAATAAAAAGTGGTATTAGGATTGTAAAAGAAGGAAGACAGACGGGAAAGTCTTCATGGAAAAGATGGGCTGGGTTTTGATAGGCAAAGTGAAATAATGCTTTTGCAGGGAAAATAACATTAGCCTGGCCAGAGTGGTGAACTGATATTGGGTACAGTAGGAGATAAGATTTCAAAGGCAGATTTGAATTGTCCTGTGGTAGGTTTCAAATATCAGGTCAACAAATTTGGAATATATCGTGTGTAGGCCAAGGGCAGTCATTGAAGACCATAGGGTTTCTGCCATTCTAGCCTCCATTTTGCCATCAGATGAAGTACGTAGCATATAATGGCTAACACATGGGCTCCAGAGTTGACAATAACCTGGTTTGATATTCGACTCTGCTACATACTAGCTGTGCGACGATGAGCAAATTACATAAGCTGTCTCACTCTTGGTTTTCTCATCTATAAAATGAGAAATAATAACAATGCTGATGCTATGAGGAATAAGATAATGCATGTACAAGTCCTTAGTAAGCCGCCTGGCTATAGGAGGTGTTTGATTAATGTTAGTTGCTGTTATTATCAATATTAATAAAAATTATGTCTGGAGATGAAAATTATCTGCCAAAAACTGAAGAGAAGAGGGAATTATAACCTTGAGAAATGAGGTAAGGGGTGTTTTCAGTATACAGGAAAACAGTCAATGCCTCCATTTTCTATTTCCTTGTCCAATTAATCAAAATCCAGGAAGGAAAATAAAAGGTGTCACACGACTCCAATCCTCTACCAGTTTTCCCCAAGCAATGAAATCTTTCTAGATGTTGCTTTATTTGGGAGCAATCTGGTAATTTACATGAGTTCTTCTGTCAGAAATAACTGAGATGGGTTAGAGAAGGTAAAAAGATTGATATGTGTATGTGTGGAATCTCCTTGGTTTAGCTGCCCTCTCCAGTTTCCTGACTACAATGCAAACAGAGTTTAATCAATTACCTCTCATTAAATTGAGCAATTGTGACAAGAACAGGGAACAAAGAGAGCATTTGTTGTATAACGATATTCATCTGTTGTAACCTGATCAACAAAACACTGTTACTATGGGCTATCATCTGCAAATACATAATCCTTCTTTATAATTGTATTATAATAAGATTTTCCACTGTTCATTTGTACCTTAGAGTCAAAAGAAATATCCTATGCAGTGGTTTAGAGTAGCAGTTTATCTGAGAGCTTAGAAATGACCAATAAAACCGTAATCCACTTCATTTCAAAGATAACAACTGAGTTTGATTAGGGGTGAAGGAGAAAGGAGGAGAGAAGTAACATTTAACACCTACTGAACTGGAGTGGAGCTTTCCCTATATTATCTCTTTTAGTTTTTACAACAACACTATAAAGCTGGTTTTATGATCCCCATTTTACAGAAGAGAAAACCACTGCCCTTACAGTTTAAGTAATTTAAGGTCACACCATTAGTAAATCAGAGCTATAATTAAAACTGAAATATGTGATTACAAAGGCTCTGTAGTTTTTTTCCGACTTACAACAGGTTCATCATAAGATGAATTCAAGAGAGAAGAAAGTAAACTCAACTTGGAGATCCTGAAACAGAAGCTTTTACATTTCCAAAGCTGGACTCTGTATTTCTCTTCTTTTAATATTTTGCTTTTAATATTATATCACTGTATATTGAAAATATGAAAAAAACTCATATTGCATCTAAGTATTACTTATAAGCCGTTTGCAAATATAAAGAAAAAGACAGGACTGAAAGCAATCTACTGACAAGTGCAACGCATATATTAACAGTCTGCTACAATAGAAAATATTTTGTGGATTGAGGCAGCATTCCTTGAACACTCTGTCAATGGTGGCTTCATGAGGTTAAAAATCGGCTTTTTGTTTGATTTAAGAGCAACAGTAAATTGGTAAAATGGCTAAGAGTAAAATAATAGAAAGGTCTTAATTTTTTTTTTTTTAAAGATTTTTTATTTTTCCCCCCAAAGCCCCCCGTACATAGTTGTGTATTTTTAGTTGCGGGTCCTTCTAGTTGTGGCATGTGGGACGCCACCTCAGCATGGCCTGGTGAGTGGTGCCATGTCCGCACCCAGGATCTGAACCGGCAAAACCCTGGGCCGCCCAAGTGGAGTGTGCAAACTTAACCACTCGGCCACGGGGCCAGCCTTGAAGGGTCTTAATTTTTTAACAGTGGTCATCGTAGCAGAATTTCATTTATTTCAATGAGAGTTTATTTTTTATGTTCAATCTAAAATATTTTCCCAAAAAGTGGTCACTTCAGGTTTAAGAATTGCCATAAAGTATCATCACAGAGAATATCTCTCCAATATCATGAAGATCATAAAAACAGCTAAAATCCTTATGCTTTAATTACACTTCAAACTAAGCAGAAAGTTCAAAGATAATATTAGTGCCTACATAGCTGCTCGAGGGGTTTATTTTCAGTCACAAATTCTAATATGATTGTAACTACAGCATCAGTTTAAACTGATCTTATCAACAACAGCATGTTAAGGTTGTTTTCAGGGGCCGGCCTGGTGGCGCAGCGGTTTAAGTTCCCATGTTCCGCTTCTTGGCAGCCAGGGGTTTGCTGGTTCAGATCCTGGCTGTGGACATGGCACCGCCTGGCAAGCCACGCTGTGGCAGGCGTCCCACATTTAAAGCAGAGGAAGATGGCCACAGATGTTAGCTCAGCGCCAGTCTTCCTCAGCAAAAAGAGGAGGACTGGGGGCAGATGTTAGCCCAGAACTAATCTTCCTCAAAAAAAAAAGGTTTGCAGGGGCAAGGAGACAAAACTGCATGTCATGTAGCTGGAGCATGCTCAGAAAAGAAAATTTTGACCTGAAATAACACCCAGAACAAAAGATTCTCCTCTCACAGAACCAAAGGACCAGGACACAACCAGAACTCAAAAGCCAGACTCTCATCAGAAGCAAGGGGTCCACTGTCCAGGAAGATCCAGTGTTAAAGCTCCGTTCCACACTTTACCATAAATGTTGAAAGTCCTTCCAGTTGAAACCTATCCTGCCAGCACTTCCGCATACCAGCCTGCCCCTCTTAATTCCTTAAATATTGCCCCAAATCCTGGATCGGGGAGACAGATATGAGAGCCTTGCCTCCTGTCTCCTTGCCAGTCCACCTCACAATAAAGCCTTTTCTTTTCTCAAAGGCTGGTGCCATAGTATTGGCTCTTAGGTGCATCAGGACATACATATTCTGTGATACCTCTTTCTTATTTAAAATGTCCATTTGGAATCTAAGAAAACCTTCAAATGTTTAGGTGAAGAAGACCTGTTTACTAGTTAAGTGAAGATACAGAAAAATATCAGAGGCAAAACAAGCAAAACTCTGTCAATATCTAAAATTGGTAGCTATTCATTCCTTAGTATGTTGTCCTAATTATCCAGTAATGAAATCTTCAGTGTAGTTTTAAATACAAATTTCTAATGTTCAAAACTGTTATAAGGCTAGTGTCTTATATTCAACTTAGCATGCATTTGTGGAGAATTTTAAATATGCAATGTAATATGAATTATGATTTATAATACTAAAATGACCAACTTATGATTTATAATACTAAAATGACCAACATTTAACTATTATTGAAATGATGGTAAAACAAAAAGTTACTTTAACAAGCTTAGTCCAGGGGAAGGTTTATATATTAGAAATCTATACAGGGGCCAGCCCAGTGGCGCAGCGGTTAAGTTAGTACATTCCAGTTCTCGGCGGCCCGGGGTTCGCCAGTTCGGATCCCGGGTGCAGACATGGCACCCACCGCTTGGCAAAAGCCATGCTGTGGTAGGCATCCCACATATAAAATAGAGGAAGATGGGCACAGATGTTAGCTCAGGGCCAGTCTTCCTCAGCAAAAAGAGGAGGACTGGCAGCAGTTAGCTCAGGGCTAATCTTCCTCAAAAAAAAAAAAAAAAAAGAAAGAAAAAAAGAAAAAGAAATCCATATAAATGATCAGGTTGTAAAACTGAATATAAACACATATTAATTATTAATGATTTGTGAAGAATTTTAATTTATGTTGACAAATTGAAATGGCAAGCAATAGGATATATTGGAGTATATGAATATACTGGAGTATATGAGGAAGGCATTTGGTATAAACCTAATTCGGCCTAATTTTGTTTTTTCCAAAAGGGCCTGACTGTGGCTATTGAGCACGCATTGTATATCTGCTTTAAAACATTTACTATGGCAAGAACAAATGGCCTTAAGACAAAGGTGCAACTTCCCCCCACACTGGCATTTCCTTAAGGATAAGCATCTTTCCTTAGGCTAGGAACTGATTGCTGTGCTCACCTTTGACCACCCAGCTCACCTGTGACCACCCAGCTCAAGACAACGACCTGCCACCCTGCTGTGTTTACTGAGACAGCAGACCCACCTGCCGTTTCGATCAATCGCTGTGCCAATAGAGCAGTCTCGCGACTATTGTAAAAGGGACATTTCAATCATATGCGAAACATCCTGTGTGGGGGTATATAACCACTCTGTGCACCCACTTCTTTGGTGCCCTTTCTTCCTTTGGGAAGAAAGGCCCTGGGCCATGGTCCTCAGATTTTAGCTCAGAATAAACTCTCCCAAATTTTCATTTATAGATTGATTATGGATTATTTTTGTCGACAATGTAAATAATAATGCCTTTTGCTTCTCCTAATAGCCAACTAGTTCTTTGACACCTCACACTACTTATTGGTATCTCTATTCCAAAGAGTACAAACATAGGAAATGAAGGAAAAACTCTAATTAGTGACTACTTGGTGGATGTTATTTCAAATCATTGTCAAATGACTATGTTACAGGAATAAATTGAAATTAATAGCTAAAATAAATAAAAGTTTCAGTATTTGAAAATTTCAGTTATCAAACATTTTATCAATACTTTCAATTTTCCAATCCTATGTATACAGAACTGCTTAAATGGACGTTATAGGAAAAATGGCTCATGAGGTTGGCTAAATAAACTTAATGTTATGCAAAAAGTTCTGGTATCAAACTTTATAAAGAATAAAATGAATTTGCCCATTATCTGCTCTTGTAAACACAGAAGTGCAGCATTAGTGGCTGCATGCACAGTTTCTCTTTAATGCAGACTGCCTTAGCACTATTAATATAAGCTGCCCATGCTCTTTTTATGATTAATATATTTGTACAAGTGATCTGTAACTTTACAACACCACAGAATACAAAAGAATAGTAAGCAAATTTACTGGTATTTTGTCTTTACCCAGGGCAGTTGAACAGAAGCAGAGTGAAGAAAATAGGTCTGAGATTTGGATAGTAATAAAGCTTTGTATGTCACAGTGGGAAGACAAACCTCTGACAAGTGAACACGCCAAGGCTAAGCAACAGTAGTCTGAGAGGACACTGCAAGGTGACAGCACCACTTCCCACCCCAAAAGCCTTAGCTCAGAGCGGGCCAAATAACCAAAAAATAAAACCATTATAGGTAATATCAACCATTTCAATTTAATCTCCAAGTATTTCCCTTTCCTAAAACCTTATTATATTTCCTCTAAAAAAAAAGCTTCTTAGCATTAAAAAGCAATATTGTAGAATTCTGTCTCCAATGAATTAGAAAACATTTCTTTATCCAGCATATATCATTGAGAGTGTATTCTGTTGGAAAAAAATAACTAAAGCAAATGAAGAACACAGAGTAATGTTACGAAGCAGTTGATGGGAGAAAAGAGACATTCATGTTAAATATACTGTGTTTTTTTATTTTGTTTTTGCTACAAACAGCTCATATATAAATGAACAAAAAATGCAGAAATAAGAAGAAATTAAAAGTGAAACAACTTTCTCTTGGTTTTAATGGTCAATAAAGAAATATGTAAATTTAAAATAAATCCTTTAAGCCTTTACTACATATAGGCTTATTAGTTATTTTGGCAGTTGCTAAGCAACGTTCTCTTCTGTAAGGCTAAAGCACATGAAATTAGTAGGCTTTCAGAAAAAGACAAATTGAGTGCAAAATTAGGGAATAGCATTTGAAAAGCAAAAAGGAAAAAGCATTAACTTGCTAATCAGGCTTAAGAGAGGTTTAGTGACTTTTGCATTACTGGTTAAACATTTTCTTTTCCTCTAGCACCAAATGAGATGGTACTTTAGTACATTAATATTTTAACTTTATTTAAACGGTGATCATTATACTCACCTCTACACTCAACAGCCTAATTATTTTGAACATCTCAAATTCAATCAGATCAGGATACTCCAATTACTACTACTAACAATGAGCTCCATTGATCTCTTTCTCTAACAGAATTTTCCTCTAATCCCCAGTTTCAGGGTATGTCACAACTTTGGTTTGTACCGATACAAAATTTTCTCTCATTGTAACACGAAATTACATCTTCATGACACTGCTTAAACTACCAGATCCCTGAAAAATCTTTAATGCTAACATTTTGGAATAACTCTTTTTACAGATCTTACTATATCAACTCAATGAGTAAAGAGGAATGCTGTTTAATCTATTAGGTATAATAATGGAAACTTTTCAAAAAAGAAAAAAGCAAATAACCAAAGGGAAAATTACTGTAGAATTTTAACTGCTCTGGGGGAAGAAAAGATAGGAAGTGGAACACAGTTCTATCATTTTGAGGATTCAAGGGAAAATTCCCCACCCTATGCCTGCACTTCTCCCCTGATATGCTATTGCAAGTGTGTAAATGGTGTAGGGTTGCAACTGCAAAATCCCTTATTCACAAAATCAATTCCTCCCTGAGTTTTCTTACAGTCCACATTGAGCAAAGCTTGATTCAGAGGCTAGTGAGGGTCGGCTTTAATAAATGAGCCAATAAAAAGAACCTACAAATGTGATTAATATCTTCATGGAGGAGAAGGAAGTGCCTTGCGTCTGGGTTGTAATCAAGCCTTGTCTGCGTTCTGTAACCAAAACACCATGTGAGCTTAGATAGGCAGATTATTTTATTTTAAAACAACAGCATTGGACTAAATGATTGGTTCAAGTCTACTTTAGCTTAACAGTCCATGACTCCACTTTGAAGCATATTATTATGTAAGAATTGTTGTCTATGAAAGAATTACTCTATCTTTAAACCTGCTCAGATGAGACATTTAAGATATTTAGCAGGATTTCTTGAGTGCTTTCTTTTTTGCTTTCCCATAGTAATAACATTGCCTCAGGCCAAACTCAAGAATCCATTGTGAAAATCTAATTGTCCAGATAAAAAGCCAAGACTCAGCAAGCAGTTTGTAATGATACTCATGTCTAAGATATGTGTCAATGTTCTTTATTTTGTTTTCAAGGCCTACTAGAATTAAACATGAGTAGAGATTCCAAATTGTAGAATTCTTATATTGAGTCACAGAGTTGCATATAGAGAAGTTTCTCAACCTTGGCACTATTAACCTTTTGGGATGGATAATTTTTTGTTGTAGGGAGCTGTCCTGTGCATTTTAAGATGTTTTGCAACATCACTTGCCTCTAGACACCAGATGCCAGTAATATCCATGCCCCAAGCTTGTGACAACCTCCAATTTTCCAGATACTGCTAAATGTCCCCTGGGGGGCAAAAATGTCCCGAATTGAGAACCACAGACATACAGTAAATCAAAATTAAGGAGAGGGGTTATTTTTTTTATCCCAAATTGACCTCTAACCATTAGACTTTTAAAAGTAACTTCTATGATTTCAGACCCTACTGATGTTGCCTCAGATCCTACTGAAAAATATCAATAAATCATTGATTAACATCTATAAAGAACTTTCTTACTTTGACAAGGTTTTTGCCTCATAGATTACAACTAGAACATTTAAATGTTCTTCTTGTTTTTTGGCTTTCTTGAGGTATAATTGACAAATAAAAATTGTTTATGTATTTAAGGTATACAACTGATGTTTTGATATTAAATATTCTTAAAATTGGAAAATCACAAATCAATTGCGGACAAATCACCCTGTGGTGTCTCATTGTTATAGGTATTGATTATACATCATTATTAATTATTTATATGTTGGAATATATATTCAACTTCATCAATCAGTTTTATGAAGTAGGATCCATTAATTTCAGAGATAGGAGGGTTCTAAAGGGTTTTCAGATTTTTATGTTTCTGAGGGGGATCAGAATATGCCACCTCAAAACATGCCACTTTGACATAAAGATTATTTTGAGCTGAAAGCAACTGAGAAACAGCAAACATAGAAGGAGCTCTCTGATCTCTCCCTATTTGCCTAAAAGCAGGGCATATATTTCCCTTTTGTAGGGGAAATTTCCATTTGGACTGGTGCACCCTCTACAACCCCTATCTACCATTAGTTGTGCCCATAGATTTCTAGTCATCTTCCCACAACTGACAATTCCTAGAAGGCCAAATCTCCTTTTCCTTTGTTTAGTCACCTCTCCACAATTTATCGCCCTTTGTTAAATGGTATCCAAGTCCCCAGGTATAACCACTTTTTTGGGTTTTCATTTCTTTTCTGTGAAGTCTCCATTCAAGTAAAAATATTAACATCAGGGGCCAGCCCCGCGGCTGAGTGGTTAAGTTCACACACTCTGCTTCAGTGGCCCAGGGTTTCACTGGTTGGGATCCTGGGTGCGGACCTAGCACCACTCATCAAGCCATGCTGAGGTGGTGTCCCATATGCCATAACCAGAAAGACCCATAACTAAAAAAAGTATACAACTATGTACTGGGGTTGGGGAGAAGAAGGGAAAAGAATTAAAAAAAAATTAACATCGATAAAGAAACATATGCATTTTCTCCTGTGAACCTGCCTTTTGTCAGTTTAATTGATAGGCTTCCAGAAACTGAACCTGAGAGGGTAGAGGAAAAGCTTTTCCTCTACTACATTTTGAACTCATGATTTGTTGATGAATTTATTATCAAAAAATATGTCAATTACATTTATTCATAAGTACATAATACCACAAGTACATAGAGTATTGGCACTGGCCTTGGAGATTATTATCTAGTTACTGATTTACAGATGAGAAACCAAAGCTTAGGGTTTAGGCAACTGAAAAAGCCGAAATAAACTACATTTTTAAAAAATGAGAGGAAGATGAAAGGGAGAAAGGAGCATAAGAAGGAAGAAGAAACAAAGCCAAGAGGGAAAAAAGTAATGCTTTTAGTGGGGTGCAGCAGGGAGTGACTGACTAAAGCCTGCAAACAGCGGATCTCAGTCCCTGGGATCCATACAGAACAAGAACGAGAGAAGTGACAGGCGCAGTTTTACAGCTTTGAACCAAGTCGGCACTTCCTCTCCAGGGGAAATGGTTGCTGGAGGAGACCCGTAAAAGCAGTGATGGGGGTGGAAAGAACCTCTCTGCTCCTAGGTCAATGTTTTATACCACACGATTAACTTGATTTGCTGCTATCTGAAGGGGGTGGGGTGGGAAGAAGGGTGTGTGAGTACATTTTAAACTTTTATATTTGGAAAGTTTTTCTTATGTGTTTATATCTTGGGGCTTTTTAATCTAAAGGTATAACTTTAAAAATATAATAAATAAAACAGAAATAAAAGGTAGATCCAGTAAAACACAGTGGTCGACCTTTGGCTGCTTCTCTCCAAGTTTTAAGTTACATTTGAAATCTGTCCAGGTATTCCAATATGTTACTGGTCAGTTTGAGCTGAAAGCATTTAGATGGGACTAGAACTATATAATATTTTTAAATTAAGAGCACAAATTATCTTCCCATTTAAACTGGCCATTTAATGAAAACTATGCTTTGTTAGTACAAACAAATAAAAATCAGCCATTGCATGAACAACAATCCATCATTAAAAAAGGCTTAAAAACAATTCAGATACTAAAAGGCAATTGATACAACTTAACTTTTTCAAGTGGAACTTCAGTGAAATTCAAGAGAACATATAATTACTAGTTTTCCTATGTACAGAGCAGAGTACTAAACATCTGGGGTAGCAGAATGAAAAACTCAAGGAACCCAGATTATTATCAATAGGCTGCCAGAAGATAAAGAAACTCCTACACATAATGAAAACAAATGCATTAATGCCTCATTCCCCACAAAAACACAAACAAATACCTTGTAATCTCAGTCTGTTCTAAAATGTGTTTGATTTGAGCCCTTCTTTTCACTGCTTTTAACAGTCCTTCTTTCTCAAGAGCCTGCACAGAACAAGGCCCACAGTAGGGGAGTGGAATGCTTACTTCTGGAGTCTATGCAATCACAGGTGGAATCTAGACTCACAGGATGTAGGAGCTGTACAGGCCTCTGGGGTCCTCTAACCCAACTGCTTATGTCAAAGGCCCAAACTGAGCTGTTCAGTGGTAAAGTTAAGATGGGAATCGGCCCTCTTGACTCTGAAGCAAGGGCCCTAATGGAAACTAAGGCCTGTCTTGCCTTTGGCCTATGCGTAGGCTACAGGTATTCCCAGTCTTCTGGAGTACAGCTAAAGTCTTAGGGCTAAACAAGGTGTGAATAAGCTTCCTCCAGCTCCTTTTAGACTGGAGAAGCTCTAGGCCTGAACGGGGCCATCAGAGTGGTCCATGGTGCCCTGGTTCAGACTTCTTACAGACTCCCAAATGAGACCAGAAATGGATAAGCCTCTACTACTGCTACATTAAGTGCTCCACACTTAACATAAAATCAGGCTTTCCTCAAAATATATTTCCAGGTAATTTATTCTCTTTATTGGGAATACCACCCATCAAAATGGTTGGGAAAGGAGAGGAAGAAGAAACATTTAAGAAAGTATTTTTTAAAAAAGCATTTACATTGAATATTGCAGTCAGAATTTTTAAAAGGCAAGAAATTTTATTTCAAATTCACTGGCAGAATCTATAAATATATCATTCATTTCCTGGTTGCTTAGGCCATTAAGGGTCTAATCTATTTCCTGAGCTGAAACTAGCTAATGGAAAAATATTTAGAATAGTAATCATCTAGTGAGATGGGCATTTGGCACCTATTCACCCAAAACACATTCTTCGTCATAATTCCCTTCAGTAATTTATACGGTTTCTAAAGGAATAATCTCACTTTTTACAATGAAAGGTTTTTGGTATTAAAATATGGTAAGCCTCCCCCTTTTTTACCCCTAACGTTTCATGAATAAGGCACCCCTCTCTGACATTCTTTAGCCTCAACATACACGTAACATGAGGTTGGGAAGTGGACTACCTGCTTTCCTACCAAGCAATTCATTCATGAAATCACTGAACAAAAAACAAAAACATGAGGTCAATATCATTATCATAACAAAACTGAGATTTTTGTATTTACATGATGGAAATCTGTTAAATAAGCTTATTACACCACCTATTTGCAATACAGCCCCAAAGCAGCAGAGGTTCAAATTACTGAAAGTAAACCATGGTGTGTAGATGCTGGATTTACCATGGGCAGCCCACAGTGTGACACTCACAATACTTCTCAAAGTCTCATTCCCACAAGATTCTTTCTCTTTTGTGGCCAGCACTTAGCACACCTGTGACACATCTGTTACTAGGTGGAGGGTTCAAATGGCAAACTAACTTTTTATATTTATCCTCAGAGCAGCATTCCCAGAAGGTAAACATGCCAGAGGAAAATCCACAACGGGTTTTGCATTGGGTTTTGCATTTTGAGCTCATACGTGAGAGAGCCAATCATGACTTCAGGGTGATCTGTACCATTCTGCCCTTCCTTCAGCAAAGTTTATCAAGAGTTGTCTTTGAAAATAATCTACCAGGCTAGGTTTGGGCTTTTGAGGAAAGCTAGCCTTTGAATTGAGACCTAGGAGTGTGGTGCTCAAGAGTTACGCATAACTGTGAAATCTGAGTCCCCCAGAGGAAATTTCTTTTAAATCAGTATCTGTAAAGTATGGTTTATACAAAAGATAAAGCTCAGTATAAGGTGTAGTTTGATTAGATAAAAAGATTACTAAACTTCAAGAAAAACACCCTACTTTCTTCTTCTTCTTCTTTTTAAAATATGGAATGCTTCATGAATTTGTGTGTCATCCTGGTGCAGGGGCCATGCTCATCTTCTCTGCATTGTTCCAGTTGTAGCATATGTACTGCTGAAGCGAGCGATCTGCTTTCTTTCAAATAGCATCCTTGCATATTACAAGTTATTACCTTTTCATAATTCAGACACCAGTGATAAAGCCATTTTATATGCTTGGGCACAGAGCATTAATATAATTATTGCTGCTCTAAATGCCTCAATCCACAACAGAATTAGCAATAATACAGTTCCATTCCTTTTAGAAACATTTCATAAAAACAAAAACATTTAATTTCATTTCCTAAAGAAAAATAACAAATTTCTGCCAAAAATGACCAATATCTTCTTTAAAGAAATGTGCTCATCAAAGCGAAATCAAAACTCTGTTCTGTCTACTTGCCACATCCCATACAGTCGTTAAAATTTGTTGTTAAAATTTTTCTTCATGGGTTTCACATTCACCAGAGATAAATCTGTTCATAACACACCGCCCAGTGGTGTTGCGTTTCCTGACCTCAGCAGGCTTACGACAAGCCCCTGGAATCATCCAGGAAAGGGAAATTGGACAATGTAATTTATCAAAAAGGAAGGGCATCAAAACTCAGTATCAGAGATTCGTATGTGTTATTGCACCTGCTTATGATGCTATGTCTTTGGGGCTGCTGACACCAATTTGCCTGCCACTGTTTTGTGCTTTTTTACTCAGAACTTGAAGTGATGGAGACCGTGAAGCAATTCCGTATACTCTTGAATCTACCTATGCTCTTTGCAGACTTTAACAGATATGCTTCTTTTCGGCGGTTCTCACAGTTAACATTTCCAGGTAGAAGTTTAAAAAGTGCAATCAATTAAATAAAAATTAAATATTTGATTCCCACACCACTAAACTCAAACAATTAATTAATTGAAAGATAAGTTCTAGTGTGTGACAACTTTAAAGGTAAACTATCTTTCTTCCGTCTTGATAAAACTGCCACTGGAACAAAATTGGCAACTCAAGTGAGTAAGACTCTAGAAAAACTAAAGCAGTCAAACAGTGTCATTTGACTGTACGATCATGATTGAAATTGTTCTAATGACAAATTTAAAATCCAGGTCACATAAACCTAAGAATTTGTAGAAAGGTAGGAGTTAATTTCCTAAGATACCAAAGAAAAAGATTCCAACTTCTTCACTGAAAATAGAAAAAATTATTTAAAACAGAAATGCCAAAAAATTGCTTTCAAGACTATAATCTGAACAATGAAAAAAACAAACAAGACAGGTATAAGAAATATATTCTCTTCATTATGATAATAAAATTGGACTTCTACACAATTAGAGAAGATAATAAAAATACAGCAAAATATAATTTACTTATGGTACTTAATGAGAATCATGCAGCCCCCATCTTGACCTGTGGCCCCTGTGCCATGGGCTCTGAATCTGATCTGCACCATCCCACCACATCGAGACTGGAGGGAAGATGCTCTCATCTCTAGGTCCTAATAAAGCCCCACATGTATCAGGGTTTGAAAATGTAATTTTACTCTATTAGTTTTCTATTACTGTATAACAAATTACCATAAACCTAGTGGCTGAAAAGAACACTGGCTTCCAAATTCTTTCAGGTTGTTGGCAGAAGGCAGTTCCTTGCAGTTCTAGGAATGAGGTCCTGTTTCTTTGCCAGCTGTCACCTGGGGGCTGCCCTCAGCTCCTCAAAGCTGCCTACATTCCTTCTTCTGCAGTGCCCTCCATCTTCAAAGCCACAATTGAACATGCAGTCCTTCTCATAACTCCCATCTCCTTGACTCCCCTTCTGCCACCAGCCAAAGAAAGCTCACTGCTTTTAAGGCTCATATGATTAGATTAGGCCCACTCAGATAATCCAGGATACTCTCCTTATTTTAAGGTCAACTGTGACATATAACACAGCATAATCACAGAAGCCATATCCCATCATATTCACAGGTTCCAGGCATTAGGGTGGGACATCTTTGGGGGCTATTTAAGAAATTCTGCCTACCAAAAAAATTAAGGTAAACAAAATAACAAAAGCCTATTGGTTTTGTGAACTTGTTCATACGTGAAACAAAGATATTCTGAAGTCCTCACACTTGGATAAGCAACATATGCAAATGGAATAAAATAGAAAAGATACAAAAGATATACAACAGAAAGTAAGACTTTCTTCTAATACTGCCCCTTAGCCCTCCCTAGGAATAACAACTGTTTATTAGTTTCTTACGTGTCTTTGCAGAGATATCCGTCTTTATTAAATCACATATATTTGGGAGAACTGGTATTATCTATCCCTGAAAGATCGGATAGAAGTCCCCCGTTAAATCACCTGGGCTCACTCAGGCTTTTTGGGAGGGGTTTAGGGAGAAGTTATTCTGTGATAAATAGTTTAGATTTCTAATTATCTGAGGTTAGTATTGAATTTTCTATCTTCCCATTTTATTTTTCTAGAAAATTAGCCATTTCTTCTAGGTTCTCAAATTTGCACAGGACTGAGCAAAATATTTTCTTATAATTTTCTTATTCTTTTCTGTTTCTATCATTTCTCCATTATTATTTCTCATTCTATGCTCTCTTCCCTACGTACCTTTTAATTTTATTAGGTTAACTAAAGACATTTTTTTTTTTTTAAGAATCTGCTCTTTTATTTATTCTTCTGACCAATTTTCTTTTTTCTAATTCATTAACTTTTATCTTTATTCCTACCTCCTGTTTTTCAAAGTTTTTTTTGATCATTTTTTCTAACTTTTTGAGTTAGATATTTAATTTGGTTATTTTCTTTCCTTCTTCATTAAAGACATGTTTCTGAACTCTGCTTTAGCTCAATCCCATAGGTTCTGATATGTAGTGTTTTCATTGTGCTTTTTTCCCTTCTGTAACCTGTTAGATTTCCTCCATGATCCAAGAGTTGTTTAAACAAAAATTTTAGGGGCTGGCGCGGTGGTGCAGTGGTTAAGTGCACACGTTCTGCTTCGGTGGCCTGGGGTTTGCCGGTTTGGATCCCAGGTGCAGACATGGCACCGCATAGCAAGCCAGCTGTGGTAGGTGTCCCACACATAAAGTAGAGAAAGATGGGCATGGATGTTAGCTCAGGGCTAATCTTCCTCAGGGGAAAAAAAAATTAAATATAAAGGTGATAAAATTTTTTTCTAATTCTTTTCTTAATTTCCAGTTTTATTGCAATGAGATTAGAGAATGCTATATGTTTTTATTTTGCCTTTTGGAATTCATTGAAGTTTTCTTTATGGTCTATTTTTGTGAATGTTTTATTTAGCATTTAAAAAGGTCTATTCTTAGCTTTCAGGATACAAAATGACAAATATCAAACAGTTACTTTATTCATTATTTGTATTTGGGTTTTCTTTTTCTTATTTTTTGTCCACCTGATCTCTTATGTACTAAGAGAAGAAAATTAATGTTTCCTACTATTATCATGTAACTACTTCTCTGCACGTTTCCCATAGTTTCTGCTTTATTGATGATAGTGGTATACTACTTATGAATCATCCTTCTGTGCCTTATTTAAAGCTTTTCCTCTAAATCCAATCTTGCCTGATATTAAAGAAGCAATCCCTACTTTTTTGTTTGTGTTTTCCCAGTAAGCTTTTGCCCATGTTTTCAAGTTTGTCTTTGTGATTCTTCATTGAGTCCATTACCCTGCTTCTTCTTTATGCCTAATCAGGGCCAAGGACGCTCCTGCTGCCAGCCCATACACCCCATCCCAGTAGTCTAAACTACGCATCATTGGTCTGTCTGAGATGTGCAGCTGTGGGTATCTTTCTTCAACTGTATTATCTGTTCTTCACCACATATTGTGGTTTGGGGTTGCACATGTCTCCTAGTTTCTTTCAAGATGGGGTTCATATTTCTTCTTTTTGTTCTCCTAGTGCAGGTGGATGGCATGATATTTGCTCTGCCATTTAAAAACTAGAAGTCTAGAATTTGTTTTTTGCCAGTTCTCCTCCACTATCCATTCCCTACATCATGCTCTCTGGCCAAAGGCTTATGCTGTACTGTGCTCTGCAATGTTCCTGATAACAGTATGTTCTGGTCCTTAACCCTCTGAATGAGGAAGGCAATTTCTTATCTGGCTCTTTGAAATTCCTCCCACGGTATCTAGGCTATTCTACACTGCCTATCTCAGCCTCTCCCAGAAGCTTCTGGATATCCTACTCTTGTCTCTGGCTCATGTCTCTCTCTTCAGCTTAGTTTAGTCTTACTGCAAGTATACTTTTCCAGCCAACTCAAAGTTGATAGTAGACCTCAAGACAAACTAATAGCTGGGCCACGTTATGTGCTCAATTTCGTGTTTCCCCTACTACGTAAAAAACCCTCTCCTAGGCATTGCTGAGGCATGCCAAAATGAATGCCTCAGGAACTCATAATCTAGTAGAAAGAAAAGAAGAAATATTGTTGTTATACTTTTTTGCTAAAGGCACATTTCCACGTAGTCTCTTCAAATGCCGTGTTACGTCATTAGCATTATCCATCTGTCTCTGCGCCCTCCCTATATCACACATCCCCTTTCTTAAACAATGAGAGGTAAAATGACTTTTCCTGTTCAAAGTCTGTATCCTCTTGAGGTGGGCATAAAACTGCTATCATTCATCTCCTTGTCTCAGTTGCAGAGCCAAAATAATAAAAATTGAACTCATAGAGCTATTGTGTAAACTAAGATCCTTTGGCTACAAAGAAGAGAGACTCACTTAAGTTATCTCCAGTGACTGCCTGTGGTTGTGTGTGCGCGCGCGCGTGCGAAAGAGAGGGAGAGAGAGAGAGAGAGAGAGAATGAACGAGGGAGAGGAGTATCAGTGGGAGTATTATTGTAAGATTTCACATGAAAATAAAGAACAAAGGTATGCCATGTGGCTAGGCCTCATAGTAATTTATGGAAAGCAGCTTCACCAGGCCTCATGAGAAGTTCAGGATCATAGACTGACAATTGCAAGTTGTCCAGGATCAGATAGACGTGCAATGATTTGGTTAGTTTCTCACCCCTTTGGCAACAATAATTCGTTGATCATCCTCTTCCCCTACAGATACTAGGTAAAATCTTTGTATCCTCACACTCACTTTTTAAAAATTTCCTGACTTAGCTTTTACTTGCTCATCACTATTGCTTACTCATGGCTTCTACTGACTCATGACATCTTTGCCTTTTTTCTGGTTAAATATTTGACTTCTATTGCTATCAAATAATTCTCTCTACCTCAAATTTAAAATTTCCTAAGAGAGAGGATGTGATCAGTCCACTATGTCACCATCATCAGTTAGATAAAGCACTAGTGCCAGGTCATCTAATGGGTTGTCAACCTCCAAACAGCCTGACTGCTGTAGGTCAAATGTAGATGGTAACATCAAGCAATATAGACATGGCTACCCATATGTACTGTCTAGAGTTGATATCCTCCAGAAGGGGCTATAGGTGGGACCCCTTAGAAAAGATCTGTGACTATACAGATACTCCTAGATTTGGCCTACCTAGTATAGCGGTTAAGCTTTCCTCAGTTCTTATTACCGACAGCATGCATTCTACCCCAGGTTCTCTATGACTTCCAAGAAGCATTAGTTGTATGTAATAGATATGCTTATTTTATTGCATTTCAAGCTTTTCTTTCATACTTAAATGTAATCACTACCAAAATAAAAGTCCATATGCTGTACCACCAAAGGCATGAGAATTTAGTCTAGTGAGCTAGAAATTCCTTGGAAAGAATTACATCAAATAGTACCTACTGCTAATTTTCCAAGGAGTCAAAGTGATTAGTATACATACTTCTATAAAGGAATCATCCATTCGGTAGTTGAGGCACTAGTGTGCCTAGAAGAAATTGGGGTTTACTTATGATTACATTTCTGCCACCTAAGACCGCACAGGCAAAAGCTTTTTTATTCCACTTATGACAAATTAGAACTGAATTTCACTTTGCTTATCACAATCCCTATGAGAACACGTTTTATTATCATCTTTTGGACTGGGAAAGAAAATAATTCCAGAAGCCAACAATGCCATATTCTAGATTACACATAAACTAGATGCAGAAAATAAACTACTATGGCTTTAGAATTTCAACCAGGGCACAGCTGTAAACTTCAGCCTGGCCTACCACCTCAACTGAGACAATAAATGCCTGATCGGCTACAGACATCTGTTTGCCCAAGCCTAGCCATATGCCACTGGAAGTGAAGAGGAGGCAATTATCCACAGGCCAGAACGTATTCCTTTAAAGCTCCCGTGGGGGCATGTGTCCAACCTGTCCCTGTACGTGTGATTTCCCTAGTTCTTGCAAAATTACAAACTCTGCCAATCATAAGAATAATCTGATAGTTTTTTTAGAGTACAGAAATTGAAGATATATTCATCAAAGAGGACATAAATTTAGATAAATTCCTTGCACAACAAACATTATCATAATGATGTTTTTCATAAAAATACTTTCAATTGCCAGACAATGACCCATTTCTTAAAGGCACATTACTGATGTAGTTAAATTCTTACAGTGAATAATCCAGAAAATGTACACACAAGGAACACTTCTCATATCAATCAGACACATAATATACTACTTTCAGCATGCATTCAGTTTTCAACTAAGGAGTTACTAAGCACTTACAGTATCAATATGCCAGAAATTATACTGAGGGCTCAGCAATGGAACTGAATTTACCTCTCACCCTCCCTCAAGAGAAGGAGTCATGAAGGTGTGGTAAGGCAAACAGACTGATAAGTAAGTAATAAGAAAACAATGTAAGAGTATGTCTAACTTGCTAATCCACTGGCCAAAGATTCAGAGGGGGATGTTCTGATTTCAGTGAGTCCTACCAGAGACATGCACTTCTTCTGACACATTTTGCACCTCTCACAAAAATGTTTACCATGAGACATCCTGTGACGTCGATTATCAGATGTAAAAAGGAAGAAAAGATACTTGTCAGTTTTAACTTTGTGATTATTTTGTATCCCAGTGTGTAAATTTGAGTATTTGTGAATGTGAACCTAGGCAAGGAAGGGAGAGGCGATCAAAGTCTTCATCAACTCTATTTTGCAGTGAGGGTGCTATTAGCAGGTGGGAAGAAGTGGCTGCAAGAATATAAATCTTTGAAATGAATTACTGGGCCAGAGAGAGCAGGAGTGGTGGCTATCTTACATGGAAGCAATGATATCCTTCAGCTCCTCTCTGTACCTGAAAGCAGCTCAAATCCCCTTACTCCCTGCATAAACCTCCTAACCCTAATCCATTCAAAGTGCCTGGTCACACATTACAGCTAACATACATAGAAGAAAAGTGAGATAAGAAATGAATGGAAACGAAATTAGGTCCTTGGTATCACCCTGAAGGAAAATTAACATCTTATTTCAATGTGATGCTAGTTGCTGAAATAGTTAAATCACAGAATCCTGGTGATTTAAAAAAAGGGGAAGTTTATTTTTTGCTCATGCAAAGTTCAGCTGGCAGGAGGGTGGGGTTGGGGGATTTCTGAACTATGTAGTCATCTAGGAACTCTAACTTATGGAGAGTCTATCATCTTCAACATATGGTTTCCAAGGTCACTTTCAGTGTCAATATCCAGCTGGCAGAGGGGTAGACAGAGAGCACGAAAGCTACATGGGACTTTTTTTTTTTTTTTAAACCAGTCAGACCAAAGGAAGAAACGTCCATCACTTTTACTCTCATTCCTCTGCCCAGACTCAGTCACACGACTATACCTAACTGCAGAGGAGGCTGGGAAATGTAGTCCAAGCTGTATCAGCAAGAAGAAAGGAAAATAGGTTTGGTAAACAATTAGCCAATCTCTGTCACAGTGTCTCTCCCAGAATATTATACTTTATCTGCAAATACACCCAGCTCTTGCATCCTAGGAACGTGAATTTAAATGCTGTGTTTATTACAATGAAATTCTACTATTTAACAAATTTGCCTCCCAATGAAATTTACTATAAAATGGATTGCTTGTAAAAGGTAAATTTTCATTATCGTTACACACTGGCTTATTCACATATGAGTTCAACTACATAAAATTATTTTAAAATCTCTTTACTTTTCTTATATCAAATAGTGGTACTGCCTCCACTTGCATTTCTTATTTGTCAAACAACACTTCTAAAATTCAACATTCTGAGACCAAACTCATGATTTTCCCCTTCATATGTCCTCCTGACTTCCTCAGCTCAGAAAAAGATCTCTCGACAACCAGTTATTCAAGGCAGATGCTTGGAAATACCCCTTTATATCTTACTGTCAAACCCCCAGACAATTTGTCAGGAGGTTTAATGCTCAAAATACATCTTGAAGGCCAGCCCTGTGGCCGAGTGGTTAAGTTCACGCACTTGGCTTTGCTGGCCCAGGGTTTCGCCAGTTCAGATCTTGGATGCAGACATGGCACTGCTCATCAGGTCATGCTGAGGTGGCATCCCACACAGCACAACCAGAGGGACCTACAGCTAGAATATACAACTATGTGCTGGGGGATTTTGGGGAGAAGAAGAAGAAGGAAGAAAAAAAGATTGGCAACAGATATTAGCTCAGGTGCCAATCTTAAAAAAAATAAAAAGTAAAAAAATAAATATATATATATATCTTGAATTCATTAATGTTTTTCCAATTTCCCTGAATCCAAGCCAAATCTACTCCTCATCTGGATTACTGCTCTCGTTTTCTCTACCTCTACCTTTAGAGTAGCTCTCTACCTTTAAATTTTCTCAATCTATTCCTTCCCACATAAGCCAGATAATCTTTTGAAAACCATTAAAAAGATTTGCATTATACTTAGAATAAAATAAAAAATCCTAACCAAAGCCTTTGAGGCCCTGCAAGAATCTGGTCCCTGGCTTCATCTCCAATCTCATTTGCCAGCATTTATTTTGCTCAATCTGTACCAGCCTTTTGGTTCCTTGAAAAGGTCAAACACTTTTCTGCCTAAGGGGCTTCCCATATAGTATTTCCTCTGTCCAGGAAACTTCTTTTTTTTTTTTTTTTTACTATGAAATATATTTTCATATAAAAGAATGTAATTGATGTATAAAACTTCCACTCAATTCAAGCACCACAGCCATGATAGGCAATTATCCCAACTGTCTCCCTCTGAAGAAGAGGTATATGGGGGCACGGGCCTTTCCCCCTAGCTTACCTATTGACAGAGAAGCCTTTCAGAAGTCCTGGCTTTGTCTTTGTCTTCTGCACATGACCTGTTAAAGGCTAAGATCTAGGCCACCAGGGATCAGAAAGCGCCCAAAAAACAAAATACAGGTTTGGAACTCACTTACATCTCAGGATTCAGGTTTTCACGTAACTTCTGGCTCTTAAAAATTTTCCTTATGTTCCCACAACTCAGGCACACATTTAAAAAGATATTTTAATTATTTTATCCATAAGTTTTAGATGTGCTGTACCAGAAGGGCTTATACTAACAACTAGTCCAGCACTTTGCCAGAAAACAAAGATCTACAGCGTACTTCAGTACTCCTCAGCTGGCTAGCTCCTGTTAATCTTTTAGAGCTTCAGCTTAAAATGTCACTTCCTCAGAAAAGTCTTCCTCGAGCTTTATTCCCCAATCTAAATTAGCTTCTTACTATTTTTTCTCTTGTAACATACTTCTCCTCCCCTTTGTAACCTTTACTACAACTTTCAATTTAACATTATTTTTGTGTCAACTGTCCCTTCCGTTATCCTGTAAGCTCCTGAAGGACAAGAATCTTGTCTGTCATGATTATTACTAAATAGAATGCCTAGCACAGTACTAGGACACAGTAGGTGCATAAAAATTCTTAAATACTTATTAAGCAAAAGAATGAATAGATGCAATTTAATAGAATCATATTGAGTCAGAGTAGTCTTAAATCTTGTAAGTGATTGATAAATACTGGCAATATTAAACAACTTTTAAATATTGACTGCCTTCAAAAACTATGCAGTATAGTGTAAGATTAACACAAAAAATAGAGAGTGAGGAGAGGCAGTAAAGCACTGGACTCTGGAACCGGACGGCCTGAATTTGAATTTTGGCTCTGTTGCTCATTAGCCACGCAGCCTTTGTTAGCAACTTAAACATTCCATGTCTGTTTTCTGAGCCATACAATCGGGTCAATAAGAGTACTTCACGATGTTAAGGTGATAATTAAATGATACACATGCCAGGCATCTAAGGAAGCAAGACGTAATTGTTGCTGTGGCTGTTGTCATTACAAAGTTATGTTAACCAATGGTGCCTTCAAACAAAAATGGCAAGTTACACAGAATCAGAAGGGAAAAATACGTAGGAGCAGCAAGCTGTAGAAAGAGACTCGAGTTACAGATCCACCAGCAAGAAGCAGGAGCATACAGAGACATCCACGAGGGAGGCAGGGAGTGCTGGCGTGGGTGCTTGCTGCCAGCACACAGACATTACCAGCACAGTGGTTAGGAGAAAAGGGGTACTGGTGAGAGCCTCAGATGGCCCTGCCATCTCCTTCTGCAACATGCTTGCAGCACTTAGTTTACTCCATCCATCACCAACTCTCCGTAGGGACGATGCCTTTGGATCTGATTTTGGGCTCAGTTCACTGAAAATAGTTGGGAACAGCAGCCAAGTAGGCAAGATTAAGTTGTGCGCCTTTTGACAACAGCAAGCATCTCTGGGCATTAAAGGCAATTCTGTCTAATGCAGCAGTCTACTCATGATGGAAACCTCCAGCCCAGCATTCCAAAACCGAACTCTCCAGTTGCCCAAGCCTGTTCCTCCCCAAGTTGCCCCATCCAGCAGTCGCATTGCCCTTCTCCATGTTACTTATGCCAGAATTGTGGTGTCATTCAAAACTGATGTCAGGTTTACATATTCACTTGTACTGTGAAAAAAAAATTTTTTAATTGAAAAAGCAGTATCAGCTCATGGTAAAAAAAACTGTATGAAAGTATTAATAAATGAAAGTAAATATTATTAAATAGCAAGGAAGTCTCCTTTCCACATCAAACTCTCAGCCCTCTCCTCAGAAACCAAGTTAAATTTTTGGTATACACTGAAACATAAATGTGCCATGTATGTGTGTGGTAGACTATTACAGGAACAGCTCCCAATCAGTCATGTCTCCTGGTACCTATTTCCCTCGTGCGGGCCCCCTCTAACATTGACCAAAACAAATCACATGGAGAGTCACTGTGACACTGACAAATGTGACACAAACAGAGGCTTGATAAGTGCTTGTGCATAGAGTCTTGCCTTCTTTGAAACCTAAGACCACAGTGCTGCGAAAAAACCAAGGATGAAAAAAACATGTGGAAAGAGAGATCCTATTCTGAGCTGTCCCACCAACTGTGTGCTACCACATGAACGAATGCAGAGATACAGCAGACGAACCACCCAGCCAACTCACAGAATCATGAGAAATGTTGTAAACCACTAAGTTTGGGGATGGTTTGTTATGCAGCAATAGATAACTGATACAATGTGCAAGCATAAATACGCAGATACACTATTGACATTCTTTGAATTTAATTTATGAAGAATAAAATATAATTGATAATTATGAAATACTAAAGAGAATTTCATAGAAATTCATAGAAAATACAAAACATGATTATAACTTTATATATAAAGAAGGAACAGACTAGTCTACCATTTGGGATCTGTATTAGCAGTCTTTTGATTACAAACTCTATTAATTTGACATCCTACCCTGTATAAAAATGCTGGCATATACATAAGATGTGGCATATACATCTTAGCCTCAGTTCTTCCAAAACAGCTATTTTTACCATAGACAATTAAGAAGTTTATTCAACTGAGACTTAAAAAAACTTTTAGTATTCCAAAATCATTGAACAATGATCTGAAAAATCTAATAGTTAAAGATAAGAGAGTGTTTCTGATTACCCATAGCATCAAGAAAGAAGGCAGACCTTCTATCCAAGTCTAAAAGGTCCATAAAGGGGGAAAATTCATAAATTTATATTTCATAATCCCTTCAATCTACACAGTATGATAGGCACACTTCTTAAAATCAGAATTCAGACCAAAAAGCAGCTATTTCACTTTTCTGTAGGAAAAAACCTAGAATACTATTGTGTAACACATGAGGATTTTTCTGTTTATTTTCAGAGAGGATTTAAAACCCAATATTCTTCCTCTTAAATGAACAGGATTTGTTAACTGAATAAATATTTAATGAGTGACTTCTTTGATCCAGTTACTACACTAGGCCTTGGATCAAGCACAAGGCATCTAGAAAGGCGAAAGATAGAGTCAAACCCTTGAGGAACTCACAGTGAGAGAAAATGAATATAGCAACAATAGCTAACATTTTCTGTATACTAACTATGTATCACATTGTGCTAAGTTTCTTACATATATTACCTTAATCCTCATAGTAATACTATTACACAGATAATATTATCTTCATTTTACAGCAGAGACAACTGAGGTACAGGGAGTATAAGTAACTTGCCAGAGATCACACAGGTAATAAACAGAGAAGCCAAGATTGGAACTCCAACAACATGGCTTCAGAAAACCAGATTCTTTACTCCAACTGTGGTGCTCTAGTGGAGGAATTGTCAGAGTTAGAATAAATCACAGCCTAGGTTCCCAGAGGAGTTAATGTCTGATCTGGGTCTTAAAGGGTGTATCGAGATTTGCCTGACCCCATAAGCACAACAGGAAGTGATATATAATTTAGCCAGTGCTTCACACATATGCTTAGCTTTGTTAATTCTTACAACATCCTTGTGCAGTAAGTATTAGCCTCATTTCATGATGAGAAAACTGATACTCAAGGAGATTAAGTAACTTTCTCAGGATCACTCAGTCAACAAGAACGGGAGTCTGAACGCAAACCTAGACTTGTCTGCCTCCATAGCCTCCGCCTCTTCCAGGCACTCCACAGAGGGAAAAGATTCCAGGCAGAAAGGACAAGATATGATGAGACCAGGAAGAGCATGGTATATTGGTGTGAAAGAAGGGGATATGTGCCAAGCTGAGGGATGGGGAGTTTATCCTGCAGGCAACAGGGAGCCAGCGCTGCTCTCTGAGGCAAGGAGAGATAAAATGCAGTTGGTTTTCTAGGCAGACAACTCTGGTGGCAGCAAGTAGTGGAAACTAAAGAAGACAAAAACTACAGCCAGAGACACCAGTCAGTATGAGGTGGTTGTAACACCTCAGGTTATAACAATATCAGGGGCCTGAAACTATGAATTTTGAAGTTTCTTAGAAGTTCCTACTACGTCAGACAATTTTTTTCAAAAAGTTTCCCTCACAGGGGCAATGGCTGCACTTTGGCTTCTTAAACAATAGCCATCCTAAAATTTGGTGAAATATTTTAGAATCAAAGGTTTTAATGTAAATGATTTTGGAAAAGAAACTAAGTCCCTATGTCCTATATAGTATTCAAACCACGTTGTTGCTTAAAACACTCATTTTATTATAATATAGACTTTCTTCTAACTGGACACCCTGCTAAGACAGAACTTATTTACTTGCACAACTCACTGCCTCTCTTTTAGGAAAGGAGGGGAATCAGGGAGGTTGTGGTTTGTATAGGATATAATACAATATAAAGGCAGGAATGGAAGAAAGTTAATGCAATACGACCATACCAGAACAGGGTATAAAGTAAATTAGAACTTTTAACAAGCTAACATGCATGCCAGAGGAAATTCCTTGCCAACCAAGCGGACCGATGGAAGTGGAGGGTGTAGTTGTGAAGAAAAATAGGATCTTTTAGATAATATGAGAGTTTAGGAGAAAGTAGAACTTGAGTATGCTGACAAACATAGGAAACTGTCATGCATTATCAGATGTTGGAGACACAGTTCAGTGTTGCCAAGTAAGATTCATGTCAGAAGAGAATGCTTTCAGAGAAACTGGGGAGAAATTGGCATCCTATTGACTATGAGAAAGACATTGCTATGGGCCAAATTGTATGCCCCCCAAATTCTTATGTTGGAGCCCTAATTCCCAGTACTGGTATCCTTACAAGAAGAGCAGATTAGTACACAGTCAATACAGACAGAGGGATGTCCATGTGAGGACACAGTGAAAAAGGTAAGGAGAGAGGCCTCTGAAGAAACCAACCAGCCAACACCTTGATCTTGGACTTCTAGTCTCCAACACTGTGAGAAAATAAATTTCTGCTGTTCAAGCCACATAGTCTGTGGTATTTTGTTATGGAAGCCCTAGTAAACTGATACAGACATGAAGCTTGGGGCAGACATGAGACTCGGGAAAAAAAAGTACTGCCCTTTGGGAACCAACTCAGTGAGACACTTCAGTAACTAACTCTAACTCAGTAGTAAGAGTTAGTAGGAAGTACAGTGATCCTAAGGGTAAGGGGTAATAGATGACAATGTAGAGCCTGGAAAAGAGAATGAATGAAACACTGCATAGAACACACTGATACATGCATTGAACTTGTGCCAAACTAAGTAGGTTTCCCCTAATCTAAACTATGTAACAGAACCTCTTCGTGTGGTATGTACTCCAACATTCCCTCACATAATAATGATAATAATAATAACAATAATAAATAATGACTGTTTGTAAGAGATCACATGAACTGCACATTACAGCAATTTGGGTAGAAAGTGGTACTTGCAGGGAAAAGACTAGACATTCCAGATAAAAGAAACAGCTCCCTCCCACAGGTGGTAGCAATAAAAAGTCCTCAAATCAGAGGACTTGACAATGAGAAAGGACTGCCCATTTAATCACAGCTATCAATGACAGCAAGGAATATAATTGTCCCCTTACAGTTTGTTTGCCCCTAAGTGGAGCTTCAGAAAGCTTGATAAACTACAGTTGGAGTTAAGTGAATAACACTTAAAAATTTTCACTATCTTTTTTGGGTTGCTATTCTCATCTACACATTGTTCCCATCATTTCAAAGGAAAAGAACTTGATAGATCATCCAGACAAAAAGTCAACAAGGAAACAGTAGATTTAAATGGAACATGTGACCAGATGAACTTAACAGATACATATAGAGCATTCCATCCAAAAACAGAATACACATTCTTCTCAAGTGCCCATGGGACATTCCCCAAGATAAACCATATGCTGGGTAACAAGGCAAGCCTCAATAAATTTAAGAAGATTGAAATCATCCCAACCATTTTTTCTGACTACAATGCTATGAAGGTAGAAATCAATCACAAAAACAAAACTTGGAAACTCATAAATATGTGGAGACTAAACAACATGCTATTGAACAAACACTAGATCATTGAATAAATCAAAGGGGAAATTAAAAAATACCTGGAGACAAATGAAAATGAAAATACAACATACCAACTCTTATGGGATGCAGCAAAAGCAGACATAAGAGGGAAATTCATAGCAACACAGGCCTACCTCAACAAGCAAGAAAAATCTCAAATAAGTAATCTTAAAATGCACCTAACAGAGGGCTGGCCCCGTGGCTGAGTGGTTAAGTTCGTGTGCTCTGCTGCAGGCGGCCCAGTGTTTCGTTGGTTCGAATCCTGGGCGCGGACATGGCACTGCTCATCAAACCACGCTGAGGCAGCGTCCCACATGCCACAACTGGAAGGACCCACAACGAAGAATATACAACTATGTACCAGGGGGCTTTGGGGAGAAAAAGGAAAAAAATAAAATCTTTAAATAAAAAAAAAAATGCACCTAACAGAGCTGGAAAAAGAACAGAAAATGCCCAAAGTCAGCAGACAGAGGGAAATAATAAAAATCAGAGCAGAAATAAATGACATAGAGACTAAAAAAAGCAGTAGAAAGGAGTAATGAAACAAAGAGTTGGTTCTTTGAGAAGATAAACAAAATTGACAAACCCTTAGGCAGACTCACCAAGAAAAAGAGAGAAGGCTCAAATTAACTTAGAAATGAAAGAGGCCAAATTACAACAGATACTGCAGAAATTCAAAGGATTATAAGAGAATACTATAAAAAACTATATGCCCACAAATTTGATAACCTAGAAGAAATGGATGAATTCCTAAAACCTCCCAAAACTGAAACAAGAAGAAATAGAGAACCTGAAATAGACCTATCACAAGTACAGATTGAAACAGTAATTAAAAACCTCCCAAAAAACAAAAGTCTAGGACCAGATGGCTTCTCTGGAGAATTCTACCAAACATTCAAAGAAGAGTTAGTGCCTATCCTTCTCAAACTATTCTGAAAAATTGAAGAAGATGGAATGCTACAGGCCAATATCACTGATGAACTTAGATACAAAAATCCTCAACAAAATATTGGCAAACCAAACACACCAATACATTAAAAGAATCGTATACCATGATCAAGTAGGATTCATTCCAGGGACACAGGGATGGTTCAACATCTGCAAATCAATAATGTGATACACCACATTAACAAAGTGAGGAATAAGAATCATATGATCATTTCATTAGATGCAGAGTAAGCATTTGACAAGATCCAACATCCATTTATGATCAAAACTCTCAATAAAATGGGTATTGAAGGAAAGTACCTCAACATAATAAGGGTCATATATGACAAAACCACAACCAACATCATACTTAATGGTGAAAAACCGAAATCCATCCCTCTGAGAACAGGAAAAACACAAGAGTGCCCACTCTCACCACTTTCATTCAACACAGTACTGGAGGTATTGGTCAGACCAATTAGGCAAGAAAAAGAAATAAAAGGAATCCAAATTGGAAAGGAAGAAGTGAAACTTCCGCTATTTGCAGATGACATGATTCTATATATAGAAAACCCTAAAGAATCCACCCAAAAACTATTAATTATACTCAACAACTAGAGCAAAGTTGCAAGGTACAAAATCAATTTAAAAAAATCAGTTGCATTCCTATACACTAACAATGAACCAGCAGAAAAAGGAATCAAGAATACAATCCCATTTACGATTGCAACAAAAAGAATAAAATGCCTAGGAATAAACTTAATCAAAGAGGTGAAAGACCTGTACACTGAAAACTATAAGATACTGTTGAAAGAAATTGAAGAAGATATAAAGAAATGGAAAGACATTCCACGTTAATGGGTCAGAAGAACAAATATAGTTAAAATCTCCACACTACCTAAAGCAATTTACAGATTCAGTGCAATCCCAATCAGAATCCCAATGACATTCTTCACAGAAATAGAACAAAGAATCCAAAAATTTATATGGAACAACGAAAGACCCCAAATAGCCAAAGCAATCCTGAGGGAAAAAAACAAAACTGGAGGCATCACAATCCCTGACTTCAAAACACACTACAAAGCTACAGTAATCAAAAGAGCATGGTACTGGCACAAAAACAGACAAACAGATCAATGGAGCAGAATTGAAAGCCCAGAAATAAAACACACATCTATGGACAGTTAATCTTTGACAAAGGAGCCAAGAACATACAATGGAGAAAGTCTCTTCAATAAATGGTGTTGGGAAAAGTGGACAGCTACATGCAAAATAATGAAAGTAGACTATTATCTTGCACCATGCACAAAAATCAAATCTAACTGGATTAAAGATTTGAATGTAAGAACTGAAAATATAAAAACCCTAGAAGAAAATATAGGCAATACACTCTTCAACATTGGTCTTAGCCATATCTTTTCGAATACTGTATCTACTAGGGTAAGGGAAACAAAAGAGAAAGTTGGCAAATGAGACTATATCAGATTAAAAAGCTTCTGCAAAGCAAAGGAAACCAAGAACAAAATGGAAAGACAACCCACTGACTGGGAGAAAATATTTGTAAATCATTTATCAGACAAGGGGTTGATCTTCAAAGTATATAAAGAACTCACACAACTCAACAACAACAAAAAACAAACAACCTGATCAAAAAGTGGGCAGATGATATGAACAGACATTTTTCCAAGGAAGATATACAGATGGCCAACAGACAAATGAAAAGATGCTCAACATCACTAATTATTAGGGAAATGGAAATCAAAACTACAATAAGCTATCACCTTACACCCATCAGAATGGCTATAATTACCAACACAAAAAACAACAAATATTGGAGAGGATGTGGAGAAAAGGAACGCTCATACACTGCTGGTGGGAATGCAAACTAGAGCAGCCCCCATGAAAAACAGTACAGAGATTCCTCAAAAAATTAAAAATAGAAATACCATTTGATCCAGCTGTCCCACTATTGGGTATTTACCCAAACAACTTGAAATCAACAATCCAAAGTAACACGTGTATCCCTATGTTCACTATTCACAATACCCAAGACATGGAAATAATCCAAGTGCACATCAACTGATGACTGGACAAAGATGATGTGGTATGTATATATACAATGGAATACTAGTCAGCCATAAAAATAGACAAAATCACCCCATTTGTAACAACATGGATGGATCTGGAGGGTATTATGATAAGCGAAATCAGCCAGATGGAGAAAGACAAACACCAGATGATTTCACTCACATGTGGAATATAAACAAACACATGGACAAAGAATACTGTTCAGTGGTTACCGGGGGAGGGGGTTGGAGGGTGAGGACAGGGGATGAAGGGGAGCATTTGCGTGGTGACAGATAAGAAATATGTACAACTGAAATCTCACAATGATGTAAACTATTGTGAACTCAATAAAAAAAAATAAAAGAACTTTTTGCAGGGGTGGAGGGGTAAGAGAAAGGCATAATAGTAAAACAAGTAAGTTCTCCAGAGTACTAATTAGACTCAGTTATACGCCAGCTAAGTGCTAAATGGGTCTGTGAGTTGGCAAAACAAGAATATGAATAACTAAATAAATTTAATGTAATTATGCTTTATACTCCTCAGAGTAGCGGCATTGGCATCTGAAACAGCTGTGGTTGAAGTGTTTGGAATTCTAAACCCCCAGGATCCAACGGCTCAGCCTTCCTAACCTATTTTAAAAACCTAAGACATTTAAATTTATCTTTATTGCTACCTAAAAAACTTCCAGTGAACGGCAACAAGGGCATGGACAAATACCATATCTATTTTCCTGTTTAAATCAGATCCCTAAACACAAACTGTGAAGCATACTTTAAATATAATCTTAATATGAATCAAATAGTAAAAAAAAAAAAATCAAAGAAATGTGGATCTCATTATAAATAGTTGTGGGAAAATTATAGCATCTGGAGCTATGGCCTATTTTCTCCACCTGTTATCAACTATTTCAGAGTATGTCCAATATTTACACATTTCCTGCTCATTTCCACAATACATGATTTGTGAGTGGCGAGATCAAATTGTATTAATCCTTGTTTTTGGGAAAAACAAAACAATGCCCCAAATCTGAGGCACACTGAGGATTACAAATGTTAAGAGAAGCCTCAAAGGAAAAAAGAGGCAAATGTTTTGACATAGAAACTACCTCATTATCAATTTGTTAATTATCACATCTCTGTATGGTATAACATAATAAACATTTCCCCAGCAGAGGATTATAACACTTTAAATCAAATATTCCCACTGTGGTTCTCAATGTAGAGGTCTTTATAGGAAAAGAACACAAGATGTGATTTCATTTAAAATGAACTCCTTCCATGGTGCACATAAGGGCACACATTTTGGATCCATGGAGTAGACAAAAGCTTCTGTATGGCCTCATTGCTAATTCAAAGAAAGCCTCTATTTGGGAGATTACATTCTTGTTTACACACAGCAACAGCCAGAAATAAAAAGCAAACATAAATAAACAAAAATAAAAAGCAAAATGAAGAAATTAAAGGTAAACTGCATTTAATACAAACACTCTTTATAGTTTTGCTCTAGTGTGAAAGTTATTTTCAAACAGTTAAATTCAAATCTATTACAAATAGGGAGGTCTTAGAAGAAAAAACATTAAATTTCTAGATAAACAAATTTATCATATCCCATTAAAGACATGATTTGTGAGAGGCAAGATCACATTGTATTAATCCACTCTGGGAGAGTAGATAATTGTCCATAATAGTATATAGGTAACTGAGCTGGAGTAGAGCTTAGAGTTTTCTGAGGCAAGTAGTTACCATGGTAACATCTTGTCATTGGTGGCCACCTCTCCAGCATGGGGTAGGAAGAAAATTTTAGTGTGAGAGAGGAAGATGCCGGCGCAAGACTTTGTTTTAGCCACCAGGGGCCCTCCTAATTTCCCTTGCTCTTATTGCCTCTGCCATCTTTGATTATTCCTCCTGCAACACATTTCAAATCTCTGTGATCCGAGTAAAACGGTAGTGATGGTGGCACTATTAGGACAGAGTGAAGCAAGACATAGAAGCTGACCATGGATGGCAAAATAGCCAATTGGCATGGTTTTGCAGCCACTAATTAACCTGAATTAACAACTGAAAATATTAAGCACTGGTCAGTATTATCTTCCAATGTCACTAAACTGTCTTTAAAATACAAGAGTTCTTGGAGAAAAGATGCTTTTTTCTTGGGTAACAACCAGCAAGTCATTTAATGTCCTCCTTTACCATTCTCCCTGTTTGTGGAGTTCAACAACTCTTTGTACCCCTCCCCCACCCCCTTTTCTTGTGGTCTCTCAGTCCCCCTCTGTCTTCACTTTCTTTTCTACTAGTTAGATGCCATTTCGATCATATCACCCACTCTCTGGCTACTAGCCTCATCTTCCTTTTCCTGTGGTGTACTAGCATCAGCAACTAGGGTCAGTTCAGGAGAAGTGACTGTTGATATTTGCAAATTGTGTGAGCCAGTTATTAAGTCATTGGCACCTTGAAATTGGCCATGGTAGGAGTATTAACACCATGGAAATTGGCAAAAGCTACAAATCAGGGATTCTCCTTTCTCTCATCCCTCTTGTCTACCCAAGATCCAGTATATTAGTGTACCTTTGCCCTGGCCCCACTCTCCTTCCTTTACCTTGTGCTGGCAAACCTCAACTCTGGGTCAAAATAACTGTCTACTGTCTTCATGTATACATTTGAGCTGCTGAGTTTCTAGAGAAACTCACAAAACATTGTAGATTCTTGCCACTATGAATTCATAATCTCTAACAACACAGTCTAACAATTCTTTTGTGTTTTCCAAGTTGATTCTTCCCTTCTCTACAATCTCCAGCTAAAAGTTTTTCCATGTTCTTTAAACTTCTCACTCTAGTATATTCCCTTCATTCTAGAACCTGCTTAATTGAAATAACAAAAACCTTCAAGTCAAAAATTCTCTATGTCTTCCTCTCCAAACTGCACATTCTCTTTATCATCATCTATTCCTTGCTCATTCCCTCCTGTTGTAATGGAAGAAAGGTCCATTCTTTTGAGTCTAATCCCTTACCTCATTTGAGGCATGTCTCTGTTGATACATTCCCTTTTCTCTATCAAATCTTCAACTTTTCTCTTTCTGGGGGCCTTTCTGTTTTATTTGAAGACAGAGTGGTCTGGTCCCTGGATATCAACCCTCGCCATTCTCTGATCTATAGTCACATTGGCCTTCACTTAGTTTCTTAAACCTACCTTACTCTTTCCCACCTCACACTGTTTGCACATGCTGTTCCTTCAGACTGGAATGCCTTACAATCTGAGTTCAAGAAAGCATTCCCTAAATCACTGAGTCAAAGTCAGGTTCCTTCACTCTTTGCTCTCATATATCCTATGTTATCCCTTCTGAGTATTTATCTCACTTTGTAACTAAACGTTGATTATCTAATTCACATTTTCCACACAACAGTTTAAACTCCACGAGTTCAGGGAGCACATCTGCTTATGTTCAACCTTGTCTTCCCTGAGTCTAGCACAATGCCTGATATAGAGTAGGTGCTCAATAAAGAAACTCACTCAAGACTTTTCAGCATTTAAAGTCTCTTCTTTCCGATCCTCCAAAAGTCTGTCTCAGCCTCATGTCTGTTTATCTCTCTCTTGTACTTACTCTCTGGCTTGCTGGCTCTCTTCCATCCCCCATTTTCTCCTCATACTAACCTTCTTAGAAGAGTTGTTTCATCTTCCTTTCCCCATTTGCTCACCTCCCATTTATTCCTTGAATCATTGGCTTTTATACCTCATCCTCCACTGAAACTATTTTCACTAAGGCCATTAAGGACTTCTTTATTGTTAATTACCACACAATGTCCACTTTCCACTCCTTAGTACCTTACATGACCTCTAAGCATCATTGACATTTGTTCAACTTCTTCCTTCTTGAAAATGAATACTTTTCCCCTTAGCGTTCACACTTCACACTCTTCTGCGTTTCTTCCGGCCTTTTCTGTCTCACCAGCTTCTATTCCTCAGCCCATCTTTTATATGTTAATCTATCTATCCTCAACCCTTGTCTCTGGTTCCTCTATGAGAATCACCCACTCCCATGGTTTCAATACTGATGACATCCAAATGTCTACTTTTAGCTGGGATCTTACTTTACTATCCACAGCCCACTTGATATTTCTATGTACTTGGATATAAGTTCATGGATATACACCACAAACTTATCATATCCAACACTTGCTTCATTATCTTCCATCCTTGTAATTTGTTCTTCTTTGTTTGTTCCTTTTTGCAGTGTGATTTTTACCAAGATGCCTAAGTAAGAATCCTGAGTGTCATCACGGCTCCCTTTCCCTGCCCTAATGCTCACATTTAATCAATAAGATCTGTTGATTCTATCTCTTGAATATCTCTGGAATCTGTCCACATCTCTCCATCCCATAACAAATACTCTGGTCACTTCTTACCTGGATTTCTGCAACCATCCCTAAATCAGTCTGTCACCAATATCTACTCTTACGCCTTTCAAACCCTTCTCCACACAGCAGCCAGAATCACCTTTCTAAAACATAAATCTGTCTCCTATTTAAAACCCCTCAATGCTTCCTCCCCAAGATAAAATCCAAATTGCTTACCACAGCTTACATGGCTCTGTACCAGCTGTCTGGCTCTTGCTTACCTCTCCAGTCTTCTATTTATTCCCCTCATTACCTATTCTCCAGTCATGAACTACATTCAGGTCTTGGACAACTCAATATTTGCTTGCCTCTGGGCCTCTACATACTCTCTGCATGGACCATCCTTCCCGCTGTTTCCATAACACTCCTTAACTCCTGCTAATCCTTAACGTCTCATCTTAACTCTTACTTCCTTGAGAAGTCCTCTTGCATAGTTTCTGAGACACCATAGGCATTTATTAAATGACCTATCTTTCCTAATTCCCTTGTTTTAGTTTGATGTCAGATTTTGCAGTTTTAAGTTTGCTCAAGTTATTTTACTAATAAAATACAAATGAAATAGGCTGACTTATATTTTAAAACATTCTTTTACGAAGATCTACCAACATAATATTTTCAGTGATGTGATCAACTTTGCTATTAATGAGGTCCATTGTAAATGTGACATTTGAAACATTATTCCAAATAAAAATCAACTTAAAAAAAAAAAGACTTGCTTCTCAGTCTTTGGAGAGTAATTCTCAGGAAAGGTTTACATGTCCATAGAACTAAGGTATATATAGATACCCTAACTTATACTACAGATGTTTTACTCTTCTAGTTCATCTTTTATCAGAGCAATGCCAGCTAAATGAATTCCATTATGTTTAAAGACTCAAATTTTTAATATTTCATCATCTACATACATAGCACCTATTTGAACCATATGTGGCATGAAATATTGAATTAAGTCATAGACAATGTCTAAAATATGACAGTTTTTGACCAACAAGAATGGCAATTTCATCAATTCAACCTAATACGATGTAAACAGTATTAAATAAAATTATGTAGAAAAACAGGCAATCAGACCAAGAATAATTATAAAGGTTATGTCTATATGTATTTGAATATATATAGTATGCCATTCATAAATTCTTAGGCTCTATAGAAATATCAATTTGCTTAACACTCTTAAGATTGTCTCATCGTACAGAGACTAATTTTTTTTTGAGTCACTGAATTCCCTTTAAGAATCCAATGAAAGCTCTACGTTGTCTCACCAGGAATAATAAAATGCTCATGTGCTTATATAAAGAAATTAAAATTTCTATTGATTCAGAGTGCATGAAGCCAAGGTTCAAGTTTAAGAAGCTCTGCAATAGCAGAATTTTTAACTATAAGGTAAAAAGTTTAAATAACGATATTCAACAAAAGCTGATTCACTGGGAAAGTGTAGGATATTCATATAGTAAGTAACCAAATGACTTTTCAAAGTCAAGTCCGACAGATCAACATATTTTCTAATTTTAGCCTGGCTGAAACCATAGGAGCAGAGGGGATATTGGAATAATTTTAAATAATGTTAGTTAAATTAGAAAAAGTAAACACCAAAGGATACTTCTGATATTTAATATTACACAGGTTTTAGAAAAATAAAGTTATTTATCCAATCCAATGTGGTTTATTAATACAGCCTGTTGGTACACTCACAGAAATAAACCACGTAGAGAGCTAAGTTATTTTTTACCTGCAACTGTTCCATCTATTTTAGAACCAGTCAGTTCACTGAAATCACCGAACACCTAGTTTCTTAAAGTTAGAGGAAAGTAATTCATTTTGTTGGGTAATTAAGTGAGAAAATGTCCATCCAAAGATACAAACATACACAAATATTAACTTTGAAAATAATTAAAATGCAAAAAAAAAGTCTTACTACTTTTGACAGAAATTCTATCTTTAATCTTAAACTAGCTGTAGATAAGAGGTTGTGAGTTCAACTTTTTTGCCTATTCCATGCCTGCAGCCACCCCTGTCTGTGAGTGCTTTGTCTGACACACAGTCTTGGTCCCTGAGTCCAGGATTTCCTAAAATTTCCAGTTGCAGCATATATTGCTGTAATGATGGCATGCTGACTCACATCCTTGCCACATTCCCACTTCCATTATTCAGTGTAACACCTCACTCTCCATAACCTCTCACAGGGTGCCGTGTAACAGGGTGCGGAAGGGGGAGGTGGTGTGAACAGTGGCATAGGCCTTAGTGTTTTTTCAAAACTGCAAGTATTATGAAACCAATTTAGTGGGTTGTGACTAGTTTTTCAGTTTGAGGAATTTTCTTGCAGGGAGAGGAGAGGTTTAAAACGAAACAGAATACAATACAGTAGAAAAGAAAGCATCAGAGTGCATCATACATTGTAAGGGTAAGCATCTCTTCAGATATATATATATGTGTATGTATGTATGCATGGTCAAGGTCTTGATATAAATTATTTTAAAAGGTAGGTCTTGGTTTAAAAACAATTTTAAACCTTTAGGATGGAGACCTACATTCTAGTCCCACCACAATCTCCGAATACTGTAGTGCTTATGTCTTCCTTTTCTCAATTGCATCTCACATCTGTCTCACAATCATGTTATAAATTAAAATGGTATCCTGTGATACAAATCAATACACAAAAATCTGTTGTGTTTCGGTACACCAATAACAAACTATCAGAAAGCGAAATTAAGAAAACAGTCTCATTTAAAATTGCATCAAAAGGAATAAAATACCTTGGAATAAATTTAACCAAAGAGGTGAAAGATCTGTATGCTAAGAACAAGACATTAATGAACGAAATTGAAGAAGACACAAATAAATGGAAAGATATTCCATGTTCATAGTTGGAAGAATTAATATTGTTAAAATGTCTACTACCCATAGCCATCTACAGATTCAATGCAAACTCCATCAAAATTCCAATGGCATTTTTCACAGAAATGGAGCAAGTAATCCTAAAATTTGTATGGAACCACAAAAGGCCTCGAATAGCTGAGCAAGCTTTAAAAAAAAAACCCCAAAAAACCAAAGCTGGAAGCATCACACTCCCTGATTTCAAACTATATTACAAAACTACAGTAATCAAAACAGTATGGTAGGGCTACAAAAACAGACACACAAATCAATGGAACAGAAAAGAGAGCCCAGAAATAAACCCATGCATATATGGTCAATTAATTTATGACAAAGGAACCAAGAAAATACGATGGGGAAAGGATAGTGTCTTCAATAAATGGTGTTGGGAAAACTAGATAGCAACATGCAAAAGAATGAAAGTGGACTACTATCTTACACCATACACAAAAATTAACTCAAAATAGATTAAACACTTGAACGTACGACCGGAAACCATAAAACTCCTAAAAGAAAACATAGGTGGTAAGTTCCCTAACATCGGTCTTGGTGATGACTTTGTGGATTTGACACCAAAAGCAAAGGCAACAAAAGAAAAAATAAACAAGTGGGACTACATCAAACTAAAAAGCTTCTGCAAAGCAAAGGAAACCATCAACAAAATGAAAAGGCAACCTACTGAATGGGAGAAGATATTGGCAAATCATATATCTGATACGGGGTTAATGTCCAAAATACATAAAGAACTCATACAACTCAACAGCAAACAAACAAACAATTTGATTTTAAAATGGGCAGAGGATCTGAATAAAAATTTTTCCAAAGAAGATATACAGATGGGCAGGAGGTACATGAAAACGTATTCAACATCACTTACCCCACAGGGAAATGTAAACCAAAACCACAATAAGATATCACCTCAAACCTGTTAGAGTGGCTATTATCAAACCAAGAAGAAATAACAAATGTCGGCAAGGATGTAGAGAAATGGGAACCCTTGTGTACTACTGGTGGGAATATAAATTGGTGCAGCCACTATGGAAAATAATATGGAAGTTCCTTAAAAAATTAAAAATAGAACTACCATATGATCCAGCAGTTCCAGTTCTGGGTATTTATCCAAAGAAAACAAAAACACTAACTCAAAAAAATATATGCACCCCTATGTTCAATGCAGCATTATGTTCAATAGCTAAGACATGGAAACAACTTAAATGTCCATCAATGGATGAAGAAAATGTGGTACATACATGCAATGGAATATTATTCAGCTATGAAAGAGGATGAAATCTTGCCATTTGTGACAACATAGATGGTCCTTGAGGGTGTTATGCTAAGTGAAATAGGTCAGACAGAAAAATATAAATACCATATGACCCTACTTATATGTGAAATCTCAAAGGATAAAAAACAAACAAAATGAGCTTATGGATATAGAGAACAGATTGGTAGCTGCCTGACACTGGGGGTGGTGGGAGGTAAGTGAAATGGGTGAAGAGGGTCAAAAGGTACAAATTTCCAGTTATAAAATGAAGAACTCATAGGGATGTAATATACAGCATGGTGACTATAGTTAACACTGTATCACATATTTGAACTTAGCTAGCAGTGGATCTTAAAAGTGCTCACTGCAGGAAGAAAAATTTTTTTAACTATATATGGTGATAGATGTTAACAGGACTTAGTTTGGTGATCATTTTGCAATATATACAAATACCGAATAATTACATTGTACACCTGAAACTAACAATGTTATGTCACTTATATCTTTAAAAAAAAGGTGTCCTGTGGGTACTGTTCAAATATCTAAGAAAAAGGTGCACTCCTTAGATAATGCAGGAAAAAAAAACCCTCTAAAAATTCAAAAGAAAAAAACAAAATAACAACCCCATTACTACTTTTTAAACCATATTCATATCTATCTGTACATGTCCAAATAAATCACTCTGGCTGCACACGGCACTTTCATTCTAGGAACAGTCCATTCAGATCATATTTTGAACTTGTATTCTAACATTTTCTGTTTCTGTGTCTCTCAGATCCACTGTTTCTGGCTTGACAATTGTTAACCATCTCCATCCTCTGAGGAACTTCATAAATAATACTGGGGAAAAAAATCTTTCGAGCCAGGCCTGATGGCCTAGTGGTTAAAGTTCAGAACTCTCACTGCTTTGGTGGCCCGGATTTGGTTCCTGGTCACAGAACCACACCACTCATCTGTGAGTTGCCATGCTGTGGCAGCAGCTCACATAAAAGAACTAAGGACTTACAACTATGATGTGCAACCTTGCACTGGGGCTTTGGAGAGGGAAAAAAAAAAGAGGAAGGTTGGCAACTGATGTTAGCTCAGGGCGAATCTTAAAAGAAAAAGAAAACTTTCCCTATCCCTATAAATTTCTCATTTTTGGATCATTTTTCTGGGTTTTTCATTCTCAATGATTTGCCACTGTGAGTAGATTTCCCTCAAAAACATTTAACTTTCTACCTTCCCAGTACCTTTTAACTCTCTACTGTTTTATTCTTAGAAATGAATGTTTCATTTCAACAGATTCCTAAAGCACTGCCCCAGTTTACAGTACCTTTTTCTGACAGCTCTGGAACAATCAGCTGACTGAAGCCTACCTTTCAAACTTACCACCCACAAAATTCAATCAAAGCCACCATGACCACTGGAATGTGTTTTCAAAGTCCACAGACAAATGTGGCTTATGCTTAGTCATCTGGCCCAGCCAAACGAAATAATCAGTCCTGAAGGCTTTAAAAGTTTGCTTTTCAGGAAGAAGACTTCAGATATCTACCTTTCTTACTATCTTTGAAAAACGATCTCTTTGAATATAGAATTCATTTGAAAGACAATATAATTTTTTCTGCTCAGCTATTTACTTTCAGCATTGAATTGAACATTTTAACATTTGGAATTTAGTTTAAAATAAGTAACAATATTATTATATATTACATATAATATATAATTAATAATAAACAAGATAAGTTAAAATTGAAAATATAAGTGTTACCCAAAAAAAGTGTTACAGTGGGTACGGTCTTAAATGCAGTCTATGTCAAAGTACATTTTAAGTGATGAACTTAAGAACTCGATGGTGACTCTATCTTCTAATTGCTCAGTCCAAAATCTGTGGAACCATCTTGACTCCCCTTTTCCTCTCACATCCATGTTTAATATATCATTAAATCCTGTTGGTTCTCTTTCAAAGTATACCCAGGTCCAACCACCTCCACGTCTATGCCCTCTGTTATCACCCAGGTTCAATTCAGCATCACTTCTCCACAGGATTACTGCAAAACCCCCTGTCTGCTCTCCTTCCACTCTTACCTTCCTATAGTTTGTTCTCAACATCGTAGGCATTGTGGTCCCCTAAAACTTCACTCTTTCACTCAAAACCCTGCAAGGGCTACCCACTTCACTCAAAGTAAAGCCTAAACTCTTATAATGGCCTACATTTTCTGTCTTCTTGTGAGCTCTCTAACTTCCTCTCCCATTACTCTCATTTCATTCACTTTACTCCAGCTACACTGCCCTTTTTGCTGGTCCTCAAACCCAATCAGGCATGAGCCAGCCTCAGGGCCTTTGAACTAGCAGTTGCCCCTGCTGGAATGCTCTTCCCCTAGACACCTCCATGACTAACCCATCTCCTTCACCTTCTCAATGAGGTCTACTTTGACTATCTAATAATAATTGTAATTTTTCCGCTCCTCACCAATCCAATCTTGCTTACTTTGTCCTACTTTTCCTTTTTTCATAGCTATTTATCACCATCTAACATATGAAATATATTCTTTATTATGTTTATTGTCTGTTTCCTTCTGCAAGAATGTCAGATCCATAAGACCTGGGATCTCCGTGTGTTTGTTCAGAGAATAAATTTATATTTATGTCATGGATAGGTAAGAAGATTCCCTAGTATATTCCAGAGGTTCAAGAATTAACATCAGTAAATTGGTCCCAAACTTTTTAAAAACGTGCTCTCTCACCTTGATACCACAACTTTCTGGATAGAGATTTTTATTTCAAGTTATTTTATAAAATTTGTTGTTTTTTTTTTAAACAATCGAACCAGTTGTTTTGGCAGTTTATAGACATACAATGAGACATTCAGGTGGCTCCTTTTAGGCATGTGGGTTTTTTGTGTGTGTGTGAGAAAGATTGGCCCTGAGCTAACATCCTTGCCAATCTTCGACTTTTTCTCCCCAAAGCCCCAGTACATAGTAGTGTATCCTAGCTGTAGGTCATTCTACTTCTTCTACATGGGATGCTGCCACAGCATGGTTTGATGAGCAGTGTGCAGGTCCGCACCCAGGATCCAAATCAGCATACCCTGGGCCACCAAAGCAGAGCACGTGAACTCAACCACTTAGTCAAGGGGCCCAACCCCAAAATTTGTTTAGTTTTATCAGATATACGGTAAAGAGCAATATATCCACAGACATTTGGCAGGTGTGAGATGGGAATGGGCAGATCAAGATTCAGAAGCTTTCCAAGTGCCTCAGAGAAAGGAAAGCACTGCCTAAGCAGTCTGATTTCTTGCTTTGTCCTAAATAGTCTTAAGACAGATGGCAAAAGCTAAAGACTAAGTCTGCTGCCATGGAAACCACTATCACAGCAGCCCATTCTAGAGCCCCACCTATAAAATAAATGTTTGTCTTCCTATTGTTACAATCTGAACATGCCAACTTTCACTCTGAATCCTACTAGAAGGTACAGCTACTACATACATACCAGCCTGACACAAAAGTCTGGGAGAGATGAGTTCATACACAATATTATCTTAAACATAGTCAAAATCCAGCAACACATAGCTAAATGATTTTACATAATTTGCCATGTTATTCTGCATTCAAGTTCTACCTTTATTATAAATAAGTTCATGTATCTTACCTTAATATTGCAAGCCTGCTCCATCAATCTTCTTGCATTTTCCTCTGCTCTGTATCTCTTCGGAAGCTGAACTCTGAAGAACTTTAAAGCACCTTCAAAATCAGCCTGCAGAAGATCTTCCTTTGAGGTCTGCAAAATAATCACCAAGAATCATGATTACATTTTAGTCTGCATTCGGGACAAATACACTGAAAAAAGAATTTGTATTTTCCTGAATGTACTTTTATAGCTAAGATCTAGGTTAGTTCCAAAAATTTTTAGGAAGAGATTTCTAACCTCTTCACTATAAGCTGAAATAAGTCACTACAAATCCTAGGAGCAGCCTAAGAATTAATTAACAGGCTAACGTATTTAATTTATATTACCTGCATATTAGAATGGTGGACCCTTGAAAAGCTAACCAGTTACAGCTCTGAGAAAAAGAAAAATAAATGCCAGAAAAGGAAAAAAAACCTTAACTCTGGGACTAATCTGTGACTTTATAGCTTGATGGGGCATTTTTAGGACACTATTACAAAGCTGGCTGAAGACACAGACAATGCAATCAAAGTACATCAGAATAATAAACAACTAATGGGAGGATGACTTTTCAACTAATGACAGCAGCAGCTCAAGTGAAGAAAATAACAAATTGATCCCACACTTAAAGAATGCTATGAAAAAGGAAATGAACTTTTATGAACTTTTTATGAAAACCAGTGTTTGCAAAATTTACTTCTTTGAGAAATAGCAACCACTGAGAAATAAATATACGCATGCAAAGAAAAAAGACTGGAAAGAAACAAAATGTTTCTTTGGATAGTGGAATCATGTTTTGTTTTGTTTTGTTTTGTTTTGAGGAAGATTAGCCCTGAACTAACTACTACCAGTCCTCCTCTTTTTTTTGCTAAGGAAGCCTGGCCCTGAGCTAACATCCGTGCCCATCTTCCTCTACTTTATATGTGGGACACCTACCACAGCATGGCGTGCCAAGCGGTGCCATGTCTGCACCCGGGATCCGAACCGGCAGACCCCGGGCTGCTGAGAAGCGGAACGTGCGAACTTAACCGCTGCACTACCGGGCCAGCTCCTCCAATCTCATCTTGAATCACATCTCTCTCATTATTCTCAAGCTCAAGGCACACTGGCCTTTTTTCTGTTTTTTGTACATACCAAGTTCATTCCTTACTGAAGGCTACCACCCTTGCTGTTCCCTCTGCCTGCAATATTGTTCTCCCATATCTTCACGAGAATAGCAACTTCTGGTGATCTAGATTTAAGTTCAAACGTAAGATCTGAGTGAGTCCTTTTCTGAGTACTTAATTCTTCCCCCTAGCTCATCAAATAATTTTCCACCAAGTCATTTTCCAGTTTTATATCTGTTTTCCTCCTAAGGAAAGGGGCCTTGTCTGTCTTGTTCATTACTGTATCCACAGTGACAAGACTAATCTCCAGAATACAGGAGGTACTCAATTAAAATTTACTGAATGAATGAATTCTATTTTCATCTCTTTCACTATATATATAATTTTATATTATTTAAATATATGTATATATAAAATTATTTTCCTCCCTTCTCCCTTCCCCTTCAAACAGGAACATGTTAAATAAAATAATATATTAATTCATATACCAGGCATTTCGACAGCGGAACTAAGTTGGCTCAGCTTTAGATCTACTAATTAGTAATCAGAAAATAGAGCTAGGCTAACAGTGGCAGTGAAAAAACAAGCTTTAGTACATCTCAGATTTATTTCCTCCCTCACGGATACTTAGACATGACTGCAATGAGTGGTAGTGAGAATGTTTAGCATGATCCAGTGCTATCAACTCACCTTAACTTAGTTGGAAAAGGCAGCTACTGCAAACAATTTCAGCCTAAAAGAGGGCCTCTCCAACTAAAATGTCAACTGCGGAATTATTGGGAAAGCATCTAACTACCAGTTATACCAGACATCCTACATCCCTGGTCTTCCTTTTTCATTTGCAATACTGGTTCTGATGACTTGCTGTTTGGTCACTGTTGGGACAATTCAAGACGGGCTGCTTACAGAGTTTGCAGGGAAACAGGATTAGCAGCTTTCCTCACTACTCAAAGCCTCTGAGGGCACCTTCTATTTTCAGTGCAACTAACCTGTAGTTACCTGATAACAGATGCCCCAAAATTGTGGGAAGCAATCTCTTGCATGCAGGTAGCAGCACAGTTACCTAATTTTCTAATACTGCCAAGGCCTAATTTCAAATCTAGCCTCTGAGTTCATACAGAAGCAGAAAGATTAGGATTAAAGGTGAGGAATCATATATCCTGTGACATTTGGCCTCTGGTCTGGCCATGGTCTGGCCATGTAGACAGAGATGTCATCTGGAGGAGGCTATAGTTGCAGGGGAGGTGCAGCAAGGAGCTCCCCAGCTGTGTGGGGCTGAAGCCCAACTCAGGTTGAGTGTCTGGAAACCAGAATTCAGAGCACCCTGTGACTGTCCTTTCCAGGACACTGTTGGTGATAATGATGCTCCAGATGGCATGCCTTGCCCAACTCAGTTAAGCCCAAAAAAGAGGAGCTCTAACAACCATGGAGCAAGGAGGCTCAGGCAGACAAAAGTGTGGAAAGTGCGTCCTATTGAACCCTCTAAGCTCAGCCTCTAGAAAGTACTGGGCAATTGAAGGTACTCACACAAGGTTGCAAAGGACAGAATAGATTTATTCCAATTCCAACTCTGGCTAACTCATGGTGTTACGTAAGTCTCCACTGTTCTCCTACTCAAAAAATGGGAATATCTTCAACCTCAAATATTTGAGAATGAAACAAGTTAAGGCATATGAGTGCATTTTGTGAAACCCAAAACAAATACAAGGGATTATAGTTTGGAAAGCTGTCTCTGTATCGCTCAAATATGCTCAGATATTGATACTTCAGTAGCTAAAAACAGTATCCTGCTCTCACTGACATTTTTAATTCCATAAAGCAGGCAGTCTAAGTTGTAAGAACTTATATTTTTCTCATGGACTGAAATAAAGCTAATTTCGTAGTGAATGAAAAAATATGCCAGCAGACAACCCCATGGGGGAAAAATATGTCAGTAAGCAAAAAACATATTAACAAAAACATTGCTTGCCAGTGTTCTCGATGACAACCTGCAGTCCTCCTTTGATTCTGATAAGCTTTTCCCTCCAATTTTCTATATTCCATAATCATTATGGTAGAGACTTCCATAATTATTCAGTGTCACTTCAAATGTCATTGTATGCCATAAGCAGATTATAAATTTAGAGGGCTAACTCTCTGTTTTCTGACAACTGTATCTAACAGGTTTTTCCCTCTACAATTGAGGAATAAATACCTCTTGCTCTGCAAAGATTTAGATGACTTATTAAGAATTTATCACAAAATTGTTTTTTTCAAAATACTTTTTAAAAATCATAATTTGTATACATATGTGTATGTATATCTACATAGTGGGGCCATACATTTTTTATTGATTACATATTCACTGCTCCAAAAAACAATTTTTTTAAAAGCCTGAGATGTCTCACCACCCAGAGATAAATGTAATTAATATTTTATTACATTGCTTATAGTCCTTTTTCCCCTATCCCTACACATACATCTCACGAATATTTAACAAAATTTGAAAAATACTATTATTTTGTTAAACATATGCTTCACAAATGTCAAGCATTAATGTGATAATATTAGTTCAAAATATAAGTAGCAATATTTTCTATAGAACTAAAACATGGCTTCAATCACATATACTAATTACTAATGAGTTGGCTATGGAGATGTTAACTTAGTTAATGGTTATGATTAAGTTTAGAGTTGTATGAATGCTAATCCTCTACCCTGACAACAAAGAGAAGCTTAACATATGATCTTGTGATAAGACCCAAGCTTGAAAAATACATCCCTAAAAGGCAGACTAACATTTCAAGAACCAGATCAAGTACCCAAAAGAGGTTGTGCTGGCTTCTGGGTATCATTATCCATCTGTGTTCACTACACAGAAGCCCATCAGGTTAGAAGAACTGATTTAAACTGGAAAGGCTATTCTTCAACCGGGAAATTCTTACACTTTTTCTATATTGCCTTCAGAACAATTATGAGGGAAAAATAAAATAATGAGAATGCAATTACTTTCCCGACATTATTATATTAATCAACATTAGCCAGAAGATAATACAGACAAGAATTAGGAAATTTTAAATAAGCAAAGATATGATTTCTTCCTTCGTAAAATAAAGGAAAGAACTCTGCCAGCTTTTAAGTAAGAATAAATGATAACTTTTAAAAATTAGTGGCTCTATTAACAGTCATCTTTTGCTCCCCAAACTTTCTGTCAAATCTTTTTAAGTGATTAGATGAAACATGTTTACCCTTTACATCTTCAAAAGTAACAGCATTCCTTCCTTCATTTGAATAGAATTATATGAAAAGATTACCTGGACAATTAAAAACATTTAAATAAGTCCTACTTCTATTTCCTTTCAAGTAGGGAGAAAGAGATATCCAGAGGGAAAAGGTAAGTAGGAAATTAATGTAAGTATCCTTGCCACTTTCCCTAGTAAGTGAATTAAGCAAATTGCCAGGCACACAATAGACACCAATATAAGTCTGTTCCATGAATTCATAAAGGCTCCACTTCAAGCATACCCAGTATTAAAAAGCCAAAATTTGTAAAATGCAAATTAGAAAGTGGATTTAGGACTTTTTGATATAAAAGTTGACTTTTATATTTTAGGGGGCATCAGAAGTACACATGGCAACTTTTATATTTGGGTCTTTAACTTCTTTTAAGAGTTGTGCAACCTTTCTTCAATAAGCAATCCCTGTAGCAGTTAACAACAGAGATAAAAACGGGAGACATACTTTCTCCTCTTCTCTTTCATTCCCTTAAAATGAAAACTAATTTTTTAAGAAAGTGTTCAAATTAAAAAAAAAAAAACCCACAAGACTAGGATACAATTTGACAGCATAAGAAATTTTATCCAAATTAAACTTTAAGGGGCTGGCCCCATGGCTGAGTAGTGAAGTTCCCACACTCTGCTTCAGTTCAGATTGTGGGGCTTGCTGGTTCAGATCCTGGGCGACGACCTACACACCGCTCATCAAGTCATGCTGTGGCAGCATCCCACATAGAAGAACTAGAATGACTTACAACTAGAATATACAACTATGAACTGGGGCTTTGGGGAGAAAAAAAAAAAGAAGACTGGCAACACATGTTAGCTCAGGGCCAATCTTCCTCACCAAAAAAAAGCATACCTTAAAAAAAAAACAACTTTAAAATGGCTACTGAAGGGACAGCTGGAGCACTTGCCTGTATATATCAACCCTCCTTGGCCTGAGAGTCCTTTGGATCCACCGTACAGAGTACCCAGAGTATCAGTATTGAAACTAGCCAATACTGACATTAAGATATAATGATCTGATAATAACTTCCCATATCATATAACAGCAAAAAGAGACAATCTAGAGGGGAAAGGGAGATTTTGAACATGAGCAGAGTAAACGTTTTTCTCTTTCTCCAAATTTCATATACTTACAGAGTATGGACTCTGGCTATGTGCCACTGCTGATACCATTTTGAGTGTGTTTTTCCCACTGAAAAATTCATTGCAAGAGGATCACATTTTAAAGTGATTTTTTAAAAAGGAAGTAGGGTGGGTGGAAATGAACAGTTCTAACATTTGAATGTTAGCTCTAGATGCTTCTATTCCAAACCTCTCACTATTCTTGGATGATAAATCTTTAAGGGCCTCTGATAAGCAGCAAATTCTAGGTTTGATAATTTTAAGGGATTATTTGAAAAAAAAATCTAGGCATTGTTCTCTTTCTCACCTTCACTATTTTCACCAGAAATAGCTTTTACTTCCTTTAGTTATAGTGTCTAAAAGGATTTCTATTCAGTTGAGAAATATTTTTGGAGGTCTTAGAACCATTTGGAAGCACAGGCTTTAGAAGAAGGAATCATTACTTAGCTGGTGTCTAGGATACCTGTTTCTCTTGCTTTGGTATTTTAATTTCACCCAAGAAACGTGTACTTAGTGACTCTGCACACAGAATTTATGCCTTGTGGTAATATCTAATAGGAAGTACTTATACCTGATGTATTAAAGGGAGATTGTTGTTTACTAGGTGTACCTTTGCAGGACAATAAGCAAAAACTCCAAATGTACTTGACGTTCTAGTAGTTTGATGGTTCCTCTGCGAATCAGGGAACAATAAATGATGCTCAAAGTCCAAACCCACAACACTGTCTTAGTAAATCTTCATTTATATCAGTTCAGTAAGAAAATTAACTCGTGTTATGTGAACAAAAAAACTAATGAGATCTTTAAAATAAGGTATTTGTATGTGTTTAACCCACAGGCATTCATATTTAAAACATGATTAAAAAGCTGAACTTCAGTGCATGCCCTCTTGACGGGTAATGGAAAGGCTGCAATATTGCATGTGGCAGGATTCCTCTTAAGACCACCCTGTGCAGATTAGCCATCGATCCCACATCATTAGCCAGTCCAATAACACAAGGCTGAACAACTGTACTTCCCCCTGATACACGTGCTAAACTCTGGGCCGTAATTCACTGGATAGCTGATCCCAATTCACAGCCATATTGCTAATTAAAGGGCATATGATTTCCCCAAATGTAGAGTACTCTAATTCTATCAATACTCTTTTAAGTATGACACTGCATAACAAAGCCAGAGATTTCCAAACGGCCCTACAGAAAATCCGCACTTTTCACATGTAATCCAAGTGGCACTGTTACCTAGACTCTGAATGTTAGAGCCCAAAACAACCTGAGGGATGTACTACCTCAGATACTTAACGGGGCAACCAAGCAGAATTTGTATAGTTGCAACATAAATATCCATATATGACCTCCTAAGATGTGAAGCTTATGAACCCAACTCCCTGTGGGTTTTACTGTTGATAATTTGTTTTGAACTACAGGCAGTTTAAATTTATCCCTAAAGCAGATTTTAGTATAAGAGATTTTCTTATTTATCAATTTATGTTTTCTTTTAAAACACTGAAAATGTAAATGCCAAAGAAAGGCAGCACAGGATTACTGGAAAGTTATGAGTGCAAGCCCTTGAGACATCAAATTAGGCAGTCTTTAAGAATATGGCAAGATATTAGACCAAAACTGATTCCTCAGAGAGGCACAGAATTTGTTGAAATGTATTTTAGCACTTCTTAGTGTCAAAGCTGCTAAAATAAAATGCTTTTTATTTCACTTAAAAAAAAACTCCTTTCTAATAGAATCATGAATATTCAGTTTTCTCTTTTATTAAGAAAAAAATGTGATTCAGGGAAATAAAATTCAAGTGAGCACAGATGACCTCACCTGGGCATTAAAACGTATGTATTGGCCGCTTTTTCTTTCCTTCTTAAATGACAAAGGAACTTTAGTTCTCAAAAATATCGTCCCCATCCCAATAATTATATGCTGGTCATTGCATCTAACTTCATCTTGCAGCTATAAACAGACTTTCTTCAGGGTGAGAAATCCCTTATGTACATGGCTTCCTAACATGTCTGTAATGATTATACTTTGCATGCAAAGACATACATGAAGACTGAACTTGTAATTATAAAGATAAGTGTAAACAGAGATGAACTGCACTGGAGGGAGATACATGAGAAAAAAAGAGTTCAATTCAGTCAAGTCAATATTGTACTTTTGAAAAGACTCAAATATGAGAGAATCATAATGAGGGAACAGTCTGGAATGGATTAAACTCCATTGTATAAAATAGACAAAGCTAAATTATTCTTGTTTGATTACCAAATAATGGTATAGGACTACTGTAGACCAATTACATTATAGAACAGTTGCTAGGTATAGTTCTCAAACCACTAAAAGGAAACCCTGCCCCAGCGATTGTGGGTATTTAATTTTAACCCTTGGTAGGAAGTGAGGAAGGGTGATTTTTCTCTTGTTCAGGAAATCAAAACAAGCAAGCCAGACTTCCCAGATTTACAGCACAGAGCCAGCAGCTTTAAGCTATTTCACAGATGCACAGTTCGAACATTCCAGGAGAAAAATCTATAATTTCCTACCCAAGGATTTTTAGGGGGTAAAATTCTCTATCAAAAAACAAATCAAATTGGCAATCAAATGGAGAGGTTAGAAAGCAAACCACACGTAGTCTAGATAAGTAGCAATAATGCCTGTTGTAAAATTTAACCCTTTGGAGACATAAATAACAGAATGCCTACATCAAGCACTTGGGTATTCTGTTTTATTGCTGAGCCTAGCCAGCAAGAAAACCATTTGGGTTTTTTGTTTTTTGTTTGCTGCCACAGAGATAATGCCACTAATGTAGCCCTGGGCTCTGAGAAAAGAGCCATATCTCCTCTAGCCAATTAAGGAGTGGCGTGGACCAGGCTCGAATAGAGCCCCACAGCCGTGGCTGCTCAGCACTTCCTTCTCAGTAGACTGGGGAGAAGGAGAAGAAAACAGGAGACTGCAAGCCTCTTCCAGGGATACAAGGAATTCTCACAGAGGGTGGCAGATTCCCTACAAATGAAGTTCAAGGAAAAACAGTCTCACCGCCAGAAGCCGAGGCACAAACAGACGATGCCCCATCCCCAGAAGTTCCAGCACTCGACAAGCATACTCATTCACCAGCTTGCTCCTCTCGTCGTGCATGTCCTGGGACTTTTTGACAGGAGGTGTGAGCTTAGCAGCTGGGGCTGGGCAGGGCACCCCTTCTTCCATGAGCAGTAAGTAGGTATCCAGAATGAGAAAGCTGGATCTCTTATCCACAATTTTAAGAACTGCGGTGGGAGGGGAGCCAGGCTTAGGTCTCCCCAGGAGCATGCACAAGCCAGTCTGTGGTGGGAATTGTCAGCTAATGCCTCCGCAAGAAAAACATTTCGGCTAAATTATCCACTGTGCAAGAGCCCCAAAGTAGACTGGAAAATGAAATCAAATACTGATCTAAATAAAAAACAACAAAAGCAATCAAATGCAAGAAAATGGCCAAGAGTGAGGCAGGAGAGTTCAGATACATGTGTAAAAATGTACAAGCTGCTTAGAAGGGTCTTGCATGTGAGAGTGTGTGTGTGTGAGCGTGCTGTGCGTATGTGTGTGAGAGTGCGTGTGTGTGTCTGTGTGTGTGTGTCTGTGTGTGAGCGGACAGCAGCAGCAGTAGCCAGGAAGCCGCCGGGGCAGTTGTGAAGCTGCAAGGAGAAAAGGATGAGCTCATTGCAATCTTTGATTCGTGACAAGCAGCGCCGCCGCTGCCGCTGCCGCTGCCGCTGCTGCTGCTGCTGCTGCTGCTGTTGCTGTTGCTGCTGCTGCTGCCTCTTGCTGTGAATCAGTAATGAAGGGGTAGGGAAGGAAGGGGAGGGGAGAGGAGGAGGTAGGTGAATGAGCATGCAGAGTGTGTCTCGGGGGAGAATGCTGTAATAAGAAGCCAATGGCAAGCCGTTGGACAGATGCGCTTCCTCCTCCTGGTCCACCTTCAATCAGTGTTAGTCTGACAGCTTATGCTGTTGAATCCTAAACCCAAAGACAGATGAACTAGCTTCTCCTAACATGTGATGCTCACAGAAAAATCAGACAGCTTGCCAGCTAAAAGGCTGACCTTTATTCACTCTTGCTTTCTAATAACGATAACAGATAGAAGTCTGATTTTATACTGCATATTTAAAATAGGAGGCTCCAATCTTTGTTAGATCACTGAAATCTCTCTACAGAGGAGAGGTTTAGGGCAAAATGACAGAATATGGACAGAACAGCAAGGACTGAGCATCCAAGAAATGACACACCCTCAAGTTGAAGTGTTTATCCAATAATAATGATTTTATGCTAGGATGTGCATAAGTATTTCAGCATTCCAGGAAGGCTAGCCACAATTAAAAGGAAGACTTTTATAAACACATAATATGATAAAACATAAACTCTACAACATAATAAGAGTATACATTTAAGAAACCACTAAACTTGAGATTCTTAAAAGAAAAACAGCTTTCTTAAGCCAGAGACCTTGATAAACACTCAGTTAATAGTTCAAAACATTGTTTTGATATTCTCTGCTCAAATTAATTCTTCCCTAGTAATAATATAACTGAGAATTATCCATAGTTTAAAGTTTTACAATCTTAGTATTCATTTCTTTGATGTGAATAACCAGCTGTAGCTAAATGAAGGCAAAAGGACAAGATGACCTTTAGGGACAGTTCTTAACTTTATCCTAGCAATTAACTAGTATCTATTCAGACTCTTGGTGTTGCAGTTCTGTAGTTGGTCCCACGAACACCAGACCAGTCTCTCCACACAGCTGGAGCATGGGACAAGAGTAACAGGGCTAAGAGAACCAGAGCAGTTCTTAGCTTCCTACTCTGACAAACAAGAGTTACAGATCTCCGCAAGTAACAAAATAAAAACATGTTTATCAGCATATCTCTGTGATCTTGGCTAAAGAAGTAGATTAATTATGGGATTGGGATTAAAGAGAAATACCGTCTCTTTTAACAGAATATTATTTGGTTTCTTTTTCCAAAAACTCAGGGAAAATAAAGCTTTTTCTGTTAAATATTTAAAGTATTAATTAACAAAATACCGTAAATAATGTATTTATATATTGCTGTCAAGCCTGTAATTTCTTCCCAAAATGATTTCTTAAAACACTATACATAGTAAAGATTTTAATGTAGTATTTTCAAAGCCATAAGAATACGACATATATATAAATAAATTTCAGATCCCTAAGGTTTTAGAGGAAATGTCTGATGGGCTACCCAGGGTTGGGATTGGTTCAGCTGGAAGAGGGAGACTATAAGGAAAAGGGAAGAGGTTCTGGGTCTTTCATACCCCACGCCTACATACACAGGCACACCCCCTCTCCCCCCGACAGGGAACAGCTCCATTTTTATCTTGTTTACATACTGGAGTTCTGCATAAGATTTTGTTTGAAAAGACTGTGCTACTGCTATGTAAGTGTGAAAATAACTGCCATAGAAGCTTCACATTTAAGAACAAGGGGATATTTTGACTTTCACAGGAAGGAAGAATTCAGTGACTCCTTGGCTTACAGAATTTTTTTCTGATTGATTTTTTTCAAAGGAGAAGGGAGATGTTTCCATCTAACTGACTTGGTCTCAAAGAACACTGGCAGAAGCATTTGTTTTTTCTTAAGCCAGAAACAAATAATTTCTTAGCTAAAAGGATTCTGATAAAAAGAAGTAAAAATTAATCAAAAGACTTTGGAACTGTATGGTTTGGCTCTGATGCTCACAAAAGAAGTTAAAACTATATGTACTAAATATTAAATGTAATAACTAAAATATGATATTTCAGGGGCTGGCCCCATGGCCTAGTGGTTAAGTTCAGTACATTCCACTTTGGCGGCGTGGATTCAGTCCCCAGGAGTGGACCTACACTACTCATTGGCAGCCATGCTGTGGCGGTGACCCACATACAAAATAGAGGAAGATTGGCACAGACGTTAGCTCAGGGCAAATCTTCCTCAAGGAAAAAGAGGAAGATTGGCAACAGATGTTAGCTCAGGGAGAATCTTCCTCTGCAAAAAATGCACAAATAAAATAAGATATTTTAATGAGAAAGTTACACTTCAAACATCTAGGTACAGGGGCCGGCCTGTGGTGTAGCAGTTAAGTTTGCATGCTCTGCTTCGGTGGCCCTGGGTTTGCTGGTTTGGATCCCAGGCATGGACAACTGCACCATCTATCAAGCCATGCTGTGGCAGGCATCCCACATATAAAATAGAGGAAGATGGGCATGGATGTTAGCTCAGGGCCAGTCTTCCTTAGCAAAAAGAGGAGGATTGACAGTAGATGTTAGCTCATGGCTAATCCTTCTCAAAAAAAACAAAAAATATTTAGGTACATTTAACAAAACACTATGTAAAAGGTTCTCCAAACAAGTGGTCACGTATTTCACCTTTCCCAATCTCTCTATCATCCCTCCCCTCAGACATGCATCATCCTTGAGGTAGTGAGGGTGCAGGTTCCACCACGGGCTCTGAGTGGCCCCTGCTGGGATGGCAGCAGTAGTTTCAGGGGGAGACAGCATGGGTCCAGAGTGTACCTTCTCCAATCAGTCTGAGGAACTGTGGCTGCACTAGGGCCATACAGAAGGCACTGGGGATCGCAGCAGCGAGGAGCATGAGGACGAGCAGGAGGAAATGGGGGCAGGCCCAGCTGGCTAATCCTACTAGCCCCTGAACCAGAAGAGAGAGAGCTGGCACCAGTGGGGTATGGAGAAGATGTAGCTGCTGACATCCAGGATTGGATACAGGCCCTAAGGTTTCACTAGCTGGACTCATCATTAGAGAGTGAGGACGAAGATGAGGAGGGAGCTACAGCATTAAGCAACCACAGCTCTGTTCCCATGAACCCAGAACATGGAGAGCTGGTAAAAAGGGCAAAGGCTGGAGATTTCAAATGCCCAGTGGGAAGATGTGGAAGAGAAGGCTCCCCAAGCCCAGCAGGCGTTCTCTGCCTAGAAATGACCACACTGAGAGCGCTTCATCTCTTTGCACTCCAGGCCAGAACCAGCACAGAAGTGAACACATCCCTGGTTGTATGCCCATCCCCATCCTCCCATCTCTCTTTCCACATCAAGGCAAACAGGACTTCTTCTCAGAGACGTACTCATTCAGTGCTATACATATGAGGACATCAGCCCAAGCCCAACCCACCTTAGTATGTATCCTTCTATAAGGAATAAAGCACCCTATATACACAGCCCCCCCACCAAAAGCATCATCCTTGCTTTCAAAATTTCCATAATTTTTCAACCCTGGTCTTGTTTTTAGGTTGTCCTTTGGGAATAGGCTATTGATCAATATCAGGTAAAATAGCTCTTCTAGAACATCACTTGGTGAAATAGAAGAATGAATTCTAGACATTTTTGAAGCCTTAGAAGAGTGACTCATCTCAGTGAGCAATTCCCCTTCCCTCTCCCAACTCCTCAAGTAATTTATTTACTGCTGATAAGATTCAGCAATAAATACAGTACGCTTTTGAAAAATAAATTTTTGAGTTATAAAGTAGTCCAAAAATTAAACTAATGATAGAAGAGAAACTCTTCTGAATTAACTAGTAACAATACATAATTTCTCAAATTTCCGTACACAATCAAAAGGAGATTTTTTTTTTAAAGAAAAAACTTCTGTAATGGAAGTTGAAGATAATATGGGAAATTTGGATGAATCATCCAATGAGGCAGAGTGAGAGAATAGAGGACCAGGAAATGGTCCTGAAGCCATGGTCTAAGGAACAGAAGCCTCACTCTCTGGAGTGCTGGAAGCAGGTGGATGGTGGTGCAGTCCTAATTAGAGCCTGGTGCTTGAGTGCTCCTCCTGAGCCACTCCACTGTGTCATGATTACTGACACGTGCAGGACATAAACAGATTTGCACTGTAAAATAAAAGGCATATTTGACTTAATTTATGGAATTGTAATTAAGAACACTAAGTGCAAAGAAACATGCTAAGTAGTTATTTCAGGGCTTACAAAGGTGAAAAAGGAAACACTTCCCAGGCTGCAGTAACTTAAAATCAGGGAGGCATTCAAGCCCAAAGACAAAGCAGGATGTGGACACCACAAAAGGAGGAGCACACTGTGGTTGTAATCTAGTCATGTCTTTTTTGTCCACAATGGATACAGACACAAGAGGGCTTACAGTAGTGGGATTGGCCTGGACCGAAATCTAAAAGTAATGAGAATTAAACGTACGTTTAGGAGCAAAGCGGGACATTGCTTATTACATCATATGGGTAAGTTACTTAACACTCTCTGAGCCTCTGTAAAATGCCAGTATCATCTACCCAGCCAAGTAGCTCTGAAAATTTAATAAGTTAATGCATATAAAGGAATCTCTCATAGTGCCTAGCACGGGGTGGATGCTCGATAACTAGTAATTTCCTTCATTCTTTCCAGGAAGTCATGTAGAAGTGGAGAGAAAGTATAAAATGCATTGTGTTCATCTGGGTTAGGGTTTAGAAAGTCAAAAAGGACTCTGGATATATTAACATGAGAAAGAGAGCCAAACACTGATAAAAGACATTCCTGTGACACTAACTACCTCTTCAGTTCACCTTAAGATTTAGATACGTTAATAATAAGTAAAGGATCCATGCTCTTCTCAACTAGGAGAGGTAAAACTGCAAAATCTGAATTCTCTAGCTATTTCTTTTTTGTCTGATAAACTACTTTTTAAAAGATGAACCCTCAGGGGCCGGCTGGGTGGCGCAGCGCTTAAGTTCGCACATTATGGGTCAGCGGCCCGGGGTTCGCCAGTTCAGATCTCGGGTGCAGACATGGCACTGCTTGGCAAGCCATGCTGTGGTAGGTGTCCCACGTATAAAGTAGAGGAAGATGGGCACAGATGTTAGCTCAGGGCCAGTCTTCCTCAGCAAATAGAGGAGGATTGGCAGAAGTTAGCTCAGGGCTCATCTTCCTCAAAAAAGTAAATAAATAAAATAAAAGATGAACCCTCAATAATTTGAAAGTTCCTAAGACCCAACAAACAGGTCAAATAAAGATTACACAGTGGTAGTATTGATATCTTGGTACTACTGTAAAATCCTGCACAATTCACACTCTGCCGTTCAAGTCTTGATTCTGCTCAATGCCGTGCTACATGCTTCTGGAGGTAGAAAGGTACATCAGATGTTGCTTCTAACTTTATGTATTACTCAAGCTACTTGAAGAAAAGGCTAAAACGAAATGTAATGACACTAAGCATACAAGTTATATCACAGGGAAATGAGTCTCATTACTCTGTAGTTGGAACTCATACACTGAAGAATTAGAGTAAAAATAAAAGAAAATACATAATTAGCTAAGACTACGGTGGGTAGTTTAGGTAACAAGTTTACAGGAATTCAAAAGAAAAAAGATTCCTGTAAAATAAACTTACCTAGTTTTTTGGGAATGTTATGACCTCTTGTGAGACTTAAGGCCTAAATCTTAAAGGAGTTCTTTTTTGTCTCTTTTTAATAGAAGAGTTTAATGGAATTGTTTTTCCCCCACAAAGTGATTTAGTAACACTCTGAGTAGCCCTGGAAGCATCATCATTGCCTTGCTGCCTACCTTGTGATCAGATCCCAGCGCAATGCCTTTATTCATTCAAGAACTTCTTCTACAGTCTCTTTGAGAGTTCGTCGTTTTGGCTCTGCTTCCATACCTTCATTGAGAATTAGCTCAAAAAGCTGCCTATTTTATTATTAGACATTTATATTTGTATAAAAAGGACTGCTTATGGTAAGCCAGAAATCTTAAACTTCTAGTTACTGGCTTGAGTTATGTATTTTATAACACAGACTAAGTCTACTTTTTTTCATGTGACATTAATTAAAATACTTGAAGACAATCTTAATTTCCCTTTCTCCAAGCTAACTATTCCTGCTACTAACTGGGCCTCCTATAAGCTGGTTTTTGGACCATTTTAAACTGTTCACAATCCCACTTCCTGCCCGAAGGATATACTTTTTTGGACAATGTCTCTCAATAAAGCAATACCTCACTGAAAAGGATATTCTATATATGATAACAGAATCATAAAGTAATGCTATGTTTTTAGACCACAGAAAACACCAAAGTCTAACATGTTTATCCTATTAGTGAAAAGATTGAGGCAGCAGAGAAGTGACTTGCTCAGGATCATAAAACTTGTCTGAGGCAGAGCCAGGAAGCCAAGATCCCAGTGCCCAGCTGCACAGCAGAGAGCCTAGCAGTTCCTGCACTGGAACTTCCTATCTTTCAATTAATCTAGCCCATTAAAAAAACTATCTTATTAGGAAGACTGCTTCACCATTTTATTCCACATGGAATTGGTCTGAAGCCTGTGCCTGTTATCTGATATGAAAAAATCTAAGATTCTTAGACTTGTGTTGAGAGGGGACATCCCAAAGCTGCCTTGAGAATAGTCACTTCTAAACACACACTTGTGATAATAAAGCAAATCTGCCTTCTCAATTTTTAACTGAGAAGCACTCTCTTCTTCAGTGAAACAGTCAGAGAGGCTACATCCTTGACAGCTCAGCCATTGTGTTTACATAAGAGCAGCTTTCTTGAAGCCATGTTAGTGATGCAGGCTCGAAAATGGAATGCTACCTCAGTTCATGCATTCCCTTCCCTGGGCAATTTGTATAAGGTTCAAACTTATTTTCTAGCTTGAGGAAAAGGCATAAATAAATGCTAGCAGAGGACTGGTTTTTTATTTTAAATTGATCAGATTAAAATTATGACATATAGAATCTAGACTATTCCTTGATTCTCTCAAGAGGGATCAGCATTTTACTTTTTATTTTTACGTATGTGTGTGTGCGCGTGTTTTGTCATTGTTGTTAAAAACAATGAGGTGCTATATTCACCCTGATAAGTTGTGAATTGCCTCTCCCTTCTTCTCCTGGTCCATCTCCAGTTCTCTATTAAATTTGCTATCTCTATGTTACATAGAATGCTAGGTATAGTTTAACAGCTGTCACTATGAAAAATAATATTTTCAGTGTTGGAGTTACATGGGTCAGCCCATGTATTAGAAAGTGAATTTGTTTCCACAAAATGAATATGTCAAGATGGGGACATTCATTTTTTGAATAGACATGTCCATATTCTGAAATAAAGATGGTCATAGATTGTACAGCCATACTATTTCCCTCTCCCCAAGCCCCCACTCAAGACTTCAAATGGATTCAGTAGAATTTCAGAGGTAGCAAAATGGTGAGAGTGGAGGTGATTTTTCCTCTTCTTGCAGTGGAGGTGATCTGCTGTCTCTCCACTGTGAGTTCAGCTCTTACATACACTTAGTATTGCCACAGGCTGTCTTACATGATGACAGTAATAAGTGAACTCAGGGCTTGCCTGCTTGGTGGGCTCCTTTCCTATCTCACACTCATATTTGTTCTAAGCAGGGCCTAACAAAGTAATTTACACATCACAAACCCTTGATCAATATTTAAGTGACTAAAAGTATGAACAATAATAGTTACCATTTATTCAGTATCTATAAAGGCTATGAACTATGCTAAGCTCTTAGAATATGCATTATTGTATTTAATCTTAACAGCCAATTATGCCCACTTTACATAGGAGGCATCTAAGCTTAAAAAAGTGACTTGCCCAAGATCATGTAGTTAGTAAGTGGTAACTGCAACTATAGTTCTTGGATAACTATGCATCTGATATATAAGTGTTTTCAATCTAATTTGAGTTACTTGAAACAATGAAGGAAGTGGAGTTACAGAGGCTATGTCCTAGAGGCTAATCAAGTTAGTCCAGCGGAAACTACAGGATTTAAGAGTCACGTCACTATGAATATATGAGGGAGTAATATGTCTTGGATTCTAAAAGAAATGACAAACCAAAACAAAGTAAAAACTGGGGCTTAAAGAGCAGCATCTGTACCCTTATCCATACCCTTCTTTCTTACTACTACTGAACAACCCAACTATGAGATCAGCTCTCTCTCTAGAGCTCTCAACTTGTAAATCTATCTCCTTACTGGATATATGCAGCCTCACACGTAAACTAATCTCAGCATGTCCAGAGTCACCATTTCTTCCCCAATGCAGTTCTTCCTCTTACATTTCTTAGCCTAGCTAACAGTATCCTCACATCTACCCAATTGTCCCAGCACACACCTGGGTGTCATCCTAGAGCCTCCTTTTAACTCCCCTACTCCCAACTCATTATTCAAGTCTAGTTGATTCAACCTCCCCACCATCTCTCAAAACTATCCTGTTTTCTCCATTCCCATCTCTTTTGATTTGACATCAGCACTGAGTATGACATGCTGGGACCTCCACCATCTGTAATACTCAAGTTACTTGAAGTTCCCTGCACGCACTAGGTAACTGCATGCCTCCATGTCTTTGTCCTTGCTTTCTTCTTTTCTCGAACTGTGCCTCCCCTCTAATTCACTTACCTTTTCCTAATCTGTCAAAACTCAGCTCTGATATTGCCTCCTGCAAGAACCAATCCCTCAATCCCAGAGGTGGGGTACACGGTCTTCCTGTTTACTCTCTTTCCACCCACGCTGTCTCTCTCACAGCACTTGCAGGCTTATACTTTAATGAGCTGTGCTGAAATCAATGTTTAGGGTCTCTCCTCTGCTAAGGCACTTCAAGATAGGTATCCTGCATTATCCTTGTTTTTGTCCTAAAAACATAGCAGGGGTAGTTACTTGACACATAGTGGCTACCCCATAGCTGTTTGCTGAAGTGGTTCAGCATTCAAAATGGATGAAGTACAATTATTATCCAGCGGAGGGATAGATAAGCATTTCTCTGATTAGAGATATTGGTACTTTAATATTTCTGAGCCTTTTAAAATGCTCTTCCCTCTTTCTGGAGTGTTTTCCTCCATCATTTTTCCTTTAAGAAATTTAACAATCCTTCAAAATGTTGTTATGTAAAGAACGAAAGCTAAGAAGTCAAAGAGACCTGGATTTAAAACCAAGACGAAGTCCAGTGGCTGTGTGACTTCAAGAAAGTTAACCTCTTTGAGTCTTATTTTTCATTAAGAAAATGAGGTTTAAAATAGTAGTCTTTCGAAGTTGCTTCCGCTATTAATGTCTGTGACATTTCTAGCTTGGTAAACTGAGATGATAGTAATGATATTAACTGATGGGGAAAGCACTGGGGACAGGAAAGGGTGGAGGATGAATGGAGTTAGCAAGGAATATGTGGCAATCAGTTAGAGATGTTCCATAGGCCATGGAGAATGTGAAACTGGAGCCACAGGATGGGTTTAGGAATCGGTAGTCATATGCAAGATGAAATATGGGAACAACTGAGATAAACCAGGGAAAATACAAAAGTCATGAAGAGACGTTCTCATAGAATGCCTTGATCTTCTTAATTACCTTAACTAGCTGCATAATTACATTGTTAGGGAAACGATTTACGCTCCCAGAAAGTAAGGTCCTTAAGGGTAGGTGTTGTATTTACTTCACTCACCAGTATGTTCCTAGCACCCAGAACAGTGACTACATATGGAAAGAGCTCAGGAAATAATGACTGAGTTGATGAGTGTTTGAATATCATACAATACTCACCAATGGGCTTTCTAATCATTTGCTGGAATTTTGTGACTTAAATAGTAATGTGAGAATACAAATTCCTAATAAAAATGTGCTGAGGTAGGGATAAGAATAAAAATCTCACAAGTGTCTGCTGTGGGCCAGACATTGTGCCATCCACTTCTATGTACAATCTCATTTCATTCCTATATGTCGTAGTAAAATTATTGCTAAAATAAATGACTTGCTCATGTTTTGAAAAATCAGTTTACCCCATCTCTACAACCCTGATTCCTCACTTTCCCACAGCCTTTCAAATACAATGTATCTACAAATTCTGTCAGACCTATCTACAAAATTATCTTGAATCTGTCCTCTTTTTCCATTGTTTATATGTCTCTACTGATCTGGCCCCTGCCTAGCACTGTGACCACTCTCCTTCCTCTCTAGATCTTGCTTACTCACTCACTATGCTCCAGTCACAGTGGCCTCCTTTCTGTTTTGAACTTACAAAGCCTTTCCTGCCTCAGGACCTTTGCACTTGCTGTTGTCTCTGATCTTCAGATGGCTGGCTCCATGGCATCATTCAACTCAAATGTTATTTGCTCACAGAGGCCTTCTCTTATTATTTTATCTAATGGAGGGCAATAGCACATTAGATTCCCTTATATTATTTCTTTCATGACATTTATCACTTCTTGAAATTGTTTACTTCTTTCTTACGTATTTTCTCTCTCTCCAACTAGAAAATATCAGGGCAAAGCTCACAGGGCAGAGGAGAGACAGCTTTAAAAATTTTTTATTGACAAGTTATTAGAGAAAAACATAAACATTAAAAAAGATTCTGGTCTTAGCTTTTTTTTGAGGAAGATTAGCCCTGAGCTAACTGCTGCCAATCCTCTTCTTTTTGCTGAGGAAGACTGGCCCTGAGCTAACATCCATACCCATCTTCTTCTACTTTGTATGTGGGACACCTGCCACAGCATGGCTTGCCAAGCAGTGCCATGTCTGCACCTGGGATCTGAACCGGCAAACTCTGGGCTGCCGAAGCAGAACATGCACACTTAACTGCTGCACCATAGGGCCGGCCCCTGGTCTTAGCTTTTTTCATTTATTCATTCACTCATTCATTCATTTTTACATTAAAAGATTATTATTTTACACAGCCTTTTGAGTCTCTCTTTTCTTTAGCAATCAGGAGTCAACCAAAATGACCCCTTGACATTTATAGATTTAATATTTATTGCTTAGCTCTCCCTAAGAGACCCCACAAGGCCATAACACAGCAACTTGTGGGTTTGCTGAGAAATTAATTTAGTTGCTCCCATGTAGCAGATGGTGAGTAAGCTTAGCTTACTTATAGTCTTTGTTATCAGTTATCATATGTTCTTATGGCAAGGCAGTTATTTTATCAATAAAGAAAATGAATTAAAAAATATCATAGTGGTATTAAAAAATTCAGAAATTTAAGAGCATCTTAGAACACATCCTTCATGAATGTCAAGTTGTTTTTTTCCCCTTTAACCTATGTCTAAACACATTAAAGAAACAGACAATACTCTAAATTGCTCTATCTGGTTAACTGTAGCAATGTCATGATTAATACCAAATGTTATGTTTCCAAAAAGGCTACTATTAATATAACCATGATAAAGATTGGCCACAGAAAAATGCAGAAACCATTTTAGACATGCAAGTAGCTGAGTCATTGTGGCTTTTGGTAAAGAAGAGAGAGGCTTCTATATTTAAAAACAAAGATATCATAATATTGGTTTTTAAAGTGTCCTGCAAGCTGTGGATAATACATGCTATGTAACTGTCAACTACTTCAGGAAGGGAGAAAGAAATTAACAACACAAAATAACCAGAAACAGCCCCCAGACCCAGTGGGTACAGAGAGGAATAAATAAACCCAGGGGCAAAGGGTGAAAGAGGAAATAATCAATTCTCTGTGTACACTCCATGAGCCCACAGTCGTGCCTGGTGCTAGGTGGAATACAAAATCAGTATATAATACGGTCTCTATCCTTAACAGCCTTATAGACTTTACAGCAGAGACAAGATCCATGATTGGGACAATAAGGGTGTCCACATGACAGTGTGTAATAATATGCCCAAAAGGTACATTTGAAACCAGCAGGTACATCTGAGGCCAGATTATAGTGAAAATGGAGTGCCAGAGGATAGGCTTTTACTGGACAAGAAGCAGGTAAATAATACAATGAAGACAATTTTTGAGAAAGACTAATGTGGTAGCAGAGGGCAAGGGAGTTTAAGAGAGGAAGAAACTGAAGGTAGACAAGTCATAAAGCTCTTGCAGTAAGCCAAATGTGAGAAAATGAGAGCCTGGACTGGTGTGGTTGTCATGGAAACAGAGCCACGCTGGAATCTGAGAAGCATCATGAAGGAAAAACAGCTCTTCATTATCTTTGTGTAACTTTCCAAGTACATGTGGCTCATTATGTCCTCCTTTATATAACTCATTGATACAAAACTGCCAGAGATAATATTCCTTACCAAGCCAGGGAAGGGCATACCACAGAGGAAACAGGATGCCCCCTGACATATGAATACAGTAGCTCTCTCAAAGTTGCTGAGTTTGAGGCACAAAGTTTGGTTAAAAGATCAACTGGTTTGGTCACTTTCCCTGAAAGGCCAATTATTAATGGAGATCAAATCATAATACATCAAGCTGAACCAAACAGAAGCTGATCTGGTAGCACTATTCAATTGCCTGGGGACACCCTGGATATCACTAAATGTGCAATAAGTGAGAATACATCAGCTCTAGCAAGCTGCCTTCTCTACAAACAACACTTTATACGCAGGTCCCTTCCTTAAAATTGAAGAGAAAAGATGACAGGGAAGTTTTTAAGAGGACAAGAAAGAGAGACAAACAAAAGAAAAGTGGCGAACAGCAATGACTCCTCACCATCTGGCACATTCAGTTGTGTCCAAGTCCCCCCAGAGCACTGGGAAATGCTGCTCAGTCTGCCCCTCCTTCCCATCTCCAGTGCTGCAGGCTTGGGTGAAGAAGTCTTCATTATTCCTCCCCTGGACTATTCTGAGTCTCCAAACTAGTCTCCATATTTATTGCCAGTCTTTTCACATTTCAGTCCATCCCTCTCACTGTGTCCAAAACTGTCTTCCTAAAACACCATATCTGATCATGTAACTGTTTGAAGGTACCCTCTGGCCCACAGATTCAAAGGTTAGCTCGCAACCCTAACCACAAGACACCTTTTAGACAAACTAGACTTATCCTACCTTTCCAATTATGTCATCTTGACACCTCATGTGCAATGTTCTCATGAGCTTGCTCTCAAAAACGCTGTATTTTATACTACTTCTGTTCCTCACATATGCTATTCTCATTGTCTAAAATATCATTTCCTGTCTTCTTTTCCTAATCTTTCGAGACTCAAATGTCTCTTTCAAGTCATCCTTGCATTATCTCCCTCTTTTGCATCCTGTCCCATTTGTTTATGACAGTACAACAATAACTCTTTTATGGTAATTATTTATATACCTGTCTCCCCTGCTGCTCAGTGAACTCCTTGAGATTAACTACAACATACTCATCTTTGCACCTCCCACTCCCCAAGAGTTCCTAGTCACTGTGGTCACAGATCATTTAGATAAATATCGAGTAAGTGAATGACTGACTGATGCTCAAATGAGTGAGTGAATTATACACAGAGTTAAAATATGAGCTTAACTTAAAAAAAAAAGGCCATGCATTAAACTAGGGGATGGTACATATGTATCTCTTTTATTTAATGTCTAAATTAGTATGAAGAAAGGTCAAAATGAAAGCAAGTATAATGTTTACGGATTTCTAAAACAGGAGAGGGAAAATACTGACATAATAAAACAGTGAAAAGCGATACGAAAATAAATAAAACATGTTCTTTAGCAATATGCTCACTATCAGTTGGCAGTTCCTTCAGAAACAAATTTGATTTGGAGGCACTCATCATCAGACAGGCTAGTTCTCTGGGAGCAGATCAAGGGACAGACCCACATGCTTTGCAGGATAGACAGAAATGGAAATCCAGAAGTTATTATTTTTGTTTGGATTTTAATGTATAAAATATATCGGGGAAGGTAGTGCTAAATAAAACAATATTTTCCATTTCACATGAAAACAAAGTATATGTGTTGATAGAAATAGTAATTCATTTGGCTATAAGTAATAAGTATTGCAAAATCAAATCATTAAAGTTCTCAAACAAAGGTTTCTAAACAATGCCAAAAGGCACCCAAAATAATATTAACATAAAATACACCTTTAAGATAACATCTGATTGACAAGTTTATTTGTCCAAGAGGACAGATGCTCAGAATTTACTAATAACAGAATTGAAATCAAACTCAAGGAAATGGCATGGAAATCACTGTGGTAAATGGAAGACACTTCTATATGTCTCCCCTACAAGCTACTACATTTAGAGAAGATAGAAACTACAAGTAAATGAGTAAGATGTTTGAAATGGACTTAGCCAGTCTAGATAAACAAATTAATCAAAGAAATAAGTTCCAATTTCCATTTGCTTTACATTTATGTATAGTTTTTATTTCTTTCTTTCCCATCAGTGATACCCCAGGTTATAATGCTCAGATAATGGGATACCACAACACTTAAATGAAAGTTGAAAAATCTAGCCAATCTTCAAGAACTGCAAGTCTGATACATAAGCACTCCACTACAGGTCAGACAATGGGGCCTAACGGCAGGTATCACCACTGTAAGGTTTACAGTCTGCACATAACGGTGGAGAAGTAGCACAGACTGTAGACATGACAGTCTATGTGTGAATACACACGCTCCATAACTCCTACAGGGCTTGAATGGTCCTGTTCTTAAAAGAGGAATTACTCCTCTAGCTCTCCAAATACTAGTGTCAACTTTGCTGTCTTTGCTCTGAAATGAGAACACATTATTTTCCAACAAGACTGCATCAACTGCAAGTGTGCTCAGCAAGACCTTCTTTGATTTGTTCTCTTTACCCTAAAATTGTCTAAACATAGCATAAGATACCACGTCATGATAATTACAATTACATATATAATTCCTTTACTGAAATTGCTTATTTTATTAAAGTGGTAGCTGAATGAAAAACTAACCTTAATCTAAGAGTAATACTTAATTCTCTATTTTAAAATCACTTATCTGGAAATATTGTATTTTGAAATACTGCAGTATATTCTATACAAAAAAAAAGAGGATAAAGGGGCCAGCCCAGTGGCATAGTGGTTAAGTTCATGTGCTCCACTTCAGTGGCCCAGGGTTCGCAGGTTTGGATGCCGGGCATGGACCTAGCACCACTGGTCAAGCCAGCTGTGGTGGCATCCTGCATAAAATGGAGGAAGACTGGCACAGATGTTGGCTCAGCGACAATCTTCCTCAAGCAAAAAAGAGGAAGATTGGCAACAGATGTTAGATCAAGAACAATCTTCCTCACACACACAAAAAAGAGGACAAAAACTTCCAAGAGCCTATTTAAATGTCACAAAGAACAAAATGGGTCCTATTTGAAACAAACCACCTTCCATTATTTTATAATTAAAGAAGAGGCATTTATAACTTAATAATTAAGAATAAATGGATTGGTGGCTTCTTTTCCAAGTTTGATCCTTTAAAATGGAGCTAGCTCAACCATTGAAAGGGCTTGCAGAACACGTAAAAAGCCCAGTAGCAAATAAGCACCCACTCTACTCCCCGCTCCCCTCCCCTCCATTTCCAGGCTGCCCTCCTTTATACTTATTTTGATTTTCTTTTCTGGCAGTTACATCTATTCTCGGCTTTGTGTTCAGGTTCCTAAAACTCACCTCAGGCCAGCCTTACTTGATGGCCCATGCTTGTCTCAGTCACCTCCTTCAGTTTATTTGCTCAGTTCTCAAACTTGACAGTACATTACCATCTCTGGGTAGAAGATGCTCCCACTACCAGTCCCACACCTGCTGGAATCAGCCTCTCCCACTTCCTACCACAACAGGGTACAGATCTCAGACTGATGATGTCAAGGAAAGAAAAGAAATCTGACATAGGGTACATATAATAAATTAACAAAGAGTGCTAAAGAGAAGGAGTACAAGTATCAAATCTATAGTTATTCAAATAAAAGAGAAAAAATATCAAAGATGTCCACTCACCTCTCAATTATCAACAGAGAATGGGGGCACTAATTTCAAACTGAGGATTAACAGAGATTTGACTGTGTATTGTAATTCTACTTGAATATCTCATGTATTAGAAATAGACTTAAATAAGTTTAATGACTTTACTGAAGTCATACAGTGAAGAACTGACTCAGGAAGAGGTAGGAATGTGTTTAGATTCCTTATCCGGTATTCCCTCACATCCCCACTCCAATCTACTAGACCCACAAAAAGTCTGACCTCTCTTATGATGCAAAGTGCCACCCATGCAGAGATGCCCCAGAGTAGAGTAACAAATGAACAAACTAGTTTCAAAGAGCTTCCCTCAAATTCTTTAAATGGTATTTACATACAGCAAAGGAGGTTAAAAGCGCTTACCTTAGCAAGTAAGCTATAATGCAATAGTATTTCCCTAGAGTTTTCTCTTTTTAGGGCTGTAACGTAAAAACAGAGGAAGGTAAGCGATGATCAGAACTTAGATGTGAGCTGGACTTGGAAAACGTGTAGATTTAGAAAGGCTGGAAGGCTGTTCCTGGACAGAAAGCAGACAAGCCCAAGGTGTGTGTGGCTAATCTTGAGTCCACTTTCAGTTCAGCTGCAGAAGAGATACTTGATGAGGTTAGAACCATCCGTGTGGAGGGTTTTTAGGAATAGACTAAAGTATCTGAACTCCATTTTTAATCTTTAGGAGTCAGTAAAGGTCTATTAAATATAGGAAAAAAGGGATGGAAACAGTGTCTGAGGCTGTACTTAACGTTGATAATTTTTTTTTAAAGATTTCATTTTTCTTTTTTTCTCCCAAAGCCCCCCGGTACATATTGTGTGTTTTTAGTTGTGGGTCCTTCTAGTTGTGGCATGTGGGAAGCTGCCTCAGCGTGGCTTGATGAGTGGTGCCATGTCTGCGTCCAGGAGTTGAACTGGTGAAACCCTGGGTGGCTGAAGCAGAGTGCGCGAACCCAACCACTCAGCCACGGGGCTGGCCCCAACGTTGATAATTTTAATTGAGGGAAATTTTAATCAGTGCATGATTATTTAAATAAAAAGTTTTTAAATTTGGAAAACATGGGTCTTTTGTATTCAAAAGAAAAGTTCTGGTATACATAATCCATGTGAAAAGATCTGTATTTACTGTGTAAACAATTAACAAATATTAATCAAAAGAAGCAAGAGTTAGTATAGTTTTTTTGTCTCCAACATAAAATTTGAAAATAAAGCACAGATCCCTAGGGGAAAATAAAAAGTACTTCAAATATTGCTTTAAATGAGGTGCAATCTACTTAAATACAACTGGAAAAAGGATGAAGTTAATCCTTTGGCCCCTTGCTACTTTGTGTATCAATCCTGGAGTTAGGGATGCTTGCCGAAATGCATCAATGCATCTGCCACTCTAGGAATAAAAAAGTAAGCTTCAGACTGTCTTTAAGAAAGTCTAATTGTCTAATTGGAGAATGCAGGACATATAAAACTTCTAAATAAAATGAAAGATGGTATGTTAGCATCAAAGTGAACGATAGACTTTGTAAATGCAGCAGATGCTCACTTCAGGCATAAAGAGTGAGGAACCATCCTTTAAAGGAGGTAGGGTTTAAGCCAAAACATAGGGGCTAGGAAAGCTCTGAATAAACAGAGAAAAGGGGACCTGGTGGGTGAAATGAAGACACTTTCAGGATACAGTGATAGAGTTTAGGTCAAACACTTTTGAGGGGAGAATGAAAAGATGAAAACTGCATAGTAATCAAGGGCATGATATACAGACATGCAGATCATTGTCTATGTAAATGGCGCCCCCTTAAGTTGTACTGTACATAAGCTGCCTTACCCACACATGAATAATGTTAATGATAACAAAAAGAAGTACCAAAGGCCTCTGAAGATTTTATATAGGGTGGCTGAAGATATAAAATTGGAACTTGAGTTAGGATAACATCTAGGAATTATTTTCTTTGGAAAGCAAATTTATACAATGCAAAAATGCAGAAGGCCCAAAGACTCTCCTATCGCTAAAAGCCAAGGAGGAAGAGGAACCCACCAAAGGGATGGGCAGAGAAGTAAGGTACTTGAAGAGTACAGAGCTGTGGAAGAATAGAAATGGTACCATATCTGCAGAATGCTTTTTTTTCCTGATCAGTCTGACCAGAGAGTTTGACTAGGTGGGAAGCAAACTGTGAAAACGTCTGTTCTTATATTCAGTCTAATGCTGTTTTTCTCAGCAGCTTCTACGTCTTAAGACACAAAATTAACATACCATTTTGTTCAGTTGTTGGAATTTAGTATCCACGTAACTGTGCTTCCATTTCTTCCAGCTGTTAAAAATTTCAAGTTGCAAAATTAAATGTATAGTGAAAAGAGTACTTTTTAATAGACATAGGGCTATTCAGGCGATTTCCTTCTCTTGAGGGAGCTTTGGTAGTCTGTTTTTCAAGGGATTTGTCCATTTCATCTAAGTTGTCAAATTTATTGTCATAATATTGTTCATAATATTCTCATTATAATTTTTAATGTTTTTAGAATCTGTAGAGACATCATCTTTCTCATTCCTATTACTGGTAATTTGTGTCCTCTCTATTTTTTCCTTGTCAGTCTGCTTAGAAGTCTTATTAGGTGCATAAATGTTTATCAAGTTAATGTGTTTTCTGTTTGTTTGATCTGCTCTTTTTCTCTCTTCCTTTTTTTCTGCTTCTTTAAGATCAAATATTTTGTATGGCTCTACTTTACTGTGTTTGTTGGTTTATTAGCTAGAACTCTTTGTTTTGTAATTTCAGTGGTTGCTTTAGAGTTGCTTGAACTTATCACAGTCAACCTTCAAGGGAAATTATACACACCACCTATAGTATAAGCGCCTTACTAGTTCTTCCCTCTTGGCTTTTACTCTATTATTCTCACACATTTCTCTTACAAATATGCTATAAACTCCACCAGAAAATGTTATTATTTTTGTTTAAACAGTGAATTAGAGAGATATTTAAATAACAAAAAAGCATATATTTACCCATGTAGTTACCATTTGCAGCGTTCTATGTTCCTTTGCATAGAACAGATTCCTATTTCTATCAAGTATCATTTTCCTTGAGCCAGAGGATTTCTTTTAACATTTTTAGTAATTCATATCTGCTAGTGATGAATATTTTCAGGTACTGTATGTCTGTAAAAGTATTTTGCCCTAGCTTTTAAAGAAATTTTTCCTTTTTTTTTTTGGTTTAGTACTTAAAGTTGTTCCACTGCCTTATTTGCTTGCATTGTTTTCAAGGAGAAATCTGCTGTAATACTTTGTTCTTTTGTAGATATTGTGTCTTTTTTCTTTGGTTGCTTTTAGGATTTTTTCGTTATCACTGGTTACACATCCAGGAGGCCTTTTGAAGTGTTTCACAACTTGTTACTCCTTTCTTTCTTTCTAAAATTCTTTTTTCTCTTTGTATTTAATTTTGAATAGTTTCAATTGCTGCCTTAAAGTTCAGTAATCTTTGCTTCTGCGAGTCTCATCTGCCATTAGCCTCATTCAATATATTCCTTAGTTCTATCAAACGTAATTTTTATCTCTTGAAATTAGTCTTTTTTATATCTTCCGTTTCTTTTTTTTGTAGTGAAGTTATTCATAACACATTTAATAATAATGTTTCTAACAATCTACTAGAAAGATTCATTCCACACAGTGTTATTTCAGTGAATGGAAGTAATAATTCTGTAATGCTTATAATGGAGTGTTTAAAAACAACTGTTATAAAGATATATACTTTATATATGTTTTTATTGAGGTCACGTTGGTTTATAACATTATATAAATTTCAGGTGTATCTCATTATATTTGACTTCTGTATAGACTGTATCGTGTTCACCACCAAAAGGCTAGTTGCCATCCATCAGTGTACACATACCCTTTACCCCTTTTTCTCTCCCCCCACCCTCCTCTCCTCTGGTAACCACCAATCTGTTCTCTGTATCTATGTGTTTCTTTGTTGCTTACCTTTCACATGAGTGAAGTCATACAGCAATTATCTTTCTCCATGTGACTTATTTTGCTTAGCATGATACCCTCAAGGTCCACTCATGTTGTCGAATATGGCAGATTTCATTTTTAATGGCTGAGTACTATTCTATTGTATACATATACCACATTTTGATCCATTCATCTGTTGATGGGCACAGGGGTTGCTTCCAAGTCTTGGCTATTGTGAATAAAGCCTTAATGAACATGCAGGTGCATTTATCTTTTCAAATTAGTGTTTTTGTGCTCTTTGGATAAATACCCAAAAATAGAACACCTAGATAATATGGTATTTCTATTTTCAATTTTTTGAGGAATCCCCATACAGTTTTCCATAGTTGCTGCATCAATTTACATTCACACCAGTAGTGTACAAGGATTCCTTTTTCTCCACATCCTCTCCAACACTTGCTATTTCTTATCTTTTAATAACAGCCATTCAAATGGGCATGAAAGTGGAGGGAGGAGACAAAAGGGAGGAGAGGAGAAGGAGGGAGAGATGGAGGGGAAGGAAGAGGGAGAGATGGAGGAGGAGATTAGCCCTGAGCTAACATCCACTACCAATCCTTCTCTTTTTGCTGAGGAAGATTGGCCCTTAGCCAACATTCGTGCTCATCTTCCTCTACTTTATATGTGGGACGCAGCACGGCTTGATAAGTGGTGCGTAGCTCTGCGCCTGGGATCTGAACCAGCGAACTGCAGGCTGCTGAAGTGTAGCATGTGACCTTAACCACTATGCCACCAAGCTAGCCCCCTCATTGTAGTTTTGATGTGCATTTCCCTAATAATTAGTGATGTTGAACATCCTTTCATGTGCCTGTTGGCCATTTATATATCTTCTTTGGAAAAAATCTCTGTTTAGATCTTCTGCCCATTTTTTGATGAGGTTATTTGTTTTTTTGTAGTGAGTTGTATGAGTTGAGTTGTTGAGTTGTATGAGTTCTATATATATTTTGGATATTAACCTCTTATCAGATATACGATTTGCAAATATCTTCTCCCAGCTGTTAGGTTGTCTTTTTGTTTTGTTGATGGTTTCCTTTGTTGTGCAAAAGTTTTTTAGTATGACGTAGTCCCATTCTGTTTATTTTTTCTTTTGTTTTCCTTGCCTGGCGAGACATGGTATTCAAAAAGATATCACTAAGACTGATGTCACAGAACATACTGCCTGTGTTTTCTTCTAGAAGTTTTATGGTTTTAAATCTCACATTCAAGACTTTAATCAATTTTGAGTTAATTTTCGTGTATGGTGTAAGATAATGGTCTACTTTCATTCTTTTGCATGTGGCTGTCCAGTTTTCCAAACATCATTTATTGAAGAGACTTTCCTTTCTTGATTTTATGTTCTTGGCTCCTTTGTTGAAGATTAGTTCTCCACAGATGTGTGGTTTTATTTCTGGGCTCACAATTCTGTTCCATTGATCTGTGGTGTCTGTTTTTGTGCTAGTACCATGCTGTTTTGATTACTATAGCTTTGTAGTATATTTTGAAAGCAGGGAGTGTGATACCTCCAAGCTTTGTTCTTTTTTCTTAGGATTGCTTTGGCTATTTGAGGTTTTTTTCTTGTTCCATATAAACTTTAGGATTCTTTCTTCTATTTTTGTGAAAAATGTCATTAGGATTCTGATTGGGATTGCACTGAATCTGTAGATTGCTTTAGGTAATATGGACATTTTAACTATACTAGTTCTTCCAATCCATAAGCATGGAATACCTTTCCATTTATTTATGTCGTCTTCAATTTCTTTCAACAATGTCTTACAGTTTTCAGTATTCAGGTCTTTCACCTATTCAGTTAAATTTATTCCTAGGTATTTTATTCTTTTTGTTGCAATTGTAAATGGGGCTGTTTTCTTTATTTCTCCTTCTGTTAGTTCATTGTTAGTGTATAGAAATGCAACTAATTTTTGTGTGTTGGTTTTGAACCCTGCAAATTTACTGTATTTGTTAATTATTTCTAATAGTTTTTTGGTGGATTCCTTAGAGTTTTCTACATGTAGAATCATGTCATCTGCAAATAGTGACAGTTTTACTTCTTCCTTTCCAATTTAGATACCTTTTATTTCTTTTTCTTGCCTAATTGCCCTGGCTAGGACTTCTAATACTATGTTGAATAAGAGTGGCAAGACTGGGCATCCTTGTCTTGTTCCTGTTCTTAGAGGAATAGCTTTCAGTTTTTCACTGTTGAATATGATGTTGGCTGAGGGTTTGTTGTATATGGCCTTTATTATGTTGAGGTACTTTCCTTCTATATCCATTTTATTCAGAGTTTTTATCATAAATGGGTTGGATCTTGCCAAATGTTTTCTTTCCACCTACTGAAATGAACATATAATTTTTGTTCTCCACTTTTGTAATGTGGTGTATCACACTGATTGATTTGCAGATGTTGAACCATCCCTGTATCCCTGGGATAAATCTCACTTGATCATTTGATCATCATGTATGATCCTTTTAATGTATTGCTGTACTTGATTTGTTAATATTTTGGCCTGTATTTTCCCTTTTTGTGTTGTCCCTGTTGGTTTTGGTATCAGAGTAATGTTGGCCTCATAAAAAGAGTTAGGAAGTCTCCCCTCCTCTTGAATTTTTTGGAAGCATTTGAGAAGGATAGGTATTAAATCTTCTAAGGTTTTGTAGAATTCACCAGAGAAGCCATCTGATGCTGGACTTTTGTTTTTGGAGAGGTTTTTGATTACTTCAATCTCTTTACTTGTCATTCGCCTATTCAGATTCTGTTTCTTCTTGATTCAGTTTTGGGAGGTTGTATGAGCCTAAGAATTTATCCGTTTCTTCTAGGTTACCCAATTTCTTGGCACATAGTTTTTCATAGTAGTCTCTTACAATCATTTGTATTTCTGTGGTACCCATTGTAACTTCTCTTTCATTTCTAATTTTATTTATTCGAGCCTTCTCTTTTTTTTCCTAATGAGTCTAGCTAAGCATTTGTCAATTTTGTTCATGTTTTCAAAGAACCAGCTCTTAGTATCATTGATATTTTCTACTGTCTTTTTGGTCTCCATTTCATTTATTTCTGCTCTGATTTTTATTATTTCCTTCCTTCTACTGACTTTTGCCTTTGTTCTTTTTCTAATTTTTTAAGTTGTGGTGTTAGATTTCTTATTTGAGATTTTTCTTGTTTCTTGAAATAGGCTTGTATTGCTATGTATTTCCCTCTTAGTACTGCTTTTGCTGTATCCCATAGGTTTTGGCACATTGTGTTTTCATTTTCATTTGTCTCCAAGTATTTTTTTATTTTTCCTTTGATTTCTTCATTGGTCCAACAGTTGTTCAGTAATATCTTCCATTTCGTTAAATTTTTGAGTATATAGAATAAAGTTATAATTACTGCATTAATTCATTGCCAATTATAATATTTGGGCCTATTTTGATTGGTTGGTTTTTCTCTTCACTGTGGATCAAAATCTGCTTTGACCACATAGATGAAGATGATTCCATGAGACTGTAAAGCAATGTTTCACAACCAGGCGTGATTTTGCCCTCTCCCCACCAGGAGACATTTGATAACATCTGGAGACATTTTTGTTTGTCTTAATTAGTGAAGTCCTACTGGCATCTAGCAGGTAGAGGTCAGGAATATTGCTAAATATCCTATACTGCCACCCACAACAAAGAATTAGCTGTCCCAAGATGTCACTAGTACTGAGTTTGAGAAACCCTGTTATAAAACAATAGGATGAAAGGAACTCAGCTCTCTGAACGATCTCATGGAGCTGAGCTGCATGTAGGCCTGGACTACAGGCCTATCTCTACAGTCTGTCACATAAAAGGAAAAAAAAATCTTATTTAAGCCAGTGTATTTTGGGTTGGTATGGCAGTTATTTATTCTCTAATAGAGAAATTGGTACCCAGAAGTGAAGTGCTCCCAAAATTAAAACTTAAAATAAGTTTCTTGGCTTTGTGGTTGAGTGAAAGACAAGGCAAGAAAACAAATGTCACAGGCTGGAAAATTGGTGATCCTTTTTACTCCAAGTCACAATATTGGTAAAACTGTTGCCTATGATAACTTAAAAAGTAGACCACATATGTGTCTATGATACCTGTGACTCTAGAAAAACTGGTTGGAAAGCAGTCTATAACTCCAATTGATCAAGCACAGTGATTTGAGGCCTCGGGGTTTTAGGAAATCCAATTTGTACTCCAAAAAGAAGGATAAGTAGTCTCTAGATTTTTTTACATGTATCTCTCATTAAGACTTCCCTGCCAAAATACAGAGCCAGCCAAGAGGGAAAGATCAAATGAAGGATGTTGCCTTCCTACCGAAGCTTTTGGTTTTAGCTGGGCTCAGAGTAGCCACTATTAAAATGGAGGAAGAAGGGAATGTGTCATTAAAAACAGACAAACAAAATAAGAAGACTTCAGAACTATGTCTAGAAGAAATCTTTGGCTGTTTACTCACAGTACACTGACTGGAAGGAAAAAACCAAAAGCCTACAAAAATATTGAGGGAATTAACTCCCAAAAGAAATCAAAAGCCTGGCCTAAAAAGAAGCCTATATTTCTGGTCACTAAAATAATTCTCAGGCTTCCAAATATCCACAAATAAGAAGCAAACTTTTAGATGCTTAGGAGGACAATGGATAATGGTGTACCTCCTAGAGATTAGAACTAGGGAGCAGCCAGATGGGCTAGCCAAGAAATCTTCTCTACTGCTAGAGCAGGGAATCTTGTAAATTCCTATGGACCACTGACTATGATGTGTTTCCCATTCTTCCCTTTTCCAAATGAGAGCTTTTATTGCAGTTATACTTTTCCCTGCCACTTCTGTACACTAGATGTGAGATGAGCAGATACCTTGTCACCTAACTGTTAGGAACCATCCCAGACCTGAGAGACAAAACTGAGACATCATCCAGAAATCCTTGACTTTGAGCAGGTGAAGTAACCAAATGGGGCCTTTGAATATCTCCCCTGGGAGAGAGGCAGTGTTAATGTGTGAGAATAAAGGTGATCACAGATGTTGAATGACCAGGAGGGCGAACTATGACAGACTCCTAATTGTTTCCTGAAAAATTTCCCCCTTCTTCCATAGACATAAGAATTTTAACAAGGCACATGGCTACAGAACTACAGACTGTATTTCCTAGTTACCTTGCAGCTAAGTGTAGCCATGGACAAAATTTTTGTCAAAGGAATGTGAGCAAAAGTAATTTATGCAATTTCCTCATTATTTGCTTAAAAGGAAATTGCCTGCCTTCCATTTCTTTTTTTTGGTGTGGAAGATTAGCCCTGAGCTAACATCTGCTGCCAATCCTCCTCTTTTTGCTGAGGAAGACTGGCCCTGAGCTAACATCCGTGCCCACCTTCCTCTACTTTATATATGGGATGCCTACCACAGCATGGCTTGCCAAGCAGTGCCATGTCCACACCCGGGATCTGAACCAGCAAACCCCGGGCTGCTGAAGCAGAACGTGCAAACTTAACTGCTGCACCACCATGCCGGCCCTGCTTGCCTTCCACTTTTACTTAAAATGCTCCTCTTCCTCTGAATTGGAACTTAGATATGGCATTAATCTAGTTTTAACCTCATACATGAGGACAACACCCTAGGAGACGGTGAAGCAAAAACATATATGGAACCTAAGTCCCTGAGTGATCTCATGGAGTGGAGCTGCCTGCCTTTTTGGGCCAGTCCTCTCTTTCTGGACTGGTACATGTGAGAGAAATAAACTATCTTATTTAAACCACTATATTTTTTATGGTTTCTCCTTCATGTGTTCTTTCTCTTTTTAAATAGCAGCTCAGCCTATACTCTAATTAATCAAGGTTACATATACACAAGTAAAAGATTTTGTTCTAAATTCATTTGGGTTTGGCCAAAACCAAGTTTCCTTAGTCAAAGGAAAATAATAAAGGAGAAAAAAAAGGCAAGCCTATGAGTTTTTAATTATTGTAGTTCCAGTGAAAGGAGCATATTTCAACCTTTTCTCAACCTGCATAAACCAAGTTTCAAACTAATTTTTATATGTTTCAGTTGAATTTCCCCTGATTGGTTATACTATGGTGATAATATCAACTGATTCCCACAGTGAGTCATCAACCCTGTCAGCACTTTAATGAACAAAATTAGTCTAATTAATGCTAAAAAGCAATACCAGCAACTCTTGCAGATAAAAAGGGTCATAAAAACTTATTGGGCAGTGACATCCTCTGACAAGTCTCCTGATAATATCTCCCTAAGATTAGCTCACACACAGCAATTGGTCAGAATGAAATGAAGTTTGAGTAGGGCATTAAACAGGATTCAGGGATGACTTCATACATCTTAAAGGCTATGAAAGAAGAAATGGATAGGAAGAACTCAAGAACCAAATACTATTCTAGCCAGTCAAGAGCAGAGAATACTTTAATTTCATGATCATTCTCAATAGTGAGTGTGTTTTCCTAAATTCAATTTGTTGTTGATATAACAATGGCTCCGAGTTGCTCTGGCTCTGCTTCTGTCCTACTCAGCCAGTGACATTTTAAAATTGGGATGACTATCTTTGAATATGCAGTTGATGGGGTTCAAAACACACTTCCCAAAAATATGGCATCTTGGAACATCGAATAATTTAAGCTGAAGGAGTCTGAGAAAATGGCAGAAGCAGAAAGGTTTCTCTGATCTTTCCATGCCCTTCTCACCTGAAGCAGTTCATAAGACCCTACTGTGAGAAGTGTCTTCCCTACTCCTAGAGGAAAAGAACATCCTTATTTCCAAGACAGAGGAATGCTTAGAAGAATCCAAACAAACAGGCCTTGCTAAGTTTTCCCTAGCTTATCACGTAAGATCACAGCTGCTTTGCCCTATCATATTTCTCTACCACTGTCCACTCTTCATTAATCTTAGCATAAAAACACTCAAGTTTAACCAGTTCTTTGGGTTTTCATTTCCTTTTGAAGGCTCCCATGTCATGTAAAACACGTGAAATAAATTTGTTTGCTTTTCTCCCGTTAATCTGTCTTTGTCAGTTTAATTTTCAGATCCAGCCAGGGGAAGATTTTTTCCTCCCCTACACAGTCTTCAAACAACTTGGATAAAAAAATTTTCTTTTCATTCATAGTATGACATCAACATGGATTTGTGAAATAGAAGCTAATTTCACTACAATTTGAGAGTCTCCTCCTATACAATGTGAAAAAGCAGTGAATTTTGAGTGAGTATCAAGTGAGAATAATAATCTCTTCTTCACAGGGTAATTGTGAGGTTTAAAACACACATACACCACACTTTAGAGGTTAAGAACATTGGTTCCATAAGTAAGACAGGCCCAGTTCTGAGTGTGTGTGTCACTCACCTAACTCAATGATTGTAGCCACCTTATTTAACTTCTCAAAGACTTTGTTTCCTCGTCTACAAAATGAGTATATTGACTCATAACAGCCTTTATAGGATTACTATTAGAATTAAAGGTCATATATTATGCCAAGTAAAATAAGCCAGTTACAAAAGGACAAATACTGTATGATCCTACTTATGTGTAGTACATGGGATAGTCAGATTCATAGAGACAGAAAGTAGAATGGTGGCTGCTAGAGACTTGGGTGGGGGGGAAATGGAGAGCAATTGTTTAATGGGCTTAGAGTCACAATTTGAGATGACGAAAAGCTCTGGAGATGGATGGTAGTGATCACTGCACAACAACGTAAACGTACTTAATGTCAATAAACTATATGTTCAGAAATGGTTAAAATGGTAAATATTATGTTATGTATATTTTACCACAATAAAAAAAAAAGAAAAAAATTAAAGGTTATAAAGATTAGTTTAAAAGTGCCTAGCACAGCACCAGGTATACTTTAAGTGTTCAACAAAGGATAGGTGTATTACTATTAATTTTATTTGTTAATTATTTTCAAAATGCATTTGAGAGTTCATCACAAATGGTAAATGCTACACAATTACATAATTATTGATGATAGTTGTCAGATTTTTTTCTATGGATCCAACATATTACTTGGGTATCTGGAAACAGCTGGTAAGAATAATGGTAGTACAGGGATGCGTTTACTATACACACATCCTCACACACACACACACACACACACACAATGACATTTCACTAATTTAAAACAAATGCGTTGTTTATAGTCAAGGGTGTTGCTAAAGGGGCTTATAAGTGGGATTGAAAACAATTTGCTGGTATTCATTTTTAACTATAATAGACTGAATATTTTTTGCTCCTAATTTTATTACATTGCTCTGCAAACTCTTTTTTGTAAGAGAGACAAAGAGAAATTTCAGCCAAGAATTTAAACAACAAATGTACTATCAGATGATTCTTGTCTATTCATTAAAGGACTGAGATGGCTGTACATAGCATATACAGCATGTGTGTGTATAAATACATGTATGTATATATACACATACATATATACACATACACACATACGCAAATATATATGTGTAGCACAGACTGACAGTTGGCAAGACAGAAATTCATAGCCTTAGGAATCATATTTTCCTGTCTCCCTATTTTATAAATATAAAAATGAAATGTTAGAAAGGTTAGATGATTTGATTAAAATCCCACAGTAAACTTGTGGCAGAAATCTAATTAAAGCCCTTCAGAACCTCATCCCATGCTTCACTCTCAAATGCACCACAGCAAAGGACTTGGCTTGGCCATTCTTCCTCGTGCCTCCTTTGCGTGTTGCTCACTTTGCGTAAAATGGCCTCTTCTAAGTTCAGCTGCCACCTTTGGAACAATTTCCTGGTTCTTCCAGGAAGCAAATCTCGCACCCTGCCTTTGGGCTCCCGAAGCTCCCTTTTAAAACCCCAGAGTAATCACACTGAATTCTAACTGCCTACTTGTCTGCCTCCTCCATTAGACTCAGAACAACTTGAGGACACAGACTGTCATCTCTGCATGCTCCCACACCTCACCCAGGGCCTGTCAATAGTAGGCACTCACTGAATGTCTGCTGGATAAGTGAACCAACCAACCATCACAGGCTCCTCCAAAGGTAGACAAGAAAGTTGAGATCAAGGATGCAGGTGGGAAGTCAGCCTTGGAACGAAGGCAGAGTACACTTTCATTAAAGATAAGAGCACAGCAGAGGATGAAGATGGAGAGAGATTTTTAAGTAGAAGCTTGAATGAATTTGAGCTAAGAGTACTTAGTTTCCTCACAAAAATAGGACAAGGAGGACATTGGATTTTATTGTTCTTATTTCTGTCGAGTGACCTCATATTTCTTAGGATGCATTAAGTTCAAATTAATTATTGTCACCGTGGAACATGGCATGTTTAGTCAACTATCCTCTCTTCCTGGCATTTTGGATTGTCTCACGAGAAATAAATAATGAGAAATCACTTCAACAGATTTATACAGGTGTTATACAATACATGCATGGTACTATAATGATATAGTACCATGGACATTTTTTTCTGATATAGTGTGGTACATTTTTTTTCTGATATAGATCTATAATCCATAAAATGCATTTTTTCTGAAACTTGAAAATTCCTTGAGCATCTTGCACTAGTTAGAACCTTACATGTATGTTTGTTGGTTATCTTAGCACTTAGTAGACAGCATCCTAAAACTAACCTATCACCAAAATGAAGAGACACTAGAGAAAAACACCAAAACTAAACATTCAAACAACAAATTACGTTGGAAAGAGAAACCAATATAAAGGAATACCAGTGCCACAGAACTGGAAGCACTAGACTAATGGTGCCTGTTTCCAAGAGAGTAGTGCTTTGCTGCCACCACCAGGACAAGAAGCATTCCTTCACGGAAGTTACAAAACTACTTGAATGTGCAAAAACCACCGCAAATCCAAAAGAATGTCTGTGGGTCACTTCACTTCTTTCAGGTCTTTAGACTTCTAATTTTGTAACCTGAATGGTAGCTACAGAAGGCACAGGCCCAATTTCAGTTCTTCTTTATGTCACCATGTTCAAGCACAGAAACAAGAACTTTTAATCTAAGTTCGTGATTCAAAGACTGAGGAAAACTGAAACCTGTCTTTCCATTTTCAAGGTGTTTTGCTCTTTGCTGCTTGTTTTTTTGTGTGTATGTGTGAGGAAGATTTGCCCTGAGCTAACATCCGTTGCCAATCTTCTTTTTTTTAAATTTATTTTTTTATTGTGGTCATAATAGTTTGTAATATTGTGAAATTTCAGTGGTACATTATTATTTGTCAGACTCCACCCCTTGCGCTCACTCCCAAACCCCTTGCCCCTGGTAACCACTGAACTGTTCTCTTTGTCCATAAGTTTATTTTCCACAAATAAGTTAAATCATATGGTGCTTGTCTTTCTCTGTCTGGCTTATTTCACTTAACATAATACCCTCAAGGTCCATCCATGCGGTTGCAAATGAGATGGTTTTGTCTTTTTTTTATGGCTGAGTAGTATTTCATTGTAGGTATACCACATCTTCTTTATCCTTAATTCATCAGTCGATGGGCACTTGGGTTGCTTCCACATCTTGGCTATTGTGAATAATGCTGCAATGAACACAGGGGGGCATAAGCCTCTTTGTCTTATTGATTTCAAGTTCTTTGGATAAATATTCAGTAGTGGGATGGCTGGATCATATGGTATTTCTATTTTTAATTTTTTGAGAAATCTCCATACTGTTTTCCATGGTGGCTGCACAAGTTTGCATTCCCACCAGCAGTGGATGAGCGTCCCCTTTTCTCTACAACCTCTCCAACATTTGTTATTTTTTTGTCTTGGTGATTATAGGCATTTTAATGGGCATAAGGTGATATCTAAGTATAGTTTTGATTTGCATCTCCCTGATGATTAGCGATGTCGAGCATCTTTTCATGTGCCTATTGGCCATCTGTATACCTTCTTTGGAAAAATGTCTGTTCATATCCTCTGCCCATTTTTTGATTGGGTTTTTTATTTTTGTAGTTCAGTTATTTGGGTTCTTTATATATTATGGAGATTAACCCTTTGTCAGATATATGATTTGCAAATATTTTCTCCCAGTTGGTGGGTTGTTTTTTCATTTTGATCCTGGTTTCCTTTGCCTTCCAGAAGCTCTTTAGTCTGATGAAGCCCCACTTGTTTGTTTTGTTTTTTTTTTGTTTCCCTTGTCCAAGTAAACATGGTATTCAAAAAGATCCTTTTAAGGCTGATGTCAAAGAGTGTACTGCCTATATTTTCTTCCAGAAGTTTTATGGCTTCAGGTCTTATCTTCAAGTCTTCGGTCAATTTGAGTCTATTTTCTGTATGGAGAAAGACAGTGGTCTACTTTCATTCTTTTGCATGTAGCTGCCCAGTTTTCCAAACACCTGAAGAGGCTGTCCTTTCTCCATTGTTTGTTCTTGACTCCTTCGTCAAAGATTACCTGTCCATAGATATGTGGTTTTACTTCTGGGCTGTCAATTCTGTTCCATTGATCTGTATGCCTGTTTTTGCATAGTACCATGCTATTTTGATTACTATAGCTTGGTAATATATTTTGAAGTCTGGGATTGTGATGCCACCAGCTTTGTTCTTGTTTCTCAGGACTGCTTTGGTTATTCGGAGTCTTTTATTGCCCCATATGAATTTTAAGATTCTTTGTTCTATTTCTGTGAAGAAATGTCATTAGCATTCTGATTGGGGTTGCAATGAATCTATATTATTTATTTTATTTTTTAAGATTGGCACCTGAGCTAACAGCTGTTGCCGATCTTTTCTTTTTTTTTTCTGCTTTTTCTCTCCAAATCCCCCCAGTACAAATTTTAGTTGCGGGTCCTTCTAGTTGTGGCATGTAGGATGCTGCCTCAACATGGCCAGATGAGTGGTGTCATGTCCACGCCCAAGATCCCAAGTGGCGAAATCCTGGGCTGCCCAAGTGGAGCATGCGAACTTAACCACTTGGCCATGGGGCTGGCCTGTGTAGATAGCTTTAGATAGTATGGACATTTTAACTATGTTTATTCTTCCAATCTGTGTGCATGGAATATCTTTCCATTTCTTTATGTCATTATTGTTTTCTTTCAGTAATGTCTTAGTTTTCCTTGTATAGGTCTTCCACCTCCTTGGTTAAATTTATTCCTAGATATTTTATTCTTTTTGTTGCAATTGTAAATGGGATTGTATTCTTGAGTTCTTGTTCTGTTAGCTTGTTATTGGAGTATATAAATGCCACTGGCTTTTGTAAGTTGACTTTGTGCCCTGCAACTTTGTTGTAGTTGTTGATTATTTCTAATAGTTTTCCAATGGATTTTTTAGGGTTTTCTATATATAAAATCATGTCATCTGCAAACAGCAAGAGTTTCACTGCCTGAGTACCTATTTGGATTCCTTTTATTTCTTTTTCTTGCCTAATTGCTCTAGCCAAAACCTCTAGTACTACGTTGAATAAGAGCAGTGGGAGTGGACACCCTTGTCTTGTTTCTGTTCTCAGAGGGATGGCTTTCAGTTTCGCCTCATTGAGTATTATGTTGGCTGTGGGTTTGTCATATATGGCCTTAAATATGTCGAGGTACTTTCCTTCTATACCCATGTTATTGAGAGTTTTTATCATGAATGGATGTTGGATTTTGTCAAATGCTTTCTCTGAATCTATTGAGATTATCACATGGTTTTTGTTTCTCATTTTGTTAATGTGGTGTATCACATTCATTAATTTGTGGATGTTGAACCATCCCTGTGTCCCTGGTATGAATTCCACTTGATTGTGGTGTATGATCTTTTTAATGTATTGCAGTATTCGATTTGCCAATATTTTGTTTAGGATTTTTGCATCTATGTCCATCAGTGATACTGGCCTGTAATTTTCCTTGTTTGTGTTGTTCTTGTCTGGTTTTGGTATCAGGGTGATGTTGCCCTCGTAGAATGTGTTAGGAATTTTTCCATTTTCCTCAATTCTTTGGAATAGCTTGAGAAGAAGAGGTAATAAATCTTCTTTGAATGTTTGGTAGAATTCTCCAGAGAAGCCAGCTGGTCTTGGACTTTAATTTTTTGGGAGGTTTTTGATTACTGTTTCAATCTCTTTACTTGTGATTGGTCTATTCAGATTCTCTATTTCTTCTTGATTCAGTTTTGGGAGGTTGTAAGAGTCTAAGAATTTATCCATTTCTTCAACATTGTCCAGTTTGTTGGCATATAGTTTTTCCTAATATTCTCTTATAATCATTTGTATTTCTGTGGTATCTGTTGTAATTTTTCCTCTTTCATTTCTAACTTTACTTATTTGAGCCTTCTCTTTTCTTTCTTAGTAAGTCTGGCTAAGGGTCTGCCAAATTTGTTTATCTTCTCAAAGAACCAGCTCCTTGTTTCATTGATCCTTCCTACAATCTTTTTTGTTTCAATTTCATTTATTTCTGCTCTAATTTTTATTATTTTCCTCCTTCTGCTGAGTTTGGGGTTTGTTTGTTCTTCTTTTTCTAATTTTGTTAGGTGTAGTTTAAGATTCCTTATTTGAGCTTTTTCCTGTTTGTTAACATGGGCTTGTATTGCCATAAATTTCCCTCTTAGGACTGCTTTTGCTGCATCCCATTTAGTTGGTATGGTATGTTCTTGTTCTGATTTGTCTCCAGGTTTTTTTGGATTTCCCTCTTTATTTCTTCAGTGACCCACTGGTTGTTCAGTAGCATGTTGTTTAGTCTCCACATTGTTCCTTTCCTGGCTTTTTTCTTGTAGCTGATTTCTAGTTTCATAGCATTATGGTTGAAAAAGATACTAGACATCATTTCAATCTTCTTAAATTTACTGAGGTTTGCCTTGTTTCCCAATATATGGTCTATCTTTGAGAATGTTCCACATGCGCTTGAGAAGGCTGTATATTCTGCTGTTTTTGGATGGAATGTTCTATATATATCTATTAAGTCCCTCTGGTGCAGTTTTTCATTTAATTCCACTATTTCCTTGTTGACTTTTTGTCTGGATGATCTATCCATTGATGTAAGTGAGGTATTGAGGTCCCCTACTATTATTGTGTTGTTGTTGATGTCTCCTTTTAGATTTGTTAATAGTTGCTTTATGTACTTTGGTGCTCCTGTGTTGGGTGCATATATGTTTATAAGTGTTATGTCTTTTCAGTGGAGTGTCCCTTTTATCATACACTGCCCTTCTTTACCTGTTTTGTCTTGAAGTCTACTTTGTCTGATATTAGTATGGCAACACCTGCTTTCTTTTGTTTGTCATTAGCTTGGAGTATCGTCTTCCATCCCTTCACTCTAAGCCTGTGTTTGTCTTTGGAGCTGAGATGTGTTTCCTAGAGGCAGCATACTGTTGGATCTTGTTTTTTCATCCATCCTGCCACTCTGTGTCTTTTTTTTTGTTTTTTGAGGAAGATTAGCCCTGAGATAACTGCTGCCAATCCTCCTTTTTGCTGAGGAAGACAGGCCCTGAGCTAACATCTGTGCCCATCTTCCTCTACTTTATATGTGGGATGCCTGCATGATGCCACAGCATGACTTGCCAAGCAGTGCCACGTCTGCACCCAGGATCTGAACTGGAGAACCCCAGGCCACCAAAGCGGAATGTGTGCACTTAAGCGCTGCACCACTGGGCTGGCCCCCACTCTTTGTCTTTTGATTGGAGAATTCAGTCCATTTATATTTAGAGTGATTATTGATACATGAGGGCTTAATACTGCCATCTTATCACTCGTTTTCTAGTTCTTCTGCATTTCCTTTGTTTCTCATCCCATGTGTTTTGGACTACCACATTAATTAGGTAGTTTTCTATGATGGTTTTCTTCATTTTCTCCTTTTTTATCTCCTTGTTTGTTTAGTGGTTACCACTAGGTTTGTATAAAAAATCTTCTAGATAAGATAGTCTATTTTCTGACAGACTCTTACTTCCTTAGACTATGCCAATTCTGTCCCTTTCCTCTTCTCCTTCTAAGTCATTTTTATCATACTTTATTTCATCTTGTGCTGTGAATTTGTGGTTAAAATGATGAGATTATTTTTATGTTGGTGTTTTCCTTCTCTTTATCCTTAATGTTAAAGTTCAGTGTTTACTAACCTGATCTGATAGAGAGCTACCATTTTCTGATTATTGCCTTCCTATTCAGCTCCTTGCTCAGGGTTTTGTAGCCCTTTTCCTATTATTTTTTTTTTTCAAGTATGAGGGCCTTCTTGAGGATTTCTTGTAGTAGGGGTCTTGTGGTGATGAACTCCCTTAGCTTTTGTTTATCTTGGAAAGTTTTTATTTCTTCATCATATCTGAAGGATATTTTTGCTGAATAGAGTATTCTCGGCTGAAAGATTTTGTCTTTCAGAATTTTGAATATATCATTCCACTCTCTCCTACCCTGTAAGGTTTCTGCTGAGAAATTCACTGAAAGCCTGATAGGTGTTCCCTTGTAAGTTATTTCCTTCTGCCTTGCTGCCCTTATTATTTTTTCTTCGTCAATGACTTTTGCTATCTTTACTACTATATGCCTTGTAGTAGGTGTTGTTACATTGATGAAATTAGGACATCTACTGGCTTCATTCACTTGTATTTCCAGGTCTTTCTCCAGGTTTGGGAAGTTCTCCATTATTATTTCTTTGAACAAGCTTCTGCTCCATTGTCTTTCTCTTCCCCCATCTGGAATACCTATAATCTTTATGCTGCATTTCCTAATTGAGTCAGATATTTCTCTGAGAGTTTCTTCATTTCTTTTTAGTCTTAGTTCTCTCTTCTCCTCCATCTAAAGTATTTCTATATTACTGTCTTCTAAATTGCTAATTTGGTCCTCCATATTGTCAGCTCGGTTGTTTAGGGAATCCAGATTTTTCTTTATTGCATCCATTCTGTTTTTCATTTCCAACATTTGTGACTGGTTCTTCTTTATAGTTTCTATCTCTTTTGTGAAGAAGCTCCTGAATTAGTTGATTTGTCTTTCTGTCTTTTCTTGTAATTCACTGAGTTTTTTATGATAGTTATTTTGAAGTCTTTGCCATTTAGGTTACGAATTTCTGTGGCTTCAGGGTTGGTTTCTGGATACTTGTTACTTTCCTTCTGGTCTGGAGATTTAACATATTTTTTCATACTGCTTGATGGAGTGGATTTTTGCCTCCCCATAGTTATTATCTGGTCGCAGCTTCCACCTGCCACCACTGGGTGGGGATCAGGTGCTGTGTATTCTGGGCCCAGCAGGATCTGGGGCTGCTCAGCTCCAGCTGCTGACTTCTCTTCTCTCTGTGTGATGCTCTGAGTAATGGCAGATCTGGAGTGCTGGGCAGGGGGAGGGGTGCTTTCTTTCACCTGTGCTTCCCCCAGCCTCTGTTTTTCTCTTTGTGCAGAGCTCTGGGCAATAGCAGGGCTGGAGTGCCAGGTGGGGGAAGGGGCACCTTCTTACACCTGTGCAGTTTTCTCATCCACCGCCTTTCTCTCTGCACAGCGCTCTGGGTGATTGGAGGACTGGAGTGCCAGGTCAGGGAAGGCGCACCTTCTTACACCTGCACACCTTTCCCAGCTGTCACCTCTCTCTCTCCATGGCACTCTGGGAGATCAAGTAGGTGGAGTTCCAGGCAGGGAAAGGGGTGCCTTCTTACACCTGCACCCTTTTCCCAGCCCCTGCCTCTCTCTCTGCTTGGTGCTCTAGGTGATCACAGAGACCTGCACACCTTTCCCAGACACCACCCCTCTCTGAGGGGTGCTCTGGGCAATTGCAAGGCTGGAGTGCTGGGCAGAGGGGAGGGGCACTCTCTTTCTTCTGCATGATCCCAGCATTCTCCCTGGGCCCTCACCAACTGCTCTCCAGGGGTGCTAGTTTGATGGAGACCCCCTAACAATAGCTCAGTCTCCTCTATGTGTACGGCTTTCTCTCAGGCTATGAGGGAGCTTGGAGTGCAATGGTGTTCCCGTGGAGGGCTGCCCCTCCCTCCTTTCCTCTAGGAGCCGCGTGTTGTCCTGAGGTTGCTGGCTGCCATTGGGAAGAAAAAAGTCCCCCTTACCAGCTTCCACTTCCTCTGGAGGATCCAGCCCCACCACCTTCAGAGGTATGGCTGTGTTGGTCTCTCAGACATCATTTGTGTTGTGTGAATGTCCTCCATTGGTGTATGAATGTCCTCTGGTTGTACTCTAGAGGAGAGAGTTCAAGGGGGAGCTCACTCCACCATGATGCTGATGTCACTGAATCCTCCTCTTTTTTCTGCTTGAGGGAGATTAGCCCTGAGGTAACATTTGTACCAATCTCCCTCTATTTTATATGTGGGACACCACCACAGCATGGCTGATAAGTGGAGTAGGTCTGCACCCAGGATCCAAACCTGCGAACCCAGGCCACCAAGCAGAGTGGGCAGAAATTTAACCCCTTGGCCATGAGGCCAGCTCCTTGATTCTCAGTCTTTAACCTTGCATGGTATTCAAATATCATCCTGCAGGGAGAGAGCCCCTGGAGCATGAATTGGTCCTTCTTTCAAATGCAAACAGAAAAGGAGGGGAAATTGTACTTTGAAAGGGCAAAGGTATACTTAACTAACCAGCATGGTGCTAAATAATAACTGACTTTTTACTCTCTTAAATAAAGAAGTCCCAATTTTGGAATTTTTTTTCTTTTGTTCTCTATGAAGCCTTTTTTCCCCATTCCTCGTCTGCCAATTTGAAGGTACTAATAGTGGATGAGCTATGCCTTATAAATTAAGTTTTATGGTTCAAGCAATCCTTGGTAATCCAATATGAATTAGCTGAATCACAATTCACTTCCCAACCCAGGTGCCTCTTTTACTTCCCTTTTCAAGGAGCTCCCTAATACATCTCAGGAACCTGCTGTTAATTTTCCTAGGCCCCAGTGAGCAGCTGCTACAATCCTAAAACATTGGCATTGAGATGGAGGAGCACAGAGATAGACAAATTAGCAATTGCTAACTATGAAAATGAGGACTACCCATTTTCTAAGTGTGACTGTGAATGCTTGCTCTAACTACAGAGCCTTCTCTTCTTCATCTTCTCGTTCCTCCACTACACTGGATAATTTTGAATGTTTGATCACAGTGTAGTAGATAATTCACTGCATGTTGGGATCACCTGGGGGAATTTTTAAAAATACCAATGTTTGGGTCTCACCTAGATATTCAAATGAAATTGGTCTGGCATACAACTCAGAATCAGAAAATATTAAAAGCTGATTCTAATATACAGGTGATTCTAAGTACAGTTAATGCTGAGAAACCCTGCTCTAAGCAACATACAAGTATTCCTACCCTTTTGGTTCTGGAACTGCCTACATCACATCTTGGGGGGGGGGGATGGGTAGGAGGAGGCATTTAGGAATGTTCAGTTTAAACAAACTCATTGGGACTTAGATGAGTCTTAGACACACTAACAGTTAAGAATCTCTTGAGTTCTAAGTAGGGACTTAGAATATTGTGACATAAAATAAGTTGGGACAGTCTCTTTTTGTAGATTGGTGCACAGATTTTTTTGTTTTTAAGAGAGGAGGAGGGGAGTAAGTGGAAGATAATTACTTTGCTCACATGCATTGGGAGGACTGTCAGATACTACTTTAAACAATGTAAGGAAAGGGACTTTGTGTCTACCAGTGTATCCCCACCATTAAGCACAGTGCCTGGCTCATCAATGGTGCTCAAAAGTCATTTGCTGAATAAACAAATAAAGAATAAAGGTTAATAGTATACAATGCATTTCATGGGTCCTAGGAGAGTTCTGAGTACAGAATGGTAGATGAGTTGGTGGATAACAAGTGGAATATTACAAAATGATAAGGTTATTAAAGGTGAAAAAAGATGGAAATCCTAAAAAGAAATGGTGGGAGGTTATTTTAGCTGCAGAGGGGCACTAGACAATGAAGCAGAGGAAGCAGGATGGGACACACAGAGCACGGCTCATGGGAGAGCTTCCAACCCACTGACAGCAGGGTAAGCTGGAAGGTTTTGAGGGGGGCCAAAACAAGGAATACGAAAGGCTATTTCTCCCATGGAATTCGAGACAGATTCCTGGAAGGAAGATGCCCTGACAAAATAACCAGGCCTACAGTAGCAGGCTACTGATATGAGGAAAGTTTGGTTAAGGAAAGAGGTGTTACAGTTAAGCATTTAGAGTCTATTTGAAATACAAATCAGAACCACACAACTGAACGGCAAAAAAAAAAAAAAAAAAAAGAGAGAGAGAGAGAAAGAAATATTGTAATACAAATATATTTTCTATCTCTCATCTAATTTGAAATTCTTTCTAAAAGCTGAACACTGAAGTAAAGGGAGCAGGCAGGGACAAATGAATAATCTCTGAGAGAAAAAATGCAAAACTAAGCAAGTAGATTACATAAACCCAGACATACACAAAGATTCTTCTTTTAAAAATAATAAAGTCTGCAAAAAAATGTTAATTATATTTTAATAAAGCTGCAAAAAAATATAAAGCACTGGAGTTTCCTATAAATCTAGTCTGAATCATAGTGATGACAGATAAAATAATCACATACATGAGTACAGAATAAAGGGAAGAGCTTTACTACTCCTTATGTATGGCAATTTTGCTCTTTAGTAAATAACAATCTGTCCATCATTCTAATATGGTCAAACTACTACCATTTGTGGCGGCAAAAGATGGTGGTGATAGTAGTGGTAGCGGTAATTCAGAAATGGAGTTCTAAGGAAAAAACTTTCCTGAAAGAGGTAAATGAGATCAAGAACAAGACAAGGACGTTTGTCCTTGTCACTTCTATTCAACATTTTACTGGAGGATCTAGTTGGGCAGTTAGACAAGAAACAGAAATGAAAGGCATCCAGATCAGGAAGGAAGAAGTATCCCTACTCACAGATGACATGATCTTATACATAAAAAATCCTAAGAAACAGGGGCCAGCCCCATGGCTGAGTGGTTAAGTTTGCACCCTCCACTTCGGTGGCCCAGGGTTTCGCCAGTTCGGATCCTGAGTGCAGACATGGCACCGGTTGTCAGGCCATGCTGGGGCGGTGTCCCACATGCCACAACTAGAAGGACCCAGAACTAAAAATATACAACGATGTACCGGGGAGCTTTGGGGAGAAAAAGGAAAAATAAAATCTTTAAAAAAAATCCTAAGAAATATGCATACACACATACATAAATTAGAGCTAAAAATAAGTTCAGCAAGGTTGCAGGATACAAGATCAATACAGAATAATAACTATTTTTAAATACTAGTAATAAAGAATCAAAAATGAAATTAAGAAAACAATTCCATTTACAATAGCAAACAAAATAAAATACTTAGAAATATATTTAACAAAAGAATTACAAGACCTTTGTATACTGAAAACTACAAAACTGTTAAAAGAAATCAAAGACCTCAATAAGCAGAAAAACATCCCATGTTCATGGATCGGAAGACTTAACATTGTTAAGATAGCATTACTCCCTAGTTGATGTAGAGATTCAATACAATCCCTATCAAAATCACACTGTCTTTTTTTTGTTTGTTTTGGCAGAAATTGACAAATTGATCCTAAAATTCATATGGAAATGCAAGGGACTCACAACAGCTAAACAACACTGAAAAATAAGAACAAAGTTGGAGGACTCACACTTCCTGATCTTAAGACTTACTACAAAGCTATAGTAATCAAGATTGTGTGGTAATGGAATAAAGAGCGAAACAAAGATCAATGAAATAGAGGGTCTAGAAATAAAACCATGTGTCTACTGTCCACTAATTTTTGACAAGGCTGCCAAGACCATTCAATGGGGAAAGAAAAGTCTTTTAATAAGCAGTGCTGGGACAACTAGATATCCACATGCTAAAAATGAAGTGGTACTCCTACTATAATAGTTCGTTAGGGCTGCCATAACAAACAACCACAGATGGAGTGGCATAATTAAGAGGAACTTATTTTTTTCACAGTTCTGGGGCTGGAAGTCTAAGATCAATGTATTAGTAGGGTTACTTTCTTCTAAAGACTCTCCTTGGCTTTTAGATGGCTGTCTTCTCTCTGTGTGTTCACATGATCTTCCCTCTGGACATGTCTGTGTCCTAATCTCTTTTTATAAAGACATTAGTCATATTGGATTAGAGCTTACTCTAATGACCTCATTTTAACTTAGTTACCTCTTTAAAGACCCTATCTCCAAATATAGTTATAGTCTGAGACATTGAGGGTTAAGACCTTAACACATGAATTTTGGGATGTCGGACATAACTCAGCCATTAACATTCTACCTCACCCCATATACAAAAATTAATTCAAAATGGATTAAAGACCTGAATGTAAGAGCTACAAATATAAAACCCTTAGAAGAAGAAATCTTTGTGGCTTTAGATCAGAAAATAGTTTCTTAGATATGACACCAAAAGCACAATCAACAAAAGAAAAATATAGATTAACTAGACTTTATCAAAATTGAAAACTTTTGTGTTTCAAAGGACATTATCAAGAAAATGAAAAGACAATCCACAGGATGGGAGAAAATATCCAGGATATATAAATAACTCTTACAACTCAACAATAAAAAGACAGATAACGCAATTAAAAAGTGGGCAAAAGATGTGAATAGATGTTTCTCCAAAGAAGATATACAAATGACCAATGAGTACATAAGAAGATGCTCAAGATCATTAGCCATCAGGGAAATGCAAATCAAACCACAATGAGATACTGCTTCACGCTCACTAGAATGGCTATAATTAAAAGGGTGGACAATAACAAGCCATCGAAGAGTTGTTTTTTGTTTTTTTTTTTAAAGATTGGCACCTGAGCTAACAACTGTTGCCATCCTTTTTTTTTTTTTCTGCTTTATCTCCCCAAATTCTCCAGGTATATAGCTGTATATCTTAGTTGCAGGTCCTTCTAGATGTTGCATGTGGGACGCCGCCTAGAATTGGTCTGATGAGTGGTCCCATGTCCGTGCCCAAGATCTGAACCGAGGGACAAAACCCTGGGCTGCCGCAGCGGAACATGCAAACGTATTAACCACTTGGCCACGGGGCCGGCCCCTGAAGAGTTTTAAGTAAGGAGGTAAGTTACATCTCTTACCCATCTCTTACTGCACTTCCTTACTCACTTGCTCCAGTCACAATCCCAGCACATGGCTTTTCCATCTGTTTGGAATGCCATTCTCCTGATGTGGAATGCACATCAGCACCACTCACTGCTTTTAAGTCGTTGCCCAAGTCTCACCTTCTTGATGGAGTCTACCCTTAGAACTCTATTTAACGCTGCAAAACCTATCCAGAACTCCCTTTTCCTTTTTCCCGTATCACTATTATTTCTCATACATTATATATACATATTTGTTATATTTATTGTTTATTAACTGTCTACTGCTAGAACATAGGCTTCGTGGAGGCAAGTATTTTTGTTATTTTACTTCACCGATCTAGTCAAGCACACAGAATAGTGTCTGTCTCTGAATACGTGTTTAGTAAATATCTGTTGAATAGTGAATAATAAAATCTTTTTTAAGAAGATGACTGTGGTGGCAATGTGGGAATGGACTGGACAATGGTCACAAGTAGACTGAGGAAGAGCAGTCTTCTCTCAGAACCACTGCTAACACCAAAATCCAAGCCACTAACTTCTTTTACCTATCACACTCCAGACACAGGTCTTCTTTCTTTTTAAGATTACAAAAACCCTCCTTAAGGCCTTTACACTTATTTCTTCTGCCTAGAAGGCTCATTCCCCAGATTTTGGCATAGCAGGCTACTTCTTTTCATTTGATTTTCACCTCAAATATCATCCCTCAGAGCACTTTCATTGGCAATCTAATCCAAAGAAGGGAGCTCCCTTCTCTACACTGCATCAACATCATTCTTCTTCATAAATCTCAGGATGTTACAATGTTTAATTACTATCTTTCCTTCATCAGAATGCAAGCTCCAGGAGAGCAGGTCTTTCCTCATCAACACTTCATCTCCAATGCCTAGAAAAGTACCCGCACTTGGTAGGTGTTCAATATCTGTTACTGAAACAGGTCACTGCAACAATCCATGTTAGAGAGAAGCCTAAACTATCAAAGTAGGAAGATTCTAAAAATTCTCAAGAAGTAGAATCCACAAGTTTTGGTGACTTAGTAGAGGTCAGGGACTAAGAAGAGAAGAGAGTTAAGGATAATGTCTAGGTTTGTAGTTTGAACAGGTGGGTAGTGCCATTACTGAGGTGAAGGTCACTGGAGGAGGAGGAGGTCTGGGAGGGCACATGAGTTCAATTCTGACTTGTGGATTTGAGGTGCCTCTGAAACATCCAAACAGACACGTTAAGTCCACTGCCAAATATTTGGATCTGGGCTAAATATAAAGATGAGAGGGAACATTTATAGATGAAACCAGGGGAGTGAACAAGATCAGCAAGGGAGAAGCATCAAGTGAGTTCCTAGAGGCTGGAGCTCTGTAGAACTCCAAGTTAATGATGAGGGAAAAAGGAGTGAGCAAAGGGAAATGAGAAGAAGCAAAGAGGGAGATGAAAAATAAGACAGAAGCCAAGGGAGAATGCTTCAAAAAAGAAGAAAAGAAAAAGTATATGTCATTATGCTGTTTTGATAACTGTTGAGAGATCAAATAAGACAAAAATGGAAAGATGTCCACTAGATTTTATTAGTGACTTCATCAAAAAAGCTTCAATAGAATGGTAAGGAAAGATTTCACACAGTGGAGAGGGTTTAAAAGGCAAAAACATCAAAGATCCACTTCAGAACTTTTCTGTAATATACAAAGTCCCTCCAAGCTAAGGCTCACTCTTCCAAAATTCAGCCAGGATCAACTGGCTTCCCTAAGAAAACCAGACATTCCCAAACAGAAGAACATAACATTCGACTCTTTAAAACTTTCTGGAGAGTTTTGTCTGTTTACAATTAAACAAATTATTATAATAATTACTTTTTAAGCTGCTTTGTTTTACAACTTGCTTTCAAGGTTCATGAAAGTGCATATTTAGAAATTCTGCTTTTTCAAGAGTATGAGGAAAATGTACTCTCATATTGCTAGGAGAAAGCAGTTTTGCAATATGTGTCAAAACTGAAAACATGATTACAGTTTGACCCAGAAATTACATTCCTAGAAATTTATCCTCAAGACATTATTAGATAAGTATGCAAAGAGGGAATCTTAAGGATGTTTGTTATAGTGTTGTTTAACAGGAAATCTGGAAACAACTTAAAAGTCCACAAAAATTAAATATAAAATTGGCTAATTATGGTACATACAATAGTATACTAAACAGTCATTAAAAAGGTTAAGGAAATTCTATGTGTAATAATAATTCTAATTGGTGGAATTGGTGCAGTGTAGTACTTACTAAGTTCTAGGCACAAATCATATATTCACTCATTAAATCCTAACAACAATCCTATGAGATAGGTTTTACTAACATCCCCATTTTAAAGATGGAAACACTGTAATTTACCTAAGATTGCTGGAGAAATTGTGGGAGATGGGATTTGAACTCAAGCAGTCTGGCTCCCACATCCATGATTTTAGCCACTATATGCATGTAGTAAGATTGAAATATATTCATAATATATTATTAAATGAAAAAAAGTCTTGTTCAATAGTATCTTTTGAAAGAAAATAAATATATGTCCATCCCTGTATGCTGTTCTGAATTTATCTCCTACCTCCTCATCTTCTTATTTGAAACCCTCAAACACATATTAAAAAATATATGTACATATACAAACATATGTATGTGGGTAGGTAATCCATGCTTACATATTCAAAGACTAAAGTACAGGAGGAAGATTTTATATCCAGTTACCTCTAGGAGTGGATTATGAGTATCCCTTTATCTCTGTAATATTTATATGCTCACACAAAATGGGCATTTGTTGGAGGGGGGAACACATTCTGTCATTTACTTTTAACCACTGTCTGAAAGCAAAGAACCTATTCTGACAGAAAATTTTCTCTGTCAACATAAAGTGGCTAAGATTAATTCTGACTGACCATCTCCAATCTATTACAATGCACTATGCTATGACTACTCAATGTTTAATATAATAAATGAATTAGATTTTTGGAAATATATTTAACCTACCTAGTAGACACTGCCAACATCCTAAATGATTTGATGATGCTACCTACTATACTGAATCATTCTTTCAGTTCAATAGCTTTCCAACCACCTGGTAGACTATTTCTAACCCCAAAGAAAGTAGCTCCCATTCAGAAAGTAGATATCTGTAAACCATACTGAGCAACAGAGACATTCACCTATATCTATGTTGTTTAAAAATATTGTAAATCCAGCTTTATCATTACTAAGCCAAAAGACTTTAGGCAATCTGGGACTTTGGCTCCCTCAGTTATCAACTGGGGAAGAGAATTAGATGGTTTTCTCTGACTAATACAATTTATGATTCTCCTACAAACAATACTTGGACATTTAATGTGAGTTAATGAGATAACCTACGCTAGCACTTAGCACAGAGTAAGTGCTCAAGAAATGTTACTTCCTTTTCCGATTTGCCTCATCACAAGAAACACTTCTAATACAGAGAAATCTAAACTCCCTTTACAGCTATATTGAAAATTACTTTAGGCTGGGTTTATAAGCACTTCGAACTATCCCTAGGTTTGTTATTTTTATACAAACGAATATACATTTTTTTATCTGACATATTAGATTAGAAGCTAAAAGTTAGTCACTGTCATATGTGTTTGGGGTATTCTTTTGCCAGGTGGGGGCAACTGGATCAATTAAGTACACTTCAATTAATCCTATATATACTGTCTCTATGTGGGGTCAGCTCCAGGATTCATACAAGAAGGGGATATAAATATAGGCCAACAATAGTGAGAAAGCTCTCCTTTTTATCTTTTCTAACTTGTCAAATTTTCCAAGATGATATTGGATGAGTGTCCATGTATTGCTGGAGAAGATACAAAAGCTTTTTTGGCCAGTGGCCAGAGAATGTCCTCTACACAGGCCATGTCTGGGTTAACATGGCCGAAAATAATACAATCAAGCCAAAAAATCCTGTCAATCAGGAATAGAACTTACCAGATGGATACAGCATTAGGCTGACACAGAATATAGGTGTGATATCCAGAGGGGAAGTCCTGGGTTAACCCCGAAAGACAGACTAAGGATATGCTGAGAGCACCGATAAAGAAAGGTCATCAAAAAAAATAAGGAAAGGCATTTTGGGAAAGATATAATATCTTCAACTAAAAAAAATTAGAGATGATAGAAAAAATCAGAATTTTGTTGGACTTCCTTACACTTACATTATGTTTTAATATTATTTTTAGTCTGAATTAAATAATACTTTCACAGCTTAGGCATTCTAAGTCTTATTCCAGTCCTATACAGAAAGCATCTTAGAAAGTTTTAGGTTTTGATTTGTTTTAATAACAAGAAAAAAAATTAGAAGTAGAAATCCATGACTTCACTAAAAGATAAATACAAATATGTTTGTGTTATTTTATAGAAAATATTTGAAATATTTTCCTAACTTGTAAAATAACTTTGGCATAAGAATTGTTCATATCTAAACTTAAAATGACTTAATGAACTATTTCAAGTATATTTTATGAACTTCATAAAAAACAAATGTTTAACAGAATAAGAGATGAGGAGCAGCAACCCATTTCTTGAGTTGCACAGGGCCCATATTATGTCATGCTTTTGTTTCGGTTCAAGATATTTCACAGTTAAGCATGGAAACTCTCCTAAAATATCAAGAGGCTCTCTGAACATAAGTTATCTTCTTTTGGGAAATTTGGAAGAATGATGGGGAATCTAGAAACACATTCTGAGTTATCTTGTAAATACAATAGTAATCCCAATAATAACAGCTAACATTTATTATGCAATAAAATTTTATAGACACTATATTTAGGCTTTTTATGTATCATCTTATTTAATTCTTACAACAATCCCATTAATTAGTTTCTATTATTATCTCAAAACTTAGGGTCTGAACACTTAGAGTAATTTGCCCAAGGTCACACAGTAGAGCTGAAATTAGAACCAAATCTGTCTGAGGCCAGTGTCTGCAATTTTAACCACTATGTTTTACTGGGGAAAGGGTGAACCTGCATCTTTTGATAAACAGGCAATTATCACCTTTCATAACAGAATGCTACCTTTGACTGAAGGCCAAAAATCTACTGGGTTATTTTCACCAAATCTGCAGCAAATGTCTTGCTGTTACCACACTGTTAAAGCGGCACTGATATGTTGATATTGAAAGTCCAACAAAGTAATTATAATTAAATTCCAAAGTGTCTTATAAATTTCTAGCTATCAGAGAGAGAACTGCAAATTGAAATGTAGCGGTTTCTTTTTAGTCAGTATATTACAGAAGCTTTCTAATAATTCAATTATATGTTTAGGTACCTCCAGGGATGTTATTATGTTAAGAAGTATTTTAAGGAAAAAGCTGGCATCGTTTTGACAGAAAACAGGTTTCAAATTTTATATCATCCAACTCATATGAATGAAAACATATCAAGATGTCACTGGAAGGAGTGCTATGATAGCAAGATCAAATGTATTGTAAGAAAAATAAAGAAACATCCTCTAAAAAACAACAAAAAAGGATGGGAAGAAGGAAGAGGATCAGAGTTCGTCAGAGAAGTCTTTTTTTTGTGTTCAAGAGTCTAGAATGAGTCAAAGGCTAGAAACGGACTCATGCCCAATTCCAAGGGCAGAGAGGTAAGATAGTTTGGTAACTTAAAGCTAAAAATAGACTTACCTTTAGGAGAGCCAAGGCTACATGAAAGATTATGTTCAAACCCTGAAACAGAAAAAGAGAGTCAAAATCAATACTGCCACATGTATCACTGTTTTACTGAGTATTTTCCAAAGATTTCCATACATCTTTAATAAAATTCCTAATTGTTTTCATCTTCACATACAATAATAATAAAATCATGAAATTTTTAAAAAGGTATTTTCTTCCTCTGAGAGGCTTACTGTAAACTTTTGGTGCTATTTAATCAATGTTCACATAAAATTACTGTTTTTACAATAAGTTATTTTCCTTCAATCCATTTCTTGATTATTTGCATAGGTCTAACTAAGCCTTGCAAAAGTCAAGTTACTTGATCAAGATAGCAGCGATGTAGAAGTCTAAGATTATTAACTGAAATTCTTAGTCTGCACATCTGGGTGATGTGGTTAAACTGCTTCTGGCCAACAAAACAAAACAAAATAAACCACAACTAGTGTTGCTGATAACTGGGACGGATCGCATGAGGGGAGTTGTAAGCATCACACTGCATTTCCACTACTGCTCTTCTTTTTTTTTAATTCTTATTTTTATTTTATTTATTTTATTCTTATTTTGATTTTTATTTTAGTGCTAGATCTCAAGTAGTATTTGTATTCAAGTAGTTGTATACAACAATATAATTAGGTGGTAATTAGGAGCTCTCTGGTAGTCTTCTTTTTCCTTTTTCTTCCCTAAAAACAGGAGGAATATTTCTTTAGGAATAAATAAATTAAATAGCTTGTTAAGAAGCCATGCTGGAGCTGAATTTTGAACGCTGAGTTCAGCCCAATGACAGAAGAGATGTTGAGATATTAAATTCAAGAGACAGGGAATCTTAAATGCTCAAGATGACACAATCAGAAACAAAGTTGCCATGGAATATGCGGTTTCCTTGCCATGCAAGTCATCATACATGAGAATAGAGATCTTTCAAGTATGAGTTGACATCTTCCATAAGTCCAGGGTCTATTTGATGTGCCCTCTTCTTCTTGGTCACAAATATCTATCTGCCTTTTGGATATGAAGCTGTATCAGATGTATTATGCAAAGAACTCCTAATAAACCAAGCACTTTCTGTCTCCAAAATCAGCAGCGAGAATTAGGACTAGGAACTTAGAGCACACTACTGTTATAATTTGCTAATGTAATCTTTCATATTCAGCCACCAAAAATATGTAATGGTGAAAGGGATGAAGGCTAAACACAAAACATTTGGTTAGAGATTTGGGGTTTACTCAGTTAATTAAGAAACCCAAAGCAGTAGGAAGTAAGTATAATCAGTCCAGGAGACAAAAACAAATTGAAAAAGCTCATCATCACACCAAGCAATGATCCTATACTAGTTCTGATCACTATTTACTGATTAGAAAAAAGAGGACTATCGTATATTTAAAAACTTGGGTTATAATTAAGCAAAATTTGCTTTCCTAATCTAAACTTGGGTCCTCATCTCTTAGCTGCTGCCCACTGCTGCCAAAACTTGCAGACCGAAAGAAAAAAGACTTGCTTCCCTGCTCCTCACTCCCTCCATCCCCAAGTCACAACGGCTAGGCAGCAGTGAGTTCTCACAATCTGAGTGCTTATCAATCTTGCCATCAGGACTAATCCACCAAGTCTCTGATCTTGTTTTTCTAGTCAGGGCTCAAAATGAAAGCCCCTCTTGTCTCTAGTTCTCTAATCCTCATAATGCTCTTGTCCTTTCTCCTAAGCCAGGCTCCCATGGCTCCTCTCGCTCCCAAATCCCTTCAGCGTACTCTGGAAACTCCCTCCACGTCATGTTCAACCTCTCTCATATTCTCAAACCCTCTGCCAAACATTCCCCTCACCTCCCTGCTTTCCTGGAATAGCAAAACCTCATTGATTCTCATAACAACCTGTATTATGATTCTCAGTTTTTCAGAATATGATTTTTACTTGCCTAAGGTTATTTATGTATTTAGTAGTAGGCTAGAGTCATCCCTGAAGCCTCCTAATGTCTAATTTAATGGCATTTTCACTGCACAGTGCTGGTGTAATATACATAGTAAGTGCTTATTTGATGACTGACTGAGTGAACTATAATACTAGCTATCCCAGATTTTCTGGGATTTCTTCTTTTTTTCTTTTTGAGGAAGATTAGCCCTGGGCTAACTGCTGCCAATCCTCCTCTATTTGCTGAGGAAGGCTGGCCCTGAGCTAACATCCGTGCCCACCTTCCTCTACTTTATATGTGGGACCCCTGCCACAGCATGGTGTGGCAAGCAATGCCACGTCTGCACCCAGGATCTGAACTGGCGAACCCCAGGCCGCCAAAGTGGAACGTGTGCACTTAACCTCTGCACCACTGGGTGGCCCCTCTGGAATTTATTCTTTTCCCTATGGACCCAACTAGGCCAATTTACAAAAGCACCATCAAATTACAGTAAGAAACTCTTGTTTTCAGTTCTCTCAAAGTGAAACTACTGGACAACTCAGCTATGAAAAACACAAATGAGAACTTAGAAATTAAAAAAAAAATTTAAGACCACTAAACAGCCAAAATGGCTCTAACACCAAAAGAAAAATTTATTCAAATTTTTTATTTCATATACAATTCAAATTAGTTTGGTGATATGGCTTTATAGTTTGTAGATATCAGAAGTATCAAACTAAAAGACAAGGTGTATGCTAGATGGAGTTAGGGACAGATAGTCAACAGAGATGTCAGAATTAAAATAGTAGGTCTAACAGAAATACGATATACACTTAAAAAAACCCATGAAATGTATAGCTGTCTGGACCCATTTAGTGGAGTTAATAAGCCTTCAACAGTTAATATTAGTTCATGATAATAATCCAGCAGTGTTAATGAAGGCTTACATCATGTTCAAAATGTGCTTAAGAAGGGAGAATAGACAAGTGACGTCAGCAATATGGCAGCATGAGCTCACCCAGGACTCTCTCCCCTCCAAATTACAACCAAAAAGAGCAACTGCTTTCCAACCTTAAAAAAAATTCCTAATAACAGAAATCATTAGAGACCCACAGCAGCTAAAGGATGGAGGGCGGAGAGGCTGGAGCTGCCCTCGGAGGAGCTGGAACGGGGTAAGAGAGAACTTCACTCCCTCTTCTAGAGACTGGGATCGCTGCCGCAGGTGAGGGAAGGAGCGGGGGAGGGGCTGCGCGTCCACAGGATCATCCAGGACTCTCACAGACTCGTGCAGCGGAAACCCTCTAATGGGGGAAAGCTTTCGCGTGGGGGACGCCATTAAGCCAAGGCCCCAGGAAACCAGAGAGCGAGAGCTGATCAGAATCCAGGTCTGCGCACAAGAGGAAGTGCCCCTCCTCCTCCAACCCACGCTGAGCGCAGCCATGGAGAATGAAGGTGGAGGGCTCAGAGCGCATGGCTCTCGACCCCCATCTAATGGCAACAGGCTGTAACTGCAACCGAATAATAATATGTAAAAACCGCTCCTCTACCACCCAGCAATTTATAAAAGCTCCAGTACAAGACGAAAGGAATAAAAACACAGAAGTATGTCCTGAGGACTTGGAAATAGGTAAACTAAGTGAAAATGAGTTCAGAATAGCTATCATCAAAATACTCAATGAGGTAAAGGGAAATATAGAGAAACAAGTCAACGAGTTTTGGAGTTACATCACAAAAGAGATTGAAACTATAAAGAAGAATCAATCAGAAATATTAGAGATGAAAAATACAATGGATCAGAGAAAACAGAATACAGATTCCCTGAATGCCCGTGTAGACACCATAGAGGAGAAAATTAGCATAATCAAAGATAGACAGGCTGAATGGCTCGAGAGAGAGGAAGAAAGAGAACTAAGAATTTTAAAAAAATGAAGAAAATCTCTTAGAAATAGCTGACTCAATGAGAAAATGCAACTTAAGAATAATCAGAATTCCTGAGGGCGTGGAAAAGGAAAATGAAGCAGAAAGTGTGCTCAAAGAAATAATAGAAGAGAACTTCCCAAATCTAGGGATTGAGACAGAAATGTGTGTGGAGGAAGCTTTCAGATCTCCTAGATTTGTCAATGTAAAAAGACCTACTGAAAGGCATATAGTAGTAAAAATGGTAAAAATGAATGACAAAGAAAGTATACTCAGGGCAGCAAGGCAGAAGAAAATAACCTACAAGGGAACCCCTATCAGACATTCAGAGTATTTCTCTACAGAAACCTTACAAGCTAGGAGAGAATGGAAAGACATATTCAAAACTTTAAAGGATAAAAATCTTCAGCCAAGAATACTCTATCCAGCAAAAAAATCCTTCAGATATGAGGCAGAAATTAAATCTTTTCCAGACAAACAAAAGCTAAGGGACTTTGTAGCCACAAGACCTCCACTACAAGAAATCCTCAAGAAGGCTCTCATACCTGAAAAAAGAAAAAAAAGGGAGAAAGGGGTCACAAAACACAGAGTAGGGAGACAGATAGATAGAATCAGAATAGGACAGCAAATATTCAACTATAGCATTAGGATAAAGGGAAGGAAATCACCAAAGCAAAGACAATCTTATCACTCTAACCACAAACTCATAACACAAGTTGGAATAAGAGATGAAAATAATAATTTAGGAGGGGAGGAGGAAAGGGACTGAATCAGTCTAGGCTAAGGAAGTAAGACACCACCAGAAAATAGACTATGTTATACATGAGATTCTGAATACAAACTTCAGGGTAGCCACTAAACTAAAAAACAGAACAGAGACACAAAACATAAATAAGGAAAAATCTAAGAAACCCAGCATAAGAAATTGCAGAAGTCAATGGGTAGGCTAAAACACACAGGACGAGAAACAAAGGAAACACAGGAAAACAGGAAAATGAGCAACAAAATGAAAGCATTAAGCCCTCATGCATCAATACTCACCCTCAATGTAAATGGATGGAACTCTCCAATGAAAAGACACAGAGTGGCAAAATGGATTAAAGAACAAGATCCAACAATTTGTTGCCTCCAGGAAACACACCTCAGCTCCAAGGACAAACACAGGCTCAGAGTGAAGGGGTGGAAGACAATACTCCGAGCTAATAGCAAACAAAAGAAAGCAGGTGTTGCAATACTTATATCAGACAAAGCAGACTTCAAGATAAGGCAGGTAAAGAGAGACACAGAGGGCCAACATATAATGATCAAAGGGGGACTTCATCAAGAAGAAATAATGCTTATAAATATCTATGCATCCAACACAGGAGCACCAAAGTTCATAAAGCAACTATTAACAAACCTAAAAGAAGATATCAAAAATAACACAATAACAGTAGGGGACCTCAACACCCCACTCACATCATTGGACAGATTATCCAGACAGAAAATCAACAAAGAAACAGTGGAGCTAAATGAAAAGCTGAAACAGCTGGACTTAACAGACATATATAGAACACTCGATCCAAAAACAGTAGAATACACATTCTTCTCAAGCATGCATGGAACATTCTCAAGGATAGACCATATGTTGGGAAACAAGGCAAGCCTCTACAAATTTAAAAAAATTGAAATACTAACAAGCATCTTCTCCAGTCATAATGCTATAAAGCTAGAAATTAACTACAAGAAAAAAGCTGAGAAAGGCACAAAGATGTGGAGACTAAACAATATGCTATTGAACAAGCAATGGATAATTGAAGAAATTAAAGAAGAAAGTAAAAAATACCTGGAGACAAAGGAAAATGATAACATGCCATACCAACTCATATGGGATACAACAAAAGCTGTATTAAGAGGAAAATTCACTGCAACACAGGCACATCTTAACAAACAAGAAAAATCCCAACTAAGAAATAATAAACACCTAACTGAATTAGAGAAAGAAGAACAAACAAAGCCCAAAGTCAGCAGAAGGAGAGAAATAATAAAAATCAGAGCAGAAATAAATGCTATTGAAACAAAAAAGGCAGTAGAAAGGATCCATGAAACAAAGAGCTGGTTCTTTGAGAAGATAAATAAAATTGACAACCCCCTAGCCAGACTTACAAAGGAAAAAAGGGAGAAAGCTCAAATAAACAAAATCAGAAATGAAAGAGGAGAAATAACAACAGACTCTGCAGAAATACAATGGATTATAAGAGAATACTACGAAAAACTATACGCCAACAAAATGGATAACCCAGAGGAAATGGATAAATTCTTAGACTCCCACAGCCTCCCAAAGCTGAATCAAGAAGAAGCAGACAATTTGAACAGACCAATCACAAGGAAAGAGATTGAAACAGCAATCAAAAGCATCCCAAAGAATAAAACCCCAGGACCAGATGGCTTTCCTGGGGAATTCTACCAAAGTTTCAGAGAGGATTTAATACCTATCCTTTTCAAGCTATTCCAAAAAATTAGGGAGGATGGAATACTTCCTAACACATTCTATGAGGCCAACATCACGCTGATACCAAAGCCTGACAAGGACAGCACAAAAAAGGAGAACTACAGGCCAATATCACTGAGGAACATAAACGCAAAAATTCTCAACAAAATTTTGGCAACCGGAATTCAGCAATTCATCAAAAAACATCATACAACATGATCAAGTGGGATTCATACCAGGGACACAGGGATGGTTCAACATCCACAAATCAATCAACATGATACACCACATCAACAAACTGAGGAATAAAAACCACATGATCATCTCAATAGATGCAGAGAAAGCATTTGACAAGATCCAACAGCTGATTATGATAAAATCTCTGAACGAAATGGGCATAGAAGGGAACTACCACAACATAATAAAGGCCGTATATGACAAACCCACAGCCAACATCATACTCAATGGGCAAAAACTGAGTGCCATCCCCCTGAAAACAGGAACGAGACAAGGATGCCCTCTATCACCACTCTTATTTAACATAGTACTGGAGGTCCTGGCCAGAGCAATCAGGCAAGAAAAAGGAATAAAAGGAATCCAAATAGGGAGGGAAGAAGTGAAACTCTTGCTGTTTGCAGACGACATGATCTTATATATAGAAAACCGCAAAGAATCCATTGGAAAACTTTCAGAAGTAATCAACAACTACAGCAAAGTTGCAGGGTGTAAAATCAATTTACATAAATCAGTAGCATTTCTATACTCTAATAACGAACTAACAGAAAAAGAACTCAAGAACACAATACCATGCACAATTGCAACAAAAAGAATAAAATACCTCGGAGTGAATTTAACTAAGGAAGTGAAAGACCTATACAATGAAAATTACAAGACTTTTCTGAAAGAAATGGATGATGACATAAAGAGATGGAAAGACATTCCATGTACATGGATTGGAAGAATAAACATAGTTAAAATGTCCATTCTACCTAAAGCAATCTACAGATTCAACGCCACCCCAATCAGAATCCCAATAACATTCTTTAAAGAAATAGAACAAAGAATCCTAAAATTCATATGGGGCAACAAAAGACCCCGAATTTCTAAAGCAATCCTGAGAAAAGAGAACACAGCTGGAGGCATCACAATCCCTGACTTCAAAACATACTACAAAGCTACAGTGATCAAAACAGCATGGTACTGGTACAAAAACAGGTGCACAGATCAATGGAACAGAATTGAAAGCCCAGAAATAAAACCACACATCTATGGACAGCTAATCTTCAACAAAGGAGCTGAGGGCATACAATGGAGAAAAGAAAGTGTTTTCAAGAAATGGTGCTGGGAAAACTGGAAAGCCACATGTAAAAGAAAGAAAATTGACCATTCTTTTTCACCACTCACCAAAATAAACTCAAAATGGATCAAAGACCTAAAGCTGAGACATGAAGTCATAAGGCTTCTAGAAGAAAATGTAGGCAGTACACTCTTTGACATCAGTACTAAAAGGATCTTTTTGGACACCATGTCTTCTCAGACAAGGGAAACAACAGAAAGAATAAACAAACGGGACTTCATCAGACTAAAGAGCTTCTTCAAGGCAAGGGAAAACAGGATTGAAACAAAAAAACAACCCACTAAGTGGGAAAAAATGTTTGCAAGTCATACATCCGACAAAGGCTTAATATCCATAATATATAAAGAACTCACACAACTCAACAACAAAAAATCAAACAACCCGATCAAAAAATGGGCAGGAGACATGAACAGACATTTCTCCAAAGAAGATATACGGATGGCCAATAGGCACATGAAAAGATGTTCATCATCGCTGATCATCAGGGAAATGCACATCAAAACTACACTAAGATATCACCTTACACCCATTAGAATGACAAAAATAACTAAAACAAATAGTAACAAATGTTGCAGAGGTTGTGGAGAAAAAGGAACCCTCATACACTGCTGGTGGGAATGTAAACTGGTGCAGCCACTATGGAAAACAGTATGGAGATTCATCAAAAAATTAAAAATAGAACTACCATACGATCCAGCTATCCCACTACTGGGTATCTATCCAAAGAGCTTGAAATCAGCAATTCTAAAAGTCCCATGCACCCCAATGTTCATTGCAGCATTATTTACAATAACCAAGATGTGGAAGCAACCTAATTGCCTATCAACAGGTGATTGGATAAAGAAGATGTGGTATATATATACAATGGAATACTACTCAGCCATAAAAAAGAACAAAATCGTCCCATTTGCAACAACATGGATCAACCTTGAGGGAATTATGCTAAGTGAAATAAGCCAGATAGAGAAGGACAACCTCTGTATGGCTCCATTCATTTAAATTCATTTAAAAATGTAGACAAAGAGAACAGATTAGTGGCTACCAGGGGAAAGGTGGGGTGGGGGGTGGGCACAAAGGGTGAAGGGGTGCACCTACAACACGACTGACAGACAATAATTTACAACTGAGATTTCACAAGATTGTAACCTATCATTAACTCAATAAAAAATAAAAAATTTTTAAAAATAAAAAAAAAGAAGGGAGGATAGAATACGTTTTAAATAAGAAGTAGATTTTTCTTTGAGTTTCAAAAGCTAAAGAGGTAACTTTCAGTTACCAGAAAAATTTATACATGTAAACTCTTTAAACAAGTTCAGAATAATAAGGTGTTACTGCATCTGTTTATATGACTCTCTAGACATTATTCATAAAAATCAAGAAAAGTAAAGATGGGCTGGCCTGGTGGCATAGTGGTTAAGTTCGCACATTCTGCTTCTCCGTGGCCCAGGGTTCCCTGCTTTGGATCCTGGGTGTGGACACGACACTACTTGGCAAAAGCCATGCTGTGGTAGGCGTCCCATGCATAAAGTGGAGGAAGATGGGCATGGATGTTAACTCAGGGCCAGTCTTCCTCGGCAAAAAGAGGATGATTGGCAGTAGTTAGCTCAGGACTAATCTTCCTCAAAAAAAAGAAAGAAAGAAAGAAAGAAAAGTAAAGACTTCACAAGACTTAAAGTAAGGTATAATAGTGTGACCAGACTTTACAAACAAAGATACTTTCAGGGGCTTGCCCCATGGCCGAGTGGTTAAGTTCGTGCACTCTGCTTTGGCGGCCCAGGGTTTCACCGGTTGGGATCCTGGGCGCAGACATGGCACCACTCATCAAGCTATGCTGAGGCGGCGTCCCACATGCCACAACTAGAAGGACCCAAAACTAAAAATACACAACTATGTACTGGGGGGCTTTGGGGAGAAAAAGGAAAATATAAAATCTTTAAAAAAAAAGATACTTTCAGACCTCTGAATTGCTGGAAATCAGGAAAAAAAATTCAGTAGAATAGCAAGTTTATTTCACTGCAAAATGTATCCTGATTTCCTAAGAGGAGAGTAATGGAAGGCAACCTTAGTTAAATATTTATTTTTTTCTTTTAAGTAAGACACTCTCATTTAGGAACAGAATTAAACATATCATTAAATTACAGGAACCTTCCACAGGGCAGCATTTCGTCAGTCTAAAAGTGGGGCATTACAAATAGGTTGGTTATATGATGATAATGTCAATGCAAGCTCCAGTCCTCAGCCTCCTAGCCAACAATGAAGTGAACTATATGTGAACCACCCTTCACTCTTCTAAGCCACCATGAACTGAATTCCCCATTGTTACTTCATTGTCCACCTACTCTTACATGATCCAACCTGTCTAATTGAACTGAAGTTTATTTTTTGAAATACATTTTTAAAAGAAAAAAGTGTTATACATTTTCAACATGCCTCCCTTTTTCAGGACTATGTAATCTGTAGCAATTTATTTGTTACTAAGGGGTAAATAAGGGTTCCTGATAGGACTCAAAGGGTTAAAACATTTGGAGAATTATTAAGAGTAAAAGTAACAAGTAAACATGTTGTTACGGCTACTTATTATTTATAGTATAAGGTCTAACTTCAAGTGCAAGATAATAAAGAGACAAAATCCACTGAATATTTTCTATGTGCCAAGATCTGAATTAATTACATTGAAAACGTGTCCTTATTTAATCCCACAACAACTCTAAATTCCATTTTAAACCCAGGAAATTAAGACGTAGAGAAGTCAAAGTAAATTTCTCAAGGTTACGTGCTAGCAAGTGGATTTTAACCAGAGCAGTGTAACTCTAGAAGTCATACTCTTTCCTACTAAGTTAGAGAAGATGGCTCAATGACTAAGTGAATGAATGAATAAATCCTTTAGTTGGGTATTATTTATTGTGTCATCTAAATCCTAAAAGATTAAAGTGATTCTTTCCATTTAAAGGCAAGCAAATTTTAAGAGCAGAGAGTAGAAAGATAACAAATAGGTGACTTCTACCAAAACCAAATTTTATTATTTGTCTCCATACTGAAAACACTCACAAAATATAGCTGACTGCTTACAGGATGTAAAACAATAGGAACTCAGCTTGCTGTGGAAAGAAAGGGTCACCACTTTCCTCCAGTGACAACAGATTGAGATCAGCCTTGCATGAATGAAGTGGTTCCTTAACTGATTAGGAAGCTGCTGTTTCAAAATTCAGTCACAGCCTGGAAAAATCTCCGCTTTACAGAACACCTACGAGTAATTGCCCCAAATTAAATAATTGCTCCCAAGTGCAGATCATCATGTTCCTGGGTAGGTCAACAATTCAGCGCCCACAATCCTGCATAAAGGCTGACAGCAAAGAACTCACTGAAACAAAGACAGTGAACATTTTGGCTCTGACGAGCTGGCAGTCGTGGGCTCAGAGGGAGCTGACAGATTGTATGAGAAGCTGTCAGAAGCTACACTGACAGCACTGAGAACAAATGCTGAAAAGGCAGTGTCAAAAAGTGTCAACGTGCATCAGCACCTGGGGCCTTAGGGATCAAAATAAGAGAGAAATAAACAGTATGTGGAAATGGAAATCCTAACAACATGGCAGTGAGAAATTATCAAAGCAGAAGTGGACAAGGGAAATGGAGCAGACCCACAAATACAGCTGAAGCAGGAGGAAATGGATGCAGCCTTTTCTGACCCATCCAGCATGGGACAGATCACCCCAGGAATGGATAATGACTAAACGAGATGGCACATAAAAAAACATAGCAAATGAACTGAGCACTTGCTAAGTATTTGATAAATGCTGGCAATTATTATTAGGTTGCCTACCATACCCAGTATTTTATATATATACATATATTTTCACTTAATCCTGTCAACAACTCTATGGCATATGTGTTACTGCCACCATTTTAGAGATGAGGAAACTGAGGCTCAGAGACATACACACTGTTAGTAAATGATAAAGCCAGGATTAGAACTTATTTCTGTCAGAAAAAAAAAACACCAACCATGCATTTTTCACTAATTCCGTATCTACTGCAAATTCAGGGAGATTTTGGTTAGATATCTGTAATGAATTAAGATGGTTGTAATTTTTTGACACTTCTCCCACTGAGAGGTGAGGTCTCTGCCCTTTCCTCCTGAATCTGGGAAGCCTATGCTACTACTTTGACCAAGAGAAAATAGTAGAAGTGAAACTATGCCAATATTTCAGGTCTGGCTCTTAAGAGACTGATAGCTTCCATGTCCCATCCCTTGGAGCACTCCCTCTTAGAAGCCAGACACCAAGTAAGAAGTGCAATTACACTTAGACCCTCATGCTCTGAGAAGCCAAACAAAAAGGAAAGAGCCTGCAGGACGAGATGCCATCCATAAGAAAGAGAGGCCAAAGGTCCCTCAGGTGCCAGATATGTGAGTGAGGAAGTCATCTTAAGAGTGAATCCTCCAGCCTCAGATGCCCCAGCTGATGCTGTTTGGATCAGAGATGAACCACACAGCTGAATCCCCTCCGAATTCCTGACTTATGAAATTGTGAACAAAATAAATGGCTGGTTTTAATTTTTAAAAACATTTTGAAATAATTTCAGATTTAGAAAAAATTTGCAAAAATAGTACCAAGAGTTTCTGCACACTCTTCACGCAGCTTCATCAAATGTGAACATCTTACATAGCCACAGTACAACTACCCAAACCCAGAAAATAGTATTAAAATTTTGTCAAATGTCCCACTAATGTCCTTTTCCTGTCCAGAATCTAATCCTGGATCATACACTGACTTTAGTTGTCATGTCTCCTTAGTCTTCTTTCATCTGGGACAGTTTTCAGTCTTTGTCTTTCATGAACTTGACACTTTTGAAGAGTATTGGCCAGTTATTTTGTAGAATGTCCCTCAACTTCATTTGTTTGATGTTTCCTTATGATTAAATTAGATTACGTATTCTTGGCACAAATACCTCAGAAGCAATGTTGTGTCAGTGCACCAGATCAGGAGGCCACATAATATTAATATGTCTCACTACAAAATCTTTGTTTTAAAGCCTCTCAAGTTTGGTGTAGCTTGTTATACACATCAGGTACCCAGAACACTCTTCACTTTGGCTTCTCTTTGATAAGTTTCTTACTTCTGTGATCTGCAAAGTAATGCATTTTTCCACAGAAAGAAGAAAATAACAGATAATTAGTATGCAAATATAAAGAAGTAAATCCTGGCTGCTCTCAGACATAGGTCCTATGGCAAGAATATTGTAACATGTTAGCCAAAAGGTATTTTACTTTATTCTGCTCCTCATGTTGTAATCTCTTCAAATGTTCAATCTTTAAGGATGACTAAATAGCGGAGGTTTAGGGAGTAACCAGTAAAATGATGAGATGCTCTGGGTTTTGATTTTTGTTTCTGGATGCCCACTAGAGGTCAGGATTGCATCACTGAAAACCAAGCAGCAGCTTAAAAAGATTTCAGGGCCCTTCACAGCAGCCTGCATCCAAATTCATCCGTCTTGATGTTTTAAAAGCCTCACAGCTAAGTCCTCCCTTATGTCTACTACTAATTCACTAGTATAATATAAAATATAACAAAACTGGGATGATCCCCACTTTCCCTTTCCCCTAGTTTCACTATATATTTTCCAGTTTTACTATAGATTCATTTGTTAGTTTTTTAATAAGTAGAGTGGTGAACAAAGACAGTTCATGATTGAAGGGGAGAGGAGAAATAAATTTAACATACGAATGCACCTGGCTAGTTGTGGGTAATTCTTTTAAATCTTTGCTTGACTTGCATTTGTTTTTATAAATGAAGTACTGAATAGAGATATATCTACAAAGTCTGAGTCCTTAATTATGAGTGACTCTGGGAAGAATTCTTAGAGGCTAGTGGCATCTGAATTAAATAAACCTTTCAGAAACCAGGCAGGTAAAATAAGAGAAATAGATCAAATTAGACGTTTTGACAAGCATTCATCAAATCTGTGTGCCAAGCATTCTGAAGACTGCTTAGTACATACAAGCATCTGCACATTTACAAGGAAGGATAAGTTATCCCTACACCAAGGGACTCCCAGGCTAGGATAAGAGAGAAAAATATAAACAGATAATACACCACCTCTGGGTAAGAAAGGAGAGGTGTGACCTGTAAAGCACTTTATAGCTCCCAGAAAGATGTCCTTTGGCAATCACCCTTCTGTTGTTCTCAAACTCCCTTAAGTCATGGTGAGCCTTGAGTTATATCACCTTCCAGCTACAGTTATCAGTCCCAGACTGCGGGGGCGGGGGAAGGGCAGTTCTGATGCCCTTCATTATGACAAAGGACTTCCACCAACTCCTAACTAACAGCTGATCTTGATCCTCTCCTTCTTCCCATCTCCTGCTCGAGTTTCCACTGACCCAATTCACCCAGAAGCCAGAAGGTACAAGAGCTCTGCTGTTAGAGTTCTTGTACCTATCCCTTTTTAAAAAATAAAAATGACCTTTAAAAATCTTACAACAAATTACTCTAAAATGAATAAATATTTACAGAGCACCAACTATGTATTCAACATGGGATGGAGGTATTCTGATGATTTAAAAGAAATATATCTATTTTTTAAATCAGTATAATTGGGGAGGCAAGTCACATGCAAAGGTTAGAGAACAGAGCACTATTTGGTACACTCTATGAAGTTATGCTATAGGGACAACTCCCCTGCAGAAAAATGCAATAGGCAATCAGGTGTGCAGAAATAACTTGAGTAAGAGCAGTCTGAAGTATTCTTTGGAAAGCTGGAACTTGACTCAATTCCAACTGATGAAATAAAACTAGAGATGATGATGATGATGATGAAGACGAAGATGATGATATTAGCTACTAACATTTATTGAGCACTTAACATATGCCAATAATTATTTTTAGAACTACATGTATCATTCAATTTACTTGTGAGATGTAGAAACTAAAGCACACTGCTGAAGGTTCATTAACTTGTCCAAGATCACACACAAATGGTTAAAGCTGGGATTCAAAAGTAGGCAGTCTGTCTCTAGAGATAGTGTTCGAGATGACTATGGCATATTATACATTTTCCACAAATTTGAAGGTATTAATTTAAAGTCAAAATAAGAACGTTTTAAAAGTTAGATGAGTTAACAATGAAGATATTTTAATGCTTGATTCTTCAGATTAAACATGGCTCCAGAAGACCATTAGCTAAGAAATATGTGTGTATCAATTTATCATTATAAGGTGTAAATTTTAATCTATCAACTTGAGAAGCATTAAATATATGCTTTTGAGATAATAAAAAATATATATTGGTCTCTGCCCCTGGCTTCTGGCACAGAGCTCCTGAAACTCTTGTAATTTCCTAAGTGATAAGAAAACTAGGAACATCTCTTGTTCTAATATTTGATGTTTGACCTTGGTTCCTGACATAGGGCTCTTGAAACCCTTGTAATTTCCTAGGTGATAGAAGGGTCTCTTGTTCTAATGAGGCAACTCTGGGTGGGCTCCTGGTCACCAGAAAGACCAAGCCATGATTGGAAGCTTGAAATTTTTAGCCTCGTCCACCCTCTACCCCCACCCCAATTCTCTTGAGGGAGAAGGGCTGAAAAAAGAGTTAATGATCGATCATGCCTACATGATAAAGCCTCCATAAAAACCCCAACACTGTAGTACTGGGTTCGGAGAGCTTCCAGGTTGGCGAACACATCCACACCAGGAGGATGACGCACTGCACCTCCACAGGGACAAAGCTCCTCCGCTTGGGACCCTCCTAGACCTCGCCTTATGTATCTCTTCATCGGGCTTTTCATCTGTATCTTTTATTATATCCTTTAACAAAGCAGTAAATGTAAGTGTTTCCCTGAGTTCTGTGAGCTGCTCTGACAAATTAATCAATCCTGAGGAGGGGATCATGGGAACTTCTGATTTGTAGTCAAAACAGACAGAACTTGTGGGTAACCTGGGGACCTACTACTTGTGATTGACATCTGAAGTGGGGTGGGAGCAGTCTTGTGGGACTGAGCCCTTAACCTGTGGGATCTGACACTATCTCCAGGTAGACAGGGTTAGAATTGACTTAAATTGTAGGACATGCAGCTGGTGTTCCAGAGAATTGCTTAGTGTTGGGAAAAACCTCCACACATTTGGTGACCAGGAGTGTCAGAAGTGTTCTGTGAGTGTGGTAGCAGTATGAGAGTAGAAGAGACACAGAGGGAAGAAATACATAGGAGACAGAATGAACTAAGGTTTTTCCCTACAACAGGAGGGAAAAACTGAGGTTTTTCCTTTACAATGCTAATCCAGGGAATCCTAACCAGAAGATTTAGAACTACTGATAAATTGTAAGGTCCTCCTTCATAACTCTCTTAGCTGGTTGCTACCATGTCATGTGCCATCTGCTAAACAATTTGACACCACTCCACAGCAAGATGGAATAGCACTTTTCTCCATGCTGCATGTAGGAATTTCATCAGTGGTACCCACTCCCCACAAACCCCATTCTTCTTAGTGACCTCATAGCTGTGGGGAAATAAACAGATTCTTCTGAAGGAAAACCCCATATTAGACCATGCCCTGAACCTCTAGACCTTTCTACATGGTGTTTTCTCTACCTGGAACATCTTTCCCTCTTCACTTAGCTACTCCTCTCTTTCTCTGATCTGAGACTAGAGGCTAATTCATCTAGGGAGGCTTTCTTGGCTTTCCATGGCTGGGTTAGGTACCCCTCATTCATGCTCTTTAAAAGCACCCTGCACTCTCCATATCACAACACTCATCCCACTGCTGTGTAACTATTCATTCACCTGTCTCCATTCCCTGTAAGTTACATGAGGGCAGAACTCTGCCTGTATCTTTACTGGTATATTTCCATCACTCAGAACACTAGAACACTACCAGGAACAGAGTAGGCGCTCAGTATTAGTTGAATGAATGGATGAAATAAATAGGGTTGTCAAAGGAACACAACTTTAATAAGAATTAAAAATCATGAAATGTTCCTCAAACTAATTTCTTCCTATAATTTCCTGATTTTAACTTCATATTTTTTTTGGTTGTTGAGCCTCCTTTTCAAGCTATTTGGAAAGATAGACATGTTACACTCAATTCCTTCTTAAATATGAAAAGTGAGCTCCTGGACAGTAACCAATAAAATCCAGACGTGTTATCTCTCATCTTCTTCTGTCCCAGAGGTTCACCACTTCTTCCCAAATCTGAAAACTAGGGTATAACGCAGTGGCTGATTTGCTCAGAAAAACTAAACCAATCACACATTAATCACCATCTTCAGAGATAAGCAGGAGTTGATATTTTAAGTACTCTTAAGCAGAATTATGCCAAAAAAAAGGCTCAAGAACTTGCTATGACATATACAGTTGAGAGGATTCAAAAGCCTCAAGAAATTGTATATAATTTTGCTTGGTGATGAATCCAGTGAAAGGTTGCACCTAGATTAACACACCAGGAAATGCTCTGGATAGTAAATTGTACCCCTTCAAGACTCCTGTCATGCTGGGAAACCATTAATGAGTACATTCATCTTTGATGACCCTTTCTCTTTCTCCCGTCCTCATTCGGTATATGGGTAAATGTTAGTGAAGCTTAGACACAAGTGATAGCAGACATAGAAACGATATAGGAGGAAAGCACTGAAAAAGAGTCGGAAAAGTTACATCAGGCAAATAGCTCCAGTGTTGGCCACCGTATCACTGTGAAGGTACAAGAAGGATTTTACAATTTAGGAACTCACACTTTTTTTTAATTGCCAGATGGGGCAGCTCCATCTTTTTCTCCACCTCCTGCGCCCTGCCACTGAAAGCCACTAGCAGCCTAGTCTGAATAAAAATGCAGTGCAAACTTTTAAGAATCAGGATGATTTACCCTGGGGATAGCCAAGGAGCCGGTTTCTTTCTGCCTCAGAGACAGATCAGCATCTTTCTGCCAAAAACTACATAGGCTTTAGTATCAATCTAAACACACTACTTTACAGTCGCCATTACAGTAGCCCCCCTTATCCAGAGGGGGATGTGTTCCCAGACCCCCGGTGGATGGTACAGAAAACCCTATATGTATGGGGTTTTTTTCCTATACATGCATACCTATATTTATAAAGTTTAATTTATAAATTAGGCACAGTAAAAAAATTATAATAACTAATAATAAAATAGAACAATTATAACAAAATACCATAGATCTTAGCAACCTCAGCATACGATTTTTTTCCTTCCCTATTAAGTCCTTATTAAATCTTTCCTTATTAAGTTTCCTTTTCACTTAAAGGAAGAACTTTATGGATTCTCTCTGGCATATCTGAATTGCCAGCACCACCACTCTTGTGCTTTGGGGCCATTAAGTAAAATAAGCATTACTTGAGCACTGCAGTATCGCAACAGTGAATCTGATAACCTAGACAGCTACTAAGTGACTAATGGGAGGGTAGCATAGACAGTGTGGAAACGCTGGACAAAAGGATGATTCACATCTGGTGCAGGAACGAGCAGGAACAGGACAGTGGGAGATTTCATCATGTTACTCAGAATGGCCCACAATTTAAAACTTATGAATTGTTTATTTCTGGAATTTTCCATTTAATACCAGCCCCAGTTGACCACGGGTTGAAATTTTGGACAGCGAAACCGTGTCTAAGGGGGACTACTGTACGTCGTAAACCTTAACTGCTACCATCTGTATAGCACGTAAATGCAAAGAACTTCTGAGTACATGGTTTCATTTGACTGTAACATACCTGTCAGGTGTATAAACTGCTATTAATATCTCCATTTCACAAAGGAAGATCAAATATGCTGGGTGCTTTATCTGAATTCCCAGAATTAGGACTGGAATGACAAGTTTACTGATTCTAATCCAGTTGTTCTTCCATTAGATAAGTGATCCTAAACCCTGGTTATTTCTTAGAATCACCTGGGGTGCTTTTATAATACACTGATGCAGGAGTTCAACCTCAGATCAAACAAATAAAAATTTCTCAGGGGTAGAGCCTAGCCACTCGTATTTTTAAGAACCTCCCAGGAGTCTCTACCACGAATCCAGATTGAGAACTGAGCATTACCTAAAGTTCTCACGCCAACTGCACGTTAGAATCACCTAGAAGCTTTAATAACATCCCAAAGTCTAAGTTAATTGGCCTCGGTGGGGCCAGGTGATTATAATATGCAGTCAGGTGTGGGAATCACCACACAATGCCTCTAACAAGCACATCTTAAAATTCTTTAACTTAAAAGTCGGCTGATAGCTATTTTATAATATTTAAAATGTTTCCAAATGTCACTTGTACAAAGTTCTTAAAGTCAAACATCAAAATTAAAAGTCACTAAAGATAACGTGAATTGTACTGTAGCAGTAATTAATTAAGAGGTTGTACTCTAGCTGAAAAGAATGATGATAACAGTAGAAGCAACTAATATATCTTGAAAAAATAAGATGATATCGTGCTCAGTATAGCTTTTTAGAAATTGCTGTCAGACAAATAAAGATGTTAAGTAATCTCTCTGGAACCTATTAACATTACAGGGAAAAAGATGGAACATATTTAATTCTCTAACGAATAGTCCTCTCAAGTTTATTCAGGTAGGTAATAAGCCACTAAGCAAAGATAGTTGATGTTTCCCATAGTAAGTCAGTTTAACAGATTTTATCTGAATTATGCAAAAAATCTCACCAAATACTTAAAATATCAAGGTAAATTATATTTTATGCATTCAAAATGAATACATACGGTGCATATCAAGTAAAATGATTAATAAAAACATGAAAGTTAGGATACACTGCAGGGTAGTCTATATACCCCAGCAAATCATTTGCCAGCAGAAAAAAAATAGACTGGTCACTTTGAAAGTTGTTGAAAATAGGCTACTTGTGTGAAATTTCACAAAAGTCTTCAGTGAGTTATGTCTGTATGTGTATGTTTACATATTTGTATACAGGTGGTATTCCCTATTTTAACAGAAAACTATACAATTGGTTATTTAAAAATCTACAGAAAATACAATGAAATGAATTAAGCTTAATACGCAAATGGAAAGATTAGAAAGTGGTAAAATTTGGCAGATTAATGATGAGAAAAGAACAGCATAAAAAAAAGAACAGCATATAACAAAAGCTAAGCAACAAATCTCAAGTTAGCAAATTTTATGAAACTGGTCATAGAAGAGATTTCAGAGAAAACAAGCTATCAATATTATTTCCTTTAAAAATTCCATTGAGAAGCAATACTTGCTCATCAATTACAAATGCGTCCTCAAATTTTAACATAAATACATATTACTTGCTTGACCAGAAACCACATTTCTTACTAGAAGAGACAACACACATGCATTTGAAAATAGTGATAACTTTTACTGTAATCTGAAAATTTAATCCTTAAACTAAAAATGTTTATGAAACAGAAATGACAAACTCTTAAATGCAACAAAATATTCTAGTGAGCAACTGATTTTCTTTGAATATTAAAAACAGCTGAAAGTTGGCAAAGATCCTATTTTTTATAGCTTTATAATGTTTCTACTCAGGCATTTTTGCAGAGCAATCACAGCAATTTAGAGTACACTTTTCCTATTTCCATGTATCCATTCACACATCAGGGATATGTAAAATCTGCAACCTCTGATGAGTGAGGCATAATAATCATCCAGTTTTTCAGAAAGTGAAAAGTTAATGAGCTTCCAGTATATTTTCAACTAAATACTATTATAATTATGTAGTAAAGCATTTTCTGTTAGTAATTAGCTATCATAGAACAAAATACCCAGGACTTCAGATACTATCAAGTGTATTTAGTCATTTGATTGCTCTAGGATATAATTTGGCCCACTCACAATTATGTTAAGCTGTAAAATGGATGGGAGAGCTTGTTCCTTTATTGGGAGCTGACCAAGAGAAAGGTATCTATCTACAGGAGGTAGATAATTAAATCACTCATACCGAAAGTTCTTTTCCAAGAAACCCTGGCCTCACATCAAGAAATTATATTGGAAATCACAGATCTGCCTGTCATAGTGAGGAGGAGATGTCCCCACTAGAGAAAAGATGAAAGAATTAATTCAGCTGATTTGATCTGAGATCTACTAAATGACCAAAAAAAAAAAAAAAAAAAAGACCAAGTTAAAAGTGAGAGCGAAAGAGACCTAATTAGCAAAGGACACTGTAGCAACAGGAACATAGTGGTTGCTGTTAAAATTCTGTAATTATAGGGAAAAGCTTTAGAAGCCCTGGGAAATTCCTTCCCATTTAAATATAGTAAATTAAACCTACTATTAAACAATCTGGAAATTCACTGTAGAAATTCATTAATACAATAAACCAAAAATTCCGAGCAGGAGTTAGTTAAAAGAACTCTATCACAGTTTCATTTCTGCCACCAACTAGCTTAAGTAAGTGTCTCAACCTCTCTGTGAGTAAGACTCCTAAATAAAATGGGGGACATGGGTTAACAATAACAAAGCAGGGTGAGGGGGGTGTTAAAATACCAATTCCTGGATCCCACCCTGGAAGATTCTGATTCAGCAAGTCCAGCACGGTAATGAACATCTACTGTATATTTTAGCAGCCTCTACCCTACTCTGCTGATTCTAATGATAAGCTGGTTTTTGGAACCACTGGTTTCCATGTTTTTTAAGAGTTAAGAGAAGCCAAAGAAGAAAATGTTAGAAATACCAGTATAGATCAAACAGAGGAGGGCCTTATACAATGAGTAAGTTTGTATTTCATTTCCTTATTCCACAGTCATCGTTCTACTTGCTGCCATTCCCTTCTGCTCCTGCAACTTATTCCATTGAAGTTGCTGGGGTGAAAGTCACCAGTGAAATGCCCTTTTAATTATTTCCTGAGGTCTTCCTATCTCTCTAATTGGGACTTAATTTCCCATGCGCCTTGCATCAGGGACCGTATTTCCTCCCTCAGGTGGCCAACTGACCAGGAAAGAAACTTAGCTCAAGGTAATTGACTCCTTGATTGAGAGTCTCCTGACTCCAAAGCCCTTCAAGGGAGATTTACTAATGTCTGTTTATGTTCCTATCATTCCCTGTCCATATATCTTCTACTAGGATTATTGCTATATTCACTTCATGATACTTAGTTGTTTATGTGTATTCATTTCTCCTACAAGATGGGAAATCCTTTTGGGCCAGGGACCATGTTACTGCTCTTGATAACCTCTCAGCCAGTTTAGAGCTGGGCATATAATTAGCACTTAATTAATTATTAATTTAACTGAGTTGATCCTATTATCTAGGTGATTGGAAACTGGTAAACTTTCTATCAAAGGGAGGACAAGCTATTCTTTAAGTTTATAAATAAAATGAGAAGAGTTATAAAAGAACAAGATACTACTTTCCCAAATTAAATGAGCTTGCTTTCTTCCCACTGTTTTTTAAATAAAGACTAAACAAACGTACATGATCCAAAGCCATCTAAAGAATTAGCAGAAAAGGTGCAAGAATTTTAAAGCACATAAAATTAGCATAGATGGGGGCTGACTCTGTGGCTGAGGGGTTAAATTTGCACATTCCGCTTTGGTAGCCCAGGGTTTCGCCAGCTCAGACCCTGGGCTAGGAAATGGCACCGCTCATCAGGCCATGATGAGGTGGCATCCCACATAGCACAACCAAAGGCACTCACAGGTAGTATACACAACTATGTACAGTTGGGGTGTTGGGGAGAAGAAAAAGAAGAGGGGGGAAAAAAAGAAGATTGGTAACAGATGTTTCTCAGGTGCCAATCTTTAAAAAAATAAAATAAGCACGGATGATCTGTACTGCAAATAATTCTCTTTTACTGATCAGCATGAACAGATGTCAACCCATGATTGGGTTCTAGTTGTGCTTGACCCGTGGTATAAAGAAAGGTCTTGGTGCACGTCCTCAGTCACAACATTCAAGAGTGTGAGCATCAAGATAGCTTTGAGTCTAGCTCATCCCATCTTGTACCTCATTTATAAATAAATGACATTTGACCTTCTCCTAAGACCAAGTTTTTACCTCCTGAGTTTTGGCTGTGAATTCTTACCTTTGTCTAAGTTGCTGTCCTGAGAACCTGTTCAATTCTCCAAGCTTTTTTAGGACAAGGACTTTATTTTACTGTTGCCAGTCCCCTCTTTGGAAATGAGGTCTTGCTTCCAAATCCAATTGGCTGGGGCTTTGAAAGCTTTACTGGACCTACATTCTGAATACTACCATCTCCCAAGATCCCTATAGTCATGTTTGGTGTTCCAGCTAGGAGCTATTTTCTTTCAATATACTAACATTTACTACCAAAGGCCAATGTCTGTACTAGCAGATATAAAGATAAATAAACTACAGCCCTGCTCTTAAACACTACATGCTCTAAAGGCATGAAAAGATTCTCCTACCTGGCTGGCCACTACTTCAAAGTCTCCTTTGCAGGATTCTCCACATTTTCTCGTCCAATGTTGAGTGACACTGCTTTCAGTCCTAGATCCTCCTCTATTGACATGTACTTCCTAGGTGACCCCATTAAGCTCTGTGGCTTTAAATACATACTATACACCCATGACTGCCAAATCAGCAACTTTAGCCTCACTATCTCTTCTGAACTCCAGACTCATATCTAGCTACCTCAAGATCTCTATTTGAATGTCCATATACGAAATCTCAGACATGTCTACATCTGAACTCTTCATTTTCCCCTCAAACCCACTCTGCCTCCAATCTTTGCCATCTCATTTAACATAGCAACTGCATTCTTCTAGTTGCTCAGGAAAAAAACCTTAGAGTTATCTTCTCTTTCTCTCACAACCCACAATTAATCCATCAGCAAATCTTGCAGGATCTACTTGTAAAATATATCTGAAATTCAACTATTTCTTATCATTTCTATGACTCCCACCCTAGCCCAAGCCACCATCACCTCTTGACCTGGATTAATGCAATAGCCTTCTGGTCTCCCTACTCCTACCTCTTGGTCCCTCACAGTCTATTCTCCACACAGAAGCCAGAGTGACCCCTTTAAAAGAGACATTAGAGTGAATCTTTTCTCTGCTCAAAATCCTGGGTTTTTTTGTTCTTGTCAACTTAGATAGCTTCATCAGATCAGAAACTTGGACTGACTGATTTCCCGATCATCCAGAACAGTGCTCAGCACATAATAGTCCTAAATAAATAATTGTCAAATGAGTGATTGAAAGTACAACAAGAGAGATATGCACATGGCATAGAGGAGCCCAATGGTAGAAAGATTAGTCTCCCTTGGGTAAACTGGGAAAGGCTTCACAAAGCAGTGGATGCTTGAATAAGATTTTGAGGAATAAACACAAATTGGTCAGGTTAAAGTGTTGAGAGGAAAGCAACGCAAACCAACAACATGGCATCTGTAAAGGCAGGGAGAAATGAAGCAGCGTGGTGCACTCAGGAACTGCACGTGATCCAAGAGGGATGAGATGGAAAGTGTATGTGAGCAAAGATGAGGCCTAAAGCTGGACAGGGAGGCAGGTGCTCCACTGTTTGCTGGCTCTCCTTGACCCTTGCAACTGTCCAGATCTTGATCCATGTTATCATCAGTTCTGGAGATACTTGGGCAACATAAAAGACATAAAAGACAGTAGGGTGTGGGGGGTTATGAGATGGATTCTGAAGCCAGCCTTCCTAGGTCTGAATGGACCTTTCACTTCCTCCTAACTGTATGACTTAGAGCAATTATTTAAATCCTCTGCCTCAGTTTCCTCATAAACAGCGCCTATCTCACAAGGTTGTTGCGGGGATTAAATGAGTTCACATGTGTAAAGAACTGAGAACCGCGCCTCACACACAGTTAAGCACTACATACCTGAACACATTAGTATGATAAAGTCCTCAAAAGTGAACCTCTCAGAATTTTTATAAGGAATTTCAGTTATTTAAGATCCCAAGGAATTTGCTACATATTTTGATAAAAGCTGACATACATTTCTTGTATAACTTCTTGAAAAAAATTCTCTCCTTTCTCCCAATCAGTTTGATCATATCAGACTCAATCTTAAAAGGAAAACTTAGGTCTCTAGGAAATGGAAGCAGCTAGTACTTCAGAAGAAACAGATCAAAGGATTAATAAACTTTAACAAGGGATAGAGAGGAGAGATGTTTATAGTTTTTGCTTCTGTAAAATGACAGAAGCTGACTAATTTAGTCTTTAACATTTATTCCTTAATTGCTAGTTGGACTTTAAAAGAAAATTATTTCAATAAAACAGAGCTTAATTGCACCGATAACGTAGGAGGTTTGCCACGAGTAGGCCACTGCCTAGCCTCTAACAGTCCCTATTAGACAGACTGCGAGATCACTGAGCTGGACAGGATCTCTGGAGGTGCATCCACACAGGCCTTGAGATGTCAAACGCCAATCACAGGAAACAGACACTGATAATAACCAGAGAATTTGAGGAAGATAACCAGGAAGCCAAATAGCCCTCCTGTTCCACTGTTTACCAGCTTCATTGTGTGGATCTGCCTTACATCTAACTGCTGTTCCTTTTGCTACAGGATAAATTTACCTCCTTTTGTTCTGTCCTCAAAGGAAATGGAGAACACCTGGTCGCAGTTTTTCTATGTCATTGAAGATACTTTTGTAGGTACCCTTTTCAAGGTTAAATATTCTTAATTCCTTTCATCTGTTCTCATATGTACTAACTAAATCCTTTTTTTGTTCCACCTCTGAACTTTCTTCAAGGCCTTCATAAACTTAATAAATAATAAAACTAGATACTATACTGTAGCATAGGTTCAAATAGTAGAAAATACTATTGAAGAACTACCTACTATACTCAGAGTGTTAAATTTAAGCCCTAATTCTAACCTGTCTACTCCTGCTTGAGCTTGAGATCAGCCATAAGACTTACGACCTTCCATGCCTTCCTTGTACGAGTCCTCTCCTGTCAAATAAGGCTATTGGCTTAACTCTCTGTAGAGTACTTTCCAAGTCTAACAATCCATGATTCTTTGTGATTTGAATACAGTAGAAATACTCGATTTTCTGGTTTCAAATTATGAGCAGACTGCACAGATCTATAGAGAGGTGGCTGTTTTACGTTCTGGTTCACCAGAAGATGTAACGAGCAAGGCAGTGACATTACCAGACCAGAGTGTGGAAACCAAGACTCACATACAGAATATGCCTATAGAATCTAGCCTTTTTAAGACTGGAGGCATCTTGCAATCTTAAATGGAGGGTGAGTTTATGAATAAAAATAGAGATGGACAGCCAGGAATGGTATGGAAAGGAAAATTCTCACGTTGGAGATGTAGGGTATAAAGGTTTTTGTTTCGTTTTATGGATTCCCCTTTAAAAAAATATTTGTCTCAAAAAGCATTGCAATCTACTTTTCACAAGTGTTGAAAAAGCAAGAGAATTAAAAATCCTGAAAAAGTTACCAAAGTAGAAAGCTCATTTTCTAGACATCCTAAACAACAGGACAAACAGTCCTTTTAGAAGTCTATCTGAGTGTCTGCAGATAGGATGACAGTGAAATCTGACTACACAATTGCTAGTGGCCCTCATGACCTTTTAGTAGTGTCACAGCAATGCCTCCGAGGGCAGTGAGCTGCACTAGGTAAAGCAGGATGTCCTGAGGGCCTCCTCAGGGGAGGCAGGCAGGAAGGCCAATGTTGTTGTTCTACTTAAGATTGAATTTGGAAAAAAGGTTCTGCCAATTAAATTTTTCCCCAGGCCATAATTTTTAGTTTTTAATCAAATTCATATGTCCCCAAGCACAATTTATTTTAAGCCTGTTTTAATTTCCTTTAGGACCCTGAAATTGTGTGACTGGGCTGGATGACTGCTCAGGTGTAAACAATTCTATGCCTGGGTAAAATCAAAGGCATTCCTTCTCGGTGAGTATGGGGATATACACCATATCCTGGTGAACCCACCCCGGGTGCACTGGACATGTGAGTACTCACATTTAAATACAATCAACCAGCATGGGGGGAAATCCAAACAATAAGAGAGAAGCACGGTATATTCAACTCACCAAAAAAGGTCTTGAGTCAAGTAACTGTTCTAGAATTTACAATAAGTTATTAGAACTAATTTGTTTGGCTTTTCATTTTTTAATGCTATGAATTTTTAAAGGGAAATAAATGGGTAACAAATTACAAATAGAAATAAAAGTTGTAGTTAAATTTTGAATTGGTTCCAATTCAGTATCAGGAGGTTACAGTGTGTGGAGGTTGTAATGCTTGGGCAACAAATGATTGGGTCTTGAAGATAATTCTCTAAACAATGTTACTGCTGAAAGTGAAATATAAGAAATTAGTCTGCAATGTCTTCTGGGGAGAGACTCTGGATTCTTTTTCTCCTGTACAAAGAAATGCAGTTCTGACAATGGTACATGAGATTAACTTTTTGAGAAGCAAAACCGGGATCTTTACAAGTTTTTTTGTTTGTTGTTTTCTAAAGCCATGTTACAGAAAGTGTGCTCAGCGGAAGAAGTATCAGCATCACCCAGGAGTGAGTTAGCTGTGCAGACTCTCAGGTTCCATATCTCAGAACCACCAACCGGAATCTGAATTGGCTTAAATAGGATTGCCAAGTGTTCAAATGCATATTACAATTTGGGACCTCCTTGCTAAAGTTCCTTCCAGTCTGAAGAGTTTATGATTTTACAATTTAAAAAATCTGACTGTTGACGAAAGTGTCTTTGAAATAAGATAAAAAGGAAATTCACTGAACCTGAACATAATAACATTTTAATGAAAGGAAAGGACTGTGCTAGGCATAAGTTTTATCTCATTCAATCCTCACAACAACCCTGAGAGATGGATATTATTATCTTCTTTTTACAGAGGAAGAAACAGAAGTGGTCAGAAGAGAAATGATTTGCCAAGGCTGCACAGTCTGTACACCTGTTACCTTGGGAAGCCAGGTCTTTCTCACTCCAAATCCTATGCTGCTTCTACACCACTGATCAGGAGAAGGACATCAGAAGAGGTGCCCAGTATAGTCACAAAAAAACAAACCAAGTGAGACTTACCAAACAAACAAATGTTTACTGATTACTTACTCTGGGTCAAGAACTGTGCTTTTCTAAGAAGAAAGGTGAAATATATGAGCAAGAAAACAAAATTAAGTCACAATATAATGAGTATAAAATCTGTGATTCATGTAAATACTAAAGATAAGCAGATTTTTTTAATGATTTGACATAAAAAATAAGCAATTAAACCATAGACTACAAAGTTTCAAACCGGCCACACTTCTCCATTGTTCTATTTCATTTATTTTTGCATTTTTCTTTTAGACATTATATATCTATTCTGCCTAGTGATTCAAAATATAATCTACTTCCCACAAACAGCAGATGGCACCATGCGTCAGTGAAAGAATGACAAAAAGTCATAAAGGTCAAACTGTCAAAATTAATATCTTTTCAAAAATAACTCAAATTTTCTAATTAGCTGTATAACAGTGACAGATACTTTAAAAGACTTCATTTTGAAAATTCACTGTAGATTAAGTTACTTTAGATCCAGCCTTGATCAAAAACTGTGTGAGAAAATAAAAAAGGAAAGAGGCATCCTAATTTATAAAAAATCTGCTGCAAATCAGTTTATAAATAGAGCTTATGGCTTTACTAATCCTAACATGAAAACCCCAAACTAGTAAAGATTTCTAGAAGAATAAAATCAAAAGGGAAATGCAAAGTGCCAAATTACTAAACAAACAAATTTAATATATAAATTAAGGATCATAAAATTATCATATCTTCAAAACTGACCTCAATCAATAAAGAATTTGTGGTACTGTCAACTACAGCTCATACAGAATTATACAATTTACCACCAAATCAAATCACAATTTTTTTCTGTGACTCCACATACTCCCAAGCACTGTCCCAGACAGAATAAAAACCTAGGAGGCGCGCTAGATCAAAACACGGTAGAGTATGCACCCTTCTCTTCTGTGACCCAGTAAAACCCCGGGCTGCCGAAGCGGAGGACGCAAACTCAAAAATTACCCCACCAGACCGGCCCCTAGACTGTCTCTTTTTCAAAGACGGAAAAGAGATTTCATATACACAATTTCTGTAAAAGTTATAGAAAGAGGGGCTGGCCCCGTGGCTGAGTGGTTAAGTTCGCGCGCTCCGCTGCGGGCGGCCCAGTGTTTCGTTGGTTCGGGTCCTGGGCACAGACATGGCACTGCTCATCGGGCCATGCTGAGGCAGCGTCCCACATGCCACAACTAGAAGGACCCACAACGAAGAATATACAACTATGTACTGGGGGGCTTTGGGGAGAAAAAGGAAAAAAATAAAATCTTAAAAAAAAGTTATAGAAAGAAAATGAGTTTAAAAGACAAAAATAAAAAGTGATGTAAAAGAGTACACATTATTGATGTTTCCAATTTGTAAGTGTCTATTCCACTAAACCTCTTATTTTCCAAAGAAAAAACTTGTGGGGGAGAAAAAGGAGATCATGTTTCCAGAAGCAAAACAAAACAAAACCAACAATAACTCATGAAAATTTTCCTGCAATATATTCCTTTCTCAACCTTTAAACTAAGTATGTAGTGCTTGGGGAAGAGGGTAATGTTTTCCACTGTCCCAGACAGGTATTTTTCCTGGATAAAATACAGCAATAATACTTCTTAAGCATTTAACTTACAGTTAGCTCTGACCTTCAATTGCACAAGTACATTTTAGGTCCAAACAATAAATAAAGGAAAAATGAAAATCCATTTAACAAATACTCTTGGCTCTAGGTAGGTGTTCTTTTCTGATCCAGTCCAATCCTATTCTCCCCTACCTCATCTTTTCTCATTGATCTGTCAGAATCTATTGAAGAGCCCCCCAATCCTTAATCATGCCCTTAACAGCAACCCTGGCTTCTTTTTCTGAAATATGAATTCATCCCCCACCACTCGTCTCCTCTGCTGACACTTTCTGCTAACCACCATTAGCTCTTAAATGGGCAGTAGTCCCTCAGTGGTTTCCCTGATCTCCTTATCCTCCTTCAACGCTTTCGCAACAGCCATAGTCACCAGTGAAACACTTAAAGCAAACCATGCAATTCCATGCTTATGGATCCTCGATGGCTTCTCACTGCACTTGGGATGAAATCCCATGTCCTCCTCAACGTGGCTGCCAAACTCTGGTATTATTTGGGTCCACCAACGTCTTGGCCAACTGCTCTCTGTGTTCTAGAATTTCTGGCATTCATTCATTCATTCATTCATTCATTTATTTATTTTCGAGGAAGACTGGCCCTGAGCTAACATCAGTGCCCATCTTCCTCTACTTTATATGTGGGACGCCTACCACAGCATGGTTTGCCACGCAGTGCCATGTCCAGGATCTGAACCGGCGAACTCCTGGCCCCCAAGGGGAACGTGTGCACTCAACCGCTGCACAACCGGGATGGCCCCACTGGCTTTCTTTTAGTTCATCCCACCCAAAAGCCTCATACATGTATTACCTCCACTCATCACTGGGAATTCTCTTACTCATCTCTTAGATCTCAATTCTAAATGTCACTCACCCAGAGAAACCATTCTTGAAACCCTAATCTAAAATAGGTTTACTTATTAAAAAATCTTAAGGCAGCTTGTATTTTCCCTTCATAGCATTTATTATAATGTATAATCATATACGTTTTTCGTATTTATTATCTGTCTTCCCATCAGCCTGTTAGCTCCATGGATACAAAGAAAATGTCTATTCTATTAAGCATGGTATCTATTAGGTCTAGCTCAGTGTCAGGACATACTAAGTGTTCAATATTTATTAAATAGTAAATGAATGATTGGATGAATGAATAAGACATTCCTTTTACTGAGTATCTCTGGTCTCCTAGATGTTTAATTGATGAGCTATCAGTTATTATTTTTCCGGAGACAAAAGACAAAGCCTCCCTTCAAAACAACCTGGAAGCATATGCTGCTCATCTTTTGGCTTTCCTGGCATCCTCCTAACTGCTTAAGTACTAGTCTGTCTCATATTCATGCCTGGAATTAGACAGTCATCCACTTTCACTCTTTCCAATGCCTTTGAAAGTAAATTACTCATGAGTCCTTTTAGACCCCCAAATAAACCTTTAATAACCCAAGCTTTAAAAACCACTTATCCTGCTGACATAATGCAACACACTAACTAATGTATTCTATGAATTCTTTTCCCCTCAAATATGAGAAACCACAACAAAGAAAAGGCTATAAAAGAAAATCTAATCTAAAAATTTTGCATACATTGTATGTGTTCCCTCCCTCATAACTCCACAAAAATGTAGTACTGTTAGGCAATTTGGCATACCACATAATCTTAAATGTATACTTACTGCAAAAGATAAAAGGCACAAAGGCAAAAGGATAGACTTGTAAAAGCCACAATCCACATGTCAGAATTCATTTTTTTAACTTATTTTTTTATTGAGATATAATTGACTTATAACATTATATTAGTTTCAGGTGTACAACTAACGATTCAACTTTGTACACACTATGAAACAATGACCACACTACGTCTACTTACCATCCATCACCACATGTAATTACAGGATTTTTTTCTTGTGATGAGAACTTTTAAGATTTACACTCTTAGCAACTCTTAAATATGCGATACAGTATTATTAACTACAGTCCCCTTGCTGTACATTACATCACCATGACTTATTTATTTTATAACTTGAAGTTTGTACCTTTTGACCCCCTTCACCCATTTTGCTTACCCCCCAATCTTCTCTCCTCTGGCAACCACCAATCTGTTCTCTGTATCTATGAGCTCAGCTTGTTTGTTTTGTTTGTTTTAGATTCCATATATGAGTGAAATCATATGGTATTCGTCTTTCTCTGACTTATTTCACTTAGCATAATGCCCTCAAGATCCATCCACGTTGCCGCAAATGGCAAGATTCTATTCTTTTTTATGGCTGTATCATAGAAATATACCACATCTTCTTTACCTATGCACTCATTGATGGGCACTTTCCATGTCTTGGCTATCGGAAATAATGCTGTCATGAACACAGGGGTGCACATATCTTTTCAAATTAGGGTTTTCATTTTCTTCTGATAAATACTCAGAAGTGAAATTGCTGGATCATATGGTAGCTCTATTTTTAATTCTTTGAGGGACCTTCATACTGTTTTCTGTAGTGGCTGCACCAATTTACATTTCCACCAACAGTGCATGAGGGTTCTCTTTTTTCCTCATCCTCGCCAACACTCATTTCTTGTTTTTCTGATGATAGCCATTCTAACAGGTGTTAGGTGATATTTCATTGTGGTTTTGATTTGCATTTTCCCGATGATTAGTGATACTGAGTATCTTTTCATGTGCCTGTTGGCCATGTGTATGCCTTCTTTGGAAAATGTCTATTCAGGTACTCTGCCCGTTTTTTAATTGGATTGTTTGTTTTTTTGCTCTTGAGTTGTATGAATTCTTTATATATTTTAGAAACTAATCTCTTATCAAATATAAAATTTATAAATATTTTATCCCATTTAATACATTGCCTTTTCATTTTGTTGACAATTTCCTTTGCTGTGCAGAAGTATTTTAGTTTGATATAGTCACCCTTGTTTATTTTTGCTTTTGTTGCCTTTGTTTTTGGAGTCAGACCCAAAACATTATTGCTAAGACCAATGTCAAGGAGCTTAGCGCTTATGTTTTCTTCTAGGAATTTTATAGTTTCAGGTCTTACATTCAAGTCTTTAATCTATTTTGAGTTAATTTTCTTGTATGGTGTATAATAGTAGTCTGGTTTCATTCTTTTGCATGTGGCTGTCCAGTTTTCTCAACACCAGGTGTTGAAGAGACCGTCCCTTCCCCATTGTATATTCTTGCCTCCGTTGTCATAGATTAATTGACCATATATGCATGGGTTTATTTCTGGGCTCTGTATTCTGCTCCATTGATCTATGTGTCTGTTTTTATGCCATTCCACACTGTTTTGATTGTGATAGCTTTGTAATATAGTTTGAAATCAGGAAGTGTGATGCCTCCAGCTTTATTCTTCCTCCTCAAGATTGCTTTGGCTATTCAGGGTCTTTGGTTGTTCCGTACAAGTTTTAGGATTGTTTGCTCTATTTCTGTGCCATTGGAATTTTGATAGAGCTTCACTTAATCTGTAGATTGCTTTGGGTAGTATGGACATTTTAACAATATTAATTCTTCTAATCCACGAGCACAAAATATCTTTCCATTTATTTGTGTCTTCTTCAATTTCTTTCATCAAGTCTTATAGTTTCAATGTATAGGTCTTTCACCTCCTTTGTTAAATTTATTACTAGGTATTTCATTCTTTTCGATGCATTTGTAAATGGGACTGTTTTCTTAATTTCTTGTTCTGATAGTTCGCTGTGAGTGTATAGAAATGCAACAGATTTTTGTATATTGATTTTTTATCCTGCCACTTTACTGAAATCGTTTATTAGTTCTAACAGTTTTTTGGTGGAGTCATTAGAGTTTTCTATATATAAAATCATGTCATCTGCAAATAGTGACTGTTTTACTTCTTGCTTTCCAATTTGGAGGTCAGCATTCATTCTCAATGTTTAATTCTCATTGAATATATGTCAGTTGATATTACAACGCAATTATCTTAGCTCTCTCATATTTACCTTTCTAAACATCTGTTTCATCATTTAAACTTTCCATAACTTCCCATTTATATAACTGTGCTTTCCAAACTGGGGTATGCCAACTCCAAGGTACAGATAGCTGTGTGTGAGGGGAGGAAAAGCCAAAGCAAATATGCTACATCTCCTTGGACAAACAATTTTTACTTGAATATTTTAAGAAAAAAATATTCATACTAAAACAGCTATGGCTCTACTATGGAGCAAAATACAAAATTCAAAAATGAATTTTTAATATATGATATGCATCTTTAAAGAAGCTTTGAGTTTGCGAGAATATCAGACACATAATAGAAACTCAATAAATGTGTCAAAAAGATATCACAGAGGACTTCATTCATTTATTATATAAATAGTGACTACTATGGCGCAGCAATACTGGGATTGAACAGTGGACTTCCCCCAATTTGGATCGGGTGTTCCTTGTTCTTAAGAGCTCATCTCTATATGATGATTCTTAGTATAATACTAGGTTGACCATGGAAATTGCCAATATTCAATAATTTTTGACTTAAAAAATGGCAAATTACTGGGGCTGGCCCCGTGGCCGAGTGGTTAAGTTTGTGCACTCCGCTCCAGGCGGCCCAGTGTTTCGTTGGTTCAAATCCTGGGCACGGACATGGCACTGCTCATCAAACCATGCTGAGGCAGCGTCCCACATGCCACAACTAGAAGGACCCACAACGAAGAATATACAACTATGTACTGGGGGACTTTGGGGAGAAAAAGGAAAAAAATAAGATCTTTAAAAAAAAAATGGCAAATTACTATGATTCAATATAATACAAGAGTCTTTCTATCTTATTTGTATCTGATCACCCCAACTTGCCTCCTTCCAAAAATATCTGTTAGCTCTTTGTCTCCATCATCAAGCACTGTGACTGGCCTAAAACAGAGCACAATAAAAGTTAGCTTAGGGCTCAGCCTGGGTTGTTTGTACACAGTGACTACAAACAAGCGTCTGAAGTTCCATATTTTGAAAGAAAGACTGGTAACAGAAACCCTGCACCCCCTTCAGGTTGAGGCACAGAAGACTCCTGTTAGCTTTAACACTACTAGCAGAGCATGAGATAACAAGTGGGAAAAGCTAATCACATTCATGTTCCCACACCCTAACTGAACAAAGTGTTTATTCTACAGCATGCTACTGAGCTTACACACAACAAAACTATTATAATAAACAATTCATATAAGTGTAGAATATTTTAGGCTGGATCATCTATTTTTATTGTCAAAGAAAGAAATATGTTTAGTCAAAGTAAGAGTGCCTGATATCAACCATGAAGAATTTATTGAGTATCAAGCCACACCTCTCTTTTCAAAAAATGGTATTTGTGAATCTGATTTTTAAAAAGCTTTGATACTTTGGGAAAAGGAGAAGTTTTAGATTTTCAAGAGAGAATTTTAAGCTTAATATATAGGAAACTATTAATGACCATATATCATTTTCTAACTTAGTGAAAGTAAAAATCCAAATAAGGCCCCCAAATAGTCTGTATTGGAAGAATGCAGGTTCATCTTCCATTCTCTGCTTGGCAACTGCTAACTCTAAAAGGTTCCAACTTGTTCTTTGCCAAAATCTTCATGAAATAAAATGATCTGCCTATTTTTAATCACAATTTGTCCTGCTGCAGTATTTCTGTGAAACAAATCTGATCCAGATACTAGTGCCGAGGAAGTTTAGCTGTTAAAACACTCATCTGTTCTCTGTCAACTTGGCTTTGTTGATAGGCCCACGGTAATATCTGACCAAAATAGCCTTGAAAAAAATCAACAGACCCAGGTTTTTACCCCAGAATGAGCACAACCACAGAAACATTGCTGTGTTTCCCTTAAGTTTTGTGTTTCCCTGAATTTATTACCTTGGATTTCACTTCCTAGAATTTGCCAATATAATGAATTCTAAGAAATGAAAAAGTGCACTATCTCTTGCCTCTCCATCCACTCTTCTCAATCCTCCAGAGAAAAGACTATCCCTATATAATTCAATAACTACCATCCAGGACAGAAAGTCATTCCCTAGTAACTCTGCTATGCTACTGTTGATGATTAAAATGATCAAAAAGCACGTATTCTTTAGCGCAAACACATTTCAATGTATAAGTACAAAAAACTGTTAAATCAACATTCCTTAAACTTTGGAAAATTTAAAAATTTGGGAGTATTTGTTAAACATGCAGATTTCTAGGGTCATATCCTCAAAGAATCCTGAGTCTAAGATGGATCTATAGAATCTGAGTGATTAACAAGCACTCCCCAATTCCCTTATTATTTGAATTGAGATATAATTCAATATCATAAAATTCAACCTTTAAAAAAGTGTACAATTCAGAGGTTTTTAGTATATTCACAAGGTTGTACAACCATCCCCACTATCTAATTCCAGAACATTTCATCACCCCGAAAAGAAACTTTGTACCCATTAGCAGTCACTCGCCAATCCCTCCTCCTCCTCACAACTACTAATCTACTTTCTGTGTCTGTAGATTTGCCTGGCTTCTTTCACTTTGTATATTGTATTCAAGGTTCATCTATGTTGTATCATGTATCAGTATACCATTCCTTTTCGTGGCTGAATAATATTCCATTCTATGGGTTTACCACATTTTGGTTATTCATTTGCCAATTGATGGACATTTGGGTTGTGTCTACGTTTTAGCTATTATGAATGACACTAGCATGACCATTCCAGGCTTTTTGGGTAAACCTTTGTGTTTAGCTCTCTTGGGTATATACATAGGAGTTGAATTGCTAGGTCATTTGTAACTCTATTTTTAACTTTTTGAAGAATTGCCAAACAGTTTTTCAAAGTCACTGTACTATTTTACAGTCTCACCAGCTATTTATGAGGGTTCCATTTTCTTCACAGCCTCACCAACACTAGTTTTTGTCCATCTTTTTGATTATAGCTATCCTTGTGAGTGTGAAGTGGTATATCACTGTGGTTTTAATTTGCCTTCCCTTGATGGCTCATGATGTTAAACATCTTTTTATGTGTTTATTGGCTATTTGTATATCTTCTTTGGAGAAATATCTATTCCAAATTCTTTGTCCACTTTTAAATTAGGTTATCTGTCTTTTTGTTGTTGAATGGTAAGAGTTCCTTCTATATTCTAGATAGAAATCCCTTATCAGATATATAATCTGCAAATACTTTCTTCCATTCTGTGGGTTATTTTTTCACTTGTTGACAGTGTCCTTTACATAGACATTTTTAATTTTGAAGTCCAATTTACCTATTCATTCTTTTATTGCTTGTACTTTAAGTGTCATATGTAAGAAACCATTGTCTAAATCCAAGGTCATGGAAATTTACACTTAGGTTTTCTTCTAACACTTTTACAGTTTTAGCTCTCACATTTAGGCCTCTGATCCATTTTAAGTTAATTCTTATATATGGTTTGAGGTAGTGGTACAGGTTCATTCTTTTATATGTCAATATCTAGTTATCCCAGCAACTTTGTTGGAAACGCTATTTTCTCCTTATTGAATTGTCTTAGTACCCTCTTCAAAAGTCAATTACTCATAAATATATATTTCTGAACTCTCAATTCTAATTCATTAATCCATATATTTATACCTATGCCATTACTACACAGTTTTGATTACTGTAGCTTTGTAGTAAGTTTTGAAGTAGCATCTCTCATCAGTAGCTTTCTGATGAAAGCTGTGTATGAATCATATTTTGAGAAATACTGGCTTGTGCCTTGAAGCATAACTACATTTATTCTATCAATCTGTCTTATTTATAACCATTACAAACACATCTTTTGTAATATGGGCTTCTAAAATAAAAATATATTAATTTATTTATCATTATTTAGAATTACTCTTACCACATCCACATTTCCCTCAAAAGAATAAAATTTCTTCTTGTTACATAATCAGAGGTCACAAATTACAATCTTTAGCTGAATTTTGTCTTATGATGAACTCTATTTGCCATATGATATCTTTACAACTGCTAAATTTGAGTTCCTTTACATGGAGCATGTACTCTCAGTTCATCCCAGTCCCCACTACTCAGGATTAAGTTATACCTAGCCTATTTCACTTATTTATGTGCATTTGAGTTAGCCATATCTAGTCTAAAGAAATCCTTAAATTAACCCATTAAAGAAAAGTTCTGATTTCTTTTATTTTGTTGTAACCAACACAATGTTTTCAAAGGTTTTATCCAAAAGCTAGATAAAATTCAAGGCTCTTTTCTTGAACTTACGAAGATTTAACAGATACTTATTAAGAGTAGTTCTATGACTTGGAAGATCAGGTAAAGGGAGTGAAACTCTACTAAGTTCAAAATATTATTTGTTATCAAGTCTAGTAAAGATTCAAAAGTTGAATAGAGTTAATATGGTGGGTAAAACATAATTTAGGTTTATCGGTAAATTTCAGATAAAATCTAAATTTATCTTTAATTACCAACAATAATATTAAATTGGCTCACATTTCTTAGAGAAAAATCCACAGGAAAAAAAATGTTAGCTGGCACAATTTTAAAAAGTCATTTTAAAGAGCGGTAGAAGGCCTCAGAAAATAAGACTGCACTATAAGGAAGGAGTTGGCCCTCTACCTGAGGAAACGCATGTACTTATTAGCCATGGCTGTAGGTTCACCATAATCTTCTCTCCTGTCCTTCCCTACCTCCCAAAAAGGGATTCACGTAGGCTGCTCTGGGTCTCCACCATTCTCATACTCAGCCTGTTATACCTAGAGGAATGTTTTACTGTCACTAGAACAGTATGTGATGATAAATTATACTGAGGGTCTCAAAAATGGATGGGATTATTAAATGTTAAGAACTGGGTAAAATCCAATTGGACCATCAGATGAGCCAGGACAGAGTTTTTCCTCCTCTCTCATCCTCTTCCTGGGGCATAGCACATCTTTGCTTTTTCTTTTGGGACTGGGCACAAACTGACCCAGGATAACAGAAGGGGGTCTTTTGTAATACAAACCTAAAAAGAGAAATCAGGTAGGGATTCTTCATAACAAAGTCATGCCATCAGGTAGTCATCTTGGTAGAGGGAAATGTCTGACTGTCCTGTATAGAGTAGATCCTGAGGGCCAATGCAAGCTGTTTTCTTTCACTCTCTTTTTTAGCCTACTTGGATCAGAAACATTCTCCAGGGTAAAATCAGGTGAAACTAAATAACTGAAACCCAGGCCAAAAACCCTTTAAGAAGAAGACGAAAGACGATAGGGCAAAGGAATAAAAGCAGAAGGTATAAGATGGAGAGTCTGGAGAAATATGTAAAGAGAGAGGAAGCTTCACAGAGCGGTTGCTTGAAGCATGGGGGTGCTGAAAAGATGCAGGTGTTGCTCTTGAGGAGCAGGTGATATGGATAAAAGATGAATTCTGTGTGGATTACAACAGTTAACTTGAGCTTGGAGAAAAGAATTACTCTACACATCTTTCAAGACTCACTGGTTTAACTGATCAGCTAACAGTGAGACTTCTTTTTTCTTTCAGTATTGGACTGTATCATTATGCTCTTCTAATATTAAGAAAGAGACTCTCACAGAACAAGGAATATTTGTCAAATTTCAACGTGGTGCATTATCAGACATAAACAGGAAGAAACTATAATGATTTTTGAAAAAAAATAAGATGTGGAACAAGAACTGGATCATATTTCTAGATAGGTAAATAGGCAAAGTAATATCTGTCTTCTAAAGGTGACCTGTTTTTTAGAAGCCTGAAAATTTCACATATTTCAAGGTTAACTCATGGTATCTGAATATGTTCAGCACTATTAGCTTCGACCCATAGTCACTTATTTTAAACTGTTTACTTTTCAGGTTGAAAGCTTATTAATTATTAGATAAAATGTGCTTTGTATTTAAGAGAAAAAAGAGCATTTAAATTAGAGGTTTTATCAGCACTGCTGGATATCTATCTTTCATCCTTTTACAAAGAGTCACATATTAATAATAATAGATGATCTTTTAAATACACTTAAAAGCAAAGAGAGATTATGAATACTAGGAATGCACTAATTTTTCTCTGTATTAAGTATTCTTTTTTTTGTTTTTTTTTTGAGGAAGATTAGCCCTGAGCTAACTGCTGCCAATCCTCCTCTTTTTGCTGAGGGAGACTGGCCCTAAGTTAACATCTGTGCCCATCTTCCTCTACTTTATACGTGGGACGCCTACCACAGCATGGCTTGCCAAGTGATGCCATGTCCGCATCCGGGATCCGAACAGGCAAACCCCAGGCCGCCGGAGCAGAATGTGCACACTTAACCACTGCGCCACCAGGCTGGCCCTGTATTACGGATTCTTGTGGACAAAATGCCTATCTGTCAATTAGCATAAACGAGACGACTAGTCAGAAGCAGTATGTACCTACTTCTTTGGGATAATGGAGAACAACTAGACCAAGACCACTAAATGCCTTAAGTAAGAAACAATTACTAGACTGTGATGCAGTCCAAGCCGCAATCCAATAGGTCAATGAGCCATTGGAACATGCAAGAAATTGTTCTAGTCAATTATGGAAATTATCCTGGTAATATTCCTCAGCAAAGAAGAGCAAAATGGGCTATATTACAAGGACACAGACAAGAAGCAAAATGTCAAGGGGACTTCTGAAAAACAAAAGCTTCTGAGAACCATCATAGGACAATCCAAAAAGCAGGAGACCAGAAGGTCCTATTATGCCTCTTTTTAACCAATGCAATCAGCAATTCTAGTACTGGTAGTGGATATTGTATGTCTTGAGATAATTAAGAGACCCTGGGCAAATGATGAAAAAGTCAAACCACTGTTTGATTAAAAACGCCAAACAATGGATGCTCATGGTAAAGTAGCTGAAAAGGGAAGCTAGAGAAGAATATCAGGAGCATCCGAAGAAGCCATTTAATGGTGGTATTCTGCTCGACCGTAGAAGGAACATTGGGGAAATGAGGTCAAGAGTCTTGGACTGAGAGACCTCAACTGATGCTGAGAGTTGATAAGAGTCCAACCTTTAAACGAGAGTAGATAATGGGGGCTTCTTAAGAGAAGCAAAGACTATTGGTCTGTTTGCTATAGAGACAGAAAAGAACAATCATGCTACTGCTCGTGTGAATTAAAAAAACAAAAACAAAAAACTATTTGTAAGTTGGCGAACTTAGAAGGTAAGGAAGGTGAAAGGCAGCAGCATGTTCGCAGAAGGTAACAAGTGGGACAGGGTATGTAAAGCTTTTAGTACAGTCTGTGGCCCAAAAATACTCCCCAGAAAAGCCTGACAGTATCCTGTCCCAAATCTTTGAGACTTAAAAAGAGAAGTCTGAGAGTTTATCAGCAAAAATTGGATATGAATAAAACTGGATGGTGAAGGCAAGTACCTACTCTCTAAAACAAGCTCTCATTTTCAATCTACTTCCAAGAGATATTGTATTGTAGAGTTCCTTCTCTACTGAACAATCTAAACAATTTATACATTGTTGTTACAAATAAGTGCAGTGGAGGTCTTAATACAGTATTACTTAGAAGATGCTTTCATAATCCAATTTCAAGACAATGAGATGCATTCAAATACTTTATATAGTTTTGTAGATAATCATTAAAATAATTTGCATAGATCAAAATCACATGCTGCGTTTACTCAAAACCCTACCTGCAAAAATCATACCATGAAAGTGACTTGGAACATTGCTATCACTTCAACCCTGAGGACCATAATTTTTAAGATTATACTAAAACTGTGCTACTCCTCATTCTCATTAAATAAATATCTATGGCTGGATAATATATAGGTTGTTTTTGAGATGGATTAGAGTTTTATTTAATAAATATTATTTATCAAATGCCAAATTTCAAAGGAGGCAACATTAAGAATTTTAGTCGATGAGGTATATGCACACTAGAAATGTTTTGTTGTGCCAGATCCACCAGTGACCCTTCTCAGAAAATCTGCCTCCATGGACAGCTCTTGTTGAGTGGGCTGTAGGTCATGTGACTCATCCCAAGGCTACCCCTTACCAAAGCATATTGGACAAGAGATTGAAAGGTAACCTAAGGTGACCTGTATCTCTAACCTACGACTATGTAGGCAAATTAAGTTATCCCTCAAGAATTTTGTTTAAAAGATATCTAAGAAGACTGCTAAGAGCTGTTGACACTAGAGTTGAAAGGTGATGGCAGACCCTTCTGAGATATTTTAGGCCCTGTGCAAAACAAAGCCAAAGAGAAGTAGGTCAGGAAAGAAGGGAGAACATCCAATTCATAGACAGAGATAGGGAGGAATAGATATGAGTGCCTGGAGTTTCTTTGGCACCTATCCTTTCTGAGGTCTACTTACTCATCATTTCCTGGATTCCCTCTATATTTATAATAAACCTCACTGTACTTGAGCTACTATGTCTGGGGTTCTGTTTCTTAAAATATCTTAACTACAACAAAAGGAATTCCTAAAGATATTAACTTATTTTTTCTCTTAAAACTCAAGAGCAAAGCTATTTTTCAGCCTGTATGATTTCATAAACACATTTAAATGAAGATAGTAAAAACAATTTTGTCTATTAAGTCTTCACTCCTATTTTCCTTCAACAGATACTTCTTGTGTGTCTACAAGTTGACTAGGCATACAGTAGTGTGCAAAAGAGACATGGCTTCTCTTTTCAGAAATTTAAAATGTAGTGGAAGAAACAGGCACTTCAAAAGTGATACACAGTAAATAATAACCACCAACTACAGGGTGCCATCAGAGAGAGTAAAAAGATGGACCTACTTAAGAATGGGTGATCAGGAAAAGTTCCTTAGAGGAAGTAACATTTAACCTTAGACCTGAAGGAGTTAGCTGGAAAGGATTACATTCTAGGCAGAAGGGAAAGAATATACAAGCGTTTTCAACTTGAACTGATCTTAAGTGTTCCTGAAACTAAAAGAAGGCCAATGCTGAAGTACAGTGAGTAAGAGAAAGACTGACCCTAGGATACCACTGGGGAGAAAGGAAGGGCAAGATCACAGGCCAAGTGAAACAACATGAGTTTTATTTAGTGGCTTTTTCAGCAGAGACGTGACATGATCTGATACATGTTTTATGAAAATCTTCTAGATGCTATGGAGAATAATGAGATAAAAGAGACAGGGGGTTAAGTGGAAAGACTAGTTAGGAGGTTACTGAATAGGATACGATACCGAGTTGGAGACAGAAAACAGGCTTCAAGACCTATTTTGGAAGTGGACTTGATAAACCAGTGAGCACAATATCTTTCAAATATGTTCAATTATGAATTGCCCAGAGATACACACATATGTAATAAAAACAAAGACATGAATGGGAATGATAAACATTGAATTCTGTATAACGCTTCCTCTGAGGGAAGCAAAGGAGGGTGTGGTCAGGAAGAGATAATAACATACAAAGCTAATTTCACTGCTATGGTTTTATTTCTCAACCAGAGAGGTAGATATATAGGAATTCACTGTATGTCTTAATGCTTTTTTGGTATGTTTTAAATATTTAATCATAAAAATAACAGAAGATATTTAGTTATTTTATTCAATCCATGTATATACAGTTTAACTGCTATGAGTTTTTCTGCAACAAAAAATACTACATATATATATATATATATATATATATATATATATAGCGTGTGTGTGTGTGTGTGTGTGTGTGTATAAAGTAATGTTAGTTATTCCAATTCATAATGAACTGAAATATTTTTATTGGAGAAAAATCTGTCACTCTATAACTTTAAGTCAGTAATCACTGCTCTGATTATGAGAACTAAACACGCAACAATTAAATACTGTGGGTTATTGAACCGGTTCAAAGTACATAAAGTCTTCATGAGTCTTCAAAGTAATGTGGGTCTGACTTTACTGAAACAAAATGCCACCCCTATTTTTGGCAGTGAACATGTACCTGTATTTTAAAGTACTATGTTTGACATGCTTATTCCCCCATTGATCATCTTTCATAATTATTCCATCTTCTACATTTCTTACTTAAAGGTAGTAATATTGACCTTACATGTTTCCAAGGGTACCAAAACCTGCTTCTAGAGGAAACATTGCAGAGAAATTATAAGCCAAGCACTGCCAGAAAAAAGTATGTAACAATAAGATTCCCCAGTCACTGCACAACATCATCTGTCTCCAAGATGCCCCCTGAAGCACAGGAGCTGAACAAGCAGCCATCCTTCCCTCCCACCACATCAAATGAAAACATGTCATCAATAAAACCTACCCGACATGATCCAGCAGCACATCCTGTCCTTTCTCTCTAGCTTTGAAATCTGTCCAGAATTCAACAATTTCTCACCACCTCCACTGCCACTAATTTGGTCGAAGCAACACAGATTACTGCAATTGCCTCCTAACTGGTCTCCCACTTCCCCCTTTGAATGCTCCCACAGTCTTTTTTCAACAACACAACCTGAGCGATCAGGATAAAACATACATCAGAGCGCGCTACTCAAAACTCTCCAGTGGTTTCCCATCCCAGTCCAGTCAAACCCAAATTCTCTACAATGGTCAAAAGACACTATTAAGATCTGCCACATCTCTGTTCATTCATCTGTCTCCATAGCTTAACACTCTCATATACTATATATTCTACTTAGTCATTTGTTTATTGTCTCTCTCTTTCACAAGGATAAAAACTTAATGAGGGCAAGAGTCTTAGCCGCTTTTTCTTTACTGTTGTATCCACAAACTTCAATAGTGCCAAGCATTTGGTAGGAGTTCAATAAATGATTGTTGAATGAATGAATGAATGAATGAATATTTCTCTAAAGGTCACAGGAAGCACAATGTTTCTGCCATTTTAATTTAAGGTTTCTGCCTCTTTCTGTAATGCCAAAATTAATGAAAACACAAGAAAGAGCTGTAAAACATTTGAAGTGAGGATCATAAATACCTTTGTAGGTGGGAAAGAAGTTAGGGTCCAGAAACAAGATTTGTTCTCTAGTCCTGAAGATTTCTACTGATAAGTAAAACTTAAAATAATCTATACTGTATTCATTGGTTAGCACAAGCACTTTTTTCCTACTCTTGTGGTCAATTATTACTCTAGAAGTTTTCAGAAAAATTTATATTTACGTTCTTAATCTTCTTTATATCAGCGCATTCTAATATACTTTAAACTCAACATATTACTTGATAAAGGTGTTCGCTAATTCTACTGTAGCAATCATATTGCAATATATAAACGTATCCAACCAATATATTGTACACCTAAAACTTACACAGCATCATGTGTCAATTATATCTCAATAAAAAATTCAGCATATCACTGTTTGAGGGAGCAAAATGAGGGCAAAGAGTAAGAATACTGGGGCTGGCCCCGTGGCCGAGTGGTTAAGTTCGCGCGCTCCGCTGCAGGCGGCCCAGTGTTTCGTCGGTTCGAATCCTGGGCGCGGACATGGCACTGCTCGTCAGACCACGCTGAGGCAGCGTCCCACATGCCACAACTAGAGGAACCCACAACGAAGAATGCACAACTATGTACCAGGGGGCTTTGGGGAGAAAAAGGAAAAAATAAAAAATCTTAAAAAAAAAAAAAAAAGAGTAAGAATACTACATAATGAATCTACTCTTCAGACAACAGCTTACTACTTTGAGAGGGGGATTATACTTGGTGGTATTTAATCACATGTTGTAGTACCGTCATTTTTTTAAATTATCCTAAGAAGAAAGGAGAGGCAGGAAATATACTTCTAATTTGAAGGGTCAATGATTTCCCTAAATTTCATGAAATATCAAGTTACTATATAAAGCTGAATATATTTGATACTCCACAAATTACACTATCTGGAAAGAGTCAACTTCAAACACCAGCTGTCAGTTATCTTGTCAAGACTAAAAAAAAAATACTACTTTCCTTATGTTTTTTGAAAGACTGTGGAAGAAAAAAGCACTTTTGGAGAACTACTTGAACCACTAGTCAAAAGGAAATAAAATGAAATTTCCACTAAGATCAACAGTTAAAATTTTGGTTTTAGCAAAGAAGCATCTCAACTGAGGGGACATAAAGGTGGTTAGAAGGGTATTAAAGAACCAACAGCTAGTTAACACTCTCTTAAGAACCTCTGAGGGGCCAGCCCTGTGGCCGAGTGGTTAAGTTCACGCGCTCTGCTTCAGCAGCCCAGGGTTTCACCAGTTCGAATTCTGGGCGTGGACATGGCACCACTCATCAAACCATGCTGAGGCAGCATCCCACACGTCACAACTAGAAGGACCCACAACTAAAAAATACAAAACTATGTACCAAGGGGCTTTGGGAGAAAAAGGAAAAAAATAAAATCTTTAAAAAAAAAAAAAGAACCTCCGAGATCAGCTAGTTAACCGAAAAAACTGAGAAGCAACTAAAAGGGCTATACAGGTAACTGGAGCAGAATGGAGGGTAATATTATTAACTGAATATTTATTATGTAGCAAGCACAGTGCTAAGCACTTTATATTCATAATCTCATTTAATCTTTAAAACAAACCTGGGGAATAGGCATTGTTAGCCTCATTTTACAGAGAAAGAAACTGAGACATACATAGGTAAAGTAACAAGATGGTATGGGAAGGGTTAAATAAAACGCCAACTATCTTAACTCCAATGGTAAACTGTCTCTATGTTGCTTCTTCTATAGCTGAATACATTGCTGAATTTTCCCCATCAGGGTAACTTCTCTCACATAAGCACAAAAGTGATTCAGCTGTTAGATCCAGTTCTTAGTCTCCATCTGCATACAACTTCAGAGACCAAGTGAATGATTTGAATCACCAGTGAGTTTCATTTTGTCCCGTATTCATAAACTCTAATCTGATCCATGACCTGCCCTCTAAAAAAACCAAACCAAAACAAAACAAAAACTTGCCCATAATCACAGGGAAGACTTTTACTGAACAAAAACAACTTGAAAGGTAATGCTCAAAATACTTTGGAAAGCTGTTTGGTGGCATCTACTAAACCCTAGCATATAGATGCCCTAACCCAGCAATTCCACTCCCAGATGTGCACCACAGAAGTGGACGTACATATTTATCAAAAGAAAAGTTCAAGAATGTTCACAGCAACACTATTCATAATAGCCCTAACCTGGAAACGACCCAAATGCTCATCAACAATAAAATGGATAAATTGGAGTATATTCACACAATGGAACACATAAACCATGCCTAGATGCAACTATATAGATGAATCTCACAAATACAATGATGAATGAAAAGGCTAGACAAAAACGAGTTCATATTGTATGATTCCACTTTACAATTATTAATTATTCCAAGATTACTCTCCGGAGGGGTGGTGACTAGAGTGGCAGTGAAAAGGAGGAGGGGTTCTGAAATGCAGATAACATTCTGCTTTTGTTCACCTGGGTGCTTGTTACATCAGTATGTGCACTTTGTGAAAAATCTTCATGTTTTACACTAAGTTTTGCACATTTTCTTTCATTATGTAATTCTTCAATAAAAAGTTCTCTAAAAAGCAATGTTTTATTGTTGGTGGGTTAACAGCATAGTATTTCCACTATAATTGTTAGTACCTTTAGCCTTTTTCCTATCTCTCCACATAGATAGAGGCAGACAACAAAAAGGAAGGCTTTGTTCTTTTTGAAAAAAATAATTTTCATTTCAATTATTGGATAAATGACAATCTACAGAGAGTTTGATTCATCTCAATATGAGAAAATGTACTTTGAAATTCTAGTTTCAAATCCTGTTGCCATCCATCTTGACTAAATGAAGGAATTAACCGAAGTCACCATATACTCAGTTTTAATAAACATTTTAAATAAAACTATTAACAACCAGGAGTTTTTGATTCATACTGCATTGCCAAAGTCTACTAAAATTCTTCCCTTTTCTGCTACTAAATTAACTTCATATTCTTAACCTCAAGATGAATGAAGAAATCCTTAACAGCATATAGCTTAGGAAAATATGAAATGATGATATGCTTTCTAGGAGTGAAGCCTCGAGCTCAATGTTCTTCTTTCTCACTTTGTAATAGGATCTTTGAACAAAACACTCTGCAGTCCAAAATAATTTTTTTGGTCAGAATGATGAACTTTGAAAAATCAACACTTTTCCATCTGAGAATTTCCTAGCCTTCCATTTGTAACTAAACATTAATTTGTAACTTTCAGGATTTGAATTGTTTTCTTAAAAAAGAGAAAATATGACAAAAACAAACACCCACAGATGATTCTATTTAAGACTATGTTACCATTTCTTCTTTTAAAATATTTTATCACATATAAAAGACTGGTTTTGATATAAATATTTTATTAACTACAAGAAGTAAAGGGGCAAAGAGAAAACACAGACAGGCAGGAAATAAAAGTTTATCTAAAAATTTCCTTTGCAAAACAATCCTCTGACAAAGATGAGTTAGTGGAAAGAATGAATATCCTGAAGCACGCTACAATATTGTTCCCAATCAAGTTTATTTTGAAAGCTGCTTTACTCTGTTAAGGGAAGTTGTCATTTATTTCCCTAGTTACCATGATGCTGTGACTACAACCTACTCCATGTTTTGGAAGCTGTGCAACTTCCTCAAACAGCTACAAAGTACAGGTTTAAGGGAAGGGAAAGTAACATCCATGATGCTTTTATTCATTTTAATGAGCATTAAGATGTTTCGAATATTGTGATTATGAACTGCAGTTGACAAGTGATGAGAAGGCTTATAAATTAACGGTTCTTTTCCCTACCATAAATGTTGCTAATTTTCTTAGCAACTGACATTAGAAATTCAAGTATCTCTAAGATGAAATTTCCTGAGAAATTGTGAATCTGGGTTCCAGAAGACCCATGGACAGTGCTCCAATGTCAGGTACAGCACCATTCAGGTAGAGACTATTCTAGAAAGCCATCATTCCAGTGTGCTAAAGGTAACAGCCCTACTCTACCAGAAGTGACCAAGAAATCCAATTTAACTGGTATAATTAAGTATACTAATTTCACTCTCATTTCTATAATGAACACTATAGAACCAATCTCGTATGAAACTAGATAATCTCTTTCAGCAAAAAAACGTGAAGCAATGATAATGAAGATTTGCAAGCTCCTACTACAAATAAAGATAAAACTGTCAAAATGCCATACCCCTACTTTCCTATTTTTATAAATACGATGAAACACTAAACTTGGCTCATTATACAATGAATGAGAACTATGAATATTTATTTATCAAAACTAACTTTTAGTATTATCTTGTTATAAGATTAAAGAACTCAAAGATATAAATTTGGTTTTTACTTTCAAAGAGTATTGCACTAAATTAGAAGAGTCAGAACTGTTCACCACACCACTTTGGACAATCAGGCAAAGTAGAGTTTTTAGTACAAATGCCTAAATTTGCTTTGTGTATACTGTGATCATAGCATTTTGACTTTGAATAAGGTTTTAGCTTGTAATTCTGCATTCTTTCAGGGTAATTTTAGATAGGCATTTTAGAAACTAATTTGTAAGTAAAGCAAATAGGAGAATTGATGTGTTATCAATGAGGTTCTCTAGCTGTTATATATTCAGAATTTGGGAATTTATTCTGTGACCCTCAGCAAGTCACACAACACTTCTTTATCAAAATATGTTACAAATGTTTAAAAATCTTACATGCTTACAAGCTGCTCTGCAACCTTCAAATATTGTACAACTGCCGACTGGAACCTTTGAAGAACAAAACTCAGCTATGCTTGCATATAAAATAGTTATTGCTGTGGTAGCCTGAGAAATAATAGCTATGCTTTATACAGCTTATACATTGTATCTTTTAAAATCTCATCTCTATAATTAAATTTCTAGTTCCTAGTGTGATGAAAATGGTTAGTCTTTTAAGAGGAAACTTTGTGTAAAAAAAGTAACACAATAATACAAAACTCTCTAGATTATATTCAGCTTATACTTTTGATTACTAGCTTTTTAATTTAAGACAGCTATATTTTTACATACATTTATATCCCCAATAGAAAAAATTATTCTCATCCAGTAACTTTCCTATTACTGCGAAAGTAATAGGAAACATTTTGATGGGCAGTATATGACGTATGTTTGTGTAATATTGCTTATTCTTTAAAAGAATACAGTAAATGTAGCCATCTAAGGAACTAAAAACAATGAAAGAAACAAATTTAGATACTAAGGAATTTTGCAAACTAATTTTTGAAATATTCCACTGTATAAAAATATAATATATGATATGGAAGCTTTAGTTTGTCACTTCTCTATCATCTGGTAGAAGTCTCAAACATCATATACAAAGAGATAGCTTATGAACTGAGGATTTAATTACTATAAAAATTTCATTTCACTTATATTCATTCTTGGAGTATAATTGCATTACCATTAAAAATACCTGATTCTAAATTCATTTATTTAACTTTAAAGGTCATTTATATTACTAGTACTTTATTACACAGATATAGGCTTACTAGGAATGTAATTATACAAACTTAATTACTTCATTTTTCTTTGTAGGAATTATATATGCCTTAATATTTTCACTTCTCACAAATAATAAAATTACAATTAAAATAGTCTTTACTTAAAATTCAAATAGAAATTTTGGTCAATATTTATGGTTTAATGTCACAGGAAAAAAGAAAATGAAGAAAACTGTAACCATTTTCACTAGAAACTATCTTCTCTGCTGTTAGGTGAGAAATGGGAGTCACTCTACCTCGCAAAGCAGTAAGTCAATGATGTGGAAGACCATGCAGAGCGGGAACTTGGCAGTAAACAGAGTGAGAAACCACTGGGATGCATACATATGGGCTTCCAGGTTCAGATCACAGAAATGGCTGTGCAGGTCCGGTAACTGCTCCTAAAAGTCAAAGTGGAAAATTGAGAGGAAGGAACACTGAAGAATCTTTATTTCCTGCCACAACTGCGATTTATGACAAGATTTCTACGATCACTCTCAATTTATTATAGCATTTGTTGAATGATATATAACTACACAGAAGTGATGACAGGAGAGAAGAATTGGGGATACAACAGAGAATCAAGGAAAATAAAGACAGACTTGTTATGGACAAATAACAAAGATCATCCCTTGCTCACTTGACTGTTCTTGTTTTGTGGGAAATGTTTGCTCTGATAGAACACCTGTAGTCTAATGAAATCACAACTCAGGGTCAAGTCACAGCACTCCCCTTCACAGTTCAATTCCTAACTAGTCAGGAAAGAAACATACCATTTCTTTGGAGACCATTTAATATCTACATCATCTGGGTTCTATGATATCACTGTAGTATATTTTGGGGGTACTTAGAAAAGCCCAAAACACAAACTTTAAAAAATCTGACACATTAAAAATAGCAAAGTACAGAAATTGTGCAAGTGTATAAAGTATGAAACTGGATGTTTTCTAAAAATGCCTTTATGCTAGCTTTATCTTTTTCCCCAAGATAAACAAGTAAATGCTTTTCAACAGTATGAAAGGCAAAGTAAAAATCATTAGCATAGCTCTTCCCATAACCGAAAGACAAAGGCAAAGATATGTAAAAAACCCCACTTTAGTTTTGTTTTCATAAACAGACCAGAAAACCAAAAAATAAAAAATTCGCTTCTTACACAAGATGCTCTTTGAAAAGCACCCAAATGTGTCCATCAGGTACTTTAAAAGGGGTGTCCAAACGGTCATCCAGTTAACAGACAAAAAATGCCCACAGAAAAGTGTGTTTGGGTTCCTTCACAGTACCACAAACTTGTTATTCATTTATCATTTATTTGACTCTCAAAGCTCTTAAGAATACTGACCTCTGAAAAAATATAAACTTTTGTAAATAAAAGGTAAATGAAAGGTAAAAAAAATCAATAATCCCAAATATTTACTTGAAAGAATTAAATCTCTAAAAGGCGCCTACTGCTTTTCATGTCCATAGTAACCAGATTCTTCTACACAGTCTTTTTCCCCTCAATGCCCATCTGTCATTGCGCTTACAGTTCATTTGACACCCTTCCTCTCCTTTATTTCTTCTTCACATTTAAGGTCTTCTACCCTCCTATATTCCCTTCTCCCAATAAAGCTATCCTTAACCTCACTGCAATCTGTCCATCTTCCACTCCCCTGTTCTAGTCTTTCAGTTTCCTATTGGTTTCACTTCCCTCTTTTAGAAACCTATCTAAAGATATCTCCTGACAGATCACATCAATGAGCTCCCACCAGTATCTTCTGTCACTTCCTACTAACCGTCCTCCCCAATCACTTTACTTTTCCCCATTATGGAATCAATCCATTTATGCATTTCCTTCACATTTCTCTTGGATTCCCAATAGTTCATATTGGGAGAAAGCCACATACAGATGCTGCATAGACCCATTATAAATTTAAGATTTCCAACCTCAGGTGGAATTTCAAAGCTCCTCAGTAATTCCTTTTATCAGCATTGGCCAATAATTTTGCCCTTACTCAAAATTCTTTTTATTATGTACGTTTGACATATATACATAAAAGAATGTTTCTCATATATATAAATTTACACATTTATATATTATGAAATTTTTACATTGTGAAAAAGTTACAACATTGTTAGAGATCAGGAAATTATACGGGGGAAATTTTTATGTCTCTACATTACAATATTTTAGGTGTTTCTTCTTCTCTTATCAATATCTTCTTGTCTCTTCAACGCGTTCTCTACATGTGGACCTAAATATGGTACTGGTGCTAATTAATATAGAGAAAGCTCTTAAGTATTTCCATTTTTATTCTGTAAATATCTTCACTTCTTTATAAATAATACTAGGCAATCTCTTCACTGACAACTTACTATGTTCGCACTTCAAAGTACTAAAGTTGAATATTTAAAATGGAAGACTATTCTAAAAATGGCCAATGATTGAATAAATATTTTATGATATTAAGCCCACTGTATTCATTGGTCAGAAACCAAATCCATCTACATTTTCTGTAGAATTTCATTAAACTTTCATAAATCATTATTGTTCATCAATTTTATTAAGACTTTTTCTATAACAACAAACTCGAGTGATAAAATTTCCTAATTTTTACTTACCTGCATTAGTCTCTCCAACTGATAGAATTTGCAATGAAGATCTTCAAAGTTGTTTTTGTAGAGATCTCGTAAACCATAGTCATACATGATTTTCACCAAAACACAGAATGCTTGTTCTTCTGGCATCTACAGGAGAACATATACACATAGAACATGACTGAGTGGCATTTGGCCAGAATGTCCAAAAAGTTCCTTCATGTTATGAGTCCTCTGCATTAACGGTTAAAGGCCTCTAGTGAATGAAGTTATTCAGAGCCAGCCTTCTTCAGAGACACAGGTAAAATCTGTGTTCAAAGCTTCCAGCTTCCTCCCTGGAGATGAGTTTCTCTCTCTCGTGAATTTTAATCATCCTGTCATTCACTTATTAAGCCATCTTAAAAATAGGTAGTAAAGTCACGTGATTCAAAATCAAAACAATTTTCCTCAAAAAGTAAAAGTATATAAAGGTGAAAGTCTCACTCCTCTCTATCCCCCTGTACACTAATCCCTGCACCTGCCTCCCCCCACCTCTTTGGCATAACCTCATGACTACTCCTAATAATTTCTCACGTATCCTGCCAGCGTTTATGCAAATAAAAAGTTACATTTATTTTATTTTTTCCCTTTCCTACATAAAAGATAGCATTCTATATACACTGTGATGCATCTTGTATTTATCCCCCCAATAATATTCCCAAAAGAGGGATTCCTGGGTCAAAGGATTAATGCATTTTTAATCTTGATAGATTGTGCAATACTGTCCTCCCAGGGTCTTCTTGATGTTGCTATTTTTCTTTCTATAAAAAAGTTTCAGGAAAGAATTTATGAGCTCTGTCATTAAGATTTAAATAACTAATAAAATCTAATATACCTTATAGCCTCCCAGAGGTATTTTTATCTGAACAGAGAATGAAGTCTGAAATCAAAGAACAAATCTCTAAATTGTGGTATCAACAAGCTGAAAGAACTTAGAGAGGGATATATCCAATATTCTAGAAATTACACCAAGCAAACAGAATAAAGAGTTGTTCTCACTCAATCCTAGGATGTAACTATTATGTGAACATCCACTTTAAATGTCACTTCTCTGAAAGTCTGACCTTGGCTGATGACTGTATTTGACTCCTTTGTTAGACTAACTTCCTGCCCGAATAACTGAATTAAGCAGAGATGTATTCACCCACTTAGAAATGTAACTGTTTATTTAAGTTCCTATACAAATTGGCCACTTACATTTTTTACCTATAAACAATGAAATACATAAATTAGTTAAATAAAATCACCAAAAGTTAAATAAGTACATTTAGCTGTTGTCATTTTGATTCTCTAAATATTTGCTTATTTCTTTTTTATCTATAAGTTGTCTGGGGCTTGGGCTTTGACCCCAGCTGTTCAAGTCAGCAAACATTTTTCAGCTTATATTTAGGTATTTAGAATATAAGTACACTGTATTCTTCACTCTTTTAGCAGTTCTGTCATTGAAGCCTCAAGGGACACTAACTTGCACATACATGGTCTACAATACTTCTCTTACCACCCAGTTCTCAGTCTCTTCATCTTCCTCTCAGATCTCTACTAAAATGGCTATACAAAAAAGCCACATGCAAGATAACTGTAGTCAGCCCTGGAGAAACTAACTCATTTGAATTCTCCCTCTTTCTAAGTGAATGATGATTAGTTGAGTATTTTAAAATCTGATATCTTATAAAAGGGAAAAACTTTGATTTCTCTGAAAGTGGTAAAACCATTAAAGCAATAAAAGGTTTAAATGCCTATCAGCATTCATACATGCAGTCACTGAACATGTGAGATGCATGCACTGTGCTGGCTGGGACAGAGGTACAGGTAGAGTGCCTTCCCAAGGGACAAGTGAACAGGCAACTCTGCTTGAGTTTCACACGGACACAGAAGGCCTAGGATAGGGGAGGCTGGGTGTGTGGACCAAGAGTGAGACATCACTACAGCTAGACTGCAAGTAGAGAAATGACTGGATATGGGCCAGATCAGGACAGATTATTCAGGAAAATTACAAATGGACATAAATTTCTGCTTTGCTTTTAGGTATGGAACTTAAATTCTCTCTTTTTCCCATTTCTCTCTCCCCCTCTTTCCCCGCCCCTTGTCTGTCTCTCTCTCATACATATATAAACAATATATTATTTAATAAACGTTCTTCAAAAACAAAAGCATTTGGCAGTTTGAACTTGATCCTTAAAAAATAAAAGTGGCAATTCCAGCCTGTAACCTTTTTTTTTTTTTAATATACCTACATTTTGGGGAGGGAGGTAGTCTTAGAGTTACTATCCTCTATGTCAAGCTTCAGCAACACAGCCAAGTTTTTGATTTTCAGTTAGTTAATGTGCCACATGAAAAAAATGGACTAAACCTATAACATACCAATCCAGCTGGGGTAGAATCAATATTGACTATCAAGACTAAGGTCAGATGTAATAAGCTCTCATGGGATCTCAGATACTATCTCATCATAAAACTGACCAAAAAGCGAACTCCTGTGAAGACAGAAAAAGGTTGCTAACAAAACAAGTGAGAAAGTAATGGGAAATATGTATAATCCTTTGGAAGGTGGAAATGCAACCTTCTCTTTCTAGTTTAAAGACTAAAAGGCATCTATTTAGCATGTCTAATTAAGCTTCCATTGGTATTTCTCTTTCTTCAATTAATGCATTCACTCTCAGTAGCAGCAACCAGGATAGGCACACAAAATTTAACAAATATGTCAAAGGTTTAGAAAATGAAAACAAAAATCTAAAAATGTATAAGATACGGCTAAACAACATATATTTACACTGCAGAGGAAAAAGGAAGTTCACATAGTGACTTATAATGGCATTTTGCTTTTGAGGGCTAAGACAATGCCTGTTTAAGGAAGATATTATACCTCAGTTAAGTGTCAATAATAAGAAGTGAAGTCTTAGCCTAGATTGGTGGTATTATAAAACATAAAAGATATGAAAAAACATATTTTGCAAAATTGTAAACAAGAGTCACTTTCTGGTGGCCACTAATGACTTCAATGATGGCAGAAAAATTTACTGACAATAATAAATTATTAGCTTTGTCAATGCAAATAAATATAATAATAATAATTCCAATAACAAGTGGGATAATAGAAGCCTTGCTGTAGCATTAGCAGCATTTGGCCTTTACCATAACACATGAAATACTAGAAAATAAACAGACTGAAGTTGAGAAGTGACGTGCAGACAGAATCTGCATTTCCATCATACAGATAGAACAGACATAAACAGACTCAAGAGCATAAATAACAGTAAAATGTGGCAAAATAATAGTGATTAATTTTCAATATTTACTACTTTTTGTTTTTAATATAGATTATTTACTTGTAAGTTTATATCATTTTTTTCCAGCTTTATTGAGACGTAACTGACACACAACATTGTGTAAGTTTAAGGTGTACAAAGTGATGATTTGATATATACTGCAAAATGATTACCCACAATAGGTTAGTTAATAGATCCATCACCTCACACAGTTACAAGTTTTGTTTTTTTGTGGTGAAAACTTTTAAGATCTGCTCCTTGGCAGTTTTCAAATATACAATACAGTATTGTTAACTATAGTGACCACGCCATACACCACATCCCCAGAACTTATTAATCTTATAACTAGAAGTTTGTACCTTTTCACCATACTCATCCATTTCCCCAACCTCCTACCCCTGGCAATCACCAATCTACTCTGTTTTTATGACTTTAGATTTTTTAAATTCTACATATAAGTGAAATCATACAGTATTTGTCTTTCTCTGTCTGACTTACGTCACTTAGCATATTTCGCATAAAGCATACCACTGTTTCACTTAGCCCTCAAGGTTCATCCATGTTGTCACAAATTTCCTTTTTTATGGCTGAATAATATTCCATTGCATGTATATACCACATTTTCTCTACCCATTCATCCCTTGACAGACAACTAGGTTGTTTCCACGTCTTGGCTATTGTAAATAATGTTGCAACAAACATGGGGGTGCACAGATGTTTTTGAGTTAGTGTCTTCATTTCCTCAGGATAAATACCCAGAAGTGAAATTGCTGGATCATATGGTAGTTCCATTTTTTGAGGAACCTCCATACTGTTTTCCATAGTGGCTGCACCAATTTGTATTCCCACCAACAGTGCATAAGGCTTCCCTCTTCACCATAATCTCATCAACACTTATCTCTTGTCTTTTTTGATAACAGACATTCTAACAGTTGTGAGGTGATATCTTATTGTGGTTTTGATTTGTATTTCCCTGATAATTAGTGATGTTGAGCATCTTTTCATGTACCTGTTGGCCATCTGTATGTCTGGAGGAAAAGTTTTCAATCTTTCACCATTGAGTATGAGGTTAGCCATTGGCTTGTCATACATGGCCTTTATTATGCTGAGGTGCATTCCTTCTATACCCAATTTGTTTAGAATTTTTATCACGAATGGATGTTGAATTTTGTCAAATACTTTTCTGCATCTATTGAGATGATCACATAATTTTTATCTTTTATTCTATTAATGTAATGTGTCACATTTATGATTTGCATATATTCAACCATCCTGGCATCCCAGGGATCAATCACCCTTGATCATGGTCTATGATCCTTTTAATGTACTGTTCAATTCAGTTTGCTAGTATTTTATGGAGCATATTTGCTCTATATTCATCAAGGGTTTTGGCTTGTGGTTTTCTTTTCTTGTAATGTCCTCATCTTGTTTTGGTATCAGGGTAATGCTTGCCTTGTAAAATGAGTTTGGGAGTTCTCCCTTCTCTTCAATTTTTTGGAAGAGTTTGAGAAGGATTGGTATTGACTCACCGTGAAATATTTGGTAGAATGCACCAGTGAAACCATCTGGTCCTGGGCTTTTATTTGTTGCAGGGGTGGGGGGAGCTGATTACTAATTCAATCTTCTTACTTGTTATTAGTCTATTCAGATTTTCTATTTCTTCAGTCTTGTATGTTTCCAGGAATTTATTCATTTCTTCTAGGTTGTCCAATTTGTTGGTGTATAATTGTTCATAGTAGTCTCTTACGATCCTTCATATTTCAGTGGTATCAGTTGTAATGTCTCCTCTCTAATTTATAATTTTGATTTCTCTCCCTTTTTCCTTAGTCTAGCTAAAGGTATGTAATTTTGTTTATCTTTTCAAAGAACCAACTCTTACTTTTGTTAATCTTTTTTATTGTTTTTCTATTCTCTATTTCATTTATTTCTCTTCTAGTGTTTATTATTTCCTTCATTCTGCTAACTTTTGGGCTTAGTTTTTTCTACTTTTTTTTGTTCCTTGAGGTGTAAAGTTAGGCTGTTTGAAGGGTTTCTCTTTTCCTGATGTACGCATTTATAACTATAAACTTCCCTCTTAGAACTACTTTTGCTGTATCCCGTAAGTTTTGGTATGTCATGTTTCCATTTTCATTTGTCTCAAGATATTTTTTTATTTCCCTTACAATTTCTTCCTTCATCCATTGTATGTTCAGGAGTGTGAACATAAAATTCTCAGAAATTTTAATTTCTAAATATTTTTGAATTTTCCAGCTTTCCTCCTGTTAGTGATTTCTAGTTTCATATCATTGTGGTTGTAAAAGATACCTGATAAATTTCTATCTTCTTGAATTTGCTGAGACTTTTTTGTGGCCTGATATATGGTCTATCCTAGAAAATGTTCCTTGTGCTCTTGAGAAGAATGTGTATCCTGGTGCTATTGAATAGAATGTTCTGTATATGTCTGTTAGGTCCATTTGGTCTATAGTGCTATTCACATCTGCTGTTTCTTTGTTGATTCTCTGCCTGGATGATCTATCCATTGTTGACGGTGGGGTATTAAAGTCCCCAAATATTACTGTATTGCTGTTTATTTCTCCTGTTAGTTCTGTTTGTATTTGCTTTATATATTTAAGCGCTCTGATGTTGGGTGCATACATAATTATAATTGTTGTCTTCTTGATGATTTGACCCATTTATCATTATATGACTTTCTTTGACTCCTCTGACCATTTTTAGCTTAACTTTTAACTTAAAGTCTATTTTTTCTGATATAAGTATAGCTACCTCTACTTTCTTTGGGTTACCATTTGCTTGAATGGTCTTTTTCTATCCCTTCATTCTTAATCTGTTTGTGTCCTTAAAGCTAACATAAGTCTGTTTAGGCAGATATTATTTGATCTTGTTTTCTTCCAGTCAGCCATGCTATGTCTTTTGATTGGAGAATTGATCCATTTACGTTTAAAGTAACTAACTTAACCACTCGGCTACGGAGTCGGCCCCCACTTTAGCATTTCTGAAGGGCAAGTATAGTGATAATGAACTCCCTCAGCTTTTGTTTGTTTGGGAAAGTCTTTATCTCTACTTCAATTTTTTTTTATTGAGTATACTTGACATATAACATTATGGTGTACAAAGTGTTACTTTGACATATTTATTCATTGTAATATGATTGCCTTTGCAGCTATTTTATCAGATTACATAATTATAGTAAAATATTGTTGTCTATATTCATTATACTGTGCATTAGATCACTATGGCTTATTTACTACTTTTTTGTACCCTTAAACAATGCCAATCTTATCTCCCCACCCCCTATCGCTTGGTATTCACCATTTTATGCTTTGCTTTTTACAAGTTCAAATTTTTTTTCTTCTTAGATCCCACATATAAGTGATATCATACAGTACTTGTCTTTCTCTGTCTGACTTATCTCACTTAGCATAATGTGCTCAGAGTCCATCCATGTTGTTGCAAATGACAGGATATACTCCTTTTTCATGGCTGAATAATATTCCATTATGTATTATACCACATCTTTTCTATCCATTCATCTGTTGATGGGCATTTAGGTTGTTTCCATATCTTCACTAGTATGAATAATGATGCAATAAACATGGGAGTGCATATATATCTTTGAAGCACTGTTTTCATTTCCTTTGGGTACAAAGGGTACAAACTGCTGGATTGTGGAGTTAATTTTTTGAGGAAACTGTATTGTTTTCCATAGTGGTTGGACCAATTTACAATCCCATAAACAGTGCAGGAGGGTTCTCTTTTCATCACATGCTCACCAGCCCCTGTTGTCTCCTGTCTTCTTGATGACAGTCATTCTAATGGGTATGAAGTGATATCTCATTGTGGTTTTGATTTGCATTTTCCTGATAATTTGTGACGTCAAGCATCTTTTCATGTGCCTGTTGGCCACTTTGATGTCCTCTTTGAAAAAAGTCTTCTTAGTTCTGCACTTTTTTTTAGGATTGGCACCTGAGCTAACCACTGTTGCCAATCTTCTTTTTTTTTTTTTCTGCTTTTTCCCCAAATCCCCCCAGTACATAGTTGTATATTTTAGTTGTAGGTCCTTCTAGCTGTGGCATGTGGGGTGCCGCCTCAGTATGGCCTAATGAGTGGTGTCATGACCACGCCTAGGATCTGAACTGGTGAAACCCTGGGCTGCCAAAGCAGAGTGTGCAAACTTAACCACTCAGTCATGGGGCCAGCCCCAGTTCTGCACATTTTTAAATCAGATTTTTTTTTCTGCTTTATCTCCCCAAATCCCCCCTGGTACATAGTTGTATATCTTAGTTGCAGGTCCTTCTAGTTGTGGCATATGGGACACTGCCTCAACGTGGCCTGACGAGCAGTGCCATGTCCACGCCCAGGATCCAAACCCTGGGCTGCCGCAGCAGAGCACACGAACCGAACCACTCGGCCACGGGGCTGGCCCCTTAAATCAGATTTTTTTGTTATTAAGTTATATGAGTTCTTTATATATTTTGGATATTAACTTCTTATCTGATGTATGGTTTGCAAGAATTTTCTCCTTTTGGGTAGGTTGTCTTTTCATTTTGTTGATTGTTTCTTTTGCTACGTAGATGCTTTTTAGTTTTATGTAGGCCCATTTGTTAATTTTTGCTTTCATTGTTTGTGCATTTGGCATCATGTCCCAAAACCATTGCCAAGACCAATATCAAGGAGCTTCTTCCTTGTCTTTTCTTTTAGGAGTTTATAGTATCTGGCCTTACGTTTAAACCTTTGATCCATGTTGAGCTAATTCTTTTGAGTCGTGTGAGATAGCAGTCTGATTTCATTGTTCTGCATGTTTCTCCAGTTTCCCTAGCACCATTTGTTGAAGAGACTATCCTTTCCCCGTTGGGTGTTCTTGGCTCCTTTGCTAAATATTAGTTGATCATATCTACTGAGATTTAATTCTGGGCTCTCTATTCTGTTCCATTCGTCTAAGTGTCTGCTTTTGTGCCAGTATCATACTGTTTTAATTAGTATGTAGTATGGTGTGAAATCAGAAAGTATGTTACCTCTGGTTTTGTTCTTTTTTCTCAGGATTGATTTGGCTACTCAGGGTCTTTTGTGGTTCCACACAAATTTTAGGATTGCTTCTTCTATTTCTGTGAAGTTTGCTTTTGGCATTTTTATGGGGTTGCAGTAAATTTTGTAGATAGCTTTGGGTAATATGGACATTTTAACAATATTAATTCTTCTGATCCATGAACACAGGATGTCTTTCCATTTGTTTGTGTCTTCTTCAACTTTTTTCAGCAAAGACATAGTTTTCATTGTAAAGATGTTTTACCTCCTTGGTTAATTTATTCCTAAGTATTTCACTGTTTTTAATGCTATTATGAATGAGATAGTTTTGTTTATTTCTTTTTCAGATGTTTCCTCATTTGTCTAAAAGAAAACAACCAACTTCTGTATGTTGATTTTCTATCCTGCAACTTTACTGAAATTATTGATTAGTTCCAACAATTTTTTGGTTGACTCTTTGGAATTTTCTATGTATAAAATCATATCATCAACAAATAGTGACAGTTTTACTTCTTTCTTTCCAGTTTGGATGCATTTTATTTCTTTGTCTTGCCTAACTGCTCTAGCTAAGACTTCCAGCACTATATTGAATAGGAGTGGTGAGAGTGGGCATCCTTGTCTTGTTCCTGATCTTAGAGGAAAAGCTTTCAATTTTTCTTTTTTGAGTATAATGTTACCTGTGGGTTTGTTATATATGGCCTTTATTATGTGGAGGTATATTCCACCTATACCCAATCTATGAATGGTTTTTATCTTGAAAGGATATTTTGTGAAATGCTTTTTCTGAATCTACTGAAAGGATCATGTAATTTTTACCTTTCATTTTACTAATGTGATGTATTATGTTTACTGACTTCTGTATGTTGACCCATCCTTGCGTCCCTGCAATAAAACCCACTTGGGCATAATGTATAATCCTTTTAATGTGTTCTCTTGAATTTGGTTTGCCAATATTTTGTTGAGACTTTTTGTATCCATATTCATCAGGGACAGTGGTCTTTAGTTTTCTTTTCTTATGGTTTCGTTATTGGTTTTGCTATCAAGGTAATGCTGGCCTTGTGGAATGAGTTTAGAAGTGTTGTCACTTCCGTGATATTCTGCAAGAGTTTGAGGAGGAGTGGCATTAATTCTTCTTTAAATATTTGGTAGGATTCACCAGGGGAGCTGTGTGCTCCTGAAGTTTTCTGTGTTGGGAGGTCTTTGATTACTGATTCAATCTCTTTATCTGTTATTAGCCTGTTCAGATTTTGGATTACTTCCTCACTCAGTCTTGATAGGCTGTGTGTTTCTAGAACTGTATCTGTTTTTACTACAGTCTGCAATTTGTTAAAATATAATTGTTCACAGTAGTGTCTTATGATCCTGTGAATTTCTGTAGTATCAGTTGTAATGTCTCCTCTTTCATTTCTAATTTTCTTTATTGAGGTCTTCTCTCTTTTTTTTCTGAGTTGGTCTAGCTAAGGGTTTGTCAATTTTATGTATTTGAAGAACCAGATCTTACTTTTGTTAATCCTTTATACTGTTTTTCTTGTCTCTATTTCATTTCTCTCCATTCTGATCTTTATTATTTCCTTCCTTCTGCTAAGTATGGGCCTAATTTATCCTTCTTTTTCTAGTTCTTAGAGGTGTAAAGTTAGGTTGTTTATTTGAGATCTTTTTAATTACTCAGTATAGGCATCTTTTGCTATAAACTGTCCTCTTAGACCTGCTTTTGCTGCATCCTACAAGATTTAATATGTTGTATTTTTATTTTCATTTGTTCCAAGATAGCTTTTTATTTCCCTTTTGATTTCCTCTTTGACCTATTAGTTGTTAAGAAGTGCGTAGTTTAGATACCACATATTTGTAGATCTTCTCACTTTCCTCTTGTTGATTTCTAGTTTCATACCATTGTGGTTAGAAAAGATAACTTAATTTCAGTCTTCTTAAATATGCTAAGATTTCTCTTGTGTCCTATCATATGATCTACCCTGGTGAGTGTTCCATGTGCACTTGAGAATAACGCATATGCTGCTGCTGTTGTATGAAATGTTCTGTATATGTCCATTAAGTCCATGTGTTCTCAGGTATGATTCCATTCAATGTCTCCTTGTTGTTTTTCTCTCTGGATGATCTATCCATCGCTGATAGTGGGGTACTGAAGTTTCCTACTATTCTTGTATTGTTGTCCATTTCTCCCTTAAGATCTGTTAGTATTTGCTTAACATATTTCAGTGCTCAGGTGTTGGGAGTGCATATACATATAGGATTGTTATATTTTCCTGATGTATTGATCCCTTAATCATTACATAATGACTTTCTTTGCCTCTAGTTACCATTTTTGTCCTGAAGTCTATTTTGTCTGACCTAAGTATGGTTATACCCCCTTCTTTTGGTAACTATTTGCTTGGAATATCATGTCCCACCCCTTCACTTTGAACCTATGTGTGTCTTTAGAGCTGAAATGAGTCTCTTGAAAGCTGCATATAGTTGGGTCTTGTTTTTTAATCCATCCAGCTACTCTGTGCCTTTTGATTGGTGAGTTCAATCCATTTACACTTAGGGTGATTACTGATATATATAAGACCTCTCTATTGCCATTTTATCTCTTGTTTTCTGGTTGTTTTAAATCTCCATTGTTTCTTTTTCCTTGTGTTTCTGTCTACCATTTTAAGTTGGTGGTTTTCCATGGTGATTTGTTCAGCTTCCTCTTTTTTTGTTTTGTGTCTCTGCTCTAGATTTTAGTTTTGTGGTTACCATGAGGTTTGCATAAAATGTCTCATAGATAAAAGAGCCCTTTTTTTGCTGAGAGTAACTTATCTTCATTTGCCTATACAGGTTCCATCCTTTTACTCCTCCTCTTTTATATTTTTGCTATCACAAATTCTCTCTTTTTATGCTGTGAATTTATTAGCAAATTGTAGTAGCTATAGTCATTTTTAATGCTTTTTTCCCTTTAATCTTTTTGCTATAATTGTTTAATACTCTATTTTAAAATAGTGTTACAGTTTTCTAATTCTGTCTATCTCTTTACTCAAAACTTTGTGTACTTCTGTCTTTTCATTTTAGCTAGAAGAGCTCCTTTCAACATTTCTTGTAAGGTGGTCTAGTGAAGATGAACTCCCTCAGCTTTTGTTTGTCTTGGAAGCCTTTATTTCTCTTTCATATCTGAAGGAGAACTTTGCTGGATAGAGTATTCTTGGCTGGCAATTTTTATCTTTCAATACTTTGAACATGTCATTCCACTCTCTTCTGGCCTATAGAGTTTCTGCTGAGAAATCTGCTGATAGTCTTATGGGGGTTCCCTTGTAGGTTCCTTTCTTTTTTTCCCTGGCTACGTTTATGACTCTTTCTTTATCACTGACTTCAACAGCTTCATTATAATTTGTCTTGGAGAAGGCCTGTTTGCATGAAGATAATAAGGTGATCTATTAGCTTCATGGAGTTGTATGTCCAGTTCTTTCCCAAGGTTTAGGAAGTTCTTAGTTATTATTTCTTTAAATAAACTCTCTGTCCCCTTCTGCCTCTCTTCTCTTTCTGGTATATCCATTATTCTTATGTTGGCTCTTCTAATGGAGTCTAATAGCTCGTGTAGGGTTCTTCACTTTTAAAAAATCTTAGTTCTCTTTCCTCTTCCACTTGAATCATTTCTAGATTCTCATCTTCCAGATGACTTGTTCTCTATTCCATCTGATCTGCTATTTCCAATGCTTTCTAATGCATTCTTCATCTCATTTATTAAGTTCTTCCACTCCAGAATTTGGGTCTTTTTTAGAATGGTAAAGTATTCCTCTGTTCATTAATTTTATTCTTGAGTTCATTTAATTACCTTTCTGGTTTTCTTGTAGGTCAATGAATTCCTTTCTTTCTTTTTTTTTTTAAAGATTTTATTTTTTCCTTTTTCTCCCAAAGGCCCCTGGTACATAGTTGTGTATTTTTAGTTGTGGGTCCTTCTAGTTGTGGCATGTGGGATGCTGCCTCAGCATGGCCTGATGAGCGGTACCATGTCTGTGCCCAGGATTTGAACTGGCAAAACCCTGGGCTGCTGAAGCAGAGTGTGCGAACTTAACCACTTGGCCATGGGGCCGGCCCCAATGAATTTCTTCATAACAGCTTTTCTCAATTCTCTATCAGATCACAATATTCTGTGTCTTTGAGTTTGGTTGCTAGAGAATTGTCATTTTCTTTTTATGATACTGTATCACAGTAATTTTTCACAGTATTTGATGAGATGTGCTTCTGCTGCTGCATTTGAAGTAATGAACACCTTTCTTATTTAGGTAAAGCTTTGTTTACTTTGATTCTAACAGTTCAACAGACTGGCAATTAGAGGTCTTTCTTTGCTGTTCCAGCAGGTGGTGCTATAGCACATTTTTGCAGGTGCCTCATCACTCTATTTGGGAACACACGCTTAAAAGAAGGGGCTGGCAACAGAATGGGGGAGGTGTGTGCTTAGCCTTTGGGGCTTTGGATGTGCCCATGGCCCAATAAGCGGATCCTCAAGTAAGAGAGTCTCAGAAGTCTTGGGTGGTCCTCTTGTTGAATTCCTGGGACAGACAGCAGAAAACATGTTCCTTCAACTCTCTTTGTCTGCCTCCTTCCCTTTCCTTTCCCTCCCTTCAGTCATAGATATCTCTTCTCTGAAGTCCAGGAGCTGCTGAGGAGCAATGGAACCCACCAGTTGCAGCCAGATAGACTTTCACTCACCACTTTCACCTTCCATCCCCCTGCCAGAGGTGTTGCCAGTGCCACCACCACTGCTGGGGGTTATCTCTACTTCATTTTTGAAGGACAGCTTTGCCAGGTTTAGTTTTTTGGGGTTTTTTAGAGATTGGCACCTGAGCTAACAACTGTTGCCAATCTTCTTTTTTTTCCTTTTTTTTTTTTTTCCCAAATCCCCCTAGTACATAGTTGTAGATTTTAGTTGTGGGTCTTTCTAGTTTTGGCATGTGGGAAGCTGCCCCAACGTGGCCTACTGAATGGTGCCATGTCTGCACCCAGGATCCAAACCCTGGGCTGCCAAAGCAGAGCATGAGAACTTCACCACTTGGCCACAGGGCTGGCCCTTTATTTTTCTTTCAATATTTTGAATATATCATCTCACTCTCTCCTGGCCTACAATGTTTCTGTTGAGAAACTAAATAGTTTTCTGAGGGCTCCCTTATATGTGATGAGTAGCTTTTCTCTTGCTATTGTCAAAATTGTTTGTCTTTGATTTTTGACAATTTAATTATAATATGCCCCATCTAAAAGTTTAATCCTTTTTGGATTCTAACCATTTGGGGTCTTTTAGCCCTCATGAATCTGGAAGTGCATTTCTTTCCTCAAGTTTGGGAAGTTTTCGGCCATTACTGCTTTGTCCCTTCCTCTTTCTTTTTTCCTTCTGGGATTCCCATAATGTGTGTATTGTTTCATCTGATGATGTCCCCTAAGTCCTATAGGCTTTCTTCACTCTTTTCCATTCTTTTTTTTTTTTTTTACTTCTCTGACTTGATAATTTCAAATGACCTACCTTCTAGTTCATTGATTCTTTCTTATGTTTGATCACCTCTGTTGCAGCTCTCCATTGAAGTCTCCAGTTGTGTCATTGTATTCTTCAGCTCCAGGATTTCTGGGTTTGTTTGGGGTTTTTTTGCTGTTTCTATTGTTCTGTCAAACTTCTTATTTTGTTTATCATTTTCCTAATTTTGTTCAGTTGTCTGTCTGTGTGTTCTTGTAGTTCACTGTTTCCTTTGGTGGTGTCATATTTACCTGATTTCTTCATGATCCTTGATTCCTTGCATTGCTACCTGCACACTTGAGTAAGCGGTCTCCTTGTACAGACATTACAGATTTGCTTTGGCAAGAAAAGACTTTTACCAGTCAGCTCAGCTTGGGGTACTGGGTGGGTCAGCTGATAGCAACCATGGGGAGGCAGAGCTTTGTATCAAAGTCTCTAGTTGGGTGAGGCCATTGCTTGTGCTCTAAGGTAGAGAGAAAGGGTGCCACTAGCTGGGCTACATGGTTGACTGGGTCTGCTGGCTGGGCTCCACATACAAGCAGGGCCTCTGGGTGGGCTCAATGATTGTATGAGGCTGCTGGCTGTGCTCCATGGTCAGGTGGGGCCACTAGCTGTGCTCTGCCATCACCTAGGGACAGGCAAGGTCACAGGTTATGATCCCTGACAGGGTGGTACCACTACTTGGACCCACTGTTAGGCAGGATTATGGGCTGGGCTCTGCAATAGCTCCTGGTCAGGTGGGGTCTAAGGTTGTGCTCCCTGGCCAGATGGTGCTGCTGGCTGGGCTGTATTCAGGTACGTCCAGAGGCTGTGTCCTAAAGTTGGGGGGTAAAGGAGGGCCACAGGCTTGGCTTCACAATCAGGTAGGCTGTGGGCTGTGCTTCATCGTTGGTTAAGGTAACTAGTCAGGATCTCTGGTCAGGAGGGGCCTCTAGCTGTACCCTGAAGTTGGGTGGGACTAGAGACTGTGCTCTACAGTCAGGTGGGATCACTGTCCAGGCTCCTGATTAGGTGAGGCAATAGGCTGTGTTCAGCCTTTGGGCAGGTCTGTAGGCTGGCCTTGTGGCTGAGCAGGGCTGTAGTTTGGCCTCCACTGGTCAGCAGGACTGGAGGCTGGGCTCTGACACTGCCCAGGGTCACTGTTCAGGCTACAGGGTTCTGCAGGGCCATGGGCTATGCTCAATAGTTGGGCACAGCTGCTGGCTTGGCCCTGTGCCTGAGCTGGGCTGTAATGTGGGGTCCATGGCTGCTCAGGTTCTTTGACCAGGCTTCCGGGCAAGTCAAGACTGGAGCCTAAGCTTGGCAATTGGGTGGGGCTGTGAATTTGCTTCCCTTCCTGGTCAGGGCAGTAAAACAGGCTCCAAGGCCAGTATGGTCTATTGACTGGACATTCAATTCAGGCAGAATTGCTAACCAAGTTCCCTGGCCAGATGAGGTCACTGGTTTGGCTCTGCAGATGAGAAAAGCCACTGGCTTGAACCTCTGATTGGGTATCACTGCAAGCAGGAATGTAGCCCACCAAGACTTGAGCATTGGTTGCTGTAAGTCCCACCCCTCCTTCTCTGTCTCTATCTGATCCCCAGTGGTCAAGCCCCACAGATTTCCCTAGTAATCTCTGTGAGACAAGACCCAAGGGGGCCTCCAGGGAGGTGTCTTTCAATGCTAGGAGAGCTGAATGTCTACGGTGGGCTCTCGCCCCACTGGAGAAACCTCAGGCACAGGAAGATCCTCTTGGTACAGTGCTGTGCCAACCTGGGGGAGGGGCAATATGGTCAGAGTGTAGTGGCTCCTCTTACCCTTCTATTGCAATCCTTCTTAGTCTCTGTGGTCCAGGAGGATCACTTTAGCCTCACCTCCAGGTTCTGAGATTTTCATAATGGTGTCTTGTCTACAGACAGTTGCTAGCTGGTCTTCTTGTGAGTGGAACTGAAGTTGAGAATAACCTATGTCGCCATCCTGATGACCCACAATGTCCATTTAATTTTTTAATTAACAAGCGGTTCACAAAATTCCTGAAAATTTAACAACTGGCTCTCATGAGCTGGTATGATCTGACTCTAGCAGAGTACTGATATAAAACATGATAACGAATCAGGAGTGTGGTGGAGGATGTATTACAGAAAAAAATGAATTATAAATATGTCGGTTTAGTAAGGACCTATCACTTTTCTTTTGTATGAAAGGATAATCTAAAGACTCCATATTCAATCATTGCCCTTGAAAGGGAGCCCAGAAATAGATGACATATATAGAAAAGATGCTGCAGCAGAAAGAACATGATTTGGAATTAAACTAATAGATGTGAATTCTCAGATAAGCTTTTAGTTACTAGCTGGTTGACCTTGAGCAAGTAATTTCTCAAAGTCTGAGTTATTTATTTCTAAAAAATCATAAATAATAATACTTATGTCAAAGGGATGTTGTAAGGATTAAATGAGACATACGTGAGAGACAACATATGCACATTGTAGCTGACCAGAAATGTAAATTTCCATTTTCTCTCCCTCCTTGAACACAGAGACTATGTCTTCTTTATCAACAACTACTAGTGCTTTATATGCAGATACTTGAAAGAATAAAAAGAATAAATAAGTGCATGGGTAAAAATTTTATTTAATCAAAAACTACAAAAACAAATTTCCACTGTAAGGCCTTTCTTCTGTTAAAATGATGTACAGGAATATATGTTCTTAAAAAGAAAGTAGCAAAGATGTGCTACTTTTCATGTAAATGAGAGCACTTGTGTATCACTGGGAAGAATATCTCCCTCCTGCACTCCACCCTTTTTATAACTTAAATAGTGACAGGCTACACTGTCCAAGCTCCCCTTGGCGTTAAGGCACACAAGGTCAGGGTGGACGGCTGGGTTGGGGTATACTATGTAGCACAGCTCTGCCTTTGAAATTTTACAGATCTTTTAAGGTTGATTATAAATGGCACTTAGAACACGAAGTCTCTGTTATTCCATTCAACTTGACAAGATCTTCGTTTTCTCTGAATCCTAAAGATCTTTGTGGCATGTAGTATAGTTATTTGTATGCTCCTCCCAACCTCTGGATGCTGCTTTAATTTTGTATCCTCCAAAGCTCTTAGAATAGAGACTTAAATAAATATCAAGTATTAAATATTTGTTTAAGATAACTTTAATAAAACTCTGAATACATTTGGTTTTATCAATGAAAGCATGTCACATAAGTAGGGCAACCTGTTGGCACCTGCAAAGGTAAGAGACAACAAAATGTATAAAAATAGGTATGAAAGTAGAAGCTAAGGTCAGCCAAAGTAACTACATTAGTAATTGATTTCTTTTAATATTATTATAAATGCTAAATATAAGAAACTTTTGTATTATCTGTACTTTGTATTGGCTATTAAGCTTGTTCCTCAATGAGCATAAAGAAAATCAATCAAGATCTGAGCATCAATACCTAGTTCTACCACCAAACCTCACCTATAAGACTGAGTTCTCCCAGTAGGTAGTATTGTGGGATCTGTCTACTTTTATTTAAAAAGCATTAAACTAACTATTTAACTTACTACAATGATTAACATCTCATTGAACTAGACAATCCAATTTATCATCATTATGCAATTGGTCTAAAGTACAATAAAAACAAATCACTGAACAAATATTTTTAAATAAAATATTAAGACGGAGCATAGCGGGTCTCTAATATTGAATATCTATCTTTGATGTGTACAGGAGCTTTGTCAGGGAATCAGTGTAGCTTTATTGGAGGAGGGAAGAGATAAACATTAAAATCCTACGATTTAAGGTATCAAAGTATCATTCACGGCTCAATGAAATACAAAACTAAATACCAGCCTCACATGCACAATCTGAAAATGAAGCCTGATGTAATCATTGTTTGGGTACAGATCTGATAATGATCTGCTGTCTGTACTAACAGACAATCACTGAAAGGAGACAGTCTCCAAGCTTCCACTGCGTCTCTCTACAATGAACCACAAAACAAAGCAGCTCTAAGGGCTTCAAGTCTTTAAGACTCACATGAAGCAACACATGTCAAGATGTTTTCTGAAGTGAAATTACATGTTGACAATTTTTAAAAATCCCCTTATTTAGGATAAAATTAAATTTTCTATTCTGCACGATTGTGTTTCACATCTTTTGGTAATCAATCTACCTTTTTCCATGAAGGCAATGAACACTCCACTGATTTTTTTTAGTTTTTAGTTTTCTTCAACAAAGGTGGGTGTGACTATTCTGAAAATCATAAACTCATGAGCTTTCATTTTCTGTTTACACATTGAAAAGTAAAGAGAATTAAAACTTCTGTTTATTTTCCTTTTAAATCAAATATATACTAAAGTACATTTAAACTGAACGTCTATTTATAAGCCATAAAACGTACCGTACAACATATTAGCTTGCTACGTGTGATCAATTTAAGTTAGTGGGAGCAGGGACCAAAAGAAAATTAGCTGGGAAAATAATTATTAATTTTAGAAAGAGCAGCAGCTACCATTATTAGAGGCGTTCATTCACGACCCTATTTGATTGTCACAAAAATTCTGGAAAGCAGACATTATTTTTACATTTTAAATATTAGATTAGCGGAATTCAAAAAAGTTAAGTGATTTTCCAATAACTACACATCTATTAAGTAAAGACTGGGTTTAAGCCCATGACTGCATTCTTTACGCTGGACACAAAATAAGACTCTTTACACTCATAATGTAAGGTATTAAATATTCAGAAAAAACCTAGAAGGATGATAATATTATTTCCATTTTATACATGAAGAAACTGAAGCTCAGAGAGTTTAGGAAACTTACCCAAGGTCATATACCTTGAAAGGTATTAAATCACAATTCAAATTCACAGTTGTGCTTTTTACTATCATTTGAAAGAGTTCACCTTTGAAAGGGCAGAGAAACCTAAGATAAATAGGAGGACCAAGAGAGGATCTTTTAAAGTAAAATGTCTTGCATATATTTACAGGACACAGGGAGAAGATATTGGGAAATGGCTCCAAAGCACTGATGCAAGAATTAACTCAGAACAGGAAAATTTCTTGCATTATAAGGAAAAAGTGATTTCAGAGTACAGAAGGGCTTATTTTAAAGTACACAAAAACTCTTGCAGTAAGACACCACTGTAAGATGATGTGATGTATCTGTCTAGCATCCTATCTCCCTATCACCTGTTATTAAAACCCCTTTTCCTATAGGAAAAGCATTCCATTGTTCAGGAGGAATTGATCCAGTTCACTGTCAGCACTGACGTAGACTCAAGACCTGGGCGGGCCAATCAGAATTACCCTACCTTCCTGGTCTTAGTAATCGATTCAAGGATGGCAGCTTCTCAAGGCAAGCCAATCACAGTCCTCCAGGGATTTTTTTTTTTTTTTTTTTAATACAGGAGCTATAGCAAAAAATGGTCCCTTTTAAATGAAGTTGTAAAACTGAAAGGACAAGAAGCTGGGCGAGCCAGCAGCCACATTGCCCACTTTGGGGCCTGTCCATAAAATTAAGCCTAGAAGATTTAAGCAGAACAGAGACACAGAGACACAGATTCCCGACGACAAAATATGAACTCTGGAATCATGTCAAATGATATCAAATGACATCAAAATGTCAAAATCATGTCAAATGACAATCATGTCAAAATCGTCTCTGCCCTAGACTTCCCAGTTATGTGAATCAATAAATTTCCTTTTAATTTAAGCTACTTTGAGTTAAGCATATGTCACATGTAGCAGACACAGTCCTAAATAATATAATGGCACAAATACCTTTACTTTTATATCCACATAAAGACACACTAGAAAGCCTCTATCTTGTCTCCTTGGACTCTGGGGAATCTTTATTTTCAGAAAAGCTAAGAAGTAGCTCTGCTTCTCATTTCTTAAATTCATTGGTTAAATCTTATCCTAAACCTGTGTTTTTTGGGAGGTGCATAAAGGATTCGTAATTTTTAAACCTTATTTTATGTTGAAACACAACACACAGAAACATACATAAAAGTTAAAGGTATACTTTAATGAGTAATTGCTTATGAAGTAAAAACAGGTTAAGAGATAGAATACTGTCAATACTCCTGAAGATCCATGTGTGTCCCTTCCCAAGCATGACTCCCAGTTTCTCCTCAGAGAAATCACTATCCTGACTTTAAAAGTAATCACTTCATTGGTGTTATTTATGTTTTACCATCTATATAGCATCCTAGAAAAGGAGTTTAGTTTTGTCTGTTATTCAACTTTATACTAAATGGAATCATAACAAATGATACCAAACATACTTTGCTTTCTTACTAAATCTTATGTTTGTAGTATTCATTCATGTTAACATATTTAGTGTAAAACATTATTTCACTGCTGTAGAGCATTCCACTATATGAATATACCACAATTTATTCATTTTAATGTCTAGTTACAATTATAATAGTAGACATTCCAATAGTGAGCAGTTGAGTTGACTAATATAAACATGGATCCTGGGACAATTCTAATACATGACTGAGGTGCACATGTGCAAAAATTTGACTAAGGTATATATCCAGGAGTGAAATTGCTGGGAATGCATCTCTTTATCAGATAAAGCCAAACTGGTTTCCAAAAGAGTAGTGCCTAGTAATAGTTTTTTAAAACTTCAGTGCTTTTAAACATTCTGGATTACCCAAAAATAATCCTTTCTACAATTGGAAAGTTTCCATACATGTCAATATTACTATACCTATGGTAACTTAACGATAAAAAGGAGCATGATTTTCTGAAGGTCTAAAAAAGTATATGTTCGACAACAAACAATTAAAGCTGCTTGACAATAAATATGTCAGAAAAATATACTGGGTTAAAAATTATCTAAAATATTTTATACTATTTTTAAAATAAAATAATGAAATATTTAAAAGGATATTATTTATTATACTTCCAATTAAGCAAAGACTAATACTATAATGATATTACTGATTATTATTGCATATTTAACTTCAAAGGCAGATGAACATTATAATTAGACTAAAAGCAATCTGTGCTATAACATTCTTCTCCAACTGTAAATGATACTTTTCTTCTTTTATTTTTCTTGAGGAAGATTAGCCCTGAGCTAACATCCACCACCAATCCTCCTCTTTTTGCTGAGGAAGACTGGCCCTGAGCTAACATCTGTGGCCCATCTTCCTCTACTTTATATGTGGGATGCCTGCCACAGCATGGCTTGACAAGTAGTGCATAGGTCCACACCTGGGATCCAAACTGGTGAACCCCAGGCCGCAGAAGCGGAACGTGCAAACTTAACTGCCGCGCCCCCAGGCCGGTCCCATGATACATTTCTTATAATCTCATCAATAGATACAACAGCATCTATTGTGATAAACACTTAATTCTTCCACTGCGCAAACTACCACAAGTTACAAAATTATAATCAAAGCATCTGGAAATTTCCAAGCACCAAGAGAAGCTAACTATTTCTTAAAACTACTTAGACATGGGATAACAAAAATTTTAAACTTTTGGTTTTGAATATATTTTCATTTTTGGTCTTTCTTTCCTCTTAGGCAGTGAATGTGAAATATAAATGACTATGGGTGAGGAAAAGACAGCATCCCAAGCAGTTTCTGACAATGATTAATATGGAGCCACCAAAGGACGTCTGGCAGCAAAAAGAAGCAATAGCTTATGTAACTGATAAAAAAATTAGTCAGTAAGCCCCTAATAACATATCTCCCTGGAACATGAGATAGTGTATTTGATGAATTGTTTAAGCTAGACTGTATTCTTCTACCTGTTTAAACCAGGGAGGCAAAAATATACAAAAGAAAAAATTACAGTTAACTTCTCTTATTTAAATTGGTTAATGGATGTGTTGGGCTGTTAACGAAATGTGCTGATTAATAGAATTATTGCACATACTGTCAATTAAAAATTACAATATGTTCTTCGTTAACACTATGATGAATATCAGTTAATCCCTCCTCAAGGATTCTGAAGGCATTTTTATATTTCCAGTTATTTTTATAAGCCATGGTAACAACTGCACAATTCTATCAAAATAGAAAGTTTAACAGACTGGACTGGATTTCTACCCATCTTGTGACATACTTTGGAAGCAATTTTGTTGAATGAGTTTACAACAACCAACTTGCCATGTGACCCTTACAAAAGGAGAATAGATAAAATAGAAAAAAATTCCGGATATATGCGTTTTCCAGTTATTTAAATCACTCTCTCTTTTTCGGGGGGAGGTGTTTCCAAATAAATATGAACTTACGATTAACTAAACCTCTGTTAAATCTCAGAACAGATTTCTCAGAGAGATATTCTTCTCGAAGTTTAATTAATATATTATAATGTGTTTAACAGGGCTACAGGTTTAAAATGCTAAACTGTAATATGACCCATATTCACTCAAATAAAGTGAATAATCACAATAGAACCATTGTATATCATTATATTAAAATAAAATTATCAGAATTAGGACCATGATTCTAATATAATTGCTCTTCACTTCCAGAATGCAAACCTAAAAGAAATGCTTTCATGTTAAACTTGCTGGACCTCTCTGTTGCATTTGACTTTATACATTGCTTCCTCCCTAATGAAAAGCCAGAAATTCTTCAAGGATTCCTCTTCCTTTTTTTTTTTTTTGCTTTATTTCCCAAACCACCCCCTCCCTCCCCCAGGTACATAGTTGTATATCTTAGTTGCAGGTCCTTCTAGTTGTGGGATGTGGGACGCCGCCTCAACGTGGCCTAACGAGCAGTGCCATGTCCGCACCCAGGATCCGAACCCTAGGCCACCGCAGGGGAGCGCACAAACTTAACCACTCGGCCCTGGAGCCGGCCCCAGGATTCCTCTTCTTCATCAACCCTTTAAATATCTGGCATTCCTGGCTGCTATCCTGTTCTTCTTACTCTATTTATTCTTCTTAGATGATCTGATCCACTCTTGTGATTTCAGCTTGGATTTCTCCCCCAGCATCAGTCTCCAGTATCCAATTAGTTGCTGAACAGCTTCACTCAGATGTCCCCAAAATATCTCAAACTCAAAGAATTTTTTTTTAAAAATCATCATCAACTCCTAACCTTTTTCCTCCATTCAATCTCAATGGATGTATTTTCTACCTGGGCTCAAAATATCACAGTTCATCCAGTCACCAAAGCTAGAAAACTAGACATGTTACCTTTAACCATTCCTTCGTCAGTTCATCCATAAAACCTATGCCTTCTGCATGTTTCTTAATTCTGTTTCTTTTTCTCTGGGTCTCTCCATCTCTTATTTAGATTGATATTTCCTAAGTGGTCTCTCTGCTGTTGCTTGTTCCTTCAATTCCACCCTCTACACGCATATAAGAAGAATTTATCTGAAATGAACATCTGACTGTCATTCCCTTGCTTCAAACTGGTCAATGGCTCCTCATTAGCTTTGGAATAAAACCCACATTTCTTGACATGATTACAAAGTCTTCAGAATTTGGTCCCTACCCCTCTGATCATTTCTACCTCATACCTCTCCCTGCGTACAATTCCTACAGTAACTGTGTGGACCCTGTAATTTCATATTGTCCCCTTTATATGCTGTGCCCTTTTGTGTTTCCATACATTTGCTCATGTTGTGCCTTTTCTCTAGCAATCCCTACTCCCTCCCTTTACCCTCTTGCCTCCCCCAACCTCAATCATTTATGTCTTAGCAAAGCTACCACCTCCTCCAGAAAGTCTTCCCTGAAAGTTCTGGCAGAGCTGGGTTGGGTAATTCTCCTTTCTATTCCCTTACTCTATGTAGTGCTTGCACTTAGCACACTGTAAATTCTTCTTTAGTGAACATGAGAAAAATCAATAAAGACATATAAAAAAATAAAATTAATAAACATGTGCCTACATTAACTGTATCTCATCTTGGGCCATGAGGCCTTTGAGAACACAAATGATAAATTATTTATATTTTTAATCCTACTTCCTAGCCTAGTACTGACAGTCAATGCTCAATAAATGTTCTGTTAAATGAAGGTGACTGAGAGGAAAGAGAGCATACAAAAATAAATCACAGAAAAGATAAAAGACTTCCTTGCCACATTCCTCCATACTGGTCCTGTTCCTGCTCATATTTGGGCAGTTACATTGACTTCTTTAATTCTAAAGGGTTCTAGTTAAAAATAACTCCAAATAAGCAATTTTCCACTTCCAGCCAGCAAAATTAATTCTATTGAGAAACTGTCCTGTTCTTGACATCAGATCTCTTACTTTATCACCAAAGGTACACTTTAAAAAGATATGCCATGTGTAATTTCCATCAGGTAAATGGAAAATAAGAAGGAAGAACAAAACCAAGCAGAAAGTAAAATAAACTTGGCAGCTCCATGCCATTTATTACATGGAAAATTACTTACATGCAGCAGCAGTACAGCAGCAAGAAAAGACTGTCCTTGACAATACCCAATGTCTTCATCGTAGACAGAGTAGGCCTAGAGAAAAGATGAAGAGAAAAATATTTTAAACCTTCACAGATTTTAACTTAAGTGTTAGCTCACATCAGGCTGCTGCTTGCTCTTGTCCCTGGGCTGTCGACCACAATCCCACTGATCTTTCAACTTGGATGTGTAAGCCATAAGCACAATAGGATCCCTCAAAGAGGCTGCACATTTCCTAAAGCAGCTCTAGTGTCCCATTATGCCCAGGTTCATCTTTAGAATTTGGAATAAAGAGATGCTCAGAGCACCTAAACTAACTTTAAAAGTTTACAGTTTAACTTTAAAAGTTTATGGTTTATGGTTAGGCAAATGAGATCATGGGAGGCAGAAGCAAAGGGTGGAAGACGGTGGGAAGGTTCTAGAGTTGATGTGGGAGTTCAAATGCATCATACGAGGGAAATCAATGATATTGAAAGTATAGCGCAGATTCCCTAACTAACAGACAAAAAGTTACCCTCTGTAACCTCTAGAAGTTTTCAAAGATCTTCTAAACTACTCTCCCACTTTCCAGAAGGCTGAAGGGTAAAAATGACTCCTCCCACCTATACCACTGAGGCAAACCAGAAACATTTAGCATTGCCCTGAACTTTTTGTAGAATGGCTGAAAGCCCGCCTTATGGTACATATGCACCCACCATCACAGGTGTTCTGGCTATTCACCATCTTTAACATCATTCTAACCAGGTCAGCTGGTATACAGCCAGAGGCCCATTCATAGGAAATATAGTACTCCTTGAGAAGCAGCTGCCATACCATTCAACTTAATATTCACCTTAGTCTTCAGAGGAAAGGATATAAGGCCATATGCTTAATACATACTAATTAGTACTTCAAACTGCTGACATTATACTTTTTAAAAAAGACACCCTGCATAAGTTTTTAGGAAGTTGAATTAGTTACAGCAGGCAGAGTGTGCTAACCAAAGAGTAAAAGATAGGAATTAGTAGCATTTTCTGTAAAAGTCCAAATAATAAATACTTTAGGTTTTGAGGGATACTTACATATCTGTTGAATATTGTTTTAAAAAACAACACCTTAAAATACAAAAACCATTCATAGCTCAAAGGCAGTACAAAAGCAGACAGCATGGGCCATAGTTTACTGACCTCTGATTCAGAAGAAAAAAATTCATTCAGGTGCTCCCACATTTATCTTTAAAAGACAAGCATCCTAATTGTGCTGGTTGAGTCTTGGTCATGTATTCCATCTATGTACTGTGCTTCATTTTAGTGAGGGGATTTCACTTAATGTGCTTAATACAAGGCATTATGATTTTGTGAACATAAAAATTGTCTCTGCCCAGGGCAATGGTTATCAAAGATAACTAGGAAGGGTTACCACAGGGAGAGTAAGTGTGGAACCTCTCATATGCCAAGGTGGTCAGAGGACAGGGTCTGGAACTCTTTTTTTTTTCACTTAAAAAACAGCTTTACTGAAATATAGCTTGTATTCAGTGAAATACATACATTTTAACTGCACAATTCTTTGAGTTGAATCATTTATATAACCCCATCATTAAAGAGTATTTCCACCATTCCAGGATGTCTCTCATGCCTCTTCGCAGTCAAACTACCTTCACCCCAGGGAACCACTGATCTGATTTTTACCATAATATATTACAAATTTTGCATTTAAAAAAGATTCATATACATGGAATCATATATACTTTTTTGTGTCTGGCTTCTTTCATTCAGTATAATGTTTCTGAGATTCTTCCATGTTGTTGAATGCATTAGTAGTTCATTCCTTTTAATTGCTGAGTAGTATTCCACTGGGTGAACATACCACAATTTGTTTATCCACTCTCCTGTTGATGAACATTTGGATTTTTTCCAGTTTAGGGCCAGTATGAATAAAGCTGCTATGTATACATAAGGCTTTTTGTAGAAATAGGTTTTCATTTTCCTTAGGTAAATACCTAAGAGTGGAGGTTCAGGGTTCAGATGATAAGTGTATGTTTAATTTTATAAGAAATTGCCAAACTGTTTTTCAAAGTGGTTGTACAATTATTATACTCACACCAGAAAAGTAAAAGAGTACTCATTGCTTCATACCCTTGTCAATATTTGCTATTTCCAGTCTTTTTTCTTTTATTAATTCCTGTGGTTTTGACTTGATTTCCCTCATGGTTGATGATGTAGAGCATATTATTATGTGCTTTTAGGCAATGGATATATATTCTTTTGTGACTGTCTCTTCAAGTTCTTGCTCATTTGTTTAACTAAATTGTTCATCTTATTGTTGATTCATGGTAGTTCTTTATACATTCTGTTTACAAGTCCATTTTCAGACATACATATTGCCAGTATTTTCTCCCAGTCTGTGGCTTGCCTTTTCATTTCTTAATGGTGTCTTTTGAAGTACTACTATTCTCTTTTAACCTTCTTCTGCTAATGATGATATTATCACACTCTTCTAATGAGAGAAAAATTAGATCATGGAATCATTACCTAATGAATCTGAAAGGAGCTTTTCTTCATTATCACCAGTTTCCAGAGCTCTGCTTAATTTTAAAAATTGAAAGATGGATTAACATCCTTTTACTTATTTAATTTTCTCTGATTTATACAGTTATATTTTTGATTGGTTAATTTGTACTTTTATTATCCAGAGCTCATGGATATATGTGTATATGTGTGTGTGTGTGTGTGTGTGAATTAGTGGGTGGAATAAGGATTAAAGAGAGAAGAGAAAAGGAACAAAAAATGAAGAATGAGAGGAAAGCTTCTAATACTATCCGTATTTGGACCATTCCTGATGGTGATCTGTCATTTCCTTCTCCACGAACAAGGAACTCTGGGATTTGTTGATAAGACAGCATGTTACATGAGTGATATGTTTTCAAGGCTCTGCCTTCCCCCATGAAAGATGTCTAAGTTGAGGATTCCTTACAACTGTGGATCTCCAAAAGTCAATTATACTTCAACAACCCTAACATGACTTGGACAAATGTTTGATCCATCTTTATAAACATATATCGAACATTTATTGAGAAATGTCCTATTTATATAAATCATTTCTGTTACAAGAGAGGTTCAATAGAAAATGAAGGTCCACGATACATCAGACAGAGAAGGTATGATTCAGGAACTCCACAGACTATTCTCTAACTAGAGAGCTAAGGATAAAAGTGTAAATTAGTAATGCATTGATCTTACTTTCTACTTGTTTTATGGTTTGGGGTTAGGTTAGCAGCAAATGTGACTTTTCAGAAGCCACCTAACAAATTAATTTTATCTATGATTCGCAGTTTGAAAAACACAGTGTTCTAGCAAGTTCTTTCCCTTGGAGTTCTTACAAGCACTGCTAGGTTTAGTCTGAGCCTTCTCTAACTAGCTGAACCGAATCCTTCCCTCTACTCAAAACTTGCCTCTCTTTGCACCATACCTCTCGCTACTCCTCACTTTAATTGCTTCTCTGGCCAGATGCCTACTCAGTCCAACTTTTACAAACAATCTGGGTACCACTTCTGTAATGGAGGAGTGGCTCCTATTGAACCAACCTTCCCTCTGGTAACAAATTTAAACTATGTCTGGACAAATGTATAAAACAGCTAACTGAAGGCACGGAAGAGCTAAACGAAAGCAGGCAGAAACTGGAGGGGAGCATAAACTTGGAAGAATAGAATGACATTCAGTAATAAAATTCCCATTCTTTATGGCTTTTGCCAGAGGTCAGGCACCAGTGGTACCACAGTGGATGGTTAAAACTTATATATAAAACTGTAGTCTTATTGGCTTGAAGAACCAGAGAACAGGTTGGGGTGACCATAACAGCTAGAAAGCAAGAGTGAAAATTCTAGAAGAAAGAGAGTAACAGAACAGAAGCCCTTACTATACTTACTGGAAAATTAAAGTATTCAAGACAGTGTAAAACTGATATATAAGGATAGAGAAATAATCAATAAACAAAAGAAGTCTAGAAGTAGAACCATTTGATTTCAACAAAGCTACCAAGATAATACAATGAGAAAAGGAAAATTGTTTATATATGCAAACATGTAAATATATGAAAATTGTTTCAACAAATGTGCTCAAAAGATTGAATATCCACATGGGGGAAATAAATGAACCTGGATCCCTACCTACCTCACCTTTACACAAAAATTAATTCCAGATGTATCATAGTCCTAAACATAAAACTAAAACTATAAAGCCAGTGAATGAAAACGTAGAATATCTTTGTAACTTCATGAAGGGAAAGGTTTCTTAGCCAGGGCACAGAAGCACTAACTATAAAAGAATAAACTGGTACAGTAGACATCATCAAAATTTTAAAAACCTCCACTGATGAAAGGGCACCATTAAGAAAAAGAGATAAACTATGGACTGGGAAAATACTGCAAACATATCTGCAAAAGGTCTTGTATATAACAGAACTCCTACAACTCAATGTCAAACAACTCAATTTTAAAATGGACAACAGATGTGAAAAGATACTTCACAAAGGAAAATCTATGAATGGCCAATAAGAAGATGGCCAAATGTTTGACATCATTAGTCATTAAATTAAAATGAAATTAAAGCCACAATGAGATATTATGACATAGCCACCAGAAGTGAAGGTAAAAAAGACTGATAACACCAAATGTTAGCATCCTTGGATTCTGAAACGCTGTGGGTAGGAATGTAAAATAGTAAAACTACTTTGTAAAACTGTTTGGCAGTTTCTTATAAAACTAAATATACACCTACCCTATGACTCAGCAATTCCATATCTGTGTATTCACCCAAGAGAAATGAATGCAAATGTACACAAGAAGACTGATATAGGGTTAAGAGGTATTCCCAACAGCTTTATTTATAACAACCCCAAACAGGAAGCAGCTGAGATCTTACCAGGAGAAAGTATGCACAAACAAACTGTGGTATATTCATACAATGAAACACTCTTCAGCAACAAAAAGTAATGAATCACTTATACCCATAACATGGAAGAATCTTAGAACTGTTATGCTGTGTGAACATCTTACACGAAAATGATTCCACTCTATGGTTCCACTTATATAAATTTCTATAACAAGGCAAAGTAATGTACGGTTTAAAAAAATCAAAACAAAGATTGCTTCTGGGGGAAAGATCAGGGATTAACTGAGCAGTCAGGAAGAAACTTTTGTATCTTGGATTACACAAGTGTTTGCATTTGTCAAAATTAATGAAATAGTTCATCATATTCGTGCATTTCACTGAAAGTAAATTGTACCTACAAAAAAAAAGTTAGCAAATATTGAACTTTAGTTAATAATATACATATTGCAGTATTAGGTGTAAGGTATACAAATGTCTGCAACTTACTTTGAAATGTCCTAAACTATTAAAATGGACTGATTAATTGAATGGAGGGGTAGATAAAAGGATAGATCTGTGATAAAGAAAATATAACAAGATTAATTGTAGAATATAGGTGGTAGGTTTATGGATAGTCAATTCTTTGAACTTTTCCATATATTTGAAAATTTTCATAATAGTTCGAGGGAAAAAAACTGTGGCTATACTCTGTCTCTTCTCTCTGCTCTGGACTGTAGACTACTCTTTTGGCTGGGTCCCCAAGAATATTTTTTTTCTTTTTTATTGAGGTAACATTGGTTTATAATATTATATAAATATCAGGTGTACATCACTACATTTCAATTTATGTATAGACTACAATCGTGTTCACCATCAAAAGTCTAGTTGCCATGCATCACTATACAAATGTGCCCCCGACCCTGTTTGCCCTCCCCCTACTTCCCTTCCCCTCTGGTAACCACCAATCTGTTCTCTGTATCTATGTGTGTGTGCGTTTATCTTTCACATATGAGTGAAATCATATGGTATTCGTCTTTCTCTGACTTATTTCGCTTAGCACAATACCCTCAAGGTCCATCCATGTTGTTGCAAATGACAAGATTTCATCTTTTTTATGGCTGAGTAGTATTTCATTGTATATATACCACATCTCCAAAAGTACTTTACATATTCATTCACCAAGACATTATTTACTAAGCACCTATTATGCCTCAAACACTGTACTTAGATGGAAACAAAGATGATCATAGTCCATGCTCCTCAGCTCAGAGTCTTGAAGAAAAGTTTAGCATGTACAATGAAAAAGTGCACAGTGAGAGAAGTGCTGATGGATACATGAAAGCTCAGAGGGAAAGGATAGGTAATCAGGTCATAGTGCAAGGAGTAGAGTTAAAGGCAAGGAAGTCATCTCAGACAAGGTGATGTTGTCTTAATCTTAAAGAAGAGGATATGACCAGAACTGCTGAAAACTTGGCCTCACATTCTTTTTTTTTTTTTTTTTAAGGAAGATTAGCCCTGAGCTAACTGCTGTCAATCCTCCTCGTTTTGCTGAGGAAGACTGGTCCTGAGCTAACATCCGTGCCCATCTTCCTCTACTTTATATGTGGGATGCCCGCCACAGCATGGCTTGCCAAGCAGTGCCATGTCCGCACCTTGGATCCGAACTGGCGAAGCCCGGGCCGCCGAAGTGGAACGTGCGCACTTAACCGCAGCGCCACCGGGCCGGCCCCTGGCCTCACAATCTTGAGGGAAGAGTATGGAGATTCTTCAGGCATGCTGCTTGGAAGAGCATGTACAAAGGCATGAGACAGCTTGACTTCTTTATTATGTGGCAGACACTGTGCTAAGTGCTTTTCCATGTTCTCAATTAGTCCTAACAAAGTCTATGAGATATGAAAAGTGAGATTTAGAGAGGATAATTAACTTGAGCAAGATCACATAGCTAGAGCTGGGACTCAAACCTGTCTGAGAATAGAGTCTGTACCCTTAATATCTTTATTACATCACTGCTATCGACTGTTTGTGTTCCCCCAAAATTCATATGTTGAAACCTAATTCCCAATGTGATGGTATTTGGAGGAGGGGCCATTGGGAGGTGATTAGGTCATGAGGGTAAGCTCTCATGAATGGGATTAGTGTCCTTAAAAAGGAGACCCCAGAAAGCTCCCTCACCTCAGCACGTGAGGACACAGAGAGAAGATGACTGTCTACGAACCAGAAAGTGAGCCCTCATGAGACATCGAATCTGCCAGCACGTTGATCTTACACTTCCAGCTTTAAGAGCTTGAGAAATAAACGTTTGTTGTTTAAGCCAGGCGCTGAATGGTATTTTTGTTATGGCAGCCCAAACAGACTAAGACAATCACTTAGATTCAGTCTGTGCAGAATTCTTCTTCCTAAACATTCATGTGTTTGGGTTCATGAAAGACGAGAGGGCCTACATTCTGATTTGCCTTGGGGTTCAATAGAGATGGAGGATAAGACTCCATATCCTTAAGAGAAATGACACTGTGATCAAGGGCAGCTTAATCTTTTTTAATCCACGACTTCTGGGTTTAGGAAAGGAGGGTTTTAACTTCTTATGTCATTATTTATTAACATGCTGACTACAGACAGTTGGTAAGGCTTAATCTTGTTGGTGCTAACATTTATATATAATGTAAGTTCCCCTTAATGAAATAAATATGGAAAACAATTGACTTTTCTTGCTTTGTGAATAACTGTTATCCGTTGATAGGAATGTGAACTTTGAAAATAATTTTCCACAGGATAGTGACACTTTATTTGCCAACCCAAAATACACAATAACCACAACTGCTCTTGAATTAACTTAAAATCATTAAGGAAAGTTTTTAGTCTTACAGTTAGATTATGTCTGAAGACTCATCTACCACTTTCTTTCTCCCCAAACGCTCTCTCACACACAAACTTTTACCAGGTTGGTACAGGAAATACAGAATGGTATTTCTCTTTTGTCCCAGGGATGGGCAACATACAGTATTACTTTATCAGACAAGCACACATATAGGTAAAAATGAAGGAAGCTCAGATTCACAGGAAGAATGAAAAGAAAATCAGAAGATGTTCTCTAGCAAGATAGAGAGGCTGCTATATGGGCATGCAAGAATGGATCAAACTCGTAAAACAGATCCTCACTTAGCTTCTTGGTACTGCTAAGGTAACTGATGTACTTGCTAATTTACTGTCTATGATAGACAGTAGTTCAGTTTACCAGTTTTAACCATGACACGTGTTTCTCCAAACTCCAACCTAAATACTGAGCCGTCTCATTTTTTCTTCAATATAGATCTAAGAGCAATACTGAGAACAGGAAATACTAAGTCAGATCTCCTTCTCACCGTAACAGGAGCTTGACATTTACATAAAGCAATTTGCCATTTATTAGACAGATAAACTGTTTCATGAGTTCCACAATGAGCTTCTGCCAACACGAGGGCAAGACAAATAAACAAATCAGCCTTTGGATTATTGTTCTTAGTACCAGTAGCCCTTAAATGAGCATATCAAGGAAACAATCAAGTATAAAATACATGGAATAAATTTACTTACAAAGTATAAAAGAGATCTGCTCTCACACAATCATAGAGAGAAAAAGAGCTACAAAGGAAAGACTATTTTTAAATAATGCCACTTAATAAGCTAAGTGAAAAGAGGTCACAGAGAGACAAGAATCATAAGACACCTCATCATCTAAAAGAAATCTGAGTAGCATTTAAAGAAAAGATTATTTACTATAGCACTTAAGAATATAAGTGGCCTTTCAAAGAATTTCTTAGCATTAATTTCTCTATTAAATAGCCACTAATATTTATTAATAATTGCTACCCATTGTTCCAGATGTTTACATACATTAGTTTATTTAATCCTTACAACAACCCTCTGAGGTAAGTACGATTAACATCCCCCTTTTATAGAAGAAGAAACCAAGGCACAGAGAAGTTAAATAACTTCTTCAAGGTCATCCAATTCGTAAGCATCAGGCCAGGAGTAAACTCAGGCAGCCCAGCTCCAGAGCTCAAGATCTCAGCTACTATCACTATGCAGCTTCTGGATCTTAATGACTGTTGACTTAAGTGGCAGAGTTCATGTGAGTGACAAAAACTAAGAATAAAACACAAATTTTTCTTTTTGCTATGTAGCCAATAAATATTCATAAACCAATCAGAGAGATGCCTTTAAAGAACTTAGGGGAATGATACAAAATTTAAGAGTGGCTGACTCTAGTGGGGGAAGGCTGAATCTGGGAGGATCACTTGGGGAGTATCCAAAGATACTGGCAATACTACATTTCCTAAGTTTTAGGTACAAGGATGTAACTTCTATTATTGATTTTAAAAAATCAAAATACAAATTATGTTCATTCATTTGAATGTATATTTCCTAATTTAAAAAATTTAATTAAAAATTAAAAAAACCACTTGTTAGTAATCTGTCATTCAATGGTTTGCGTCACCATTTCAATTTGGGTGACATCACTAGAATATAAATATATGAAAGACCCGCATCAAGGTTTCATTGGAGCTTCATATAATGACTAAAATGGTGAAACAAATAACCAATAAAAACTACTCTTCTTGGAGAAAACTCCAAGAAGCAGTATAATAGATTCTTGTTATTGCAGCAGTTATGCTCTATAAAGTTGTTGCAAACAGTGAATTGGCAGATATTGAATCACTGCCTCTAGGGGATACAGAGGCTTAGGCTTCAGCGAGCCTCTGGTCACATTTTTGGCAACCAATCAATACATAACCTTGTTTTATGTGTGTTTCTATTTAATGATACCTTATTTAATATTTATTGTTGATTCATTAATATTGAAATCATGGTCAACAGCACTATAACTCATGCCCAGGTGAAGTTTATTTAACAAACGTATTTTCTCTGTAAGGCACATCGCAGCCTTCTTGTGCTTAGCAACACTAGACAGCAATTCAGCATTACACTTGGTGGACATTTTAAACAGCAAAATCACCAATACCAAAACTACCAAAAACATAAGACATGGCATAAAACATATACTGCAAAAAGGACATTTGCTTACAATATGAGAGTTAAAACAAGAAGGCAGAGCATCACCTGGTTTCATCTGAACTTGGGACGTGTGCATCAGGTGATTCAAATATTTCCACATGGTACAAAGGCACATCAGTAAATGATCACAAAAGCACTGAGTCGATAATGTTTTGGACTTACAAATACATCTTGGGAAGCAGGAGAATTTGCAAATATGGAATCTATGAATAGTGAGGATCGACTGCATACGTGTGCATGTGTGTGTGTGTATTCTCTTGAGAAATATCCATATCTATCTACCTTCTTGGAAACATATACATATATCTTTTTGGATACACACACACACACACACATATCCACATCTAGAATTAAGTTGAAATCATTTATTTCTGAATTAGCCTACGAAAAGCAATCAATACAAAGTGTTTTTAAGTAATAAAACCAAAATTGTTATTGATTAAAATAATGAACTAGTTTCAAGAAGAGCCACAGGCATTAAAAAAATCAAGTAAATGAAAAATGAATGTAGATGTATTCCCATACTACAATTTAAACTTTTAAAATTTGGTTATAAATCAATATTTCTATTAAAAATATTCAGCACTCAATATTCGTCATTATATTCCTTTTACCCCAAGTCTTCAGAATCATTACCAATGACACGTTTTCTTACTCCTTTAGTATGCAGTACAGGTAGTTTGTGGTGATGAACAGTTCGTTTTCCAGTATTTTCTTTGAAAGTCAGCATGTGTTTCCCATAAAACTAACAATATAGTTATGAGGCACTAAGATTAGCCTAGATAACAACATTAGCCCCTAACAATAGTGCCCAGGAGAGTAACCTGTTAATAGTAAAGTACTCTAAAATCTAAAAAATTTACTTAAAAGTTTTCTGATAGGGCATCTGAATACCAAACACTTCAAATTCCAGCTCTGCCACTTACCAGAATTATTTAATTTCCCTAAGTTTCAATTGCTTTGAGGCAACAAATATTGAGAGTCTACTATGTGAAAGACTGGTCTAAGCAGTGAACAAAACAGGCAAAAGAACCTTTGCTCTCATAAAGCTTATTTTCTAGTGAGAAAAGACAATGGCCTAAATAAAAACATACATAGGTAGGTACATTTGAAGGTAATAAGTACAAAGGCAAAAAGTAAAGCCGGGAAAGGGGCTGAGGAGTGCTGGGTTCAGAGCATATTGCAATTTTAAGCAGGGTGCTTATGGCAGGCCACACCGAGAAAGTAACACTTGAGCAAGGAGTCAAGAGAGGTAAAAAAACAAGCCAAGTAGATCTCTAGGAGAAGAGTGTTCCAAGCACAGGGAACAGCTAGTGCAAGGACTATGAAGCGTGAGCAAGTCTGGCATGTATTGCTGGGGCAGAATGCACGATGGAGAGAATAGTAATACATGAAGTTTACAGCCTTGTAAATCACTATAAGGACTTTGGCTTTTACAATGAATGAAAGACAAAGCCACCGAAGCAGGAAGACCAGGTCGATAATTGTAGTTCAGGTCAGGGTGCCTGCAGCGGAAATGGTGAGAAATGGTTAGATTCTGGATATATTTTCAAGATAGGGCCAAAAAGATTTCCTAATGGATTAGATGTGTGGTATTGTGAAACGCTGTCACGCACAGCCTGTTAACCTTTGCATGGTTGCAAAAGAGTGTACCACGGGCCTGGAACATTTCTTCCTGTGGGAGACAAGGAGCCCTCACAGCCGGAGCTAGGCTTATCACCATGTTTGGGAATATCTTTCCCTGTTCCAAGCTTGCCTGTACTTCTTCATTCTGTGTAAGTGTGTGTGTCATATGGCACCTGGCCAATCCCACTGCTATCTAGGTTCTTGGCGAGGGGGGCACAGTATCCTTCATCTGCAGCACAAGAGGGTATGTGCAGACCCTCTCCCTGCGACAGCTGCAGGGTTGACTCGCTTGCCATGCGGGACTGACACTGTCGAAGTTGATCTTGCTGCTTCTCTTTTCTATGAGAGTAAAGCCCTGTTCCATCCCGTGCCTGTGTGAGTCCTGTCTGGGTTGACATCCTGGGACTGCTGCTCCTGGTGGTAGATTACAGTTGTCACTTTCTCAACATGTAGCGTAAGAGAAAGAAAGGAGATTCAAGAACAATTCAAGGTTTCTAGCCTGAGCAACTGGAAGAATGGAGTTACTACTGATTGAGATGAATAAGACCATGATGATAATTTATGATTTGGAATGCATTTGTTTCTAACCGGACCATTTTCAGTGCAGTGCAGTGGTACAGGTAAAATCCTGACTGAAATGAGTCTAGGAAAGAGCTGGAGGAGAGGAATTGGTTACAATAAGTATAGATAAATCTTTTGAGGACTTTTCTGATAAAGAGGAGCAGAATCTTCATCTATAACACAAAGATAACAATAGAAACCACCACATAAGTTTCTCTGAGTATATGCCTAGCATATAGTGAAGTGCTGAATAAATGGTAGCAATGACAGGCTGATGTCAAGTAGGATTACTATGTCCTTCTTCCAAATACCTGATTTGAGCCATCTATCAAGATGAATACAGAGTTGTCTGGAGGGGATCTTACTCATTACTAAAATTCTTATTGATTCTTAGGGTCACTGACTTCTTGAGAATGATCAGTTTTCTACAAATGCTAAAAAAAAAACCTCTAACAATTTGTTTAGAGACATAAGTTATACCTTTTTTTAAAACTCATTGAAGCCTGATATTCCAATTTAAGTCTAAGACATCTTTACAAACTCTCACAAGTAAAACTCATGGACAGAAAGGATAATGAAATTCATCTTCAAAAAGTCATTAAGCTTCCCATTCCCTTCCTGAAGCCATGAAGCAGAGAAAGACAGACATGACACAGAAAGGTGGCCTGGTATGGGGTATCAAACCCTAATCAGGATGGCAAGGCCATCCATCTGGGGAAGTGGGTGGCCAAGAATAGGAAATCAGTGCCTGACAGGAGAAGGAGAAATACGTGCAGGGCAACATTCTGGCATAGGGTATCACAGCCTGACCATGGTAAGGAGGGATTTGCGCAAGAAAGGAGTGGCAGCAGCAATGGGAGATTGGTTACACACAGGGATGTTGATCAAATGGATAAATATATTAAGGATAATGGGAGCTAGATTTTTCATTGTCGGAGAAGGGAGTTGGATTAGAATTTGAAGTATTCCTACGGATCTTTGCTTTTCAACATATACAAACAGATGTAAAAAAATATGAACAGTGACATCAACAAAAAAGGCAGAGTAAGGAACTCTGAAAATGTGCTCCTCCATAACATCAGGAAAAATGGCAAAAATTGTTATTAATCAACTTTTTTAGAGCTCCAGAAATTGACCAAAGGTTTGCAGCAGCCTGAGGAACATTATTCCAGAAAAATAACTTAATCTCTGTAAGAATAGGAAACGTTGTGGCATTTTTAACTTGCCGTAGTTCCACTCCCTGCTCTGCATCTCTGTGATGACCTTGAAAACTAACAGCCTGCATCTGCAGTGAAAACAAACAGCCTAGTAACCATCAGAGGGAGCAAAATGAGGCTAGAGCTCCTGCAAAGAATCATTCCCAGAGAATTATCATTATTTGACCTGTCTAGTGGTTCCCGAACACTCCACTTGCAAAGCTCACTCAACGTGAAAAGGCTTTTTCCCCAGGGGCATTTGTCAAAAATAATTACAGGCAATTGTTTAATTTTGTGACTGCCTGAGGTGGTGGATAAAAGTTAGAGCAGACAATATAGACTAACCAAAAGGCTTAAAAGGAAAAGCTGAGGAATGAGATGTCTATCAGGGCTTTGAAAGACTCAGATATATTTCTGAGAATCTAGAGGACTACAAACATGTGTAAGGCTGGACAGATGCCCAAGGCTTTGTGCATGTTCAGGAAAGGCCTGAGAAGACTCTAAGCTCTTACCTCAAGCTGACCTTAAGGAGCTACACAAACAGGAAGTGAATGCAAGACAGAGTTATCAACTGGCTGACTGAGTAATGAAGGCATGCCCAAATACACACACACAACCTCTTGGCAAAAACTGGGAAACTTACCACAGCAAGAATACTAAAGCAGATCAGCTTCTGGAAGAAGTGGGACCTCACAGGCAACTCTGGCTGAGGATTCCCATTTGCCTTGCCAAACTTTCCTCAGAAAAGTGCACTACAGTCTAAGACACTTCCACCTAACCTTCCTTCTTCTCTTGGGGTTGGACTAACATTGTGGTCCAATGACTCTCCCAGCATCCTCCCTATTTTCTCTTACATGCATTTCCCCTAATACATTTCTTACACATTTAATCCTGTCTTGGTGACAGGCTTCTTAGGGGATCTGGATTAACACAGTCAGTTTCATCAAGTCAAGACCATAGAGTTAATTATACTGACACCAGGTAACTGATACTGCACTCTACTCTCTGAAACAAAGAAAAAAACTGTCAGAGATAGCCTCTTCCCTTAGAGACTGAACACACTGCAGGAAAGACTTAATCAGATAATGTTCAAAACATAATTCATTATAATAATCTAAATTTTATAGAGTATCTTTAATCTGTAAATCACTGTGGGTAGAAGTGGGTAGGACAAGCTTCACAAGAGAGGTGGGCAAGTAAGATTTGAACAGATGGGAAGGAGGAGGAGAGCAATTTAGATTCACACTCTTCCTAGGTCTTTAAAAAATGCAGGAAAAGGTCTGGTTAAGGAAAAGGCTTCAAGGCTTCAAAGTTATAAAGACACTGCCAACTGTATAACAATCAGTAAAGAGGAAATAAGTCCCCATAATTCTATAATTAATCCACTCAGGAAGAACTGAGAGTTTATTGTTAAGGATATTTAAGGCATTTGAATCTAGTGTAGAAATAGATCTCTATTTTGAGAAAAATCATAAATTCAGGAAGCATCATGAGTAGCATTTTATTTGAGGGTTCCTTTTGCTATGTCTTTGCAGGTTAATTTTGTTTTTCCTTTTCTATTTTAAAAAGTAATATCACTTTTATTCTCTTCCTCAAAGAGTAACGTTGTTTTCTAAAAATAGTGACTACAATCAAACCCTTAGGATACACACTAACCCCTGTATTCTAATTTTATGAGTTTTTATCATCCTCATAATCCCACCCTTTTTCTTCTTTATTCTAGTAATAGTGTGATGGCTTCAATTAGCCTTTCCGTTGAAAGACTACAGGTTCCACAGAAACTATAAAGCTAATTCAAGAAAAGCTCTTATGGGACCAAGCACATAAAGAAATTTTTAAAATCTCTTCAGAGACTCTCAACAGCATTACAAATCACTCATTCTCTTTCCAGGACTCCAGTTTCACAAACCTGACCTTTTTATTGTTAACAGTTTCAGAAGAAAAATTTGTATTTAAAACAACATCATATCTTCTCAGTTGAGCTCTGACTCATAGAAAGACTATCCTATTAATATTATATATTTAAGAGAACTAAAAAAATACAACCCCAAAATAATTCCTCATGTATGACTTTAGTGATATTAACAAATGTAGAAAATATTTTTGAAATATTATAAGCAAAAGCTAAGCACAAAGTTAACCCCAAATACACACACACACACCCCTTTTCAATTTTGGGTTGCTAAGATTTCTTTACATGTATATGTATATGTGTGAGCATGCACTTGCAATTCTAAATGGCTATAAACATAATTGTCCTTGGCAATGAAGCAGAATTAGACAATTTTTCTAAAATGGAAAAATGTGAAATGAGTGATTTAAAGGGAGGAAAATAATTAAATTCTTACTCTGAGAGATTAGGATTTATCAGTATGCTAAGCTGGTACCCTCTTTATCCCACTGTAAGCAAGAGAATCAATGAAAATTTCCCCTTTCCTCCAGAAAATCTGAAACTATTAACCAACAACTTGTCTACTGAAAAGTTTGAGGAAAACATTGTGAAAATTTGATCTTGCATATTTCCTCATGGGGACTAAATAATATCTCATAGAAAGGGAAATTTTGGAAAAAGTGGCCTGCAAGAATATCAAAATAACTAAGTAGAGATTTCAGTGGTTTCATAGTGTCAAGGACACATAAATTAAAGTGTAGGCCCACCAAAAGGGAAGGTCCCTAGTAAATACCTCAGGCTTTTAGTTGAGATCCTGGAAGGGACTCACCCTCAAGGCAAGAAATAGCCAAAACTGGGTGAAAGGGATCCACCATACTGCATCTTCCCACCAGAGGAACACTGAATCTGCTCTGGAGTAAAATAAGACCATCCAAAGCCCTTATAATTTTTCATACATAAGATCCAGGATTCTATTAAAAACAACCAAGCATAAAAGAAAACATGAGTGAATAAAATCAAGAAACAAGAGACAATAGGAATATATTAATAGGTTATCAGATATTAGACTTTATCAGACTTGGACTTTAAAATAATTATGACTAATCTGTTCAAGAAAACAAAAGAAAAAAATAATTTCACAAAGGAAGTGGAATCTATTTTTTCAAAGAACCAAATGGACATTCTAGAACTGAAAAATAAAATGACCAAAGTTAAGAATTCAATAGATTGGAGAGAGGATTACTAAAAAATATCCAGATAAGAAATACACAAAAAGAATGGAAATTTTTAAGATAGGGTAAGACATAAGGGACATATTAAAATATGAGTACTTGGAGGTCCAGAATACAAGACAGAGGCAAACAATATATGGAAAGATACTGGCTGAGAATTTTGGGAAAGTGACAAACTATGCCAAGCCACAGATTCAATAATAAACAATAAGCAGTACAAATATAATGAAAACCACATCTAGGGTACATCATAGAAGAAACTGTTAAAAATCAAAGATCAATAAAAAATTTTTAAAGCAGAGAAAAAAGATGCATTGGGTGGCAGGGTGAAAGGGGTAAAGGAGCACATACGTATGGTGACGGATAAAAACTAGACTACTGGTGCTGAACACAATGAAGCCTATACAGAAAGTAATATACACTTTATAATAATAATAATGATGTACACCTGAAACTACACAATGTTATAAGCCAATATGACCTCAATAAAATAATTAAATTAAAAAAAAACAAGTAAAAAAAAAAAAAGATGAATTACCTTTAGAGAAACCATGATCAAATTGAGACAGCCATCTTTCAAGAGAAATGATGGAAGCCTGAAGACAATAGAATAACATCTTTTTTGTTTGCTTGTTTTATTTTTGGGTTTTTTTTGAGGAAGATTAGCCCTGAGCTAACATCTGTGGCCAATCTTCCTCTTTTTGCTGAGGAAGACTGGCCCTGAGCTAACATCCATGCCCATCTTCCTCTACTTTATATGTGGGACGCCTGAAATAGCACGGCTTGCCAAGCAGTGCCACGTCCACACCTGGGATCTGAACCTGCAAACCCCAGGCCACTGAAGCAGAACGTGCAAACTTAACTGCTGCACCACTGGGCCGGCCCTAAGATAACAACTTTAATACAATAGGCAAAAATCCTGCCAATCTCGAACTTTATACCAAATACATATATCTTTTCAAAATAAAGACAAAATGATGGGGCTCTCAGACAAATAAAAAATGAAAGAATTTTCACCAGCAGACTTTCACTAAATGTTAAAGACAGTTCTTCAAGAAGAAGGAAATGATCCCAGATGGAAGCAAGCAATGCAGGAAGAAATGAAGAGCACAAGAACAGATAAATAGTGTTCTATGTAAGAACAGATAAACAGAAACACATAAAGTCTAAATGAGTACTGATGGTCTAAAACAAAAAAAATAATATCCCATGTGTCTACTGGGGGGAGTGTTGATTCAGAATTAAATACACGACAATAATAGGACAACAAGCAGAATAGTGATGTATGTAACTCCATAAAGAGATGTAAGTTCTTGCATTCTCCAGGAAGTGATCAAAGTACTCATCTAAGATAGATCCTAATAAGCCACAAATGCATGTTGTGATCTCTAGGGTAACCACTCAAAGTATAAAAACTGTGTAACTAATACTTAAAGTGGAAAGTGGAAAATGGAAAAACAAAAAAGCCAAATAACAGATGAGACATATAGAGCACAAATAGTAAGATAAAAAATTTAAAATCAAATATGTCGGTAAGTTCGTTAAATGTAAATATACTCAGTACCCCAATAAAAAGAAAAGATTGTAGGGCTATTTAAAAAGACAAAACTCAATTATAAGATGCTTAAAGAGACACACCTTAAATATACGGACTCAACTGAAAGTAAAAAGATACTAAAAGTTATACAATGCAAAATAAAGCTAATGTGGCCACAGTTATATCAAAGTACACACCAGCAATAAGAAAGGCATTTTATAATGATAATAAGGTTAATGTGACACAAAGACATAATAATATTAAATTTGTATGCACTTAATAACGTGGCCTCAAAATACATAGAGCAAAATTTGACAGAACTAAAAAGAAAAACAGACAAGTCCAAAATCATAGTTGGGAATTGTAGCACAATTTCATCACTAACTGATAGAACAGGAAAAAAAACACACAAAAACCAGCAGCTATAAGGAAGATTAGAAGAGCATGATTACAAAGTTTATCTAATCAACACCATAGAGCATATTCAGGTCATAAAGCAAGTCTCAACAAATTTAAGAAGTTTTGAAATCATAACGAGGATGTTCTTTGACTACAATGAAAGTAAGCTAGAAATCAATACCAAAAAATAACTCAGAAGTCACCAAATGTGATAGGTCAAAGAAATCTCCATGGAAATTAGAAATATTTTAACTAAATGGTAATGAAATATGACATCCAAGTTTGTGACATTACAATGCAATACTCAGCAATACAAAACAAAGGACTACTGAAACACTCAACTACATAGATGAATCTCAAAAGCAGTGTGCTGCATGAGAGAAGCCGAAAGTACATAATGTATGATCCATTTATATTAAATTCTATAAAATAATCTATAATGGCAGAAAGAACATAAGTGGTTGCCTGTGGTCAGGAACGGGTGGGGGGATTGACTGCAAAGGAGCATTAGGGAACTTTTTGAGGTGATATAAATGTTTTGTATCTTGTTTTAACATAGAATTTTATTCGAAAAGAAAATCTATTTGATTTACATAATAAGAAAACAATAAAGAATACCAGCGTTCCTCTGGTTCTCCTATACTGAGGTATCAAAAACCCAAATCAAAAATACACGAAAAGCATTTTCTCATCTTTTTTTTACATTCCCCTTTAGAACATCTATCATTTCTTTGTTTGTTTGTTTCTCTTTTTTTTTCTGGAAGTGGAAGCATTTTGTTTATTTCTTTTTATTAAGGTATAATTGACATATAATGTTATATTAGTTTCATATGTACAACATAACAACTCAATATTTGTATACATTGCAAAACGATCACCACAATAAGTCTATTTAACATCTGTCACCATACATAGTTACAAAAACTTTTTCTTGTGATAAGAACTTTTAAGATTTACTTTCTTAGCAACTTTCAAATGCGCAATTCAGTATTATGAACTATAATTATCATGCTATACATCATATCCCCATGACTTATTAATTTTATAAATGGAAGTTTGTACCGTTTGACTGCTTCACCCGTTTCACCCAACCCCTGCTCCTAGCAACTATCAATCTGTTCTCTCTATCTCTGAGCTTGCTTTGTTTTGTTTAGTTTTGTTTTTAGATCCCACATATAAGTGAGATCATATGGTATTTGTCTTCCTCTGCCTTATTTCACTTAGGATAATGTACCCAAATTTGTCACATGGATGGCAAGATTGACAAGGTTTCATTCTCTTATGGCAGAATAATATCCCTTGTATGTACCACATTTTCTTTATCTATTCATCCACTCATGGACACTTAGGTTGTTTCCACATCTTGGCTATTGCAAATAATGCTGCAATGAAAATGGGGGTGCAGATACCTTTTTAAGTTAGTGTTTTCATTTCCTTCAGATTCCAGAGAGGAATTGCTGGATCATACAATAGTTCTATTTGTAACTTTTGAGGAAGCTTCATTCTTCATTCCATTGGCTGTGCCAATTTACATTCCCACGAACAGTGCACAAGTGTTCCCTTTTCTCCACATCTTCACCAACACTTGTTATTTCTTGTCTTTTTGATAACAGCCATACTAACAAGTGTGAGGTGATATCTCATTGTGGTTTTCATTTGCATTCTCCTGATAATTAGTGATGCTGAGCATCTTTTCATGCACCTGTTGGCCATCTGTATGTCTTCTTTGGAAAAATGTCTATTCAGATCTTCAGCCCATTTTTTAATCGGATTTCTTTGTTACTGAGTTGTACACATTCTTTAAATATTTTGGAGGATAACCCCTTATCAGATATATGATTTACAAGTATTTTCTCCCTTTCAGTAGGTTGCCTTTCCATTTTGTTGATGGTTTCCTTTGCTGTGCAGAAGCTTTTTAGTTTGATGTATGTTTAGTATCTTGATTCTGGTGTAATTTGATTATGGTTACATAGGTGTATACATTTGTCAACATTTATAAAACTATATGCATAAAATGGATACAGTTTATTGTATGTAAATTTAACCTTAATTATGTTGATTATAAAAGTCAGAGCTTTAAGACAGAAAAACAAACAAACTTTGTAAAGATGCATCGAAAGCATTTAGGAGCAATTTGTAGTCTTCTTTTTTTTGGAGGAAGATTAGCCCTGAGCTAACATCTACTGCCAGTCCTCCTCTTTTTGCTGAGGGAAGACTGGCCCTGAGCTAACATCGGTGCCCATCTTCGTCTACTTTATATATGGGATGCCTGCCACAGCATGGCTTGCCACGCGGTGCCATGTCTGCACCCGGGATCCGAACCCGCAAACCCCGGGCTGCCGAAGCAGGACGTGTACACTTAACCGCTGCACCACCGGCTGGCCCACAATTTGTAGTCTTTGATGCACCTATTAGAACAGCAGAAACGCTAAAAAAATCACTGATTTAAGCATCTTAAGGAGTTAAAAAAACCAGCAAATTAAACTTAAAATGGAGTAAATGAAATAAAAATAAGAGCAGATATCAATGAAATAGAAAGCAAACATATAATAGATAAAATCAAGTAAGCCCAAAGTTGGCTCTTTGAAAAAATTAACAAAATTGATAAACTATCAATTCACTGCGATACCAATCAAAATTCTCAAAGGCATTTTTTTTCCTCAAAAACTGCCAAGCTGATTCTAAAATATGAAACTACAAAAGGGCAAGATAGTAAAAACAATTTTGAAGGAGAACAAAGTTGTAGGCCCAATGCTAACAGTTGTATTGTATTATATTGACTTATTGTAAAGCTACTGTAAGTATAATAGAACGATATTGGTACAAAGATGGATAACTACAGTCATGTCACTTAATGAGGGGGATATAATCTGAGAAATGCGTCATTAGGCAATTCATCATTTTGCAAATATCATTAAGAGCGTACTTAAACAAACCTAGATGGTATAGAGCTTATTACATACCTAGGCTATATGGTACCTATCTTACAGGACCACTGCTGTATATGTGGTCCATCATTGCCTAAAATGTCATTATGTGGTACATGACTGTAGATCAATGAAATGGAATGGTCCAGAAATTACAGGATTTCAATGAGATATATGCACTTCCATGTTTATTGCAGCATTATTCACAATAGCCAAAATACAGAAACAACCTAAATGCCCATTGATGGATGAACGGATAAAAAAGATGTGGTGTATATATACAATGGAATATTATTCAGCCATGACAAAGGAGGATATCCTGCCATTAGCAACATCATGGATGGACCTTGAGCACATTATGCTAAGTGAGATAAGTCAGACAGAGTAAAACAAGTACCATATGATATCACTTATATGTGAAATCTAAAAAAGTCAAATTCACAAAAAACAGAGTGAAATGGTGGTTATCAGAGCATGAGGGGTTGGAGGATAATACTGATGTTCTTTAAGGGTACAAACTTTCAACCAGTAGTAAATAAGCCATAGAGAGCTAATGCACAGTATAATAAATATAGACAACAATATTGTACTACAATCAACAAACCTGCTAAGAGACTAAAACAATTATCTGAACTATTAAAAAGATACGATAATTATGTGATGGAGATGTTAAACAACACTACAATGGCAATTATATTGCAATATTTAAATGTATCAAATTAACACAATGTACACTTTAAATTTACACAAAGTTATATGTCAGATATATTCAATTAAAAAAATAAGCCAGAACTTAAAAAAAAAAAGAATGGTGCAGATACAGACCCACATCTATGTACATGGATCTAATTCACAATAAGCATGCTATAGCAATACAGTGAGGAAAGAATGGTTGTTTAAAAATATTGCTGGATCAACTAGAGATACACATGGAAAGAAAATGAAGCTTGACTTCTACCTCATACAAAAATCAATTGTAGATGAATCATAATCCTTAGTGTAAAAAGCGAAAGAATAAAATTTCTAGATTACATCAAAGAATATTTTCATGACTTTGGGCTAGGCAAATATGTCTTAAACAGGACATAAAACTAACCATAAAAGAAAAGATTAATAAATTGGGTCTCTTTAAGTAAAACTTAACAGCTTCTGCTCCTCAAAAGATACCATTAATAGAGTGAAATAAGCAAGCCATAGAAAAAATATTTGCAATACATATATCTAAAAAAGGACTTGTACCCAAGACATAGAAAAATTTCATACAAAACAATAAGTGAAAACCCCATTGTGAAAATGAGCAAAAGACAAACAGATTTGTCATGACAGAGGATATTCTAATAGACAATAAGCATGTGAAAAGGTGCTCATCCTCAGTAGTCAAAAGGGAAAAGCATATGAAACCACAATGAGATGCCACTACACATCCACCAAGATGTTTAAAATTTAAAAGTTTACCAAGGGTTGGTGAAAATATAGAGCAACTGGAATATTTATACACTGCTGGCTGGAATGTAAATGGTAAAACTTCAAAAACCTGTTCGGCAATATCTACTGAAGGTGAATGTGTTCATACATTTTGACCCAGAAATTCCATTCCTAGTATATACCTAACAAAAATGCATACATGTGTGCACCAAAACATTATTAATACACGAGTATACATACCAGCATTATTAGTAACTGAAAATAACCCAAATGCCCACCAAGAGTAGCAATGGATATTATATTGGGGAATAGTCATACTGTGGAATATTATGCAGTGACAAAAATAATAAACTTCTCCCTTATACAAAAACATGGATAAACCTAATAGAAATCAGATTTGTGGTTACCAGAGGTTGGGGGTAGAGGGAGGAGGAATTGGAGGAAGGTGGTCAAAAGGTACAAACTTCCAGTTATAAGATCAATAAGCACTAGAAATGTAACACAGGACATGACGAACATAGTCAACACTGCTGCATAATATATAGGAATATTGCTAAGAGAGTAATCCTAAGAGTTCTCATCAGAAAGCAAAAAATGTTTTTATTGTTATCTATATGAGATGATGGATGTTAGTTAAACCTATTTTGGTAACATTTCACAATGTATGTAAATCAAATCATCATGTTGTAGACCTTAAACTTAAACAGTGATGTATACTAATTATTTTTCAATAAAACTGGGGGGGGGTGGAAATGAAGACTTCTTCTTACAATCAGCTACAAGAAAAAGCCATACTTTGTAGGTGTGATATCCAATTACTATTTATTATTATTAGAAGTCCCTAGGGTCTTATTAAAACTTCAAAGGCCCTAAGCTCTAAAGAGATTACGAACTACATATGTAGTTCAAATAATCTTTAAAAAAGCAATCAAAACTTACATGTATGCTGACATTAATATAACTCCTTTCTAGAATTTTAGATAATAAAATTCTAGATGAAATCATTAAAGATGAACTCATTTTTCTTTTGTGGTGCCCCAAAGCACATCCTCAGTTTATCGTCTGAGTAATCTTGTACTGGCCACCAGAAAAAAAATAATTAAAACATTTACCTTGACTAGGAGATGAAGTAACTCCAAGTACACTGGAAATGACACCCCTGATGTCCCTGATCTTCTCTTTATTATTATTACTTTTTAATAAGACATTTATATGTATAAGCATATACAGTCATTTTCTTCTTTGCATTTTAGTTTTTAGCTTAACAGAAAAGTATTTTCTAGCCCTCTGGATTTCACTTCTGATGATGATGATGATAAGATTCACTTGCTGTTTAAATACTGCCCCTCTAACACTGAGAAAAGCCACCATAGTACAAAGAACATAGACTCAGCAGTTAGACAGACCGGCCTAGAAAGGAATACCAGTTTCATAATTCCTTATCTGTGTAATATAGGTAAATGCTCAAACTTCCTAAGAATTTGTTAGCCTAAGCATAAGAACAGTATTATTTCCAGGATAATTGTCAAAACTACACAATGTGATGTGTGTAAAAGTGCCTAGCATAGTTTCTGGTACACAGAAGGTATTTAATAAATCACAATTTTTCTTCCTCATTACACACATACAATCGTAACAGTATTGTAGAAATACTACAGAATTTTAAACTAACATATCTGGATCCAAGTAAGTCTGCACCATTTAGTGGCTGCATAATTTTAGGCCAATAATTTAAGTTCTTTGGCCTTCACCTAAAAAATGCAGGAAATTCTACCTGCCCTATGGAGTATCTACGAGCATCAAACAACAACATGTACAGAAGTGCTTTCTAAACCACAGTGCTCCAAAAGGTTCCAGTATTACTGTTGTGATTATGTTGATCATCATCTGGGTATCAGGAAGGTTCTTCAAGCCTTCCTGTATGGCCTGAAAGAATTATTCCTTACGGAAACTAAATTGTATGAGAACACTCTGTCACCCCCCCAGATCTTCTGAAACCACTTAATTCACTGCTCACTAGGAGGTGCTGGCAAAGCAGAGTGCCATAGGGGTTCAAAAGATTTCTTCCTCAGCAGCCCCCTGTTTGGATCTAACTTAGAAGGCTGCTGTACTTCAAAGAAGCATGCCAGAAACTCAAGGGAGAGAGAGGAGGCACACAAAGAACAGAAAAGACCGCCTGATTCTCCAAGGGCTACCTGATTCCCCCACAGCACTGCTCTAACTAAATCTTTTGGGTGCATTTTGATCCAGCAACACCTATCATTCCACACCGAAGAGCCTACACTCCGGGGCCAATCAGATTCCAAGGACGTGAGGTGGTAGTATATTTTTCCTCCTTTCAAAAACATTATTTTAAAGTATGTTATTGAGCTAATAGAAAAGACACAGGAAGGAGGAATTGGGAAGAGTGGGCGGAAGGGAGGGGAGCCTAAATCTTTTCATTTTCAGAATCTTCCGAATTCTATTATACTTTCAGTTCAACTTCCACATATAAATTTATAACAACAGAAGAATCTTTGAACCATTTTGATTTCCTCCTACTCTGAAAAAGATATTAAGAGGCAAAAACTGAAATTGACAGGGCTATTAAAACATGACAGCAAGTTTTTAACAGAGTTCCCTCTAATCTGACAGCTCAGATAATTTCTCATTTCACCAGAGCCACAGAAAACTTTTCAACTACAAAGTCAGACTCTTGTAACCTTGAAACTACAGTTGATTTCTACACTTAGCGTAATGGAAAATCTCTTAAAAATTTCTGTCTCAATTTAAGAGCACAGCATATTGTCTTTATAGTATAGGCTCCACTAATGAGGAGTTGTCAAAAATAAATGAGGAAATAATAAGTAAAAGTACTATGTAAATTTGAAATTATTATAACATATGGAAGGCGTTGTATAAAAACAAAGGTCTATAAGTGATTGTTGATGTGAATAAGATATAGGATTCTTAACTGTAAATCATTAGATGCATTTCTTTTACAACCAGGAGCAAGACAAGGATGTCTTACTATCATTGCTCCACTTTAACACTAGTAATGGAGGTTCTGGTCAGTTCAGTAAGACAAGAACAAGATAAAGAAAAAAAAAAGAATAAGAATTGGTAAAGAAGAAGTAAAACTGTCCCTATTACAGATTATAAAACAAAGCGGCTGATTTAAGATCATGGTATGATGAATGTTTATTCAGTTTTGTGCAAGGTATCCAAATTGGAAACCCAAAGGTATATTGCTGAGAGGGTGAGGTATGATATTGGATATTATTCCAGAAATAAAAATGATAAAATAGGTACACCAGACTTAGTGGCCTTAAAAGTCACACATAGTAGCTTTTGAGGACACAGAACAAAGGTCATAAAATGAAGAACTATAGCTTAAATTGAATACAAAAGCAAAGGAAAGTGGGTGCATAAACTTGAGAATAATATTCAATTCTAAATTACTCATAAGTATGCTATCGTATTTGTGAGTTACCACCACTCCCTGAGGTTTCCCTGCACAAGCGCTCCACTACTAAATAGCAGTAGATCAAGACGAGAAGGAATTGTGTTAATTATAAACCACATGGTCCACACGGTAGAACTCCAGCAAATTTTGGGTTCTCCAACATTTTCTGATATAGTCATCTCTGCTCTCCTCCACTATCAAAGACTGTTGTGAAATTATGTGTAGGTAATATGTATTTTAGTACAATATTACAAGCCTTAGCAACTTTTATTTACCATCTTGAATTTTGAAATGTTTTTAATATGATTCTTTGGTTGTCCACATTTTCACAAAATTTAGTGCAATATAAGCTAGTCAGAAATTATAAGGTATCTTAGAGCTACATTTTTATAATATTCTTTACTCAAAAAGTACTTTAAAATTGTCTAATTACATTACAAAATGTACTTTGATCATCTAAAATGGCTACACAAGCTGTGTGAAGGTACTATAAACATTTTCTAATGAACTCAAGGTTGGATTATTATCTGCAATATCAAAGCAAGGGGTATCAACTACTTAAATGTACTAATTATTTAACTTTTATCTTTATGTCCACTAAAGTTTCATATATTTCTCCTCTAAATACTACATAATACCAAATACTGTTTTTACTACAATGGAACAAAATTGTAAGTCAGAGGCTGCAAGCACATGGAACCAGCTGTTTTAGTTATGTGAAAAGAGTATCTAGTAACAATCAGAGAAAAATTGAGGGAAAAGTCACTGATTGGCTAAAAATATACTGAATGCCAGAGGAAAAACATTGTTTCATATACCATAAGCCAGACCCTTCTGAATAAATTTAGAAACATAAATTTTGATATCTTCCTTACACAAGCCAGAAGCTAATTAGGTTGCAGAATTTCAAAATTGGTAGGAATGTTTTTAATAATTACTTTTTCTTCTTACAAGCATATAATGAATATATTATACATTTTTTATGGTGTTCAATGGTTGTTGGCATTTTAAAACCAGATGACGTATCTGAGAGTACACTCTCAGATTTTAAGTTATTTATGCACTTCAGCTCTGAATGATATATCCACATAAAAATAGATTTCTGATCAGTGTGTATATTTATAATCCTCCAAAATGGCTATATCAAGAGAAAAGAAAAGAAAAGAGGAAAAAAAAGACAAGACAAGATAGGGGTGGGCAGAGGGCTAAACCACAAACACGCAAGAAGGACTTTAAGGAACGCTGTGCCATTTGCAGAATTAAGCATCAGTCCTGCTTGGTTAGCACATGCAGGCAAAGGCTTTTTAGCAAGTGCCATTTTAAAAAAAACAGTAAATATAAAATGACATTGATACGTGAGTATACTTCTGACTACCTACTAGCTAATCTTTGCCACTCAACAAAAGGCTAAATTTGATTATTGAGGAACTGATTATCTGACTTCCAAATTAGCCATGGTGTTTGCTTTTTCTTCATATCATTACAAGATTTTTGTGTAGTTTACTATTCATTAACAATCTCTACTGGAATTGTAGGTGAGGACCATGTTGAGCACACCCACTACATTTTGTAGGGCATCTTAAGTTTGAGAATAAAGGGTAAAACTCTTTTTAATGGACTTCGTAATTTTAAGTCTTTGGCCTCAAGTAGCATTGACAATATAAGATAACTATATATTATTATTTAAAAAGTCAATGTGTATTTCTGACATAACCTTGAGAAATTAATAATCTATGGCTATTCTCCACTAACAGAGACAGAATCTTTTATACCTAAACAGAGCATATTTACTGAAAATCAGAAAACAGTTTTCTTCCAGGCCTCCTAATAATGAGGGAGAAGAAAAATTCCAAAATGGGACATAAAAACTGCACAAGGACGTATGATGCAACATCACTCAAAGTACATCAACAATATCAGAGAACTAGCCAGAATTCAAAAACTGGTGCCACACTGTTTCTGACTCTAGCCTATCATCAAAAAATTGAGACAACTGTCACATTATCTTGTCAAAAGGGCAGAGTCATCGGGACTCCTTCAAGCCTTACTCTAGTAGCCTGAAAGGACCTTCTGTTCCATTCCTGTGAGCAGCAAAGCCAAAGTGAGGCCACACGGTGCCTCTTCCCTCACGATAAGGCATAGAACACACAGCCAAAAAGTCACCTTCAGGACTCGGTACCGAGGACCTGGTACCATAAATGTAAAGCAGAGAACATGGCACAGTACAAATAAGACACGAAGACAGAAAAAAATCTAAAAGTTTTCAAGATGGGTTCCTAAAATATAGCCTTGTAAATACATTAGAAAAAATGAGGTGGAGGGCCCTACCTTGCAGATCTTGTAGAGTGACTCCTGGCCATCTCCTCTAGTATCTTTAAAGTAATCATGTGCAGGAAATGTACGATGAATATCTCGAGTAATAACACTCTCCTGGGCTGAGTCCTACAAAAGAAAAAAGAAAGACTTGGTCATTAATTTAAAATTTCTTTTAATTATGAAAATTAATATATACATATGATAAAAAACAATACAAACAGCACAAAAAAGTATGCCTCCCCCACCAAAAAAAAAACCTTGCCTTCCATCCCTACCCAGGCCCATAATCCCATTCACTAGAGATAAATACTATCAATAGTTTCTTTTGCATCCTTTCATCCATTCCCCAATGGATGTGTGAATGCATATTTATGTGAGAAGGAAGAGAGGGAGGGAAGCTGTATACACACATCTCCATCCTTTGCTTTCTGAAGCAAAAATAGAAGCAAACTATCTGCTCTTTTTACGTAATAGGATAACTTACAGAACATTCTTTATCAATGCATGCAAATGTATTTCATTCTCCTTAGGAGAAGCTATTAAAAAGAATGAGGTACATGTGGATATTAATATATCATAATTTATTTAATATTCTCCTATTAATGATCTTTTTGAATTTTTTTCTATTTATATTACAAATAATATCACTAGGAACATTTTCAAACATAGATGTTCAAGTATACGTTTCTAGGGGTTGAATTCTGAGGTCAAAGGGTATATGCATATCCATTTTTGATAATCGTACTTTCCCTCCAGAGTTGTTGTACCAATACATCAACTCCAAATATTCCAAACCATGGTATTGTTTCTCCACACCCATGCAATACCACATATTATGTAACTTTTTAATTTTTGACAATCTGATCAGTGAAAACTCAGACCACAGTAATTTAAAAAGTAAAAATATTATCAATCTTTCTCCCCTGATAGGTTAATTACCCAACTCACATACTCTAGAAAATAAAAAGCCCCAAAACTATCACATTTTGATGATATATACTTTAAAGATAAATCTAGAGAATTTTTTCAGATAGATTCAGGAGCCAAAAGCTCAAAACTGAGTAAAATTCTAAGCCTTATAAAAAATGATTAATCATTCACTTGATTTTATTCTAGTGCTATAAATGTTGTTTATCTATTTAAATGTCAGGAAAATAGAACGGGACTGCTTCTAGCAACCCTGAAGATGAAACTATTTTGCACAATTTGAGGAAACACCAATGACTAGCATTGCAAATAAAAGTACTACTTAATATTTTGCTTCCATAAAGATTTGAACAAATTGCTTCTTTACGTTAAAATCAAGAAAGGAAAAAAATGTGTAATATGTAAGTTATTTTAATGAATGCTATTTTCCTTTCTATCTCTAGCTGAGCAGTATATAAGAAGCAAGTAGTTGATTAGCTCTAAGTTAAGCCAGTGCCTTCTCTTGCTGCCTTTTTCATTTCAGCTGCTATTTCATGCTGAGTGGTAATTAGATCTTATATCACGTAGAGAAAGGACACAAACTGAAAAGTTCCAGATTTGCTAACAAACACCAAACATATTACAAGTCACTCCAAAGGAAATTCTGATGGCTTACAGGAATAGAATGCTAAAGCTGAATAAAAATGAACTTTAAAAAAATTACCATAACTTAAGTAAAGGAATACATAGAAACTTTATATTTATCAAGGTAAATATAATTTCTAATGATAAAGAAAATTTTGGGTGAGAAAAGGGTAGAGAACAAGGTAAATATAAAGGTACTACATAAAGAGACATATTATGACACGCATGTTTTATCTGACCTGGTATGGAGTCTAAGTAGGGGAATCTGGTACTAGGTAGAAGAAAGTTTTCACTGCCCATGTTTTCTCCAATAAAAGGGTTCTCTTTCCACATAGTAATAGTTTTCACTTACAAACTATTTGAAAAGATGACCAGTAAAAATGCTACTACTGCCATTGCTGAGCTATTTCAGGAGCAAACATGTGCTGAGCGGTTCTCAGGATAACTCTTTTTGCATCTTTCAAGATGTGAAGGGAGAGAGATCATTGGACTACATTCCCTAGAAACTGCCTACTCATTTGGCATCATGCTGTGTTGAAATGGCACTAACAGTCTGATCCAGAAAAAGAGAAATTGATAAAAAATTTCTAGGAAGTAAGTCTGCATAAATCTGAGTATTTTTTTTCTGTGCATACTTGAATCTTCCTTGTTTGTTTTTAACAATTAAAGGGGCAAAAAATCAAATGAAATAAAAATCATAAACTTCTTAAACTTTCCCTTCCTACGATTACTTTTAAATGCTTTCTCCATGTGTGTTTCTAGAGTTTTCTTCTTGCACAGTAATTTCAGTTGGCCAAGGGAGTAATTTCTAGAACTTCACTTTATAGACTAAATAAGCTATTTTGCTACATTGTTGACTGATCCCTTTCATATAAGTGAAGGTCAAGAGGTACACTAGACTCTTATAAATAGACTGATATTAACGAAATGGTGTAACAGACTAGAGAGAATAATCCTTTTTTCAAATTGAAAGTGAAAGTTAACCACCTCCCAGTTACCAATAATGTTGAGAATAGGAACAGTACATATTTCAGGAACCCACACCTAATCCCACAAATTCACTCACCCATTCATTCAACAAATATTTAAGTCAGGGAGTCACAAAACCTAACACTCTGTAGAAGGAGAATAAAACAATTTTTCTCTTCAATATTAATTTCTTTATTTTTAGACTTATTCCAGTCATAGTTGTCAATTTTTACAAGAAATAAAATGAACAGAGAAGAAATACAAAAAAGAGGTCAAATAATTCACCACCTAAATATCTGGAGTTAAAAGGGTGCATGTGAAAACCCTTTTTTTATACAGCTAAAAACATTTTATAGCACAACCAAAACTGTTATGGGGTCATTTTCTTGGGAGGTCCCCATAACCATAGTCTCCTCAAGTCCTCCCAATTATCTTCAGAATGAGAAGAGAGAAAAACTGACTCCCTCATGGGCAGCTACTTCACCAATATCCAGAGACTCACAACTTGACCCACAATGTACTTCCCATCTCGCATTCTGATACTCAGGACAGGATGGTGGTTTAGTGGCTTTGGAGCCAAACTCATTGGTTCTATTTCTGGCTATTCCACTTAATACCTATAGGATCTCAGACAAGTTACTTAATCTCACTAAACTTCAGTTTCCTCATCTGTAAAATGGGATGATAATACCAAATTCATGTCATTTAGAATAAAATAACGTGTGTACAGTGCTTGGCACACTGCCTAGTACAGACTGAGCAGTCATTAAAGAAATAAATAAAAATAACAATTAATTATTATTTCCCCTTTTCCTTAAGAATCACATTTAACTGTTTAAATTTTTTGGTGAATATATATTTTAGACATCCTTCTGTATTTGTGCACTTTAAATAATAAAATAAACCACCATGTTTCTTTGGATATCATTAACATTATGATTATGAAACCAATTCCCTTAGAGCTTTTAGCATGATGATGTATTAATGCACAAATTTCCAATCACGTATCTTACATGTCCTAAATTATCCTTGTTTCTCTTAATCCATGAATAAAAACAAAAGTGAACAATTATTTGAATAAAGTGATGTTTTTATCAATTGATACACACTCTGGCCCCAGCTTTGCATATATCCATGCAATAAAGAAAGATGTACAAAAATATACCCAGAAGGAGAACAGGAAGGACAAAGCAGAGTAGCAGCTAAACATGCCAGATCAACTACCATTTCAATCATTACTTTAGAACTTGGCTTGTGAGGATTAGAAGGAGGTTGAAGTCATGGTTATGGAGAGGACAAATGCCACTGTCACCATTGCATGCCTCCCTTCTGGACCATCACCACCAAGAATGTAACTGGTAGGCAAAGTCCTTGAGATCATCTTCCATCAGCCAAAGGAGGGGTGAGGTTGGGTCACACACAAAAGCTGACTCAGACTAGAAACAGGGAGTAGTAGAGAGAGGCTTGGAAGAAAGTCTTAAAAGCTGAATTTTATTCAACCCCACACACACCGCTCACACTAATACCACATGGAAACTAAATTCCTTTTTACTTTATCTTTCAAGGATTTTCTTTAATTTCCAAACCACTAAGTCACAACACTAATAAACATCTTCAAAAAAGACATTGATCTCTAGTGTGATAAAATCCATGGCCCAAAAGAGGATATAATTCAGCTTGTTGAAAATCAGTTTAAAACCAAACTAAGAGGTATGATAAGTAGCTCAATTAACTTTTTTTTTTAAATATCGGCACGTGGGCTAACCACTGTTGCCAATCTTCCTTTTTTTTTTTTAAGGACTGGCACCTGAGCTAACAACTGTTGCCAATCTCTTTTTTTTTTTTCTGCTTTATCTCCCCAAACCCCCCCTGTACACAGTTGTATGTCTTAGCTGCAGGTCCTTCTAGTTGTGGCCAACTAGATCAACTTTGATCATTTTAAGTGGATTCAATTTACAGCCACTATCAAGAGTATTACATAAACTGTTCTTCCAGTATAATATATATACCCTGACATGTTTGTAATCTTAATTCCTATTCGAAGAGAATCATCACTTACTTGCTTGTTGTAAGAAAGAAATGAATACAGAATTCATGTGTCAACAAGCATTAGGAAGACAGGTTCGGATGACCATAGCCTATTATTTTTATAAAACAATTTCTGGGCTGTCAACAACTGGAAAGGTATTTTAGTGAGGAAGACTGTTCTCACATATGACCTTGGCACCAGAAGAAGTGTAAAAGTAATGTACTGATAAATGAAAACACTGACTGTACCTTGGTTTCCTACATTTTTACAACTACGACAGCATCTTTTCTTATTAATCCCTATTGTCAAATCCAAAGTATAACTACATTTTCACTTTTCATCTACTATGAAATCATTTCAACTTTATAAGTACCATGCCAATTTGTTGGTGTCATTAAAAATGTCATTGCAGATCATGCCTAGCCACAATCTGTCAGCAGATAAATGATTCAGAGCTTTAAAAAGATCTGACCTTAGAACGTGCCTTCTATTCTCACTCCACAGGGATCCTCCTTTAGTTCTACGCTGGAGCTAGCTCTATGGGAAAACATCACAAACTGGTCACCTTACGCGTCCCTGAAAGCAGATGGGTTTGCAGTGGTGGGTCTGATTTATTTGCCTTGATGTTTGCCAAAAATCCAAAGAGGTAGAGATGAAAGGGGAAAATATAAAAGTGCATTCTAGTTTCAAACGTGCTACTGAAATCATGAGCTAGAAAGAGTATCACAAAAAGGTTGGATCACTGCCAGTCTTCATGCCTTGAATATAGGAGGAAGTCTCATCATAAGTAGAATAATATGGAAGCAAAGAAATAAACATCAACTAAATCATATTGTGAGAAAGCTGCTTCCCAGGCATTGTACCCACATGCTGCCAAATGTCTCAAAATCAAAGCCTGACACAAAGGTCAAAAATATTAGCTATATTCTGGCTTCAGCTGGGAAGAAATCTTTTCAGGGAGAGTAGCAACAATGAGAACTAAGGGCAAGGGAAAGAGAAGGGAGAGGAGGAACTGTATTTATAAGACCAGTCAGTATTCATAATTGATACTTTGGTCCTAAAGGAAGTGCTGGGACTGGAGTGGGAAATATTTGAATAGAATAAAGCATTTCTTTGGGGCTAGAAGACTAAGAAGCATTGCAGCCTATGAGCACAGCTTGGATTTCCCAGAGATGCTGGGTCAAAGCTGGGGATGACTCTCTACCACAAATATCTGAGGTTACTTTTACATTCCAAATACACCTATCAAAAGCATCTATGGCCAGATTTGGGTATGTCTTCATTCCCAGGATTGCTGACCTCTCATTGTCCTAAGACAAAAGTTCAACTGGGGGACTTGACAATCTTGGAAACTCATATCAACAGCCAATGATAAAACCCTGCAACTCTTTTTAAAATGAAGCACAATAACTGAACTCCATGCAGGTATTTTCCAAAGTTAGATATATTTCTAATTTTGTATTTTTAATTGTTAATTATGATTTTTATCAAAACAGCCATTTAAACCCTTTTGAAATAAACAAAAATTTTAAGAGCTCCATATCTACTACCCATTGTGTAAAAATAACATTCTTTCATTTTTCCACAAAACTTTAAAGAATGCCTCTGATAACTAGCACTCGATAAACGTGCCTATTTTCACCTAATCATTACATTTTAGAATTTTATTAATTTTGACCATGTACATACCTAGTTATTATTTTTACAGGTTGAATAACTTTCAACAACTTTAGAAAACATTCTACCACACCTTCAATCACTTTAGCTGCTTCTCTTTGAAACTCTTTGGGCTCAATTACATCTTGAATTGAATGACATAAAAATTGAAAGTACATAAAAAATTAAGCTTTCTATTCGCTTCTAATTCCATTCATGTATTCAACAAATACTTCTCTGAGTATCTACTAAGAACCAGGCACTGTTTTAGGTGCAGAAGATACAACTGTTAGCAAGACAATGTCCCTCCACCGTGGAGCTTATATTCTAGAGGTAAGGGAAAAAGACATAAAAAACAAGTATATAACATTAATTAGTGAAAAGTACTATGAAAAAAATAAAATAAGGTAAAGAGATAGCGAGGAGAGGGCTGATGTTTTAGTTGGGTGGTTTTGCCTCTCTGAGTGAGGGTTCAAATACTTAGAGAAAGAGCATAACAGACAGAGGGGAAAACATGCAGAAGCCCTGAGGTGGGAGCAGAATGGCAATACTTCTGTAGACACTTTCCAGCATTTTGCTGACTTGTATGTTTGCAGATGTCTAAAATGAATTGCCAAAAATGACTCCAATACTTTCCTGGATTAACATGGCTACCTCATGAATTTATAAGTATAATTTAGATTATTTTTACAAGATGTTTTAATTCACATGTTTGAATAATATGCTCCTAATTACACATGTCAATATGAAAGCTTACTACTCAAACATTTATCTAACACCTGCCATGGACAAGACATTTGATCTAGGGGATCAAAAAGACACAGGATGTAGTCCATGATGCTCCTAAATTGCAAGAGGTTAAAATCTACTTGTAAAGACAAAATATAGATATAATATCAATAGAAGGAAACATACACTAACAGCCATATAAATGATATGGGCAATATTAGCTATAGGAATTCTGTACAGAAGAGACTGCACAAGTATTCAAGCGGTGCAAGTGGCCTTGCACAGGAGATGGGGACTGGGCTGAGCAATGAAGACAGGACATGCTCGACACAAATGAAAGATCTCAGGAGAACACACTGACAGCAAGTGTAGCGTGAGCAGAGCCTCCAGAGCAGGAAAGCACTTGGCATGTCCAGGAGATAGGACTTTAATTGACTACAGAAGAGAATTCAGAAAGGGGCAAGTTTGCTGGAATCTAGAATATGGAAGGTAACCTTGAATGAAGACACTTTAATTTTGTGGACAAGAAGGAGCCATTTCACCTACCATGGACTTCGTAGTCACAGTTTTGTCAATTCTTGTTTCAGTTTGGCCTCATCCAGTTTTACTATCTGAAACAACTGGTGCGCAGTAAAGAATTAACCGTACCCCAAAAGAGTGCTGGCCTTTACCATTGGCTACTAGGAAGTGTGAGGACCCGGAAATGGCCACCCCAAGATATGTCTCTTTGGCATGATGATTATTTGAGGCTGGTTACTTTGCAGACAGGAAAGAAACTGAAAAGTAGAACTTACTTACCCATTGTAAGAGACATTTACATTGTAAAGGAACTCTCCATCTGTAAAGATATCTCTAGAAACTCTTAATCAATGGGGAAGGCAGGGACTTAAATTTGCATTTTATTGTGCTTATATGGTAACCTCCTGTAACTGACTTCCCTCCCCCTCCCAACGTTAGCATTTCTTTAAGGATTAAGCATCTTTCCTTAGGCTAGGAACTGATTGCTGCGCTCATCTGTGACCACCCAGCTCAAGACAATAGACTTGCTTCCTGCTACGCCCACCAAGATAGCAGACCCACTATCTGCTGTGTCCATCAAGCACTGTGCCAACAGGGCAGTCTTGTGACTATTGTGGGAGGGACATTTCAATCATACGTGAAATATCCTGTTTGGGGGTATATAACCACTCTGTGCACCCCACTTCTCTGGTGCCCTTTCTTCCTTCGGGAAGAGAGGCCCTGGGCCATGGTTCCTCATAAAGCTTTGTTTAATTTTCTCTTGCTATTCTGTCTCATGTGAATTTAATTCGTTCTCCAGCCAGACGAACCCACATTAGGTAGAGGAAAAGTCTTCCTCTCCCCTACAGAAGTGATCTCTAGGCTTCTGGAATGACATCCTTGATAGGAGTCACTGTTTGCATGTGGGCCTTGGCCAACCAGCAGTCTAACAATGTGATTTATGATCAGGCTTTGGGCCATGCAGTATTAGTTCTATCCATGGAGAGGCTGGAGACTAAAGGTCAGTCACATGTGCAGTACATGAATGAGCCCCTACAAAAACTCTGGACAATAAGACTCAAGTGAACTTCCCTAACTGGCAATACTCCACATGTACTATCACACATTGATGCCAGGAAAGTAATGTTCTAACAAGTTAGCCATCAACAAATTTGAAAATTTCCTTGTGGTATTCTCACCAGTAAATCTTCTCTATTCAAAGATATTATTGCCTACCTTTTCCTCTATCTTTGACAAAATATTATTCACAAAAAAAGTCCCCCAAGACTTTGTTAATTCACATGACTTTTAAAAAAAATCACCTTTTACGTAGAACTTGAAAGGTTAAAATATTAGACCACTATTGACCATTTGACCACCTGTTCACTGAGCACCTCAAAAACTATATGTGATTAGTGAAGTGATTAAAAGTAAGTTAAAAGCAGATGACACAACTACTGAAATGATTCTATAATTTATTTCCATAAAGGGTCACCTGGAACTTCAAAGGAGAGTGAGTATAAGTGAACAATAACTGCATCCCTAAATAAATGTCGATAATGTGTATATTTTTAAAATCCTACAGGATCAATAAAGTTATTCTGGGATATGAATTTTGAAAAAGGTAATTAGTTTTTACATCAAGTCAGGTTATATAACTGCCATTTAGTTCCTCTTTTCTAACAGCACACGTTTCTATTAACGTAAGTTTTTACTTACCTATATTTAGAAGATGCACTCATCACCACATACCAAAATAAGTAGGAAGGGCTAAGAACAGAAGGGTTTTTTCCTGAGACACTATAATAGCTTTAGTTTTCAATTATAAAGATTTTGATTAATTAAATATTCTAACTCCATCTAGTAAGCGTACAATAGGGCATTTTTTTTGTCTTACAAATTATGGTTAATATTACAACTTTCTTTTCTGATACTCTACTTTGTCTATTTTTCTCTGTTCAAGTGGGCCAATTTCTTTTTCTCCAACAGATTTCTCTGGAAGTAGAAGAAATCTTTTTGTAGTAGAGCACATTTGAAAATTGATGAATCCTTTTTGGAATAAAGCCAAATCATGAGTAGAAACCTAAAGGTTTTCTTCTACACTTTTTTCCTCTATATAGAATCAGAAATGTGATTATATATATATATATATATATATATATTCCTGCTCCTTAACACAGTATATTCCTTTTTAGCTTCTTTGCCGATTCCTCCTCTGCCTACTCCTTATCTGATGGTGTTACATTCGTAGCCTTGTTCTTTGCTCACTCTCCTTGCTCTCCCTGGGAAATCCCATCCATTCCTGTGACTTCAACTACCATCTGTCTTCTCCTTCCTGGACCTTTACTGAAGTAGATTTCAAACCTTACTGATTATCAGAATCATCTGAGAAGCTATTTCAGAACCCATATTCCCAGATCTCACCTAGACTTAATCTACCAATATCTCTATAATACTTCCAGGCAACCTATATTTTTTAACAAATACCTATGCAGTTATAAGGAAAGTCCACACATTTTTATTTGAGAACTACTATCAAACAGATCTATCATTGCACATTTAAAAGTTAACAAGTCAAAAACTCAATTCAGAATTTCCCATATAATGACGTGCCCTTCCATATTCTCAGTCTCAATGAGAACTTCCACTCTCATCTCTGAGTTGATACACAAAGAATTATTCTGGAAGTCTTCTCCTGTTTCCTCCCTTAATCATTTGGTCCTTTGGTCTTCCACTCTGCTATTTTAATTAACTGGTATCCATGTCTGAATATCCCCACTTGATTGCCACCTCTAGATGGCCCATGATCAGTTCTTATTTGTCTTTGTTTCCCTGGTGACTGAGACTTTAGCAGCTGCTTAGTGAATGAGTGCTGAGTAAATGAGAATAAGAGAAGCATATATTCCCTAGGATGGAGAGACTAAAGTTTCATAATTCTTGCCTTGAGTTTCAAATTCCCTTCTAACTTCATTTAGTCAAGAGCAGTAGCAAAAGGAAATAATTTATGCCAAAATCAAAGATGATTACTAGGACTCATAGGCTTCCAAACCAAAATTTCACAGCAAAATGCATACCAAAATGTCTTTACTTCTAGTACCAAGGATAACACATGAAAATAACTGCAGATATTATATAAACTACAGAAAAAACAAGATGGATCTTCATCTTAAAATAGAAATTAGATATTCTACTGCTAGGAATTGCCAAAAAACATCATTACAAAAAGCTATTTGGGATTTTCTCACTGAGTTTTACCTCATTTTATATGAAAAGCAATAAAAATAAGGATGAAAAGATGAAAAAATTCAAATGCCACATTATTTTAAAATCATTCTTTTTACTTTAAAAGTGACGAGATAAACCACATAATTAATGTGTTCAAAACCCTGCTAGAAGCTAATTACATTAAATATGATGTTTTAGAAATCTGAAGTATCCTTCATAGTTGGCATGTTAACTCTTTCTCAGTAAAATAGCGTGAAGTAGTAGACTGAGATGACGGTCAGGTAAGAATCAGGAAATTCTGTCCCAGTCATCGAATCTCTGGATTACGGCACCTAGGCTCCGGTTCTTTCTGGTCTGAATATCATATTAAATCAAAGGAAGACACAGATCCTCCTCTTTCTTGATATAAGGACTTCTATAACTTTAGAAGTTATACATTAAGAGAGATCAATGTTTTCTATTTACTCTGTAAGACTATAAGACACTCAAGAAATGAGGATTTTTTTTCTATCTTATGAACTGTTAGTTATTTAGGTTCTTTAATACTGACGTGAGAAAAATACAGAAACAGCCTATGGTTGTAGTCTTTCTCAATTTTGAAACACCACCCTGTCGCCTTTAATCAATATACATACATATTTACCTGGTATTTAAATGCTACATGGGCTACAGATGTTCGTGTAATTCTTTCCTAATAGACCCAAGTTGCTAACAGAGGACTTTTAAAGTCTGAATTTCTAATTAAGGGGAAGAAAATGCAAGTGCTGTAAACATTAAGAAACTGTAAAAGTAACCCCACTTATTTCTCATTTATTAGGCTGCCATTTTTGGAAGGTACTTTGACTTGATTCAGTGGCTATGGAGCCTAAAAAGAGGTTTCTTTCCAGGCATGTGTCTGGTACTGCTTTTTTATTTAGGCTTGGTTCTACAAATAAATGCACTCTCATTTTTCCAAAGCTTTAAGCGGTTAATACCAAGTTAAATATACAGAACGGTTAATTAGGTATAATTGGTAAGTAGTTCACAATACGAAAATAACGAATATTATTCTTTAGACAAACCAAGCCTTGTCTGGGTCAGCTGGGACATGGGTCCTCTTCTGGCACCATCACTATAGTTCAGGATATTACCTCTTTATGTTTAGACCATTTCAGTAGCCTCTAAATCATCACAGAGGAGTTTCCCTTTCCTTCAATCAGCCTGCACAGTACTTTAAGCTAATTTACCTAAAGCACAGTTTTGCTCTCATGTAACATTCAAATCCATCTACTACATGGTCCCACCTGCTATTCTCAAATAGAAAAAAAAAAAATCCCTATTTCATTTCATCTAAATCACATTCCATTCCCCAAAGTTGCAGTGTTCGTTCAAGCTTCATTGCTTTCGCGCAATTTCCTCTGCTTTGGATGATGACCCTTATTTCCCACATCTTCCCCTTTGAAATCTTGCCCATTTATAAAGGCTCATATCAGATTTCTTCCGTGATGCTTTCCTAATGATCCCAAGTGAAAATAATACGTTCTTCCTTTATGCTCTTATAATACCAAGTTGTAAAGACTTATATGAAGCGTATTACTTATTGCCTTGGGGTAAGACATATTTACCTCCACTAAGCTCCTGGCCACTAGAGATGGTGGCTTAGAGTAACACATCCAGTACCCTATACATCTGTATCAGAGGCCGAACAAATACTCATTGAATAAATGACTCCATGAAAGGAAAAAATGGTGAACCAAGGCAGAGAATAAAGAAAGAGTTTGTGTTGCTACTTAAGTGGAGGGTGGGCCATGCCCCACACTGAACCACAAATGAAAACTAGGTTGGGGCAAATTTTCCTTTCTTGGGCGCTCACATCTGCCCCGTGAAATGCTCTGATCTGGCTCCAGGGGAGGGGGGCTATAAAAACCATCAAAAGGCAGAATGCTATCTGACAGGACTACTGTCACAATTCACATTTTCACTCAAAGGAAATAGATGGTCTCATTGTTCAAAACCCTGCTTTGCCAGGGGTTACTTGGAGGTAACTTTGGAGAAAGTCATTGTGACCAGAAACCACGCAAGGAAAGGGTTAATGAAAATCTGATCCATAACTAAACATAGTCTGTCAAATGGTTTCCAGACAAGGAGGAAACTAAACGTGCTATTTTTCAGAAGATGATGTCCTGGTTTTTGTAGATGTTGCCATCCTACAGAGAAACTTACACAGTTGCAGCAGGATCCCTGCAAACTGCCCCAGCTCTAAATGGCATGTTGCATTGAACCTGCTATGTAATGATGCATTGAACTTGTTATGTAATGGCCCGCCTGTCATGTGCCCTGATCAGGCCCAGTTGTTACACAGTTGTAACATGTCCTCTGCACTCTGGTATATAAACCTTTTACTTGCAGTAAGCTGGCGGGGAGTGGGGGACATGGGCAGGCAAGCAGTGGGGCACTGCTTCAGGAGCTATCCCTGGGGTTCTTCATTGCTTGTGATAAACCATTCTTCTTCACTCACTTCAGCACTGGTTGTGCTTTTCAGCTCCGCACTCACCAAGAGACAGACCCATTGTGTTCGGTTCATCATCACAGCTTAGTTCATAATGCCAGCTTCCTGACATACAGGAAATAACCATCAAAGAAGCCTTTACACAGATTTATCAGGATAAACAGAAAGCACACATTTTTGTTTAAATCTACCTTGAACTCAGCATAGGATAAAATGCTTTATCAAGACAGTGTAATGCTACAATTATCTTAGTAGCCACAGAAAGCAGCACTCTTCCAAGTTAGTATTTCTTGCTGACTATTGCTGTGATACTGTGTTCAAGATCATAATGGTAAATGATGCAGCCCTGAAACACAATGGGATAGCAGCAACCAGAGTACCTGTTACAAATGTAGTAAATTTGAGAGCCACAGGAAGAGGAAAGGAGTAGTGGCTCACTTTTGATTCTTTAAACAAGATACAGCATTCTAGCCCTGAGCATCAGTCAGGATGACACCTCTGCTTTTGCTACTAGGGGAATGTCTACAGCCCCTGAAACTCAAGGAGAGTTGGAGATGGGATGGGGTAAATGAGACAGAAAGAGTGGCCTGGCTCTAACCCTGAGTCCAGTTTTGCAACACCACGGTACCACTGCCCCTAGGAGAATCAAGGAAATGTCAGAAGTGGGGGGGGGGGGGGGAGAATGACATTGGAGGGGGAATAAGGCACAACAATATTTCAGGAGTAGAAGAACTCTTAACTTGTTAGCTTTTTGTTTGTGTTTTACTGAAGGATTTAAGTAGGGCAACTACTACAAGACTCAGTGCCCTGTAAAGAAAATGTATTCAATTCAATATGCTCAACTATATGTAGGCTTTAGTTCTCTTATAATTTTACAGTTCCACAAAGGTTAAAAGCTACTGTGTTTTGCCCCAGTTTTTAGGGTTCCCAGATGAAATATACGATGCCCAGTTAAAATGCATGGTATTTACTCTTACATGAGACATACTTATTTTAAAAAATTAGTTTTTGTTTATCTGAAATTCAAATTTAAGCAGTGATCTCTATTTTTATTTGCTAAATCCGGCAGCCCTACCCAGATGACTAATATCACAGTATTAGGAAAATCAATTCCTGAATACTCTTCACATACCATTTTGTTTTTGTTTAAGTTGTTTTTAAATACTTTGTTCTGAATGGTACCATATTCGATATAAACTAGCTACATTTGACTTCTCAAACAAGCTGTTTTAAATTTACTTAATAAAAATGAGCAAATATTAGTTAAAAGCCACAGATACTGCTATGAATAAAATCAGAAAGCTTGTTCTAAACTATAACAGACTACAAGGAAAATGAGGACATCTAGATAACAATGGACAGACGCCATTATTAGTGAGAATACCAAGCCTGTGAAGCACAGAAAAACTGAATTGATGACCTGGAAAATAAGATCAAATTAAGATATAGCAGACTGGCCTGAGGTCCCTCGAGATATGAAGGCAGGGAACAGATAAAGATTCCTCCTAGCGAATAAAAGACAAAGATGCAGAGCATGGTTACTTAGTCAACATTGTCTCTCCTCTGTTCAAATGCCAAATAAAGATCAATCAATTAACATTTGAAAACTCTTCTGGTCACAGAAGAAAGTGGCTTCAAAATTAGCATAATGACATAAACCTACACCTGAGATTTTAGTACTGTGTTATGCCTTACCAATGGACCTTTCTTTTTCTAGTTTTTACATTGCAAGTATTGATATAAAGATGTATCAGGGCACAACTTGAACGATTTGGTGGGTGTGGTGGCCTGGGGACAAGCAATATTTAGATATAACTGTCAATTCAGGTAAAATAAAAATTTATGGGTTGCATATTTTAAATGAATTTTAAATTAAAAAATTCAAAGTAAACAAATGTTAGCATCTACACTTAAGTATTCTTACTTTTCTGAAGGGTTTAATTTTTATTGAAATTTCATAAACTAAGTAACTAGCAGGCACTACAGCATGTGATTATAATGGTGCACTTTTGAACAAACTTGTTAGTCTTTCTTTGATTATATTGTAAATTAATTGAAAAATGTGACTTTTCTTCTTCCAGTGTATTCTTTAAAAAAAGAATTTTCAATTGAAAAGAATTTAAACAGAAACTTCTCTAATACGCAAACATACACACTCTCTCTCTCACACAAACACATAGACATACTCTTTCCCTTCCTCTCTCTCACACACACACAAAGATAGTCCACTTCCTTTGAAACAATTTTCATCAGCTACTTTTATCTTTTTGTCTGCAACCAACTAACCACAGCAGGAGTCTAGCTCCCAAGGCTCAGGGATTCATAGTGAGACCAGCAAACAGCCATTGATGATTAAGTATCTAGGTACTAAAGTTTTTTCCTTTTTGCAATTACTGATTATAGCTTTTAGCTGTTTAAGCCACCCATTGTTAACTGTGCTCTTTAGGCAGTATGCTATCTGACTCCCACTAGGTTCCTACAGATAATATCTCCCTGGAGCCTGGGTCACCATGGTAATGGGTGTGTGAGCTATTTTTCAGGAATTAGAACTCCTGTGCACTTCAGGCCCGTTGAGACCACCAATTCATCAACTGGACCCGCAGAGATGTCTGATAGGCGACCTTTGATGTCAAGAGGCTAAAAACTCCACCCTCAGATCATGCTAACACCACCATCTTGTGAACATGGGTCCTATGAAGAGGCATGAAGCCTGACTACGCTTGCGCGGATCATCAAACCTCACCTCTCTTCACCTCTAATCACCTCTCTCCACATTTCAGACCACCTTGTCCCCTATCCCATAAAAATCCCTGAGTCCCTGTTTTCGGGGAAGCGAATTGGAGGCTCATGCTCTCGCTTCCTCACGTGGCTGCCTTGTGATTAAATCCTCTCTCTGCTGCAATCTTGTCATTTTGGTGTTTGGCTTTCTGGGCAGCCTGCAAAACACAAACCTGGTTTGGTAACAATAGCCTGCCATCCCACCCCCTAGGGCTGGACTCAGTAAGGATTTGGTGATCTCTGAAGGCAAACCACACAGACTGCGACTAGGCAAAACAGGAGCTCTGAAAAACAAGGAGCACAAGTATCTTGGAAAAATTTGATCCTTAATCAAAAACAAAACCACTGAAGTAGCCATAAAGCAAAAAATCTGAAATTTTCTGGACTTCCTTAAACTTGTTTCATGGAATACCCTCAGCAAATCCATTGCCTCTGGGCTATACCAGCCTGGTGTCCTCGTCCCATCCAACAAGATCATCTGTCGTCACCTCCAATTGGGCAAACTTGGCTGATTTTTTTGTATATGCCCTACCTGTCCAGTAAATCACCAACACTGCTTCAAGCAGGCATAAGGAGGTGGACAGGATCAGAAGAAAAGATTGGGCAAAATTTAGCCCTCTGTGTGGGGGAAGGTCCTGAAATTAAGATAATGGACCATATTTCAAAGCTAGGTTGGGTGCAGTGGCTGCGATACTGGTCTAGAATCAATGCTGTCCAAAAGAAATACAATGCAAGCCACAAATGCAAGCCACATATGTAATTCAAAATGTTCATGGAGCCCCATTTAAAAAGTCAAAACAAATAGGGGAAATAATTAAATTAAATTTAAAATTTAATTTTAATAACATTTCATTTAACCCAATGAGTCTGAAATATTACCATCTCGACATGTAATCAATATTAAAAGTAAACAACAAAATATTTTACACTTACAGCACAGGTCAATTCTGATTTGCCACATTGCAAGTGACTGACAGTACATGTGTCTAGTGGCCACCACCTCAGACAGTGAAGGTCTAGATTTTAACTTGGAAGCCACACTCTACACCTTCAACCCCTTTGTCATGTACTTTTCTCTCTGTAGGGGGATGGAAAAAAATGTCTTTTGAGTGTGAGAGTAAAAACAAGGAGAGAAGGATGGAAATGGAATTTTCAAAACCTGCCTCCAACTGTGTAAGCTGTTGGCCCTATAACTAAACATTACAGAGAAGAACGGCTTATGTTTTTGCTTCTTCCGCCAGTCCTCTGAAAGGCCAAGGTTTCTTACAAAGTGGCTAAGCTCATTACCAAGAATGATATTTCTTAGCCACACTTCCATATGGGATATAATTAACAAGGATTTATCCTACTACCCTGGGCTAATAGATAAACACCAGTAAAAAGCACAAATTGGAGCATGGTCTTAAACATTTTCTATAGACTCTGGAAGATTGTGCAAATCTCAGAGATGACTTTTGCCAAAATTATGGACTGGGACTGCCAAAATTATGGAAGCAAATCTTAACTATCCTGTATTGAGAGAGTACTGACCTGATTATGTTGACATTGCCTGAATTTTCTATTTAAGCAGCGAGAATGCTTACAGGCTAGCTTATCAAAATCTAATTTTCGTTTTTTGTTTCCTCCCAGGTCTCTCAAACTTCTTTACCCACAACAAAGAAGAATACTAAAGAATATCCTTCACAATGGAATGCCCTTTTCAGAAAGCATATGGTAGTGGAAAAAAAATGGGGCTGTAAAGCTACCTACATTAGACAATCTTGGACAAGTTACTTAATGTCTCTAAGCTTTGTTTTCCTCATTCTCCCTACTTTCCCAACAAAACTGTGATGTTAATTCTAATTTTCAAAATTGTTTTAAGATTAGATATTATTTATGCCAATCGTATTGCCTGACACATAGTAAGCATTCAATTCATGGTAGATATTAGTAAACTTGGAATTACTTTGCTTTTTCTCCACAGCATGAAGGCAACAGTTTTAGCACCTGGAAGTTGGGTAACTCCTGCTGCCTTCTGATGTTACCAGGCAGTCAGATCATACCCCAAACTCCTAAAATGGAGTCATGGTGAACAGACTGGGGCTTAGCAAATATACAGCCATCCTTGGAGGTTCTCTGTGAGACGTGGGAACTTTAAATCTCCATTACTGAATCATGATTATGGCCTAATGGTGGGTCATAATCAGAATTAAAGGGAAAAAAAGAAATAGGAAATATCCAGTGCATCTCACAGAATCACTTCTGAAAACTTTTACTTCTGACAGACACATAGACATATGTATGGAGAGGATCAAAAAAGTCTGAACTCCACTGCCGTAGAACACACTAGAATTTCAAGGATCCCTGAAACTTCTCACTTCCTAGGAGATGCAGATGAGCAGGAGAGAAGAGAGTATCTGACTCCCTTGAAAAGGAATTTTTAGGGCAAACGTAGATAGAGTTATCAAAGGTGAGCTCTAAAATACAGATATGGGATAAGGCTATAATGACCCTAACTTTGATCCATATGGCTGTGTTAAGTCATGCTACCCTCAAACGACCATAGAACACAGTGTAGCTGGTTAGCTAGATGACATGAAATCTTCATAGAGTAAGATACAGTCACCTTTTTAAATGGCTATTTCTCATTAAAAGTACTTGGGAAATATAAGAGTTAAGGCTCTGATGAAAGAAATTTTCCTAACTTTATAAATAAAATTTGATATAAATTCTTTTTGTGTGTGGAATTCAAGATTTACACAATTTGAGAATTGTAATGTGTATAATACAGATGCTATAGTTCGCATTGCTATTTTTTTTTAAAGTTTTTAATTGTGATTAAGTCCAGTTTATCTTTTTATTTTTATTTTTTTAAATGTTTTATTTTTTTCCTTTTCTCTCCCCAAAGCCCCCAGTACATAGTTGTATATTCTTCGTTGTGGGTCCTTCTAGTTGTGACATGTGGGACGCTGCCTCAGCATGGTCTGATGAGCAGTGCCATGTCCGCGCCCAGGATTCGAACCAACGAAACACTGGGCCGCCTGCAGCGGAGCGCGCGAACTTAACCACTCGGCCACGGGGCCAGCCCCTCGCATTGCTATTTTTGGTTATAAAAAGAAAAAACAACCTAGATTAAAGCACACGCACTTTTAAAAACGTGAAACACCATGTTTTGGAAATGCTTGGATTAAAGAAAAAACTTCTAGCATTAAGGCAGAAAAGAATTATAGAAAACAAGTTTGTCTGTTATAAAGTTAACTCTACCCTATCTTTAAAGAAACTCTCCTTTAAACCCCTTATGAATTCTACCCTCAATACTCCACTGAAACTGCTCATTAAGGTTACAGTGACCTCCGAATACTGTGCTCATACTGTGTGCTCATATTCAGTGTTCATATTGTGTGAAGTGGACAGCGTTTAAGAAAGCTAACCATTCCTTCTTTTTTTCCTTGTGATGAGAACTTTGAAGATCAAACTCTCTTAACAACTTCCAAATATATAATACAGTATTATTACCGATAGTCACTTTGCTGGACATTACACCCCCAGGACTTGTTTTATAACTCATTCCTTCTTTCTTGAACCTCTTCCCCCATGGGTTCCCAAATACCTCTTCTTTGATTTTCCTCTCACCTCTTTGCAGCTTCTCAGTCTCCTTTGCCAGCAACTCTTCTGTAAAATTATTACATGGTTTTTCTTTTTAAAAGACCACTCTCTCCTTGTGTGGTTTTGTATATACAAGGCCTCAATTTTAAGCAATTCATTGATGATTCTCAAATTACGTCTCCAGGCCTCAGACTTACATTTTAAATTGCTTACTGTACCTGGCTTCCCTGCAGGCACCTGAAACTCAGCATGCTAAAAAACAAACACATCATCTTTTTCCTAAAGTATTCTTTCCCTCCCATATTCCTGTCCCATTGTGGTGAAAGGCACCACTCTGTATTTAGTCTCCCAAGGCAGAAATCGGGGAGTCCCCACATATGCATCCTCCTATCTGACTGTTGTCAAAACCAATTACAAAGCCCTATCTGTTCTTTCTCATTATTGATCCTCAAATCCATCATCATTTCTCCATTTCAATTGTTGCTAACTTATTTCAGTACCTGAGCTTCCTCTCACTAGAATATTATAACCTTTTATTTTTAAAATAGATTTATTAAGATAAAATCAACTTAGAAAAAAAAATTCACCATTTAAAATACAGAATTCAGTGGTTTTTAACATATTCACAGAATCATGCCATCATCACCACAGTCTAAAGTTAGAATATTTTTTTTAAGAAGATTAGCCCTGAGCTAACATCTGCCACCAATCCTCCTCCTTTTGCTGAGGAAGACTGGCCCTGAGCTAACAACTGTGCCCACCTTCCTCTACTTTATATGTGGGATGCCTACCACAGCATGGCTTGCCAAGCAGTGCCATGTCCACACCTGGGATCCAAACCAGCAAACCCCGGGACACTGAAGTGGAATGTGCAGAACGTGGTGGCCTGCGCCACCAGGCCAGCCCCCCCCCCTTTTTTTTTTTGAGGAAGATTAGCCCTGAGCTAACATCTGCATCCATCTTCCTCTACTTTGTATGTGGGATGCCTGCCACAGCACGGCTTGATAAGCAGCGCATACGTCTGCACCTGGGATCTGAACTGGCAAATCCTGGGCTGTTGAAGTGGAACGTGCAAACTTAACCACTGCGCCACTGGGCTGGCCCCAGTTTAGAACATTTTTAACCTAAAAATAAGCCGTACACCCTTTAGTCATCATCCCCCAGGACCCCCAGCCCTCCCAACCCTAGGCAGCCTCTACTTATATCTTTATAAATTGCCTATTCTGGACATTTCTTATAAACATAATCATACAATATCTGGCCTTTTGTGACTGGTTTCTTTCACTTAGCATAAAGTTTTCAAAGTTCATCCATGTTGAAGCATATACCAGTACTTCATTCCTTTATTTTGCTGAATAATATTCCATTGTATGGATATATCACATTTTATTAATCCATTCATCATTTTTTTTTTAAAGATTTCATTTTTCCTTTTCCTCCCAAAGCTCCCCGGTACGTAGTTGTATATTTTTAGTTGTGGGTCCTTCTAGTTGTGGCATGTGGGATGCCGCCTCAGCATGGCTTTATGAGTGATGCCATTCCACATCCAGGATCCGAACCGGCAAAACCTTGGGCTGCCGAAGCAGAGCGCAAGAACTTAACCACTCAGCTATGGGGCGGGCCACATCCATTCATCTTTTTTTTTTTTTAACTTAGAGTATAAAAATTTATTTAAAATGTCATATCAGACAAATAATATTTTTTTCCTTTCATCATTTTATAGACATCTAGGTTGTTTCTGTTTTTTGGCTATTATGAATACTGCTGCTATGAACATTTGTGTAAAAGTTTTTGTGTGAACTTCTTTTCAGTTCTCTTGGGTATACACCTAGGAGTTGAACTGCTAGATCCTACGATAATTCTCTGTCTAATCTTTTGAAGAAATGCCACACAGGTTTCCAAAGCAGCTGCAGCATATTCACATTTCCATCAGCAGTGTATGAGGGCTCCAGTTTCTCCACAGGCTCACCAACACTTGACTTTTTAATTATATCCATCCTAATGGGTATGAAGTGGTATCACCTTGTGGTTTTGATTTGCATTTCTCTGATAGCTAATGATGTTGGGCATCTTTGCATGTGCTAGTTAGCCACTGGTGTATCTTTTTTGAGGAAACATCTATTCAAATCCTTTGTCCCTTTTTCAGTTGGGTTATTTGTCTTTTTAAGGTTGAGTTTATTAAGAGTTCTTTATATATTCCTGATATTAGACGCTTACCATATGTATGATTTGCAAATGTTTATTCTGGGTTGTCTCTTCACTTTCCTGATGGTGTCCTTTGATGCACAAAAGTTTTACATTTTTATGAAGTCAATTTATCTGGTTTTTTCCTTTTGCTCCTTGTGCTTTTAGATTCATATCTAAGAAATCATTGTCAAATCCAACATCTCTATGGTAAATCTCTATGGATTTACCTTTATGTTTTCTTCTAAGAGTTTTATAGTTTTAGATCTTACCTTTATTAGGTCTTTGATCCATTTTGAATCAGGTTTTTGATTCATTTTGAATTAATTTTTGCATATACTGAGAGGTGAAGTCCTATAATAATTTTTTAACCCCTCTACCAACTTTTGGTCTTGCTGCCAAAATGATTTTTCTTAAAAGCAAACAAACAATTCCTATCTCATCATCATGTAATTAAAATCTCTAAACGGCTTCATCATACCTACTTCAGTGATTCTTTGTGGAATCAGAAAATCTGATGAAAACATGGACCCTTTCCCCAGGAAGTGTATATGTGGAGGTACAAGTACACGTGTAAACTAAAACACACAGACACTTTTGCATGTAATTTCAGAAGACTCTCAAAAGCACTAAAACCCATCCAAAGATCACCAACCCAAAGAATAAAGTCTACACTCCTTTGCACTTCTTTGTCATTCAATGCTGCTCTTCTCTGACTCATTCTTCTAGCCTCCTTGTCCTCTAACCTCCAAACTATCTTCCCACAGGTTAGTATTAAAAGATCTCTGATGCTGTCCAATGTGTCATGCTACATGATAATCACATACCTGCTATTCCTTATGCTTATAACATATTCCTCCAGCTTATGAGATTGTTTTAAACATTAAGTGTGATAACTATGCAGATGTACCTGGCATATAGAAGGCATAATGTTTGTTAAATCTTAAAGAGGACATAACAAATGTTGGAAAATCAGGACTCCATATTTTATTTCTAGAAATTTGAGTGACTTAAATAACTGTGTTATATCTATATTTTTTCATTCCATAGTTAATTTTGGAAAACCTAATATATATGTGTTTGAAAATTATATAGAAGAAGTGAGACAATTTCCAAGTTATTAGTCTAAGGAAGGTAAACTGATTACAAAACGATCTCACTTTTATAAGTTCTTCTTATAAGTTTTTTAAGAAGATCACATTGGTTGAAGCATCCATTTGAAAAAAGTAATAACACAACACAGAAGAATTTATCCCAGAAAATATAACGCTGTGTCTCTGGGAAAAGAAATTCAATTAAAAGGGTTACTAAATTTTCACCCATATATGTTTATCCCACCATATCAATGATCTTTTCTAGACATCACTTTAAAATTCATCAATCTATTTATATTTTGTTAAAATTAAAATGACCACTTCTTGGCGTATATCTGAAAGAAATGAAATCACTATTTTGAAGAGATATTCGCAACCCCATGTTTACTGCAGTATTATTTACAATAGCCAAGACATGGAAACATACTAAGTGTCCGCTGATGGAAGAATGGATAAAGAAAATGTGGCATATACATACAAAGCAATATTATTCAGCTATAAAAAAAGAAGGAAATCCTGCCATTTGCAACAACATGGATGGACCTTGAGGGCATTATACTAAGTGAAATAAGTAAGACAGCGAAACACGAATATTATACGATCTACTTATATGTGGAATCTAAGAAAGATGAACTCAGAGAAACAGAGAACAGATCAGTGGTTACCAAATATTGAGGGGTGGGGGAAACAGGCGAAGGTGATCAAAAGGTACAAAGTTCCAGTTATAAGATTAATAAGCCCTGAGGATGTAATTTATAGCATGGTGACTATAGTTAACAACACTGTGTTGCATATTTGAAAGTTGCTATGAGAATAAATAGATCTTAAAAGTTCTCATTACAAGAAAAAAAATTTCTAACTATGAAAAGTGATGGTTGTTAACTAAACTTACTATGGTAATCATTTCACAATAGATACATATATCAAATCATTATGTTGTATACCTTAAGCTAATGCAATGTTATATGCCAATTAAATCTCAATAAAACTGGAAAAATACGTGAAACTAACACCAAAGGGAACCAATACCTTGGCAGGGGGGAGAAGTGTTCTCTCAAAACTGAAGATCAAGTGTCCACAGTTATATCAACTGAGAATCAATCCTTAAGAATCAAGACAGAACAAATAGTTCCAAAAGTTAGACATATTTGAGAGGAAAATTTCAGGAAGATTGATGTAAAATAATCAAAGAGCAATTGGGTGAATTCAAGGGTACTATGCAAGTCCTGCTTTTATCCTGAGGAAAATGCATAGAGAATTTGTGGAACTAAGACTCGGGGAAGGCATGAGAATAAAGAAACACTAGCAGGAAGCCAAAAAGGGCTTTTCTAAAAATTGGTAATTTTCTACAGCTATAGTGTTAAATCTGACTTGAAATCCCTAATGAAAAATGTTATAAAACACAGGTATTGACATTTTTAACCCCTTCTACGGAAATCTAACAAATTATCAGATTATGATGTTAAATTTCAGAGTTTCCTGTTTAGATTTATCTTATCTTTTTGTCCAAAAAGCAATTTTGATTGAATTAAATACACAATGTTGATGAACTTCAGAGGTTCATCACGTTGGGTGTTAGTAGATGTATTAATTGCATGATGGTGGTAATTACAAGCAAAGGCATAGATAAAGTCCAACTTTTCATCAGGTTCAGACAAATCACAAAGAGACTTTAGAAAATAAAATGCAAACGATTTCATACATTTCATATAATTAAAGCACTCATTCTGGTAATAATGAGCACAATAAACTCATTGGTTATTCATGCAAAAAAATTAACTTCATTACACAAATTGCCTCCATTTGTGATTTTCTGTGTGAAAGAAAATAAAGTGGTACTTCAAAAGTCATATTGCAAGTAATGATTATTATAGAGATGAAACATTCTATGTTTCTTATACTTATTTCTGATTTTTAAAAAAATTTCATAGTTTTACAACGGAATTTTTTACTAAAGTACAATGGACAAAAGAACATATTCAAAAAGGCAAGTATGAATCATGTTTTTATTTCTTTTATTTTTCATTTTATGATATTTCATATTTATGATTATTTTTCATTTTATGATTATATTTAAAATACAAAAGAATGGTGTTTCCATTATTTAAGCTGTTTCCAACTACATAATGTTTTCTTCAGCATTTAACCAAGTGTTGGCAATTGAAAGAAGAGACGCTCAATATGATTGGTTAATTAAGATTTCAAAGAACCTGCTGCTCCCTGGAGGGGAAGCTAATTTCTCATTTATAAACCCATTTATAACTCTAGCTCTGAAAAATGGTCCTAATAAAATTCACAGTTAAGTAGGCCTTCAAATGCATGCCAGTCATTAACATTTGGGCTGCCTGCTGCTAGCAAAACATTAATATTTGATGCTACAGCATTTTCATTTTATAAGACTATTTGGCATAAATCTGTTTCAGGGTCTTATGAAACAGCTTTCTTTATGTGTTAAATAGATTAAACTCAGGTTGTAATGGTTGGTTTGAGGATGACTTCAAAATATTTTAGTTTATAGCCACTAGGACACTACAGTATTCACCCCTTACCCACAAGGGGTATGTTTCAAGACCTCCAGTGGAAGCCTGAAACCGCAGATAGTACCGAACCCTTTACATACTACGTTTTTTCCTATACATACATATTTGAGTGTGACAGGAAAACTAGCATGAATTTCTTTTTCCTTCTTCACAGTTTCACAGACAGAAGATTCGTTTTTAACCACAGATCTTAGCAACCTCGGCATGTGACTTTTTTCTTTCCTTACTGAGTTGAGAACTTTCACCTTTTCACTTAAAGGAAGCACTTCACAGCTTTTCTTTGGCATATCCAAATCGCCAGCATCACTACTCTTGAACTCTGGGGCCATTATTAAGTAACATACGGGTTACTTGAAAAAAGCACTGCAATACCATGACAGATGATCTGGTAACAGAGATGGCCACTAAGTGACTAATGGACAGGCAGCCTATACAGTGTAGATAAGCTGGACCAACGGATGATACATATCTCAGGCAGGAAGGAGGAGGATGACACAAGATTTCACCATGCTCTCAGAATGGCGTGCAATTTAAAATTTATAAATGCTTATTTCTGGAATTTTCCATTTAATATTTTTGGACTGCATTTGAACATGGGTAACTGAAACTGCGGAAAATAAAACTTTCTGATCGGGGGGACTACTGCACATATTTTCTGATTAGATTATCAGCTATATTCCCTCCAAAAACTGCAGGAAGATAGACTATCTTTAGGACAAAAGCAACTTATTGTAGGTCCTTTGAAAAGGAAAAGAGAAGAAAAGGAAAAAGAACCAGGAAGACTGATGTGGATTAAGGCTGCCCCAGCTAGAGAAGCCCAAGGTGACCTGGCCTACATGCCAAACTATACGACCCAGTGGACTTTTTTTTATGGTATGAATTAGGACCGCCCCAGTGAGAGAAGCCCAGGGCATCCTCACCTATATGCCGATCTATATGGCCAGATTCGTATCTAAAGTTATATGACCGCACAATAACCAGACCCCATCTGCACTGAAATCATTTAATGACTTTTTACATCATCTTTTCTTTTTTCCAGTAAAAATAAGTCACGTACCCATGCCTTATAAAATTAGCCCTAACCCTCAACTCAGGGCAGCAGCAGGAGCTCTGACTGCCCGTGGGTCTTGTCCCCACACACCAGCTCTGCCTGCCCATGGGTCCTGTCCCCATGCAGCAGCAGCAGGAGCTCTGACCGCCCGTGGGTCCTGTCCCCACGCACCAGCTCTGCCTGCCCATGGGTCCTGTCCCCATGCCAGCGGGGGCAGCAGAAGCGGCGGCAGCAGAAGCTCTGACTGCCCATGGGTCCTGTCCCCATGCTATTCCACACCATTCTCTAAATAAAAGAGCACTACTGCCAGATCTTGAGAGTCTAAGAAATCTTTCTTTTGACTCCTCGGCTCACCGACCCCGCATCAAGACAAGGGAGAAGAGGACAAACTGAAGGAAATAAAACCGCTTTACCCTGCTACAGTGTTTTCCAGTTTATCAAGCGCTTCATTTATGACTACCCCATCTAATGCTCACAGCAATCCGATGAGGTCCGCAGATAATTACTATACCATACTAAAGATGAGGAAACAAAAGCTCCAGGAGAGTTAAATTACACCTCATGGCTAGAAAATAGAGAGCAAGATTACAATCCAGGCCTATGATAAAAGAAAGAATCTGTGCATTTATTCATCTAGTATTTGAACTATGTCTTAAAATCTTCAAAAGCATGCGTGTAAAGGGGGTGTGTGTGCGTGTGTAAGAGAGAAAGGGAGAGAGAGGAAGAGAAGAGAAGAGGGGAGGGGAGGCGAGGGAAAGGGAGAGGAGGGAAGGAGGTGGTGGGGAGGGGAGTGGAAGAGAGGAGGGGAGAGGAGAGAAGAGAAGAAGAGAGGGGAGGGGAGGGAAAGGGAGAGGAGGGAAGGAGGCGGGGAGGGGAGTGGAAGAGAGGAGAGGAGAGAAGAGAAGAAGAGAGGGGAGGAGAGGAGAGGAGAAGACAGCAGAGAGGAGAGGAGAAAAGAGAAGAGAGAAGAGCAGAGCCGATTCCAGGCAGGACTTGCATGGATAAGGGCAAGAAAGCATGAAACTGCTTACTGGCCCATTTCCTTCCTTAGACTGTAATCTCTTCGAGGGCAAGGAATGTGTCTGTTCACCACTTAAATCCCCAGGACCTAGCAAACAGCACCATAAATACTGGTGCACAAATGACTGAGAGAAAGAAAACAGAAACTAAAAAAGAATGGTGATAAGGACATGAAAGGAGGAGAAAGTATCAAGAAAGAGTACTTAGTATCAAACATCACAGATACATCTAAATAAGAACTAAAATACCTCCCTTGGATAAAACAAGGAGATTGGTGCTGACTCAGAAGGGTAGGGGTAGGGAGGAGCAATTTCTAGTGGAGTGATGGAAGGAACACATTCAATCAATGTTCTGCAACTTAAATCTTTATTCTCTAGCGTGTTAACTAGAGAAGGTCAAAAAGTTGGAAATTATTTTCTGAGCACAAAAAGGATCAAAGTGATTTTCCTCTGAGGTCTAGAGAAAGACAGGGAGAGAGGGAAAAAGACAAGCTAAATACCAAATATTATATCCAGGCAAAAAGTTACCCATCTGGATAAAAACTCTTAAAAGAAAGAGGTGGAAAAGACTTAAGAGAGAATCCATTCCACCATTCCACCTAACAAATAAGTTTGACTCATTTCTTATGCATAAACAACTAAGTCTGAACCCCAGGCTATTTTCACTTCTGTTTGTGCTATTTAAATATTAGGAAAAATAACACTATGACCAAAAGTTAAATGGCACAACAACTCATCAGTTGTTTGGTAATGATACCTAAGAAGAATATTTCAATAGTTAACAAAAGATGCCACATCAGTACCTATAATGATAACTACATAATGTCTTTATCTAAGTAATAAAAATATCATACCATTTTAATGTGATTGCTCTAACATGTGAAAAAGCAAAACTGAGAATTTAACTATTAGCTATATTCCCTGGAAAATGAAACTGCTGATGCTTCCTCTCTGTTAAAGGCTTCAATCTTCACACCAGTGGAGAAACAAATTTCTTTATTCTCTGCTCCATCAAAGAATGAAAAGACTGGTCCTGAGATCCAAGAAAGTTGTTACTTCCATTAAGTTAAGAACAAGATCATATGAACCTTAAGACATGGATCAACTAAATAAAAGATGTAAAAGAGCTTTCTCATCAAAATGTCAGTATGGAAAACTAGAAAGGATGATTCTTTCTAACAAACTTAGTCATCATCTTTCTTTTTCATACATCAGTACCTATTTTGTACTATATAAATACATATGAGGAAACGTATGGTTATTTGCTTAAAGTCAATCAGGGGAATGCAATGAGAAAACGATTTAAATTTGTACAACTCTTAATTACAGAATAATTATAAAGAAAGCAAATTTATTACTGTCAAGTTCCACCAAGTAAGAGAAAGGTCCTGGGGGACCTCCTGTAATGACCAGATAAGGCTGTTGTAATTGGCATCCTCTGGTGGGTATGTTCATCAGCATTCCCAATGAATGAAGGCTGCTCTGAAACATTTTGTTCCTTTAACCATTTAAAACATTCCCTTTCTAATCTTGTTCCCATTATCAGTTTGCATAGGCAATGAAGAAAGAATTCTGGTAGCAAAAGTAAATTTCATTTCAGGCACTGTTCATAATCCTTACCTATGAGTTTAAATTAATGAGGTCTTTACTGAGTTTGGTTTTACATTTTTCTAAACATTTCTCTGTTAAGCACTTACTACTCTCACTTATTTTTTTTTCTTTCAATAGTTTATTATGGTAAAAGAAGATGAAACAAGTTTTAGACCAATAGTGGCCATTTCTTGTAATTTCTACCTACATTTCAGAAGCAGGAAGAAAAAATCATTGTGAGGCAAAAGTCTATCATAACATAGTGAGATATAGTAAGGTAACAGATCACATCTCTCAAGGATATGTTTTTCAAAAGAAAAGATCCCAGTGCCTTAGAAAGCAGTTAGCATAAAAACTGGCATTCAATAATTATTTTTTATCCTAAGAGCAAAGACCTCCTCTTACATAACCACATTATAACAATCAAAACAGAAAACTCATCAGCTACTGTTCGTGTGTGTGTGTGTGTGTGTGGAAGATTGTCCCTGAGCTAACATCTGTTGCCAACATTCCCCTTTTCACTTGAGGAAGATTGTCCCTGAGCTAACATCCATGCCAATCTTCCTCTATGTTGTATGTGAGTCGCCACCACCACAGCATGGCTTGATGAGTGGTATAGGTCTGTGTCTGGGATCAAAACTGTGAACCAGGGCCACTGAAGCAGAGTGAGTGAACTTAACCACTACGTCACTAGGCCAGCCCTGAAAATTTCTTATGTTTTATTTGCAACCTATTCCTGAGGAAAGATTCAGGACAACTTAAAAGCTTAAATAATTGAGACTAATCCTAAAAAGACAAGTATTTCTGTTTGCAGCTAAAATGGAGCCATGTTGAAGCCATGTAAATGCAGTTTGTAATTAATTTCGTTCCCAACACTGAAATTACATAATTCTTAATGAATTTGGGGTTATTCATCTTATTTCAAAATTGTATTGCCTTTTTGAGAGTCTGCACAACTCAAATTTAGACTTCACGAGGAGCTCTTGTCACAGGAGGTCTGGTATAGAATATGACTTAGACCATATCATCTTGAGATCCTCTAGAAGCATGCATTATATCGCCACTGATTATTAAATACCACATGTTTATCCACTAATCACTGAGATACAAAGCTCTATGATCATCCAACCAGTTCAGAGTAGAGGCAAAATACAACCAAGTTTATCTGAAAACCAGCCCAAATCCATCCACCCTCTGTCACTGTGACACCTCTATAAGTAATGATGTTGACTGAACCGTTTGCTTTAGAAAGTATTTCAGGTTGAGGATTCCTGTGCGTATATAACATTGGTAACCTCTTATCAGTTCTAGCCAATACTTCAGGACTGTCTGTCAGCAACTGATCAACTGATGTAATTCTAACATTTTTTAGTTATTGCTCAAAATAAGAATCACAGAATAATAATTCTGCAGGAGTTGAAGTCACATTTACCTTCTATCAATGGTTTCCCAAAATTTACTTTTTTCATAATTGTAACTACACAGGTCCTTAACTTAAAGATGGGTGTCATTTTTTCAAAAGCCTCTTATAAATCACTATTCTTGATAATTAAAACAAACATACACAAATTACTCTTAAATATCTTTCCTTTTGTGGCAGACTGGTTTTCTCGAGATCAGGAACATTTATGCAGAGAAAAAAGAAATGTAAAGCATCTTGTCTAGGAGGAGGTAGGAGTAGCAGTGCTTTCAAGCTTCTCTACTTGGCAGAGAGAAAACATCACTGGATTCTTCAATCCATTTCTGGACACATGCCTAATCTCAATAAATTTGGCTTTCTGAGCTGCAACACCCAAGTTCGTTTTCAACAACTCTTTATAACAAGTAGTGGACATCAGAGGGCTGCCAAGATAGAATACAATGAGGCAGCAGACACACACAGTAATTACAACAGCCTCCACAGTCACAGCGCCCAGGGCCAACTCCAAGTTCTTCTCTTAAACTTTTTGAGGATTCAGACTGGCTGGAAAAATAACAGGAAATCCCAGACAGAAGTTTATTTTTCCTTCTTATGTAAATGCCTACAGGTTGGCAGCTCAGGGCTGGTGCAGAAGCTCTGCTCCCCAAAGTCCACTGGGACTCAGTTCCTTCCAGCTTTCTGCTCTTCCATTCCTAGGATGCAGCCCTGCTCTTCACAGCCTAAGAGCTTCAACTGTCACATGCCTATGACAGGAGAAAGAAGAAAGAGAGAAGGGAAGAAGAAGGGGCAGAGGGTGCAAGCCAACTCTCTCTTTTTCTTAAGAACATTAAGAAGCTTGAAAGCTCCCCCAAATCCACCAGACTTTTTTGGTTTTTGCCATTATGAGTTATAGTTAACTGCAAGGGAATTTAGAAAATGTGGTATTTACTTTGAGTAGCCACATGCCCAGCTGCAATTGTTAATACTTGGGAAAAAGGTGAGAGCAAATATTGGGTTACTAGCTGTTTCCACCATGCTATCTGTGGGATCATAACCACTTTATGCCACTGACTTCTCATCTGTAAAATGGAAACAATAATAGAATCATAAAGTTACTATCAACATAAAATGATATTAATTAACATAGAGGGGTTAGCATAGTGTCTGGCACATGCTAAATACCAAAGCAAGTAAATAATTAATTTTCTTCAGATATTTTCTTTCTCTTACTTATTTCCTTTCAATTGTTAAAAATTGCATAAACTGTTTTGTTCCCTTTAGCTTATATATTCTTTCCCAACCTTCAAATTATCTGCACAGTGTAAACAGATTGATCTTCTCAAATCACTGCTTTCAGCAAGTCCCCTCCACTTTCAAATTCTTTTACCAATTGGCACTCCCTCATGAGCATACACACACACACACATACGTGCGCGCACACATGCACACACTCTCACTTATTCTCTCAAAGAAAATTTACTGGCATTCCACTACCTAAATTCAAGCGCAAACTTCTTAAGCTATGCCATAACCTCTGAAACTTCCCCTTTCTTTCCCTCTCCAATATCTTTCCAGTAAGATCTCCCACTATGATCCACCGCAAATAACACTAATGATAATGATGACAAAAAATGATGATGACCAAAAGTACTAAACTAATACAGCTATCATTTTTTGAAAGTTTTTTATTTGCCAGGTAACATGCTAAGTGTTTTACATAAACTCTCTCTTGTAATACTCATAATAGTCCCCAGAGGTTATCACCATCATTATCACCATATTATAGATTATGACTAAAACTTAGAAAGGTTATACTCAAAGTCACACGGTAAGTATATGGCAGTTCTGTGATTTGAACAGAGGCCTGCTGGACTCCAAAGCTGTTCGTTTAACCACTGTGTGACACCTGTCTTCCTGCACAAACATGCCATATGCATTCTCTGTACACACCTGAGTCACCTTAGAATTCGTCTCCTAATCACCTTCTGCAGAGTTTCATTAAGGTCTAGCTCATTTCTAATCTCTTCTATGGGCCCCTCATGAACTATAACGTAATTATAAATACATTATAGTAATAATAATAACAACAACAAATAGAAAAATAGTACTTATATTATACTTTATAGTGCTACACAGATCTATACTACTACTCCTTAGTATTATACTAACTCATTTAAGCCAACAAACCACAACACTGTGAGTCAGATCACAACTATCTCCATTTTTATAATGAGACAAATGAGGCCTAGAGAGGCTAAGCAACTAGCCCAAGGTCACATAGGTAAGTAAATGTTGGAGCCAGGTTTCCAACCCAGGTAGTCTGGATGCAGAACTCATGCTTTTAGCCACTAAACTATACTGCCACTCATTCATCTTCCATAATTTATCTCCTCTCTGACAAAATATCTTCTTTCTATATCTCTTACTTAGATATTAGATCATATATAGCCTTTTATTATGTAACCATTTCATATGTTCAAATATCAAGCACAGATAAATGGCTAAACAAAATGTGATATACTCATACAATGGAATAATATTCAGCCATAAAAAGGAATTAAATTTTGATATATGCTACAATACGGATGGACTTTGAAAACATTATGCTTAGTGAAATAAGCCAGACACATAAGGACAAATATTGTACAGTTCTACTTATATGAGGTACCTAGAGTAGGCAAATTCATAAAGACAGAAAGTAGAATGGAGGTTATCAGGGGTTGAGGGGAGGGGGAAAGGAGGAGTTATTGTTTCACAAGTATAGAGTTTTTGTTGGCAATGATGAAAATGTTTTGGTTATAGACGGTGGTGAGGATTACACAACACGGTGAATGTATTTAATGACACAATTGTACACTTAAGAATGGTTAAAATGATAAATATTATGTTATATTTTACCACAATAAAAAAATATCAGGCACACTGTATTACAGTCATACTTCATAGACTCTGTTGAAGGCTAATGAAACCCTTCTGGGACAGGGATATGCTAGGAAAGTTTCTACATGGTTGGTTTATACTCTTTGAAAATCTGTGGCAGACAGCAAATGAAAACCATCATTTCTATGAAATAGCTAAGCAATGAATCTGTAACCATGTCTTGCTTTCCCAACATGATCAATATACATACATACATACACACACACACATCCACACAGGAAGCTCAATAAAATCGTGTTTAAACTAAATATTCAAAGCCTCACAAAGACACAAATACATAAGTTATCTTTGCAATTATTTCACCAGGATTCAAGGACAATTCTACAATCTCCATTTTGTAATTGGAGAATATAAGGCACAAAGAGGAGAAGTGATACTGTTTGGATTACTCTGTAAATCTGATACTGAAAGCTATGGTTCTCTGCCCAGTGTTTGGTAAGTTACTGGATCATGCAGTCTTGAACACCACAGTACATCAACCATGATGCTCATACTATAAGAGATTAAAGCAGAGCAGGGTGAATATTAATTACCACCTGCAGCCCTCCTCCACCTTTCTTCCCTACAGCATTCAACATGCCTCAAATTAAAAAGGGAGTATTTAAAGACCCTAACTCAGAAGGGGTAACCAATTATTACCTACTCAGACTGACCATGACTGAGAAATAAACAAAGGTGGCACCTGTCCTTTAAGAAAGCGACCCTAGCCCATTCTCATAAAGAGGTTCCAAAACCTTCTTGAGGTGAGACTCTACCTGCTCACTAGCCAGACTCATCCCCATCTGTCACCCCTCATGCTCACCCCCTCTCTGGTTACTGACAAACAGCAAAATGGAATTTCTCTTGCTGTCTGCTTGCCTTCTGTTGGAAGTACAAACTGTAAGCAACAATGGAATTACTAAAAGCTTGAGATCAGGGAAAAAAGCTAAAATATTCACCAACTGTATATTTGATAACTGGAAATATCACTGAGATATCTTTGTATTTCCTGGAATGACTTCTAAAGGGACTTAAGAATCCTTATCAGGAATGATGAATTGTTAATGTAATGCTAGACCATAAGAACTATACTTACCTGTCTGAATAACAACTTATGATTTTACATTTATTAAACAATCAAAAAAAGTTACACCTTAGATCTATATATATAAAAAAAGGATCCCACTCAATAGCAGCCAAATCTTCACCACATTTTTCTTTTTCACCTGCAGCACCTTCTCTGTCTCACTAAACAACCTGTGTCCAACTTCCTATACAAAGCAACTGGGTCATGGGGAAATAAGGTTTAGGTAGAATTTCTTTGGCTTGCGACTGATGCTTAACCTATATTGCAGCACAGCTTTGTTTGGCATTAGAAATTTAACTTCAGAAGTACTAAGTAAATTCCAAACTGTGTCAAGTCCAGACAATGAATATCTTATAAATAGTATGATAATCAGTTTAATATTAACATACACAAAGGAATTCAGGGGAGAGCAGAAGGAAAGTGGAAACCAAGGGAAACCAGAGGGGTCATAAGAGGAAGGAAAAAAAAATAACCAGTCAAAAATTAAAAGTGACGGCAATTAGCTGGAAACCAAGTGGGCAGAGAATCCTGCAATGAGGTTAGTGATAATTAAAATCTAAGGAAGCAAAACTATTGGGAGCAAAACTATTGGATGTAGTACGTCCACACACAGCTGCACACATTCAGTGAGTGAGTGAAAGTAGGGAAATATGGGGAAAAACCATGTTTCATTACATGTGTCTCAAGAGTGGAAGGTATCTGCCAGGTTAGAAAATAACTGATTCCAGCCACAGCTCTTTTATGTTCCAGTTGCCCGAGTGTGGCCTCAGATACCCCACACTACCCACCAAATCCATCCCCTTCTAATGATCCCTCCTACTAATCTACTCAACACATAACCCTCCCTCTCTCTTCAAAGCACACTGCCTACATACCCTACAACACATGCTCTCTGTCCTTTCCAATAGAATCATTATGCTAAAGGTACGGCATGTATTTTGCATTCCACAGGAAAATGACTGCAGTGTTCAAAAGGATGAATAACATGACCTTACAAAATAAGTTTTTGGGAAAAAAAAAAATTTCATTGTTTTACGGGAAGTAGAAGGCATTCCATGAGGGGCTGGCCCCGTGGCCAAGTGGTTAAGTTCGCTCGCTCTGCTGCAGGTGGCCCAGTGTTTCGTTGGTTCAAATCCTGGGCACGGACATGGCACTGCTCATCAAACCACACTGAGGGAGCGTCCCACATGCCACAACTAGAAGGACCCACAACGAAGAATATACAACTATGTACCGGGGGGCTTTGGGGAGAAAAAGGAAAAAATAAAATCTTTAAAAAAAAGAAGGCATTCCAAGAGGCATGTGTTCAAGGTGGCTCTACCTCATTTCTGGTCCACTACTTTGAAAACAATTTTACCTCCTGTAAGAGGTAGAGTGTTGTAAACATAATAAGAGGTTTTTTCCCCATAATTTCATATATATTTAACTTCTCTGAAGTTGATACTTCTAACCTGGCAAAAAGTTTCCAAGGCATTTGAGGTACCTGAAATCTAATCAGACTTTTCAGCAAGTAGGAGTTCGCATGGGGACAGAGAAAGACGCAGCAGCGAACCACAGAAAAACTGGACCATGAAAAGAAAGAGTTTGAAGAAGAGGTGGGGGAAGGATCTCGGGACCAGCATTTGTAACAGTTTTCAGAACCCTTTCCACCAGACACAGGATTTGAAGGGACTATGATGAGTCCCAAAATTGTGGTCTTGGTAAGAGCCCACGAGCTCATTCTGATCTGTCCACCCTGCTCCCCAGTGAGAAACCCCAGAAACGTAGTCATGTTAGCAACTAAAGAATTCTAGAGACAGGGACCAGTACTGCTACTACAGAAAACTTATTACTATTCCAAAGCTCTTCCTCAGGATTGAGAAAGTAGCAGACGTTAAAGCAATACTACAACCACTTTTTAGAAATAAGGGTCACTCCTTTGGAAGCCTTTTTCCCACAGTAGAGTGCTACAGGAGTTCCACACAAAAACTCACTCACTCTTCAGGTACCATCTCTTCTAGAAAGCCTTCCCCAACCTCCTAAAATGGAAGTCATATCCCCTCTATGCTCATAACATCCTTTGTAAAGTTCTACCAGAGCACTTAATCCACTAAAAAGCCACAGGTGCTTTATCTGTCTCCCCAGTCAGATTGTGAATGCCTCAAGGAAGAGATTCCCTGTGTGTGTAATCAGTAAGTACTCAAAAAGATATCTGTTGAATCAATGAAAGATAATCTTTCCTCTTTGAGGATATTTTGAATTATACATCTCCTGTGCCCAAGGGACCTGAGCTATTTCAATCAAGTAGCAAAAAGCATAAGAAGGCAGAGTGGGAGAGTGGTGATAAACATGAAAATCTTACACAGTTGGGTTTAATGCCTACATGCTATTTGTCATATGTGTAACTTTGAGCAAGTCACTTGTCTATGCTTCACTATCCTCACCTGCAAAATAATGATAATAATGGTAGTTATCTCACAGGTTGTTAGGAGGATTAAATAAAGCAACATACGCAAAGTACCTAGTAAAGAGGCTGACTCATCCTAAATGGTCAGTAAATGTTAACTCCTGCCGCCAAGGAGAAAGCACATTACAGCAGAAGGATGGGCAGATTAGGGTTTAGCAGACTTGGGTTCTACAGATTCTGGGACTCACTTGCTAGTCATGTGACCTATGTTAATAAAGCACAACCTCTATGAGCCTCAGTTTCCTCACCTGAGAAATACGAATGAGGATAACCACCTGCTTAACCTTACCAACTGTGTGGATCAAATAAGATCATATATGTGAAGCTACTACAAATAGGTGAATTTTTCTAACATGGAGCTCTGCACTTTTTATTTTGTATAATATGTGTCTGTCTAATAAGAAGCAAATAGTTCTCATTTCTGCCTTCTTCACTGAGGTAACACAATGAATAGTGCATACGTGCACATTATTTTAAGAATGAAAATCTCTTTCCAAAGAAGAGATATGTTTGATAAATGTTCTGCATGGCAAATTATTTGGATGAAAAATAGAAAGGATTATTTTAAAACAAGACTTTTTTAAAAAAAAAAAACACACATGAATATATTGCCAGGGATTTCCTCTACCTTTGTATTTCCATAATCTTTATTAAAGCATTTACTATACCCCTGCCTATAGTAAAATATATATATACATTTAAAATATATATATATAGTCTCTCTCATCAAATTATAAGGCCCCAAGGGAACACACTTCCCAATTTTTACTATAGTGCCTGATACTTAGAAGGCCATAATACTTACGGAATTCCAGACAGATACACTACAGTCAATTATGAACACTCTTCTTTGAACATAAGATACTCATTGTCTATATAAATCACCTGATAATTACTATGAGAAATCATGCAGCATCTATTTATGTACATCTATAAATGTATCATGGCCTTCTCATACAGTCAGTAAACCCTTGAGGGCAAGATCCATGCCTTATATTTCCTTTCAAATCCTATATTTCTTAGCATCACGTCTCACATACAGAGGGGTTCAATAATTAGTGCTAGCTGTTTGATTATAATATATGTGGCAGCCTAATATAGTCACTATGTCCAACGAAAAGAAAAGTTGGGATAAAAATTCCATCTTGGTACTTACTGACCTTCTGTTTTTATATCTAGAAAATAAGGAAACTGTAACTGTTAAACATTATACAAGATTAATAACATCATCTGTAATCATCTTTGAGCTTCGGGGCAAAGTGATACTCCATAAATAGAAAATTGTATTAAAATATGCATTCTAGGAAGCCGGGGAGCCTTGTGCCTGGGGTTCCTAAACTCTGATGGATACAAGGCAGAGCTTTACAAGAGCTGAAGTAACCATCCCAGGGAGGGCACTGAAAATGATAAACATTTTGAAAAAGGCATAATGTTTTTTTAGAGGTAATCTATTTTCTACTAGTGGCAAGACCTGGGGCAACAACATTTTTTTGTGACTTAAAACTAATCTCTGGCCGGAATTAAATCCAATAGCCTGCTGGAGACCAATTCAACAACTTTGCCCCTATTCATCCATTTCTGTACAAGTGAGCAGACCAGAACAGGCATATTCTGTGCCACTGAGGATGCTGGCATTAGAGGAAGAAATAAATTAAGTGAAATTATTTGCCTACATTTTACATTTAGTTGTGAAAACAACTATTACACATTCACATCTTTAAGAGGCCAAATATAAATGAGTTGATTTCTGGAACCCTTTGGCTATCACAGTAATAAGTATTGTGCTTATCAGATGCTGTTATACATGCTTTACATGTTAATTTACTTAGTCCCCACAGGTTTTAACACTATTGTCAATTTATAGATGAGGAAACCAAGGCACAGAGAGGTTAAGCAACTTGTTTTAGATCACAGAAGAGTAGAGCCAGGATTTGAACCACAGAAGTCTGGCTCCAAAGCTTTTGCTCTTAGTTAACGTGCTATATTATATGCCCATACAGAAGCCAGCACAGACATGTGCAAATTGTTAGATTTAATTTTATACCTAATTTACATACTTGTACAAATTGAAATATTTTTTCACCAAATCTTAGACATAAAACCAAACAATTTTAAGTCTTAGCACTCATAGTTCAGTGCATGGGAAAGGCTATTCTGTTAAAATACTCTAAAACACTCTAAACTCAGGGGTGGACAAACTTTTTTTGGTAAAAGGCCAGATAATAAACATTTTAGCTTGTGGTCTAAACATCTGCGTAAGAACCACTCATCTCTGCCTTTGTGGCACAAAAGCAGCCATAGATAATATGTAAATGACAAATTTCAAACTTTATTACAAAACAAGTAGCAGCAGCCAGATTTGGCTTTAGGGCCTTAGTTTGCTCTAAATAAAAACAATATATCCATAAAAAAGAGCTCTACTATGGTGAAATTAGGCTCACTGCATTACTAGAGTAAATTGCATTAAATAATTTATTTGGCTTAAAGCAGTAGTTCTCAACAGGGGTGTTTTTCCCCCTGGGGGCAATGTCTGGAGACGTTGTGGGTTTTCACCACTAGAGGACTGTTACTGGCATCTAGCAGGTAAAGGTGAGGGATGCCGCTAAACATCCTACAATGACCAGGACGGCCCTTACAACAAAGAATGATCCTGCCCAAAATGCCAATAGTGCTGAGGTTGAAGAACCTTGATTTTAAGAATTGGCACTTTATTTAGATGGTCTTTTCTATCTATACCTCTTAAAAGAACATTCCTATTTCGTCCTGAAACAACCCTGTAAAGAAGAGAAGGTGAGCACGTCTAAGACATTTTCTACAGAAAACTAATATTCAGAGAAGTTAAATGATGTACATGGGTTTACAAAGCCAATTATGTATCAGAGCTAAAACTCACATCCAGGTCTTAATGTTTCAAAACCTGTGCTCATCCCCCCATACTTCACAGGAGTTTCAGACGTGTTAATAATAGCTAAACATGAAAAGGTGCTCTTAAAATTGTATTGTCAAAATATGAAGCTAAAAATATTGAATTCCATATTTTAGGTCTTGCTGAGTTGCTTAAGATTCAATCCTGGGAGGTAGAAAGGAAATTTAGAAATGTTAAATCAATTTTGAAAAACATCCTAGGAGAGAATCATCACAATTAACATGTAACTTAGAAACTAGATTCTTATCCCATATTCTCTGCTTACTCATTTACAGAGACATCTACCAATCCCAATATTCTTTTCTACTCACAGTTCTTAAATTCCTTTCTTAATTCGTAGGATGAGGCACCCATCAGGCATGTAACTCTGATGTGACTAGCAACAGAACTGAATACATGGGACTACTATGAACACTAAAGCACAGTTTTGATGGAGGTGAAGGTGCACCTTAGTTTCAGTCTGCAGATCAGAGAACATGGAAGAAAAAAGTGCCCCCAAAGCCCAGAGTACTCCCTCCACTGAACCCAAATGGGGACTGTAACTGTCAATCCAAAAACACAGCTTCCATAAAAGGGGAATCTTTTTGGGCACATGTGGCAGCTCCATTTTCACAGTGCCAGGGCCACTAATATGTGTGGACTTCGGGCAGAATCAAGAACCCATTAGAGTTAGCAGGTCATGCTTTTGGCTCTATCAACTCTAACTCTCATCAAGATTACTTCACCAGAACCAGATTCAGAACTGACCAGTTAGGAAAGATATGAAATAGAGTGGCTAAAATGAAATTACTTCTTCCACCCAATTCTCTACTTTTATTTTCAATCTCACTTAATAGTACAATAAAACTGACTTCTACCATCTTTAAATTAGAGGCATCTAAACTAAATAGTAGTATTTTGATTCAGAGAATATTTTAAGCATATTGTTTTGTTTATTTAAAGATTGACACCTGAGCTAATAACTGTTGAAAATCTTTTTTTTTTCTGCTTTTTATCCCCATCTCCCCAGTACATAGTTGTCTACTTTAGTTGTGGGTCCTTCTAGTTGTGGCACGTGGGATGCCACCTCAGCGTGGCCTGACAAGCAGTGCCATGTCCGCGCCCAGGATCTGAACCAGCGAAACCCTGGGCCACTGAAGCAGAGCGCACGAACTTAACCACTCGGCCACAGAGGCCGCCCCTAAGTATATTTCTGATGTGTTATCAGTCTAGGACAGTTTGGTCTCCCACACAAAGGAAGTTTATTTAGAGATACTCTATCTTGAATCATCAAAGATGTGGATAAGTCCCTTGACTAGGTAATGATTTCAGGTCCCTATCTCTTGTACTCAGTATTAAAAAATTTGAATTTGAAATTTCTGGCTTTTTTTTTTGATCAAGTAAATGTTCTATACACATAAATATATTTTTTGGTCAGTATCTGGTTTTTTAAGAGGTAGTTGACACATACTGAAGTTGAAATTTTTATTACTTTGAAATAAAGTTCTAAGATTATGTGTTCATGATAATGAACAACAGAAACTACAGTACTGCTTTCAAAAACAAATTTAAACTATTTAAGAATAAAAGTAATAAATAATAAAATGAAACTTTTAGAGTATAAAACACATGATAAAACACATGATTTTTAAATTTCAGCGAAAATTAAGTAACAAAAGTATAGTTTGAAAAGGACGACTAGGTGACCCATTTCTGGATGGGTTATTCCTTCTTTCTCTGTCAAAAGAGAGCTAGTTTGCTGTCTTCAGATTCCTTCCATCATATTCTCTGAGGGAAAAATATCTACATTTGTCTAGAATTTGAGACTTAGTGACTGAGAAGTAAAACTGAAAGAAAATGCCTGCCTGAGTTACAGGTCCAGAGATTTGCCTTCCCTTTATTTTGTTTTCTCACTCAGCTTCATTATAGCCTCACACAATACCAACAGGGGTACATCTCTCAACACCATGGTGCCAGTCATTTTTTGATACCAGGAATGATAAATATAAGGTAACACTTAGGAAATTATGGGTAAGAAGCAGCAGCCTGGTTTAAGAGACATAGTAGGCTTAAAAATAACTCAAGAGTAGCATCTCCAAATAGAACTTGAGAGTTTATTTGGAGTAGAATCCAGCTATTTCTACCTTTTACCAATAATTGCTCATTCTTTGTTTAGAGAGATCAGCCAAATCAAGAGTGGAGGTCAAGAGAATGACAGATGTCACAGGCAGAATCTGTGTATCTCTAGGGAGATTCTCAGCAAACCTTGAAAGTGAGACAAAGTTAGATGAGGTAAAGAAGCAAACTTTTTAAACTATACATATTTGATTCAATGGAAGTTTTAACTTACTCTGGTAGTAAAACCATACAACGGCATAAGGAGTCTCCTGAGGCTGAGACAAAAAAGTCATAGCCTTTATAGAAAGCGCCAAGGTGGCTGGCATGCAGCTCCAGGGTGGACCTTTTGTTTGAAAAAGGAGGCCACAACATAACTGAACTGTGGAAAGATTAACATAGATTTTTAGGTATGTCAGGGCCTCAAAGAGTGACAGGAATAAACTGTCCTTTCCTTTATATGACTTAAAAATTTCTCCATTCAATTTTTGGAGAAAATTCTGAGGGAAGAGGAGAATGTTTTCCTTATCCCATTCCCCTTTAGGTAATGATGAGGAAGTAGCTACAAAAGACTGCAATATAACTCTTTGAACTGGGCACAGTCAAAATGCAGGGATTACACCAGAGTGTTTTTTTTCTTCTGAAGAAAAGAGCTGAGACGGTAACACTGGGACGACCTGCTCTCTGACCCTTAGTTGTTCTGGTCTATTTGCTTTCCATGGTCAATGAGAAGTGAGCCAGCACTCGCGGCAGAGCAATCCTCCTTTTCCAATGTGTATCCTGAAGGCCATGAGACCCTAGACCTTAAGAATGGCTCCATACTTCTCAAGGAATCTAGAGAATCAGCTCCACTTCCAGAGGCTTAGAATTCTTAGGAAACATCTCCAATTCATCCGAGCTTGGTATAGAGATAAAGGAACCACAGAGATCCTAGCTTGGGCAGGCTGTCCTCACACAGAGACATCAACCACAGGCAACTGCAAAAGTTGCTGCACAAGCCAATCAAGTCGACCTTTCCATACATAGAGATTAGCATGTGGGTGCAATTTAGTCCTTTTGTACTAGTTATGTCCTTCCCAATTCATTCATGTCATTCAAGAGTGTATACAGATGAGATCAGATCCTTTGCAGACACTTAGCATTAAAGGAATGCCTTTACATACCTACAGCTTACTCTCCGCCATAAAGATTCCTTGATGTTCTCCATTTCAGAATGGTTGAAGAGTTCAGAGACATAAAGCTTCCTCTGCCAAAATGCCCCTAACTCATTGGTAGAAACCTCTGGATTCCTCCTTCATACCACAAGCAATGCTACTATAGGTCTGTACTTGGCTAAATGTACATCCATCAACTGACAGAAAGCTGCTTTCAAAGTTGAGCTCATTTCATCCATCTACAAGTAATTCCATATTTCTTAAGCCCTCAGTAAAGAACTTCCTCAGGACCTAACAAAAAAAATTAACGTGCAATGTCTACTCCTATTTCAAACTTTTAAATCTAGTCTCAGAGTTCTATTCAGATTGCATCCTTATCTGAGCTCTGATTCAGATTTCAAGCTTCTGACACCATGTAGCTGGTAGATAAGAAAAAAAAAGTACAGGGTGAGGAGAGAGGGAAAGAGGACCACAGCAACAGACTCCTAACTGGCCTCCTGTCTTCAGTCACTCTTTTCCTTATTTCATCCATCTTGGATATCGCCAAATTAGTATTCCTAAAAACCTCCATTTCATGTTTTTATTTTCAACCTTTTGCTTATCAGTATATTCTAATCTTTCTTAAAATGGACATATATAAGGAAACTATTTTTAAAAGTCAAAAGAAAAATTCTGTTTTCATTATATCATTCTCAGTCTGTAGTCTAAATGCACAATCCACAACCATCCAGGGCCCCAGTGCCTCCCTATTCTGACCATTCATCCATCTTCTACAATGAATCCTGCACTCTAACTGATCTATTCACATCCCTTGAGTCTCTATCATCTTTTTACCTATTCCTGTAATTTTGCTCTTGCTCCTATACCACAATGTAGTCCCTAAGACCGTCCCTTATCAAAATCATCTTCACCCAGATAGATTCCATCACCTTTGATGCTATTTAGATCTACTGCAGACCAAAAGTGATACTGTCTCCCTCCTTAAAACTCCCCCTAAAACCAAGAGTCAACTGATAATTTACTGGCATGGATTATTATCTGTTTTCCTATGTAAACACTCTATCTACCTATATCTTCATTAATCACATTAAACATTAAGGAAAAGGAGCATATCTTTTATTTTTCTTCTTGGTACATAATAGATGCTCAACAAATGTTTCTTGCATGAATCCCTAAACATACTTACAATGCTTTACATATAATTAAACCAGGTGTTCAATAAATATCTGGTGTTTACATGATTAAGGGAAATGACTTCAAGGACTTTTGCCCAAAAGCTATTGAAGGGTATCCTATCTGTATTATAAACACATTATAGAGTATTTTAAAGCTTAAAGAATGCTGGTGTTACTCAAGGGTGGGTTAAAAAGTGATGGAAAATAGTTAAAGCTGAGTATGAAAGGTAATTTGTACCTTGGCATACTTGAAATCCTTTTTTAAAGGCTCTAAATATATATTCCATTTATTTAATGTATATATTACAACTTTTCAAAGCATAACTCCATAAACAGACTTCTCATTTATACAGAAAGAAGAATTGTGAAAGAATGCTTGCTATTTTTTCTGTGTTCTTCAACTACGACCAAGGGAAGCCTTATCAGGACATACTGCAACGCCATAAGCCAGACACCCTCTTGCTTATTCAAACTGCTGGAAACCTAATTAAGGAGCAATAAACAATTCCCTGCATGCTGGCCTTGGAAATTCCAAGTGTAAGCAAAAATAAGACAATGTGAAAAAGGTTATGCAACTATCACCACTTATTATTACCTCGAGAGTTATTAAGCACCGAAAAGCAAAAAGAATTACGTCACCAACTAAACTTAAAAAGGACTTTTATTTTCTCCCTTTAAAACAGATGAGATCTGTAGTAAAATGTGTTCCCCCCAACCCTAAACATTTTATTTTCAGATAATCATCATTTAATTCAGAAGAAAAATGTTAATTTTAAACTTCTAGGATTGTACCTTGCCTAAAACTGAAATTATTTCAAACAAGTACAAGATGTCTTTTTTAAAAGGGGAATTAGAGTACAAATCAAACCAAACACTTCACCCTTCTTACAGATATTATGCTATATTTTACTTCGAAGTAAAAGTACTGCTTTTTGAAAGTCTGCCATCATAAAATTTCAAGGAGCTCACTTGCAAATGCCAAGGGGATATAGTAGATTACTATAACTCTAATTGATTTAAATTTTTCAGCCACCCAGTCAGAAAGAGGAAAATTTAACATAAATAATGAACACATTGCAAGAAACATTTTTAGATACCTCCTTTAAAAAGGAGAACTTCCGATTACACAGGTCAGTATTGCAAAAAAGAAAATTAAAGAAAAGATGCATAGCCTTTCTCAGAAAAGGCAAATGAGAAAAGGCTCAATTTTTTTTAAATACCAAGGATCTTGTTCAACTTGCAAAAGTAATTGTATTTGAAAAACAATGGTGATCCAAATGAAGAGAACAAAATGAAACTACAAAAACCTGCTGAATTTGACTAGGAATCAATTCATTTTTGAGGCTATAGTAGGAGTAACTAAAAGAGCACTAAATTGAGAATTTTCAAGCAAGTGACAGACTCTGATTATTAATCTCTAAGAGGAGGAATACAAATTGTGATTACTTGTGGTTCTATGACTCCCATTGAGAATTTCTGCATTTAAGCATGTGAGAAACAATGTTCTATGGTTTTCTTTTTCTGTACTATCTTTGTCTGTTTTTGATATCAGGGTAATAGCTTTATAAAATGAGTCAGGAAGTGTTCCCTCCACTTTTCTAGAAGAGACTGCATAAAAGTGGGTGTTAATTCTTCTTTAAATGTTTGATAGAATTCTCCAGTGAAACATCTGGAACTAAAGATTTCTTTTTAGGAGCTTTTAAATTACAAGTTCAATTTCTTTATGGTTAAAGGGCTATTCAGATTATCTATTTCATCTTGGTTGAGTTCTGGTAGTTCTGGGTTTTCAAGGAACTGATTCATTTCTTCTAAATTATCCACTTAAGGGCACAAAGTTGTTTACAGTAGTCCCTTGTTATCTTTTTAATGTCTGCAGAGTCTATACTGATATCCCCTATTTCATCCCTGATGTTGGCAATTTGTGTCTTCTCTTTTTTAATTTTTTCAGTCTTGCCAGAGGTTTACCAATATTACCGGTTTTTTAAAAAAATCAGCTTTTTGTTTCATTAATTTTCTCTATTGTTTTCATTTTTATTATTGAGGTATATTTGACAATGAAGAATTGTATTTATTTAAGGTGTATAATTTGACGATTTGATATACTTATACATTGTGAGATAATAACCACATTCAAGCAAGATAACTTATCCATCTCTTCAGGTAGTTAGTGCGTTTCCCTTTTCTGTGGTGAGGACACTTAAGATTTGCCCAAATTTCAAGTATACAATAAAGTATCGTTAACTACCTTCACATTGCAGTACATCAGATCTCCAGTAATTATTCATCTTGCACAACTGAAACTTTGCACCTCTTGACCAACATTATCCCATTTCCCCTTTTCCCAGTCCCCGGTAACTGCCACTGTACTCTCTGCTTCTATGATTCTGACTATTTTAGATTCTAAATCTAAGTGAGATCATGACATGTTTGTCTTTCTGCATCTAGTTTATTTCACTTAGTACAACGTCGTCCAGGTTCATCTATGCTAACAGAAATGGTAGAATTTCCTTCTTTTTAAAGGCTGAATAATTGAATAATATTCTTGTGTGCGTGTGTGTGTGTATCACATTTTCTTTATCCATTTATCTGTTGATAGACACTTAGGTTGTTTCCATATTTTGGCTGTTGTAAATAATGAGGAAAAGAACATAAGAGAGCAGTTCTCTCTTAAGATGCTGATTTCACTCCCTTTGGATATATACCCAAAAGAGAGATTGCTGGATCATATGGTAGTTCTATTTTTAATTTTTTGAGGAACTTCCATACTGTTTTCCATGATAGCTGTACCAATTTACATTACCACCAACAGGGTATAGGGTTCCCTTTTTCCACATCCTTGTCATCACTTGTTATCCCTTGTCTTTCTGATAATAGCTATTCTAACAGGTAGTATCTCACTGTGGTTTTGATTTGCATCTCCCTGTTGATTAGTGAAGTTGACCTTCTTTTCATGTACTTGTTGGCCATTGTATTGTCTTCTTTGGAAAAGACATCTATTGAGGTCCTTTGCTCATTTTTAATCAAGTCACTTGTTTTTTTGCTGCTGAGTTGTATGAGTTCCTTATATATTTTGGATACTAACCCCTTATAAAATGTATGGCTTGCCAAGTACTTGGACAAAGAAAACAGTTCAGTGGTTACCCGGGGAAGAGGGGTGGGGGGGGAAACAGGGGATGAAGGGGAGCACTTATGTGGTGACAGTCAAGAAATAATGTACAACTGAAATCTCATCTTGATGAAAACTATTATGAACTCAATTAAAAAAATGTACAATGAAAAAAATATGTGGTTTGCAAATATTTTCTCCCATTCTGTTAGTTGCCTTTTCACTTTGTTGATTATCTCCTTTGCTATGCAGAAGCTTATTAGTTTGATGCAATCTCATTTGCCTATCTTGTTTTTGTTGCCTGTGCTTTTGGTATCATATCCAAAAAAGCATTGCCTAGACCAATATCAAGGAGCTGTTTTCCCCTAAGTTTTCTTTTAGGAGTTTTATGGTTTCAGGTCTTACATTTAAGTTTTCAACCTATTGTGATTTCCGTATATAGTGTGACATAAGGATCTAATTCATTCTTTTGCATGTGGATATCCAGTTTTCCCAACACCATTTACTGAAGAGACTATCCTTCCCCATTTTGTGTTCTTGGTACTCTTGTCAAAGATCAGTTGATGTGTGGATTTATTTCAGAGCTCTCTATTCTGTTCCATTGGCCTATACATCTGTTTTTATGCCAATACTATATGGTTTTTATTTCTGTAGAAATATAATATACTTTGAAATGAGGAAGTGTGATGCCTCCAGCTTTGTTGTTCTTTCTCAAGACTGCTTTAACTATTCAGAGTCTTTTGCTGTTCCATATAAATTTTAGGGATTTTTTTTTCTTCTCCTACAGAGAATACCATTGGGATTATCACAGGGACTGCACTGAATCTGTAGATTACTTTGGGTAGTAGAAATTTTAACAATATTAATTCTTCCAATTCATGAACACAGGTTGTCTTCCCACATATCTGTGCCTACCTTAATTTCCATCATCATCATTTTATAATTTTCAATGTATAAGCCTTTCACCTGTCTAGTTACATTTATTCCTAAATATTTTATTCTTTTTGTTACTATAGTGAATGGGATCAATTACTTAATTTCCTTTGCAGATAGTTTGTTGTTTGTGTATAGAAACACAATTGATTTTTTATGATTTTGTATCCAGCAACTTTACTGAAGTTGTCTGTCAGTTCTAACCATGTTTTTTGTTGAGTCTTAGGGTTTTCTCCATATATGATCATGTCATCTGCAAAGAGAGATAATTTTACCTGTTTTTTTTTTTTTTGGATGCCTTTTCCTTCCTTTTCTTGTGTAATTGCTCTTCTTAGAACTTCCAGTACTATGTTGAAAAGATGTGGCAAGAGTGAGTATCCTTGTCTTCTAAAAGATTTTAGAGGGAAAGCTTTCAGTTTTCTCCCGTGACTATGATACAAGATGTAGGCTTTTCATATATGCCCTTTATTGTGCTGAGGTGAGATCCTCTATACCTATTTCACTGAGACTTTTAATAAAGTATTAGGCATTTCTTATAGGGCAGGTCTAGTAGTGACAAACTCCCTCAGCTTTTATAGGTTTAGGAAAGATTTTACCTTTCTTTCATTTTTAAAGAATAATTTTTCCAGGTATATTATTCTTGGTTGGCAGTTTTTTTCTTTCATTATTTTGAATATAACTTCCCATTCCCTCCTGGCCTGCAAAGTTTCTGCTGAGAAAGCCATTGATAGCCTTATGAGGATTCCCTTATATGTGATGAATCACTATTCTCTTGCTGCTTTCAAAATTCTCCCTCTGTCCTTGACTTTTGACTATTTGATTATATTGTGTCTCAATGAAGTCTTTGGGTTGATTCTATTTGGAGAAGCTTTTAGCTTTATGAATGTGAACATCCATTTCTTTCCCATGATTTTGGAAGCTTTCAGGCTCTCTTTCTTTCAGTCATTATTTACGCTACTTTCTTACCCTCCTTTCCTTCTGGGACTCTTATAATGCATATATTAGTTCCCTTGATGGTGTCCCATAAATCCCATAGGCTTTCTTCACCATTTTTCATTCCTTTTTTTCTTCTCCTCTGCCTGGATAATTTCGAATGACCTGATTTCAAGTTGGCAAATTCTTTCTTCTGCTTAATTGAGTCTACCATTGAAGCTCTTTCTATTGTGTTTTAAAATTTCACTCATTGCATTCCTCAGCTCCAGAATTGTTGTTTGTTCTTTCTTATGATTTCTATCTCTTTGTTGAATCTTTCATTTTGAGCATGTATTGTTTTCTTGACTTCATTAAGTTGTCTGTGTCTTCTTGCAATTCACTAAGCTTCCTTAAAACAATTATTTTGAATTCTCTGTTAGGCAATTTGTGGATCTCCATTTCTTTGGGATCAATTGCCAGAAAATTATTGTTCCCTTGGTGGTGTCATTTTTCCCGGATTTTTCATGTTTCTTGTAGCCTTGCATTGACATCTGCACATTTGAGGGAACAGTCATTTCTCCCAGACTTTACAGATTAGCTTTGGTGGGGAAAGACCTTCACCGACAGACAGATGTGAGGGCACTGGCTGAGTGGGGTGCAGTCGTTCTGGCTCCATGGAGGGTGCAGCAGTGGGTGTGGGCTCTGGGAGGGTACAGCAGTGCAGTCTCCATGGAGCTCTGTCAGCTGAGGTCAGCATTGGCAAAGAAAGCAGGAATCCTCAACAGCCACCGCTCTGGGTGTCCACAGTGGCAGCAAAGGCTGGGATCCTTGGTGGTAAAGGCTGCTGGGGTCCTCTTATTCTCCTTCTCTCCCCCACAGGCAGAAATACTAGCCAAGGAGATCCTTCTTAGCATCGAGTCTGGCATGCAAGTGCACACATGGCAGCAGTAAGATCTGGGGTGCTTGTGCCAGTGATGACACAAATGTCTGGGGCATGGATACACATGGAGCAACCATGAAGCTGGGGTCTGGAGCTTGGGAATGTGTAGAATCATAGCAGCTCCTGCGACAGAGGTGTGGGCACACTCACTGTGGTGGTGCCACTGGTGTCCAAGGTGTGGGCACATGTGGGGCCAAGGTCTAGGACTTGGAGGTACATAATGACCACAACCTGAGATCGGAGCACAGGCACACTTGCTGAAATGGTGGTGATGGTGTCCAAGGCATGAGTGTGTGCTGAGCAGCTGTGGAACCAAGGTCTGGAGCATGCATGTGGTTGTATGAGAAAAGTGCTGACTCTGGCCCTAGAGTGAGTAGGGATAATCAGCGGTTTTCTTGGGAGAGGGGAACACAGCAGTGGCTCATCCCTCTAGGGCAGGGGAGTGCAGCACCATGAACTCCAGGAAGCTCTATCAGCTGGATTCAGGGTCCTCAGTGGCAAAAGTTGCCAGTGTCCACAGGGGTGATGAGGACTGCTGAGGTCCCCTTGTTCTCCTTTCCTCCCATCAGAGAAGGTCACACTAAGCGGATGAGGTGACACAGCCAAAATGCTTCCTACACTTTCCTTTGCAGGATTCTTAGTTTCTATGTTCCACAGGGTTTCTGTAAATGCCCTATTGTATTCTGGAGCTTTCCCAGAGCTACTTTCACTGGTATATAGTTGTTTATTAATTATTTTTGTTGCTTTGGTGGTAGGGACGGCATTGGGATGGCCTAGTCCACCATTTGCTGACATCACTCTCCTCTATCATTTTCTTATTTTTAATTTCCTGATTTCTGTTCTTATCTTTATTATTTCCTTCCTTCTACTTGCTTTGGGTTTATTTTCTCTTCTTTTTCTAGTTTCTTGAGGTAAGAACTTAGGTTTCTTGAGGGAGTAAGTTGGATTATTGATTTGAGACCTTTCCTCATTTCTAATGTAAGCATTTAGTGCTACAAATTTCCCTGTCAGCACTGGTTTAGCTACCTCCAGCATATTTTGATATTTTGGTATGCTTTCATTTTCATTCAGTTCTATGTATTTTTCAAAATTTCCTCTGAAACTTCCTCTTTGACCTATGGATCATTTTTCTCCCTGTTTATTTCTGTTATTGATTTCTACTCTCAACCCATTATTGTCAAAGAACATAGTCTGGGTGATTTCAGTTCTTTTAAATCTATTGAGGTTTGTCTTTTGGCAGGATATGGTCTACCTTGGTGAATGTTCCACTTGTATTCTGTGTTATGTTAAAATGTAAATGGACCCAGGACTTCCTTCTCAGCAACTGATAGAACTACTAGACAGAAAATCAGCAAGGATATAAGATCTGAACAATACAGTCAATCAATAGAATCTGACTGGCGTATGCAGAATATGCTACCCAACAATAGCAGAACTTACTTTGATCTTTGTTCACAATATTGATTATTGAATGTTGAACGGGTGGGTATACTGAACATATAGCAGCAGTCACTGATTGGCTGACTTTCAGAAGCCTGGGGCTGTCATTGATTTGTTAACTTTCAGAAGTATAGTTACTGGAGTGAGGCTGTTATTGACTGCCTGATTTTCAGAGGCATGGCCACTGAAGTGAGGCTGTCATTGATTGGCTGATTTTCACAGCATGTGTACTGATCCAGAGTTATTTCTAATTAGTGATGGTTACTTATTCATGACTTGGGACTTCGGGCAAAGAACAGTCTTTTCCTTTCTTGAATATAAAAATTAAGTACTTTTAATTCTCAGTTCCCTTCACAACAAACTGCAGGAGAGACCATAAAAAGACTATATAGAACAATATTTCCAGAAGTATGATTTTTAGCTAGTGCTGCCATTTAAATGATTTAAGTGCCAATTACTGTGGTAGAAAAAATAGTTCTGCCAAATCTCTATGTTTTACTGAAAAATGTTGAACACATGATATTTAGTGCATCCTAATAAAGTCAATATGGGACACACAACAAAATCATTAAACACAAGATATCTGGCTACCCTAATTGTGAGGGAATATGTGTGTCTTGATAAAGATTTTGGACTTCAGACAGTAAGAATCATGGACAGTTTTGAAATAGGAGAAAGACATCATTAGATTTAGGCAGGTGGGGGAAGGGAGTAGCCCAGCAGGGTAATGACTAAAGGAGGGAGATTAGTTTAAATATAACAATAATCCAGAAAAAATATTAAAAATGAGATTCCTCAATTATTATAAGAGTACTTCCTTAAACTAAGGGTGGGGGTGAGGATAGAGGAAGGGATTATAAACTAAAACAGGTCTCCAGCTAGTTTTAGTCTCAAGGGTTTCAGACTGGTATCATTTTCAATTCTGATTTAATGGCAAAGCTAATTCTGCTGTACTATTTATAGGGAAAAAAACCTAAGCTTCTGGAATTATTCTTAGTTTTAGGGATTCAGGAACAAGTTAGCTTGGCTTTTCAGTAGTTTTACTTCTTTAGCTTTTTCCATTTCTTGAGATCTCAAGAGCTATTACTAAAAGTCTAAGGCTTCCACTTCATCTCTGCATAATTCTAAACTTTAGAACAGTGACCAACTTTGTACAAACTCAAAGTGGCTTTCCTCTTTACCAACATTCTAGGTTTGAACACCTATAGAGGATTGCATCAAAATATTTAAAATCCAGTCTCTTCTTTTAATGCATTCTTACTCTATATTTTGAGTATCTATAGCAACCACTTTCCCTAGCCTCTGTAAGACAAGAAAATTTTGAGTTTTACTTTCTATAATTTTCATGATGAAGAAAATAGAAATAGTCAAAATAATGCACCACCCTGTGGAAATAAGGCTGTCTCTTCTATCTTCTTTTAAGCCCTTCTAGTATATGAAAAAAAAGTTACATGTTTAAGAAAAGTGAGGTGGAAGATGCCAAGAGATGTTATAAAAAACTGCCAACAGAGTAACCTTTGGCTTTACCACCAGTGTAGAGTTGGCCATAACCTAACAGATGGATTCAAGGACAATAATCTAGTTTTCGTTGCTTCACTTCACTGTTCACAGGGGACTCAATGACAGCAGTCCAGGTAAAGTGACAAAATGACTTAAGCTATATAATATATGCCTATACTATGTGAGGCATTAGTCATTGAATTTTTAAATCTTCATGGTATAAGCACAGTAGTAAGAAGTTTTTATACTTGTGAGGTTTTCTTTTTTCAATCCAGGTCAATGTTGTAGTTTTAAATTATTTTTTAAACCTTTTTGGCACTTCTAACTAACCGTGTAAAATACCAACTGGAGATTCAGGTATACTTTTAGTACCATTTAAACATATTCAGCTAAAATAACAGTAAGTAGTTACTGAATGTTAAACTTAATTAAAAAAGTGATAAGGAGACAGAATCTGAAGCTTCGGTAGTAGTTAAGCTTTCCCATCAAGATGAATTAGTTAAGCAAAATGAGGGGAATCTCACCAAGTACTGAAATTTTGGAAGATGGGTATCACACAAAAGCCCTCTACAAATCTTTGTGGGGATGATAAAAGTACATCTCAAACACAGATGAAAAGTAGAGGTTTTACTCTTCTGAAAAACTTAGAGAATAGTTCCATTTGTAAACTGGCATGAGAAAATCAGGTTGATTATTATTATATTTATCTCTAATACTAAACATAATATGATACATCCATAAATAAAAAGTTCAGAGTTTATTATTTCTATCTTAAACATCCTAGTAGACAGGACTTTTAAAGTATGGATTATAGAGCACTTTAACAAGAGAAACTATCATTTTATAAACAATAAGTTAAGAAGGCAAACAATTTAATTAACATTATATAGCAAAGAGTTTAGAAATCTCAGATTGTTTAACTTCATTCTATAGATCATGCTTTCTACTGATTACCTTCATCCTGAGAGATTGTTCACACAGGTTCTAAAGTGAACATGTGTGACATCAACTTGGGAAATAATCCATAAGGTTGCTTCTAACTCTAAGCTCCCACATGCAAAGAGCAGCACTGGTGTCAAGCTGCCAAGAAGCACTGACGAATTTAACAGGCATTGAGCCTCCTAACAAATTGTACAATTAAGGTTCATGAAAGGGACTAGAAGAAAAACTGCGAGAAATTAGAACATCTAATCTAATGTCAAATTACAGCTGGTGACAGGATGCCACAAAGACCTTCACAGAACCTAAACTGCATTTTAATATCACCTTTGACTGAGTAAATACTCTGTCTCAACGTGAAACTAAATTTAACCTTGCTAAAAGACAAAATAAATATGATCCTTTTCAAATATAATATAGTGGGTAATAAACTGATGCATCTGAGGTCAATTTAAATACTAATACTATGACTGCATATCCAAACTTTACAGAGAAATTCCCCACCTCTAAAAGAACTTAGTTTACTCTCCATTTATGTTCTTTTTAAAGTAAATCAAGCTTGACAGTATAAGAAATGCTTGCTCTTTTCATCACCTCTGCCACCATAATAATAAAAAATGCTAATAACAATCACTGAGAGCTTGCTTGCTATGTGCCAGACACTGGGCAGGGACTTACCACAATAAATCTAGGAGGAAGCTACTGTTATTACTCTCATTACTGAGAGCACGATCGAGAAAGAGGATTTGAATCCAGGTCTGTCTAATTTTAAATCACTATGTTAAAACTCAATTTTAAAAAGTGAACTTAATGGAAGCCTACTGGCTTTGTTTTAATTTAACTGCTTTATCTTAATTCAAGGATGCAATTTAAGAAAAACAAATAACCAAACAAATAAGCTCTATAGTCCTTTCCTTCAGTTTTTGTAAAGCAATTCTGAATGGTTCTAACTCTCCCACCTTACCACAACCAAAAGAGGCATCTTTTAGAGAGTCTCCTATGAAAAAAGACGCAGAGCAAAGTTCCCATTCCCCTTATCATATAGTACATTAAAGGAAAAGAAAGAGCTGATGAATTTACATCACCAGCAAACATCCAAACTGTTTATACTAGAACTTCCACTTCATACAGCCACTCTCCAGAGCAGTGGTCCGCAGTATGTGCGTGTGTGTGCCTACGCGTGTGTAGATGTACATCTCTCTCTCTCTAAGTCCCTATCTCAATATCTTTATACTTAGTAGGGTTAGTTATATACACTAACAACCTTATATTAAATATTTTTAGATAAATTAAATGTAAATAGACAGCCTAATATGTTTCCTTACCCACTGGGTTATAGTATACTCCTCACTTTGTAGACAATCGAGTGAAAGATGCATCATTCTTCCAGCTTCTTATTCCTCTAGGATTGCCTGCAGACCCAACTACATAGTAGCTCAAGGACGTTTTACCAACACTCAGGAGAGCCAGCGGGATATCCAATCTGATAGTCCAAAAGAGTTTTCAGGACAGTTCTGGAAAAGCTTTACTTTCTCTAAATTTACACTTAGACCTATTTGTTTAATTTCATGAATTTTTATCTTTAAGATACAACTCCATTCAACTCAAAAATTTCTGCTTTTCCGTTTTTTAAGATTTTATTTTTCCTTTTTCTCCCCAAAGCCCCCCAGTACATAGTTGCATGTTTTTAGTTGTGGGTCCTTCTAGTTGTGGCATGTGGGACGCCACCTCAGCGTGGCCTGATGATCCGTGCCATGTCTGTGCCCAGGATCCAAACTGGGGAAGCCCTGGGCCGCTGAAGCGGAGCACACGAACCCAACCACTCGGCCCCAGGGCCGGCCCCCTCTGCTTTTCTGCTAAAATAAATACCACATAGAATTGAAGCAGCCTGTGTGAAGAAACAAAGGTAGATTATCATAAGTACAATCAATCACTAATATTTGTTAAATATTACCATGCGCCAAGCAGTAAGTTAAACATCTTATATGTATTATGTCCTTCAATTCTCAAAAAACCTAACAGAGGCTTGGAAACAATTAGGTAACTCCCACAAAATTATATATGTAGCACAAGAAGAGCAAGAATTAAAATCCAGGTTTATCTTAACCACTAAGGCTGAACTTCCAACTAAGCCCAACTATGTATGATTTCTACATGAAAAGATTATAACAACTAGTTTACTATGTGTCAGTATTAACTTACTCTTGAAAATGATACTCTAAGTAGGAGTACCTATTATTCTGATTTGTGAATGAGGACACCAAGCATAAAAAGGTTAAATAACTTGTCCTTGGTCACAAAAGGCTAAAGAATGATTAGAATCGAGGCGTTGTATCTCCAGAGTCCAGACTCTCAACCACCACACTAAAGTAACATGTTTTTTCTGTAACAATTTCAGCTTCCTAAAAATTTAGCAAATTTACCATGGTCTGGCATTATATCACGAAATGAGCTGGTAAACATGAAAGACTACACATACACATACATTCATATGTGCTCTTATTGGTCCTATAGTTGTAGGTTATTTGATGTTTAAACAAAATTCTCTCTCGATTGCATTCAAAACTTTCAGAGGCAAAATCCTATTTTTTTTTTCTATAAATTTGACCACTTTCCTCCCAGGGAGTTCAAGTAGTTCTTCAATAAATAACATAATTTTATAATGCAGAGTGAAATATCATTACACCCACTTTGTGGGTAAAAAAAACTAAGTCATAGAAAACTTAAATGTCAGGCTGCAATTCAAAGAGTAAATGGCAGCACTGGGAATAGAATATAAAATTCCTTAGATTAGTGGTATGTCTATAAGGTTATACTTCAAACTCTAGTTCAATTCAGTAGACATTTATGGGGCACATACTATATGGATATATGACAATGTTGGGTTTGGAAAAATGTTTAAAAAACCATTTTTAAACAGCTTATAATCTGGCTGAAAAGAAAAAGACACATGTATGAGGAATCACAAGGGAAGGATGAGGTAAGTACTAATTAAAACTATAAGAGATTTACAAAAAAACAAAAGAGGAAAAATTACGGTGGGATTGGCAGACAGGGGAAGCTTCAAAGGGAGTTGGCATTTAATCTGGACCTTAGGAACAGTTAAAATGTTCACATAAAAAGGTAGAGAAAAATGCATTCCAGATAGAAGTATCATCGCAAGCAAAGAAACGGCTTTCCCAAAGAATAGTTCTGAGATTACTGGACCACAGCAGGCATGAAGAGGGCAGTGAGATCTACCAGTGGAAAGGCAGGCTTGCGGCAGATTGCACAGCACATTTTCAAGCAGGCTGAGGAGTTAGCCATTTTCTTGTAAAACAAAGAGAGCAAGGAAATTACATAACAGAACGTGCACTTCAAGGAGACTGCTCTGGCAGCCTTTTTAGAAGATTGATTAGGGAAGAAGGTAACTAATTGAGTATCTACTTGTGGAACTAGAGGGTGCCTGGGATACATGAAACCACAGGATACTCATGGAAGATCTTCCTTAAAATTCATCTACTGCAAGATTTGTAGGGTTGAAAACAATTATAACTTTTGGTGCTCCTTAAAAGGTCTTTACAGAGGCTGGCCCGGTGGCATGGTGGTTAAGTTCGGCACACCGTGCTTTGGCAGCCCAGGTTCACGGGTTCAGATCCCGGGCACAGACCTATAGTACTCATCAGCCATGCTGTGACAGTGACCCACATATAAAGTAGAGGAAGACTGGCATAGATGTTAGCTCAGGGCTAATCTTCCTCAGCACAAAACAAAAAAAACGGTCTTTACACATGTATCAGAGTCACACTTTCCACAATGATCACAAACAATACGGAATAATATGTAAAACTCATATAATGGCAAGTCATTAGTGTTGTGCTTCAAGGCAGCACAACCCTACTCCTCTCTACTCAATAACTAGCTCCCTCTCCTTCACTGGCTGTTGAGAGTTCTAAGATGGAAATGTTTGAGAAACACTGTATAAGGTTTCAATAATCTAAGTGGGAAGGTATGGCAATTACAGGTAAAATGGGAAAGACGAGAGGGGTGAGAAAGATGTTTCAGGTAATGTGATGGTAGTCATCTCTCCCTTATCATTCTGCCCAGACTTGGTTAGGTGCCCATCCTGCAAACTTCCACACAATACTGCACACTGCTGGCTCAGCACTTATCACATTATATCACAACTGCCTGTTTTCCTGTTTGTGTGTACCTCACTTCACCTCATACCATCTCAGGGACTGTCTTAGGTTCTTGTTGCATTCCTAGTACTTTGCACAACTTCTGGCTCTAGTAAGTATTCAGCAAATGTCTGTTGACTAAACAATTTTAGCAGCAATAGATGAAATGGCATCATAAGTATTCATATTTCCTTTTCACAGAGGGAAGGAACTAGTCTATCCACTTGACTTGAGGATCGTGCTCCTTCATCAAGGATCTAATCAGGCCAAAAGCAAGAAAGTACTCTTAGCCAAGGTGAGGGATGCTGCGGTCTGACTAGGAGACATCTCCAACATAAACAAGCACCCCCCTAATCCCTGTCCCCACAAATTTCAAAAGGGTGCTCAGCTTTAGTCACTGGGTTATCCTTCTGGTATCTCTAACCACCTTCTGAACACTGCTGAGTTAGGTAGCATGTGTGCACTGATGCTACCTACAAAGCTGTAGCACATTCAAGGGCTTAAGAGAGTTATCCTGTGTATTGCATTGGCAGATAACCAAAGGCAACCCCTGCTCTGTTAATGAAGCTTGCTCTGGCCTTAGTGAGCCAAGGAGTTACTGCTGTTTTATCCAAACGTGAATATAAATTTCACATTTATATGCTTACATTCAAAATATTTAGTTTAGAGGGACTGGTTTTAGAGTAACATTTCTTAATGGAGTAATGGTATACCACTTATAAACCTAGTATATCAGTATCTTCAGATAATACGGTAATATTAAAAATTCCTCCTAAGGGTCACAATAGTTAATAAAAGTTTTATTTTCAATAAAATCTTTAACCAAAAGCATAAAAATATATAGTTCAAAAATAAGTCTCAACAATAAGGTTCATAATATTTAAAACACAGGAATGTTTTAATGAGTTTTAATTAAAATTATAAATAAGGTTTGGGGGAAATGTGACTCCACGTTAAATTTTATCATTACGGGTTCTGAGATAGAGAAGACTGCAAGAAATAATCTTCCTTCTCTACTTATTTCCTTTCTTGAATCATTAAAAAAAAAAAAAGTACTGGGGCTGGCCCCGTGGCCGAGTGGTTAAGTTCGCGCGCTCCGCTGCAGGCGGCCCAGTGTTTCGTTAGTTCGAATCCTGGGCGCGGACATGGCACTGCTCGTCAGACCACGCTGAGGCAGCGTCCCACATGCCACAACTAGAAGAACCCACAACGAAGAATACACAACTATGTACCGGGGGGCTTTGGGGAGAAAAAAGGAAAAAATAAAATCTTTAAAAAAAAAAAAAAACAAAAAGTACTTACTACATGTGAGGCCTAGAAGAGAGCCCAGACCCTACCTTCATAGAGCTCACAATATTGAAAAAGGGAGTAAGAAAAGAAAGACACCTGCTCTAGATGATATGATTAATGCTGATGGTAGAGCAAATAACTAAAGTTACAAGTAACCTTGTAAAAATAAATTTATAAACACCAAGTATGAGTGTCCCATTCAGTCCTACTAGCCTTATCAAAAAAGCTGTTTTTAGAAGTTTACTAACTAGCTTACTTATGTGGGCTATCAAAACTATTTCTTCCCCAGCATGTAGCTTTCTCTCGCTTAAAATGAGATAAAAACAAAAACAAAATGTTTTCTTTGTATGTCATTATAAAAAGTCAGCATATAGTACTTTAAAAAGTAAAATATGATTCTTTGTACTTCATGATAAAATATTAAAAATGCTATCAGGAAATACTCAACAATAGGAAAATGGTTAAATATATACAATAAAAGCCTTACAATTAAATATTATGCAGTCATTAAACATTATATTATAAAAAATATTTAGTGGCTTGGGAAAATGTTCACAATGATTTGTTAAGTGAAATTTAAAAAAAGGTTATAAGCAGAGCACAGCAAATATAAAATACTCATGATTAGTTAGAATGGTAGCCCTACTCCCCCCCCTGAAGAACCAGGAGCTCTTCCTGAAATTCAGGCAAAATAAGCAAGAGATTTTTTGTTTCCTATGTGAAACCTGTGGCTCTCCAACTCTGGTTTTGTATATTTTCATTCTGAACAACCAGGACTTTATCAGCAGGAGAATGAAATCTTTCCATTTCATCTACCCACAGTTTCTTCTAGAAATGTCAAAATAAATTTGTTACATAGATGCTTTCTCCAATATCTGAGTTTTCCTTACCCAAATGAATTTTATCAGCCATCTCCTCATAGAAATAGAGCCGCAAACTTTTTCTCTTTCATTTTTCTTTTCTCATTTTTAGTTGCCAGTGTTCTGTAAATGAAAATCTTTTCTTAAAATAGAGGCTGGTTAAAGTGCTCTTTGCTTTCCTGCCCGATATCTAAGCTTAATGTCCAATGGCACATTAATAAAAGAATATTAAAATTTCTTGGTAAGTGCACAGATGCACTTTGCAATACTCGAAAAATTCTTCTGAACTATACAGAATGTAGAAAATGGCAGATTCCATAAAGAAAGGAAAAATCTAAATTTCCTTTCAGAATCAGGAAGTGCAAGAACTGATGGTGGTATGTAGCATTCAGTGAGCACCTCTGCTGAGGACTACCTGTAGAAGACTGAGGAGACAGTCACACAGACATGACTCTGTTTCCCCAAAATCTTTCACCCATATCCACAAATGTGAAAGAGGGGTGGTTCCTTAGGAAGATGGGTTCTTAATAGCAGTGAGTTCAGGGCTACAGGCTCCACTGATTCCCCCAGCTGATCTTTTGTCCTCTGAGAGGAAGACATGTCCCTTTACACCCAACCCATGTTAGAGAAATGTAAGTATTACTACTGACATAGCTCTGTGTTTCTCAAGTCTTATTAAGCTCCTTCTGCACTTGGTTCAACCTCATAATATGAACTGTCACAGCAACTCATTTAACTGCCTCTCACATTTAAATTCTTAGTCTATTTTTAGCTGAAACTTCATCTAAGTTACAGGAAAACTGGCAAAATACAAAAGTTCAGCTCGAAAGACATTTCTGAAATTATCTTGATAGTTTGGTGAGGGTGAGAGGAAAGGCAATTCACTATTTCAAAGAAATCAATAAATGAAATTGTTGGACTTTTAAGTCAAAGAACCAGCTTTAGAAGCAGTAAGATAAAATATCAACATCTACTTATGCTTTATAACTTAAAAATCTCCTTGGTTTTAGATCTATTTCACTCTATATTACCAAAGAAAATTGTTTTAAAGTGTAAAATAAACATACATCTGAATCTGCCCTTTTCTCTATTAAAATAAAAGATGAATTATTTAAAAGGTCTAGGATGAAACCATATCAGGCAATAATTCAGATACTCTATCTCCTGATCAAAAGAAATAACAATGTGTCTTGCTGAAGGTTAGAAGATTTCCTTAAAATGACTATAAACTATTTTTATTTTGACACAGTACACACCCTTTTCCAAAAGACAGTTTTCTCCCCTCTAGTCAATGACATAAGCCATTATCTAAAAGCAACTATTAGTTTGATCTGAAAGTTACCATTTGTTAACCTTATTACTGTTTGTTTTGAAGAAAATCAATTTTTAAAAGGAAAAAAGTGTAATTCTTCCCACATGAAAGAAAAATGCTTAATTTTCTGTCTACTTAATATACATTAAGCATATTCTCAGTACATTCTCAGTCATCCTGGAAATGTGTCACAATTTCATAGAAGACACATATTCATTCTCTTCCTCTCTCAGTCTCCCACCCTCCCTTCCTCTGTCTCTCCCTCCTCCTCAATCCTTTTACTTACACATACACACACACACACACACACACACACACACACACACACACACACAGTTGCAGAGAGTTAAAATTATTTTTGCTTTGGAGTTTTTCACTCAAACTTCTCCTTTAAGGAAAGTGATACAAACACCAAGAAAGAGCCATACATTAAATTCCAGAGTGCTTTCTTCCTTGATTCTAGACTATTCATTTGAATCAATGTTCCAAATGCAGACCTCATCAATAACTAAAATAGTGATGAAATGATATTTGCAAAGAGGAAAAAAATGTTATGATAAAAATCTGAGGTGAAACAAGGACAAGATTTCCCATAGAAAACACACACTCACATTACTTGAGCATCTATGAATTCATTAACATAAGGCTAGCATATTCATTTAACAAATATTCACCGAGTGCCTACTATGTCAGACACTATTCTACAACAAAATGAAGTTGAAGAAAGCACGAACTTTTCAAGGATAAAACCTTTTTGATTGTTATAAAATTATACTATTCAATTTAATTTTTAAATATGCTCAATTTTTCTATAAAGTTCATGGAAAAATTGAAGTTTTCTAATTCAATCAAAACCTGATAAGCAATTCTGAAACATGAATGGCTGTTGTAAGAGCCCTTTTCATAACCACAATAATTTTTTTTTCTTCTGGAATTAATCCTTAATCATTTAGGAATTCTATGTTTTATAAAACTAATTATTTTCCCCTAAACTATGAAAACATGACTTTTAAGAAGGAGAAAGGTGGGGGAAATTGGGAAATGGAGGCCTGGAAATCTTAAATACAGAAGAGACAAGATGTTCCTACTGGACCAAAGACCTCTATTCTTCCAAAAGGATGCTGAACACCTAATAGGCACCAACCGCATCTTCTAGGGTCCTCTCATAAGTGTAACTACCCAAGCTGAAGACGAACTTACTCTGGCAAATCAATCACCGACTAACTGGGAATCTTTGCATGCTGGCTGTTAACATAGCTCCTGCTTATGCCACAAGCAATTGTTGCTGACTGAGAACCTGTAACGTGCAGAGCATGCAGTTCTCTGAGATCCCAATAGTCTAGAACTGCAAAGTTCTAGGCCTACTGGACCATCCCGAAACCCTGAGATATGAAGAGGAAATGTCCTTTAAAAAACGAATGGGTACAATCCTGAAGAACCTAAAAATACTCATTAAATGGGGCTATCGCAGAAATTTTGCTTGATTTTGCTTATTTTAATTTTGACATATGTACACTGGAGGAAAGGGGTGGTAAACTTTGCAACCCATAAGAAGAAACAGAAATACTAATTTAGAAAATTCAAGGTCTAGTAAACCATAATCGTGCTCCCTACCACAGGAGGGGTTTTCAGAGTGAACACCATTCATTCACAACAAGAAAGTAGCACTTTAAAGTTCCAAAGTCAGGAGGAAAGAAGCAACATCTAAGCATAATTTCACATAACAAGCAGGAAAACTTCAACACCTAGAATCATGACTCCATTTTAACACAAAAATTCAATCTACTGGAACACATAAGTGTTATAATTTCCTAAAAGCAAGGGACATAACTAAGACATTTAAAAACTTTTGAATTTCATTTTCCTTCACACATACACAGATATCCACAGAGACTAATAAAATTGAATACAATTGAATTCTACAGGCAGAATGAATGAATACTCACTCTTTGTGTGTGTTTATGCCTATTTCCTTCTAACTTCTAAATAATTTAATCTTTAATAAAATCTAAATCTGGACACCAGAATCAAGCAATGCTTAAATCTCAGTGAAAATAAAAGCTCTGTAGAGAAAAAACAAATTCACATAAATTCTAAACCTTATTACAAATAAAAAGTTCTACTTCTATACAAGTGCAAAAAAAAAAAAAAAGAAGAAGAAGAAAGAAAGAAAAAGAAAGCTAGTTAACCCTCCTCAGAATTGTTTGAGTCTAACTTTAGGATCAAATACTAATTACAACACCAGCACCCATGACCAATGCTTTGTCTGTTTCCACATAACCACAAAAGTAAGCATTTTGACTTTTACCCTCCAGATTAGATTGATGCATACATCTTTTTCCTAACAACATTGTGAGCTCCTGTGGCATTCTGGTCAAAAGTCTCAAATATAATTCTGGAAGGCACTATAAAGTTATAATTATTTTGTGTGTATTGTTTATTTTTGGCTTTAACCTCTTCAATTTCATTTTTTACTTTCATTTTGTTAAGATTCATAGGAACATAATCTAATCTTTCAATTTTCTACTTATACCTACAATGATCAATTATTTTCTTTAATCCCAAATGACCCCATGAAATCTGAAGTTTGTTTGGAAATATTTAAGTAACCAACAATTCATTCTTGCTTATTTCTGACACCATATATAGACACATTTAAAAACACAATCTTGGCATAAAATTCAGGAGTTGGAACACACTGGCACCTTTTTTTCCCCACAAGTTCAGGGAAACACTTGGGTTCTAATAAAGAATATAGTTGGTGGGGAGTCAGGTGTGGAATGATGGTTTCCACAAATAGATGGCTTATAACAAGTATGAAGCCAGAAAGGAATAGAATCATAATCTGGGGAGACTGCTTAAAGGAAAAAGAGAGACGGAGAGAGAGCCTCCAATTTTTTATTCATATATATACACACATATATGTATTAATATATAAAAATGCATTTTTATATATAAAATATTTATATATTAATTATAAACAATAAATATAATATATAATTATAATATATAATAATTATTTTATACACATAAAGAATTATAGCTGGTAAAGAGGAGACAAAGAAAAAGATTATACCATGGATCAAAAAAAGGAGCAGGCAGGGGCTGGCCCTGTGGCCTAATGGTTAAGTTCAGTGCACTCTACTTCCAGGGCCTGGGTTCAGTTCCTGGGCGCGGACCTACACCACTCATCAGCAGCCATGCTGTGGTGATGACCCACATACAAAATAGAGGACAACTGGCACAGATGTTAGCTTAAGGAAAATCTTCCTCAGAAAAAAAGAAAGAAAAAAGGCAGGGAGGAGCATTATTCACAATAGCCAAGCCATGGAAGCAACCCAAGTGCCCATCAACTGATGAATGGATAAAGAAGATGTGGTGTATATAGACAATGGAATACTACTCAGCCATAAAAAAGACAACGCATCCCATTTCCAACAACATGGATGGACCTTTGAGGGTGTGATGTTAAGCGAAATAAGCCAGACAGAGAAAGACAAACACTGCATGATTTCACTCATATGTGGAAGATAAACGCATGGATAAAGAGAACAGATTAGTGGTTATCAGACGGGATGGAGGTGGTAGAGTGGGCGAAAAGGGTAAAGGAGCACATAAGTATGATGACAGATAAAAAAATAGACTTGGTGATGATGCAGACTATACAGAGACTGATAAATAATAACGTACACCTGAAATTACACGTTATAAAACCATTATGACCTCAATAAGATAAATGAAAAAAAAGAAAAACTAGCAGCAAAAAAAAGGCACGTAGGGCCAAATTTGTTCAATGTTCAAGTGATTAACAGTACTCTTTGATGACAAATGGCCTCCTCTGAACTTTCCCAAAGGTCACCTAAGGCAACCTGTTGGATTAAGATTGACAAAATTTAGCAAATTAAAATACAGAACATCCAGTTAAGTCTGAATTTCAAATAAACAATGAATAACCTTTTTAGTGTATGTATGTGCCATGCAATATTTATATACTAAAAAATAATAGTTGTTTATCTGAGAGTCCTCTATTTTGGGGGTTTTTTTTTGAGGAAGATTAGCCCTGAGCTAACATCCTCCACCAATCCTCCTCCTTTTGCTAAGGAAGACTAGCCTTGAGCTAACATCTCTGTCCATCTTCCTCTACGTTTTTTATGTGGGACGCCTGCCACAGCATGGCTTGATAAGCGGTGCACAGGCCCACACCCAGGATTCGAACCACCAAACCTCAGGCCACCAAAGCAGAGCACCCGAATCTAACCATTACGCCACCAGGCTGGACCTCTATTTTATGTGTCGACCTTGTTTTGGATGCTTAGTAAGTATTTACTAAGAATGAGTATTCACTAATAATGAATCTAGTTCCTTCTGAACAAATGACAACAACAGTATTAGAATTTGAAATTGCAGGATCACAACTCCAAATAGGCTAATACAGAACTACAGTTTTAAAGACCCCAATGCCAAATATCTAGTTTCCTGTTTGCCAGTAGAAAGAAAAGAGACGGGTTTAAATCCCCAGCTGTGTGACCCTGGGCAAACCACTTAACTTCTCTCCAAGCCAAGTATTTCACATACTACTGGAAAGTTTTTTTAAAAAATAAAAGGCTGTAGGAAAAACTGGAGACAGCGTATGTAAAGTATCTTATACTACTCCTAAAATGAGAAATACTGACATTACCTGAATGCATTCCTGCAACTGTAGAGTAAAAATTCACATGGCATTGTCACTAAAACTGGTTTTTATATTTATATTATAGGCTTCACTTAAGTTCCTGAGATCATATATATAGAAGAATAAAAATATTCATAAAATACTAAACAAGAAAGTCACATCAATTAAATTACCATGATTACAAATCCAATAACCAAAATCATCCTCTTCTGCTAAGCAAAATTTCTTTTGGCTTACTGATATAATAATTCCATTTCTAAAAATTAATTAAGTTAGATTATCTTTCTAAATCATCAAAGCTTAAGTATTATAATTATTGCACTAGGATCTATTCCTAGTTTCTTTATTGAACTACCAATTTAGTTAAAATTTACTAATTTATTTGTCATAACAATCAACTACAACAATTACAAATAGGGTAGTCAAATGTTGCTTTCAAGCAGATTACACTCACGGCACTATTTAAGTACTTTGTTGACAAGTCAGTCCCTCAAGTAACAGTTAATAACAAAATATTATAACCAATCCTCCCATACCCCCACTGCACTTATTTAAAACTCTGCACAAAGCCCAAAATCTACCTGAGTATAAAATCCTCTTTACTATCAGATCTACTCTGGGTAACAATTTAAATTAGAACTACTCTGCTTAACTTGCTGCTTTGCATTAGTGTAAAAGCAGCAAGGAGCTTTCTTTTTTCGAGGAAAACAAGTTGCAGGAAAAAGTTAAGTAGGGTAAAAACTAATAATTGGATAGTTCTTATTTGGGGGAAATAAATTTCCTAAAGAAAAGAAAATTCATATTGACAAGGAAATACCAAAAATAAATTCCAGACCCAAAAAAAATTTACCTGTGGAGTACTGACACTTTGATCAGCTAATAAATTAATGACATTCTGGCACTGACTAGATTTCTAAAAGATGTTGTTAGTGACTGACAGGCTAAATCAGATATATTTTATTAATTTACTTTTTAAAAATATTTAACTGTCTATTGGTACAATAAGACAAAGGAAAACACATGTAGAGATCCTAGTAAACTATCTGAAAATAAGCACTCAATAAATATTAGTTCCATTACTCATCTCTCCTCTGACTCCACTCATGTATTATGATGAATTCGAGTGTGAATATAATGCACGTTCACAAACATTCACAATGGAGAGTTGAATACTAAAAGTATTCAAAGAAAACTACAAACCAAGTTTTGTGGAACTCGAAAGGTAGAGGAAATTATACTCATTAGGAGGTGAGGCATCTGAACTGGGTCTTAAAACAGAGGTAGTATTTTGATGGATGAAGATAGTCAAGAGAACTTCCACAATAAAGACAGTGGCATGAGAAAGAGCAGGAAAGCAGGAGAGCACGGGGGATATTCAGAAGCAGAAAAAAGTATAGTTGGGTGAGAACAGTGGGCTGCAACGCTTTTCTGAAATGGGTCAGATAATAAATATTTTAATCTTTGTGGGCCATATCCTATCTATTGCAACTACTTTGTCCTTCTGCACAAAAGCAGTCTAAACAATTGTAAATGAATGAGCATTGCTGTGCTCCATTAAAAATTTATTTATGGACAATGAAATTGGAATTTCACATAACTTTCTCATGTCATAAAATATTATTCTTCTTTTGACATTTTCCCACCATTTAAAATATAAAAAACCATTCTTCACTCTCAGGACATATAAAAGCAAGCAACAGACAGTATTTGGTCCACAGGTAGTAAACCTCTGCTTGAAATCCCAATAACCTGTACCTAATAATAACAGTTGCGATTTTCTCACTTTTTTTAAAACTATATCTAACAATATTCAAAGTTTTATTACTTTTTCTTTCCCTAAAGCTGACTTCATTTTATTTACACACACACACACAAAAAAAAAAAAAAGGCCACTATGACATTGGTCTGAGCAGCATATTTTCAAGTCCCATGTCTGACCGGGCAAGGGAAACAAAAGAAAAAATGAACAAATGGGACTACATCAAACTAAAAAGCTTCTGCACAACAAAGGAAACCATCAACAAAACGAAAAGACAACCTAACAATTGGGAGAAGATATTTGCAAACCACATATCAGATAAGGGGTTAATATCCAAAATATACAAAGAACTCATACAGCTCAACAACAAAAAAACCAACAATCCAATTAGAAAATGGGCAAAAGATCTGAAGAGAGATTTCTCCAAAGAAGAAATACAGGCATATGAAAAGATGCTCAACATCATTAGCTATCAGGGAAATGCAAATCAAAACTACAATGAGGTATCACCTCACTCCGGTCAGAATGGCTATAATTAACAAGACAGGAAACAACAAATGTTGCAGAGGGTGTGGAAAGAAGGGAACCCTTGTTCACTGCTGGAACAGTGGAACCACTATGGAAAGCGGTTTGGAGTATCCTCAGAAAATTAAGGATAGATCTACCATATGATCCAGCTATCCCACTGCTGGGTATTTATCCAAGAACTTGAAAACACAAAGGCATAAGGATACTTGCACCCCTATGTTCATTGCGGCATTATACACAATAGCCAAGACTTGGAAGCAACCTAGGTGCCCATCAAGGGACAAATGGATAAAGAAGATGTGGTATTTATACATGATGGACTACTACTCAGCCATAAGAAATTATGAAATCCAGCCATTTGTGACAACATGGATGTACCTTGAGGGTATTATGCTGAGTGCAATAAGTCAGAGGGAGAAAGTCAAATACCATATGATCTCACTCATAAGTAGAAGATAAAAACGACAAAAAAAAAAAAAACACATAGCATTGGAGATTGGACTGGTGGTTACCATTGGAGAAGGGGGGCGGGAGGGCAAAAGGGGTGATTAGGGTCACATGTGAGGGGATGCACTATAATTAGTGTTTGGGTGGTGAACATGATGTAATGTATCCAGAATTTGAAACATGATGTACATCCGAAAAAAATTAAAATTAAAAAAAAAAACAGACAGAAAAAGAACCTTAGGTCTTCACTTTTTAACCATCCTTAATCTTACTTCTTATATACCAATAGGCCTATTTCCCTTGATGTTTCGTTTTCCTCAATGTTTAGGCATTAAATTGCTTTCTTAATTCCTCTACTAGGTCTCATTAAGTGTTTTATTGCTTCTTCCTGCTTTTCTTTGTACAGCTTAACTAATTATAGTTATCACTATTTAGTTTTCTTCTTGATACACATATTTATATCCTCTTTTTGTCTCTTGAAGTTTTCTTGACAACAATAATTGCATTCCATTTCACTGTACTCTTGATTTTACAATACTCTAGTCATTGCCTCTACCTTTTGGATCTGAATACTTATAGATTTTATTAAGTCTCAAAAGCTTTATCTATCAAAACAGAAATGTCCTTACCCTAAATTCATCTGTTTTCAGCTCCCTGGGATATTAACATCTCTGACATGGTAGAAAGTTTCATCCACATGGGGCCTCACCATGATAAAGCAAAAACCTTACCATATTCAAAAGAGAATATGCAAAGAGTTACTTGGGTAAGGGCACCAAAAAAACAAAACTTTTACAATTAAATTAATCAAAGACAATCATGTTTGTTTTAAAAATTAAAAAACTGCTTAGCAGGACACAAATCCTTTACATATGTGCCTTATAATGCAATATACCAAAATTAGAAGAAAAACCTTTTGAAAATCATTTCAAAAATTATTTTGTCCTAGTGTACTGAGAAAAGAGAATAAAGGATACAACACAGCATACATACCTTGAAACAAATCGGTATTTAAAAACCGCCAGTCACCTTCAAATCTAAACAGCTAATGTATCTAGATTTTATTCTTTAGCTTGTAATTATAGAATCAAATTGTGTGTCCTAGTAATTAATAACATCACAAAAGGCTAAATATTATCCACCGTTCGCCTAAGTATAGGTAGTAGCTGTTTGGGGGAAAAAATACAAAAAAAGAAGTAAGGAACATCTGTTTATGGCAAATGATTCATCTTTTTAGGAAATAAAATACTGTGACATAAAAGTCCTCCCAGGGGAAAAGATATTGATGGTGATGGTAATTTTAAGAATGGCTGTTAATGCTGATTATGTGTTTACCATGAGCCAGATGCTGTTCTTTATACTTTACAAGTAATGATCCTCACAACAACCCTATGAGGTAAGTGCTATTATTATTTCCATATTATAGATGAAGAAACTGAAACTCAGTGAAGTTAAATAACTTGTTGGAAGTCACAGAGCTAGAAAGAGGCAAAGTCATGCCAGAAACTAGGGAAGTCTTGCTTCAAAGCCTGAACTCTTAACCACTATGCTATTTGTTATAACACAAAAAACCATACTTCAGGCAGAGGACCATGGCTTTACAAATTGGAATCCAAATCCCTTTACTTTTCGACTGTGGGAGTTTACAAATAACTTCAATTACAGTAAGGTTTAGCACCTAATCACGCTGCAAACATTTTATATTATTACTTAGTGACAAGGCTAATATTTACTAGTCAACAGATGGTTGAAAGCCGTCTTAAAATGATGTGTATTATTTTGAAAATGTGACAATCAATGTGATGAATATCTTAAATAGGCATGAGCTGCTGGTGAGTGGCAGATTAAAGAGTACTGCTACACTTTAGAATTAGATCAGTGGTTCTCAAAGCATTGTTCCCTAGCCAACAACATCAGCATTGAGGAGTCTGGCTCCTGGTTAAAAACTACGTATGATTTTTTCAGGCCTGACCAAAGGCAATTACAAAGGCTTTACTGGCAAAACTTATGAGGAAAGCTGTACTCCCAACATCAGACTTGGTGCACAACCAATGCATTGCAGTCTCTAAAGGGAGTTGCAGTCAAGGACTCAGGGCCCCTGGCCAGTCATGCTCTTTCCCCTGTTTACACTCCTAGATGTCTGGTGGCAGGGGTGGAGGGTGGCAGAGAGCCACAACAGGACACCATGAAGACACTTTTCCCCACTCTCAGCACTTTTCCACTCTTAGTCCTTCCCCTCCCCCTGCCCAAACCCCATCTAAAGCCTTCTGTTCAGGGCTCCCTCACCAACGAGACAACTTCTGTGTTCATCCACCTGATCCTCCATCAGTGTGCCCTTCCTTGGAGGAAAATGGAAAAGGGGGAATCAGCATTTCCTCCATGTTTAGACTCTTCCTTATACCAAAGCAGTAAGTGATTAAAGTCTTAACTCTTTCATTTTTGGATTGTTGCTTTAATTGCTACTCCAACATTTCACAGCTCAAGGCACTCTCTTACCAGCTCAGTTGAGCTCCTGAGAAGCGTCGCCTAGGAATTTAGTAAAAAATGCAAAATCTCAGGACCTACCTGAATTGGACTGAATAAGAAACTCAGGGGGTGTGGCCCAGCAATCTGTGCTTTAACAGGCTCTCCAAGTGATTCTGATCAACACCAATCTTTGAGAACACCATTTTAGAGAAACCCTCTCCTCTCTTCCAAGTAAATAAATAAATGATTCCTAGTTATTTCTCACGACATTTCCTAAGAGCACTTATGAGAGAAATGACCAACAAAACTTATACTCAAAAACTTCTGAAAGAAATAATCTAAGGTTTATTTCTGCTCCCTTTACCCATCATCCTTCCAAAAAGTTTGCTTTAATCTTTAAGTTCCTTATTTTTATTCCTTTTAGGAAATAAGATAAATTCTTCTTCTTCTTTTTTGGTGAGGAAGATTGGCCCTGAGCCAACATTTGTGGTCAATCTTCCTCTATTTCTTACATATGAGACCCCACCACAGCATGGCTTGATGAGCAGTGTGCCAGATCTGAACTCGCAAACCCTGGGCCACCAAAGCAGAGCACATAAACCTAACCACTACACCACCAGACCACCCAGTTCTTTGTTTTTTTAACTTTAATAGTTACATTTCAACTGATAACATTTCAAAAGGGAAAACTGTTTACACCTATACCTAAAAGGTACAGGCAAATTGTCTCAAATGTAACAGAGGACACTAAACAATAATTAACCTTACTGTCTTAGCTTGGGCTACTGTAACAAATTACCACAGACTGGGTGGCTTAAACAACAGACATCTATTACTTACAGCTCTGGAGGCTGAAGTCAAAGATCAAGATGCCAGCATGGTCAGGTTGTGGTGAAGGCTCTCTTCTTGTTTATAGACAGCTGTTTTCTCATTGTTTCTTCACATGGGGGCTGGAGGGAGGTGGGAGGCTAGCTCTCTTCCCCTTCTTAAAAGACACTAATCCCATCACAGGAGGGGCACCCTCATGACCTAATTACCTCCTAAAGACCCTACCTCCTAATACCATCCTATTGGGGGTTAAGAGTTTCAACATGGGACTTTTGGTCAGACACAAACATGCAGTCCATAACACTTATGGTATCAAACTAAACTGTGGCATTCAAAACTGGTATTTTTTCCTCAAAAAAAGGGATATAAACTATATCTCCTTTCAGCTTTTTACAATGGTGTGAGCATGACCTCAATGAATCAAATTATACCAGTTTGTTAGAAATTCCCTTTAATAAGCTACTGAGTAGAAAACATGGTATCTTTGGCAATTACCAGGATATTGGTAAACAAATATGACTAGCAGTTAAGGCAGTTCATTAGGTTTAACTCACAATCAAAAATAAAGTTTTAGAAATGGAACATTTATTTGAAATGTAAGTTTCAAGCAACAAATTGGAACACTGAAATGTAAGCAACAAGTTAGAATATTGAAAAGCTCTCATAAAAAAAGACTTTTCATATTATCTTTGACATTTGTCTACTTATTAGTTCTAGATTAACTACTATAGCCATTATATATTACAATAGTTTATTAGTGTTGAGCTAAAAATAGCAAATTGCATAAGAATACATACAGTATAACCACCAGTTACACAAAGTTTAAAAACACTCAACCAGCTAAATGTTGTTTGGGCATATATATATATAGTATAGGGATATATAAAGATGTACATAGGAATGATAAATGAGAACTTCTAAATAGTGGTTGCCTTCAGGCAAAGAGGAAGAGGGATGCTACCAGAGAGCCTATTCTCTAGAGTTTTTAATGAGTTTTTACACATCTCATAACAACACAACAAAAGTGGTATTGAGTGGTGTATATTCCTCAACTTGCTTTTCTCACTCCACATAATGTTTCTGGTATCCACATTGAGGGGTATATTTGCGATTCACTCCTTTTTGGTGCTTCATAGTATTCTGTGGTCTGCAATATACTATCTGGATGGGACATTTCTATTATTAGAGTTATGTAGTTATATAAGCTATTCATAGCTGAACCTTGTAACATATTGATATTATTTTTCTTTTTCCTTTTCCACATTGTTTCTCCCAACCCCAGAGTTTATAGTTATCTTGTTTCTTTGTTCGCTTAGTTTTCCACATACCCAAAACTCTTCAAATACTCTGAATATTCTATCAACTTCATCTTCTTGGAAAAAAAAATCTCCCCAGATCCTTCTGAATTTTGATCTGAACCAGCTACTCCACAAGCCTCCTATGCAGCTGTCAGGTTCAAATTCCCCTTTGCCTCACCCTGAGGGTTCTCTGTACCTCTCTCTTGGTAGATCGTCTACTTGATACATCTTCCCTTCCTCTTTTTTTGTTTTCTCTCTTATTTTTGTGATGAATATTTCACAGCAGCTTCTTGAGAAAGGATGAATGTAGACCTAGCACATCTAAAAATGTCTTTAATCTATGTTCATATTTGGTAGTGTTGCAGGATATAGAATTCTAGGTTGGAATTAATTATTCCTCACATATTTGAAGGTGTTCCATTGCCTTCTAGCTTCCAGTTTTGCTACTGAGAAGAACAAAACCTATTTTTTCTCCCTGGAAGCTTGTAGGAACTTTTGTTTTTAGGATTCCACAAATACCCAATAATACACCTTGACACCTGTCTATTTTTATCCAATATGCTGAATACTTGGTGTGCCCTTTCATTCTGGAAACTCATGTCCTCAGTACCAGAAAATATCCTTGAATTATTTCTTTTATTTTCCGTCCTCTATTTTTATCTCCTACAACTCTTACTGTTCAAATGTTGGGCCTCTTGGATTGACTCTCTGATATTTTTTCTCTATTTTTTTTTATGGAGTTAATAACTTATAAAGTAAATCAAAGTTAAATATACAGCTCAAAGAAGTTTCACATGCGAATACACTTAGGAAACCACACTCATATCAATATACTTTCCAATGTTATACCCACCCCTGAGGGGTAGCCACTATTCTGACCATGACCATAGTTTTGATTGTTCTTAAAATTCATATAAATGCAAAGCATGCACATACAGTCCTTTGCGACTGGTTTCTTTCACTCAATAATTGTGTTTTCAGATTCACTCATGCTGTATGTGGCAAGTTTGTTCTTTTTAATCCTATAATCTAATTTTATTAAATTATATACTCTATTTCCTATCGCTCTGTATTTGTGTCTTTTTTATTTTTTTACTGGGAGACTTCCTCAACTTCATTTTCTAAGCCTTTATTCAATTATTTTTTTAATTTTGTTGTTGTTTTTTAATTTCTACTAGCTCACTGTAATTTCCTGAATGTTCCTACTTACAGGAACACATATGCATTATGTATAAATATATTGGTTTTGTTTTATTGTCTCTTCTCTCTCATGATATTTTATTTTATTTTTTTTCCCCTCCCTGCACATTTTCTGTATTCTCCAACTGGTTTTTATCTATTTGTTTTGGTCTTTTTATTTTTTAATGTCAAATGCTTCCTTCCAATGCCTAATGATATTTGGTTGTCTGCTCACATTTAAGAGTAGGACACTGGCTTCCCAGCTGTGCAGGACACTTCCGGAAAAACCCACTTCTTTCTGGCTTCATCCAGAATACTCATGTGTGCTACATGACCAGGGAGTGGGAAACAGCTGGGAGAACAGCAGCTGAGGCTCTTGGAGAGCATTAAAGGGACATGGATGCTACTAACCACATCCTGGACTCTATCAGGAAGCCAGTCTATGAGTCACTGGGATTGCTCACTTGCAGATCCCCCCAATAGAGCCCCAGTGAGCACCCCAAATACTCTTCATAACTCACATACCCCCACCCTGTGGCTGGCTCCCTGTGCACATCCCAAGAGCAAGCCTTTGCAGGCTGCTAGTGAGCATGCAAAGAAAACCAGTCCAACTCTGAGGAACTGGGAGAAACTAAACAAACTTGTGGTACATTCAGCACCACTCTAGAGAAAGTAAGCAAACAGGAGGCTGTCAGCACCCAGTCTAGCTTTGCAGGATTGAGAGAAGTCATACAAGCTTAAGAATTCCCCCATAAGAGGGAACAAGAAGTGTGGAGCAGGCATATCCATAGAAAAGGTCTGAGAATGCCTCAGAATCCCTAACATGGCTGATGGAAGATATTTCTTTTTTGAAGCCAGTCAGTAAAGACTGGATGAGGTGACTAGGTCTTTAGATATGAAGACAGCAACGTGAAACTTCAAGGAAAATGAAAAAAAAACAAGGAAATATGATACCACCAAACGAATACAATAATTTTCCAGTAACCAACCTCTAAGAAATGGAGATCTGCAATTTGCCTAATAAAGAATTGAAAATAGTTGTTTTACTGAAGCTCAGTGAGCAATAAGACAACACAGAAAGATAATTCAACAAAATCAGGAAAACAATACATGAACAAAATAAGAATGGTAACAGAGAAACAGAAATCATAAAAAGAACAAAACAGAAATTCTGGAGCTGAAGAATACAATGAATGAAATGAATACACAACTATGTACTGGGGGGATTTGGGGAGAAAAAGCAAAAAAAAAAAAAAAAAAGATTGGCAACAGTTGTTAGCTCAGGTGCCAATCTTTTAAAAAAAAAAATTTAAAATAGAACTACCACATGATCCAGCAATTTCACTTCTGGGTATATGTCCACAGCAAATGAAATCACTATCTTGGAGAGTTATCTGCACTCCCATGTTCACTGCAGCATTATTGCAGCATTATTCACAATAGCCAAGACATGGAATCAACCTAAGTGTCCACTGACAGATGAATGGATAAAGAAAATGTGATGCATACACACACACACACACACACACACACACACACACAAAATGAAATATTATAGCAATCCTGCCATTTGAGACAACATGGATGGACCTTGAGGGCATTAAGCTAAGTGAAATAAGTCAGACTGAGAAAGACAAATACTATATGATCTCACTTACATGCAAAATCTAAAAAAGCCAAAACTCATAGAAGCAGAGAGTGGAACAGTAGTTGCCAGGGGCTGGGAGATAGGGAAAATGGGAAGATATTGGTCAGAGAGTACAAACTTCCAGTTGGAAGATGAATAAGCTCCGGAGAGCTAATGCATGGCACGGTAACTACAGTTAATAATACTGTGTTATATACTTGAAAGTTGCTAAGAGAGTAGATTGTAAATGTTCTCACCACATTAAAAAAAAAAAAAAAGGTAATTATGTGACACGATAGAGGTGTTAACTAACCTTATTGTGGTAATTATACCTCAATATATACCTGTATCAAATCATCACGTTGTACATCTTAAACTTACACAATATGTCAATTACATCTCAATAAAGCTGGGGAAAAAGAAAACAGGGCACTAAAGCTGAGTGGAAGTTTCAGTAGAATGAATGGGGCTTGCTGACAATGGTGCTCACTGAAAGATCATCTGACTGAGCCATTTCTTTGAGGAAATCCCAAGGAATCTTAAGTCTGTCTTTCCTGGACCTCTTGGATTTCCTATAGAAAATTCTCCCAATCTCTTGCCTTGACAGTACATGCCTGATTACCAATATTCTGTGGGCTGACAGAGAAGATTGGAAATCTCAACATTAAACACAAAAAAATTTCATTTACTATCCGTGACTTCAACATACTACTCATCTGCCTTCTGCCTTTTACTGTTTTATAGTATTCCTAGTCCTGGTACCCTTATTCTAGCCTCTATAGAAAATATGCCTTTAGTCTTCTGCCACGTAAGAGAGACACTGGAGCCAGCTCTATGGTATTGAGCGTGGGATCTTGGAAACCAACTGCTTCTTAAACAGATTTTAAAATCTGTTTTCAACCCCATTTTAACTCCCGCTTTCAGGGGTACCCAGCATTTCCAATTCCTGAGTATCATGAGATCCTGGTATATAAATCAGGGTTCTCTCAGTTTTCCCCACTATCAACTTATAATTGAGCTTTCTCATGTCAGTTTAGTTAGCACTAATATATCTGCTTTCCGCCTTCCAAATTTTACAACTGCTCTCCTCTCCATTTTCTTTGCCCTTGTGAGTTTATTCATATAAAAACCCCTAAATTTTCCTTCTAGAGGGGCTTTGGGAAGAACCTGAGTTATCAGCATGCGCATAATCTACCATGTCTAACTAGAAGTTCATTTTACTTTTTCACTATATTCCAAAAATAAATAGAAAATTCACAAAGCAAGAAATTAAATTTAGACTGTAATCGTCCCTTTCCAAAACTAGCCTTCTATAAGTTTCTTCTATCAAAGTACAAGCCATAGAAAGGTAAAAATTTAAGTCAACTGATTATTGGATCTAAATAAAACCAATAAACTCACATGACAGATATTTTTGCCATGTTATAAAATGGACAGATGTTTTGGCATAATTTAGAATATAACTAAATAATTTGCTAAATTCCAATACATCCAACCAAAATATTTTTCTTTTACAACCACAATTGAATCAACTGAATAGAAATATAAATTCTTAGGGCCGGCCCCATGGCCAAGTGGTTAAAGTTCTGCATGTTACACTTTGGTGGCTTAGGTTTGCGTGTTCGGATCCCAGGTGCAGACCTACTCCACTCATTGGCCATGCTGCGGAGGCATCCCACGTATAAAGTAGAGAAAGACTGGCACAGATGTTAGCTCAGGGCTAAGCTTCCTCAAGCAAAAAAAAAAGGGGGGGGGAGGATTAGCAATGGATGTTAACTCAGGGCGAATCCTCCTCACACACACAAAATATATCTGTATATATACATATATATATATATTTTTTTTCTGGAATACAAACAATATCAGTAGGTCGCTACTATACTTCAGATGGTCTGGACCACTTAAGTTCTTTAATAGGTTGTTTTAGTTATCAACTCATTGTGTTCTTGATAATAAAACCCTTTTTAAATCAGATGCCTAAAGCATGAGAAAGCCTAGATAATTCACATGCTATTTTAATTTTGAATACAAAATTTCTTCCAACTTGCTAACTGATAATATAAAATATTTATCAGAGTTTTGAACAAGGAATCTTAAAAACAACAATATAAAGATTCAAATGTGAAGCAGTTGCTTCATGTTTTTTCTAAGGCACTTAAGAAATGATTAGTGAGAAAGTAAAAACTAGTTATAGTTTAAATAATATATTTGATGGTGTTAAATAACTCTTACCATAAACCTAGTTTATTCCTAATAATTAAAATTCACTCTGCATCAGTTGCTATGGCAGCACAACTTAACAATAAATTCTTCAAGTTCTGCCATGATGGATGCTGCCGACTTGAAGTCTTTGAGAATAGGGAGAAAAATATATAATTTTCCAGTTTATAAATGTCTAATCAATACTCGGAATTGCTTTCCAATCTGTAGCAAGAGTTTTGCTCTCAGAGTCCTGGGGGCTGAGGCTTTTTATTTGGCTTTCATTTCCTTATCCTGTTAGTAAATGAAAACATTCTTGATAAGAACCATTTCAGCAGGGCTCACCTCAGGCAAATTGGCTCCAACTATAAATAGTAAAATCCGCCATCTGCCTTTCTATTCTTGTGCTGAATGCAGTCCTGGCATTGTGTTCACACTTCACTGGTGCCAGGCCTGATGCTGTATAGCCAGCAGCAACAGAAAATAATAGTGCAAGACAGAGACAATGAGGTGAAGGACAGAAATGGTACTACTATAATTAACTGCTGCTTTGATATTCACCACAATAAAGCATACACAATAGCATTGAGAGAGCTTACAGCCATTTCATCTTAGCCTCACAAACGGGTTTGAAATCAAACTGCTGTTAGAGCCCAGTGATTCTACATCACTGAAGATTAATTAAAATGTAAAGAATCTAAGCACAGTTAGCAATGTATGTTTGTCATGTTCACAAGAGGCTCCATAGTTGTACTATGCGTTTTTCATTCTAATGGTATTTTATGAGGCATTTCTTTCTACAACCACTGGTATTTTCCCTTTGTGTTTTAAAAAGATAAGCTCCTTAATGATGAAAAAGCCCTTCTGCTGTACCCAACCCTTCCCACTCAGTTTTGAAACCCCATGGAAAATTTCATTTCATACACAACTCCCATTATTTCTCTCAAGATATTTTGAATCCTCAGCTACTCTAAGATATAGACTTTTTCTCAATCTTGCCATACACACATCTGACCTATTTTAAATAGAGAATGATTGCCAAGGTAGTCATTTGTACCTTGGAATTGAAAAGGAAAGTGTACAGGGCAACTGCCATTTTGTATATTCCTATATTGGTAACCCTGTTATTCCTATATCAGTAATTACTGAAGCCATTAGCTTATTTATACAACCAAAAGCCACTCCAGAAGGCACTATTCACTCCTGGAGGAAGTGCCATTCATATAAAACACAATATGAATGGTGTCCCCTAGAGTTGTACAACAAGCAGTACTAAATGTATATTTAATGCCTAAGATGATGTGAGAACAGAGTAAAGAGAGAGTCTAATCCTGTGGCTCTCAAGCTTGGCCACACCTCAAAAACAGGTGGGCCTCGTCTCAGACCAGTTAAATCAGAATCTCAGGTGATAAGGACTCGGCATTATTTTTGTTTTGTTTGTTTTTAACTTCCCCAAGTGGTTTTAATGTACAACCAGGATTGGAAACCACTGGCCTAATCATATCAATAGCTGATCCAAAGTCCTTCAAGACAAAACCAAAATGATTTAACCTTCTGACACCCTCAAAATTTTTCCCAAAACTTTTACTTAGCTTAACCTTTTTAAAAAATCAGTAATATTCTTAACAGATAAATGCTAACAAACATCAAATACAAAGCATTATGTTAATGCAAAATAACATCGAAAATAATGTCACTTTTGTAAAGGTATAACACAAAGGGAATTAGGGAATTACAGTGTAATATATCAAAGATGATGAAGTATTCTTTGGGAGTGGAACATTCATGAGAGAGAGAAGTTTACTGAAAAGAGTGGGATACCATCTGGAAGAGTCTACTATAACAAAATCGCATTCGGAGTTTTACTACTTAATAAGGAAGAGGGAAGTATAACAGCTGTAGCTCTGACTGACTTCTACAACATATTTCTACAGTGTTTATTTCTATGGATACAGACTTTCTAAAAACTCGCCTTCCTATAAGTTCTATCAATAACCCCACAGAATTGAAGGCATATCACTTGTTCACTCCATATCTAAAATGTTTTATCACCTGTCTAGTCACTTGCCAGGAGAGAATTTCTGCCTCTCTCAGAAATAAAGATGGAGGATCTTACAAAGATTTTCAAGTACATAAAAATACTGCAGGGAGCCAGCCCGGTGGCGCAGCAGTTAAGTGTGCACGTTCCGCTTCTCAGCAGCCCAGGGTTCGCCAGTTTGGATCCCAGCTGAAGACACAGCACTGCTTGGCAAGCCATGCTGTGGCAGGCATCCCACATAGAAACTAGAGGAAGATGGGCACGGATGTTAGCTCAAGGCCAGTCTTCCCTCAGCAAAAAGAGGAGGATTGGCAACAGCTGTTAGCTCAGGGCTAATCTCCCTCAATTAAAGAAAAAAAATACTGCAAAAGATGTTAGTACTGCTCTCAGATTACTTTTGATGTGTCCTCAGAACTATCTGACCAAGTCCTGCCTTTACATTTCCCCCTACAAAACACATTTGAAATGAAATAAATATTTCCCATGTTTAACTCAATGATATAATAAACCTATTTTAACACGTGTTAAAGTTAGACTGCATCCCCATAATATTCCACTAATGATAATAATGTTACACTTAGTGAAATATTATTCATATCTGTATCTGAACCCTTCCCCTTAGTGAAATTGCAGGGACCTTCCAATAGATTTCTTTTTGGAATAATTCATTAGCTCCATATTTTAAAGGAATTGTGAGCTAACACTTGAATAGAGAACTATATTTAATAATACGCATTTTACAGTTATCTATAATAAAAAAAAATCACTGTTCAAATTCCTGGGTTCAAATCTTAGCTCTGCCACTTACTCTGGTTAGTTATTTAACCTTGTTAAACCTCAGTTTCCTTGTCTATAAAATAAGAGAAATTCTAATACCTACTTCACAGGATTTTCTTGAGGTTAAATGAGATAAGGCATATAGCATTTAACACGATGCTTGGCACATAGTGTACACTCAGCAAATATTATCTATTATACTTATCTATTACAACAATCATAATAAACTGGTCTAAATCTCTTGACTTTCATACTCATCTATATTGTTAATACAAGTTGAACTTTTTTTTGTATTTGAATATGTGGAAGTAATGTTCTAAGAACCATTATTCCTATTTTGATTAACAAAGATTTAGCAAGTGCCCAAGAAATGTCTCTAATTGATCTGAATGACAAAAATAATATCAGAACCCAAACTCAAGATGGAGTGCTAACTATATCTTTTTAATAAAAATAATTTCCAGAGTTATACCTTTAACACTATTATGAGCAGCAAGAAAGACTATCTCTATTTATAGCAAACTTCACCTGAGTACATCTGTCAACCACTATGTATTAAATGCTCGCTATGCACAGAGCACTTCAATACCAGTCATGTGGGTTACTACCAAGTTCAGAAATATCACTGCTCTAAGGGAACTTGCAATTCAATGAAAAATATTGAAGTATGGTTGCAACAATAACAAATACATAGGAAGTAACTAACAATAGGTGTGTGTATTAAGGACTATATGTAGAAAGTGACTAATTTGCAAAGGAAACAATCTTCCAACTACATACAGTATAATACTGAAGATCTCTCAGAACTATTAGATGTATTACCTCAAACTACAGATAAGGAGGAAAAAGAACTCCCCTGCCAAGTGGGAGCAAGCTCTGTGGGGGAGCTTCCTGATGAATAAATCAGACACACACACTTCTCAAAGTTGGACTAGCTCAAGTACCTTCTAACTGATTTCAAGATTTTGTCTAATCTTTTTAAAGGAGCAGATAATTTTACTTTGCAAAGGCAGCGGAAATTTCAGATGAATTTGACTTTTTCTTAGTATTTGTTCATTCTCCTAGATTATCTGTAATTATCAGACCTACTTCATAGGACTATCCTGAGATATAAATGAAAAAATTCTTGTTGAGTTGAGCACAACACCCAGCACTAGCAAGTGCTAATTATTGGTTAGTGATTCTTCCCATTATAATTCAGTAAATAATATATGAGTGCTGGCAGTTTTTACAAATGACTAGCCATGGCCCTGCTGGTCCATAAAGCACCTTTTGTAAACAATAGAAAAAGCACCCCTCACGCTGGACCAGTGGGTAGAATTCCAAGCAAAAGTGCAGACCTTGAGGGAGCTGAGTAGCAACCTGCCTCCTAGCCAGACTCCCTCTGCAGGGTATCAGCCCTGAATAGAATACTTGCAGGTGGGTAGGCAGAAAACACTTCCTGAACAAAATGAGTTTTAAGCAGAGGTTGAAATGAGGGAGGAATATTAAGAAATAAATCAAAGAAATTTATTCAAAGCCAGGAGATGGCATGTGAATATTAAAGAACAGTGTATTTCATAAGCAACATTACTTTATTAGAGCAAATATTAACTCAGACATAACAAGAAAAGAAGGACGTCATCTGGATTGGGAAGAAAGGGTCAATGGGTAAAATTCTGAAGAAACATGGTATATCTAGAACCATAAAGACATAGGTGTAATGAGAAATTCAGATACTATGAGTAGAGGATGAATTGGTGTGAAGGGGTGAATGAGATCCAGCCCCAGGTTGCAAGTCTTCATACAACTAGTCCTTTCTATTATACTACAACATTTAATATTTACTGGTGGGCTGATTCCCAGAAAGGCAGTCTGTAAACTCATTCACTGGAGCACTACATCAGCTAATTTTCACAGTCAGAATCTCAGAAGGCAGATTTGCAGAGGTTTATCCAGCAAATTCACACTGCATCTAGAAACCTGGGATGAGTTAGTTTTCCAAGTGTATCTAACAACAAAAGCTCCACTTGGTCAAATTTGCCAAGGATCACTAGCAAACTTTTCACTTATTTCCTTGCTCTGTGTTATTTATATTTTTCATCTTTGGCAAATTCTGGCCAAACGCTTATCATTATCCACACCCACTCTACTCCTCTCCAGTCCACTACATCATTCTGATGAGCCCTTTCCATGGGTTCTCCAGATGAGTTAACTCTCCTATATCAAGTTTTCATTGATTGTTCCTTTATCTCTTCATCTTAACTAAAATGTATCTTTCTTTTTCGACTTCTTCAATGCAAATAATTTCTTGTACCATCCCCACTCCTCAGTTTCTCTCTGCCAGCGACAGACCACTATTTCACCAAATGATCATTTTTCAAGTCCTAGTCATCCATATACTTCTACAATCTACTCCCACCCTCATAACCTTCTTCTATGGACTTTAATGGTTTAATGACTGGATCTTTTCTAGTCGATTTTCTTTCTTTATTGTCTTAGTTTCTTTACGCCCATTTCCAAGATGGTAAGCACTACTAAAGAAGTCACCAAACCATGCTTCCTAGGCCTAAAACAAATGTGTACCTAACTTCGGTGAGGCCTTTACCACGGCTGAGCAATCCATGTTGTGTTTTCTTGCATCTCTCTAAGCAAACTCACATTTCCCACAATGGTTAGTTAAAGTCTTCCTCTCTTTTTAATTCCAAACTCCATCTCACCTACTCTTAAGTCTTAGCAGATGACCTCACTTTCACTGAAAATCTAAACTTCTCTCAACTTCCCTCTTCTTCACTTCATACCTCATCATTTGTTCTATTTACCAGATATTTAGGAATTGTTCCTCCTGCTTTTCAGTGTAAACCCTAGATGGGTGACTCTTTACTCACCCCATTCTATCTTCTATTCTAACTGTAATATGAACAATCTCTTACATCTTTGATTCCCTATGTAGATTTTTCTCCCGTCAAGCAAACAAATAAACAAACAAAATAACCTCCTTTAACCTTAAGAGCACCCCTCAAGAATCCATTTCCTTACCCCTTCCTTTTGTGGTTTAAAGCCACAACTGACTGTGTCTCCAAAGGAAAGGAAAGGTAACTAGGGGGTATGTGCCATAATCTACTTGGATGTAGAAAGAAAATAGTCAAATTTTTCACATTTACTTTAATCTATTTTATTTATACTTTTGCACATTTTAGAACATAACATGAGTACAAGAACATGTGTATGTACCTCATAAATATACAGGTGCAGTAGGATATGTATATAACTTCTAAATAAGTAAATCTACATAAATTGGAGCCGTGTGCTCAAATATATTTTACTGATAGACTATGCATTCAAAAAAGCTTGGAGAACAGCCAATGGCAGCTCAGAGGTGAAGGGGAATGCCTGAGGCATCTCCTGTCATGTAGTCCAGGATTTAATGCCTCTAATTTCCTGTCTGGTATGGGTTTAAGAACAGAAAGAATGCTGCTGAATTTAAACCTCTCTTTACAAAGGGAAAGAAGAAAGGACAACAAAGTTGAAAAAAGAAAAATCCCACTGGCATAAATAACTAAAAAGCAGAGCACAGCAATCAAGGCTTCCTACCACTGGAACACCGGAGGTCGGTGCACACACACATGCTAACTAGATGGTGGATGAAGCAGGCAACAGATAAATAGCACCAAAATTTAATCTGGGGAGCTGCAAGGCCCTTTCAGAGGTTCCTCAAGGTCAAAACTATTTTCTTGCTAATACTGAGATGTTATTTGCTTTTTTCGCTCTCTTTCTCTTGAGTGTATAGTGGAGTTTTCCAGAGGCCACATTACATGGGATAATGCAACAAAGTGAATGCAAAGCAGATTTGAGATCCTAAGTGTCTTACATTAAGCCAGATATTAAGGAGAATTTCAAAAATGTAAAACACCATCATTCTTCTAATTTATTTAAAATAACATAAGCCCATTATATGTCACCATAGCTTTTTTAATGAAAAATAACTATTTTTGAATACATTTCAGAAATTATGTAAAGTGTTAGTAGGAAAATATACAACAAGAACACGTTTGCTAAAAGCCAGAAACTAGAGTAGAAGCAGTAAAAGTTATACTACCACTACCACTGTCCCTAAGAACAATGCCAGCTATTAGGTGTCACCATGAACAGAACACTAGGCCAGAAATGTCATGTCCCAAATGGTAAGTCTTATCTCCTCACGAGCGCACTTGTGCTGTGAATAAATATATGAAGAAATCCTTCGTTCTTACTAATTAGAACTAAGATTGGTTTATTGTCTATTAAAAATCACCTAAAACACTTCACAACATGAGGAGTTCTGTAAAGTAGCCACATGCTATTGAAAAGTCCACCAGGAGAGAAAGTAACCAGAGAACTTGACTGAGAGTCAGAAAATTTAGCCAAATGGAAGAAGCATGCACAGTATCCCTAAAATTACTCCAGTATCCATGGAGGGAAAAGCAAGAAATTTTCATTTCTCTTAGGTGGAAATTATAGCTTAATTCATTTTAGCTCCAGTGTTCTAAATTTGTGCTTTTAAGAACAGGCTTACTTAATTGTAAACATTTAGCATCCCATGTGAGTCTCCTAGATTCTTTTACAATCAAAGAAAATTGCCTGCTTGTGAGCACCTATCCTTCACTGAAAACATACATCTCCACCTAAGTATATTGTTGGTAAAGAAACAGATCTCATCCTCCTTAATCTGTAGCCTTCTATATATTATAAATACACTTCCTTCTTGACTTTATGCTTAAAATCTAAGCTGTCCTTTGCCTATCACATTCTTCCATATTACTGAAGCCATGAAAGTGGCTTTTAGCAGTGTTCAAGGCACTTATTCAAACAAGAAATATTTTATCAAGTTAGGAAGGAGGAGTCCCCTAACTCATGCCTATTAGTTAAAACTTCAAAGGTTTGACATCACATTTTCATCAAGATTCTGCTCCTCTTTCTTGCCTAAAGTTTTGGTCACTTACTAAATAAGAAAATATGTGTATACTGATGTGTGGTGATATTTGTATTGCGGCTTGACAATCAACCTAATTAGTGTACCTTGAAAATCAACTAATTAATGTACTGAATTAGTATCTTAACAGAATAGTCTGTTTAGCTATAGTAAACTTTATAATTAAATACATGACAATAAATTTCTTATTTATATGTAACCAAAGGATGGTACTGCAGAATCACAGACAGACTCTGCATCCACTTAATGAGTAGCTCCATTGAAATCAGGATGTGTCATCATTTACCATCTATTTGGGTTATGGGATACCTGACCTTAGGGGTGAGGTTTTGTTTGTTTATACTTTGTGAAGGCAAAGGTGAGAGGAGCCACAAGGAGCCCCCAGGTCTCTAAAACCAAGTTCCTTCATCCAAATTCTTAAGTTAAGTGGTGCCTTCCCAACTTTTCTGTGCTGTCTTGGTCAAGGATCATTTGATTAGGAGGAACAGAAGCCACTTAAGTTAGCATAGGCAAAGGGAAGTTATGAAGAGGATACAGGACTCTTACTTAGAACCCAAAGTCAGGAAAGAATAGCTCAGCCTCATGGAAGGTACCTTCCAATTCCTTCTTTTATTCATTACTTGTCCACTCACTCAACAAATATTTATTGAGTACCTGCTATGTGCCAGGCACTGTCTCAGAAGCTGAGGACAGAACTGTGAACAAAATAGATGAAAAGAAAATCATTGCTCTCATGAAGCTTACATATTAACACGAAAAGACACGAGTGGAAAAGAATGCAAATATTTGAGGGGGAAAAAATTCATTCCATTTGTCTAAGTATGGCACATGTGTAAAAGGAGGTTAAAGAGCTAGATTGAGACAGGACTTACAAGTGAGGTTGAAAATTGTAGTCTTAGGTTAAGATGCAGTAAAGACCCACTGAAAGTTTTTAAACAGATTAATGGTATTACCAGACCAGGGCTTAAGGAAGTAGATCTATGAACAGTGGGTAGAATAGACTTGGGTGCTGGAGGCAGGATATGAAGACCAGTCACGTTAATTGCTACATTCCAGGTAAGATGTGTGGGCCTCAATGATAGCAATGGGCAGTGAGAATGGAATGGAGGAGATAAATTTGATGATGGCTGTTACATAAGTAGAATGGTCACACCTTTTAGTGGATACGTAAACTTTATTTTTTTTTTTTGCTTTTTCTCCCCAAATCCCCCCAGTACACAGTTATATATTTCAGTTGTGGGTCCTTCTAGTTGTTGCATGTGGGATGCCATCTCAGCACAGCTTGATGAGCAGTGCCATGTCCGCACCCAGGACCCAAACCAGCGAAACCCTGGGCCACCAAAGTGGAGCGTGAGAACGTAACCACTCAGCCACAGGGTCGGCCCCAATATGTAAACTTTTAAAAAGTGTCAAGTGACTGATAGTGCCATGAACTGAATTAGTGAAGGCTGTGTGCAGTGGAGGTTGAAGGGTTAGAGAGAATAGAGAACGACTCTTGACTTTGAAGACATTTTGTTTGGGATGTCACTCACTTGAAGTATAGATATCCAGGTGGTGGTTGGCAATGCAGTTCTGAAGACCAGGAGACTTGAAGACCAGAAATATATGTTCGGTAATTTTTACATAAAGTGTAACAGCAGAAATATAAAGGATTTCTAAGAGATGGATTAGATGGTGGGGGGAAGGACTGAAGATAACTTATTGAAGGATGCCTGTATTTAAGGTTTGGGGGAAAAAAGAGTAGTAAATGATATTTCAGCGAGTTAAGAGCATAAAAAATCCAGCAATCTCAACTTAGGTTATCATAATGCATTCTTGTGCATTACCTGAGGAAGAGGGAAGGAGGAAGGAGAAGTCAGGATTAAAAGATTATATATATATAAATACTCATAAAGTTAGAATAAGACAAAAGAGAGGCAAGATGAATGTTTTTAATTTATAAGCTGTTCTGTTCCTGGCCCACATGCATTTCCCTTCTTTAGCAGGGATATAGAATAGGGTACTGCAATGTATCTTACCCAGTAGTACCCATTGGGCTAGTTTTGATTACATAGAGGTTTCTAGGCTAGGGGTCATTATTATGAATGTAAGGCATTAAACCTAAAATAAAGAAAGGGTATCTGTGCAAAGGTTTTCATCATTATTCTTCAAGCCTTAATTACCTTTCTCCAACACTATCCGAGACTAGCTATTTTTACTCAGAAATCTTCTAGCCAAAGATGCTTTAATTACCTTGCCCTGAATAGACTCTGCTCATCTCTATTTATATAGTGCTTTGAACATTTAAAATTTGCCAGTAGTTTTTAAAAGATAGTATAATATTATATCACTCCAATTTAATTAAACACAAATGTGTTCTTTTTTCATTCCTAACAAAATGAACACAACTAAACAGGATTTGCAATGGAAGTAATAAAACAGGCATTGTTTCATAGTTCTTTAGAGTCATATAATGCATTTAATATCATTATTTCCAGAATTAGAAGAAAATAAGTTTTCCAATAAAACTATGTGGCATTTGTTCAGAAAGGACAATCATTTCCATGAAATATCCTTGGTTGAGATGTGTCTCACAGGTAACATCACTATGAATAACTTTTCTGAGGAATGATGCTATAACAATTTCTCCAGCACTCCCAGGAGAAAACATCTCCCTCAAATAGAGAACGGGGTAGAATACACAATTGCAAATGACATGCCAATTCATCATTTGTCATCAGATCTTACACACTTTTCCCTGGCTATGATACCATTTAGCTAAAAAGCAATCAAGGTTCTTGAAAAGAGAACATTGCAAAAATGATGAAAAACTATATTAAGAAGTAAGAAAATAACCCAAAGATTCAATAGCAAAATAAATTGCATAATTGTATTGGTTCAGAGTGCTCTGATGAGCACTGAGTTTTTCCACAGGAACTCATGGGTAGTGTGCCTTCTCTCCTTCTCAATCAGGAGTCAAGCTTTGCCAAGAAACAAAACCATGGATAGTAATATCTATCTCAAAGGGTTACGGTGACCACTAAATGACAGTGCATGTGAGTTACCTGTCACAGAGGCACTTCATAAACCTTAGCTCCCATCCTTCTTTTTTGACTGCAATTACCACAATCCACTTCCATAATACTTAACACGTTACTGTGATTGTTAATCAGTTCTTTTCCCTATGAATGCCTGAGTTGTAAGAACTCTATATTGCTCATCTTTGTATCCTGGACATTTGGCATAATACTCGACCCACAATAAGGGCTCAAGTGAGTCAAACATATCAATAGAACCCGTTGACACTTAAATTAATGGTACATAAGCAACAGGACGAATTGTAAAATGAACATTGCTCCACTTATCAGGAAACCAGCCACAAGCAATTTACACTGGGTAAATCACTTAACCTCTCTGGATATCATTTTCTCATTTTGTAAAATAAGAGGTTTGAGTCATGATCCCAAAACTCCCTTCCAGGTCCAGAATTTTGTAATTATATGACTGTGACTCTGAACAGTCCAGAAGTTACGAGGACCTAAAATTTATATTATAATATGTGAACTTAAAGAAAAGTCCTAGGGGCTGGCCCCGTGGCCGAGTGGTTAAGTTCGCGCGCTCTGCTGCAGGCGGCCCAGTGTTTCGTCGGTTCGAATCCTGGGCGCGGACATGGCACTGCTCGTCAAACCACGCTGAGGCAGTGTCCCACATGCCACAGCTAGAGGAACCCACAAGGAAGAATACACAACTATGTACCGGGGGGCTTTGGGGACAAAAAGGAAAAAATAAAATCTTTAAAAAAAAAAAAGAAAAAAAAAAGAAAAGTCCTAGGAACAGAGATTAGAAACAGGGAGAGAAAGCCAAGAAAGTGATGTGATTTATGTTTCAGGTTTGACTTTATTTTCTCACGCCAAACAAAATTACAACTGCTGCCACCTCTACTGTAGCAGCAGCACCACTTACGGCCTCTCAACACGTGCCAGGCACTGTGTTAAACTCTGTAGGTACACTTATTATTTTCTCTTCCCAGGAATTCTATGGGATAATTACCGTCTTATGCCCAAAGAAACTGAGGTTCAGAGTGGCAGCCCAAAGTCACAATGGTTGGAGCTGGAACTCAAGTCAACGTTGTTTGATGCCAAAACCCACCACTAAGAATCCATGTTTCTAGATATCTGTAAGCTTTCTAATTCTATATAAAATAAAATAATCTAAGCACTATAAACATCTAAGTATTGACCTCAAACAAATAACAAGAAGCAATGATCTATATGGTACTCTTTTCTATACCAAAATATACCTCTAGTATTCGTAAATGTTCTAAGTCATATCAACTGTATAAACTAATTTGAAAACCTTTGATGATTACAATCATCTTTCTACTGTGCTATTACTTTTGAAGTTATTAATGCACATAAAAATGATCACGTGTTTTACAACTGGGAGAAAATACTTGCAAATCATATATCCAACAAGGGGTTAATTTCCAAAGTATAGAAAGAACTCATACAAGTTAACAACAACAAAAAGAAACTGATCAAAAAATGGGCAGATGATATGAACAGGCATTTTTCCAAAGAAGATATAAACAGATGGCCAACAGGCACATGAAAAGATGTTCAACATCTTTTTTAGGGAAATGCAAATTAAGACTACAATGAAATATCACCTTACATCTGTCAGAATGGCTATGATTACCAAGACAAAAAATAGCAAATGTTGGACAGGATGTGGAGAAGAGGGAACCCTCATACACTGCTCATGGGAATGCAAACTGGTGCAGCTACTACGGAAAGCAGTATGGAGATTTCTCAAAAAATTAAAAATAGAAATACCATACGATCCAGCTATCCCACTACTGGGTATTTATTCCAAGAACTTGAAATCAATAATTCAAAGAGATTTGTGCACCCCTGTCTTCATCGCAGCATTATTCACAATAGCCAAGACATGGAAGCAATCCAAGTGCCCTTCAACTGATTATTGGATAAAGAAGATGTGAGATACACACACACACACACACACACACACACACACACACACACACACACACACACACAATGGAATACTACTCAGCCATAAAAAAGACAAAATTGTCCCATTTGCAACAGCACAGATGGACCTTGAGGGTACGATGCTAAGCAAAATAAGCCAGACAAACACTGCATGCTTTCACTCATATATGGAAGATAAGCAAACACATGGATAAAGAGAACAAATCAGTGGTTACCAGAGGGGAATGGGTTTGGGGGGTGGGCAAAAGGGATAAAGGGGTACATATGTATGGTGACAGATAAAAATTAGACTATTTGTGGTGAGCATGAAGCAGTCTATACAGAAACTGATAAATAATATTGTGCACCTGAAATTACACAATGTTATAAACCATTATGACCTCAATAAAATAATTGAAAAAAAAATGATCAGGTGTTTTAAACTTGAATTTCTAAGTTCTCTAAGATTTTATCAAGAATATATGAACTATATTATAATCTAAGCCATTTCCTAACTGATCTTGCATAAAAGAACTCATTTTTTATTTTTTCCCAGTTCTATGGTTCATGTTGCACTGTGATATGTGGCCTTTTATAAAATGGGAAGAAAAACAACTTTGGGTGAATAATGACAACTTATTAATGAATAGAAATCCATTTATAGGAACTAATATCCAAAAGGAACTCAGAATATATAGAAACTCTTTGTTGCAATACAATTCATAGCACACCACCAACTAATATTGGCTAAGAGATTGTTCCTCTGGAAAGAGAGACTTCTTGAATTGATAAAACATATAGAAATCAATTAAAATTATTATATCAAATTTATTTCATGGTCTGGCATTAGATAATAGATATCAAAGAGTCAATTCTTAGTTTTTATGAGGAGAAAGTAATGCAAAATAGTCATAATTAAAATTCTGTTTCAGTTAAAAATGCTTATTCCCATATCCATAAGATTCAATAAATCTTAACTACTGATTAGATTTACTGCAGTCTACGCAGTAATAACGGAATCATTAAAAAGATTATAAAGCATATTTGATTTCAACACGCTCTCTATATCAATTAACACGCCTAACCAACAGGTGAATATTACATAATCACATAATTAATATTTATAGAATCATATGCATATTTCTATAAGTAGGTTTACATGTAAATTCATACATAACCTCACTCTTCCTTAGCTGAATCATTATACTCTTACTTGCTCAATTACCATATTTTAATACTAAACAAAAAATACAAATCAATTAGCTCAAAGCTAAAAAAACTGAAAGGGCTAAATTACAACATTTATTCTAAGTATGATTTAGAACTTTAAAAATATAAAACTAGTTTTCCAAATGTGATGAAAATAACACCTATGAAACTAATAGAATCTTGAAACAAATCAAGCCTGTAAGGTAATGTGCTTTCAGGGATTTTATTTTCCCTTCTGGGAGATGCTGCAATAATCACTGTGTAGTTAAGATCTCTGAGAGAAATCAGTAAAAATAACGTGAAGGTAGTCACTGTCAGAGTTCCTAATGCTGTAACACGAAACTCCTTGACATTAATAGAGATGCTCAACCAAAGATGAAGCGGCTAATCAGTTTCTCAGCTAAGCAAATCAATAGCCAACCTACATAGGGTTCTCGGAATCTTTTGTTCAAATGACAAGGCTGCTGCTCTTTCTGAGCCTTCTTTGTTGGACTAACTGAGAGAAAGAGCAAGGGAATCTGCAAGAAACTGCCAATGACAAAAGGGCAAGGAGTGGGAGGGGGAGAGGAGCATGAGGAGCAGGCTCCGAGGACTAGAAATCAGTGTACCAGAAAGACTTCAGGCGATAAAAGGAGGAAAGAGAACTCATACAACACAGAAAGACCAGAAAACCAAAGGGACAAGGAGGTGGGGTAGAGGGAGTATGGGAAGACAAAGAATTTACACAAAACACAGTGGAATTATGACATAAGGGCTGAAAGCAAAAATGCAAGGTAGTAGGATGCAGTATAGCTTCCTTGTTAAGAGTATGAACTCCAGGGCTGGCGCGGTGGTGCAACGGTTAAGTTCACACGTTCCACTTCGGCAGCCTGGGGTTTGGTGGTTTGGATCCCGAGTGCGGACACGGCACCACTTGGCAAGCCATGCTGTGGCAGGCATCCCACATATAAAGCAGAGGAAGTTGGGCATGGATGTTAGCTCATGGACAGTCTTACCCAGCAAAAAGAGGAGGAGTGGCAGCAGATGTTAGCTCAGGGCTAATCTTCTTCAGAAAAAAAAAAAAAAGAGTACGAACTTCAAATTCCACTTTGAAGGTCCTTAATTTCCTTGTGCCACTTTTCTCATATAAATGAAGTGATCCTCACAAAACATTAAGTATGGGCACAGTGCTTGGAACACAAACAGCACGCAATGTCCACTGTTATTATATATGATAAAAGAAGAGACTATATGTAGGTAATTATGGTGAATATATGATGGAATAGGTTAGTAAAGATAGCTACAGGTAATTAGAAGTTACTATATTTGTTCTCAAAATAGAACTCCATTAAAAACATTAGATGCAATATAGAAAACTGTGTACATTGCAATCCACAGTTCACCCTTGGGTATGCCTTACATGTTGTAGAAGGAACCAGAGAGACTCTTCCATACTGCACACGTGCACGCGTGTGTGTAGTGGAGACGGGTGATAAAATGTATACACTATGACTCAGATGTACAAAGAATATAAAATTTCATTTCTTTTCTACAACTTACATAATTTTCCTCTTAGGCATTCATTTTCTCTAATAGTGATGGGTGTGAATCGGGTTGAGGGTTGTTATAAACTTATCAACTAAAGATAACTCAGTCTCTCCCAATTTAAAGCAATCTCTTTCAGGTAAATAGTGACTCAACTAAAAGTTCAACCTCTTTAAAGAATCTCTCCACACTCTGTTTGTTCTTGGGATGGCAACTAGTTACAAGGAGGAGGCTGAGTTGTGTCATGGTCATGGTGGAGGGGAGAAGGGTGCTGATTCACTTGCATAGGCCAGGCAATTGACTGGCCTCACCTTCGCCATCTGCTATTCTACCTAGTCACTATGCCTGCTATGCTTGTGTCTACTGAAAGTGGGCTGGTCTTTTTGGCTGACGAATTTGAATCTTGCTATAGCTTCTGATTTTGAGGACCACTGGTTTTGAGGTCCAGGTACCCTGCAGCATTCATGCTCTGTTTACACGCTTTGGCTAGTCTATTAGCACTCTTAGAATCTCTCTATCCCTAGAAAGCCAGCTTCCTCAGGCAATCCTGCTGTTCTCAGATTCTCTCCTGATGCTAAGTGGTTGTTCTTACTATCACCATCAACACCTCTCTGTCTCCTACTTTTGATTTTCAGCCTCTGAAAGGTATGTAGGGGAATGGAGACACTGACCAATGGCTCTTCTCAGCACTGGAAATGATTTCTTCTTCTAGTGTGACAGAAACTGCCCATATATCATCCAGAGTCCTTTATACACCATTGTTTATAGTTAAATTATGTACAGATTTTCAAATTTTGCTCTTAATACATCCTGAAGAGTTTCTAGAATTTAGAACATCCTTATTTTTCTCAGGAAATCCAGACTGTGATGACTACTGTTTTGTACAGACCAAAACTAAAAAATTAATTTAAAACTTAGAATTAAAATATTAAACTTTGAGGGCCGGCCCCATGGCCGAGTGGTTAAGTTCACATGCTCCGCTTCGGCAGCCCAGGGTTTCGCTGGTTGGGATCCTGGGCGTGGACATGGCACCGTTCATCAAGATATGCTGAGGCAGCACCCCACATAGCACAACCAGAGGGACCTACAACTAGAATATACAACTAGGTACTGGGGGGCTTTGGGGAGAAAAAGAAGAAAAGAAAATGATTGGCAACAGATGTTAGCTCAGGTGCCAATATTAAAAAATATATATATTAAACTTTGACCCAGCAATTTTACTCCTAAGAATTTACCATATTGATAAACTTGTACGTATGCAAATGATGTATGGTCAGGGTTATTCACTGCATCATTATTTGTTAAAGCATAAGATTAGGAACTGAACTGTCCACCAATTCGATATGGTTACTAGAGCTGATAAAAAGAATGAGGTAGTTTTATATGTACTGATATGGAACAATAGCAAAGATATTATGTGAAAATAGCTAGGTATACAAGAGTATAAACTATGTATCCTTTGTGTACACAGAACTGAATGACAGAGAGAAAGGGCGGTGGCCCGTTGGGGTTAAAAAGAGGGGAAGGAGATTTATGTGAAATTATTTCCTTTGGTACTTTTTGCATTTTATTACTATATATGTATTTCACATTAAGAAGATAATTTATTTAAAAAAAAACAAACTCAAAACTGAGGAAGTGACTCCTTTACTTGAGGCTGCATCTACCCCTTACCCTGAAACAATGCATGCCAATGATGCCATGGGTGGATAGGCGGAAGCCCTGGAAAAATAGCAACAAGGAAAACTTGGAACAAAAATATATTGTTTTAATACCCCCAAAAGATTCCTCACATCATCACAGAAAGTAGGCAAAGTTTCACTCTCTGACTCACTTCCATTCTATGAATTTGTGAGACTAGAAGAAGGTAAACTGGAACAATGAGATTTCGTGGCATACACACATCTCAGAGGGAGACCAGTTTCCATCAAACAGTGATAGGGTAGAAAGAGTCCACAGACTAGAGCAAACTCTCACCATGAGCCTTACAATCCGCATGCTGGAGGGTCCCATATGCTTCGGGGAAGTTAGCAGCTTCCTGAGGCAGTTTATCTGTTCTAGCAGGAGGAGAAAGGGTACAGTATCGTGATAAATGCTAAAAGGTAAGCTGGTTCCTTAGCGAAGGCGTTTTCCCTGTGGAAATTGAGCACCCGTCAGCAGGCAGGACATGGCAAAGATGTATCACACATGACTCACCCCAAGTCTCCCCTACTCTGATCAGTTCGTGTATACATCAGAACCCTCTCTCCTTCTCCTTGACGACAGAAAGGGCAGGGTACCAGGTACCTCCTGCAGCCCTTAGTAACCTAGGTCCCAGAGTAAACGAAACCCACGGTGAAGGCAGAGTAAGAACAAATACGTCTAAGGGGGAGAGTAGAGAAAAGCAGAATGACATTCTAAGACAAGAGATTTTGGCTGCCAGGATTTCTTTCTGCTGGCCAACTTAAAATTTCACAAGAACAAGGAAAATTGAGGAAATAAATTAGCTTTATTAACTTTAATCATCCAAACTGGAGGCAAAACAACCTAGTGGTTAAGATTCTGACACCAAATATACATAGGCCCAAATCTCCCGAGAATCCGTGGAAAACCATAAAACCTCTTGAAACTATAACTACTTTGTAGAAATTATCTCAGAGGAACTTTTTTCCCTAATAAAATAACAACAACAATAATTCAACTGAAGACGAAATGAACAGTGTCAAGATCTACCGACCAGTTCTGCAGTGCTTTAAATAGCAGCAAAACAGAACAAATTTCCTTCCCTACCATGTTTTTATCTTACGAGAAACAGCATCTAACGGCCCAAGGGAAAAACAGTACATCAACACAAAAGCAGCCTGGCTGAAGGTGGTTGTGGCTTTATCTGCAGGAGCCCATCATCAGACATAAGCCCACTTAATTCTACACAAACCCTTCCAAGCCTCCAACAGAGTATTATTTTCAAAAGGCAAGAAACAGATCAATGCCATTTTCTCTTTAAAAAAATTATACGCAATCAATGTTCTAAATATATGCTCTCAAAAATACTAGACTTCAGTGATGAAAAGCCCCAGAAAAATAAAATTATTTCTTGAAAAAAATATCTAAGTGTAAAATGGCAACTTCCAAGAAATATTTAAATTCAAATACAAAGGTCAAACAGATTAAGTCTTGAGATACAATGTCAAGTTTGAAGTTTGGATAAACTTCAATAGCTTATTTAAAAATAAAAGTAGATTTTACTATTAGAGACTGCATTCTACCTACAAAAACTATTATTAATACTGAGGAGGGTTATGAACTTCAACAGATAAGCAAATAAAGAACCTGAAAACAATACTTTATATCTGCTTAGATCAAACGTATTGTTTTTGACACATTTGAGATCACTATTATATTTCACGAATGTCAGTCAATAAAAATTTATCATGTATGCATCATGCCAGAGTCCGGGAATTCAATGGTGAGCAAACAAAGACATAGTCCCTGACCTCACAGAGCTTACAGTCTAGTGAGAAAGACAATTAAATAACATTGTAGTGCATCAAGGCATTAAGATGGAAGTATACAGCGCGCTAAGGGACGGAACTCTGAACGGAAGAGAGGGAGGAGGGGTAGTGAGTGGTGAAGGAATTCAGGAAATCCTTCCCAAAAGGCTTAACGCTTAACCTGAGACTTTAAGGATCACTAGAACTTATTCAAAGTGAAAGAGGAAGAAGGCTCCAAGTAAAGGAAGCAGATTTGTATAAGAGAAGAGGGGCAGGATAGAGTGGGTAGGAGAAGAATATAGTGCATTTGAGAAACTGAGTCATTCACTTCTTAGGAGAATGAATAAAAACATTCACCCGTCACTCATCAACCCTATTTGTTCATTCAGTCAATCAACATTTATTGAGCTCTCACAAAGGTAATTCGTATGTCGGTACCCACAAAATGGAGGCTGCTCCAAAGGCCCAGCCCACAGAACAAACTTAAACCTAAGTCAGCCTGCACTTATGGGAAACACGTGACTGTCAAGGAAACCTAACAGACACCAAACACAACCCTCCAACTCAGCTCTGGCTAGCTCACACCTCACTCTAGAAAACAGGACCTGTTGGCCTTACAGGGAACCTCCTCACTCAATCCTGCCCTGCATCTGAGGTGCCTGTTCTAACGCTCTATAAAACTCCCTCTTGCCTCAGATCCCTCCAGAACAGTGCTCCACTGCCTGTGAGGCACCGTGCTCTCCCAATCCGTGCATTGTTTTCCCTTGAATTTAGGACAAACTCGTTACTACTCTGTATGAGTTTTATAATTTGACAGTTCCTACTATTTCGCAGCCCTGTTCAACCAGGGAGGTATCTTTATCTTTTTCAAATTATAAAGCCCAAATAAAAGGAAATCAATATATCCTATCAAGGCTCTTTCTCCTTAAGATGACTACATTACACAGAATTCCTCTGAAAAATAACAGAAAAAAAATTATTGTAAATCTGAATAAATTCCCTGTGAAGGAATGAAGTCTTGAAAGAACTGGTTTATTTATATTCCTGTTTTTCTTATACCACTGCCTCTGAATTTTCAGAATATGTACATCTCACAGTCTTACAGAGAGTGGGTCTCACTAGGCTAAAATCAAGGTGTTAGCAGGGCTGCCTTCCTTCTGGAGGCTCCAAGGGAAAAATCTTGACTTTTTCCAGCTTTTAACAGCTGTCCACATTGTTTGCTTGTGGCTCCCTTCGTCCATCTTTAAAGCAAGGACTAACTAAGCCCATCTCACATTGCTTCACACTCTCTTCTGCCTCCTTCTTCCATTTTTAAGGACTCGTGATCACATTGGGCCCACCAGCAAAATCTAGGATAATCTCTGTATTTTCAGGTTAACTGATTAGCAACCTCAATTCCATCCACTACCTTAACTCCCCTTTGCCATGTAACCTAACATATTCAGAGGCTCTGGGGATTAGGACCTGGTCACCTCGAGGGAGTCATTATTCTGTACCACAATACATTAAACAAAAATTTACGGTTACTGAATACACACAACATTGAGGAAGCTGCAATAGCAACCTCTCTCCCTCTGTGATTTGTATCTGCAAGGGTAGATAAAAAATGTGTTCAAAACCATACTGTTAAGGAAAAACTGTGGTACTGGCTCAATACAAGGTTGACATAAGGGAAGCCATATTGTAGAAAAGAAACCATAATGTAACTTCGAATGACCTCTGATTAACCCAGACATGCTCTAGAATTTATGGCCCCTCCCAGCTGCTATAAGTTGATAACTTTGTTCTTTTGAGCTCCTGATGAACGTGATGACCCCAAGGCAGACAGTCTATGTTGACAGCCATCATCAATGACAAATGAAAGATCACGGTATAGGGAATTGTTCCAGTTTCTGATGCACAACCAGTAAAGACTATCAGGAACTAAGATTAGATGTCTGCCCCCACCTGGAGATTAGATGTAGGCCCCATTGGCATTAGGTCTACTTTTCAGGGACTGTTAAAATTTGGGTTGTCTATACGTCTTATCCTTCTGGTCAGATATTTGATTATAAAATGTGCCTTTAGATATTGTTCCAAAACTGCTGAGCAAGGTACAAAAATTCTAATAATGCAAAATGTCAACCTGAAGACGGGAACAAGAGAATATTTCCAAATGAGTGCTAAACAGTTTCATTCCTCTAACCCAGATCTATGCCCAATTCAGCAGGAAGTAGCTAGATCGGTTGTCACCTCAAATCCCTCAAGAATGAGGAATGACCAAAGAACAGGGGGGAAAACTGGCAAAGAGCCATTGATGATTAGGTAGCTAGGAACTAAAGTTTTTTTTCCCTTTTGCAATTACCGATTATAACTTTTAGCTGTTCCCCCACCCATTGTTAACTGTTCTGTTTAGGCAATATGCTATCTGACTGCCACTAGGTTCCTACAGATAACATCTCCCTGGAGCCTGGGTCACCATGGTAATGGATGCTTGAGCTGTTTTTCAGGAATTAGAACCCCTTGTCCACTTCAGGCCGGTTGAGACCACCAACCCATCAACTGGGCCTGCACCGATGTTTGATAAACAACCTTTTGACATCAAGAGGCAAAAAACTCCACCCTCAGATCATGCTAATGCCACCATTTTGTGAACATGCATTCTATGAAGAGCCATGAAGTCTGACTATGCTTGTGCAGATCATCAACTGCCTCACCTCTCCTCACCTCCAATCATCTATCTCCATATTTCAGACCTCCTTGTCTACCCAATAAATATCCCTGAGTCCCCGAAACAGATTTGAGACTCATGCTCTCACTTCCTCACTTGGCTGCCTTTTGTGATTAAAACCCTCTCTCTGCTCCAATCTCACCATCTCGGTGTTTGGCATTCCAGGCAACAGGCAAAAACGAACCTGGGTTCTGCAACAAATGCATCCGAAACGTACTTCCAGTAGGAACTAGATGACTGTAGAAATGAAAAAGAACATTTTTTACTCAAAGTCTTAAAAAGAAGACGGCATATGAAGCAGGATCTGTAACAGGCAGAACTGAGTGTGGGGTGATATTTTGGGGGGGGCTTGGGGGAGAGGCTTTGTGTGACTAAATGGAAGGAAGCTACAAAAAAGGAAGATATATTTAACAAGTCCTCGTTGGCCAGAGTGAAGAGCACTCAATGGGAAGCAACAGGAACTGAGAATTTCAAGGAGAAAGTGGTAAAAATTTCAACTGTGGCAGAGACGAAGGAACACAAAGACAGAGAGGAGGGCACTGGAGTTTTAATTAGTGGATCATTGATCTTCAAACAAGCACTCAGTCAAGTGCTAGTGGCAGAAGGCAGATTGCAGCTCTTACAGAGTGGGCTGGCAGCAAGTGTAAACGATTCTTTTGATAAATCTGTAGTTTAAAAAAAGCAAAATATTTTTTAAAAAGAAGTTTGAGAAGACAGTAAGATAAAAGTTTTGGTAGTACACGTTATGCCGGGGGAAGAATTCAATGAAACTGGACAGATGAAGAAGAATAAGAGTAAAACATCAGATCAAACACACAGGTTGAAACCCTCAAGTCAATACCTAAGGTAAAGAACTTTATAATAAAGTTGCTGACAATATCAATTAAGAATCTCTGTCTTAAATTTTAATTTGGGGGGGAAATGGTAAGGCAAGAAACATGTACTGATCTCATTTTACAAATGGACTACTGGGCTAGATCCATTGAAAATACTGTCTTCATTCTTACCAGATTCAAATATGAAATTTCCTAGGAAATTCCATGAGCAAAAATTACACAGACTTAGGTAAAATTAGAACTCCAAAAGAAAGCCCACAGCAGTAATGGTCACCACTTAGCACATAAAAAAATATGAACTCGATATTTCTTCAAAGTTTTACTAATGGTTCCCTTCAGAGGAAGAAAAATATATTAACTTCTTGAGTTCTTACAATATGGGCTTCCAGAGTCTCTCTTAAATTTATAACAATAAAAATATGTTTGAGGAGCAGCAGAACTACCTAATGATTTAAAGACACAAATTGTAAAACAGGAATCACATCATTGTAACTGTCATTCTTTGTAACATAGGATTAAACAAGATTTCTTAAGGTGCTGTTCTTAAAGTAACAGTTATTCTTTTTTTTTAATATTTTATTTATTTTTTTCATTTATTTATTTTTTTGAGGAAAATTAGCCCTAAACTAACAACTGCTGCCAATCCTCCTCTTTTTGCTGAGGAGTTAAATGGAAAATCATCTTTAAAAACAGAGAAACTTCTTCCCTTCCTTACCTCTTTCCTCTGGCTGGAAAGCAGATTTGATGGCTGGAGCTTGAGCAGCCATCTTGAACCACAAGATAGAACCTATGTGATGGCAGGGCAGCAACAAAACAAGAATGAATGTAGGTTCTTTATACCATGGAGCTACCTCGCTAGTGTCAGATTGTATACCTCCAGATCTTATTTCCACGGGAGGAAAATAAACTTCTCCTTCTTAAGCCACTGTTATTTATGGTATTTAGCTTTATGTAAGTGAACCTAATCCTAACTGATACAATGTATATATGCTAACAATTCCATGGCTGGTATATACTCTAATGTCTAGACCAGTGCTGTCCAAAAGTTTTTTCTGTGATAATGGAAATGTTTTGTATCTTTGACATCCAATCCAGCAGCCAGTAGCCATGTGTCATTAATGAGCACTGGAAATGTTTTTTTTAACATTTAAAACAGAATTTTAAATTTTATCTAATTTCAATTAATTTAAATAACCACATGCGGCTGGTGGCTACTGTATAGGACAGCACAACTCTAGGCATCAAGGAGCAACAAAATTGTAATTGAGCTAATTTAGGATGATATAAAATCCCTCCCTAATTTATATATAACAATACAGTAAAATTCTAAAAATTATTTTCATTTTCATAAGAGATATGCCTATAATTACATTTTGCTAGAGTAATTTTTACTATGTCTACCTTGAGCCAAACCTGTGGAAACTCAGAAAGTGTTAGCTGAGAAGAAGACAACTTGGCAGTGGGTCTATAACACAGACTTTCCACATTAGTAAAAAAAAAGCTATCCAGATTTTCTTAATTAGAAAACCACTGCTCTTAAAAATTTTACAGGATTTAAGTACTTTTTACGTTTCTTTTCCATTCATATGCTCTCTTAATCAAAGCACCTGGATGGAATATATAAAGGAATATCTAGAAAAGTGTAACACTTATCAATTTGTTAAACTGACCTTATACTATGCTGGAGAATATCAAAGCAAAATTGTTACTCAAATTCTAATAAAGCTACTTCCCAGCATGCAGTGAAAAATTTTTTGGTCTGCTTTAAAATCAGTAGACACTTTTTCTTCCCAATGCCAACCACCTTTGTGTTAAGAGGTACGAGTATTATGGATTGTAAAGCACAGTTCTTCAGTTATTAATAAACTAGAAAATTCTAACACAAAGCCACCTCAAAATGGTCACTAAGGGGGTGGGTCCTGTGGTGTAATGGTTAAGTTCAGCATGCTACACTTTAGCGCCCTGGGTTCACAGGCTCTGATCCCAAGTGCAGACCTACACCACTCATCAAGCCATGCTGTTGTGGTGGTGACCCACATACAAAAAAGAGGAAAACTGGCAACAGGTATCAGCTCAGAGTGAATCTTCCTCACCAAAAAAAAAAAAAAAGAAGAAAAGAAAAGTCACTTATTTTATATCCTTATCCCAGAGAGGGTTATATTATATGTAAATTGCCTCTAGATATGTTTGTCCATCTTCTTCTCCCTTTTCCCTTCAGGCAGAATTAATCTCTCTCTGTGATCATAAAATATTTTGTGTGATAGATATCCTTCTCCTACAGCATGTACTGTTCTAAGTCATGACAGTTTTCAAAACTGTTTCTGCTCTGGACCTTGAAATTCTCAAGGGCAAGAGAGACCTCAGAGGAGTACTATGGCTGTGGAACAAAACCATCAGAGACAGCACAAAGGAATTTGCTCTTGAGGGCAGAGGAGCAGAAAAGGAGCAGTGTAATCACAGCTCACTAATGCCACATTTCTGTCCAGGGCTGCCCTTGGTTACAATCTGCTTTAATGCAATTCATCCTGCAATTGATTTTTGGGTACACTTTTGTTTGCTTAAAATTTTGAATTGCAAAATCACATGCAAATTAGTGAATAAATGAGATAACAAATTTAAGCATATGATGGATTAATCCTAAATAAAGCTTTTAAATCACTTTGGTTGACATTACACAGTTTGCTAAACAGAGTATTCCAAACAGCACTTACTGTTTCTGGTTAAGATTATGTAATAAATACAACCTCTGTATAACCCTTTTGTTTTAAATAATTTGGATAGAATTAATTAGGTATTGTATAAATACCACCCACAACCTTAAAACAGAAAGAGATGTGAGCAGATGAAGAATCAATTTTAAAGTGATGAAAAGATATTTTTAAAAATTCACTTTGAATGACCTACTTTTAGAATTTAACTGCTGTCAAACTAAAATGACAACTTACTAGTTATCTGAATTGCTAATTTTTTTTAACTTGAGAACTCTGTATTTTATATATGGAACAGGATAGTCTTGTGACACTAGGTAAATCTAATAGCAAGGATATTAGAGATATAGATGATTCCTAGAGAGTGAATAAACACCCAGGTTAGAATATTCAAAAGAAGAATCAATACTGGCATCCACTCACCCTCACTTAATATTCCTACTCACCTATTACTTCTGACCAGTTATACAATTAAGACCCCTTCAGGGTTAATTAGGAAGTAAATGTAGCTATGGTCTTCACCATCGATATATTATAATAAATTATGCACTCTCTGCCTGAGGCAACGGGACAGAAGAGAGAAACATGCAAAATTATATCACTGCTTCCTCGTTAACCAAATATGACATTGGCATCTGAAGCAATCACCTTTCAGAAGGGCTTTTCATTGTATCCTTGGCTTTAAAAAGTTGTCATTCCAGGGGCTGGCCCCGTGGCCGAGTGGTTAAGTTCGCGCACTCCGCTGCAGGCGGCCCAGTGTTTCGTTAGTTCAAATCCTGGGCGCGGACATGGCACTGCTCATCAGACCACACTGAGGCAGCATCCCACATGCCACAACTAGAAGAACCCACAACGAAGAATACACAACTATGTACCGGGGGGCTTTGGGGAGAAAAAGGAAAAAATAAAATCTTTAAAAAAAAAAAGCTGTCATTCCAGAAAGGACTGAATTTTCATAGCAATTCCAACCTTTAAAGTACTATTTCTCAAAGTGTGGTCTTAGCCCACCCGCATGAAAATCTGAGGAGTTTTGAGAAATACACATGCCTGGGCTCCAAAGCCGCACCAAAACAGACTCTGAGGAGTGGAGCCCAGCATGTACATTTTTAGCAAACATTCTCCCACCACGTGATTCCAGGGCATGCTGAAGTTTGAGAACCAATGCCTAAGAACAAGCTAGTCCTGTAACACTCGGTATATGCATTAAGAAACACTAGATGAATAGATGTAATCCATAATATCAAGGTATGGTCCCTAGATCAGCATGGCATCACCTGGGAGCTTGTTAGAAATGCAGAATTTCAGACCCATCCCAGCCCTGCGCAATCAAAATTTGCATTTTAACAAGATCCCCACATGATTCATATTTACATTAAAGCCTGAGTTGTCCTGGTCTACAGCAGTTATTCTTGGATGCAGGTGTCCTGGGGCACCTTATATCAGTCAAACGGCAAGTATATTAGGGATCGTGTGGTAAACACCTGAAATATACTTTATAGTAAAATAGGCAATCAAAGCCAAGGCCCTGTCGAAATGCAGAGGGAAGATTCTGGATATCTTTTGATGGATTTTAAAACATTCACGATAAGATTTTGATTCTACTCTATCAAGCACTGTATTTTTTTTTTTAAACATATACTTTTTTTTTAAGATTTTTTTTTTCCTTTTTCTCCCCAAAGCCCCCCAGTACATAGTTGTATATTCCTTGTTGTGGGTCCTTCTAGTTGTGGCATGTGGGACGCCGCCCCAGCGTGGTTTGATGAGCAGTGTCATGTCCGCGCCCAGGATTCGAACCAACGAAACACTGGGCCGCCTGCAGTGGAGCGCGCGAACTTAACCGCTCGGCCACGGGGCCAGCCCCTATCAAGCACTGTATTAATCATGGAAGACAGAAATCATTGAAAATACAACTGAACCGACGAAGGCTGAAAAAGAGGTTTCACAAACAGCAATGGTTTGTGAGTTACTTTGGTCTCCAATTTAAGACCCACTTAAGATATAAAGAATAACCAAGACTTTATTCATTAAGACCTAGAATGTGCACAGACATTCTAGAATTTGTTTTCCCATGTATGACTGCATTTGAGGTTTGGGATATTTTATTTCATAAAAAGACTTGCTGAAAAGAATCAAAAACAAAATGTTAAAAGACATTCCTCCTTGAATCTTTGTTGTTGTTTTTAACAATGTGGGGCACAAATCAGAGAGAGGACTAAAGTCCAAAATGATACACTTGAAAACTAGAAAGGCAAAACAGGAAGTAATGTGCATATTGTAGATAAATATTATCCTGTCTGACAAAATATTTTGATGCCTTATATAACACTTTACATAGAAATGACAACTTATTTTCTTTATCACAGAAGTGTAGGGGAGGAAGACATTTCCTCTACCTGCTCTGGGTCCTTCTGGCCAGAAAATGAATTAAATTCACGTGAGACAGAATAACAGGAAAAAAATTAAACAAAGCTTTATAATATGTATATATGGGATAGGCTCAGGCAAACTGAGCAAGTCACCAAAATGGCTGAAGCCACCACCTTAAATATCATCTTCAGCTAAAAGCAAAGGAGGATGTTGGGGGTGGGGGAGTCAGTTAAGGGAGATCACCAGAAAAGTACAGTAAACAAGAGTAGGGTTATTATGCAGATTTAAGTCCTTGCCTTCTGCACTGATAAGAGTTTCTAGAGATAAGGTCATCCCCCCTTCTTCCTGGTACAGAGAGGGAGATACCTTTACAGATGGAGATTTCCTTTACAAATGTAAAGGTCTCTTACAAAGGGTAAGTAAATTCTACTTTTCAGAGTTTCTTTCCTGTCTGCAGTTTTTAAAAGTAACCGGCCCCAAATAATCCTCATGCCAAAGAGACATATCTTGGGATGGCCAATTCCAGTCCCCCACAGAAGCATATTAAATTAGTTATAAAATTTACTAGTTAATGACACTATTACCACTCAACTATGGGAATACTATCTACATATTCAGCTTATTTATGAAGTATACTATGGTTTTTTTGTTTTGTTTTATTTTTTTGAGGAAGATTAGCCCTGAGCTAACATCTTCCACCAATCTTCCTCTTTTTGCTGAGGAAGACTGGCCCTGAGCTAACATCCATGACCATCTTCCTCCACTTTATATGTGGGACTCCTACCACAGCATGGCTTGCCAAGTGGCACCATGTCTGCACCTGGGATCCGAACCAGTGAACCCTGGGCCGCTGAAGTGGAATGTACACACTTAACCACTGCACCACCGGGCTGGCCCCTACTATGCAGGTTTGATATAAATACTTTTAAAAAATCTCTTTAGAGAACTGATCTCTAGGCACTCATTTAAGCACCAACTGATCTCAAAGCATCTTCTGGAAATCTTACTAATACAAATACAATAAGTTTTACATAGAGTGGAGTACAAAATAAATGTCAACATCCTCTTGAATAAATATTAATTTACTATTATCATGCATTATGGCAGGGTCCCTATTGTATACTACCATATTAACTGATTATTACAACAGCTTTAAACATAAAATATATATCACAGCTTATAATAATATTGGCAGAGAAAAAAATCTGTCTAGATGTCAGTACCACGAGAACTGAGTTTGAAAACAATGCTAGAGGAAGCAAATACCACAAAATCATGTAAAATAGCTATGACTTATTTGTTGACTTTGAGTCAACACTAAACTCAAAACTTACACTACCTCTCCTTTTCTACTTTCTATACTAGAAATGAGACAAAAATACAATGCTTAGTTTATTGCTCAGAAGTTCTAAAGGTTAGACAATGATAATTACTATATGTAAATATCACAAGGATGGCTACAACCAAGAAAAGAACTCTAAGATGCTTAGAAGCACAATGGAGGTCATTTGCTTATGAATAGCATAAGTTTAGCTTGCAACGCTGTTTGTTCATTTTTTCAATAGTCTGGCTGCCATTCAAACATACAGATTAGCTGCAGAGATTTGTGAAAGAAGCCTATCCAATAACAACTTTTGTTTTTTATCTGGTACCTAAAATAATACTTTAATTATAACAACCTGGTAGAGGTCATATGCATAGCTTTGGTATCTCAGCATACCCAATTCTGCTCCTGAGACTATGGTACTCAAGCAGTATCACTCTCAGATCCAGGAAAAAGAAGACATTGCCACAGACCTTGTGTTTCAGACACAAACACCCCAAATTAAATCTATTGAAGAACACGTGAGATGGCTTCTGCCACTTGGGGTGTGACCTGTGACCCTAAACATCTACTCACACAAGTAACTCTTCAAGCTCCCCGGAGGTCCTTCTCCACATTTCTTGCCCTTCCTCGTCAAAATAAAAGGGGATTATGTCAGAATGCCCTGAAGGTGGTGGCTACCCTGCTGCTAAAGACAGAGACAGATATGCACTGCTTCAGAGCTTCAGGATTTGAGCAACAAAAGCACTTAGGTAAGAGAAAAGACTAATTAACTTGTCAAATCCTTCCTCTCAGGTACTATGAACGCAATAAACCCCTGCTTAACCAAGTATCCTTTCCCAATAGTGCCAAGGTTCATTTCTTGCTTCATGTTTCAATTTGAGGTTTTGGAGGTACTTACAAATTAACATGGTATTTGTAAGAGTTGCACATAGCAGCTAAAGAGTATTTTACAATATTAAAGAATTTATAAATTTCTTGTGTTTTGTCTTTTATATCATTAGATAATTTTGCACATGTTAGAAGAAAAATAACCTGAAAGTAATGATAATTTTAAACATTTTTAATATTTTCTTTAATTTATATTTTTATGAAAATGTATTCAAATTTTGATGAAATATCTGAAATATTCAATTGGTCAGTGAATTACTCAAAAATTTACTATTAAATTTCATTAACAAAATGAACACAATTAAAATAAAAATAGTATAGGCATAATTACCTAATTTTTAAAGTAACAGTTTTAAATTTAAACTCAGAATACCAAAGATTAGAAAACTGCAATAGGTGAGATCTTTTCTTACATAGAAGACTGAGAGATTTGTTAAAAAGTTCTCTTTATAAAGCAGCACGAATGCACGAAAAAGTTAGAATTAACTCTGACCTTTCCAAGGTCACCCTGTGATAACCTTCATTAGAGCTAAAACCAGAATTCCTATCTCCTGACTCCCAGCCTAGTGTCTTTTCAATTTCAATTTAGGAAGATTTATAAAGATTGTTTTACACAGGATATTTAGGTTTACAGTTGTAATTTCTTGACCTGTAGGTAATTCATATACTGCAGGAAGTAAATGGCTCAAGACTTGATCTGCCTTAACGTGCCAGAAGTCCTTCCTCGGTATCCTTTCAAATTCAAAATTCCAAAAGTAGACAGGATCATCACGTTTATCTTAATTGTTTGCCCTTAACTGTTTGACACCCAGCACTACATGCACTTTAAAAAATATATTATCCTCTTGGCATTTTAACAAAAAGAAATGTTTAAAACAAAGATGCAGAAGTCCGAGATATTATTGTTAAAAACATAGTCGCAATGTTTGACAAGACACACAACGATTGTGAAGGACAATCCAATTGTCCTTGCTATTTCAAATGTGGTCTCTAGATCAGAGCATCAGCATCACCTAGGAGTTTATCAGAAACGAAGAATCTCAGGAAGCAACTCAGACCAGGGAAATCTGAAACTGCAATTTAACATGATCCCCCAGATGACTTGTAACCACATTAAAGTGTAAACACATGGACTAGTAGGTTCATCGCATCTGATGTCATTTAAATATTTATTAATTAGGACACACATTGTACTTCTGGACACTTCATGTGTTATTTCAGGCACTTATCACAACATGATAGATAGTATTTTCCCTGTTTTACAGATGATGGAATTAGGACTCAGAGAGGTTAAGTAACATGGCCATGGTCAAAAGCTAGTAAGTAGGAGATCCTGGATACAAACCCACGTTATTTCAGTTATACACTGACTCTCTACCCACTGGCCTCATGAAACAAGAAGCACTCTTAACTGTTAATTGTCAATGTCAGGAATATTTTAACAGGTACTAACAAGGGAGTAAAGCAAGAGTATCATGACATTTTCTATGGGCTTCTCTTTGGTTAATTAAAATGCTTCTATTATGCTGGATTTTATGATGAGGGGTAGACACAGAAGGTCTTAAAAGTTGAAGAAACAGAACTAGGTCACATTAACAGGACAGCCATTAGAAATTAAAATATCAACAAATGCAAAATGATACTTTACAAACTGAATATATAATTTTCAAGAAAAGTATTGAATAAATTTATTCACTTTAATGTAACCTTTATTAACTACCTAATATATGATAAGATTACTTTAGGCACTGAGGCTCTAATATTAATGTTAAAAAATAGACTCTTTGAGGTTAGGGACTATGAGGGAGATAGCACAAACATTTAAGTATAAAACAAAATGATAAACATTACATGATACGTGTACACAGAATGCCACAAGAACACCTAATTCTACCCTCCTTTACAAAGGAGAAAATGAGGTTAGTCAAAGAAGTTCTAGAAAAAGTTTGGTAAGACCCTGAAAGAACTGATGGATATGGATTAATTCCATGGGCATTCCTTTTCTCATCTATAAGGGACTCAGAGTAGTCACAGGAGATCAGTAACCTCTGAGAACCTGTCAAATTCTATGCAGGAGCTCAGAGGAGATGAGTGACTGCAGGACTCCTCAACCTGCTTCAATTAGAGCAACTCAGCCATTCCAGTTGTATATATGTATCTAAAGGAGATTTTGTTGGCTTTAAAAGAAAGTTTGAAAACTTTAAAAAGTCTAGCATCCTGTAATTATATATGACAAATTACTCTTACCTCAAAGCATGTCTAGTCTACCAGGAAACTCTCTATTAACACTAAGGAGCCTCTGAAGAAATTATCCTAAGGGAAAAAAGGGCCATAAGTACTGTAGGTATGGAAAACATCAGGGCATCTTGTCCTCTGGATGCCCTTGATCCCATCCATGGTGCTTCTACCTCCCATTTCCAACTGGGACTTGTTCAGAGCTCTGGACAGCAGATACTATAGCAAAAACAAGAAAACAAAATGCTGCTGGAAAATCTCTTTGAGACACTTAGAGTACAAGCAGGAAAGCTTTGGGATCCACGCAGTGAATTATAACAACACTTTTTCGGGGGTGGGGCAAGAGCTGGATTTTTACTAAGTGAATACAGAATGCAGTGTGTTTCTTCTGAGCTCCAGAGAAAGCAACACACACCTGGCAAAGGAGGAATTCTGCACACCAGCATGGTTCATAGAGGTCCTTGCTTGTCAAGAGACTGTTCTCAGCACAAACATCAAATAGCAGCAGCCTCCCAGGAGGCAGGGGTGAACATCAACAAAGTGCTGTGGCTACAAGAGCATGAAAGCCAGGGCAGGCGAGAAAGAAAGGTGGATAGTACCAACTGGGTTCTTGAGTATACAAGCAACAGGGAGAACTTTGTCAGGGCTGAATCAGAAAAATACCAAAAACCATGTGAATATTCCTGTAGCATGATTTTGCCCGTTGTGATTAGGAAACACAGTTTGGGGATTGGCAGGAAATAGAGGGAATAGCATGTTGTTGGAAAATACAACAAAGAGACATGACTGGTCAACTTTGTTTAGTGTACTTGATTTTTTGGAGGGAGTAAATTTGCTAGTATTATCATTTCTATTGCAAGGAGTTCAGTTCTTAGCACTATTTTGAAGACCATGAAAAATTACCTGTCTCCAATTATTTGAAAAGATTCCATAGAATGAAACAAACAACATGAATGGTACTCTCCTGACTTCACGACAAAAATCAGAGACCAGGCCAAATCCTCTTTAATGTAATTATTACATTTTTCCTGTCCTCATCATAATTCTTGACTAGACTTATAACATTTACATCACTCAGTTGAAATGGATCTTTCTTTGTGTTCTTCCTGATTAACATTAATAACTAAACAGCAAGATCTTGGACAAACATTTAAGACAAATTTATGTCACTGACCTCAAGAAATACCAATCTCCATTTTCAAATTTCAGCTAAATATTATTCTGGAAATGGTCCCAGATAACTTTGCTCTTGATGCTGAGTTTTTTGAAACCACCTAATGAGCTCATGGCTCATTTCCTATGAAGAAAGGTAAAAACCCATTTAAGTAGGGGTAGATTTTCACAAACACTGAACTGCTCAAATGGCTCTCTTGGAAATTAAATTAACACAGCCCATTTGATTTTCAACATATTCACATTTAGTTACGCCTATTTTTTAGCAACCAAGCAAAAACTCAGTCTCATGGTAAGTTATAGAATCCTTCTAGAAACTGAATAAAAATTGAAATCTTTTGTCTTAATATCATTCCAGTGAGGGCAGGGGGGAGGGTGGAGACAGAAGGTAACAATATACCATATATGAAAAAGGACTAATATTCCTACTATATAAGGAACTCTCTTGCAAACTGATAAGAAATAATCTAATAAAAATATAGATTAAGAACATCGACATTCAGTAATATGATATGGAATATTTCTTTAACTCAAAACTTATTATAAAATGACCATACCTCTTTGACCTGTCTAGGTGTTTACTAATAGAGGTACCATAAAGATATTCCCACTATATGAGAATGTAACCTAAAATACTGCCCCATGGTTTGACCTTAAAGGTATGCAACAATTTCACTGTACTCAGAATTGTTTTCACTTTCTTTTTTTTTTAAAGATTGGCACCTGGGCTAACAACTGTTGCCAATCTTCCTTTTTTTTTTTTTAAGGATTGGCACCTGGGCTAACAACTGTTGCCAATCTTTTTTTTTTTTTTTTTTCTGCTTTATTTCCCAAACCCCCCGGTGCATAGTTGTATATCTTAGTTGCAGGTCCTTCTAGTTGTGGGATGTGGGACACCGCCTCAATGTGGCCTGACAAGCGGTGCCATGTCCACGCCCAGGATCTGAACCCTGGGCAGCCGCAGCGGAGCAGGCGAACTTAACCACTCGGCCATGGAGCCAGCCCCCCTGTTTTCTCTTTCTAACACTTGTCAAAAGTATCTTTATAATGTGCGTGGTCAACTGAAGACAATGATTAGGGTTAAAATTTGTTTCTATTATGCACAAACTTCATTAATAAAAACTGAGTGACATATATGTAATTTTCTCTTTCTAGTTTAAAGAAAAGAGTTACCATAGCAAGCCTGAGACTGTTATCCTTAGAAAGGCCTTGCAAGGTTGGCTATTTGCTAGCATCTAGGAACTTGTATTTCGGGAGGGTTCCTACCATTCCCTAACTGATAAGCATGGTTTACAGTACCTAAACTTTTGTACAAACAATGCAGTTTATGTTGAACACCTACTTTTCCCTCTGGAATTTTGGTACATGCTAGACAAAGGGTATCTATGTGACTAACGCTAGTAAAAACCCTGGGCTTCTAGGCTCAGGTGAGCTTCTCCAGTAGACAACACTTTGTATATGCTTTCACATTCCTTGATGCTGGAGGAATTAAGCTTGTCTTGTTCAACTGAAGTGGGAGAGGAGGGGCCAGCCTGGTGGCACAGCAGCTAAGTTCACACCTTCTGCTGGTTTGCCGGTTTGGATCCCAGGTGCCGACATGGCACCGCTTGGCAAACCATGCTGTGGTAGGAGTCCCACATATAAAGGAGAGGAAGATGGGCATGGATGTTAGCTCAGGGCGAGTCTTTCTCAGCAAAAGGGGAGGACTAGCAGCAGTTAGCTCAAGGCTAATCTTCCTCAAAAAAAAGAAAAAAAGTGGGAGAGGACTCTCAGAAGCTTGTGCCTGTTTTCCTCCAGACTTTGCCCCATGTGCCTTTTTCCTTTGCTAATTTTCCTTTGTATCCTTTTTACTGTAATAAATTATAGCCATGAATATAACTATATGTTGAGTCCTGTGAGTTCTTTTAGCAAATCACCAAACCTGCAATGGTCTTGGGAACTCTTAGCACAGTTACTCTTAAAGCACTTTTCCACATGTCGGGAAAAGAGGATAAATAATCCATTTCAAGACTCATCAGAAATCTCTACCTCATCTTTTGCCCCCTATATACTGTCAGCCATCAGGTCCTGTAGACCTTTTTTTTTTTAATCACATCACTTTCTTTCCATTTCCACCACACCCATCTCTTTGATTTCTGTCCAGTCGCTACTTCCCTTATCACCTCAAGCTCAGATTAGTCTCTCTCTCAGTCTGCTTTGGCTACCACAACAAATTACTACAGACTGGGTGGGTTAAACCACAGAAATTTATTTCTCACAGCTATGGAGGCTGAGAAGTCCAAGTTCAAGGTGCTGACCAATTAAGTTCCTGGTGAGGGCTCTCTTCCTGGCTTGCAGATGGTTGTCTTCTTGCTGTGTGCTCACATGGTACAGAGAGAGCACTCTGGTATCTCTTCCTCTTCTCATAAGGGCACCAGCCCTATCATATTAGTGCTTCACTCTTATGACTTCATTTAACCTTTAGCACTTCCTCACAGGCCCATCTCCAAATATATATATATCCAAATATAAATGCGTCTCCAGACGCATTGCATTCTTCTGAGCGTCACCATATAAATTTGGGAGGGAACACAAACATTCAGTCCATAACAGTCTCCTATCTTCTGGGCTCTCTGCCTCCTGTAACAAATTCTGCATTCTGCAGCTAGATTAAGTTTCCAGGAAATGGCAATCATTGTGAGGCTCCATTGCTCAAAGTCCACCAAGGAGGTGTCTCCAACACCTATGGTATACAGAACAACTACTTTAACCTGGTAGTTAGAGCCAACATCTAACACCTGAAAGCGATTTGCTTTGGAGGTCAATAAATTAGAACAGTTTGTGCTAGTATTTAGTTCTAATTTGGATATGTTCAAGTCCTTTGTAATCTATAATTCCCTAATATTAAAGTCTAATAAATACCTACTTTTCTAGGATTTTGTCTAATTTAGCAAAATTTCTAATATATGAAGAAATTAGCATGTTTCTAAATAAGTTACTACATAACAGGTATACCAGGTATTTGAAAGCAAGTGAAATATTTTTACATGCTTTCCCTATTAGAGAAAGTGAACACTGAATCTCATGCTTTTATCTCCAGGCTGAGTCACATCATAGGCTTACCAAAATATTTTTTTTTTTTTTTTTTTTTGCTGAGGAAGATTGGCCCTGAGCTAACACCTATGCCAATCTTCCTCTATTTTGTATGTGGGATACCACCCCAGCATGGCCCTATGAGCAGTGTGCAGGTCCACACCTGGGAACTGAACCAGCGAACCCTGGGCCAGCAAAGTGGAGCACATGACCCCAACCACTATGCCACTGGGCTGGCCAGCCCCCAAATTTTTTAACTGAACTAGAAAGGAATATTAATTCTTCAGGACAACTAATATACCATCAACACAATAATCACATTCAATCAAAAAGGAATTTTAGCAAGAAAACAGCAAAGTGCTAAGCATGACTGAATTTAAACACAAAAAAGCACATACAAGAATAAAATTTTAAAATCTTAGTAAACCCTTCCCAAGGAAATCCATGCAAAGTGGCTGAAATGCCTTTATATTAAAACATAATCTGTATCACCACATCAAAATTTTTTTTCCCAAATATCTGCTATTTATAAGGCACTGTGCTAATTAGTTATTTTGGGGGATACAAAATAGCTTAATACATAGTGTCAGCCCTCTTAACACTTGACTAGGAAAATGAGACAAATATACAGGCAAAATCCAACTTTTGAAGCTAGTTACTTGGCTAGGGCACAATGCCAATGAAGTCATGGATTTAATCTACCTCTGTTAATTGGTGTGCTCTGTTCTCTAACTAAACACTGCATTCTAGAATGCCCCTGAATTCAAGGAGGGCCGGGCATTACGACATGGAGGTAAGACTAAAAGTTCATCATTACCTCTGGAAATTAATTCAACATCACCTTCTTTGTATATAAAAGGTATCATTACCATTTACTTTACTTATACAAATAAGTTTATACAGAATCTGCATATGTAAATTTACACTTTTTAACTCAGTTTTGAGGGATTAGAAAGAAAGATTTCCCGACTTAAGCCCTGATGTTCATAACCAATTTCTAGTTGATGATAGGCGAGAAGAAGGTGGATCAATACATGAAATGATACCTACTCTTCGACATGAGGTGATGCTGAGCCAGGACACTTAAGTTGGTTCCTGCCAAATGCAGTAGTGATTCTGTGCAACCGGTAAGATAATGAAGGTGGGTGACGGTATAGACAAGACTTGATCATACAACCAGAGTCAAGAAATGATCAAACATACAAGGCACATTTGGGCTGAAGTTCTAATAGTAGCAGAGAGAGCTCTGCTCTTGTAGACATGGCAACAACTAGAGTTTTTTCTCCTCTAGGCAGCTCAGCTCTATAGTATCTGGCTCTCCTAGGCTTTAAAGGGGCAAGGCCTGTTCGGCAGTGACAATCCCCAATGAAGGCAGCTGAGACATTTCCAGGATGTTGTCAGAAACTGGAACTGAGTGAAATTTTGTTTCCTTTCAGTATTGGTCTAGCGAACAATTTTGATGCTCCTATTTTGTTCCAGTCCAATAGCTTTAGAAATCAGTGTATGTTTGGTTCTAACTCACATGGACACAATCAGTGTCTTAAAAGTGATTAGTTTGGGACTTAAGTGGGGCAGAGAACTTATGGTGAGGGATTCCTTCTGCAGAGCCTCCAAGATCCAGCCTCTCCCCAGGACAGAGATACTTTCAGCAAATTTAATACAACGATTCTCAACCTTCTGAGTGCAGAGAGAAATTACCTGCAGCACTTGTCAAAAATTCGGGTTCCAGAAAGCCCCATCCCAGATATTCTGATTTAGTGGGTCTAAGGTAGTTTCTGGGAATCCCCAGTTCTAATAAGTACTACCAGTGAATCTGATGTAAGCTGTCCCAAGCCCTCACTTCTGAGACATGGTGGACTAGTGGCTTAGAAGGACTTATTCACACCAGAGAGAAGACATGATTTACTAGAAAGTAGTAAAGATATTTTTGCTAGCAAGATACAGGCAACAACATGAAACTTTCTGATATTTGGTAACCAAAATAATAACCCTCATCACCAATGCACTCCTATAATTATACATACACACAAAGATGAGAGCCTATTATCTAGGACAACAAATCAAAGCAGTACTTTCCTGACATTTAGCAATTTATGAGAGGCTGTTATAGTCAGCTGTATTTTTCTAATATCAGATAAAAAGACATGAGCATAAACACACACAAGCATGTATTTAATATAATAAGTATGCTCTGCTCTTAGCTTTTGTATAAAACACTACTAACAGCATCTAGAAATTTAGGGGGAAAAATCATAAGTTCTTAGAAATATTCAAGTAAAACCCCAAAAAGCAAAATTATTATCAGTGTAATCTACTCAAGAGCAAAAATATTCCCCTTATTTTTAGTGGAACACTCTTCTGTAAAACCAAGATAGTCAGTCTGTCTACAGACACTACTGAACACCTGCCATGTGTGGCATATTGCCTTCGGTGATAGGAATACAGTGGTGAATGTACAAAGTCCATGTCTCCAAGGAACTTAAGGTTCTAGAAGGAGATAACGAAAATGATTTTACATATATATGTCAGTGTCTACTTGGGTTTCTTCTGGGTTTTTAAATTTTTTCTTTAGATTCTTCAGGGTAATAATGTCCAACATTAGCCTAAGGAACTAACCACTATTTGAAATTCACTGTTTAATGTTTACCCAAAAATATCCATCCACTCTGTCATATGGAACCTGCTTAATTTTCTCTCATCAGTAAGACCTGTTTAAACTTGAAGCAGATAATAACTATATTTTATGCTATAACACTGAAAGATTACAAAAACAATGCAGAATGTGAATCCAGTGTTGAACAATGATCAGGATGAGTTCTCACAAAAAAATAAAGCACACTTTAAATATACACAATTTTATTTGTCAATTATACCTCAGTAAAGTTGGAATAAGGGATTGTAAAGTTAGCATATCAGATAATAAGGATGATGTCTATTTGCATTTTAATATTTTAAAGTAATTTTTTGTAAATATGGCTGACAGAAACATGAAATAAACTATTAGAAGCTTTATGAACCACAAAACAAAATAAAATAAATTATTATTTAATACAAAATCAGCCATCCTGTCCTTATTTATTTGTGTGTAAAAGTCTCTCCCAGAGTTTGAGAGAAGTCATTCAGATCCCTCCATGATAAACTGGAGCACTATGGTACCTCTCTCATGTATGGGAGAAGAATTCTAAAATTTCTATTTGCTTATCCTTATTCACGTATATCAGGTTTCTGTAACCATTAGATTACAGAAATACAAAAGAAACTTTTAAAACACAATGTATTGTAGAGAGGTATAACAAAGAAAGGCAAGAACTGATCTTAAATCGTAATCAAAATATTTCAGGTACAAAAATACTAAAACAACTTCCTTATAATATATTCCACATACATGACTGTTACATGGCAGAAAACAAAACTCATAATCAAGAAGGTCCCTTTCAACCTTAAGATTCCATGATTTTATAGTACCTCTAAAATGCTAAAGTTTTCCTATCTAGGGAAATTTGCCAACTTTAGTTATGACCCTCATCAATTCTTTGACTTTGAAAATCTCCTCTACAGCAATCTTTTATTAGTTTCCCAGGAATAGATGCCTAGTGAAAGAAAAGAATAGGAGCTTCAGTTTGATATACATGTCAGTAGAATGTTAGTTGCCAAATAGTAGAGGGAAAAAGGAGACAGAACATGTTGAAGTAGAAAGCACATGGTTTTAGTGTCAGACAAAACTGAATTCAAATTCTATAGATTCTGCCACTTAATAGATGTGAGATGACTTAGGTATTTAAATTCTGATGCTCAATTTCCTCACTTGTGAGATGGAGTTACTAAAAGGGTTAAATAAAACAATATATATGAAGATGTTTTCACAGTGCTTGTCATATGGTAGCTGCATTATAAATATTATTTTTCTTCCCCACTGTATTATTTTCTGTGCTAACAGAGGCCTGAGAACCATGGCCAAGTGAAATACCCAGGCAATTTCCAAATTTACTTTCAGCATCCCATGCCCATGTCTTATTTCTGACTAGGCTCAAACAAAGATAAACCAAAGTAGCTATTAAAAGATCAGTATTATTGTTAATCTTTGAGAAACTGTGTACCACCACAAAGGTGATAAATGACTAGAGAGAAGACAAAGTTTAAGCTTTCAATAAGAAAATACGAATTTCAGAGATGGTAAGTTTGATGCTTCATCTAGCAAAATTCTAGACAGATGGTTTATGGACTTGACAAACAAAGATGTCTCATTGTGTCCATCACAAGAAAAAATCGCAAGACACAAATCTAGCTATGTGTATAAATGCACATGCATTTAAATGATTTTACATGCGGAAAGCCCAAGACAGAATATACTTAATTTCTGCAGGGCTGAAAACAACAATGATTCTAGCTGCTGTTGCTAATATTTACTGGGCTCTTCTATATGCCAGACAATATGACAGGTGATTTATATTCATTATCTCACGTACCACCAAGAAGCAGGTACAATTAGGAAACCAAGGGACAGAGAGGTTAGGTAACATGCCCAGTACTACACAAATAATAAGAGACAAAATAAAAAATTAAAACCCAAATCAGTTTGACTCTGGAATGTAGGCTGAATGACTATGCTTCACTCTTTTTAGCAAACATCTCATGAAATAATTGAAAATAAGAGGGAAAAAATGGGAACTAGATACTAACATTAGATAAAATGTGAACTAGATGTTAGGTAGAGTTAGAGGTAGAAATACAGCTATACTCAAAATGTGCTCAGTAAATAAAGCAAAATCCATTTAGAAGGAACCTTTTTGCTAAGTTCTATTCTTGGTACTCTTCTTTTTACATCATTATTGCTGACCTGAGAGACTAATCTACAGTAAGATTCAAAAAGACCACATAAAACTAGAAGGAAGGGCTAGTAAGTGAGATTAAATTTTACAGGGATGACTGTAAAGCCCTGCAATTAGGTTCAACAAATTGATTTTCCAAGTTCAGAATAGGAAATATTTGTTTGAAGAACAGTTCAAAAATGACACACCTGAAAAAGTTCACTCCAAAGCTAGGGTGACCCTGCTGTTGACAGAGCTATGTATATCTGGGACGGCACTAATGCAAGCACACGGTCTAGATATGGTAACTACTCATTCCACTGTCTATGTGGGAGTACAATGGGCCAGAGGACACCGTGTCTGCCAGAGAACACTGTCTCTAAGTCCAACAATAAACCCAAAGATCTAAATCTCTGTCTTCTTTTTTAATAGTGATCTTACTGATATCATAGTTCAAATAGCTCTATCTCACATATAATTAAGAAGCTCCTACCTTCCTATGTACATAGAGGATATCAGCAGGTCAGAAGTCCATTGTTACAGCGGTTTGAAAAGTGCCAAAGGCCATGCGTGTTGCTTTAGTGGAAGGCAACCAAGATGATGAGAGACACTTAGAAACCAAAGTAAACGGAGAAGTAGCCCCCCCTTCACACCCTCTATATTCTGTAATCCCAGCATAGGATATTTCCCTCATGGCATTTATCATAATCCAAACTATCTTATATTTTACTGTCAATGTATTAATTTGGCATACTTTTTGTTTACCTCTATTTGGACCTAAGCCCTATGAGAAAAGAAAGCTAATCATTCTTGTTCACCATCATGTTCCAAGTATTTCAAACAGTGACTTGCACCTAAGAGGTACTCAATAAGTATTTACTGAATGAATGCACGAGCAAAGTGTGGAGAAATAAAGATGTTTAATCTGGGAAGAGAAGGAAGATATAAGAGCAGTTTTCATATAGCAGAAGAGCTATTATTTCTGGTTTTCTCCAGGAGATGACATAGAATCAAATGATGGGCGTTTCAAGAAAGAAGACTTGGGCTCACAATTAGGCAGCGTCTTTTAAGTCTTAGAGCTGTCTAACAACTGAAAAGGCCACATTATTAGTGATGAAATGATTCTTAGGGGTAGGAGGCTCTGTCCATAAATTATCAATTAACCTAAAGCTCCTATGATTCAAAGTACATCAAGATTATAATAAAACTATCCATGAAGATTGAAAGAAAAGTGATCTAAGTGGTTACTCAGAGAAGATACCTTAAAAGATAGTAAAAGAAGAATCAGTACAAATTGCATTCTGAATGAAATGGAAAATGAGGGAGAAGAAAAAGTCCTGATAGTCTTTTTTTAGTGAGCATTTGTTAAATACACAGAGCTGTAGGCTGGAAACCTAGGAAGATACTGGTATGAATAAAATTAATAATACAACAAAACAAAACAAAAAGAGAGTCAGTTTAAAGAATAAGAGTTGGCAATAATGAATTCCCTTTTTAATTGTTCGCATTTCAATTTTTACAAGAAATCCAGAATAAGAAGGCTAGAGATCCACTTGACTGGAGAACAGGTACAAGGTCAGACCATTTCAGAATACTTTGGCAAAAGAATGGTAGTTCAACCCCTGAGAATGGACGGGCTTTCTGTGGAAATATTCAAAGAGAACAATAAATTAGGGATGTAGAGAGCATCACAAAATCCTAGCTCTGTAAGGATCATTTTTAAATGTCATCCAATCATTGATTTGTCTTTAGGCAGAACTGCACTTAAATAAAAACCCCAAAGGTCATTATCTTTCATCTTCTTAAAAATCTCCACTAAAAGTCATTCTTAAAAAATCTCCCTGCAAAATATGTTCCAAATGCTAAAGATATCTGTATTAAAATCTTTGTATATTTTAAATGTAGTTATGGAATACTAATGGTAAAATTTCTTATAGTAAATGCTACCAAACAATCATATATTAAATTATGTTTTGATTTGCTAAATGGATAAGCAGAAGGACTGAAACACTTTTTTCTTGCCTCAAAAATGTATAATTCAATTCATAGTATAAACTTAGATATAACATATCCTCTTGCGACAAGTCCAAAATATCTATTTGTATTATGTCAAATTAAGTACTTCTCAAATAGTAAAAAATGGTTTCTGTACTTTCATAAATGCCCTAGTGTTCTAAAATAAATAGTTCCTTTCTGCATCAACTTAAATAAGACATTATAATTCATGAAATTTAAATTATGAAGATTTAGTTGGTTTTTCTCCAAATAGTGATTTGTTGTTGTTATCATTAATTCTCTTCTCAACCTTACACAATGATAAACAAGGTTAAAATAATAATAAAAATTAGAGGAAAACTAGTTTCTATAAATTGTGTAGCATCTTTGTAATTTAGCCATTTGGAACCTACAAAATTAGTAAATATTTTGCAATTATTATTCAGGAGGAAAAGGGAGAGGCAAATGTTGTCAAATATTCTTATCAAAATTATATAACTAAAACCATTGTTTAGAAGAAATCAACATAAGTGGTAAGGTAAGGTATATTTCAAATGAAAGGTCTCCTGCTGTAAAAATAACATGTCTAATGTCATCAAAAAGGCCTACATTTAAAGTTATTTCTATGAGTATGAAAAGAACTGAATGACTTCCCTTGGTGTATACTATAGGAAATTCTATCCCACCAATGTCCTAAAACACTTTATATAGATATTCTAGTAAATGTCAACATAATACAACATATAGAAAAGAGTTAATATAGCAGGCTTGACACTGCCTATCCTTAGAACAGCCTCCTGGCAAGATTGGTCTGTGGCTGGCTTCTGGGATCTTGGCTAATAAGCAGTTCCCTAGAATGATACAAAACTTCCCCTAAATGATAAGGGTGGTTCATTATGCCTGGACTGTTTGTATAAACAATATGAGCTTATGTTAGTTAAATAACTGCTTTCCATCTGGGAGTCTGGAATTTTGGTAGATGCTAGGCAAAGGATGACTACATGACCAGCCCCCAGTAAAATCCTTGAGTGCTGAGTCTCCAATGAGCTTCACTGGTATACTATACTTTACATGTGTTGACACAAATCGCAGGAGGAATTAAGAGTATACTGTGTGACTCCACTGAGAAAAGACTCTTAAAAGCTTCTATCCGGTCCCCTTTGTTAATTTTGCTTTACATCCTTTTGCTGTAATATATCTTAGACATGAGTATGACTATATTCTAAATCTTACGAGTCCTTCCAATAAATCACCAAACTTGGGGGTGGTCTTGGGGACCCATGATGAAAAAGTTTGAGATTGTTTGATTTTTTTTTTAAAGATTTTATTTTCCCTTTTTCTCCCCAAAGTCCCTCAGTACATAGTTGTATGTATTTTTAGTTGTGGGTCCTTCTAGTTGTGGCATGTGGGATGCCGCCTCAGCATGGCTTGATGAGTGGTGCCATGTCTGTGCCCAGGATCTAAACCAGCGAAACCCTGGGCTGTCAAAGCGGAGGGCGCGAACTCAACCACTCAGGCACGGGGCCAGCCTCCACAATCCTTGATTTGTAAACATCATTTATCTGGATTTATGCATTAAAGATGTTTATCACATTTGCAGATGGCAAAAGTTTAATGAATATACTGAAAGTTACAACGAAGTTTCAAAGCTGTAACAACTGAGCCAATTCTAACAAGATAAAATTTAAGAGAGATAAAGATAATGTCTAAAATTGTGTTTTAAAAAACACAAGCTGGGGGCTGGCCCCGTGGCCAAGTGGTTAAGTTCGCACACTCCGCTGCAGGCGGCCCAGTGTTTCATTGGTTAGAATCCTGGGCGCGGACATGGCACTGCTCATCAAACCACGCTGAGGCAGTGTCCCACATGCCACAACTAGAAGGACCCACAATGAAGAATATACAACTATGTACTGGGGGCCTTTGGGGAGAAAAAGGAAAAAAATAAAATCTTTGAAAAAAAAAACACAAGCTGTTCTACATGTAGGGGGAAGGAACACATAAATAAGCAGGTGTGAAAAAGAGTTAGGGTTTATTGAAAACAAACTCAATATGTTAAATGGTAAAATATTACTACCAAAGATATCTAATTTACTTCTGCACTGATTGGATAGCAGTATGGTATATAAACCAAGGGAAAATGAAAACCCCATTCTCCTCTGTTACTGGTCATATCACATACAGAACATTATATTCTGCTCTGAGCGCCATTTGAAGGAGGACCTATTAGAGCACATTCAGGGAAAAGCTGGTGATGAGCCTCAAAACCATACCTTACTAGGAATGGTTCAAGACTAAGAGAAGACTGGAGATAGAAACAACGGTTCTACTAACATATGCAGAAGGTTCTTGGGTAAATTAGAAATTTTAATTTTTTTTCTATATAATCACAGTGGGAAGAAGTCAGAAAGACATTCATTTCAGCTGAATATAAATAAAAATTATCCCAAATCCAAAGCTACCCCAATGTGCATTCACCTTCCTTTAAAACACATATTCAAAGCCTACAAAGTCCACTGGTTGTGGATTTTGGAAGAAAGAATTCAATTAGAGTGGACAGCTATATTTAATGATATCTAGCTCAAGTAATTTTTCAACTCTTCTAATATACTCTTTTCCATAGCTTCCCCATTTACACTCTACTAGAAAAACAGAGGGGAAAAGGATTTTGACATAATCTTCAGTCCAACCACACCCTCAACTGAGTCAGGGGCGAGGGGGGAAGACCCCAAATTACAGTTAATGTAAACAATTAAACTCAATTCAACTCAACAAATAAATGACTTACTATATAGAGAGTGCTTTACACTCAGCTTGACAAATAATTGAGTAGCAACTATATACAAAGCACTCTGAGGAATGAGAGAGATGTAAAAGATACAATGAGGAGAAAAGGTGCAGACTTATAAGCATCCCCTGCTCCTCAGACATTCACACCAGGCGTGACTTCTCTGAAGTGGTAAAGCCCCTCGCCTGCTTACCACAGCTCCAGGTACCACTGCAGGAACTATACCCATGGTTCTGTAGGTTAGGGAAATCCTAAGTATCAAAATCAGGCCTAGGGTCCTCCGTCCTTTACAAGCTGAAGTCCTGATGTCCACATACACTCCAAGGACACAGGCCTCAAAAATATTAGGAAAAGATCTTTCCCTACCATGAGAGGCCAATAGGGATACCACTACTGTAACAAAGACAGAAGAATACAATGGAAAAATGTTTCAAGTCTTTTCTCATACTGCAGTATATAGGTGGCTACGTGGCACACACAAGATACAATGAAAGAGGTAATTCTGAAGATAGCATCAATAATGGGAGAAGAGTGTTGACAGAATTCAATGTTCTTAAATAATACATGTCTTAAAGCAGCAGCACAGAGTAAATGGTGGGCTAATAAAAGTGAGAAGATAATCTGAGCTGAAAGACTTTTGAAATAAAAATTTGGGTACCTTGGTTTAAATGAGGCTAAGCAAACCCATCCTTTTTTTGTTTGTTTTTTTTTTTAGTACAAGGAAGAAAAGTGCCACAAAGAACCACATTAACAAAGCAAACTGTTCTAGGAGCTGGGAGGGCATAAAGTGAAAACCAATTCCCTTAATTTACTTGTTAACGTATAATTGCTGCTGGCAAGTTTGTGGTGAAACAACATAGTCTGATAGTCATTAGTGTGAAGATAAACTGGCTCACTCCTTTTGGAAAGCAACAGACAATACATATATAAATAATCTTAAAATAGCTTCCTACAGTTTGACTCAGTATTGCTCTTTCTTGAAAACTGTAAGAAAATAATACTCAATAGAAACAAAGTTTTATTCATAAAGATATTCATTTAAAGTATGCAATAACATGGAAAAATGCTTAAGATACAAATAACTTCATTTAAAAATCCCTTACATAGAAAAAGTCCTAGTCCATAGTGGAAATATACAAGAAAAAACAAAAAACAAAATGAAGAGTTGTTATATATAATTATATATGGGTTAATGGAATTATAGGTGTTTTATTCTTTTTTATGGGTTAAAATATTCCCTATATTTCCTTAAGGAGTAATATTTCTTTAAAAATTAAAAATGAAACAACTAAAATAAATCTTGATTGAGGGTGAAAAGGGGGAAATTAGTTATGTAAAAGGGATGATAATTAGGACAGGCAGAATTTCTAGATAAATTTACAGTGATTAGCTATAACTCATCCTTTTACAGAGTTGTCTGAAATTAAAAGATGCTAATTATGGAAGGGCAAGTTAGTGGATATATGAAGAGTAGAGACAATATCTTAACACTCAAATTATCTCTATGAGAAATTCTTGAGGTCTTCTTTTAAGACCCTCCAGTCCATTGACTGTGCTTGCAGGAATATCTAACGATTCTCTGACATCTTTCATCTAAAATCAAATTAACAGGGGGCCAGGCCCTGGCCAATTGGTCAAAGTTCTGCACACTCTACTTCGGTGGCCTGGGTTCACAGGTTTGGATCCTGGGTGCAAACCTACCCCATTCATCAGCCATACTGTGGAGGCATCCCACATACAAAGTAGAGGAAGACTGGCACAGATGTTAGCTCAGGGCTAATCTTCCTCAAGCCAAAAAAAGAAGAGGATTGGCAACGGATGTTAGCTCAGGGTGAATCTTCCTCACCAAAAAAAAAAAAACAAAAAACAAAAAGGAAACTTGAGAATTTAGTATTTTTTAATATTCAGCTTTAAATGAAATTATTCTATTCATTTGTTTAAAGAAACTACATGATAAACAAATTATTAAGGCATTCAGTCAGACTATAGGGTTTCAAATGATGGCTCTCCTACCCAAGTGACCTGGAAGCTTCCTCATGCAGAGAAAACATATATGTGTTTGCTTTTATTCTAATGAACCAAATGAAGTGTGTCTTCAATATAAACGTCAAGATCATTTATGGATTTTCTCGCCCATTTGACTAAACTTGAGGAAAACCAAAACTTTCTGATAGATTAGTTTAAAACACAATTAGCTCACAACATCAAAAACCATAAAAATTCCATGATTTTTTTAGCCTTCTCTATAGTTTTGGTGTTCCCCCACTCCCAAACTTCAATAAATGTATTTTAACAGAGTTTTATTAACTGACTTTAAGAGAATTTCCTTTTAACTATGTTAAAATTCACGCCACGTCCATTGTATCAACAATGCATTTTTCCCTCTTCAAAAAAAAGAATTCCTTTGGCTGTAATAAATCTTAGCCATGAGCGCAACTATATCCATTTATTTTCTAACTTATAAATTACCAAGAGCCTACTAATAATGTTATACATCAATGCAGAATTATAAATTTTCTTAAGTCATACACATTTTAGAGTTGCATCCAAGTTTGGCTCCTATACAGCTATATTTTCTGTTCTTTAGTTTTTTGTTTTACTGATTATTAGAGTACTACAAAAGAGGTCTGCTTATTTATAAGTAAATTTAGTAATTTATAAGTAAATATAGTCTTTCAGACTATAAGATTATCATCTGTTGAAGGAAATTTAAAAATGCTTTTGATGTTTGAAGATTACATCCAATGTTAAGTATTATTGACTCCACACTTAAAGGTAAAATAATGAATGATTACATACTACATACAGTTGAACAAAAAGACTAGAAAGTAAGTTTTATACACAAAGAACTTTAGCCAAATAGGAAAAGATATAAATATAACAAGTATGTAGATTCATTATAAAAGATAAGAATTAATTAATTAGAAAGAAGAGGTCTGTGCTTCATTTCAAGTGAGGTATTCAGTTGACAAACCACTGGAATCATAGAGGAGGAATTCAATATCTAGGGTTCTACCCATATGCCAGAAGTTTTCCTGATGCCTGGATGAAACAGGTTGAAATTAGCAATCACTCCCTCTGATGAGATCATTAGCAATTATAAAAGTACAACATTCTATTATTGTGAGCAGCATACAAAAGGTATTTATAATGTCTTATACCGAGGATCAAGAAATTGGTTTCTGAAAGGGTCAGATATTAAATATTTTAGGTTTTGCAGGACATAAAATCTCTGTCACAACTACTTAACTTTGCCATTGTACTATGAAAGTAACTATAAGGCAACATATAAATGAATGGGTGCAGCTTTGTTTCAATAAAACTTTATTTACAATAAAAGGAGGTGGACTTTAATTTGTCAGCTATCTTATACCATAGTTATCTATATGTAGTCAATATATCCCCTATTAGTCTATATGCTCTTGGAGAATTGAAAATCTGTTTTACTTATTAATCTCATTATCTGGAATAGAATTTAGTATAGTCCCTTGACACACAATAACAACCTGATAAATACTTAAAGAACAAATGAAGACACGATTCTGCTTACCAAAAATTATCAGGTCCATATCATATGAGCGATTAGCTTGACTGACAGACACACAAGTTAAAACCTGCCTGTCGCGTAAATAGCCTTCATCAAGTGAGAGTCATCTATAGTCAGGTGACAAACATTAGGGAAACAACTCTAAGAAGTAGTGGCCGAGAATGACACCTGAGTTGGTAGGATGTGTCCATGTACAGTCCCTCAAGCTCTTTCTACCCATGTTAATATTCTTGTTCTAGTCTGAAAGCTTATACTTTATACCTAATTTTAGTCTAATCATATTTAATCCACATAAAAGAATATTTTCTTTTTAATATACCACATCCCAAAGTTGTTGTGTATTTCTCCCCACAACGCTTTTGTTCTATGTTGAACACTGAATATTTCCTTTCCTCTCATTTTAATAACTTGTCAAATGTCCCAAGGTATCCTCTGAGACTACAGCATCCAAACACATGGCTAAATATTTAGGTCAATTCATCTTTTTAAATGCACCAATTCCCCTAATTTTACAATCTACTGCATTGTTCCTAGGACTTTTCTGCAATCTCTCCTCAAATTCTGGAAATTAATCTGCCCCTTGTTTGCTTCCCACAATTGTATACATTATTCTTTGGACTTAAAAGGGTCCAGGAGTAACACAGAACCACAATTTATGCCCCGCACATAAAACACAATCAACAAATATTTACTGTCTAATTTGTTGATATGGAATGCAGACACATATCTGGTTAATTCAGATTTCAATAATTTGGATTTTGCAATGATTCATCTTACAAACACTTTTAATGAATATCACAATTAAGTAGTCATAAATAGTCACGGAAAATTTAAAAATTTAAGAGAATAAACTTTTCAAGTAACTTAGTGGAATTTATTTATATTCAATTGATGCATATACTACAAACTAAGGAAATGTTTCATCTAAAGACATTTATAAGGCAATCCTGAGTTAGCCTAATTTTGAGTTCCTTGAATTTTTCTGTAACCATATTATTTCATTGAAATAAAACTAAATTATATATTAAAAGAGCTTTATTTAATACATCAGTAATTCAGACTGACCTCTCTGATTCCCTGAGTATTATTTTATAGACTATACACAATACATATATAAAGCACTGTAACCAGCAACGTCAAGACCTTTTCCATCGAAGTGCTTCAGAAAAACCCATTCTATGATGACTTCAACAACATCACAAATCCATCACAAAGAACATTTAGAACATAAAGTGCATGGCTATGACATGCTTACTTCTCAAAAGTAGTTATATGAATACAGTGTAACTTTGACAATTTTTCACCCTTAAGGTTATAGTGTTTTATATACACAGCTAATACTGCCCAATTCAGTCTGTATATCTCAACACATTCAGCAGATGACTGCCATGTTTTTAAAAGGAGAGGTATATTTTCATCGCCCTCTACAAACAAGAAATAGTTCAAAGAAATATCAAAACAATGAGCAGTGCTAATAATGCATTTCATTAAAATTTCCCACAATCTCAAAATTTCATTTTTAACATACAGTTCATTTTAAGGTAATCTTTTCTACTTCATAAATTAAAAGATAAAATTTCACATGGAATTCTTCCTATATCAACTAAGTCACTCTTTGTTTTCTACTCAAGGAAGAAGGGTCATGTCACTACCACCAGCCATCCATAAATACATTATTCAAGAACCTTATCACAGGCAAAACCATTGTTAGACAAGACATATGGTCAGTAGTAGCTCTGTCTAGCTATATGATCTTGTTAGGGTCATTTAAAAATCTTATTATCTCAGGGGTCAGCCCAGTGGCGCAGCGGTTAAGTTCGCATGTTCTGCTTCTTGGCGGCCTGGGGTTCACCGGTTCGGATCCTGGGTGCAGACATGGCACCACTTGGCAAAAGCCATGCTGTGGTAGGCGTCCCATGTATAAAATAGAGGAAGATGGGCAGGGAATGTTAGCTCAGGGCCAGTCTCCCTCAACAAAAAGAGGAAGATTGGTAAGTAGTTAGCTCAGGGCTGATCTTCCTCAAAAATAAAAAAATAAAAATAAATAAAAAATAAAAATCTTATCTCAGATTTCTATGTGTAAAATGAGATAGTGCTTACTCACAGAAGCATTTAGAGAACATCTAATTCATACTGTCAAGGGCATTATACATGTTCAAAAGCATTTTAAGCTTTTTCAAATTTTAACTTACAGGGTTTTCTAAGAATTTCTTAACTCATACTTGACAGGAGAGATAAGTACTTGTCTCCATTTTTCTCATGGTACAATGAATCATTTGAATATATCCCACATTAACACTCCAAAACTGGGGCATCATAGGTAATCTCACTCAAGAATGTTACTTCATATCCTAATGTTTTCAATAAAATGTATACCTTCAGCTATGGCAAAAGTAATTAACAACCCTACAATAACTAGAATCTGAGAAAGCAGGGATTTCCCCCCTAAATTTGTAACATAGTAAAAGCACTAAAACAAATCATGTGCATACACACACACACACACACACACACACACACACACACTTTCATTTTTCCCCCATGCTACCACTGGATGCCCTGGACTTCAAAATCTGTAAAAGTAAATCAAGATATAGTCCTGTAATAAATTTTAATAGTTTGTTCAATTGTAAGTGTTAAATCACATTTAGAAACAGAGAAAATAAGGCAGATATGTGAAGCTGATGATTGAACTAAGAGAAGTCATCACAAGACCCACTTAGTAACATTACATTCTAAATATAAATCTTTACAATGTATGTTTCCAGATTGATTTCCAAATAAATATACCTAGAAATCTAGTAATGTTTTAAGATCTTGGACATGTACAAGTTTAAAAAAATTGCCTTGGGGCAGTGAAAGTAGAAAAAACTAATTCTTAGGATGTCAAGTTTTTCCTCAAAATCTATTTGAAGAGAGCAAAAAATGGAATGTACATCTATTTGCAATTTTTCATTTCAATCCAAATTACATTTTAAAGTCTAAATTGTGGCAAGAAGAACATTTCACAAAAACCTAGATATACATTACACACAAGTTGTTTTCTTACACACAAAATACTATGCTCTATTTGAAACTGAAAACTTCAAGCAATTCTAAAAATCGAATTTTGAATCACATTTTCCTTGCCAAAATAATAAATATAAGAAAAATGCAAATATAAATTTAACTCATTAAAATATTAAAATGAGGATTTCCAGGATTTTTTATCTGCTTCCTCACAAATTATCTTTTAATCTTCTGCAAATCTATCATTTATAATATCAATTTTACCAATTTAGTATTTTTAATTATAAAATTCATGAAAGAGTAAGTGGAATAACTGTAAAGAGGGTATTAGTGTGAAATGTATGATCTAATGATACCTATTTTTAACTTCAAACTCTTTTAGGAACATAACTAAATGTTTTAAAATTGTATTTTACACAGAGTATATACATGAACACTTGTTTGTGTCAGGAATAACTTCAGACAAATGCACTGGTCATCTCTTGCTACAGTGTGCATTGCACTCAAAGATACATTTTGAATTCTAAAGAACAGGCTATATAACTTGTACCTGACTTTTTTTGTGGGCCTCACAACTAAAATAATGCCATTACTTTGAACTTATAAAGTATATTTGGGCATTTTGAACTGGCATCAACCTTATTTACACCTACTTAAGGAGAAGACACAAAATAAAATTAGAGTCAAATTTTTACAGTCAAAGATGAATGTGATTTCTCTTGCATAAAGTAGCATTTTGGGAAGTTTTAGAATTTTAGCAAATATTTCCATTCAATAAATTTTACCCTTATGCATTATGTTTCTTGATCATCTATCACCTACAAGTTTTAGAAATTTAGAATCTCAAAAACTAATCTGAGGCCAGCCTGGTGACATAGTGGTTAAGTTCACACACTCCACTTCAGCGGCCAGGGTTCACAGGTTCAGATCCCGGGCACAGACCTACACACAGCTCATCAAGCCATGCTGTGGTGGCGTCCCACATACAAAATGGAGGAAAGACAATCTTCCTCACCAAAACAAAACAAAACAAATCTGGTCCCATTCACAACAGTGAAGGTACTGATATTACATATGCCTGTCATGTTAAACGTCTATCAGATATAACACACTCCTGATTTTCTTCAGCTTCATGGGGAATCATACATAAAAATTTTAAAAGTTACCGTTAAAAAGTTATATATACGATCTTTGGAAATGGAAGACTAAAGGCAGAATCTAGCCTATATGTGAAGCAGTTAACACACCAGCTGGACCCTATTTCCCTAATGCAGGGTCATTTTTCTGTTATTTAAAGATGTGAAAAATGCTAAAAGGTGCCATCAATAGTGAGTCAAAAAACCCTACAGTGATTAAGATGCATTTCAGATTCAGCAAATAACACTTCGAACTGATTGTGTTGAAGCAAAAATAAGTGAAGAACATCTAATATTTTAAGTAGAAAGGCATCAAATTTCTCTGAAAAATTTACCTGAAATAACAAATACTAGAGAAGTCTTCAAAAGCAAATAGTATTGAGACAAAACTGAATGTGACTTGTAGAATCAACAAAAACTGTTTTGTGAAATGTCAAAATATTTTTTAAATAGCATTCTTCTTAATAAAACAATTTTCTTTTCCCAATTACAAAAGAAGTAAGTGCTTACTGTACAAAAGCTTTTAAAATACATTAATAAAGATGAAAAACCTAATCACATCGCTTTTAATATTTTAAAAGACAACCACTTTTACTATTAAACAAAGTTATGAATATTTTAAGTTACAGAGCAAAGCTAGCACTGGATAAAATTTTCATTTGTAAGAAACACTGAAAAGACAATCCATTTTTTTCTTTTCTAGTCATTTTGTTTTCCTCGATGTCTACACATTTGATTATAGAGTATGTCACTTTCTACCTCCTTCTTAATCTTAAAGTTTTGCTCAGGGAAAAGATGTGTTCCAACACATCAGAATACAGCATCAACTCAGTAACATCAGCTCCTGTACACTGTGATGGTCCTCCCTGAACACAAGTGATGCTTTGCTCAGCATGTCAGACTAGCAAATTCTCCACATCTTAATCTTCTTTATCTGTTTATCACATATTTGTATCTTTTTCACATCTAATGATTAGCTTCCAGGGTGGGGAGAGACAAAGGGAAGTCCGTTAAGGTAACAACTTCATTTATTTCTAAACTCATATAATTAATGATGTATGTACAGCAAATCTGCTTATTAATCTCTGTTTCTTCTGGGTAACATTTTTATGACAAAATAACTTAAACTCCATTTTAGTAAATGAGGAAAACTAAACTGCAAAGACAAATGGCAAGACATTCCTGAACAATTCTTTCCTACTATTGCCAATCTGATGAAAGAGAAATGTTTGAGCATGTTTCTTATAAACTTTGCTATTTTGTTATATACTTTGTTACGTTTAAGCATAACTAAGTAAGGAGGTAGGTTAATCTCAGAATCACCCCTGTTTTATCCAAACCTCTGCTTGCTGCATATCTTTAATCTTAAATGATGTCTTCATGAATAATTATTCCTAGGAAATGAGCTTTCAAAAATTATGAAAGTCTTCTACATGTAAGAACATCTGAGCTTAAGCCAAAATCTGAGCGTAAACAGATTCAGGAAAAAATGCTCTTTTAGCATTTTGGCAAAAAAAAAAAACCTCAACGGATTAATTCTGTTATAAAATATAATTTCCTAAATTGGAATTAGTGATCTTTAAATTGTGATGACAATAAAAATAACAGCCACAAAAATAATAACAGCAGCTACCACATTCTGAACACTTTCTATGTGCCATGAGCCACGCTGAGCGCATACACTACATTACCTCATTTAGTCATCGAATCCAGCCTAACAGGAAAGTACAAGTCTCTGGACTTTACTGATGAAAAAACTGAGGACTTGGAACACTCAGTATCTTACGTAGGGCCAAACAGCTTATGAGGGCCAGGATTTCAGTCCAGGTTTCACACACTAGTAGGTTATAAAGCCTTCTAACACTATGTAACTTTAGAAACAACTCCACAGATAACAGATCCTGTAGTAATAGACTACAGCATTATGGTTTGGCTGTCATTTATAACCAAATTGGATAATTACCACAGAATATAATATAATAATGAGAAAAATGGCTATGTTTTCTATTCTTAAGACACATTAATCTTAAAAAGATAGAATAGTTTCAAAATAAGTATTATCTTACTATAACAACACATATTAAAATATGTCAACAGGAAATTAAGTGGCCTGCCCTAGAGTTGTACATGAAACATTACAATAAATGAAGAATCTAAACCTAGAACTAAGTAGAGGCTCCCCTTTCAGCCTATGATAAAGCTTTCCTTCTCCACTCTTCTCCTTCAAAAAAATTTCTTCCCAAAAGTAATTTACAGAGATTTCTAAAAGTTATTCAACGAAAACTTAACAAAAATGAACAAAAGTAACGTCAAGGAAATGCCATGCCCCAGGGTTTCAGTTTGATTACAGACTGAACTGGCAAGTTTGGGCTTACCAGATTGCCGTTTTAACAGGAGATCTGTAAGATCAAGGAAAAAGATATCGCAAGATAAGGAAAGAACTAAAGCAAAAGATTTAGGTGAGCAAAAAGAAAACTCAGAGGAATTTTGTAGGGAAGAAAGCAGACACAGGCCCAAACACTTGAAGGCTTTGGGGAGAGGCAGCAGTACAGCACAGTGGTTAAGGGTACAGTCTTTGGCTCCAGCTCAACTGAACGTGCAGAACTTCTGCCCTTGACTAACTGAGGGACCTTGGATAAATCACTTTCCTTCAGTTCGTCATCTCTAGGATGGGAACAAGAACAACATCTAACTCAAGGATTGTAATAAAGATTAAATGTTATATGCAAAACTTTATACAATGCCTGGCACATAACTGTGGTTATTATCAGGAGGAAAAGCCAGAAGAGGAAAATGCAATGAACACAGCCTCAGGCTTTCTGTACAGAGGGTCTACCAAGTCTTTTCTAAGTATGTTTACACACCAAACTAAAGGAATCAAAATCTGATTCTCAAATAATACATATAACGTTGAAGCTTCTATTTATGACAATTGAAAAGCTAGCAATATCATGCTTCCTTTGTCTTCCTTGAACTGGTCTGAACTTTGAAAGATGTATTTCAACTTATCCAAGATGTCACTGGCAAACAAGGGACAAGAATTAATATAAACAACCCAAACCACAGAAATGTGAAACAATTAAATTTTGATTCCCCCCCCAAAAAAACTCTTGTTCTAAGCAAGCATTTTCATTAAACTGAAGCAAAGTCTGATTTTGATATATAGAATATTATTTTATTCTTTATTTTAAACCTTTCTTACATGTTTAAAAATATACATGGGTTTGGAACAACCTCAATAAAATGATGACCTAAAGGACCTCTGAAGTCAAACCACCAGTGTGCAAACATGGTTGGCTTCCAATTTGAAGAGTCATAGGCACATTTCATTAAATGCATTTCATAAAACAGAGAAATCAAAAGTGCTGAGGAGAAAAATACTAATTTCATATAAATTTTAAAATATCTATCAGGCACGAAACTTATGGTATAAAAGTAAGATTTAGATGTTTTATCACTCACACCTGCTTTACTACTAATTCCTCAAATGCCATTTTGCTACATTTAAACCCCTGACAATTTATTACACAATTCCATACAGCACACTAAAAAACAGGTTTAATCTCTGAATATGAAAACAGATCATCACAAAAGAAAATACTGATAGCTCTTACCTGTATTTCATAATTAAGTATATTGTATTCTCAGCAGCACTAAGAATGCAGCTTGGTCTAATATAACTATCTAAATAACAGCTACACGAAAAGTATTTTTCTCTTAAAAGAAGTTTTTGTGGTTTTTTTTCCAGTGTTGATGCCTTAAGCGACATTGATCTATATATTGTGCTAAGAAAACATTAGGCACAGATGACATAATATAATTTACATTTTCTTTGTTGTAAAAAATACGGTATGTGCAAATGCATATCACACAAATGATTAGTGGACATAACAGTAAGCTTTGTAGACCCAACACAAAAAAGTTAATATTTCACTCTAAAAAAAAATGGATGCACCAAGTAGCTTTAAGACACATATCTTACTTCTGGGTGAGTACTCGGCATATGCCTTAGAACTATTTGTGGATTTTCTAAAAGAAAAACAAAGCTTCACTGTAGCAAAAAGATACCACTTTGGACACACGAACTAATTTAAAAGAAACCAGATAAAAATGTTTCCCAAAGCATTAAAAACACTTAACACAGTATCTTAAATAGGCTATAGATTGCTTTGTTAGAAGGAATAAATTATTTAACATCACAATTGCTTTATTTAGTAGATTCTTCTTCATTAGCTAAGACACTTCTGGATTAAGGTACCAAAGGATACAGATCAAGAAAAATGGAAAGAAAAAAATAGCACGCTGTTAGGAAGAAGGGGAAGCAAGCATAATTTTTCTCAGAAGAAACAAAAGTACTCTTTCTTTTTGTCCATAGCAGAAAATTTGTGCTGCAGATGTTATAAAAACACAAGAAATAGGGTTGTGTGGCAGGTAACAAAATACAACGCTTACTATGCATCCTCCATGGAGAGACCACTTAGAGATCATAGATGAGTGTGCTTAAAAGTACACTTTGACACAAAAGATTATACTTTGCCACATATATAATATGTAGCATTTTTCTATGAAGGGCAATTTATGCAAGTAATTTCTACAAACACAAGACACAGAGAGTGAGCGAGACAGACAGACAGACAGAATGAGAGCCAGGGATAGAGGAGAGAGTTCAGTCAGACAAGACAGAGACGCCGAGGGGCTTTGCCCAGGTCCTGTGGAAGATCTCAGATACTTTTTTCATTCTCAGTGCTTAATTTTTCCTATTAGTGCACATTTATACTCACACACTATAATTATCTCATGAGATTGCCCTCCATACATCCTTTTCTTAAGCTTTTTTTACATGTAAAAAGGAAAAAAAAAAAAAAGAAACCTTTAGTCCCTTCATCTCATAGTAAACTATTCAAGTAAATATTTCTCTAGTGGCAAATTTCCAAATGAAACAAGAGTACAATCCAAAACCACTGTCAGATTACATTTGATTTACTGTGTAGTTCTCTTCAAATGGAGCAGGAATTCGCCCGTTTCCTAGGTTTGGGGTCTCGTGCTTCCTGATCCTTCACACACACACAAGATGTGCACATTGTCTTGGACAGTCTTCGGAGGCCTAGCTGGAAAACACTGTTGGAAAGGCTGTATATTACACAGTTACAAAAACTATTACTTATAGCAAGCCAGGTTGTCAGGAATGATAGTGTTGGATTGTCCAAGACCCGGGAGCTTTCAAGAAGAAAGTAAATGATATAGGGGAGCCACAGCATGTAAAACACACTGGTTATCCGAAACAAAACCATGGCGTAGCGACGGTCAGGGCTGTGCCCAGTCTCTCCAGAAGCATCCACCTCATGGCTAGGGAATCGGGCCCTCCGATCATTTATTTCTTTGGTGTGCTGCCGGCAAATTTTGAAAATGTGGAAGTAAGTGAAGCAGATGACAAAGGCAGCAGGAGCATATAGTAAACAAACAATAAAGCCAGTAAAATAGGCACTGGTGAGCCAAGAGGTGGCACACCATTCAAAAATGTCACCGTGGTAACCAGGTTTCCCCCATCCAAAAAAGGAAGGCAAGAAAATTAGGCAAGAGTAGATCCAGATTAAAATAATGCAAATTCTCAGGCGACAAGGGGTGACCAGTTGATTGTAGGAAAGAGGCTTCGTTATTGCAAGATAGCGATCCACACTAATGCAAGCAAGACATGCCATAGAAACACTTTTCAGAACTGAGATGATATATCCAAAAACCTGGCAAGCCAATGACTCGTGGATACCTGTGGAGTAGTGGAGAAGTGAGAGAGTAGGAACCAAGCAGCTAACTCCAACGAAAAGATCAGCATATGCCATTGTCTGAATGAAATAGCTGGTAGTATAATGGTGTAAGAGTGGAGCACAGTGAAAGACAAAGATGACCGTTAAATTGCCAGCAATGATTAGAAATGTCAGTAAGACAATAACAACTGTCTCAAAGATGCAGACATCCACCGCACTGTAGTGGCCAAATCCAAGTGGGCAGGAGTGACGTTCGGATGCATTCACAATGCCACTGCTCACGTTCAGGATCTTCCATTCAATCCACCTGGATTCATTCATGGCTTGGAATTAAGGAAACCTGCAGCCTTGGCTACAGCAAGCAGGTGCTCTGCCCAGCATCTGTTAAACTCTGTACATGAGTGTCGCAGAATCAGCTTCAGTAGACAGTAGCAGTGCTTCTGTCACAGCTGAGCATCCCAGAGAGTGTTCAAGTCTCTTCATCAGCTTCAGTGCAGTAGTGACACACCTCAGCTTTGGTGGGGAAGGGAGGGGGATAAGCTAGAAAGGAGGTGAAAAAAGGTCACTAATTAGCTTCCTCCGGTGCTCTCAAACAACTTTTTGCAGACACAAGGCACTTCTAGATAAAATGGATTTTTGATTACCTTGTACTATGAAAAATTAAATTTGTAAAAAGAAAAAAAATCAATTGCCAAGGAAAGAAAAGCTTTTGTGGACTGTTTGTTCTCCTCAGAAAGGTAGTTTCTTGGGGATCAACTAGAAAGAATAAGAAAAGCTTCCTGTTTCATCTATCCTGAGAAGTGGATTCATATTTTAAAACTTAAATAATTAAGATCTCAGATTTTTTCAGAAAGCTAAGAAAAAGTCCATTGTGGGAAAGAGTGTCTTTGGATTTAGTTTAGGGTTTCATGCTGGTGGGAAAACTTTATGATCCATTTCTCTAGAAAGCTAAGAAACTCCCCACCCCAACAAGGTTAATTCCAAAAGACATCTCTATTTGGGCACAAAAGACTACAACAGAGGTAAGAGACTCCAAATTGCCCTATAACTGTCATGGGAAAAAAAAAGCATATTTCCCATAGAGAAGATAATAAGCAATGGGTTAACACCTGACAAAATATGATAAACTTCTGAAGTTTTAATTCTGCATGCATTTTTTAAGCATTCAGATGAAAACAGTTTTAGTCCACTACAGTGGCTGATGTTACCACCAGCGATGTAATTTATACTTCTTCCTTTTCAAAAGGAAAATAAATCATCTTTGCTATTAATTTTGGCATCAATAACTGAAAATAACTTTCATTAACTGATATGCCACCTTCCTTATAATGGAGCATGATCATAAAATATATAGCTCAAAGTTATTTCTCACCTTTGCAACCACACCTATATCTCACATATGTATCTTATATATGAAATCTAGACAATAATAGAAACTTTCCTATATACTGAGCTTTTCTGACTAGAAATGCTATCATTATTTATTACTTAGATATTTCTAGTAGGCTTCATGGTCTATGCTTCTGTATCTTTTCTATTTTCATTAGAAGATTAACACATTAAATCATTACTTCGACTAAATCTTCTGAAAGTGGAAAATTACCTTGTCTGTTATATTTGCAGTTATATAGCAGCCATATGTTAAGAAAATGCCTCTTCTATTTCTGTATTCTATTTTGAGCAAGTACTCAATTAATACAGGGGCCATTAGATAGATTATAAGATGGTCTTGTTTTAAAATACCTCTAAAGCATCAGGGTGAGTTTAAATTCTAGAGTTTGAAACACTGAGAGGCTGGCAGAATAGAATCCATCCAAAAGGCTTCCAAGGTCATTCTGATATCAGGTTAACATTTGTCAAAAGTCTTTTTTAAAGTATAGGCATTTCAGAGAGTCTCTTGCCAGTCTTTGTTGTCATATCTTTTGAAGCAATACCATGCATTAGAAATAAAAACATTTCCTTCAGGAACAATGCAGCAGCTTAATAAAAAGCATTCTTCCAAAAGTTATTTTCTCGTGCACCACCAAGTCATTCAGAGAAGTCCTCCTTCTTTTATAATAGCCACAGGATAGTCCTCCTTGTACATTCCTAGTTTCACTTATCACAAAATAGTTCTCTTGTTACATGAATAAGGCAATGCTTCTCACCTACATTCACTCTTATCAGCTGCTAGGCTGGGCTGCTTGATTCAGAAGTCCGATTTACTGTGATGCAGTTACCAGGATGCTGTCGGTATATTCTTCACAGTCTCTCAGTATCATTGCCTCCACCTGAGCCGGAGCCCTGCTCCTCCTCCTCATCCTGAGCTGATGCAGAAGAACTCACCATCAGAAAGGTGACTCGGTCCTCCTGCCCCAATCAACAGCACAGCCAATGGCTACTGCAGCTCAAACTGTCACTAGGTAACAGTTGCCAGGCACATGCAGGCTTATAGACTTACTCGGCAAGCTCCGATCAAGATTGACAAAAGAAGACAATAGAACTGACCGATCCTTATGACAGATTAATGGCATGTATGAATTTCCAACGGTATTTTCCTTATAGCATTTGTAAATATTATTTCTTATGGACAGGACAGGAAAACAAAAAAACTGGGATACACCTTTAAAACCTATAGAGAAACTACCACAAGGTACTATGACACTAAAAAGTCAGCAGTAATCTAATGCTCATTGGCAGAAAAAACTTATTAATTATTAAAAATCAGCTAAGTCTTCAGGAACTCAAGTGATATAGCTATGATTTTTACTCTCTAAAATATAATTATATTTTGATTAATAGAAGTTGTCACTTAATAATCTCTCTAATCCCTGCCAAACCCACACTAAACATCCGAATTTGATGTATTTAATAGTATAAACAAAGCATTGAAACTAATAGCTCTACACTAAAATCTATTTGGAGAACTATTTAAGGTCAGATATGACCTAAGAAGAGTAGGTATTAGAAATAAATAGAATGACTGCTTAGTTCGCTTTTTATCCTAATACGAAAAAGAGTCAAAGAGCCAAAGAACTTTGTCACACAGTACTTGAGCTACCCAAACCCAAGTTAGAAGAATGCAAATTAAGCTTATTTGATGGAGGTTGAAAATATTTCCATTTATTTTGACTTACTATGGACAAACATTCACTATTTTAAGCCTACTTCGTATGGGGTCAGCACTTTTCTTAAAAGTGACTTAGAACTAATTTACAAAGTATTTCAGAATTAAATCAGAAAATTAAGATGAAAATGAAAGATAACTAACATCTGTTGAGCACGTTCTATGTGCAAGCATTATGTCATGTGCTTTATATATTTTCTCTCTATAAAAATCTTAAATCTCTGTTAAGTAGGTACCCATAAGTATCATCTTCCAAAGGAAGAAAGTGGTACTAGAGAAGGTAAGTATAACTTGACTTCTTTTACAGAGTTGTGAAAACTGTCATTCTTAACACCATGTTAAGGAACCCCTCCCTCCTTCCCTCTCCTTTCCACTGATGGCTGCCAGTCAGGAAATATCTAAAAAGAATTATTTTGGATTTCAAAAAATGATTTCTAAAGAATAGAAAATGCTATTCTTTCCTCCCTGTTGAACTGCCTTTCAGGAAGTCCATATTATTGTTAAAATCTTCAGGGTGAAATACAGAATGGAAGCACACTTCTCATTACCAGAAAAATTTATAAAACAAGGTAGAACAATAATCTTAGTATTTAAATTTAACACAAAAAGGTTAGAAAGTCCTACTTTACAGAGATGCAATTTGACTTTTAGGGATATCTAAAAGCATTAAAATTAAACAAGATTGTCTTTAACTAACATTCGCTTTTATAATAATAATAAATATTCAAAATAAAAATTACATTTGATAAATATTCGGGTCCCACATTCCATATAAAAAAGACTTAAATACTAAGCTTTACTACAAAACCATTGAAAAGTGAAATATCATCAATTACTAAAGCTAGTTCAAGTCACAAAATTCTAAACAAATCATTTTAAAAGTATAGACTTCACATATTTTTAAAAGTTTTGAATAGTACTATTTCCAAAATCAGAGAAATGGGAAAAAATCTCATTTAGAGGAATTCAAATACTAGATCACCTTAGTTTGACACATTTATTTCCAAAAAATAATTTCTGGCAGAGAGTTGGGTCTAAGAATACTGAAAATAATCCATAACTGTACATGCTTCCAAAAGTATATCATAATATGAGAGGCAGAGAAGTAGTGCCTTTGACCCACTAAGCTTCCTTCTTTCAAAACTTCCACTAACTTCCTTAAAAAACCTTCAGTAGTTCTAACAAAATAATTTTCTTCTTTATACAGACTGAATCTTTCTAATAGTGCCTCACTTTTCTTCTTTTCCATCCTTTTTTCTGATCTGATTATAATAGGAACTAATTTACAATGTGAAGTTCTAATAACAAAATAGCATTGATATCATATATTTACATAGCTCATTACATAAAGCATTCTCTGTTTTTTATATTAGGCATAATTCTCTTCATTTTAGGGGTCATTAGGTGTTTTATTATTGTCATTCTTATTACAGTTATTATCAACCACCTCCCTCTCCTTTCAACTGATGAATGCTGGTTGGAGAATATCTAAGAGGAATTATTTGGGATTGTTCAGAATTACTTCTAACAGCTAAAACTGTATAATTTTATGAGATGATACATCACATGTGTTTGCTTTTTCATTTATACCTTAAATACATTTTATATATTCCTTTATATGTATCAATATTTCATTATTAAACATCTAAGCAATTCAAGCAACTACTCAATAGGACCTAAACAGCAAAGCAAAGGAAGGACATTAGCCATCAATAGTAAACAGGATAAAGAGTAGGCACTGAGTATCAAGAACTACACAACCAATATAACATCGTAAAAAGTAAAAACAAAAACAAAAACAAAAAACAAAGGATAAAGTAAACAGTTTTTTAAAACATATATTTTTAAAGATATGAAAAGGTGCATGCATTGAGAATTTATCTATTTCTTCAACTACTTTTCCCATCTGTTAACCTTTCTCCATCTCTACTGTTATACCCTAAACAAGCTAGTATCATCTTGTGTGTGGACTTCTGCAGCAGCGTCCAATCTGGTCTTCCTGAGTTGTCTGTGACCTCTCTTCAATCCATTATGCACAAAACAGACAGAATATTCTTTCCAAAATGCAAACCAGATGATATCACTCCCTTGTTTAAAACACTTAGTGGTATCACACTGCCCTTAGGATAAAGTCCTAACAGGTCCTATTAAAATCCGCTCTCCATATATCTATCCAACCTGACATCTCTTCTATATTGTTTAGGATTAGCTAAACTGGCTCTACCTCCCCGCACTCCACCCATCCCCAGTCACACGTATATCTGCTATGTTCCCTACTGCCTCAGGATATTTGTACCCGTTGCTTACTATGCCATGACATTTCTTTTACTAACCTCAGATGCAATCTACAGGTTTCAGTTCAAATACCACTTACTCAGGGAAATCGTCCTTGAATTCCCAGATTAGACTAGATTCCACACTTATCATAGTTTATAATGATCTATTTCATTAACTTTTGTCTCCATAACTAGATTGAAAGCCCCATAAAGGGATCTTAGGATACTGAAAGAAATAACTATAAAAGAAAAATTTAATAAATTATACTTCAATTCAAAATTCTGCTTTTCAAAAGGTACCATTAAGAAAATCAGTAAGTGAAAAGACTGGGAGAAAATATTAGCAAAACATATATCTAACAAAGGATTTGTATCCAAAATATATAAACTAACTCCTACAATTTGTTAATAGAAATACAAATAACCCAATTAAAAAGTGGGAAAATACTGTCATAGACACTTCACAAAGGAAGATACGCAAATAGCTGTCAAGAAAATGAAAAAGAACTCAGCATCAATAGCCGTTAAGAAAAGGCAAAGTGAAATCACAATGAGATATCACTATATTTCCACTAGAATGACTCAAATTCAAATACTGACAAATACTAAACGTTGGCAAGGATGCAGAACAATCGAAACTCTCATAAATTGATAGTAGCAATGTAAAATGTCCCGACTTTAAAAACTTCTAAACAGTTTGGGAGTTTCTTATAACATTAAATAAATCAACCCTAAGACTCATCAATTTCAACCAATAGAAAACGAAAATATCTATCCACACAGACTTGTATACAAATGTACATAGCAGCTTTATTTTTAATAGCCAAAAACTGGAAACAACTGATATATCCGTCAACAGAGGAATGGATAAACAAATTGTGATATGTCCATACTGGCAGAGACAAAACCAATTTTTGATGAAAGAAATCAGAACATAGTTGCCTCAGGGGTGTGTGGGTGTGTGTGGGTGTGTGTCTGGTGGCATAAGGTAAGGAAATTTTTTCAGGGATGACAGAAACATTCTATATCTTGATAGCTGTGGGTTATATGCACACATACATGTCAAAACATGGAAACTCTTTCAGGGATGATGGAAACATTCTGTATCTTGATAGCTGTGGGTTACATGCATGCATACATGTCAAAACTCATCAAACTGTAATATTTAAGATCTGGGCGTGTCATCTATTTGTAAGTTATAGCTGAAGAGAATGACAAAGCTATGATTGCACTGCATGTTTCAAGTGCTCCATTTCTGTGTAAAGCCATCAAATAACAGCCCTAAATTACTTGAGTGAATTTTAAACTATTGCCAGGAAATCATATATACTGACGTTTAAAAAGAAAACTACCAGACTCCTCCAAAGCAATGTTCCATCAAGAATGAGAGCTACTGAAATGTCTAAAAAAAAAGATATCACTGGACAGAACAAGTAGATGTAGCCTGGGCCTACTTTCACACTCTCTCAAACAGTATACCTGACTCGTGGCTCAGTATTCGTACTTACAGACACAACAGCCCAGATGCAAGTGAGACACTGAGTGAGAAAAGACTTCTCTTATTAAATGCCAGTTACATAACACTCTGAGACTGCCCCAGCTACCTGGCATCTAAGACAACTGGCCGAGAATGCAAAATCTTTGAGAGAGTCCATTATCTTCAGTCAATCACAAAGGAAAATGAAGAAAGAAAAATACTAATTTACATGTATGTTTAACTCTTAGTGGAGGAAACCCTCAAACATAAAATATATAATTAAAATCAAATTAACTGGTCAAAAATAGTATGCAGAGTAATAAAATAGAACCATGCACAGTATGATCCTTCTTCCCATTTTCCCCACATTATGATACTACCTTTATCATACTACCTTTAGTGAACATTTAATATGTCTGAAGACTAGGAAGACTATAACTTAGAGAGCGTAGGCTTTACAATGAACCAGATTCGGGTTGGCACACTGGCTGCAGTGTTCATTAACTATGAGGCCTTGGGTATTTTAGTCTCTCCATGTGTCTCAGCTTTCATCTGTACAATGGAGATAATAATATCCATCTTTTAAAATTGGTTATGAAAATTAGAAATTAAAAATAAACCATGAAAAGCACATAGCAGTTGTTCATTCAAAGTTCACTGAGAGTAAGGTAAATACACTCCTTACTATCAACAGGCTTTTTGTTTACTCATTTCTCTTTAAAAAACTACACCCACAAGTAACGTGTTGAGACTAGAAAATTAATAACAATACTTTCACTTTTCTGTTGAATTGCCATCTCTCTCAACATTCCTTTTAAAAAGTACATTCTTGGGCCGGCCCAGTGGTGAAGCGGTTAAGTTTGCACGTTCTGCTTCTCTGGGGCCCAGGGTTCACCGGTTTGGATCCTGGGTGTGGCCATGGCACCACTTGGCAAAAAGCCATGCTGTGGCAGGCGTCCTATATATAAAAAGTAGAGGAAGATGGGCATGGATGTTAGCTCAGGGCCAGTCTTCCTCAGCAAAAAGAGGAGGACTGGCAGTAGTTAGCTCAGGGCTAATCTTCCTCACAAAAAAAAAGAAAGTACATTCTTAAAACAAATATATTATCTGAACCTGACCATGCATCTTAGGAAATTTACATGATTAGCAACACAGAAATATAAAAATTACCTTTTTTTAGACTACTAGTCTATAAAAATGTCAGTTACATGGATCCTGCAATTCCCTGATAACTGAGGGTTTCTCTTTTTAATTTCTTAAAATTTTGTTTTACCCTATCAAATTTTAAATGTAAATCTTTATAAGATGTATCATCCACTCTTCTGCCTTCTTAAACTAAGAATTCTGAGCATAATTTAACGTCTGCCTGACAGTCTTGGATCATCACTGTTAACGTCAAATTAGAACACTGTTTTACGATATAATCATACATTTGTAGCTGCTGGACTCAATATACATGTATATACAGATATGTATATCAAGAGAGACTTGTTTAATTTCCACAAATAACCAGGCACCTAGAAAAGAATATACAGCTCCCTATATTCTGACTCGATTTGCATAGCAAATAGAGCAGTAGTCCTCTTTCCTCTTCTAATTTGCTATCTTTAATTTTCTAGAGGCTTAAATATCAAAAACCATGCTTTCAAGAATTTTTTCTTAAAGAGTAAATAGAAGTATTGCTCTACGATTAAAGTGCCATAGCTCAGGCTTGAGCTGTCAGTTATTTCTAGGTAAGTGAGGTTGTAACCGTTTTAGTATGGCAATAGACATGATAAATACACTTAAAAATAACACAGGAGAAAAGGAAATTCCAAGCTTTCTTACATCTTCCATGTAAGAGCTATCCATCAATCATGTTCTTCTCTTACTTTATGGAACAACAAATCTGGAAATTAAATTGTTTAATAACATTTTTACATCAGTGAAATCCTATTAGATATTGCCTCACAGAAAGGATTCGATACAGCCACCTACCTTTAGTTTTTGTACAGTAAAAACGTAGAGGGAAATGGTGAACCTTAAAACATCTCCTGTAAAATTCTGCTAAAATTACATGAAAACAGAGCAGCACAATTACATTTTAAATAATGGGTTCACGTTATAGAAACGAAATGTTGATTCAAATTCATTTTTAATTGAAAGAGATTTTTCCCTTATAAAAGAAAATTGCTATTTTTTAAGATAACTTATTGTTATGGCAACTGAAGTGCTAAAAATAATAAAGAAATAGCAAAGTTGTTATAGCAACTGGAATTTTAAAAAGCCATGAAATGTAAAATAATCAAACCTTTCCTTGGCTTGAAATGCAACATCTATGACTCAGTTTTCAAAAGAAAACTTGAAATACTCATGCTTTTGTCTTCACAAGTTGTCTCTGGAGACCAAATTAAAAAACGAAAAACAGAAACTTCAGCATAACGGTTGCAGTCTTTTTTATACTTCTTACATCCCTCATCATTCTGTACATATTCAACAACGTGGCTTTGATAACCATACAAGTTACCAAACTTCATGAATAGCAGGAAATGTTGATTACTCAATAAATGCACGTTGAATTGAACTCAACTATTCAGAGTTTGTGCAAAATCTGTATTTTCTGGTCTTCTAAAACTTGTTTCTTATCTCCAATCTTCACTGCTCTGCTCTAGAATATACTAAAGGTGGAAAAAATCTACTCACTGCCAAAGTGCTTTTGCCCAGAATCATCCAATTAAAGTTCAATTAAATTAAAATTTTACTGAAAGCCTATTGCATGCTAAGTATTGCATGAAGTTCTGGGACCTTTTCTCACAGAGGTCACAGTCTAGTAAAGAACAAACTAAATAGGTCACTGTCACTGGCATGCAATGCGCAATGAGGGATCTTACGAGATTATCAGGAGAAAATGCATGAAGGTCCTATAAGAAGTGGTACGGTCTTTGAAGGATTTAAACCAGGAAGTAACATAAATTGACTGTTTTCCCAGAGATAGCCAGATTAAAATATTAAAATTTTGGGTTTACATGCTTTGCATTAGAAAATCAAGATAAGTCTTTCCTTTCATAGTTTCATTTGTTCCTTTCTCATAACTAATGACCAAGACTCGGGTGACGAATGTAGTAACGTATGGTGCCAACATAGCACATTTCTCCAGCATTTATGGACTGAAGAGAATTGGCTGGGAATTGACCCCTACGTATGTTTGTCCATATCCTTATGCTTTATTTGTACTCTTTATCCATCTCCCTTTCAGTATTTTTTCCCCTAAAACCATTGGCTTATTTTTAAACTACAGTGGTTATCTTGTAAGCTAGTAAAAACGACTTGAGAAGCTCAGGCTGAACTCAGCGGGAAAGAGGGCCAGTATTTCCCCTAGACCTAGAAAGGGAGAGTTGCAGCAGATGTCGGTTAGTAAAGCCTCCTGTTATATAAACTATAGAGTCTGATAACTCTGTAGGAAGAAAATGCTTACAAAAACACAAACTCTTCCCTTACCTACCTAACCCAGTAAAGAAGATAACTAGTGATGACCACTACTGTTTTTATCCTGAGCTCAATACAATTCTGTTGCCTTTTATTAAAATGAATCTGTTATTATCCTTTACATAAATGATTTGCAATGCCTTGCTTTATTCTTAATCCACGTTTATTAGTATCATCCAACAAAATCTTATTTTTCCTCATTTTTACAAAAAAGAATGCAAGCTCAAAAACATCAGAAAAAGAACCTAATTTAATTTCACATAGTTGTATTAAGTGCTTAGACTGCACCCACAAAATAAAAGTAACTTATCCAATAGTTAATTTGATCATTACATTTAACAATGTAGTAATTTATATCCATGTAGTACCTGTATGATTAATTTTATAACAGGTGTTGGATTTCTACTTGTTTATGCCACATATATACAGTGTCTATATATATGTATATATCATACATTTTATAACACTTCTCAAACTAGAGTCTAAGACATCTTTGAGAGTCTATCTTTAGTGGTCCATGAATACTCTACAATTTTTTTTTTAAAGATTTTATTTTTCCTTTTTCTCCCCAAAGACCCCTGGTACATAGTTGTATTTTTTCAGTTGTGAGCACTTCTAATTGTGGCATGTGGGATGACGCCTCAACATGGCTTGATGAGCAGTGCCATGTCCGTGCCCAGGATCTGAACCAGCAAAACCCTGGGCCACCGCAGAGGAGCACATGAACTTAACCACTCGGCCATGGGGCCAGCCCCTCTACCATACTTTTTAATTTTCAATTTTTCCACAACAATCTAAAAACTTTACTAAAGCAGATTCTGATAATTTGACTGCTATCTCATAACAAAGTATTGTTACATAATATTGGTGCCAACATTTTTTGAAGCATTTACCATTGTGTTGAAGCCAAGTACTTCTTAATGTATCACAGACTAAGAAAATAGAAAATAAAAAAGTTTAATATTTAAATGATTCATAAATGAAGGTCACATGACCTAACACTACACCATACGAGTAAGTTTTCCCAGTGGGTTGGAAAAGTGTGCTGAGAAAACTGAGTCATGTGAAGGCACATGGCCCCATCAGCACGCCAAGCTCAAAAAAATCTATATTGTAGCTACCAGGATCACAGTCACACTGTGAGCAGCAATTTAGTTTCAGGAAAATAACTTCATCAATAGCACTAAATTAATGTAGGAAATGCACATTTTTATTGATTTTATAGTTTGCTTCTATTAGATTTATTACGGTCACGAGAGCTAAAAGTATAAAGCATTTATATTTAATTTTATATCACCACATATTTAGGTAACATTGAAATAATATTTTTAGTCAACACTGGGGAAGGAGATCATTGAGGACTTCCCCCCCACCCCATGAAATGGTGTGATATATTATTCAGACTTGAAAACCCTGACACATATAGTTGATATTCAGAAGATGTATTTTAATAATGATTAAAATGATTAAGTACTCTGGCAATACAAGTGAAAAGGAAGCAAAGCTAAAGAAAACTATTTAACTAGGTTGATAAGAAACTAACAATTTTTGAGTCTACAGAGCCCATTAAGTTTATGGAAAATATCCCATTACAAATCATATGAACAGATGGAAAAAGAGTCATAAGAGAGAATATAATTATCATAAGATGCTCATTTTAACATACATTTGCTTTTACATGAAAGTACTAAAGAAATGTCTTGACTATTACCCCCTTCTCCACACACTTCCCCCAACCCCATTTCTACCCTATACCCTACACTGTCAGTTCCTAGACCTAGACAATTGTCTCATTTACCTTTGTATTGGTCATGGAGCCTAATGTACAGTGCTTCAATCAGAGATATTCAGTACATGTTTGTTGAAAGGACAATATTTCTATTGACCCAGCATTTTCCCCCCAAAGATTTCATAATAGTTTACAGACAGACATTACCGACTTTATAAATATATTGTAGGGCTTGCTCAAGACCACATTAAAAACATGACGGAAGCGGGGGCTGGCCCCGAGGCCGAGTGGTTAAGTTTGAGAGTTCTGCTGCGGCGGCCCAGGGTTTTGCTGGTTCAGATCCTGGGCACGGACATGGCACCACTCGTCAGGCCATGTTGAGGTGGCTTCCCACATGCCACAACTAGAAGGACCTGCAACTAAGATATACAACTATGTACGGGGAGATTTGGGGACATAAAGCAGAAAAAAAAAAAAACGATGAAAGAAAAAATGTCAACAGAAAAGAATGAAATGAAAACCCTCTAACTTTCAGACTCATCCTCAGGGATGTATTAAGCATAAGATCACTATGAGTCTGTTACAGGGGCCTAAAATAATTTACTTAGCAATTTAACTCACCAATCAACAAAGGCTTAAGCATATTTAACCATATTCTTCACTAGTTTATGATTTCCTCTGAAAATATCTTTCAACACTGTTATCCTCAGTGGCAAGCACAGTGCCTGGCACATAACAGAAGGTAATAAATAATATTTGCTAAATAAATCAAACTGACTGATTTGTGCTCCCCTCCTGCTGAACATTAACACAAAAGATTATTTTATAAAGCTAGAGCCTAATCTAGAATAAACAGCAGGATTCTCTTAAAGTATCAGAAATTGGAGTGGCTTAAACTCACTCAGAATGTAAAGCTTTTCAAAAGAAAGCTAAAAATACTATACTTTCTCATCATCCTTGGGTCATGTTATGGGGGAATGAGGAAAATGAGAAATCAAACGAATTGACCTACATCTGCCAGTACAACTTTATTTTTCACCAGACAGTTTCAAAGCTAAGTGGCTAAAGTGATTAGGTGGCATAGGGAACAACTCAGAACATTGAACCTTTGACAAAAATCACTTTTAAGAGACAGAAATTGAGAAAAGACAGAATAAACCTATTATGCTGTTTTCAAGACATGCCTAAAAGAGGAATAAATGTTGCTAAACTGGCAGAAACCTAGTAAGAAAATGTCTCTATTGAGAAGGATTTGGGATCAAAGGAGAAAATGTGATTAAAAACTGAATTAGAAGTCTGACATACGGATCATGGCCCATTAAGCAGCACCATGCAACAAGGTTTACAAACTCCTGAGTTAGGGGATAGGACTTTATATAAAATAAATGTTCATATACGCATATACATAAACACACATACACATATTCACAGAGACTAAATGTTCCTGTTAATCTAATATAACATCTCTGCAATGCCAGCTTCAACCCAGCAATGAATGCTCTAGATATTTTCAGTGATGACCATAACACAGACTAAAGCTTGTTAAGTGTAGCTCTACAACACGGACTCACTACAAATTTACCATCCTCTGCTTTCCCCATTCACTCTCTCTTACCTAGTCCTACATTCAGGTGCTGACATAATCTACTACACAAGCAGTACAAAATAGATGATTTATAGAAATACAGTTATTTAAAAATTAGAGTTTTGAAAAAATATAATTTTGTTCAAAGAAAAATATGCCTTGAGTTAAAAGTAAATTCTCATAGGATTTAAATGTGCCAATAAGATGCTAAAATTAACTGGGTATTTAAAAATCAGAACAGTAACACCAAGTAACTTATAATCAACATTTACACTAGGAAAAAAGTGCTCACAGAATTTTATTCAACATCCGATATTCTGAAGTTGCCTATAAGATAACAATGAGAAGAATCAACTTCCAATTCTTTTTTTTTCTTTTATCATATATGGAGTATCTCCAGTGCTATGCCTGTTGAATAGTATCACAACCTTGGAGTCTGAATACTCCAGTCTTTCAGCAGTCTCCATAGGGAGAAGGCATGTATTAGGAGGTATTTGTGATAGAAAATTTTAGGAAACCATTTATCCAATATCCCTAGTATATCTTTATACTTGTAAATTTGATAGTCCTAATTGTTTAAATGCTTACATATGCAAATATTATCTGGGCACCACGGCTGCAGAAATGTGAAGGATCCCAGTTATAGTAATGGGTTGGGATGACATTTTCCTTAATAACTCCTTTTATAAATGTACCACCCAAGCTGAATGTCATTATGGGACTATTTATAATTTAGAGCTTTCTGTCAAGATGATTTTATGCCCTGACATGGTGCTGAGTAGGCTGGAAACAGCTGTATGCCCCAAAGGGAAACAAAATTATTAGTGTTGTTCAAAAGCAAAGGTATTAAATACGAAGTATTTCTTACTGAACTTCATGAGAATGACAATGGCTAATGGATTGTAACATACAGTGAAATTATGCTACTCAAGCAATAACAATTACAATAATAAATGTTATTTCACCAATAAACTTTCTTCACTCTAAGTAGATAAAACAATTATAACTCTAATCCTTCGAGCTTCCTAATAAACTAGATGTATGGCACTGTTACAATTAAGATTTTTGTGCACAAAATGGATGTTAGAAAAGTTCTGAAAAATTTCAGACAAACCATTTACCCAATATCCCTAGAATGTCTTTACATTCATAAATTTTAACTTTGTATAAAGTGGGTTTAACCAACATGAACAGAATCAAGAGAAAAATGTTAATTATTAGGTAACATGTGGATGTATTATATTTGTGGAAAACACTGGTCTAAACCCCACCATTAATAAAATACTGTACGTAGGACAGACTAAAGTGTTTGTTTTCTTTCATTTTACTTAGTTATCAATTAGAATAGAAAATATTAGGTTATGTCTAATTTGCTCCTTATATTTTAGGGGATTTTTATAAGAAACCAAGTTTGTGGAAAACTCTGAATACAATTATTGCAAGTACTCTTCACATCTCAGCCAAATGCTACTGGAAACGAGAAAAGAAAGTTCAAGTCCACTTATTCATTAGATGACAGGGAGAAAGTGACATGACTTCTCCCAGTCCCAAATGCCTAATCTGTCTCCTTTATAAAATGAGATGCTTACCATATGAAGCATGCAATAGAACACTAGACGCTTTTTCAAAGTTTTTGAAAACCTGAAATTTTCACCTTCACAAGGGTACCTGTTAAGAATATTATAAAGGTGGGCTGGGACACAAAGACTGTAGACATAATAAGTTACAGAAAACTACTGATAAAGAATAACATACTACAGTATCTGTTGGTTATACAGGTCAAATCCTATTTACAGCAAATGCCATAACAAATTCCAGTGAAAAAACTCAGCATGACAAAAAGATTCCCAATGCCATGGCTGATGAACCTAAACATCTCAAATAAAATTCAGTATATAACAGCGTTCCTTACCAACAGAAACGGCAAAAACAAAGCAGAAAGTCCTTTGTTATTTGCTTGCACTGACCAACAAAGACGATTTAACCATTCTGTTCTAAATCTTAAATGATAATCCTATTGTTGGCTTATTTTAATTCCACAAAAACTTGCAGTACAGTTATACACTACAACTTTATAACAATAATAACGCCAATAAAGTGTTAATCATGGGAACAAATGGAATATAAATGTGCGCTGTAAGTAATGTTATGTACAGGTCAATAAAATGCATTAAAGGCTGGAATTTATTCCTGTTTTTATTTCATAGTAGCAATAAGACACTTCAGAAAGAGCCTGATTTCAAGGAGATTACTACATTGAAATGTGGTTTAAATTACTCAGCACTTTTTTCCAACACCTTTCTGTTTCCTTCATAGGAAACAACTGCTGCCCAATTTTAATTTAAAATATGGTTATGGTCTGTTTATTTAAAATATGGTTGAACATACATGGCTGAGATGCCTTACATTAAAGTCTGGATAGTATATGATAAAACATATCTAAAAGTCAACGCAATGTGTATTTTTTCATTATCAAAAACCACTTAATAACTAAAGAAATACAGAAATAACATGGACCTGAGGGAAGAAATGAAGGTTAAATCCGCATTTTACTAATTTTAAATGCCAGGTTGAGAATGGAAAAGTGTCAGGGGTTAAACTCTGAGCCAGTGTCTACTTATTCTAAGATCATGAAGTCTGAGAGTAAGGCAGATAAAAGTTATTACTTTCACACTATAAGTGTGTCTTGTTCTAGGGCAACACTACTGAACACAGCAATTTCACAACCTTCCTTTGGTAGTGGGTCAGAAAAAAAAAGATATATCCTATATTCCAGGCAGGTCATAAAAACAGAGACACATTTTCCTTCATCATTCTGTAAACTTTTTCTTGAAAGCCTATTGTATACTATCCTTTCTTTGTGAAATCCTTTGGTTTTGGTCAAATATATCTTTTCCCATAAACTGAAGTGACTTTTCCTCTAGGAACAAGGGTGCTTACTTCTCAGATCACTTGCCTTTGGTCTACATATCCCCAAATAATTGTTTTTTTTTTTCTGTTTCTGAAAAGAGAGAAATTTTAGTTCCAAACAGATATCACATATAAATGAAAAATAAAATGAACATTCAGTCTACCTTCTGTACTTAAATTACCTACAGAAGTTGTTCCAAAATTAGATTCAAGGGCTTGGCATAAATAGAATACAGCTTTTACAGAACAGTACTCTATACTACGAAGGGAAGGCAGGAGGGAAGAGGGAAAGAAGGAAACAAACAAACAAACAAAACCTTCAAAAGACCTCCAAAAAGGTTATATAGAAAAAGTATTAAAAATAAATATTTATAATGTATTTTCATCCCCAAGCAACTATTTAGCATTTGATTGCTCTTTTGTCCCAGAAGTCTTTTAAAATTTTTTACTAGTTGATTCACAATTTAAAGTACAGGTACATTGCACTTTGGAAATATTATGCAGTTCATTTTGAAATAGAGAAAAGGCAGTTTTGCTCACAGTACATTTTTCAGAAGGGAATAAAGAAGAAAAAAGTCCAAAAGACATCAGGAGATACTGCGAAAAGATGTATTTTCCTTCATTTTCTGTTGATTCAATAAAGTGTTAAATGCTTCCTACAATGTCACATGGAGTCTAAAGATACAATGGAAAAATGCTGGTGAAATAAGTATATGGTCACCTATACGCAAAAAAAGATAGCGTATCTACAGAAGAACGGAACAGAACTCAGCGTCAGAGATCTAGGCTATAGCTTCATATCTTATAATTATCACTTATGTATGCCATACAAATAAGTTCTTGCAACTTTGGATTTCTCATCTGAAAAAAGGTTAATAAACCAATTGTCTTGCTTAACCAGATGGTTAGTTCCAACATTTAATGAGACAATATTTATGAAACATTTTGGGGAAAAAATTATAAAGTATGCTAAAGAATGTCACTATTTTTTACCATTAATACTTAAAGAAAAATAACTTTTTTTTTTATTCTTCCTCCCAAGACTCCCCAGTACATAGTTGTATATTCTGGTTGTAAGCGCCTCTGGTTGTGCTATGTGGGATGCAGCCCCAGCATGGCCTGATGAGAGGTGCCATGTCCGCGCCCAGGATCCAAACCAGAGAAACCCTGGGCCGCTAAAGCAGAGTGCACAAACTTAACCACTCGGCCACGGTGCTGGCCCCAAGAAAAATATCTTAAAGCAGACTTTAATAAAAGAAGAATGGATACCTAACTGATATAAGACTATTTCATGTAACTTCCCTTGGGCCTCTATTTCCACATCAATAATCAATGGAGAACTATTACCAGCCTAACCCATTATTATATGAGGTTTTCATAAGGATAAAATTAGAAAGCATATAGGAAAAAACCTTATAAACTATGAAGGGCTGTTTCTTTCCTTCCTTCTTTTCTTTTTTTTTCCTTTTGAGGAAGATTAGCCCTGACCTAATATCTGCCACCAATCTTCCTCTTTTTGCCCAGGAAGTCTGGCCCTGAGTTAACATCTGTGCCCATCTTCTTCTATTTTATGTGGTAAGCCTGTCACAGCAAGGTTTGACAAGTGGTGCATAGGTCCACATCTGGGATCTGAACCTGAGAATTGGGCTGCTGACCACCATAGGCAAGACAAAGTATATAGTTTGAGGTAAATCAAGTTAAACACTTGCTAAAACAAAGAACCAGTACTCTCACAACGTTCACAATTTCTAGGAGAGAATTCCAAAATTATTTGACTAACAAGTACCAGGAAATTGTAACCCATGTGCAAATGAAAAGAGACTCAACATAAGCCAACCTTAAGATGATTCAGATGTTGAAATTACCAGACAAGGACTTATAAGCAGCTATTATAACTATGCTCAGTGATGTAAAGAAAATTATACTTGCAATGAATACAAGGAGAAGAAATTTCAGGAGAGAAACTGAAAATATGAGAAAGATCCAAATGAAAATTTTAGAATAGAAACATAAAATAAAAATTTTCTGGATAGACTTAGAATAAAGGTGAAAAAAGAAAGGTAAGTGAACTTTAAGATAAATCAAAAAAATTATCCTATCAGAAGAAGAAGGGAAAAACAGCTGACAAAAAAAAATGAGCCCCATGGATCTGAAGGGACAATATCAACAGTTAGCATCCCAGCAGTAGAAGAGAGAATTGAGGAGTAAGAGATATTTGAAGAAATAATGCCCCAAATCTTTCCAAATTTGGTGAAAGACGTAAACTTATAAATAGATTTAAGAAAGTCTGCAGCCCAGAGCAGTACTAACATGAAGAAAACCATGTCGAGGCATATCACAGTCAAAAACTGATGAAAACCAAATGAAAGAGAAAATCCTAAAAGCAGCCAGTTTAAAACAACATATTACATACGAGGGAACAACGACTCAAATGATGCAGGACCAGCTATATAATTTGTGAGTATCAGTGTAAAATTATCAGTGATTTTCAGTATAGTGTAAAATGAAAATACAGGGTTCATTGTTCAAAACTAAGAATTTCAAGATAGCAACAGCAGAAAATTTAACCAAGCACAGAGCCCTTCTAAGTGTGGGCCCTATGCAACCGCACAGGTCACATGCCCGTGAAATTCACTCTGGAATGATCATTTACTTTCATCAGGAATTATGGAAGCCAAAAGGCAGTGGAACAACATCTTCAAAATGCTGAAAGAAAAAACTGTCAACCCAATAGTCTATAACCAGGGAAAATACTCTTCAAGAATAAAGGGAAAATAAAGGCTTTTTTTTTTGATGAAAGGAAACTGTTTTGTTACCATGAGACCTGCACCATAAGAAACGCTAAAGAAATTATTTCAGGCTCAAGGGAAATGATAGCAGAGAGAAACATGAATCTTCAGGAAGGAATGAAGAGCACCAAAAATAGTAATAAATATCTGGATTTTGTTCTTTAACCTAAAGACATCACTGAAACATTTTTAAAAAGAGTTCTCTGGCTGAAATGTGGAGAACAGACTACAGGAAAGGAGGCTGTGTGAAAAAATGGAAGTGGGGAACATCATTTAAAAAGCTCCTGTTGTCGCCTTGGACAAAGATGTACCTAGGACTCTAGCAATAGCAAAGAAGATGAAGGAGGACCACATTCGAACCCGAGCTGTAACATAAAACCTACGCTCTTTCCACCTATACTGGACTACACTCCAACAGGAAAAAAGTACAAAGTATATTCCCAGTTTGTGATACTAGCAGAAGATAAAGCTTAGCTTAAGCTTCACTCTGCCCTGGAAGAGTCCCTAGAAATATGTTATTATTATTATATGCTTTTGTAAAATTTGCAAAAAAAGATTCTTTTCCTGAAATAGCTTCCCCCCACCAAAATTTTATATGCTTCAGGTCCAACAAAACCTGAATCCACAATGAATACTCAGACAAAACTAGGTAGCATAAAAGGGAGAGATGAAAGGCATATTAGAAAGGAAAATTAAAAGCTGATTTATAAATCCTCTTGAGAATTTAGAATAACACTACACATTTCTTGAATGATGAGTGCCAATTAAAAAGCACTCCTACAAATTAAATTAGTAACATTCGACCAAATGTTCTCTAAATCAACAATCTAGATTAATATACAGTATGTTCAGGATTCATACAATTAAGTCTATGTCAGTGATCAAATACATGTCATGAGTAATATCTAAACTCATTTTCTTCCTAGGAGTGATTTCTAAAAGGTAATACAAATAAAGAGGCTCTTCGAGTTAACGCATTTAGTATGTGTCACTTCATTTCCACAGCAAAGGCACTAGCCAGGTTTTCCTAAAGGAATGTTTGTCACAATATCTTTCTGGCTACATCTTTACTCATTTCCAAAAAGAAAAAAAAAAAAAAATAGCCCTCCAATAAGCTTAAACTCTCTGTTAAGCTACTATCTCCATGATAGAACATTTTAAATTAATGTGGTTGGTTCTTTCACTAAAAGACTCTTCTCTCAATATAACCCAACAAAAGGAATGGGAAACAGGACTTATCTTCCTGGGAAGTAAAAGGTATTATGGTTTTAAATGTGATGGGTTGAGTAGTACAGGAATGAAGATTAATGTAAGTAAAATTTAATTCCTGTTCTTTGGGCTCAAACGGAAAACCTAAAAGGCTCCACACATTTTGAGAATTAAAGAAGCAGCCTGAATCACAAATGAAAGTGGACAGTCAAAACCCAGGAGAGAAAAACTGTTCATAAGAATCATCTTCTACTTCTTTGATTTTCTGACTTTTCTTTTTTCTTTTCCATCAAGTAAAAGCCAAGTATCAGATGATTCAGATGTTACATAAAGCATAAATTAAGAGAAAAAAAATTTTAACCCTAAAAGGCAACCATGTTTAAGCCATTTTCATGGTTATCATTTTATATTTATTTACATAGTATTCTTTCATAAGGAACTATAACTATTCTGGTTTTTAAACTATATTGTCTCATCTGTCCATCTTTCCACAAATAACAGTGTTCAGTTATGAATTCTCTACTACAATGAAGGCTATTCACGATTACAAAAAGTTTTTTAAACTACTTCATAGTAAATAGTAAACTATATTGTGATTTCTTAGCATATTTATCTTTCTTAACTAAAATAAGTCAGAAATAATTACATACATTCACTTACCTTAATAATCATTCAAAAAGTACTTCAGAAACATTTTAGAGTTTAACTTCTAGGACCTAGACTCTTGCTACTCAAATTGTGGTTCATGGACTAGTAGTAGTGTTCGTAACACCTGATGGGTTGTTAGAATTGAGAGGCACAAGCCCCACCACAAGTCCCACCCTAGACCTACTGCATCACAATCTGCATTTTAACAAGATCCACAGGTGTTCTGAATGCATGCTAAATTTTGAGATCTGTTCCTAGATAATGTTTCTGACCAAAAAAAAGCAACAGTGAAATTAAAACTGAATGCGAACAAACCAAGAAAAATATCAAGAACTAATTCAGTGCTTTAATAATTAAATCAAGACTTGCAGAGAGGTATGGAATTGGCACCTTAGACTGTATTCTAAGTTTATACTCTTCACAGGATCAAAGTGACATATGTTGGCATTTAGTTTTACTGCCATATTTTTATGGGACTAAGCACTCCTTAAAGACTCTTTGGAGTGCCCATAAAGCATCCTGGAATCCTTCGAGAACCTTTAAAATTACCCAGACAAGACATGGATTTCTCTGGTTTTCAAGGATACTTCACTGCTGCAGGCATTCTTAGAGAACATCTCTATCTCCAGAAGAAAAAGACATAGTCATGATTTAATTGTAACTATTCTCTCAAAGTATTAATATGCCACCCTTTAGAGGACCCCTATATTCAAGAACTGTCAGTGACTTAGGATACCACTGAACTTGGTACAAACTGAACAGAATTTAGCCTCAAGAGAATCTTCCCTCTTATATGGTAATAAAATCATTCTGTATAGAGTTCCATAAACAATATCAGTGGAAATAATATCTACTACCTTGCAGAATCTCAACAGGACCTGCTACCTAAGAAAAGTGATTTGAGTGTCTAATTTAGATCAGTCCAGCATCATTATGGAGTGATGCACAGTTTTCATCCATTGCCACATGTGCACCAAAGAGGGTAGGTACTAACACTGGTGAGCAACCCAGGCAACAAGCAAAACCAGTTCCGCACATGTGCTGTAAGGCCTCAGCATTTGAAAGGCTACCTCTGAAAAGCCAGCTAGTTGCCTTTTAGTGTTCAGTATTTGGAAGAACTATTTATTGATGAAAATTTTGATAAGCCTGCAGTTTTATCACAACATAAAGAAGAAACATTCTCTATGACTTTATGTTCAAAGCAATGTTCAACGGAAAACAATAAAAAGAGAGTCAGAAATCATAGATAAATTATAGGTAACTTAGTTTCTATTCCCAATTCTAATATACATCTTCCATTTGACCTTGACTGAGTATTTAAACTTTTAGACTTCTGCATTAACTGATACACTGTTATTTGAAATCAATCTGATCCACAGATAAGTCACAAAAATGTTCCTAAATCAATTCTTAAAACTAATGTATTAAATAAACATATGACAATATTTCAAATAAGGTGAACATTTGAGTAACTGAGTTACACAAATTAACACAAATCCACATAGGCAAAGTTCAAAGGAAACTCTAAACAAAAATAAGCCCAGAGATATAAAACCTGAATAAAATCTACGGCTCCTGGCTTGAACACTGTTCTTGTTCACGACACTGTCTTGTTCCCATCAGATGCATCACATACAACATGTTAGTCGCATTTTTTCGTTAATAACCTTTTCTTCCTTTGTTTAAAAAAACTACAAATCTAGTAGAAATGCATCTACATTTAAAACGCAATTTAAAAAGCATAATTTAAATAAAAATTTAAAAAGCAACTCACAAGACGATGTTTGCCCTGGCTAAGCATGCCATAAAGTTTGTAAATATTAGATTGTGTTGTACCAGCAACCATTTGTACAAGATTTACCATCTTGAACTATAACTGATTGAAATAATAGCACAGAATAAACTGATTCCCAAAGGGCCACAACTCAAATCAGCTTAAAAAAAATACAGAGTTTACTATGTGCCAGTGGGTGGGAGGAGGACGGTCGGAAGGATACAAGAGAGGTAAGTTACAATTCCAACCCTTACCGAGGGTAGCTTTCCAGTTCTTATCTTCCTAATTTGTCCAAGTACTTGCCCACTTTAGAAATGAATAAACTTATATATTTGTACTAGGGCAAATATCAAAAGACAGTGAGTAAAATTAACAAAAGCAACATCAAGAACAATTATAAAGTACAATTATAAATTGATTAGTAGTTCATAATCAATTACCATGTAGTAAATTAAGAAATACCTGATATGCTAGATATAACAATCATCACACAAACACAAACATGCCTGGGAAACAAGATATATAATATATACACAGTGCACATTTGTTGTTAGTGCAGTGGAGTAGATCCCGACTTTTAGCGACCCTGTGTACAGCAGAGAGGAATCCTGCCCAGTCTTTTTGTAGCATCTTCTCACCTTCCTGTGCTATATCAGACAATGCTGTGCTGCTATTCAGAGGGTTTACATGGCCAATTTTTTCAGAAGTGGGTGGCCAGGTCCTTCTTCTTAGTCTGTCTTAGTCTGGAAGCTCGGCTGAAACCTGTCCACCATGGGTGACCCTGCTGGTACTTGAAATACTGGTGGCATAGCTTTCACCATCACAGCAACACACAGCTTCCACAGTATGACAACTGACAGATGGGTGGTGTGGTTCCCTGAGCGGGAAATAAATCTGGACAGGGCAGTGGTGAGGGCACCAAATCTTAACAACTAGACCACCAGGGCTATATAATGCATATACTCTTGTAAAATTAAAATACTCTCTTTTATATAGTAATTCTCTAAGACTTCAGTTAAGCCAAATAAACTGTTAAGCTAACAGAAATGCCAATATGATTTAAAAATAAATTCACTAATAGTTGTCAGATATATGTTTTTTGATCGTGAATGACATATATATATGTTTGTGTATATTTATATGTATCTACATACATACCCAGATGCTGTCTACCAAGACTATTTCTGAGTAGCATGGTTTGTCCCAGGATTAAAAAAAAACTTGGTAAGATTACAAGTTAAAAAGGCTTGCAGATCAACCAAAATATTCTAACCCCAAAATTATTGTTATTATGTAAATTTACATCTGAAAAGAAGTCCATTAAATATGAAGGTTTATCACTAGAAAATAAAGTCTGCTAGAAATCCTTAAATTACCTCTTTCACCTGGGACATACGCAGTTAAAGAATGTTGCTGGGAGCTGGAGAGCAAGTAACTAAGTCTACAGTTTCCATAAAACAGCCTGAGCAAGCAGCTCATGAGCAGTTTCCTTTCTAATTAGAGTCATTTCCTGATTAATTAGTCCCAGAACACTTAATACAAGACTACACTATGCCACTGGGACAAACAATGATTCTCCTCATGGTATTACTAAGTATCATCTTTTCCCTAGGATCAAGCTCAATCTGTTTTCTGTTCAAATGAGAAAGGGTCTTTTCACAGTAGAAGTGAGCTGGAAAAACTAAAGGTCAATATTGAAAGATATATCATGAGCCCCAACAGAAAAAAAGAATATGTAATTATTTAGGGGATTTCCTTCAACCCTTAATTTAAAGTTCTGGTATAGTTTTTTTACTCAGAAAATCTTGATGTTAAATAGTATGTAATAAAGATCAATTTTCCTTTTGACTGCATGATCACCTCTATAGGACCAAATGAGACACAAATTTGGTAAACATACCCAAATCACCCTTGCACACACTTGAGCTCTGAAACCGTTCAAAGCAAAGATCTGAGGTCCCTAGAAAGTAAAACAAGAAAGCTACAGAGACTTCAATTAAATAATCTGTAGGAAGAGTGGAACCTTCTTTACAGTACCTAAGTACCAACTAGACAGATGGGGAGAAAACAGGATAAGCTTTCAATTAAAAATTGCAATTATACTTTTTTTCAAACAAGAACTGAAGATTTAAAGACTTAAAGATTTAAATGAAATTGCTCCTTTTCACATCATTTTTGCAGGTATCAAGGTAAAAGCTTCATGATGACGTCTTCAAAAGATTAGTCATCTGTTAAAAGATTAAGTAGTTTTCATAAACACGTCAGAGATCAGTCTTTTAAAGGGTAGAAGTGACTGAATTATTCTGACAGCAGTAACAAGTAAAGCTCTCTCTTAAACAAGAAAGTATGCATACCCAAAATATTCCAATTCAGGAATAAAAAAGTTTTGAGAAACTTTTAGCTAGTCTATTCTTCATTCATTAGAAATAAACATGTTTATATGTAAAAAATTAAAGTCTATTCCATGCTTAATAAAGTATTATTGATAAAACAATTCTGAATCTAGAAAAAGTAATGATTTAATATAGATAAAAAAGGAACCAAATGACAATCATAATAAATTGTTATGGTATAACAATTCTTTTAAAATCAGAATATGTTGAATTAATTACAATTCTTAGTTTGAAACATTCTATGGAATGAATATATTAATTAAATCAAAAGTCAGTTTATGGAATAAAGCTTTAAAGTCTGAAAAAAGATTTGCAGCATCAATAATATCCCCAACACAGTATTTATCTAGTACCTTCTTAAAGAAGCTCATGAAATTTCACAAAGGAACTCAATTTTTCTAAGGCCTACAATAACCTTACTCATCAGTCTTTTGGTTTTTCCATTTGATGGAAAAAGAACAAACTAGGATATGAGTTTGAAATACAAGATATACTCCATGTTATACACTGGGGTCTCTGTGTGTGCTTATTAACAATTACATACCTACTCCATAAGCTCAAAAGAAGTAATTATCTAACAATGAAAAAAATTGAATAAATTAAAAAGACTTTTCAGTGACTAATCTTGTTCCTGGTACCAAAGAGCTATTTATTGGACGTGATTTTAAAAAAAGTGAGACTTGACTTAATCAGCTCTGGTCTACAACCTGAAGTGCTCTATTAAAAAAACCCAACATTCATAACTTTGAATACAACTTTTACAATGCCACGGCCAACTAACCACTCTTCTATTTTTTAATCATGGAGCAATGACCTATAGAATTTAATTCATATTGTCACTCAACAAACATTTATTAAGGGCTAATGCCAGGCTCTGGGGATACAGAGTACCAAATGACAGCTTCTCCATGGGGACAGAGTCTACTGTCTTGTCAGTTTAAAAATCAACAAAAAGCCATGCAACTAAAAAGGAGCATAATCTGAGAAATTCACAAGGAACATTAAACCCAACAAAAACAAAATAAAAAATACTGAAAACCTCTTTTCAGAGCTACATTATGGACAGTTAAGAAAGGGAGACAGGTAATAAGGAGAATGGAAGATAAATGGAGAGACAAAGAAAAATAAACTATAAAGAGACAAAAAAAAAAAGAGAGAAAGAGAAGATACTGAAAGATTCATGAAGTGATCAAGCAAGAAGCTGCAAAATGGAACTGTTACCAGAATATGAGCAGAAACGTATAATATGTTGAGAAGGGCAGATTTGTGGTACCTGACTATAGGTATCTGCTGTTTCTCTCTCTCTCTCCTTTTTTTAACCTTGACACTAAGTAATGGTAAACATATCTAAACATAAATTTGAGCAGAAAAGTAAATCAAAGTCAAAGCAAAATCCCTGGAGAAAGCTCATCATGCCACATTACCCAATAAAATATAAATATGCTCTTGAAAATATGTGCAGATAAGGTCAATAAAGTTATTATGAAATTGGGATCTAGGAGTCAGACTATAATCCCATGCTCTTGAAAATTTGTGAGATTTAAGAAAAATATTACTGCTTTCCTCTTATCCTTAGTTCTATAGCTATAAATATAGCTTTTATGCCACTAAATGATCTATGCTTAACAATAACCCAAAAGTCTTCCCTCAAAATAGTGTACTCCTATTCTAATTCCATAATATGAAAAGGAAAGTAAAATTAGAAAATCATCGTTCCTTAATTTACCTCAAAACTATTTACCATGTTTAAAGGATAAGAAAAACTATTTGTTACTAGAAACAGCATATTATCACTTAAGTACATGAAAATGAATAAGAATATATTTTTAGGGGCCGGCCCAGTGGTGTAGTGGTTAAGTTCATGCGCTCTGCTTCGGCAGCCTGGGGTTCGCCAGATGGGATCCTGGGCACAGACCTACACACTTGTCAAGCCATGCTGTGGCAGGCATCCCACATATAAAGTAGAGGAAGATGGGCATGGATGTTAGCTCAGGGCCAATCTTCCTCAGCAAAAGGAGAAGGATTGGCAGCAGATCTTAGCTCAGGACTAATCTTCCTCAAAAAAAAAAATATATTTTTACAGAAACCTGTCAGTGCTTGGGGGAAAGCTTTCGGTTCTCAGACTCACATATAATTTTATTGACATGCAGGTGTCAATATAGATATGACAGAAAATGAAAGACCTCAGGGGATGAGGACCAAGGAAATTGGTTAAAAATTATGGGATTAAAAAAATAATAATAAGCAAAGGTATAATTATGTAGTGAGAAATATCACCCTTCTTATGTAAGAAAAAAGAAAACAAAAGGTACATTTTTCTTAAAGGATCTCTTTCAATAATTCTTAGATTATTCAGAATTATTTAGAATTAGATAATTTAGAATTATTCTTAGAATTCTTAATTCTTACCTTCTGGTATCTACATGTTCAAGGCATTTACATTACAACACAATGAGTACTCTTCATTCTCCTTGCTCACCTTATTTTTTGGTTAATAAATTTTAAAGTACTATAAATTTTTTGGAGAAATTTTTGTAAATTTTACGGCTACATCAGGAATGTACCAGTACAAGAGTCTGTGGCTTTTACAAATACCAATGGTACAGACCAGCCGGGATAATCCTATTCTATCAAAAAGCTCATTTTCTACAACTAGACAAGGTGATGACAGAGAACAGAGCAGCCGTATAATTAAGGAACATCCCACCTCTCAATGAAATCTAGTGTTGAGTGTTATTTGACTAACATACTGCATTGAATTTTTTAAAAATAAACCACATAAATAAAAAGCAAACATCTTCCTACCTAAATGATTTAGAGTTTAATTCAGTTGTGAAAAGCTATCAAATAAAAAAATACATAACTGATACCATAATTTGACTTTTGAATTAAATACTCACTAAATGTTATTCAATCATAAGGAAAATACCAATTTAAGCTTTTCCTCTTGAGAGTGTCCAGTAATTATAATTATAGTACATTCCACCAAAATAGAGTAAAAATTTTTCTTTAGCTACATGTTTTATTAAAAGCCATCTGCTACAATAATACACTGGAGAACAGAGAGAAGACAGGCTTTACTCTGAGCACTACCAATAATCTGACAAGAATAAACACAGTGAAGCTTTATCTGTCCATACAATGCTCAAGAAAGCAGAGAATTTGCAGAGTCTTAAAACAGGTCATTTTCATGGTTGTTTTTTACTTATATCCCAAAAAAGATTTTTGGCAGCAACTACCAAAGTAATATTTGCAACTATTGCCCTTTCTGCTCCCTGACAGAGGTTTGAGCGCATGTTCTTTGTAGTTTATAAAACTGGACTTCTTTGCAAGTTTATATTGTTTTATAGTTAACCAATAGATGGTATTTTTTCAGTTCATTGATTTTAAAAATTATGTATCCATCCTAGCACAATACCTGGCACACAATAGGTACTCAAACATTTATTGAGTAGAAACTATAATATTACTTGTTAAAATCCCATTACATCAACCCTAGGTGACCAATTAAATATTCTCTTGTGATATCATTTTGATTTGACATTTTCTGAGGTTTTTCATTTCAGATCTTTATTCTAACAGAGATTACTCTATGTATTTACTATTGTATTACATTCTTCCGATTTAACAAGAGGACAAGCATTGATCCATGAACAGTAAATGTACTTGGCCAACTGTGTTGGGAGGGAGGGAAAGAAGGAGCACACTGATTTCACCTTCTGAGGCTCCCTCAGATCCAAGCTAAGTCACTAACTGGCAGCGAAATCATTACGTAAGCTACTCCTATCCTGCACTCCTCTCCTCCCTGCTCAGACATCTATAATCTTCCCTGTGAAGTCTCCCCTGGCTCACCCAAGCAGAGCTGTCACTACCTCTTTGGTATTTCACACATGATTAAGATATCTGTTCTAACATGTATCATAACATACATGATCTATCTGTGTACAGGCCTGCCTTTCCCAAGGCGATGCTCTTCAAGGGTGTGAATTCTTTTCATCTACATAGCCCTAGAAACCATAACAGATGCCCGATAAAGAGTTACTGAATGAATGAGTGCATTAATAAGTGAATGAGATTAATACCTGCCTTGAAGCTTGATTATATCAGACAGTCATTAGCAGTAGCTTTTAGAGATTATTTGACTTTATGATATAATTGAACATGCATAATCACTAAAATAATAACTCATATAATCACTACAAAGTCAAGTTTTAGGATTCAAATATTCCATGATATTCACCAGCCAAAAAAACCCAAAAAAACAGAAAAAGAAAATCTGATACTTCATACTTCTAAAAAGATTCCATCAGCTGTTACATCATGTGCTCTTATGAAAACTATGTGACTGGAATTTGTCTAACACACATATTAAAGTAGAAATATACACTGACACCAATATCCATTATTACTATTACCACATTCATGATGTAATATCATACTGGTAAAAATAGAAGTTAACGCTGAATACTTAACATGTGCAAAGCACTATCAATTTTATTTAATTCTCACAACAATCTCAGTGGGTACTACTACTATCCCTGCTTTACAAATGATGGAAATGAGGTTTCAAAAGTTGGGATACCTTCTTAAGATCCCAGATTAACACATGGCGGGGTAAGACTCAAATCCAAGTCAATCTAGCACTAGAACTTAAATCCTTTAAAAAGAAATTGTGTGTGTGTGTACGAACACATATAGACTTCTTGAAGAGAAGAATCATTTGGGAAAAAAAGAATTCACATGATAGGGAGAAATGGCTTATGATAATGTTATTTCTGACAGCTTATCAATTAAAGCTTGTTTTGATGTTAGCAAAGTATAAAGCAGGAATGTTATAAATTAGATCACTTCTACAAAAGAGCAGAGAACTATAATCTTAATATTTGCTCATGTTATATAATTAGTAATCAGCAGACTTGATGGATAACTATACCACACATGCCATGTAATTACTGAAATTTCACATACAGTTCTGTAAAGCTACATAAAATTCAAGTTGCCCTAAAGCACACACAACCTCCCCAGTGTCAAATGGCTCATAATATGCAAAAACCGTGATCATTACTCAGTGGCTCCTCAGGGCAGCATTTAAGATTTAATCCTCAGTTCAGAAGTTCTAAATTGTTTGCTCATTTCTACAGGGGCAGCAGGGTCACAATCCTTCTATCATTCTTTCAGATCATCTCAAAATTATAAAGAATGCTAATTTAATAGGAGTAATGAGAATTCTCAATGATAAGCAATAAAGAACTTAAGATTTCAGAAATATGTGGTGCAAGTCCACCACTGATTCATCAACAGTGGTGTTCCCTCAGCCTCTGGTAGAAATCAGGTAGCAGCAGATTGTGGTTGAAGCCTCAAGTTCACTTCAGGACAGATGATGTAAAATCTATCTTAAAAGGGATGGCTTGCAGTTAGGTGCTTTAGAATTTTTCTATTACTGATTCTATAAAATACAGTTTGGAACTTTTCTATCACTCAGAAGGTTTATACATGTTTTCCAATAGAAACAAAATAATTTCTAAAGTAAATTATAATTTCACTTCCCTACAATGAATAGTATAAAGAAAAGAGAGTACTGCTTTTTTTTTAACCTTTTCTTTATTACTCTTAATGATTAATGATTGGAAAGATACAAGGTTTTTCCTTCCAAATGATCTTTAAAAGACAAATGGTAGGAATGCACTAGCCCCTTCATTTCTGTTTTAGAGTTTTCTAATATATGGGTTCAAATACTGACTCCACTATGTAGTAACTGTGTCTCTTAATCTCTCTGCACCTCCTATTTCCTCGATGGTAAAAACAGGAATTATATCACTGAAGTTGTCATGCTTACACAGAAAGGGCATATGAAAGCATTAGACGTAATGCCCATCATACACTCCATTAATTCCCTCAGCAAGTATTTTCTAGACTCTGCCAGAGGACAGTCCTAGCATTGAATGCTGAGATTATAGTAGCGAGCAATATCCAGACACAGTCCTTGCTCACTTAGAGTTCACAGTGCAGAGTGCCCCCATGGATCATACTGAGCTTCCCACAACTTCTGACCATGGCAGGACCTTTCACAACTCTGTGTCTTATATATGGCATTGCTTCAGCCTAAACATATCCTCCTATTCTTTGCTCCCATAGTTGGCTGTTCCAGTCACTGTGCTCCCTCATCAACTTGTTCACACCTCTGTCACAGCACTTAATCATGTTATCACCTTTTCTCTGCTTTCTTCACTGCCTCCCTCGCTGCACTGTAAACTCCTCAAGGGTAGGGTAAAAGTGTTTCTTTATATTTCTAGTGCTTACTATAGTGTCTAACAC